>NC_065881.2:73018701-75518701 GCF_932274485.2 Patella vulgata
TTAATATCATTCACTATTATTATTGCACACGCATTAATATCATTACCTATTATACTCGCATTAATATCACTGACAATTAACATACCCGCAAGAAGCTTGAATTTCCTCATCTGTGGTTGGGTTATTTTTCAAACCAGTTAATGGACATTCATTAGAAAGTATATCTGCCTTGCATGTCGCAGCAGCATTTGTTGTCTGTTCTACTGTAAAATAGTTCAGAAGTAGTATTACAGTTGCCCCACGCCAACCATAAATAAGAGAACAATACTCCCCCCCCCCTCCCCCAACCCCTGTAATTTTGCCTGTAATTTAAATCATAGATACAGCTTTATCAGTTGAACCAATCATATTTCCGATAAGCCCAACTAGAGCACGAGAGCTTGAATATTTCAAATATTCCTACTTTCAAATTTACAATGAACTGCTTGAGCCATCGTAGTTTTGACGTGAGATGATAGTCTATCTTCATTCCAAATTTACGTCATTATAGATCAATCCAGTTTTGAGATGTGACTGATTTTGTATTCACAATTCATGTCAAAAATGAAATTTAAATTGGTACACAAACTAATGTCCGCTTAACATTTTGAAACAAATATTTAGTATATAGAGTTTATTCCATCGCTAATCAAAATAACCTATCAGATCAGCCTATGTCAGTAGTTTTAAAATTCATCATATCTTACCTGATTCAAATATGACAGCGACTAAAATAACTTACCAGATCGTTCAAATTTAGTATTTTAGTTTTAAAATTCATTAGATCTTACCTGATGCTAATATGAGGCAAACTAAAATAAGTCGTAAAAGCATTTTGAATATATGGTAAACTGATAAGTAAGACTAGTCGTTCGCTTCTGTGCTAACTTCAGTTGTATCGGGTAAGTTTATCTAAGTAAATATACTGCCCATTTCATAACGATTACTCTGTACACGTACCTTATATTTACCCAGACCATTCCCTACAATAGCACGAGTTCATGGTCCAATTGGTTAAAAGTAAAAGTGGATATTACCGAATGTATAAACTTTTCTAGTGTATATTTTCGATTGTGGATGGCGATCAGGCGTTTGGGGGTGGGGGTGGGGGTGGTGGGGGTGGTGGGGGTGTGAGGTATTACTCTACCCAACGTGTCATGAATAACCAATGCGAAAGATTATCCTAGTGACAAAATTCCAAATACGTCAATCCGTGTGACCTGTTCTGCGAAAGTAGAACTTTGCTCCAAATTTACAGCCTATGAGGTTGACTAATGAAATTTTGGTCAGCGGTGCAGGACTGAGGGCCTAGCAAGTGGTAGTTTATAGTCGTTCGGTTGGTACGAAAACCGAGGTCTCGTGTACACATTAGTGTGCACGTAAAATAACATTCGGCAGATTGAATTCGATGTAAGAATAGGTCATTGCGTCGCTGTCCGTACAAAATTTTCCTCATAGCACACTGTGTAATGGCGTATGCCCGTCTTTATTAGCCCAGTCCGAGCTGAAGAACGTGTAAGGTACGTTAAACCCCATTTCATTTTCATTTTATATTTGACTTGAAGTTGCAATTGTATTTTATTCATATTTAAAATATGTTGCTAGAATAATTGGGACGCTCTGAAGAAAAGAATTTTGCTGATATATGAACTTTTAAAACTATATAGGAGGCAGACCATGATCAACCCGCGATTTGTAGTTCGCCTATTTATAGCTCTCCCTTTCTCAGGTTAGATATATTTGATAAGGCAAACTTCAAGTTTGGTCAAAGGTCACGAGATGTAGACAGGGCTAGCGCTAATCCCAACTCTAACCCTAACTCTAGACCTAGCCCTAATGCTCGCCCTAACCATAACCAACAGTCGTAACCTTATTTACATATCAGTGACGTTGACGAAAATTATAGATTTAGCCCTTTTCTCCCCTTTTGAATGGCCATGTTTGTTAACTTTTCGGTCTAGAATCGAAGAAAACGGAAAAATGGTTAGGGCGATATGTACGGCAGATAATAGTTCCTTTCTTTAGGAACGGTCTCTGATCGGACGCTGTCATTATCTGACCGATCCTGGTCGTCCCAGGCTATTTTGGAATCCTTTACCTTCTATATTTTTCACTGTGATTCTTTTTTTTCGCCAAAAGGGATCATTTTTCGCCACATCTGACACAAATTTATAAAAATTCAAAAACTATTTTCAAGTAGAATTTTGTAGGGCCAGGGACGACCAGAAGACAGCGTCCGATCAGGGACTAGGCGGATATATTACACGTTTTTAGTATGCGACTACACGTTTTTGTAACTCAAAATTGCTGTGGTCAGGGGCAAAGACTTGGCCCCCTGTCAGTAGTGAAAAGTGTTGAGCTAATATTTTTTTTTTTTTTGGGGGGGGGGGGGGGAATTGGAATCGACCGATTAGACCAGGGTTAACATTGATGTCAAAATGAATATTAATTGTGGTCTGCGTCCAGTGGACAAAAAAGAAGGTTATCTCCCTTAAATTGATGGCTAGAACGGAAGTGTTGGAAGTCCCGCCAGTTCTAAAAGAAATCAACCAAATTTCTGTGATAAATATTCCATAAACATAGGATATTTATTCTGACATGATTAATGTTGTTACCGAACAGTTACCCCAGAGCTCAGAGAATAATTTACGAGGACTTATATAAAGCCGAATTCCCTGATATTTGCTTTATTGACATCCTCCGTTAGTCCGTATGTTTGTTTTGTTGTTGTTTTTAGTCTTGTACATCCAGTGATGCAGAAACATTATTATGACACTATAAATATTCTCACATTAAAATTGCTGACACCAGGTGTTCATAATATTCTATGAGTTACCATTAATGAGACGTGACTGCCAATGTTTACGCTTTAATAACAAATGGCAAAATGCAGAGATGAGCCATGATCACATGGATCTATGAATTATCAATATCAATATCATGATGGAAAATTAAATATTCTGAGTTAAGTGGCGTGTTAACTACAACAATGCTACTAATACTATACACTGACAAGTTAATATATAATTCTAACTGAATTGAATTCTCCTTATACAATGGGCTACCTACTTTCATTATTCCAATACTGTATTCTATATTTTTGATACAGTTAAAAGTTTGAGACAGGCCTGAAAATGGAAAATGAATATGAATCTGATGCCACCCAACCACCAGATGATATAGAAGAAGACAACAGGTGATTATATAAAAATAAGATGTCACCTGATTAACCAGTCAGCCTGATTGTCAGATATAACTAACTAAATGGAGATTCTCTTTATCACTAATCTGATGGTCCCGTGTTTGGTCACAGTGTTAGCCCAGAAAGTTCATTTCAGTCTTGCAGGACGGAGGGCCAGGCAAGGCACAATGTATACATTGTGTCGTTTGGATGGGACAAAAAAACGTGCACATGATCGAATCCTTGACAGTTTGATTTTGAAATAAAAGTAGGCCTAGTCTGTAGCACCGCTGTCCAAGCAACATTTTCCACATACATGTAGCACATTGCATTAGCCTGAAAGGTGCAGAAAAGTAGGATGTTTAATTTCATTCTCTTAACAATGAGATAATATATGTTTTTTTGCATGAATTTCAAATAGGTTTTTATTTCAATTATTAAACTGTATAGTCGTCAAATTTGGACATGTGCACAAGCGTGCCATACTCAAATCGCATAGACCAATGTTCCATTCTTTGTCAAGAGAGCATAGAGCATTATAGTTTGGATGACAGAGATTAGGAGTTAATTGCATTAAGGCAAAGATCTCTTCACATTTGGTTATAGACTGTATCAAATATGTTTGTATTTATAATTACAGAATGCTGACTGATGAAGACTGTTCACAACAGGTATATTTCTGAGAAAGACCCTAACATAAATTCTATTTGCTTTATACATGCATCTTTGGTAAATAATGTCCCGATTCTTTGACACATTTGTTATATTATGGTATTCAAGAGCCCTACTCATATTTAAAGAGCATCTGACCAACTGCATCATGATTTAGGCAATAGTTCGCCAAACTTTCTATATGGACATTCAATCTAGGTGTTTAGATTAGGAAGATTAAAGTTGCATTAGGTAAGATTAGATAAAGAGCTGACAATTTTTTGCTATAATAGTTAAAAAAAATGGATAATGGAAAGAGAATATGCTGAAAATTTCACTCAAATGACTTCACCCTTAGCCTAGATATCAGCGATACAATTATAGTCTAACCTCAATTGTCTTAGCTGCGGATGTTACGATAATAAACAAAGACAAAGTTTGATAATCCATTTATATGGAAACCACATCAACCACAAAACGTGTTTAAATCTACTTATATCGCTGTCATCGGATGGTACCAAGAGTTAATTATGGTCTTTGTAAGTTAAATGTCTAATTAATAATGTATATAACATTTCAGGCTTAAAGAAAGACCTGTAAAATAAGCAGATTTAGCTCTTGCATAATGCCTGTTTAACACAGGGAAAATAATACTTGGCCAGCTATATTTTAAAAACACCAAGACCTTTTGTATGGAATGAAATCAATTGTTTTTTCTTCTAAATATTCTGATGTTTTGATAAGTGTTCATGCTTGAAATTGATAAAATAACTCTTGCTGAAACGTCTCGCTAAGTGTTAGGAAACTTTGTAACTAAATGAGATGTATTTATGTGTCGTCTTTTTGTTGTGAATATTTAACATTCCTTCTACCGGTAGATGTCATTTAAGGAATTAATGTATATTGGTAATTTCTGTTGTAGTCCTGTACGACAAGTCAGACGGAAATGATGCTTGATGACCGGTTTGATCCAGACTTTACTTCTTCCGTGCCGTTGAAACGATTTTACAGGTAGTTTGTTATATATTTTTATGGTTGTTTTGCTTTGTGATGTAAGGGTGTGTGTATCAGTCCTTCACGTTTACGAAATGGTGCGGGAGCTATAAAATACTCTCGCCAATTTAATAATTGAGAAAAAAGCTCCCGTAAAAAAATAATCTTCTTAATTATATTGCAAGATTAATTCTACATTGTATTTATATACTTTAGTTTTGTCTCATATTCTCTTTATTATGCCATTCATAATTTCATGAATTTTCGTCAGTTTGATCAATTTGTCAGCGTGCTTCTTAGTGCAGAATTTGCACTAAGTCTAAAGATCAAACTAATTTTACAAACCCATTTTTGTCTCCCTCCGTGGCTATGTGCCCTCCAGTAATTCCAATTTTAAAATGTCGCATATTTGGCTGTTTTGACCATCTCCAGACATATTGATAGCGATAATCAACGCATTGCCAATGAGACATGAAAACATTTTAAACAACGTAATGTTATTATTAGACGTACGTCATTCTGTCATTCCCGCAGATATTCTCCATCAACATCCGGCGACATATTAGGCTGTCAAGTAACGTCATATTCTATTGGCTTGTTTTTGACTGCTATCCAATTAAAACGAGCCTTACACTAGAATTCAATATGTTTGATGAATAATTATGGCAGCTCTAGTTTTACCATGGAAACGCTCATCGCACGAGGAGGAGGTCATTATACTCGAATATGTGCAGTTTTAAAAATAAACGAAAACTGAAAGTAAGGTAGTTTATGAATCTCAATATTGAGGAGAGCGATTTAGCTAATTAGCGGGCGTATTTAATGACTCTCCCAAAGATAAGTCGAGAGGCGCAAGAGCTAAAGCACGTCTTAAACGTGAAGTTTTAAAAATAAACAAAAACTAAAAGTACGGTAGTTTATGAATCTCAATATTGAGGAGAGTGATTTAGCTAATTAGCGGGCGTATTTAATGACTCTCCCAAAGATAAGTCGAGAGGCGCAAGAGCTAAAGCACGTCTTAAACGTGAAGTTTTAAAAATAAACAAAAACTAAAAGTACGGTAGTTTATGAATCTCAATATTGAGGAGAGTGATTTAGCTAATTAGCGGGCGTATTTAATGACTCTCCCAAAGATAAGTCGAGAGGCGCAAGAGCTAAAGCACGTCTTAAACGTGAAGTTTTAAAAATAAACAAAAACTAAAAGTACGGTAGTTTATGAATCTCAATATTGAGGAGAGTGATTTAGCTAATTAGCGGGCGTATTTAATGACTCCCCCGAAGATAAGTCGAGAGGCGCAAGAGCTAAAGTGGGTCTTAAACGTGAAGGACATGTGTATAAGAAATCAGATTTTTTCGTATAGCCATTGACTCTTGCCAAAGAGGGGGGGTGGATGGCCGAATGGTTAGCGCACTGCGCTATATCATACGGTCTGTCATTCCTCGGTTGTACGTGACAAGGAGTACGGTCGTCTGTCCAGCTCGTGGGTTTCCTCCCATTGCTAAAGACCCCTACGCGCCAGCGAATTGTTGAAATAAAATTGAACCATGTGTTAGTCCCGAAATGACCTAGTTTGTGTCGAGTGGACGCTAAACCCCATTTCTCCCTCGCTCTCTCTTGCCAAAGAGTGTGGCATGGATTGGAAATCTTGAGATACACAAACTGGAAGTAGCATAATATAAAGATTGTAAACCTCTATAGACTAACATCTTTTAAGCTTTAAAATTATACAAAATACAAAAGCGTTTATGTCAATTACTCACCAAGAAGTTAGGTGCTGCAGAAAGATTATAGAGAGAAGGAATAACTGCATTTGTTATTGAATTATTTGAAAAATATAGTTATCTCCCGTAAGGTACTGACATCCCAAGAATATTTTCTTAGTTTAAAGTGGACTATCAGACAGTATAAATGAGAGTACAGCATTGTCTGAGAAATTTTGTAAGCTAACAAATGTTATAATTTAGTGTAGTAAATTCTTCTGGTTTCCAAAAATAATTCTTGGCAATTCTTGCTTTGCTTCCTTACTTTACATGTAGATCAACATTGTATTGTTAAATTCACAATTTTTATCCTATTGAATTATAATATTTTTTTTTGCTTTTCATAATATTTGTGTTGATGGTTTTACAGAAAGGTACGAAAGGTATGTAGATGCTAACAACTGAACATCTGATCTTTTACCAGAGTAAATTTTTTTGTGGCCTAAGGCTCATTGGAACATCCATAATTCTATAGCCGTTCCTTAATGATCAATGGGTGGGTGGTCTAGTGGTTTGTTGTTGTTTCGATTCCCCACTTGAATGTGAGAAGGAGTGGCTTTTGCGCAAGCAAATTGTGGAAATAAAATTAAACCATATCTTAGTCCTGAAGTGACCTAGTTTGTGTCCAGTGTTAAACCCATCTCTCTCTCTCTCTCTCTCTCTCTCTCTCTCTCTCTCTCTTACACACTGGCATATAAAGATATCTTATATGTTAGACCCAAAATGATGTAGTATCCCATTTTTTTTCTTGTAATTATTCTTGTTGTCTTTGCCATGGTTTAAATATTTAATTTTTTATTTCAGGAAAAATATCCATTTTATGCTCCTGAGGGAATTCACTGTTCGGCTTATACAGCTACCATAATATATATGTTGAAACGATACAGGTATCAGCTGATTAAAGCGCAAAAACGTTCAAAATCATGTTGCTTACCTTGGGGAAAACCTGTTCTACCAGGTCGCCACCAATCAAAAACTATCGATCTTAAAAAAAGAGGTTGCCAATCGATCACTTTTGATACATCGGAAGATGAAAAAGAAGTCTCGTTCAAACAAACGTCAGACATATCTGCTAATATCAAACTGACAATATCAACGGATAAGGATATAAAATCGAATCCAGCTAAAGACAGTATGTACCTAGGTGAAACACAGGAATATGATCCAACAGATTTACTCGAGGATCCAGATTATGTTGAAATGGAGTGGATGCCAAGAGTTAAACCCAAACCAAAGTCAAGGCTATCAAATAAAAGAAAATCAATCTCGCCCGTTCCATTTCAAATCGAATCCAAAAATGTGAGTGATCCAGAGGATCTCAAATCCTCCAGTTCGACACCACTACCATCGCAAAATCGGGAAGTAAATATACACATCATAGATGATGAGTCCAGATGTAGTCAAGGGTCCAACGGCTTTTTGAACTCTCAAGGAGATTTTTATTCCACTCAGATACAACAGAGGAGAAACACTGGGAATAAATCTGAAAAGATCCAGATTAAAAAGAATAAGCCGGGTCGTAAATTAACAAAAACAAAACAGGAGACTATCAAACGTAAAGTTGATTCAGACAGTGATGATGACCAATTAATTCAACGTCATTTCCGAGAAACAACTAAAAAGAAACGCAAGTTACTTCCCCTTGATTATTCTTTGCTGACTGATCAGGATGTATTTGTAAGTGACGACACAGACACAAATATTAAAACTAAAGGATCGAAAACATATCTAAAAAAAGACAGACATCCTAAATCAGATTCTGTTGGGTTTGACATAGATCAGATTTTATCCCAAGGAACATTAACACATAGCAGTCAAAGTCAAAATGGAGGGAGTCAATCGAAACACCAAACAGTAGATATTGATTTTATTCCTAGTCAGTCAGTTCATTCTGAAATTATTTCTGATTTAGTTTCTCCTATCAAAAATCTTGGTAAAAAAGTAAAGCACACTATTTTTGATTCAACCAACAGTAGTTCGAGTGAAAAGGATTGTAATAAAAAACCCAATCATACATCAGTGACAATTCAAAATGAAAGACGTAGTTTTCGTAAAGTGTTAAATGAAGAAATGATAAATGAATCGAATAAAGAAGGTTTTTCTTCAAGTAATGAGGACAGTTCGTCTCAACAACCATTGTTTGAGAAAATTGAGAGTTTGAGAAATGAGAGAATTAAATCAAAGACAGTTTATGTCAAACCGATTGTTACTCAGAATAAAAAGACTTATTTTGAGAGTTCTTCCGATTCTGATCGACTTGTGATTGTTGATCCAGCAGCTGGACCATCAGGTTCTGTAGACCGTATTGTTAATGCTGTCAAACCACAAAGACAAGTAGTACATGTACACACAGCAGATATACATGAAGAAGCTAGTAACCAGATTGTAAGTACCTGTAACTATCGGTAAATATATTAGACTTGGGATGTTGATTTTACTATTCGAATATTTCTAAGTCATTATTCAAATACTATTTGAATATTTAAATATTCTAATTCAAGTTATTATTCGATTTGTTGCATTTTGGATTTCTAAATATTTGGTATTGCAAATCCTTCAAATCAATGTATTTTGTTATATTAGTTTATTTCATAGCGTTAAAAAGACACTCCCCTTTGCAGAATACCTTCTGAAGGTGATAGAGGCTATATTTTTTAACGGATTTGTTTCAAATTTGAGGGGTCATTATACAGTACAAACTCTATCGATAGTCAGCAATCTATTGTAAAATGTGGGCGTATTTGACATGGCAACCTCTTGTTTAAATTAGAAATATATTTTTACCTGTATTTTATTTTAAGGAAATGGAAAGTAACATGATAGAATGTCCATTGTGTAGTAATATGTTTGAAATAAGTCATATTGAGAGGCATGCTGCTACATGTGGGGATGATATTCAACAAGGTATAGTTATAAAATTAACACAAATTATCTTTAAAGAAAATAAAACAGTTGTACAGGAATGCAGACCTAGCAAGAACAGTGTCTACTCATTCAGTTAGAACGAAAAACTGAGGCCCAGTGTACAAGTGTGTGCACATAAATGATGCATGTAGACTGTGGTGCGCTGTAAGAGCGTGCTGTCATTAGCCCAGTTCAGGCAATAAGATACATGTAGGATGTAAAACCCCATTTCATACATTTGGTCGAACTTGCTTTAATTAAATGGTAGTGGTAAAGGTAAATGTACTTAAAATAGACAGTTCTTATAATATTAGTATACATGTATCTAATCACACAGATGTACTTTAACACTGGCTGGTCAAATGGTTTAACACATGTGCTTTGGATAATATGGTCTGTGATAGAGTCATTGGGTTTCTATTCCCAGCTTGTACATGATAAGAACTAGGGTTGCCTGTTCAACCTCGTGGGTTTTCTCTAGGTCCTCTGGTTTCCTCCCACTGGTAAAGACCTCTACATGCAAGCAAATTTTTGAAACAAAATTAAAGCATATATATTAGTCCTGAAATGACATAGTTTATGTCAAGTGGGTGTTAAACCCCCTTTCTCTCTCTCTCTCTCTCTCTGTCCCTCTTAAACAATTATCATATTCTTAATTTCCAGTTATTCAAGCACCACCAAGGTTGGTATAATACATTCTTGTGTTTATTATATGCCATAAATTTTTAAAAAGTATTTATGCATTTAACATACTATACACAACTATCACTGACATTGTACAACTTAATTTCTCTAATGGCTGCCAAGTTTTGATTATTTCCGATAATTACTTTATGGCTTGTTACCCTTGTTTGCCTTTTAGTAATTGGGGGAACGTATGTTTTATTGCTTTTTAATCAGTCTTTATAAACTGCTAAACATTTTGATTAAATTACTTTAACCATTGTTAGTGGCATTAGTCTGTATATTAAAGATATTTAGCGTCAGGGTGAGGACTATCAAATTTTAATTATATCTGATTACTTCCTTTGATGATATTTATATGGAGGCAGACCGCCATTAATTTCCCCATTGACTTCAATGTTAATTCTGTTCTCTTTGTCTGGCTCCAACTTTTCGTTGGCCTGAATATTTTTCACTTCAGACAGAGAAACAAATGGTGATGCCTTTGCACAAAAATGTGTATGAGGTTGACCAACAAAATTTTGAGATACACAACCTTGAAGTAGCATAATATCACCGTAACCAACCTGTCAACTCTGTTATCCTTCTGCCTCTAAATCATGAATATTTACCAAAACCTAGTCGAAAATGTTAATTCAAACCCTTTTCATCCATTCTAGACCAAAAAATCAACAAAAAATGGACATTCAAAAGGGGAGAAAAGAGAGAGAGGGGGGGGGGGATGCGCTACTGTATAAATTACTGAGAAGGTAAACATTTTTGGTGGTCTGACTCCATATGTTACATACATGTACCTCTTAAAGAATAACAATTAACACCCTTGATGGACTGATTTGGGGGGTACTCGATTTAACGTTCCGGAATTGAATTCCTTCAATTCCAAACATAGTGACAATCGAGTGAAAAGGTGATTTCGGGCTACAGCGCATGCTTCAACTGAATAAGTAAATATCTCAACCAACCGTGCAGCCGAAACCTTTTAATTACGTCATGATTCTACTCACACCACCTCCGTTGTTGGGACTGACAGAACTGTGACAGAACTGAATTCTGTGTTACTCGATTGCAATTCTGTCAATTCCGGACGTTCTGGACTGTGAATCGAGCATCCCCAAGGTGACTTGACTGCTTTGTACACATACATGTATGTTGCATTGCCTGATGTGATCTATCTTTGTAGTATAATTGTTGATTTACTTAGGTAGATGTTGTATAAAGAGCTAAATGTGCTGGTGCCGTCAGTTGATAAATGGGTGATAACATTGATAGGAACATGGAGTGGAGCCGACAAGACGTGTCTTGGAAGCTCTCCCTCTAGCTAGTCTTTATAGAAAGCATTTAGTGTGCAATAATGAGCATGACTGGATTAATATCACTTCAGCAGCCTTTTACATAAACTATACAAAGAGTGAAAAGACATTAAACTTTTTCTGTTGACAGCCTTACTGTCATGCAGGGCTGCCGACAACCAGTATCGCAGCGCAATTTGCGATACATATTTTGTCCGTTGCTAACCAAAAATTAAAATCTAACATTTTTGATTCGCAGTTACTGTGAATCATTCATATGCCTGTCATTTTAGATATTGACACAAGAATAATCCACATTTTGAAGACTAAAAGGCTTACTCAACACTTTCAACATGTATAAAATGTTGAATAAAATTTTATAAACAAAACTGAATTCTCCGTGTGACATTTTCTTCTCGAACTACCCAGACACAATACTATTAAACCGGAAATAAGGAATCAAGTAGTACCACTCACGTTGCGAGACATCAAGTAATTATATCATATTCATTTTGAAAGAAATAAAATCAGTGTATCCCCCACGTATTGTCAATAAAATATACAAATATAAATACATGTTAAAGCGGAAATTGCAAATTTTCTAAGAAAGTCAAAACGTAATTATTTCTGTCTTTTGCTCATTATACGATCATAGGTGTCATTCTCACACTTAAAACTCATTTACACAGGAAATAATAACACAATTACCTCCCTTGTTTTCTATTCTCCACCATGGAGTAGCTTTTTTCAAACGTTTGAAAATGAAGAGGAAAATGATATTTTTGTCAATTTCTCAGCTGGCAATAGTGAATTATAGGATTATTCTTTAACAAGGTAGGACTGTTTATGGATACCATCTATTTTCAGGCTTTATTTTAATAAATTTTAAAATTATAACTTAAAAATTTGCAATTTCCGCTTTAACGTATTGTAAAATGATAAATCAAAGTAAAAATTCCCGTAAAATATTATTGTTTATATCGCGTGTGTCTAGTTAATCGAGGTGCGCCCGATTGAAAAAAAATAGTAATACACGATAAAAAGCAGACGAAATTGTTTTCTAACGAAGATTTCTAACGTAACAAAAAAAATAACAATTAAAATGAGTGGGGCTTTGGAAGTCACTGTCAAGAATTGGCGTCAGACATAAGACCTAACTAAACGTCTACATCACATTCACAAACTGTCAGAAGTACTTGTGGCAGTGCTAAAAAATCTAAGAATAGTCAGAATGGAATCTAATCATATTTGTTATGAATTAAAGTAATATCTTGTAATTTAGGCGTTTTACCTTGAAACTGAAAAACTGCTAATCAATTTTTAAATTTGCTAATCAAATTTGGCAAAATTGGACTTTTTGATTAGCAGTGCTGCTAATCAACTGTGAAAAATTACCGACAGCCCTGCTGTCATGGCCACCATGGCCATCACATGATCATCATGTTTCACTATTGTTTAAGTGTCTCACATCAGTCTTCATTAACATTAATAATAATAATAATAAATGTTATCATAGAGTTTCTTTATATAAACCCAAAATGATTCCATATATATATCGAGATCTAGCAATAATGTTATAATTTGTACCTGAGAAAATGTCAGGAACCATTTTGTTTGTTTTATAACCATGTTTGATCTTAATAAACCTATTTGCACCCAAAGATTATAATATACAATCTGAATGGTTCTTTGATAGAATCAAAATATACTCTTCAAAAAAAGTAGGGGATATTGAAATGCAAATACCTATGCAGGTTGTGATATGATAAATAGTTATGGACACTTGACATGCTTTGGGAGTATGTTCACAGATGAAGAACTTATCGCCCCAACAGAGCCACTGAGCTGCACATGCGACATGCAATAGCGTCATACACGTGGGAGGGGTTCATTGTCAAATTTAACACTTCAAGGAAGGATTGATGAAAACTGCAGTGTGCTGGTTTATCTATCCATGTTTGCTTTCCTATCGGTTCTTGCATAAGATTTATTGTTTAGCATATCTTTGTTTTAGTGTGTTACATTTAATTTGACCGGGAGACGTGTTTGTCAACGTCAACCGACAACACTGCAAGAGGACTGGGTCAGATTGCCCCAAATCATGATTGGACGGTTGATTAGGAGCATGCCGCAACGAATTGCTAAATGTCTGAGGATTGGTGGATCAATTACTCATTATTATGACAAAAATCAAAAACGTCCATTTTCACTTTTGATGGTGTATCTCTTTGCGAGTGAAATGGGGCCATCAGATAAGCCGCCCATATGAAGTGTTTATGTTCATGTGTAGGCAATTGGCCGGTTATTAACATACACTGGTTACCTCTAATAAAAACAGCAGTGCGTGCATTTCGGCAGTTTTGTATTGTTTCTGAATATCCCCTACTTGTTTTTAAGAGTATATACCGGTAGACATATTAAATGTACCAGTAGACATATTAAATATACAGGTAGACAGGCTGATATACTTAAAATTAAAAGGATTATAATTTAGATTATCCTAATATCTGCCATATTATCTCTGGATATGTGAACTTTTATACATATGGAGTTAAAAAATAAAGAAAAAATGAAAGTAAAATGAGTATTATTAATAATGTAATGACTCTTCTTATTATGTAATTAAGCACATCTAACAATTGTAATGCAAAGCTGTATGTAATATTTTGTGATACTTTTTATATGAAGAATGAGTTGTGTCTGATATTGTCTGTGACAGGTGCCATATTTTCAGGCTTGTTTGTTACACCATACAGGTATTTCTAAATACAAAAATAATATTTAATATCTTAATGTAAAAACTGCTGTATAAAAAAAAAACTTCATGAAGAATGGAGTAAGAATTGATTGAATCAAATAAATTTAATTGGGGCTTTTATTGGTTATTTATTTTAAAGAGAAAAAAAACAACAGATTTTTACATGTTTTATAATTGTTTTATTTTTTAGACTAGAAGAATTAGAAGTTGAGATACCAGTTAGAAAAACCAGGTCGAAAGCAACACAAAATAGTTAACATTTCCTTGGCACAAGTATAATTATTTATAACAATAATTAATTCAATTGTATAGATTGAAACTGAATCAAATTTTGTTAACATCCAAGTTTTCTTTCGGATAAGTGGATGTTTATACATTTGTTGACATATAGCTGCTGTGTGAAGTATTTCCAATCCATCATTTGTTTCTCAGTTAAATTAGTTTAAATTTGGTTCACAGTCAGTAGGTTATGTGTATATTAGCATACATGTATATTAGGCCATATAAAAAAATATTCTGATTCTGGTTGTCAGATAATCCTGTGCGTCACATGTTTTTAATTCAAAGAATAAAATATAAAAACCGTCACATTTATTGCCACACATAAATTTTTTGACCTGACCGTGTTACAGGAAGTAACTCTATAAAAATATTGGAATGAATCAAGAAATGTTGTATTGGCTCATTCATCAAGTATGCAACCCTGATATATGTTACTGATAATCATAAATTATACTGGAATGAACTCGATAAGTATAGAGTTCTGTCATTAATCTGTTAATTTCAAAATGATCTCGCTCCCTTTTATTTGTCTAAACTTTTGACAAACTATAAACCTAAACATACTGTAAGATCGCAAAACAAAAAAATACTTTTACTGTTCCTAAAACGAAACTAAAACAATTTGGTGATAAAAAGTTTCAGTGCTGCTGCACCTCGTCTTTGGAATCAATTACCAGTAAACATTAGAGAATCTCAAACTTTCACAATCTTTAAGTCACAACTAAAAACTCATTTGTTTAAACTCTATTATCCAGATTAGAATCAGATTGTTTTATGTGTGTTCTTATTGACTAGAGACTCCTTAAATGTGGCGCTTTGAACATGCATATAGGGATGTATTATTAAGCACATTACAAATATACATTATTACATGTATCATTAAATGTAAGTTTATTTTTATGAGAGTTATTCAGACCAGTAGGGCAGTGGTGATCCTTTGACAAAATAAAAACAGAAAACTATAAACCTCACTACAGCATCAGATTTCTGGTAAGGATTGTTTGAGAACCAGAATAGTTCTGTTGTATGGCCTAAATAAAACTCCTGTTAAATTTAACTTTGTGATATAATATATACTGGAAGTCATGCTAGCTGTCTTAGTGGATAAAAACACTTTTGAATTGTATTAAATTAGGTTCTTTTAAGACTGGCCTTCCAGTCTAGGTTTAATATTAGCCAGGTACGTTTTTGTGTGAATTTACAACAAAACCAAATTAACATGAAATATTAATAATTATTAATATTAATAAAGCCAAGGATTTGACATTATTTCAGAATTTAAGCATTTATAAATGTTTTTATCTATTAATTTACTGTTATATAAAACTATTGTCAAGCATTCTGATTGTTTGTTATTTATATTTCTCTTGTAATTTAAAGGTTGTATATTATTTGACAACTTCTATTTATTATGTTATATAGAGTGGGGTTGGGGGTCCATAAAACAGTACATGTACTAGATATATAGAAGTAGACTCTAGCAGGCATACCATAGGTTGGAAATCTCATGGATACTAATGATCAGACACATTCATTAAATTTTCTGTTTGAATTTAACTCTCCTGTCGAACGTAAAATACACAGACAAGATTCTATGGAATACAATTACCTGCTCTGAAAATAATTTTTTGATTGTCAAATTTGATGTTAAATAACATGTAATGTCTTTGTCGCGATCAGAGAGGCGACCAATATTATTTGACTTTTTTGGATCGGGACTATGACCAAATGTAGTTCTGAAGGACAATTATATTCTAAAAATTAATTCTAAACATCACACAGATATGTTGTCTTTCTATCATCCTTTAAAGATGTATTAAGCAAGAGTTAAATCTGCTCTTTTTTAGCTTTTAAGACATTTAATCACATGACAAGCTCATAATCAACCCTCTAGATCATCAGATGACTGAGATATTGAATGGATTAGACCATGTCTGTCATATCTTCGCTAAACAATAAAATGGAAATTGAGTGTTTATTATTGTAGCAATGGTACTTGACCATCAGTACTATTTACACTATTTTAAGTCAAAACTTCAAACATTCATAACTTTGCTCAGTATACAGTAATTAGATTGAAATATTCAATATTCATTATCTATTATAGAAAGAACGGCCAACTTTTTATCTATATCTTACTTTATGCATCCGTAAAATAATATCAAGTGTCAAAATCTTACTATTGTTCCTAATACTGCTATCTGTGTATAGACCTTTGATTTTCATAAATTAATTAGTTATCTGCCAATCTGATTAAAATACAGATCTATATTTGTTTTTTTTATACTTTCGATGGCCTACACTACATGAAGATCTGACCGATTGTAGTCAAACGTCGCGTCAGAGGTTGTATGAACAGCTTTTGACCCTACGACATCAGACAAGAATGCGCTGTAACAGATGGTTTCATTGGCTAATCTTTCACACAATTCAGAACGCAGGTTATATAACAACTCTTCCAGATCCTAGTGTAGTATAGAAAAAACAAAATTTTTAGCTATAAAAAACGAAATGAAATAGGATCCGTGTTTTAATCAGTTGATTATCTGCTTGAATGAAGGATATTTCTATGCATGTTGGATAATATGGAGTATACAATTCACCTTGTTAATATTTTGTTGACAAATAAAAAATATGACAAATTCCTCGTCACTTTTATTTCGGCATGGTTCCCCCTTGTCAGTGATGTTTAACCAATTGCAATTCCAAAACAAGTAAATAAATAAGAAATGAAATGAAATGGGGTTTAATGTCCTACTGTTTTTCTCCTATGCTGGGCTAAGGAAGACGGGCATTCTAATGTATACACGGGACCTCGGTTTTTCGTATCATCCAAAGGACTAGACAGCAGTGCTTGTCAGGCCCTCCGTCCTGCATCACTGACAAGTGGGAACCACGCCGGAAAATCTGGATGAACTTTCTCAGCCAATGCAGGGATCAAACACCCAACCTCCAGGCTAGCGAGCCAGCGTCTTACCCACTTAGCCACGTGGTCCCCAAAAATAAATAAGAACTGTAGCCGATGACTAGACAGAGAGTATGATGGCCTGTCTAATCTTGTGAATTTTCTCTGGATCCTCTGGTATTCTAATACTGCTAAAGATCCCTACGCACAAGCAAATTATTGAAATAAAAGTTACATGTTAGTCCCGAAATGACCTAGTTTTTATTGAGTGGATGTTAATCTGTATTTATCTTCCCTATGAGAGGTGCACAACATAGGGCCTGCAAACAAGTGTCTAGTCCTGTGTATGGAATGAAAAACAGTGCTTGCTGTAATATAGAGCCTAGATGAGCAAGACTACGTTGTGTCCAGATGATTCTAGTTACACATCAAGGGTCTGGTTAACCTGGATGGTACATATACACCATACTGGAGGCTGCACCGGAGAGGAAAATTCATCAAAGAATGCTATGTTTTACCTATTAGAATCATAGATTCACATAAGAATATGCCCGTCTTCATTAGCTTGTTGGGGGGTTGGATGGCCGAATGGTTAGCACGTGCACGCTGTATCATAAGTTCTGCCATTGAGTCAACTGGCGTGGTTTCGATTCCCCGGTTGTACGTGGCAAGGAGTAGGGTTGCCTGTCCAACCTTGTGGGTTTTTCTCCGGTTTCCTCCCACTGCTAAACCCCCTAGGTGCAAGTTAATTATTGAAATAAAATTGAACCATATGATGATATGTTAGTCCCCAAATCACCTAGTTTGTGTCGAGTGGACATTAAACCCCATTTCTCTCTCTCTCTCATTAGCTTGTTTGCATAGAAATAACACTAGCACTACTGTCTGTTATCCACACCTGAAACTACTATACCATAGACTGTCTTGTTAGATATTGATAGGCCTACAGGTGTTTAAGAGGGCAAGACTGAACATACAACCTTGTTTGCATATTTTGGGCTCTTTATAAACTTCAGTATAGATACAGTAAAATCAAACCTTATCTTACATATAACATAGTGGGGTGCTGGGGATCAAAGAGCCTACATTGAAATAATTAACATTAGTATATTGCCATTAGTCCCGTGATATGATGAGATGAGACTAAGAGTAGCCTGATCTCTGCAATAACAACATTCAAGCTGTAAAATGTGTTAGCTGAAATATTGCAAATATTTGATTCCGAAAAATGATTCGCATATTGTATTTGACACTAAAATAGCCGCTGCTTTGGTAGCATTGTTCTATGGCATACAAGATACGCCATTGTGCTGACAAGTAGTACTATGTTACAACATAGATAATAGCCATGGTCTGATACCTACGAAATTATACATGAGTTATCTCCCTTTCCCACGGCTGGGAGTGTTAAGGGGGACTGGTGATGACCCCACACCAAATTTCAGACGAATGGGTCAATAAGTTCAGATTTTAGAACACCTTTTATTTTCGAAAGTTTCATGCAGCGACCTTGACGAAAATTGAGTTGGCCTTAAATAGATCTAGCCATGCAAGGATCAGTCTGGTGAACATCGTTTTTCACTATTCTGACTTGAATACCAAGACACTATAAATATGACTTGCTGAACACCAAGCAAGCTTCTTACTACCACTGATCAATATTAATAATTTTCGTCACATTATTAAGTAGCTATTTTTAGGAATATTTTTAGCTCAATGACAAAGCGTTGACTCGATAATCAGAGCGGTTCAATCCCGATTTTTGCTGAAGAGGCTCAACGGATACTATCAATGGTCCCCTTAAGCATGAGGCACCATGTCGTATCTTGTTGGTCTCTTTATCAGTTTTAATGCACCAGACTACATCGAATATTGAAATCTCTTTAACAGCAAATTTCAAGTCTCTACGTACTAGGTGTACGAAAGGGAGAACGCTAGATCGGAGATAGTTCAGCTCAATAGAACGGTTCCTGAACGTAATGAGACCTACGTTCAGAGCTGAACTAGATCGGAGACGGTTTAGCACATATGACATCATAATGTGAAATGTGGGTAAGGGTTAGGACTGCAGATTTCGTCAAGTTCTCGAGAGCGCTACCTAACCCAAACCCTAAACCTTACCCTAACCTAACCCACAATCCGCATATGACGTCATTTTGTGCTAGACCGTCTTCGATCTAGCGTTAGTGCCGAATTTAATGGGTTTTTCCAATAGAAAGTGAAAGTTAATAAAATGACTGAATATTTCAGTAAAAGTGATAGATATCGGGAAGATTTAAGACGGAATCTACCAGATCTTATTAAACAAATTCCTACTAAAGAGATTTTACCGCACTTAAGATGCCTTAGCGACTCTGACATGGTAGGTAATGGTACTGGTAGACTAAACTTTTCATAACGGTGGTAAATATTTATAAATAGGCTACCGAAATCTAACAAGTATTACGAATTAATCATAATTTCCTAAATTGTTGTTACTAAAAAGTGTTCAACAGTCTTTATTGTGCTTGACAGTCCAAAACGCTGCCACATCATACTAAAACCCCACCCATCAGCTGGACCGTATGGCTATGAGTATATTTACGATTGTCAGACTATGTTTCTGGCCAAATGGTATAATTCTTCGGAAAACTGTATTGCTAGGGATTCAAATCCGCTGCCACATTATCATAAAAGCCCACCCATCAGCTGGACTATATAGGTATGGATTGTCAGACTATTTTTTCTGACGAGGCTATAATTTTCCAGAAAGGTATACACAATTGTATTGCCAGGGATTTAAAAACGCTGATACGTTATACTAAAACACTGTCCAGCCACTGGACCGTATGGGTACAGGATTGTCAGACTATTTTTCTGGTCAAATAATTATAATTTTCATAAAATGTACATAAAAGTGTGGTGTTTGGCAGTGAAAAACGCTAACACATCATACTAAAAGTCCACCCACCAGCTGGACCGTATGGGTATAGGATTGTCAGACTATTTAAATAATTTATTAATGCTATTTTAATTTTCCGGAAAGGTATACCAAACTGTACTGCTGGCCAGTCAAAAACGCTGACACATCATACTAAAACCCTATATACCCATCAGATGGACCATATGAATATAGGATTGTCAGACTTATTTTTTTGACCAAATGTATATATTATGATTTTCAGGAAAAGTATACAAAACAATTGGAGAGGGAATCTGAAGCGCACGTTAATACTGATTTGTTATTGAAATTACCCAAATGTGAATACTGGTTTCGTCATTTAAAAGATGCTCTATTCACATTAGAACGATATCACATCATAGACCTATTAAACTGGTGGGATATGGAAGATGGTGGTGAGTAGTCTGGTTCTCTGTATTCCGGATCGAAGAACATGGAGGGTACAAAACCTTTGCTTCCTCTTCCACCAGTCTCTCCTCCAATGTGGAACTCATTTTAACAACTTTCCGGCAATCTTCATTGAATCTAAAATAATGAGAATTTTTCATTTTCTAAACATATAGCATAGGCCACATAAATGTATTAGAAAACCGCATTACAGAATAGGTAGCCTGTAATCGCTTGGGATTTAATAAAATGGCGGAACTCTACCTTATCTTCGCAAAGTACACCTGCGGTACTGCACGGCATGGGAATAAATAGGGGAACTTACGTAATTAGGGTTAATGTGTATGCATTGGAACATTCATTGTTGAATCAGTTCGTTTATTATAGGTTGTTACATGTTTCCCTAGAAGTATTGCGAAGGCCTTCTTCTTATAAGTCTGTGTAAGATGGCTGACCTTTATAAAGTATATTCTACGCATATTCAGGTCACATCACAGGGCGTAAATCATTGGCTCGATAGCTCGTCCAATTTTTACAACCCCGACACGACAGAATGGAGACTTTTAATCATACTCATTGATACACCAAATAGGAAATATTTTTTTATATCCAGATATACTTCAAACCCCTTTATTTATTTTTCTATTACTTTCAAAAAAATGTTCTAGAATTCCATTTCCAGAAGGAAACAAAGTCGATATTGCGAACTCATTTGATGTAAATTTCCTCAAATCCCATTACATGTACATGGTGCATATTCCCATTACATGGTGCATACACGTCTTCATCAGCCCGAGTGGTGTTAAACTATAGGCCGTAAACTGTCAATTTATAGTATTAGAAGTTGTGTTATAACAATGGCAATGTTCAGCAGTGTGGTATTTATATTCAAACTTATTTCATATATCCCGGATGCTACATGGTCTATTTACCAATGGCCGTTTTAAATCCTTAAATATGGGTGCAGTAATTGTATAAACTTATCTGTAGATGCAGTATATCCAAACATTTGTCTCAATTCTTGTTCTATTGTTATTTCAGGGAGTGATAGAAGAACAAGTGCAGCAAACCAACCAACCGTTAGTCCTTCGTTTAATCAAAGAAGGGGAGATGAGGAAAGGTATTTTACTAATAATGGTCGGGGTCGAGGTGGGGGTGGCGTTGGGTATAATAAAATTCTAAAAAGGAGGGGTGGTGAATCCGTGGATAGACATGAGAGGACATCAAGCCTTGACAGTAGAAGAGCAAATAATTCAGGTGAATTCCAATATCAAAAGAACGACCTCAGTTGTACAGGTTTGCCTAATATTCCAGTTACTCATGATACTGATGGTGAACGCTTGGATAGACATGAGAGGGCATCAAGTCTTGACAGTAGAAGAGCAAATAATTCAACTGAATTCCAATATCAAGAACCAGTAAGTAATATAACTAATAATAATTGGTCTGTAGATGACAACGTAGTTACCACAAAGAACCACTCAAGGACTAGTGTTGAGATCCAACAACAAAAACTTGATTCCTATTCCAAACAAAACAAAATTCAAAAATCAATCCAGAATTCTTCTGTAGAATTAAGAAACATGAATCCCCATGATAATCTACCCGTAAACAGCAGTCAAAATTCTGATAATGAATCAGTAGAATTAAGGAGTACAGATCTGTCAAGGGATAACATTAATTTGGATAAATCGGGTTATGTAAAAGAACTGATAAAATCTACGCTGAAGAATCCATACCTTATTCATAATTCAAAAGGAGAAAGGCAACAGGAAGATAATGGGAGCAAGTACACATTTCAGTGCAGAGACATTGCGGAAATACCAAATAATCCTAGCAATATAAATAGCAGTCAAAATTTTAATAATGAATCTGTAGAAATAAGTACAGATGTGTCAAGGGATAACATGAATTTGGAAAAATCGGGTTATGTAAAGGAACTGGTAAAATCTGCGCTTAAGAATCCAGAACTTATTCATAATTCAAAAGGAGATAGGCAGCGGGAAGATAATGGTTTTCAAACAAGGGGGAACTGCAGTGTTGTAAATACCGAAGATCAAAAGAAAAATATCAATTCTGACAGGTTAATTAAACAGATAACAAAAGAGTTAAAGCAGCAGCATGATGCATATCAAGAAAATGAGGAAAAACCATTCTTAAATCCCGATTCTGAAATAACCGATCAGATACGCGAAAACCAGACCAATCAGTCACAGTTGAATTTATATGAAGATAACTCCGGTGATATTAGGGAGAATGTGACTTCACTCACAACTACCACAAACACAGGCTGCTCTCCGCCGAAAGCAAATTTACCGCGCAGAGGCATTCCGGAAATACCAAATAATCCTAACAATACCAGTTGTATGGGGATGAATGGAAATGGTGGCCATTTCACTTCATTTGGTGGTTCTACATGTAACGCGTTAAACACTTCCTCTACCACTGATCTGCAGAACGAACCAAGCCGTGAAGTTGCAGTTTTCCGCAACAATCAAGCATTACCCAATAATCACATAGATGCTACTAATCGAGGTGTCTATAATGTAGCCCAGCCTTCATCAACAGCTCATTCAATCAACAGTGGTGCTAACACTCCCAGCTGCGCCTCTACGATCGATCAGCTGAACCGTCCAAGGAGTGAGATCGTGGTGTCACAGATACAAAATAACACCCCAACAACAGAGCTTGAAGTTCCACCAGGAAATGAAGTTGATGTTTCACAGACCACTGCCAACAATAACGAAGTGTCATTTAACACCAGAAGCGCAATTAATGGAGCAACATATGACAATGCAATGTTTTCAACCCTGAGTTCTCCAAACAGTTTTTACAATAAGTTGGTTAGCACTTCTTCCTCGACAATAAATTTTCAAGGTGAAGTTGTAGTTACGTCACAGGACACTACCAGTGGTATTGGCACTGTCATCACTTCCACAACAACTGATATACAGGACAAACCTGCAGTAATTAACGGAAGACTGCATGACACTGGGGTGTCTTTAGCTACAGTTGTTTCGCAAACAGCTTCGAATTCCGCCCAAATACCAAGCGGTACTAATACTGACGAATATTCGTCTAGAGAATCTGCCAATACAACATCAACTGTGGATCCTACAGGTGTGTCTGACAGAGGTAGGATAAGAAATGAACTTAGAATTTCGGGCATGGTTGATGGTGGCACTGATGAATCATCAACATTCAGTGGTGTATCAAACTACCAGACCCTTAGTAACGACCTGAATTTATCTGGACCCAGCACAGCATCCACCGTGGACCCTACAGGTTTGTCAAGAAGGGGTAGACTACGAAATGAAATCAGAATAACCGATACAGCTGATGGACAAAATGGCGATACTGATAGAATAAGAGAAAATGAATCAACGACACGCAGTAATCCATTTGATAATGAACAATGTGAGGAAACATCAGAGAACGAAGTAAATGCATCAGTATTGTCCAGTGAATATCCAATGAATTTTGAGGATGAAGAAAACACTGGGGTGTCTTCAGCTACAGTTGATTCGCAAACAGCTTCGAATGCCGCCCAAATACCAAACGATACTAATACTGACGACTATTCGTCTAGAGAATCTGCGAGAACAACATCCACTGTGGATCCAACCGGTGTGTCTGAAAGAGGTTGGATAAGAAATGAACTTAGAATTTCGGGCATGGCTGATGGTGTCACTGATGAATCATCAACATTCAGTGGTGTATCAAACTACCAGACCCTTAGTAACGACCTGAATTTATCTGGACCCAGCACAGCATCCACCGTGGACCCTACAGGTTTGTCAAGAAGGGGTAGACTACGAAATGAAATCAGAATAACCGATACAGCTGATGAACAGAATGGCGACACTGATAGAATAAGACAAAATGAATCAACGACACGCAGTAATCCATTTGATAATGAACAATGTGAGGAAACATCAGAGACCGAAGTAAATGCACCAGTATTGTCCAGTGAATATCCAATGAATTTTGAGGATGAAGAAAACACTGGGGTGTCTTCAGCTACAGTTGATTCGCAAACAGCTTCGAATGCCGCCCAAATACCAAACGATACTAATACTGACGACTATTCGTCTAGAGAATCTGCGAGAACAACATCCACTGTGGATCCAACCGGTGTGTCTGAAAGAGGTTGGATAAGAAATGAACTTAGAATTTCGGGCATGGCTGATGGTGTCACTGATGAATCATCAACATTCAGTGGTGTATCAAACTACCAGACCCTTAGTAACGACCTGAATTTATCTGGACCCAGCACAGCATCCACCGTGGACCCTACAGGTTTGTCAAGAAGGGGTAGACTACGAAATGAAATCAGAATAACCGATACAGCTGATGAACAGAATGGCGACACTGATAGAATAAGACAAAATGAATCAACGACACGCAGTAATCCATTTGATAATGAACAATGTGAGGAAACATCAGAGACCGAAGTAAATGCACCAGTATTGTCCAGTGAATATCCAATGAATTTTGAGGATGAAGAAAACACTGGGGTGTCTTCAGCTACAGTTGATTCGCAAACAGCTTCGAATGCCGCCCAAATACCAAACGATACTAATACTGACGATTATTCGTCTAGAGAATCTGCGAGAACAACATCCACTGTGGATCCAACCGGTGTGTCTGAAAGAGGTTGGATAAGAAATGAACTTAGAATTTCGGGCATGGCTGATGGTGTCACTGATGAATCATCAACATTCAGTGGTGTATCAAACTACCAGACCCTTAGTAACGACCTGAATTTATCTGGACCCAGCACAGCATCCACCGTGGACCCTACAGGTTTGTCAAGAAGGGGTAGACTACGAAATGAAATCAGAATAACCGGTACAGCTGATGAACAGAATGGCGACACTGATAGAATAAGACAAAATGAATCAACGACACAAAGTAATCCATTTGGTGATGAACAAAGTAACGAAACATCGGAGATCGAAGCATATGCACCTGAATTTTCCAGTGAATATCCAATGAACTTCGAGGATGAAGAAAACAGAGGAGCGACGTTTGATTTGGTTCAAAGTTTCCATCCACCAGACTCATTGAGTCTCGCATCTCGAGTAGATTCTTCGCCATTTAACATTGAGCCTCAAGAAAACAGAGAGACTACTTCTCGTTCGGTTCTATCTGATGACAGTCAAGGTTTTAATCAGGAAGATGAAGGGATTAACGAACATTTTTCTACGCAGGAAGATCAACCTCTGACCGTACCGGAAGCAGGATGGTTGTCTAGTTTGAACGTATTTCCATCCCTGTCTGAAATTATGAGCTATGCTTTAGATCGCTAACATCAGAATTATGCGAGACTATTTTAGGAAGATTACATGTGTGTATGTGCCATTATAGAAGTCTAGATTGTCATTAATTATAAATAACAAATAATCAAATCCATGACTATGAACAATTTTTAAGTCTCCAATAAATGGCTGGTTGACCTGGTACAATGCAGACAAGATCGGATCTCAAATAAACCTCCAAAAATAATGCATACGTGGTAATTCGGTATGTAGGGGTTATTTCTGTAACCAGTTGATAAATCCCATGCACTCGAATGGCGACCAGATGAAAACTACTCTTTCTTTTAAGACCATTTTGTCGAATTCGTTGCTTGACAGTGGTGTCTATAGGCTTGGCGATGCCTGAGCCCAACCTAATCATAGTCAACTCTCAAGTATGGGGTCTGGTACTCCGCGATCCGTCTGCAGACATAGATTCGTTTACTGCATACTTCGAGAATAGATATCTGCTTTAAATGGCCGCCATATCAAAAAAAAATAATAGATTACTGTTTTGTTATGCGGTTCTACTCCGTTACACACCTGTCATACACACAGAGGCCGAATAAACTTTTTCAATTTTATTAAATGGAAGCAGAATAAATACTTAACAAAATTCTCGAAGTATGCTTAGTGATTTCGACTAAAATCGTCGATTTAGGACTTTAAACTGGCTAAGTGTCTGTTCTCAAGCGGAGCTAACTGTAGACAGTTTAGTATGCTATGAGAAAGTATGTGATAAAAAAAATAGATGACATAAACTTTTTATTCTAATTAAATAGGGCAGCCTGTACAGCAATAATTTCAAATTTCAAAAATTTAGTTTTAATGTCACTCTTTGATTAGATTCCCATTCCCTGAAATGTGTGCCCCGGGACGTGTGCTATCTGATAAATGTCACAAATCACGTAAAATTCAAAAGATGATAATAATAGACCTATATGATAATAGATAATGTTATTAAAGGTGTGAAACTGTTTTAATGTAGTGTGAAACTGCTATTTTATAACTCGGACATTTACGTCTGACAAATGTTAATAAATGACGTTACAAAAGAAACAGAAAATGTCGGTAAACTATAAGCACAACAATGAGAGTGTGAAATGGCAAGGAATGAAATTGCCCAAAAGAAAGCTTTCAGAAATGTTTCCAAGACATTGATATTTATTTGAAATGTTTCCAAGAGACATATTTATTTGTAAATTTGAGATTCGTGTTGAAGATGTATATTTATGAAAATGTGATATGTACATATTAAAATATATTTTAATTGTTTGATCTGTGTGTAAGTATTTGAGCACATTATTTGTAAATTATGTCGATAAAATAATAAAAAGTCAATTTATTTGTAGTTCTAAATCACATTTGATATGAGGTCAGAAGACAAATAGATAGAGGTCCGCGAGCTGATCCTGTGCACTGCCATTCCCTCGGGATTATAAATGGATCATCACAATGAAATGGGGTTTAACGTTCTACTGTTCTGCTTCGACTGGGCTAATGATGACGGGATACGCCATACAGTGTGCTATAAGGGACATTTTGCCCGGGCAGCGGCACTGTGGCCTACTCTTATATCGAATTCCAACTGCCAAGGGATCTTTTACGTGCACACCAATGTCTACACGGGACTTCGGTTTTTCGTCCCATCGAACGACTAGACAGGCCTTCCGTCCTGCATCACTGACAAAGGGAAACCACGCCGGAAAATTCCGATGAACCTTCTTCGCCATAATTCTTATCTGCAGAGCAATCGCAATAAATACTACCGGTGTAGACTGTAATAACCAGCCGCTAGAGATTGCCATTCGATTGCATACTCCTCGTAGTGTTTCGTTTGATTACAGCTATTCCGACTTAACACTGCTGTAATGGAAGAAAATTTCTGTTCCAAATTATGACTGATCAATAGTCCGATTAGCAACCAATAGCTAACTGCGTAACAATATCATTACGCTTTAAACAGAGCTCCGAATTGGACCAAATATGTTTACATAACGTTACGTCATGACTCACGATTTTATTATGCCCAATTAACTAGTGCATATAGCAGAATATTGCAGAAAAACTAATTGCGTGAGAAACGAAGTTATCAACACGAATACAATGTAAACAATACTGTTTGGAGACAATACTTAATTTTTCACCATTTTTAATACCTTAAATCACTGTCCAAAGTTTTAGGGAAGACCCCAGATTAAACGAAGGTTTGTCATGTTGCTGTACTTGGGATATGTTTGATTGAACACACTCCCGCAAAAGCTCAAGTATTAGAAGCCAATACAGCAATGACCAGAGAGGGATTTCTCGGGCCGTTGCTTCAGGAATATGTTCGATTGAGACTTCTGGCGTATTTCGCCGAACATAACTGTCGTGCCTAAACACACCTTTCTTTTCAACATCGTACACTAATTTGAAATTTTGTTCAGTACTCGCTCAAATATCCGAAATATGTCATCTTGTTTCCAGTCTTGAAATAATTATGCCATTTTAGCACTAGAATGGATGAGGAACATCTCAAATATATATTACACACAATGTAACACGCACCTGCCCCGTTTAAAACTGAGGTTGAAGATTTTTTCTTTGAATGGAATCCAGATTCTTTTTTTTCATATAAGAACAAATGTAGACCCAATTATCAAAGAATACATACCAATCACAGAATCTAACAGTATGAAACTGAAAGTAGGTTTTTGTATCTCTTTTTTAACTCACAGAATAAGAATTTCATTCTTGGAAAGGATAATTAGTTATGTTAATGCCTCTTTATTTCTTGTGTTATATTCATTGATATGTTTATCATTTTATTTCCCGAAAAAATACGGCGGCAGCATCCGAAAAATGAACCATAACCGTAGTAAAATTTCGAAAAATAACGGTAAGTAGCACCTAGCCGGAGCGAATTTGCTGGAACAGCAGTTTGAGTTTAAGAAGTAGACACTCTGAATCAAACACAGAATTGTGTGATTTTCTGAAACTCTGAACTCCGGTTGGGAATTGCATCACCACACCCATTGGTCAGTAAAATTCCCGGGTTTCGGGCACTTGAACTTGCGGAATGAAATAATTTTCATATTTTTACTTTCACATCCACTAAAACTTTATTTCTTTCATTATTTGGCCACTGCCCTACAGATTTGATTATCGCCCGAAAATACAATGTTATTTGATCGTAAAGTAGAAGAAAACACTGTATGTCGTCCTCACGTGAAACTACTATACCACAGACTTACATATCAAGACGGGTGGATCTGACAGATCTTGTTAGATATCATTGATACAGATGAGACTAAACACGAAATCTTGTTTAAATATCCATCCATTAAAATCAAATATTATTTTACATATAACGTAGGAGGTGGTGGGGATTGTAGGGCCTACATTGAAATAATAAACAATAGAATATTCCCATTAGCCTCGTAATTAATAAGATGAGACTAACCGTAGCCTGATTCCTACAAGCCAACATAATTAACAACAAATTCGTTTAAGCTGTGATACCGCAAAACGAGCCGCATATCGTATTTGAAACTAAAATAGTCGCTGCCTTGGTTACATTGTACTAATATGGCATTCAAGACAACGCTTCCGTGCTGCTAATTCAATACTACAAATGAGGATAGCTGTGGTCTGATGCCTTTAAAATTATGCATGAGTTATCTCTCTTTTCTACGACTGTCGATTTTGACATAATTTTTTAATCAAAATACATTAGTAATGATGAATAATCGCGGTTATTTGGGGTGCCACCATTGTTCATCATTGTGATCTATATGTTTAATTAAAGACGAATCCCACTTCCTGATAATATCATGTCCTAATACAATCTTTTAAGAAAGAAAATTTGTATTTCCATTTGATCCCCAAAAAGCTGCATCTGCGTGACATTGGCTATTTTAACAAATTTTGGGTGATGTGAGAAGGTTTAATTTGCAGAATCGAATATTTCCTGTGAATTATGTAGCGATAATCGAAATATGAAACCCTATATTTTATTCCGAATAATAACCGTGGAAATAGGTTGCTTCCTGACACAAACTATGAAGATTATCACCTGGTATTAGCGCACGTGTGAATTAGACATCCAATATCAACCGCTGCTACGCGCGAAATTCCACGTCATTTAGTTATTGGGTAATTAATATTACCTCAATATCAACCCATATTTCTATGTGTGATTCATCCCGAAAGATAGCATCTCGATTTTATTACCATTGTTAATATAATTTTACTTCTAGTCTTGGTAGTGTAAATTGTTCTGTTATAATTGTCTTTCAGACATTTTCATAATTACGGGCGTACATACATCATCATATTTTGCATCATGCCTTTGTTTTAATTAAATACTCGTACCAATAAAAAGAGAGAGACAATTGGGGTTTAACGTCATTTCGGGACAAACATGATTTAATTTCATTTCAATAATTCTCTTGCGCATAGGGGTCTTTAACAGTGGGAGGAAACCGGAGGACCCTTGACACATATACAACCGGGGATTCGAAACCACGCCAGTTGACTCAATGACATTGACAGACCTTATGATACAGCGCGCACGTGTTAACCATTCGGCCAACCCATCCCCCTCGTACCAACAATGTTACATCATTATATTTCTTGTATCACGGTCCGACAAGTATATAAGATGATGATATTAACGGCTTTCCATAGCATGACCCAATGGTAATGGGGTTTTTTAATAGCAAAGGAAGTCGAATTAACAAAATGGCTGAATATTTCAGTAAAAGTGATAGATATTGGGAAGATGTCAGAGCTCATCTACCAGTTCTTATTAAACAAATTCCTACTGAAGCCATTTTACAGCACTTAAGATGCCTTAGAGACTCTGATATGGTAGGTAATGGTAGAAGAGACGGTAGGCTACTATATAAAAATTGTTTTCGGCCCACAAAAACCTATATGACTCATGTCAGAAATCTATGGAAATTTATATTCATTAAACGAAGACCCTAAGAATGCCCCAAATTGTTTATCCTTCATTTAGTGTAAAAGGCTTGAAAAGGGAGTTGGTGTCAAACGCCATTTGCTCTCCCTGTTGACAGGAATGCCAGGGTGTTTTTACGGAAATTAATTGAATGACTAGGGATTGAGCTACCTATCCCAAAAATGACGTGGTGGTAGTGAGTGGGTGTTGGTGTGTGTGTCGGAGGGGTGGGGCGGGGGTCACTCTGTGACGCTATACCGTGCTGTGTCGCCAGGCCTCCAAAGACTCGTGTTCCTGAAGCAAAGCCTGCTATTGAAGACGCCAAAGACAATTCTCGTCACTGGCTTCAAAATAACGAATGTTAATTATTGTATGTCACTGCCGTGTGACACAATCCCATACTTAACTGTGAACAATATTCTTGATATCTTGGATTTGACCTTGTCATATTTAATTAGAAATCTTGAACTTTGTAGGCCTATTGTTCTAAAATCCTGTAACTATAATGTCTTTCTGCAGTCTCAGTTTCACGAGCCTAGACCATATCCCACTTTTTCAGACTGACATTGCTAACTCTAGCGATAGAATGTAGACTATATGATTGTTTGTGTCAGTCTCTTATGGTTATCTCTCTATAGGAACGCCGCATGATAGTCTGCTGACTTGTGGCACGGTCAGCTCTTCGAAAGGACCAGCCCAAATCTTTACCCAATTCCGACAGAACCTCATTCACGCGAAGGCACTGTCTTTACAATAGTCTATGCCGACCAAGATACACTAAGCAGAACTGGTATGTTCTTATAGACCGTATAGCAACACTATCTAGAAGTCGTTTATTCCGAAGATCATGGTCACATTGTTGGACAGTCCAACTTGGACTACAATGAAAGCCCATTCCATGTCTATCGGACCAAAGACATCGTAGTGCTAAGATTCTGTACATTAGGGTCTATAGTGTTATTTCTAAAGGGAAATAAAAGTCAAAAGAAAAATCAAATTCTCTTCATAAATGTTTTAAAGTTAAATTTTATTCCTTAAGAAATTTATTACTATATTGATTTTGTATTCTGGTATGACTTTTTCTAACACGATGTATTCAGTAAATATTCACATAATATATTATGACTGTTTACGTAAAAATCCTGATATAATAATTTGTTGTTACTAGAAAATGTTCAACAGATTGTCTTTATTGTCCAAAAGGCTGACACGTCATACAAAAACCCCACCCATCAGTAGTTGGACCGTATGAGTATAGGATTGTGAGGCTTATATTTTTGACCAAAAGTAAATTATGATTTTCAGAGAAAGTATACAAGGCAATTGGTAGTAAAGTCTGACGAGCAAGTTAACGCTGATTTGTTAATGACATTAAAAACATATGATTACTGGTTTGTTCATTTAAGACGAGCTCTGTTGAAAGTAGAACGTCCTGAAATCATAATGCTGTTAAACTGGTCGGATATGGAAGATGATGGTGAGCAACCTGGTACGTATCTGTTTCCGGAACGAAGAACATGGAGGGCACAAAATCCTCATTGAATCTAAAAATAATGAGAATTTTTTTATTTTCTAAACATATAGCATAGGCTACAATTTTTTTTAAGAAAACCCCATTACAGCTTGGGATTTAAAAATGGCGGAACTCTCCCTAATTTTCATAAACTAGACCGGCTGCAATCTTATTCGTGCGTTATGTGGACATGGGTGCAGTAATTTGGAAAGTTTATTTGTAGATACATCAAAATATTTGTCTCAATTCTAGTTCTATTATTATTACAGGACGTCATAGAAGAACAAGAGCAGCAAACCAAACAGCCGTCGGTACTTCGTTTAATCAAAGTGTGAGGAATGGAGAAAGGATTTTTAATAATAGTGGACGGGATCGAGGTGACGTTGGGTATACATATGACATTCCCGAATATCTAACCAGAAACAGCGATGTAAACTCTAATGGATACAGAAGATCCGAAGTCAATCAAAGAAATTGTGTCGCTCAAAGAAACACAGATATTTGTCATTACAACCGCACAGAAAATAGAAATGACCCTAATTACGTACCCGAAATTAATTCATGTGTAAATAAAAGTCAAACAACAAAAGTTGGTGAACGCTTGGATACACATGATAGGACAGCAAGCCTTGTCAGTAGAAGAGCAAATAATTCAGGTGAATTCCAATATCAAGAGAACCGGAACGATCTTAGTTGTACCGGTTTGCCTAATATTCAAGTCAGTAATACAGCTGTGTCAAATAACCAACCCAACAGTTTAAACGTTGCACCAGAACGCCCACCATCACCAGCGGATGATATTACTGATAGTAATTGCTATGTAGATAACAACGTAGTTACCACAAGGAACGACTCAAGGACTGATGTTGAGATCCAACAACAAAACCTTGATTCCTATTCCAAACAAAACAAAATCCAAAAATTAATCCAGAATTCTTCGGTAGAATTAAGAAACACGAATCAACACAGCAGTCAGAATTCTGATAATGAATCTGTAGAAAGGAGTACAGATCTGTCAAGGGATAACATGAATTTGGATAAATCGGGTTATGTAAAGGAACTGGTAAAATCTGCGCTTAAAAATCCAGAACTTATTCATAATTCAAAAGGAGAAAGGCAACAGGAAGATAATGGTTTTCAAACTAAGGGGAACTGCAGTGTTGTAAATCCCGAAGATCAAAAGAAAAATATCAATTCTGACAGGTCCATTAAACAGATAACAAAAGAGTTAAAGCAGCAGCATGATGCATATCAAGAAAAGGAGGAAAAACCATTCTTAAGTCCCGATTCAGAAATAACAGATCCGATACGCGAAAACCAGACCAATCAGTCACAGCTGAATTTTTATGAAGATAACTTCGGTGATATTAGGGAGAATTTGACTTCACTCACAACTACCACAAACACAGGCTGCTCTCAGCCGAAAGAAAATTTACAGCGCAGAGGCATACCGGAAATACCAAATAATCCTAGCAATACCAGTAATATGGGGATGAATGGAAATGGTGGCCATTTCACTTCATTTGGTGGTTCGACAAGTAACGCTTTAAACACTTCCTCTACTATTGATCTGCAGAACGAACCAAGCCGTGAAGTTGCAGTTTTCCCCAGCAATCAAGATAATCACATAGATGTTACTAATCGAGGTGTGCATAATGTAGCCCAGCCTTCATCAACAGCTCATTCAATCAACATGTGCAGTGGTGCTAACACTTCCAGCTGTGCCTCTACGATTGATCTGCTGAACGGTCCAAGAAGTGAGATCGTGGTGGCACAGATACAAAATAATACCCCAACAACAGAGCTTGGAATTCCACCAGGAAATGAAGTTGGCGTTTCACAGACCACTGCCAACAATAACGAAGTGTCATTTAACACCAAAATCGCAAATAATGGAGGGATATATGACAATGCAATGCCTTCAACCCTGGGTTCTCCAAACAGTTTTTCCAGTAACTTGGTTAACACTTCCTATTCGTCTAGAGAATCTGTCAGTACAATATCAACTGTGGATCCTACAGGTTTATCTGAAGGAGGTAGAATAAGAAATGAATTTAGAATTTCGGACATGCCTGATGATGGCAATGATGAATCACCAACATTCAGTTGTATAGTTGACGAACAAGATTTTACAGCAACTGATTTTAGTAGAAACAATGGCGTATTAAACTACCAGACCTTTAGTAACGACCTGAATTTATCTGGACCCAGCACAACATCCACTGTTGACCCTATGGGTTTGTCTGAAAGAGGTATAATAAGAAATGAAGTAAGAATTTCAGGCATGGCTGATGATGGGCATAATAGAATAAGAGAAAACAGAGAGACTACTTCTCGTTCGGTTCTATCTAATGACATTCAAGGTTTTAATCAGGAAGATGAAGGGATTAACGAACATTTTTCTACGCAGGAAGATCAACCTCTGACCGTACCAGAAGCAGGATGGTTGTCTAGTATGAACGCATTTCCATCCCTGTCTGAAATTATGAGCTATGCTTTAGATCGCTAACATCAGAATTATGTGAGACTATTTTAGGATGATTACATGTGTGTTTGTGCCATTATAGAAGTCTAGATTGTCATTCTCATAAATAATAGTTAATGAAATCCATGACTATGAACAATTGTGTGTTATGTTTTAGATCTGAAACATCAGCATTATATGAGACTATATGATTAACATGAACACCTGATCTGATGTGTTTGTTGATTGTGATGTCTGTATACTGTGCCTTGTCCGTAGAATAGTCTTGTATATTTGTTTGTGTTTGGTGTAGCCCTCCTGCTCTTACTATACGAGTGTGTGTGTCATGATATAGAAGTCTAGATTGTAGTTTGGTTTAGCTTTTGACATAGTCAATCTCATAAATAATAAATAAAATCCAAGAGCATGAACCCAATCTCAAGAATGAGAAAACAAGATATTGTAATTTTGTAAGTTTGGTATGCTACAAGAAAGGATGTGATAAAAAAAAGATAGATGACATAAACTTTTTATTCTAATTAAATAGGACAGCCTGTTCAACAAAGTTAACAGCATGATTTCAAATTTAAAAAAATTAATTTTCTTTTCATTCTTTGCAATCTGATAAATGTCGTCACAAATCACGTAAAATTCAAAAGATGATAATAATAGACCTATATGATAATAGATAATGTTATTAAAGGTGTGTAACTGTTTTAATGTTGTAGTGTGAAAGTGATATTTTATTACTAAGACATTTACGTCTGACAAACGTTAATGAATGACGTTACAAAAGAAATAGAAAATGTCGGTAAAATATAAACACAACAATGAAAGTGTGAAATTGCAAGGAATGAAATTGCTCAAAAGAAAGCTTTCAGAAATGTTTCCAAGACATTGATATTTATTTGAAATGTTTCCAAGAGACATATTTATTTGTGAATTAGAGATTCGTGTTTTAAAATGTGATATGTACATATTAATATATTTTAATTGTTCAATCTGTGTGTAAGTATTTAAACACATTATTTGGAAATTATGTCGATAGAATTATAAAAAATCAATTTATTTGTAGTTCTAAATCTCATTTGGTGTGAAGTCAGAAGAGAAAAAAATAATGTTCCGCGAGCTGATCTTGTGCACTGCCATTCCAATAAATTCTTGGATTATTTGCTGCCGATGAAATGACTGACAATCCAGGGTACCGTAGCCATTGAAAATGTTATTTGATAATCGAGAATATGTGGGTGGAGTTATCGTCTGTCAATCAAACGACCGGCAATTCTTGGAGACACTGCGGAGACAGTTGATGCCTATTTCTAGTCCAAAATTCCAACAGTGATTTTGACTGGCCAACTCTTGAAGTCTCTCACTGTTCTCACACCCGCTAGCAGTAATTCCATCAACGCGTCATACCAAGCACGTCTAATTAAGTCTGGGGATTGTGTGGCCGAATGGTTAGCGCGTGTGTGTTGCATCATAAGGTCTGTCATTGAGTCAACTGGCGTGGTTTCGATTCCCCGGTTGTACGCGACAAGTAGTAGGGTCGCCTGTCCAGCCTCTTGGGTTTTCTTCTGGTCCTACGGTTTCCTCCCACTGCTAAGACACCTACGCGCAAGCGAATTATTGAAATGAAACTGAACCATATGTTAGTCACGAAATGACCTAGTTTGTGTCGAATGGACGTTAAACTCCATTTCTCTCTATAATATTACATCGCATGATGCCCTGTGCGTGCCCTATGGTGTTTTTTTTTTCAGGAAATACACCAAATTTGTCATACTTTTATTGGAAATAAATACGTAATAAATACTTTCGTGGAAATGTATATTTAAAGCTAACAAGTAATAGATGAATTATTTTATGAATTCTAAAGAAACGACAATGAATGTGTGCAATGAATTCCAATTTAACTATTATTCTCTTAAATATAAAATCTTATCTCCTGTAAACAAAAGATTCCGATTTACTAAAAATTTCAAAAAGAAGTATAACAATATATCACATACCTCTAATGTGTTATCACATTTACTGCAAAACTGTTCGAAATTTTAATTGCGAACTTCATTTAAAAAAAATATAGGGCAATGACGCAAAGCCTTGACCAATTTCAATATTGATAATCCTATATTTATACTTGAGGCTGTCGTGCCTAAACACACTTTAGCTTGAATCAACACCGTACAATAATTTACAATTTCGTCAATACCATTCATTTTACATTAGAATGTGCAATTGACAATGGATTAAGACTCGCTCAAAGTTCTGAAATTTGTCACTTTGATTCCAGTCTTGAAATAATTCCGCCATGTTGGTACTAGAATGGATGGGGGCATCTCAAATATTACACACTATGTAACACACACCTGAAACGTTTAAAACTGAGGTTGAGGATTTTTTCAAGGAAAACATACCAATTACACACCTTTCTTCTGCGAATCTAACAGAATGAAATTGAAAGTAAAGCTATGGATGTTTTTTTTTAATTCACAGAATTTGAATTTCATTCTTGGAAAGGATAATTAGTTATGTTAATGCCTCTTCATTTCTTGTGTTGTATTCATTGATCATTATAACGGCCTATGTTTTATCATTTTTTCCTGAAAAATATGGCGGCAGCACGCGAAAAAAATGAACAGTAACCGTAGTAAATTCTCGAAAAATAACAGAAAGTAGTAGGCCTACTACTGCAGTTTGAGTTTGAGAACTAGACACCCTGAATCAAAATCAGAAATGTGTGATTTTTCGAAACTCTGAAATCCTGTTGAGAATAGCACCACCCCATCCAATCGGTGTCTGTGATTCTTTTAAAACGGCGAAGAGCGAACGCCACAAAAAAAAGGGATAATGCGACTTATGACCTGGATTCCTTTATTTCCCACATATTTCTGCTATAAAAATTAGAACCACCGGGGAAATTCACAACGAAACGAAGAAATGCCATGAGCTGATAATACGAGAAGGCGTCTATTTTGAATGCCATTTAAAGACATGTCTTCTAATCACTCAATTCATTCAATATTCGCTTATATGTATTAATAATTCTAGGCTGTGCTTTATCCAGTAACTACATGCCCCTAAAAGTTTATATCTAAATTAGTTTAGAGTAATGATCACTTGTATTAGTACCAGTCTGACTAACAGTGTACCCTCTGCTCATTTTCCTCTCTCTCCCTCTCTCTTGATTCATCTACTGATTGGAAAATTTAATTCTTTTTAACAACTAATCAATCCAAACTACAGACACATCATATAATATTTATTTATAGAAGTGTATATAACTATCCTTATGAAAAATTCCTGTGGCTTCCTATATAATTTTGTGACCCAAATTAGAACCTCAGGGGTTTTTTTTTTGTCCCATCCGAAGGATTAGACACTGTATGGTCTTCTGTCATGCACCACTGACAAGCAGAAAAACATGCCAGAAAATCCTGATCAACTTTCTAGACACTGTATGACCCTCTGTCCTGCACCACTGACAAACATAAAAACATGCCAGAAAATCCGGATAAACTTTATTTGCCACCCTAAGATAGGACCTCATGGTTAGCAGCCCAGCCCGTAACTCGATCACTCAACCACTGTGGCTCCCTATTATTTGATCCTCGCTTATAGAGCAGCGATGAACTTAACCACTTGTAACTGATAAAATGCAACATATAGACAGCTCTAACATCTCAATTTCGCCTGCAGTGCTAGCGAGAAAAGTGGGCTTAGTTGTTAGGCTGGGTTGATAAACAGAGGTCCATCCACTGCTGTCAGGACAAATACATTACCCCTATAATATATAGATATAAATGGCTTTTAACATGAAACTCAAATATCATTATAATAATAAGTGTGTATTACTTATTCAATCAAGATGATGTAAACCCCACTTGAGTCTTCATGGCAGGCTATCTGTGGGACTTTAGTGGTCGAATCTATCGATTCCCCACTTGTATATATGACAAGGAGTAGGATCGCCTGTCCAAACTTGTGTGTTTCTCCAGATCATCCAGTTCCAGTTTCCTACCACAGCCAAAGAGCCGTACACACAAGCAAACTATATTGAAATAAAATAGTACCATATGTTAGTCCTGAAAGGGCCTAGTTTGTGTCAGTGGACTCTTTTATCTCTTTCTCTTGCTTTCTCTCCCCCCACCCCCCTCCAAGACCTCTATACACCATTGTGTCTACACCATTAGCCATTGTTTTAGGATTCCTTCATTAGAAACTGGCCAAAGTTTTTTCAGTGCTTTCCAAGCTGTGATACTGGTATTCTGGGTATAGGTATTACCAACATCATTTTCATTGCTGAGTGCTCCCCTTACAATACTTTGAGCCAATCGAGCGCACATACAAAGTTTTAAAAAACATAGTTCTGCGTCGGAAAGGGTTATGTATTTTAAATACCCTGATAAAATTTTTCCTGGTACGTTAACAATATCAAAATCTTTTGTTAATAAAACCAAATAACTCATCATAATGGCAGCTTCGAAAATATACAAAGAAAAGGAGAAGTCGCCAAAATCAATTATTGCTTCAAGCTTATAATCTTCCTCACTTGTGCTGTTTTTGTTATTGTTGTGAACTGTGTTTGAAGTTACAAGGATGTTTGCATCATTCATGTCACCGTGGATAAAACCTGTGAAAGAAAACAAAATAAATGTAGAACATAATACGCGCATACTTAAATGTGGTCAGTGTGGGCATAATTCTAAGTACAGTAGAAGAATTGCCGCTCATGTTTAAAATTTCTAAGAAGCTAACAAGATTTCTAACAAGTGTAATAACTCATGAAGTAATCGAAAACTGTTAAAAAAAAAAAACAATCTTCATTTCACTTCAGTAGGTGGACAGTCAAAATAAATTTCAGAACGATCAGATCATAATTGAAAATTTGACAGTGCTAAAAAGATTTTATCATAAAGGGGAATAACTCTGAAATCATTGAAAATCAAGACAGGCCAAAGATCACTAATGATTTCCCCATTGACTTTAATGTTAATTCTCGTCTCTTAGACCGGCTCTAACTTTTTCCCAAATTTTTGTTGGGTAGAACGCTTTCTACCACAGATGGAGCAACATGTGGCAACCTCTTGCCCAAAAGCATGTATGAGGTTCTCCATAGAAAACTTGAGATACACAAGCTGGAAGTGGAAACAAGTAAAAAAACATGCAATTTTTTACCCTAAATTTCAATCTAACCAACCTCTCAACTCTTGTATCCTTCCGCCTAAAAATCATGAATATTCACCAAAACCTGGCAGAAAATATATGTTCAAACCCTTTTATTCGAAAAAGGAAAAGGGAGAGAAAGACTAAAAATAACTTTCGCCCTACATTAGTGGGTGACTGCGTAGAAATATTTGGTGAGCTGTGTCCATATGTGGTGATATCACAGTGCATGGACATCATATTTATATGCACACAGCTGTCTAGAGCTGAAGTGGGGGGGTGGGAACTGATCTTGGGGCATCACAAAGGGGAAAATCTTCATTTATTAGGCTCCCTCTGGATGCCCCATCCATTTGTCCGAGCTCACCTCTGTGATCGTTTGGTTCCCTATTTTTATATGGAACCTTTTCAAACCAAAGGCATTTTAACAGTGTGATGACAGTACGTATAACTAGCCATTGTTTTAAAATAGAGGCACTGACCTTTTTGAAATTTTTCGTAACAGGACAGAACCTTTGAATCAAATTCTTGTATAACTGTTTGTAGTAAATGTCTATCATCGCCATCTTTAATAGGATGTAAATGTTGTAATAATTCAGGTATTACTTCCATACTCCAGTGACTAAATTCACATTCCCAACCAATAGGTCTGCTAACATTCTACAATTAAAAAAGGAATAATAATCGTAGACGAATCCTTGTTCCTGAAGGGTAGCCATGTTCTACCGTTTGGTGGAGCAAGCATAAAAAGCAAATACAATCCTACTATAGGAACCAGGGAATGGGTATGACATCATTGCAGCCATTTTGGAATTGTGCTACTTTTGAGTGATGTCTTTTTTGTCTCTTTTCTGCTTTAAGTTCTGTTTTTTTACATTATACTTCATGTCAATCGTAATTAGTGGAATCTTAGGCACCCCCACCCCCACCCCCCAACTCCCTCCACAAGAAAAGAGAGAGAAATAGGGTATAACATCCACTCAACACAAACTAGATCATTTCAGAACTAATATATGGTTCAATTTTATTTCAATAATTCGCTTCCACATAAGGGTTTTCAGTAGTGGTAGGAAACTGAGGGACCCGGAAAAAACCTGTGCACACTCACATACAAGCGAGAATTGAAACTATGTTCAGTGCCAGATTAATCATTAAGCAAAATAAGCATGTGCTTTGAGCATCATGGTTCTGCGGGCACCACATAATTTCTGCTTTGTTAGATGCAATATCTAAAATATTTATTTTTAAAATTTTAATTTTCAAATTGTTTTTTTGTCTTTTCATACTGTTACCTGTTTTGTAGCAATTAATAAAATCACAGAACCAGCGGCTGCCAGGCAGGATACGCCCACATTTTCGAGACATGGATAGAAAACAAGCTAAAACGAAAGTGATTTTTCCTACAATCAAGGGCCATAATTCAGGAAATTACAATTCGATATGCGCAAATATCGAAAGGAACCAAGATCTTTGGGTTATAAACTTACATTTCAAGTTTTAACAAAATCGGATAAAAATTGTGACCTCTATAGGGTCCACAACCTTAATATACCATATTTTTACGCAATTTGAGAACGAGGGGAGGCCATTTTTTCTGTCAGTTTAAGGCGGATTTTCACGAAATTCAAACTCAGCCGTCCTTAGAATGTAACGGTGATATCATTATACGTTTTTTTAAATCGGATAAAAATTATGACCTCTATAGGGTCCACAAGCTAAAAACGCGATTTTTCGTACAATCAGGGGCCATAATTCATTCAGTTACGGTCCGATACCTGCGAATATCGAAGTGAACTGAGATCTTTGGGTTAAAAACTTATATTTTAAGTTTCAACAAAATCGGATAAAAATCGTGACCTCTATAGGGTCCACAACCTTGATATACCATATTTTTACGCTATTTGAGAACGAAGGCCGGCCATTTTGTCTGTCAGTTTTGGGCCGATTTTCACGAAATTCAAACTCAACCGTCATTAGGGTTTAATGGTGATATAATAAAACGTTTTTGTAAATAGGATAAAAATTATGACCTCTATATGGTCCACAAGCTAAAAACGCGATTTGTCGTACAAAGGGGCCATAATTCATGAAGTTACGGTCCGATGTGCGCGAGTATCGAAAGGAACCGAGATCTTTGTTTTATAAACTAACATTTCAAGTTTCAACAAAATCGGATAAAAATTGTGACCTCTATAGGGTCCACAAGCTGAAAACGTGATTTTTCGTACAATCAAGGGCCATAATCCATGAAGTTTCGATCCGATACATGCCAATATCGAAAGCAGCCGAGATCTTTTGGGGATAAACCTAAATTTCAAGTTTCGTCAAAATCGGATAAGAATTGTGGCCTTTAGAGAGTCCACAAATTGTGGACGGACGGACGGACAGGGGCGACGGCATAATACGTCCACATGAAAATGTGGGCGTATAAAAACTCTATTCACATGCTTGGCCGTTGTTTGTGGTTTATTATTCTTTCAATTTTGAATTACATATGGGAGCACCAAAATCTTAGAGCCTCTGTGGATCTTGATCCAGCTCAGACCACTCTACTTGACTTAATGACAGATCTTATAGTTTCATGCACACACACTAAACAACTAGACTACCCCCAACCCCCTCACCCCCAAGAACACAAGAATTATCAAGAGCCTGGCAAGGGATAACGTATCGTTCGGATGGGACGAAAAAAAAAGGTCCTGTCTGGGCAAAATTACCCTCATAGCACACTGAATGGTGTATGCCCTTCTTCATTAGCTCTGTTGGAGCAGAACAGTAGGATGTTAAACACCATTTCATTTCCCTGTCGCCTGTACATTCTGCTTACCTCTGCTATTTTGATACTTCCATCTGACCTCGGCTATAGAATCTTGCGACTATGCACGGTAAATCTCCTAACGATGCCATTTTAAGAACTATTTTTTGTTAAGTGACAAGTTTTCCTAATCAGTAAACCTACGACCGTACCAAACGTCAGGTGGAAAGCGGAGATGCATATCAAGCTACATCGAACTGGCGAGCTACATGACATGATAAAGATCACAGAATCAGCCCAGGTTTGCTAAATGGTGCTTGAGAGAAATAGAAATTGTTTTTCAAAAGATAAATATAAATTATTTTCAAAATGGAAATTAAAATACAAAATATAAAACTGTAAGTTCAAAATTATAAATAAAAATTAATTTACGGAATTAAAAATTAATCTGACAATATTGTAAATTCAAAACAAAAATTAATAATTAATTTAATATTCTAAAAAATCAAAAATTAAGAATAGAAATGATTTTTTAAAATTAAAAGTAAAAATAGGAAGTTGAAAAAACAAAAATATTTGAGCTTCTGTATGCATTTTTGTTATTAATATTCTATTTACATGCAATATTTGATTTTACTGTCATATATTCACAATTATTAGATTTATAATTTACGCTTAGGATAACAATCAAGTGCACTATCCACCAAACTACCTATATAACTACTGCACTATTCCCCCAATATAAAATTTAGCCCAAATTACTTGCAGGGCCATAACTAGCCCAGAGCAATGAGGGGGGCGGGAAGTGTTCTCAAGGTTGTAAAATTGACGGACAATGTATATCTATTTCTTTTATGGTCAACAATTTATGATCAATGTTATAATTAAAAATCGTGCTTCATTGTTTAAACTACATTCCTGTGACAAATTGAAATCACAGTTTTATGACAACTGTCCTCTGTAACCTTTACATCTTTTCTAGCCAGATGCCACAATTAAAAAGGGAGAGAGTCTAAGTACACTCAACAAACACAAACTAGGTCATTTTGGAACTCACACATGGTTCCATTTCATTTCAATAATTTGCTTGCGTGTAGGGGTCTTTAGCAGTGGGAGGAAATCGGAGGACCAGGAGAAAACCCACAAAGTTGGACAGGCAACCCTACTCCTTGTCAATTACAACCACGGAATCGAAACCACACCAGTTGACTCAGTGACAGACCTTATGATACAACGCTCACGCGCTAACCATACGGCCATCCCCCCCCCCCCACACCCCACCACCCCATAAATAGACAGTATAAAACCTGCATATATGGTATATAATATGAAAATACGAAACAAAACGTATAATATCACATAACCAGACAGTATAAAACCCAATCAACAAACACAAACTAGGTCATTTCGGGACTAAAACATGGTTCAAATTTATTTTAATAATTTGCTTGCACATATGGGTCTTTAGCAGTGGGAGGAAACCTGAGGACCCGGAGAAAACCCACAAGGTTGGAAGGCAACTCTACTCCTTGTCACTCAAAACCACACCGCTTGACTCAATGATTAGACCTTCCCTTATTAAAGGAGCAAACCTCTAACTCGATAGAAACGAAGCTCCCAATTAAAATAGAGTAATTGTTTTCCAAATAACTCTTGTGTTTCATTATCTATAAAGTTTGAATGTTATATGGCTGTGAAAATATGGGGGAGAGAAGAGAGAGAGAGAGAGAGAGAAATGGGGTTTAACGTCCATTCGACACAAACTAGGTCATTTTGGGACAAACATATGGTTCCATTTTATTTCACTAATTCACTTGCGTGCAGGAGTCTTAGGCAGTAGGAGGAAACCGGAGGACAAGAGATTGGACAGGCAACCCTACTCCTTGTCACGTACAACCAGGAAATCGAATCCACACTAGTTGACTCAATGACAGAGACCATGACTGAATTTGGACTATTCACATATTTCACCAAACATAATCAATAAGAAATTACAATATATTTTACATCTTACATTTATTGTCCTTCCAGACCCAGGCTGCTATGAGGAAAATTTTGCCCGGACAGCGGCACTACGGCCAGCTCTTATATCGAATTTTAACTGTCAAGGGATCTTTTACATGCACGTTAACGTGTACACGGGACCTCGGTTTTTCATCCCATCCAAACGACTAGACAGCTGTCCTTGTCAGGCCATCCGTCCTGCATCACTGACATGGGGGAACCATGCCGGAAAATCTGGATGAACTTTCTCGGCCAATGCAGGGATCGAACCCCCGACCTCCAGGCTAGCGAGCTAGTGATGGAGAAAAGTAGGACGCTAAACTCCATTTCATTTCATTTCATGTACAACTCAAAATGTTGTTTCCAACCGTGATACAGCAATATATTTTATAAGACACTGTTGCACCAAAAGGTCATGTAATTATCAGTGAAGTAACTGACACTAAAAGAGTCACTTATTATACAACTACCAAACAGCTCTTACTACAGGGGTGTTGGATGGCCCAATGGTTACCACGTGCGCGCCGTATCATAAAGCCTGTCATTGAGTCAACTGGTGTGGTTTTGAATCCCCGGTTGTATGTGACAAGGGGGGTTGGATGGCTGAATGGTTAGCGTGCGCGCGCTGTATCATAAAGTCTGTCATTGAGTCGACTGGCGTGGTTTCGAATCCCCGGTTGTACGTGGCAAGGAGTAGGGTCGCCTGTCCAACCTCGAGGGTTTTCTCCGGGTCCTCCGGTTTCCTCCCACTGCTAAAGACCCCTACGCGCAAGCGAATTATGTAAATAAAATTAAACCATATGTTAGTCCCGAAATGACCTAGTTTGTGTCGAGTGGACGTTAAACCCCATTTCTCTCTCTCTCTCAGTACGTGACAAGGAGTAAGGTCGCCATTCCAACTTCGTGGGTGTTCTCTGTGTCCTCCGGTTTCCTCCCACTGCTAAAGCGAATTATTGAAATAAAATTAAATCATATGTTAGTCCCGAAATGACCTAGTTTGTGTCGAGTGGACGTTAAACCCCATTTCTCTCTTTTACTACAGCTCATCTACAAGTGTTTGGTAGTTCATCATAGTAAGTCACAAATATTACAATACCTTTAGTGCTACGTCCATTTTTCCAGCACATTCACCAATCTGGTAACAGAGATCCAGAGTCACAGGAACCGACTGCAGCAAAGTACCCGGTACATAGTTGAACAGACGAACTAAAAACCAGTTGTTACCATCTGAATAAAACAACAAACAGAGCTCTCATTTCACTCATATTTATCAGTCTTGATTGACTTTGAAGTGAAAGTCCTGGCTTTAAATGGCTTAAATACAAAATGAAATGGCTTAAATACAAAATGAAATGGCTTAAATACAAAATGAAATGAAAATGGGGTTTAACGTCCTACTTTTCTGCAAGAACAGGGCTAATGAAGACGGGCATATGCTATACATTTCCCATTTTGCCTGTGCAGCTGGACAGTGGCACTACAGCCAACTTTTGTTAACTTTGAACTTCACAGATTTTGGTTTTTGTCCCATCCTTTCCAGGCCCTAATTCCTGCAACTCTGACAATGGGAAATGAAGCCGAAAAATCACAGGGAAATTTGCCTGGTTAGCGAGCCAGCGTCTTACTCAGTGAGCCATCGTAACATCCAGGCTTAAAGGCGGAACTCACAAAATACACACACAAAAAGTCTATTTAAAATTACAGTGCTCGACATTTTGTTACATTTTATCTTTCGGTATTTTGATCATTTCATCTTGGTCTGGGGGTTTGGTGGCCGACTTGCGTCAAGTGGTGTGGTTTCAATTCCTGGCTTGTACGTTGCAAGGAGTAGGGTCAGCTGTCCAGCCTCATGGGTTTTTTCCGGGTCCACCAGTTTCCTCCCACTGCTAAAGACTCCTAAGCGCTAGCAAATTATTGAAATCATATTGAACCATGTTAGTCCCAAAATGACCCAGTTTATGTCAAATGGATGTTAAACCCTATCTCTCTTATAGGCATGTCTTAGATTTCAAGTGAGTGACCATCTGAGTACACACATAACAAAGATAGGTTGCCGGGCAACGAAACATACGCCCACAGCAGCTAAATCGTCCGGGCAGTCAACAAGTGTTGTCGCATATTTGTACTTCTTTCGGTAATGAAACATTTATAATACACTAAAATCTGATTAAGAGTAACAACTCATGAAGTCATCAGAAAACCATTAGAATTTGTTTGTTTTTTTATAAAGTTCTGCCCCATGCTAACGTTTAGTATACAAAACTTTTAATATCATGGATTTAGCTGTTCAAGTCATAAAAATTCATTGAAAATCAATATACTTGTTCGTCTCAAGCTCTTAAACTCTGTGTATCAATCTGAAGTCAATCGGATGATAACTTTAGCCTCTAGAGTGTCACAAGATTTTTCAAAGTGATCAAGGCCCATAACTGTAACAGTAATTATCGAAAATCACTGAAAATGAATAGACTTCTTTGTCTCATGACCATAAACACTGTGTATAAATTTAAAGTCAATCGGATATTGACTTTAGCCTCTAGAGCGTCCACAAGATTTTTCAAAGTGATCAAGAGCCATAACTCTGGCAGTAATTATCTGAAATCGCTGAAAATCAATAGGCTTCTTCGTCTCATGACCTTAAACACTGTGTATAAATTTAAAGTCAATCGGATATCAACTTTGACCTTTAGAGCGTCCACAAGATTTTTTGAAGTGATCAAGGGCCATAACTCTGGCAGTAATTATCGGAAATCGCTGAAAATCAATAGGCTTCTTCGTTTCATGACCTTAAACACTGTGTATAAATTCAAAGTCAATCGGATATTAACTTTACCCTCTAGAGCGTCCACAAGATTTTTTGAAGTGATCAAGGGCCATAACTCTGGCAGTAATTATCGGAAATCGCTGAAAATCAATAGGATTCTTCGTTTCATGGCCTTAAACAATGTATATATATTTAAAGTCAATCGGATATTAACTTTAGCCTCTAGAGTGTCCACAAGCAATTGTGGACGCCGGCCGGCCGGACCTACGGACGGGGGTGAGGACAATATACAACCACATTACAATGTGGGCGTATAAAAATAATATAAGATTTTAATTTGATTGAAAGAGTTGCTAGTTACTGTCAACCTGCACCAGCTTATGCACCAACAGCTATGTCTTTAAGGCAGTGGTGCTGCCCAACACCCCCTTTGTTGTTGTTCTTTAAATACTGTTGAAAGTCTGGTTTAAAGAAAGAGAAAGAGAGAGAGAGAGAGAGAGAGAGAGAGAGAGAGAGAGATGGGGTTTAACGTCCACTCAACACAAATTAGGTCATTTCGGGAAATTTTATTTCAATAACTCATTTGCGCGTAGGCCTAGGGGTCTTTAGCAGTGGGAGGAAACCGGAGGACTCAGAGAAAACCCTCGAGGTTGGACAGGCGACACTACTCCTTGTCACGTACAACTGGGGAATCGAAAACCAGCCAGGCCAGTTGACTCAATGACAGGTCTGGTTTAAAAGTCATTAACACAATCTGTACTACTCACTGATACTGTCCACTAATATCATTATTAGAAAATACAGACATGATCCAATTTAAAATGGACATTTGACCACAATAAACTGTTGTTGCATTTAAAGGCAGGAGCTGAATTCACCCTACATCGTTTGGTTAAAAAAGACCCAGCTTATATATATATATATACTTACCTTCTGATTTTAATAATTCCATCGACCAGTTATCTCCCTTTAGATTAGGCTGGGGTTTTGGTGTTTTTATTCCTATTCTTGATACTTCCTCTATCATAGTATGTTGAATATCTGAATATATTGAAAATGAAAATGGAAATGATATGAAATGAAATGCGGTTTATTTAACATCATACTGTTCTCATGTGACTGGGTAAATGAAGACAAGTATATGCCATACAATGTGACATGAGGGAAATTATTGTCAGACAGCGTAAAATGTTAATCATTGAACTCATTCACCTAATGAACATTTACATCAAGTTTAAACATTGTACCTCAATTAAAATCAGAGTTGTTATGTTCCAAAGTCTTGACGTATCAAACTGCTTATCGCTACTTGGCCTAAGCAGAAAATTTTCATCATCGAACTTAGTCAAGGTGATGATGAATCTATACTTTGAGTTTCATCTCTCTCACCCAATTACAGCCAAATTATTGTGTGAACCATGGTCTCAATCAAATTGCTTATTTCTGCTTAACTTAACGCATGATCAATCTCTGTCAAGGCATTCACCTAATAGACACCTACATCTACATCACTTAGAAGTAGGGTTATTGTGTTCCAATTTCTTGACCAATCAGATTGAAGACTCTACTTTACCTAAGCAGAAAATGCTTAGCATCAAACTTGGTTAAGTAAGGTATTGATTGATGTAATGAAACTATATACACAAAGATTCACCACTATCACTCAATTAGAATTAAAGCTGTCAAGCTCCAAAAGTCTCGACCAATTAAAAGGCAGGGGACATAAAATGACAGTAAATTAAAAGTAATAATGAAATTAGAATAAAATACAAATTTATACTAAAAATATTATATAACTGCTAATTATTGTGACTTTTTGTAATTTCAACTTGTATTCAAACAAAATCATGGAAATCGCATCTTAGCACAAAAATATAAACATTAAGATTTGAATTAAATTTGTCAATTTGGAATAAAGAATTATGGTACATTATCAAATATCGATATAAATTAGTGTCATATGAGTTGATATATTGGGTAGATTTGGGTAACTTATCACACATGCATTGAATTAACAATCATTGCCTTCATAATTACAAGGAAGTTGTTAGAATTCTGCTCCATACATTGGGAGATAGTATATTTATTTACTAGATTAGTAGTTGGAATTCCGCTCCATACACCACTTGTTCTTCAGCTTAAAAAACTTTTATTTTAAACATTTCATTTATTTTTTGTCGCACAAATACATATGCTACATTTTAAAATAAAAGATGCAGAGATCTAGATTAACAATTTGATTGAGATATTTACAATGCAGTGTGGGAATCATGACCCACGTAGCCTATAAAACTACATTACGATTATCTCATGAAACACACGGAAATAATCTGCCACGTGATGTAACGATAAGACAGCCTACAGACCTATTGCAGCAGTTTTCTGAGAAGAAACTGTATTGAGAATTTTTAAGGTGTATCCATGTCGATCGGTCCTGGTTATCTTACAGTTCCCATCAACAGTTTCGACGACTCCGATGTGATAATTTTTATCGTCATAGCTGTCTAGATTTTCCACCGATAAAACCTTTAATCCGTACACTTTTAAAACCAGTCGCTGTATATCTTCAATGTCCAATTTCGGTTTTAAGAACATTGTAGACCAACTCATATAGTAGCGTAGACTATTCGATGCTTGCGTGTACGAACTGGCAACAAAAAGTTCAGCGGAAATAACCCAGTTTAGAAACTAGAAGCATAAGAGGGCGGATACAGTTTTAAAAGGCTTTGATGCAAAACCAAAGTGTGGCCAAACGTATCATGGCAAATTTATTTTGGTGGATCATTATTCTTTCTTGTGGTTTTCTCCGAGACAAACATTAGTCCATAGTTACATTAAAACAGATTTTGTGACATTATAGGAGTAGAGTGAAATGAAATGAAATGGAGTTTTATAACGTCCTACTGTTCTGCTCCTAACCTGGGCTAATGAAGACGGGCATGCACCATACAGTGTGCTATGAGGGAAATTTTGCCCGGACAGCGGCACTACGGCCTACTCTTATATCGAATTCCAACTGCCAAGGGATCTTTTACGTGCACGCCAATGTGTACACGGGACCTCGGTTTTTCGTCCCATCCGAACGACTAGACAGCTTTCCTTGTCAGCCCCTCCGTCCTGCATCACTGACAAGGGAGAACCACGAAGGAAAATCTGGATGAACTTTCTCGGCCAATGCAGGGATCGAACACCCGACCTCCAGGCTAGCGAGCTATAGCGTCTTACCCACTTCGCCACGTGATCCCCAAAGTATAGAGTAGATAAGAATAGAATAGAATAGCCTAGAATAGAATAGAAGTTCTTTTGAAGCAATATTATAGTATGGATTTTTTTATGTTTACATATATATATATATATAAACACAGTTATATTTTAATCCCCCAATTATTCGGTCTGTATCCTGGTTGCTGTTGGGGATCACGTGACTAAGACGCTGGCTCGCTAGTCTGGAGGTCGGGTGTTCGATCGTTGCATTGGCCGAGAAAGTTCATTCAGATTTCCCGGCGGCCCGGGTTTCCCCTTGTCAGTGATGCAGGATGGAGGTCCCGTGTATACATTGGCGTGCACGTAAAAGATCCCTTGGCAGTTGGAATTCGATATAAGAGTAGGCTGTAGCGCCGCTGCCCGGTCAAAATTTCCCTCATAGCACACTCCGTCTTCATTAGCCCAGGTTACAAGCAGAACAGTAGGACGTTAAACCCCATTTCATTTCATTTCTGGTTCCTGTTCGATTAGCCCTAGCCCTGTTTACATCTCGTGACCTAGATGACGAAAAATTGAGCTGGTCTTATCATTTAATAACACTAACCCGGTAATTTAATCAACTGGTCTGACAGTCAAAAAATGTTTGGGAAAATGTATAGTATTACCACAACCCTAAATGTCAAATGCAGGTGCAAGTTTATGTATGCAGAATTGACTAAATACATTGATGAGGGCAGTTCTCGCTATAATAGTTAAAAACTAGATAGTGTAAAGGTAATTTGCTGAAAATTTCAGTCAAATTGATCCACTATGAGCCGAGAAAGAAGCAGGTGAAATTATTGCATAGTCTCGGTCATCATTACTAAAATCCTTAATATAAACAGCATAGTCTCGATTATCCACTTTTATTGATTTAATTATCAATAGCCGTTAGCGGCATATAGGAATCTAATCCAGCCAACATCGAAGGCTAGCCTTGACATCGAGAGTTTATTATGGTCTGGATAAGTTAATTAATGTCTAATTGATAATTTAGATAACATTTCAGGCCTAAAGAAAGACTTGTAATAAGCAGATTTTGCTCTTGCATAATGCATGTTTAATTATCAACGGCCGTTAGCGGCATATAGGAATCTAATCCAGCCAACATCGAAGGCTAACCTTGACATCGAGAGTTTATTATGGTCTGGATAAGTTAATTAATGTCTAATTGATAAGCGGGTGAAATTTTGGCATAGTCTCGGTCATCATTACTAAAATCATTAATTTAAACAGCATAGTCTCGATTATCCACTTTTTATGATTTAATTATCAACGGCCATTAGCGGCATATAGGAATCTAATCCAGCCAACATCGAAGGCTAGCCTTGACATCGAGAGTTTATTATGGTCTGGATAAGTTAATTAATGTCTAATTGATAATTTAGATAACATTTCAGGCCTAAAGAAAGACTTGTAATAAGCAGATTTTGCTCTTGCATAATGCATGTTTAATTATCAACGGCCGTTAGCGGCATATAGGAATCTAATCCAGCCAACATCGAAGGCTAACCTTGACATCGAGAGTTTATTATGGTCTGGATAAGTTAATTAATGTCTAATTGATAAGCGGGTGAAATTTTGGCATAGTCTCGGTCATCATTACTAAAATCATTAATATAAACAGCATAGTCTCGATTATCCACTTTTTATGATTTAATTATCAACGGCCATTAGCGGCATATAGGAATCTAATCCAGCCAACATCGAAGGCTAGCCTTGACATCGAGAGTTTATTATGGTCTGGATAAGTTAATTAATGTCTAATTGATAATTAGACAAAAGAAAGACTTGTAATAAGCAGATTTTGCTCTTGCATAATGCATGTTTAAATTGTAGTGAAAACATGCCCCCCCCCCCAACACACAAACACATCCCACCGCACCCACCACCGATATTTTCGGTAGACAAGAAAGCCGTTAGAAAAAAAGAGGCACCACTGCACTCGCCCCACCCCAATGGAATCCGCGCCTTTCTTCATTTCGACCGAGGTTTGTAGGACATGGCTGTGTTTAGTTATGCTAACCATTTGCACGACTCGGCATATAATATGCTTGTGTGTAGGTCAAAGGCACAAAGTGATATACCCGCTTAAAGAGAGAGAGAGAGAGAGAGATGGGGTTTAACGTCCACTCGACACAAACTAGGTCATTTCGGGCCTACCATATGGTTTTAATTTTATTTCAATAATTCGCTTGCGCATAGGGGTCTTTAGCAGTGGGAGAAAACCGGAGGACACGGAGAAAACCCACGAGGTTGGACAGGCGACCCTACTCCTTGTCACGTACAACCGGGGATTCGAAACCACGCCAGTCGACTCGATGACAGAGTTTATGATACAGCGCGCGCACGCTAACCATTCAGCCCCCCCCCCCGCTTAAAGATACATTCCAATGAAGGTATTTAGATGGTAGTTAATTATTTCCAATAATTCCAATGAAGGTATTTAGATGGTAGTTAATTATTTCCAATAAAAGTATGGCATATTTGGTATATATCATGGAAAGTAGAGACACCCAATCTTGATATAAAAATAATGGACTTCCCGAAGAACGCATGGGGCGCCCACAGGATGCCCCTAAATGATGCAAGAAGCGATTCATGTATGGATCTTATGGCTAACGGTTGAGAAATGAAATCAAATGAAATGGAGTTTAACGCCCTACTGTTCTGCTCCGACTGGGCTAATGAAGACCATATAGTGTGCTATGAGGGAAATTGTGCCCGGACAGCGGCGCTACGGCCTACCCATATTGAATTCCAACTGCCAAGGGGTATTTTACACGGTACCTCGGTTTTTAATCCCCTCCGATTGACTAGACAGCTTTCCTTGTCAGGCCCTCCGTCCTGCACCACTGACAAGGGGAAACCACGCCGAACAATCTCGATGACCTCCAGGCTAGCGAGCCAGGATCTTACCCATTTAATCACCGTGGCTCCCCCACGCCCATTTATAGACGGTGTATTAATCATTCTTGATTCATAATAAAGTGTATGACTGAATAGGCCTAAATCACATTATTCAAATATGTTGTAGGGTTATGTGTATTGATTATTCGTCAAGTTTTATATTCATTGTCAATTCATACAGTTTGCCGTATTGTTCAACAGTCTGGTGGATATTTTTGTAAATTTAAAGTCGTTGTATAATGTTGGTAGTGGAAGTGTACCTAAAACCTAACCAAATGAAATGAAATGAAATGAGGTTTAACGTCCTACTGTTCTGCTCCTAACCTGGGCTAATGAAGACGGGCATACGCCATACAGTGTGCTATGAGGGAAATTTTGCCCGGACAGCGGCACTACGGCCTACTCTTATATCGAATTCCAACTGCCAAGGGATCTTTTACGTGCACGCCAATGTGTACACGGGACCTCGGATTTCCGTCCCATCCGAACGACTAGACAGCTTTCCTTGTCAGCCCCTCCGTCCTGCAAAACCTAACCAACCAAGAGAATTAGCTGAAGGATTATATGTAATCTGGATCGGGCTAAACGCATTACATTTGTTATCACAGAAGATTATAGCTAATTCGAAGTCTTCCGAACTTACAATTTAAGTCTTTTGCTTGAAAGAAATATCAGCCGTTTCGTCGTCGTGCATCACTGACAAGGGAAACCAAGCTGGAAAGTCTCCATGGTGGAAAGTCTCGAGGAACTTTCTCGACCTACACCGGACGCTGACCACCCATTAATATTCAATTCCCATTGCTCATTTTATCAATAGCTTGCAGGATACCCGGCTTGGCCCGGGACCAAATTCAACATGGGCCCAAATTCGCAGGGGTTGAATTCGCCCGGGGCGCAAATTCGCTAGTGGTCCAAATTCACCAGGGGTTCAAATTCTCCCGGAAGCTAAATGACCCAAATTCGCCCGTGACCTAAATTTGTCCGGGGCCCACATAATTATCTGTTTTTTGTTCACACCTTATTAAAAAAAAAACTGCTAAAACACTTCCTCTGTAAAAGGAATAATATCTATATTAATACTTTTACTTCTTTTGCTCACGCCAATACATCCATGAGACCTTGACGTGTTACGGAAAGCACAGCATCGGTATTGCGCAAATATAGATCTATATGTTGATTCGGAAAAGTTATGGTTTTAAAAGTCAAAAAGTAGCTCTATATCAAACACTGAAAAAACAGAATAATAACTTTTACGGCCAGTTCACGGATCTATTCTCTTGATTATACAGTTTTTTTATTATTGTTTGAAATATCTGTCCTGTAAAGTATGTCTTGTCCGTGAGTTTGCCGTGTGTGGTGCACTTACTATATAAGAATATTATCATGTTCGTCCATATGGCGGGGTATCGGGTTCAAAATGCAATCTAGAGTAAAAAGCAGAAAGTCAACAGTAAAAAGTAGAAAATCTAAAGTAAACGGGAAAATTCTTATCTAAAAGGGTATTTTATGATGAAAACCTATAAATTTATGTACTTAGTCAGTAGAAACATCAAGCTTTTCAACTTTTAATCGTAATAATTCTACTTTCATGGACATAATTTCTCCTTTCTACTATCAACTTTTGACTTTCGACTGTCAACTTTTGACTCTCGACTTTCCACTTCAGATTTTCTATTCAGGATTTTCTAACTGGCTGACAGTGGCCATGCAATTTTTCGCCATTTTCATAACCCGACAACACGACATAACGACAGTATTAGTGAGGGCATACGTCAAAGTAGACTTGGATATTATAGCGTAAATTCCTGCTCCGCATCGCGTATCCGTATGGATTTTGTGTGTGACGTCATCATCAATGTGTGTGTATTTCTCATACCGTGATACGGCCCACGGATACGGCAGCACGTATCGAACAGCTTTCATACGAAAAGGTCCGTATAACATCGTCGTCTTTTCATCGCCTTTTTTGCTACTTTTATACGCTGAAATGTTGTGGCATAGCGTTTTTATGAATCTATGTGTATCCTAGAACACGAAGGTGTATATTTGATGTGATTTTAACCATGATAAAGACGTGTTTTTAATCATTATTTTTTATAAGTTTTTCTCGGAATTTTCATATTTTTCCTGTTTGTCTGCATGCTGATTGATCTACGTGCTAAATTTAGGGAGGTGTAAATGATGTGATTCTACCTTAAAGGGGTATAAACTTTCTGAAATGAGTGAAACCAAAAATTGGTGTAATAATGTTGATAATTCATTATATTTTTCTGGACATTTTCAATTCAAGATTTTAACTTCAAGACTTTTTGAAACGTAGAAAATATTTTCATAAGAGTTCAATTCCAGTTAGATACTTTCAGAAACCAATGAATTGATTTCTTTTTTAATTTTAATATTTAATGATATATAAAAGTTACCGATAAAACGCCGAAAATGAAACATAAAGTCAAATTTTTGTTTAAAATGTTGATTTTGTGCATGAAATGTTGACACAAGAATGTAGAAACAAGAATCATTAGTTTAGAATGTTGCGTTCGTGTCTAAAATGTTTAAACTGGAATGTAGAAACTAGAAACAAGAATCATGAATATTGTCCCATTTGGTCCTCCATATAATCACATTGAAATCTACGGAGCCCGGTAAGGGACGCAAAAAAAAATTAATAATAATAACCGGCGCGCGCCGGATAATAACTGGCGCGCGCCGGATAAATAACTGGCGCGCGCCGGATAATTTCCAATAAGAAATAGAATGAAATGGGGTTTAAAGTCCTACTGTTCTGCTCCTACTGGACTAATCAAGACGGGCATACGCCATATATAGTGCGTACTATGAGGAAAAAAATTTTGCCCGGTCAGCGGTACTGGCTTACTCTTATATCGAATTCCAAATGCCAGGGGATCATTTACGTGCATGCCAATGTGGACACCAGACCTCGGTATTTCGTCCCATCCCAACTACTGTACGTTGACCATAGGCTCGCTATCCAGGAGACCCCTTGTTCCATCACTGCTTTGGCCGAGGAAGTTCATCGGCATTTTCCAGCGTGGTTCCTCCTGCACCGTTAATTGAGAAGGAGGAACCACGCCGGAAAATCCCGATGAACTTTCTCCGCCAGCGCAGGGATGGAACAAGCGGCCTCCTGGATAGCGAGCCTACGGTCAACGTACAGACGTTGGGATGGGACGAAATACCGAGGTCCGGTGTACACATTGGCATGCATGTTAAAGATCCCTTGGCATTTGGAATCCGATATAAGAGTAGGCCGTAATACCGCTGTCAGGGCAAAATTTCCCTCATAGCACGCACTATATGGCGTATGCCCGTCTTCATTAGTGCAGTCGGAGCAGAACAGTAGGACTTTAACCCCCATTTCATTCTATTTCTTATTGGAAATTATCCGGCGCGCACCAGTTATTTATCCGGCGCGCGCCAGTTATTTACCCGGCGCGCGCCCGTTATTATCCGGCGCGCGCCCGTTATTATTATTATATATTTTTTTTTTTTGCGTCCCTTACCGGGCTCCGTAGAAATCCTTTAAGGCGCTTTGACGTCATTAAACGTATTAAGGTGTTTTGGCTGTGAATATTTCTTTATCTTCATACTGTTCGTTCCAACAATACAAATTTAATAACATTCACGGTGCGTAATTATTCAGTAATTATCTAGAGGTCTTACAATATACATATTATATTGAAATAATTATAGTCGGCGCCAGTTCCTGGTGTAATAATAATAATAGAGCATAATCTATGTAGCGAATGACGTATAACTAGACCGAAAGGCGTGTCCAATCTTGACGGTCTACCATTCGTCATTCTGCACACAGACACCCCCCCCCCCCCCCTATTTCATACCTCGAGGGTAAAAACCTCTGGTATACCTTTATATCATTTATTTTTGTCAAAGCCTTATTTATATAACAAAGTTTCACAACCATTTTATTTTCTTTCCCTCTCTATTAGTGTAAATCAGCAAATCCAGAGAACCCCATACCCGATGCTGATACCTTTGTATCAATAAATAATAAAACATGTAATATCTATTACATTAACTGATATGAAATATACACTCAAATAACACACTTGTTATGGAATATAGATAAAATAAAATATGAATGTATATAAAATAAAATATACATATATCAATGTATTATTTTCGTACCACTGCTACATCATAATCAAGACTATTTAGGCTAAAGGCTAAATCTTGCCAAAAATTGATACATTCATACGGTGGCCCATATACGACTTTTAAATATTTTTTAGTTTTGGGTTTTGTTTTTTAGTTTTAGGTTTGTTTTTTTAGTTCTCACCTAGGTGAAAACATACTTTATTTTAGCTTATATGTTCACTTTAAATATAAAATATGCTTCATACGAAAGACGATGATATCTACCTCAAATTGTTTTTGTTCCGATATATAAGCCTACCCTACCCATGTGGAAATATCGGAACAAATACAATTTGAAGTAGATATCGTCTAGCATACTTTATATTTAAAGTGAACATATAAGCTAAAATAAAGTATGCTTCAGTTGAAAGACGCCACATAAGCTTCAGTCAATCAATCGATTAACATGACTTATCCTGATGGTACTTAACGTAGCTGTATAGCGAACAAATAATGTTTGGTGGTTTTATTGGTCGCTAGGAACCAACGTGAGGTCGGGGGTTTCCTCCGGGCATCGATCCCGGTTACCCCCCTCCCACCCCCAATAATCCTGGCAACATCGCCATATAAGCGAAATAATATTGAGCGTATAAAACATTAATCAATCAAATTGTTTTATGTATTTTTTATTTCAAATATCTGATTTCGGGCAGGATCCGTCACTTTTGCTGAATGACATACTTTTCTTGTTTTTCAGAATGTAGTTATACTCGTCAATTTCTGTGTAGTTAATTTGCGCTCTTCTTTGGAACCGCCCTGTTTGTACACATGACAACGAGACCTATTAGTAACACGTGAGTTCCCACCTAGGTGAAAACGTTTCCATCGAGGTGAAAAGGTTTTCACCTAGGTGAAAACGTTCCCACCGAGGTGATAAGTTATCACCTAAGTGAAAACGTTTCCACCGAGGTGATAAGGTTTTCACCTAGGTGAAAACGTTTCCACCGAGGTGATAACTTATCACCTAGGTGAAAACGTTTCAACCGAGGTGAAAACGTTTTCACCTAGGTGAGAACTAAAAATAAACAAACCTAAAACTAAAAAACAAAACCCAAAACTAAAAAATATTTAAAAGTCGTATATGGGCCACCGTACTTTCATAACTTGTCCCAGAATAATGTAATTTGACAGAAACTTTCAGTATATTCATTTTAATTATCTATTTTTAAACTATTACACAAAGAACGGTCATCTTATTTTCTAAATCCTTTTAGATCAAATTGAAAACACTTATGTCTTACAAGGATTACCTTTTAGACCATATTAAATAACGCATCTTTAAATTAAGAGATCATTGAGAACTAATTAAAAAGTGTATTATTACTCATTATCAAATGGTTTTTAATTAAATATACACTTTTCAGCTCTTTTTCTGGCTTCAAATGTTATATAAATTATTATTTAAACATTTATTTACATGATAAACCCATAATCAACACTCTAGACTATCGGATGATTGTAGTTTTGAATGGATTGGAATTTTTATTAATTTAATTTAAAAAATAACCTGACAAATCCGCAATCAACACTCCGGGACATTGCAAGGCTCCCACTTTAAGTAGATTAGAACACCGTGGCCATTTTTTAGTACAAGATTAAAACAAAAAATAGCCCCCATCCAGTTCATTAGGCATTCGCGCTGGAAACTACAGTTTTTTATTAACTCTTCAAAATATATAAAACTATAATTATGTACTTAGAAAATCTAAAATTAAACCAAGGCTTTATTTACAAACGGTGTGACATACATTCCAAATTGGATTGAACATGGCACAAACTGTCATAATTGTCAGTGTGTTTATAACGCTCTGTTTTATTTTTACTCTCGAATTTTCCGTATGACCACGAGTATGACTACATTCTGAAAAGTATGTCATTCAGCAAAAGTGACGGATCCTGCCCGAAAACAAAAGACATTTGAAATAAAAAATATATAAAACAATTTGATTGATTAATGTTTTATACGCTCAATATTATTTCGCTTATATGGCGATGTTGCCAGGATTATTGGGGGGGTGGGAGGGGGGTAACCGGGATCGATGCCGGGGGGAAACCCCCGACCTCACGTTGGTTCCTAGCGACCAATAAAACCACCAAACATTATTTGTTCGCTATACAGCTACGTTAAGTACCATCAGGTTATTTTTGTGTTTTTATTGTTTTGTTTTTTTGTTGCTTTGTTGTTGTTTTGTTCATCGTGAATAAAACCTTTTTCATAGACAGTTTTTCTTCGAGCACCGATTACGTAGATCGATATAAAGCCAATCACAGAGGTGAAAATATCTTCTGCTCATATCATACCGAAATGAATTGGTGTTTAACTTCCTACTTTTCCGTGTATAGCTTATATGGGCCTTCGGTTTTATTAGACGTGTTCCTTGCCAGGACCTCCGTCCTGCACCATGAAGAGGGATCACGCTGGAGAATCTCGAGGAACGTTATCAGTCAACACGGAGATTAAATCAGGCGCCTCCTCGTTACTGAGCCAGGGTCCTACTCACTTCGCCACCGCGGCTAGTTAATCTATACCAGCAAGATTTACGCAACTTAAAGGGGCATTTGCACTTCTGCGATCCACGGCAGACGGTAAGGAAATAATTTTCGATTCGATTTCGGGGCAATACATCGAATGAACCAATCTGTTTGCCAAAGGATTACAACAGTGTTCGAATATCTCTGTAAAAGATGACAACATACCTTCAACACGTGACGAGTCATCAAAAGTTAACCGCTTTACGATTTCGCTTGACCTCTTTCTTCTATTATGTGTCTTTGTGGATTAACCGTGTGTCATCAACGTCAGAAATCTTTATCCCTGTTGCTAATGATTCCAGCTGGCCTTCAGCCAAATCGTAATCTTCTACAAAGCCAGCAAATAATGACGTTACAAAGATTGATTATGTAAGAATAAGATATAAGGAGCTAGGCATTCTTCCTATAATGATTCAAAAATATTCAGTGCGAAGCTATGAATGTTTGAACTTTTGACAAAATGTAGCGTTGACTGTTAATTATCTTAGCAACGATATTTCCAGATTAAATAAATAATTGGAGATTTTTGTAATTAATGAGGTTTCCTATTTCAAAATACTGTCCTGCATGACCTTCTTTCGGTACAAATAACTAAACCCCAAGTAACTAAGTCTATGCTGATGAAATAATAATTATTATTTATAGTTTTTCAACCAAAATGAGAGAGAGAGAGAAATGGGGTTTAACGTCCACTCGACACAAACTAGGTCATTTCGGGACTAACATATGGTTTAATTTTATTTACATAATTCGCTTGCGCGTAGGGGTCTTTAGCAGTAGGAGGAAACCGGAGGCCCCGGAGAAAACCCACGAGGTTGGACAGGCGACCCTACTCCTTGCCACGTACAACCGCGGGGATTCGAAACCACGCCAATCGACCCAATGACACAACCAAAATGAGATTTCAAGGTGATTTAATCTATGAATTCTCACCTAATACGCGGGATATAAAGGAATCTCGATCCAGTCGCATTATCTCCATTTTTTAGGAGAATCACTGACACCGGCGTATTTAGGTATTCGGGTGAGTAAGACGTTGGCTCGCTAACCTGGAGGTCCCGTGTTCGGTCCCGGTATTGGTCGAGAAACGTAGGGCCGCTGTCAGGGCGAAATGTCCTTTATATAACACTGTATAGCGTACGCCTCCGTCATTAACTCAGACGGCGCAGAACAGTAGGACGTTAAACCCCATTTCATTTAGATATTCAGTGTTAGAAAATATAACCCAGGAGTTGCAGTCACATGAAGACAAAATACGAGCACGTTGTCAGTTCTATACACCAGTGGCTTCTTCATTCACATTTAAGGAAACATACATAAAAAAAATAAAATAAAAATAAAAACAAACATCATAAGTATTTTCTTTATATTTATTTTAAAAAAAAAACATATGAAATATAAACCAACATTAATACAGGATTAACAGAAATCCCATTTTAGGGATTAAGATAATAATATTATGTCATGAGCATTAATAAAATCCCATTACATGAATCACAATAACTGACATCAACAAATAATCAGGCTATACAGTAATACACACTTTATATGCATTTGTATAAAAAATAATAAAACTAGATTAAGTCAGTCAGTCTGAGATCAACTTCGAAAAAAACGAAAAGAGTGAAACACATACAGGATAATATTATCGTTGTATTTTTTATCTTTAGGAACAATTAATAACGTACACTCAATCACCTTTATGAAACGGAAAACAAAATGAAAACGACAGATTATGATGTCGTTACCTGCCCATCCTTAAAAGAAGACAAATTTATTAAAGCTCGTCGACCACAGTTTATATCACCGTTCTTTGAAAATCCCACGTTTGTGTAATTTTCTAAGTTTAATCATTATATTATAATTATCAATTGTTAGAATTTTTAGTAATACATTGAATCCCGGATTCACCATTACTTGAAGTTTCTATGTTTAGATATTAACTATCAATTCATAGAATCATTAGTACTCCAAGAAAAGCATTGAATCCCGGTTTCACCGTTGTTTGGAAATCCCACAATGTCAGTTTCTAAGATTAGCAATCAGATATCAATTCATAGAATTATTAGTAATACATCAAAAAATACCTTGAATTGATCAATCGTTTCCTAATCATAACTGATTCATTCATTTGATTTATTTGTACTTTTATCTATATAACTTACAATGCCCGTATGCTATATGTATGTCCGCGGGGTTGTCTTCTAGATTTATTTGTTTATGCTCTCTATTAAATAACAAGTACATTGTAAGTTAAATAGTGGATATTTTTCCATAACTCACGGACATAATTTGTAGGTATTCGAATTATAATTCAGTGATGTAGTAAATTGACATATAATGTTTAGTAATAAATATTTGTCACCAGTGAACGACGATGTCTTACTCAAAATCAATACATTCTCAATAATTCTCTAGCTAGTCATAGCAGTGATTCATTGAATGGCAAAACAATGAATAAACAAAATACCTCTCGCATTATCAATCCATTGATCAAATGCACCCCCTCCCAGATTAATAAATAAATAAGTTATATATATTGAGTAAAAAGAGCAATCACGTCCGGACCTAATCCGGTTTTTTATTTCCATCACAGAAAGGTTTTTCGATAGTTCTTGAACCCAATGCATGGGATTGGATTTCTGTTTGTATCACCAATATGCCTTGTATAAGACAGACGCGTTAAGTCCACTCCAGTGTCTTTGGGTGCAGCACTATCATATAGATGCTACTAGTCCGTTTCAGTGTCCTTACGAGTAGCGCTATCCTACAAATGTTACTAGTACTATAGAAGATATTAGTCCTCTTTGACAGTTTGCGTAGAAAATATAAAAAGTTTCTAAACATTTAATGATAGAAAATAACTTGGTTATTGCTTGGCCATTGAATTTTCTGAACAATTCCGGATTTATTGTCTGAATATTTGTCAACAATCGAGGCTAGGACTTCTCTTTGTCTCAACGTCAGACTGCTCATTAAATCCCCAACAGCATTCCGGCGTTTTTTCTCGTTTAAGACAAATACAATATTTAAATATTCTCCGTCTGTTTGTGATAACTGGCTATTCGGATGTCCAAGTTTCCCGGAAAGGGATCTTCTCGTAGGTTTTTCTATCGGTGTGTTATTTTCTTCCACGCACTCTTCATAAAGTTCCTCACAGCATATTCTCTGATCCAAGTGCTCCGTACACCATCCTAATTCTTTTAACGCTTCCAAATCCACTCGTTCAAATATATATCCGAGTCCCTTTCTTCTTTCCATGGTACAATTTACTGGAACAAATTCGTGAATACCACACTTGTCTAAAAGAACTGCTGAATACATACTTATACAAGCTTGGATCAAACAAGGTCAATTAAAGATATCACAATGTTTTTAAGCTAAAACACTCTTATATGTTTTCTTTACAAATAATATTTACTATATGAAACACTGGTCGTGTTTCCCTCTTATGTAGATGTCAAGTGGGGTTATTAATAGAAGCTTAGCGACCAGAGAACGCGTTAGCTATGACACATTACTGACGTCAATAGAATGTCAGATTAACCAGACCTATATTACGTTTGTAAAACACATCCTTTATCTAATTGAAAACGCGTCATATTATTATTACCGATAATAATATTATGGTAGACCATAGCCCTGTATTCGGTGTTTTTAATTTTTAATTCTTAATTCATAATTTTCATATACTATCTTGTGTGTGGGTTTTATACTGTCTAGTTATGTGATTTTATACTTTGTACGTTTTGTTTCGTATATTCATATAATGTACCATATATGCAGGGTTTTTTTACTGTCTATTTATAGTGGGGGATAGGGGTGGTCAAATGGTTAGCGCGTTACTGTCACAGTAGCCGCAATATACGCGTCCTTTGATAATATACGTCAATGTAATTTAAAACTTTATATAATGATTATCAAACTCTTTATATAATTATAATTTTAAACAACTTACTTGTAAGTTTGTGGAGGGTTGGATGGCTGAATGGTTAGCATGACGCGCGCTGTATCATAAAGTCTGTCATTGAGGTTTCTTTTCCCCGGTTGTGACAAGGAGTAGGATCGCCTGTCCAACAATATGTTAGTCCCGAAATGACCTAGTTTGTGTCGAGTGGACATTAAACGCATTACTCTCTCTCTCTCTCTCTCTCTCTCGTAAGTTTGTAAATAATTTCGTAAGGCAGATGAATTATACTAAAATCTTTTCAGAAAGAGAGAAATATGGACATTATTTCAATAAACGTTACAGTGGTTATTTCAATAACCGTGCATGTCATCGTGTAAATATGCAAGATTGGTATTTGGAGATTTGATGTTCGAGATTTGTGATTTGTTCTTCGTTGTATTTTTGTGAGGAAATTTAAATATAATATTTTGATGGTCGAAAAGAAAGTTTATTATTATGTTAAAATACTATTAATTTGAATAAAGATACAATTTGAATTTACAAATTTGATATGACAAGAGAGAGAGAAAAATGGGGTTTAACGTCCACTCGACACAAACTAGGTCATTTCGGGACTAACAAATGGTTTAATTTTATTTCAATAATTCGCTTGCGCGTAGGGGTCTTTAGCAGACTTTATGATACAGCGCGCGCACGCTAACCATTCAGCCATCCACCCCCCCCCCCTTTGATATGAAAAATTTGTCTGATTTTTTTTATTGATTTATAAAACAAATATATTAATTTTAATATTTATAAAACAAATATTAATTTATGAAACAAATATTAATTTATGAAACAAATATTAATTTATGAAACAAATATTAATTTATGAAACAAATATTGATTTTAAGATACAAATGTAAGTTTAGAAATGCGACAACAAAGGAAGAAAATAAGAATTAAGGACTGAATTAAGAAATAAGAATTGGGAACACAGAATAAAGAGCTGTTTGGTCTTCCATAATAATAATGTGTTATTATGATTAGATGTTAATTTCAAAGACTGACGTACTTTGATGTCAGAATATGTGTTATTTATATACATGTATAATTCTTTGAACTTTTGCTTCGTCTTCTTGTTGCTGGACGTCTGATTTCACAAAATTGATATCGCAAACCTTTTGCTTGAGTTATACCAGTTTAGTATTCGCTACACAGTTTCGGATTAAGGCATACTTAGGTAAATGGGGGCACTTGCCCAGCCCCTTTGCTAAAATACGTTAAATACTTAAAGTCAATCATGTAATTTGTGTGTGTATGTGTGTGTGTGTTGGAGACGTATACATTTTCAGCACAATGTTAGCGATGCGCGTCAAATTGCATACTCCTCATAGTGTTTCCTTTAATTGGACCTGATTTCTCGGGTCATTGCTTTAGAAATATGATCAGATTGTTGTTCAGTAAACTTCAATTAAATTAGTTGGTTACGTGACTTTGCTGTACAAAAAGAATCCGTGATATCCGAAAAGTCTGAGTAAAGTCACCTATAGGGCCTACTACTTAACAATATCAAATTGGTTAGTCTCCTGTGTCATAGTGGAACACTGGGTTAATTTAATTCGTTTCATATTACCAAAGGAACGTTTAGAGACTTGGGTGGTTAAAAGCGATCGTAGAATAATAATCACGGGGTTCTAACTTTTTAAGGAGCTTCTAAACCTTGGGGCTCCTGGCACAGGTGCGTTACTGGGGACGGAGACAATGTAAAAAAAAACTGACTGTAAATGATGCTTTCCGGCTACACTGTTCCAGGTGATACTACGACTCGACAATTACTTGCCATTTCTTCAATTTTTATTTAAAATGGCCGAAACTTTGTGAAGTACCTGGAATGGTCATCACGTTGCCTGCTTTCTGTCTTGTGAGAATTAAGTTCAGATCAAGCTATATATTGCTGTTCTCCCTTGAAAAATCGTAGTTTGTTGACATCTTGGTAGGCCTACTGAAAACAGCCATGTTTGGCCTAATCTGGGTGCTGTTTGGCTTTAAGTCGTTTCGCCCTACTTGGATGTGTAGGTGTCTATTAAACTATTAAACTTTATCACCCAATAATACATTCTACAGTAGATATCTTGTGTGATAAATTAGGAGATATCGCTTTACATGGATTTGATTGGTCAATCAAAAAGTAACTACTTTATTCATTTTCAAAGAACAGTTCATTTTTTTTTATTAAAAGTAACTTTTTGGAAACACCGGGTCAATATAAAGGACTTTGCAATCGTTGAATTGCTTTCAAAAAATGATGTATCACTACGCCGTAATGTAATCAGGTTCAGTAAAAGTGAAATCTATAGCAAAGAATTGTAATTATTTATTTGTGCATGTTAAAAAAAGGGATTGGGTGATAAATATTTACTCAGCAGGTCGGGGAGGTGGTCAATAACTTGAATATAGCCAGTTTATACCTGTTTATTTACGATGCATACAGATCAGATCATTCCAATGTCAGGTTTTTGAAATACAATTCTAAGAAATTTGGATTGGTATACGGATAAATGTATTTCAAGCCTATTTACTGATTTCAGGGTTTCGACACTTTTTTTATACGCCTACATGTCGTATATTGTTGTCATCCCCGTCCGCCGGTCCGGTGTGCACTCTGGAGGCTAAACAATGACGAGACGAAGAATCCTACTGACTTTCAATGATTTCCGTTTATTACTGCCAGATTTATGGCCCTTGATATATAATATTTTGTGCACTAAACGTTAATATGGGACAGAACTAGGGGCCAAACAAGTCTGACAATTACTTAATGGGTTGTTATTTGTAATTAGATTTTAGTGTGTTTTAAATAATTTCCTTACCGACAAAAGAAAAAAAAATATGACACACCCCTTGTTGAATGCCCGTACGACTTGGCGGCTGTGGGCGTATGTTTCGTTGTTTGGCAAACTATCTTTAAAATCCACAACAGGTCAATGTTATTTATAATACAGTGCACGCATGAAAATTCATGGTCTGTTTTCCACAATCACCGGGTTAATATGATCGGGTTTTTACTTGGGCACGCGGGTAAACAACCCATTACAGGTTTATCAGTATCCTGAACAACCGAGTCAGAACAAAGGGCACATCGGACCCCTAGTCAGTTAGGCTAAGGGAAGAAATCAAAGGGGTGAAAATTACAGGTATGTCACAAAGTTTTAGCCATTGTAATTAAAAAATGAAGAAATGGCAAGCAATTTTCGAGTCGGAGTATCACCTGTAACAGACAGTAATCCACTATTTAACATATTTGCTCTTTAATTTATCGTGTGATGTTTTACCGATTCATCAAACACTGCGTAAAATCAAGTCTAATAAGACCCCTCTCCCTAATAAATTAAAAAAAAGACCCCTCAGATGACGTAAGAGCATTATCGTGAACTCCTCCTCGGTCCACGCCTGGGCCTGTAGTTACGGACACCATAACCAATAAAACCGGATCCAGAATAATTCCAGGAAACAATTAGTGTCAGAATATGAGGAAGGAAAAATTCAAGTGATCAAAATCCTGATAATAGGCTTTAACAAGCAAATTAATGTATACACGCACGACACTAAATTTATTAGTGATAGGTGTGGCAGAAACAGCACCGCATTATTATGTTTTGCTCTGTTGATGACGTGAGTTAATTAACACATGACACAATTGGAATACAAGTTACGTAAAGAGTTTTATTACAGCGACGTTTCGACGAGTGTTCTCCCGTCTTTGTTAATTAGCTTTATTTAACGCCCGCTTCCACCGAAGTGATATCGCAGACAAGTGTTGATCACAGTTTAGCGTGAATTACACACGTAGCTATAACAGACATCATGAGCGGTCAAATCCTGATTTGGCCCCAACAATCTAGTAAAAACTAGCCATAACTAGTTCAAATTCGGTCAAAATTCTGCATGATATAATCAATAATTATTACTTATTTAAATTAGCTTAAGACCATTTTATTTTACCTCAAGAAGTTAAAATAATTATCTCAACATATTATTTATTACAAATTAATTACAAATCTTAGCGCCGTTTACGTAAAAGATTCATTAGCAGTTGGAATTCGATATAAGAGTAGGCCGTAGTCATGCTGTCCGGGTAAAAATGTCCTTCGCAGCACACTGTATGGCGCACCCTGTCTTCATTAGCCCTGTCAGTTCTGAACCGAACTTTGAAAAAAAATATTAAACCCCATTTCATTTCATTTTACAAATCTTTTCCTACTCCTACTACATGAATGTCTGAAGATGTGGGCCTACAAGAAACTCTAGGTTATATTTTCTGTAAACAAATTGGGCTTGGTTTGATGCTAAACCCAGTTATGTCTCTATGTTGGTTCTTAATTCATATGCTGTCAGATAGGATCACGGATGGGGTGAGATGCAATGCGTCGAGTATTTCATGTTAAAGTAGCTAAGTCTCTAACTCAATATCATCCAAAATCTTCGACATTGAAAACACGAATTATTTGTCGCTTTAAATCAACATTGATGATGTGATCTTACCGGGAAAAGATCCAATATTTAAGACAAAATAAACATGTTCCATCGTGTACCATAATGCGTTTCAGCACTATTTGTAATAAGTGACTCGAAAAACGAGGCTAGGCATATTCCACAAGTCATGTCAAACGGTGACGCTATATTCTATCGGCGTAGACTGGAATAACCAGACTCTATAATAGACATTGAAATTCGATTGAGAATAGCCTACTGGCGTATTTCGCCGAACCTCACGATTAGAAATTACAGTAAAAACAGAAACGATTAAATATAAATTAATTTATATACATTCATATTACATTATTGTATGCGTTGCGACCCAATTGTGTCAATTTCTAGGTCCCAAATATTAGCTCCTTTAACACTTGAAGAGCGTCAAAAATATCCCAAAGCGTAACAAACAGATTTATTTCCGGTACTTTGGACAGACCTCCATGTAGTGGACACAATCAATGGGGTCAATATCAATCTGTTTCACAGAGGATTACGAAAGTCTTCTAATATCTCTGTAAAAGATGACTACATTCATCACGTGACGTCTGATCACGCGGCGTCAATCATTGACTCAATAGGAAATAATTTTTACCTACAAATACGGCAAACGTCTTTATTTATTTTTCTAATACATAAAAAAAATGTTTTAGAATTTAATTTGTCGGGGGAAAAAAAGTTAATATTTGTGGCTCATTAAGTCGCATCGATTTCATCCTTATCAATGATTGTCGCGGCCTAGCGAATATTCACTGCTGATCAGTGTGGGTCTATATATAAGAACTGTCGTATATGAGTGACCGGGAGCCTTGCGTGGGGATATCTTTTGTCCATAATCTGGGGGATCTTGGACGCCACTGAACGTCCAGTTTGTTGATGGTCATCAATAGACATGATGAGCACCTGTTACTGAAACTCGACATCCTCAAAACCGATAAAATCCATTAATATACACGCTTATTGTAAAAAGGGTATTAACTGAATCTGAACAATTAGGTTTTTATAGTGCAACAGTAGTCACCCTCAAAATCAAACGCCGGTGCCTTTACCCTTATCAGCCAGCAATTACGTCATAAATCCAGTGCACTAAGGTGCATGAACTAGTTCAACTATTAGTTGGGTGCGGATTATTTTTAATTATATTTAATTATTTTTGATTATATTTAAACATGCATTATGCAAGAGGTACATCTGCCTATTGCAGGTCTTACTTTAGGCCTGAAATGTTATATAAACTATTAATTAGACATATTTACATAAAAAGACCATAATCAACTCCGATGCCATCCTATATGTCCGATTTTCATTGGATTCAAATCCGATCTGCTGTTCAACGTCTGTTGATGATTAAACGTCTTGAGGAAATATGCAGTTGACGTGGTCAATTAGATCTAGCCCTTGTCTTAGTTTAAAGATGAGTTCCCAGAAAAGTATTTATCGGGTGGTTATTTCCAATAAAAGTATGGTAATTTTGGTATATATGGAAAGTAGAGATATCCAATCTTACTAGAAAAATACTGGATTCCCCGAAAAACACTCATAGAGCGTTTTCAGGACAAAAATGTAAGGGTTCCCCTAATCAACAGCCCGACGATTAGGAATTTCTGCACGCGTACATGTCAAAGGTCACACACGAACATTGAGCGCTTAATGTACAAGTTGATAAACTTTATGAAGAGTTAGACGTACAACACTTTCTGAGATAAAAATGACGGAAAAAGACGCGGGTAGTGGATAATCCGAGAATCTAATTAGGAATCGATATTTGTAATAAATAGCAAGCGATTAAAGACAACATTGTCTTATGTATACAATGAATTCTCCTCTGACTTCCAAGAGAGGTAAGTCACGTGACGTAAACCTTACCTGGTTTGATCGAATCTTTATAGCAGGGCATTCCTTCGCAATTACAATGTTTGAGAAGGATTTGAAGCAAAATTATGACAAATTAATTAGTTTGAATATGTTTTTAGTCCATATATACCATTAAATCACCCAGTTTGTACGCGGGAACCCATCTTTAAAAGCGGCTCGTCTCTGTGTAACTTCCTCCATATACTTGTCCGTCCTCATTTGCAAAAACGTCACTAATGTTGGTCCGTTAGCATCTGTTTGTCCTTGATGCCGAAACCACGTCGAAAGCTTTTCTCAGGTCCCGAACCCGCAACCCTCTGTTAAACCTAAATCAGGTATTTGGTCTCTCGATCTTCGTTAAACGAATAATGTTCTGCCATTCCAATTAATTCACTACTCGAATAATGGGCGAATATCAAGCTAATATTCGAACAGTATTCGAATAGTTACTGTAAAAATACGAAAACCCAGAACCTCAAATGAATACATATTATTACCTAACCATCTATAATACCAAAGCCACATACAATTTCAGACATCTTAAAGATTCTTATTTAAAAAGTGTAACATTTGCACAGTCTACGAATTTTGGGGGTCAAACCTTTTGTAACTGATGACCATATTATTTTGTCATTAGCTCCTGGACTATATGGTTTTAGACTGTTTCTTTTTTTCTGTCACGCATTATTATACAAGACTGAGATAAAAAGTTGACCATTCTTGCTATACACTAGTTCAAAAAAAGAGAAATTGTCTCACTCACACATGTAAAAAAATATCTAAATGATTATCTACATAACATTTTAAGTCATGAAAAAAGACTTTTGCGTGCCTCTAAAAAACCGATTAGATACTTCGCAGATGACAAACTGGTATCCCCAGATGAAAAAAATTCCCTTTTACACGATGGATAGGGTTGGCCTCATCATTTAGCGCTAACCCTATATCTCTAATGAAGATCCGCTGCCACTAAATGAGTTATTCCTATACGAAACTAAGATCGATCAAATTTAATTTATGCCGAATATTTAAATATCAGAAGGTATTCGAAAAGGATCAAATACACTATAAAATAAACTTAATAGAATTATCTCAACGTTCTCGTAGCTTTGTTAGGTCCAAATAAATCTTGCAAAATATAAAGTAAACTTGTAGGCAAACGCGAAAATAACGCATCGATATTTTTATCCGGTATCTTCCAGCATTTTTAATACTATTAAGTGGTATTCGACGTCGTTTGTTATTGATAGACGTTTGACTTTGTGAACTTCGGCTGGTTTGTTTTTTCTATCATCAAACGGCTACACTCATAACTAATAGACCAATTTGGCGTGGATCAAAGGATCAACCGGTCAGACAGCCTTATAAAGTTTAAGAAGATATTATTACTATCCCAATGAAAATCCATGCAGTTAAGCCTCATTATAAAATTACTTAATCGAAAATCCATGCCGTGATCTACCTTAGAAAAGCGCATTACTCATATACGCGAATACTAGAATGATTCGTGCTATAAGAAAGAGGGAGAGGTTTTAACTCCCACTCTTGCTTTTGTCTGGTATAGAACGGGAGGCCTGGCATGGGACAACGTATAGATGTTCGGATGGGACGAAAAACCGAGGACCCGTGTACGCATTGGCATGCACGTAGAAAAACCCTGGCCGTAGCGCCGCTGTCCGGGCAAAATTCCCCTCAAAGCACAGTATTATAGGCTCAGTACAGTAGGACGTTATAAGCCACATTTCATTTCATTTAACTAACGTCCACTGGACTAACAGAAAACCAACGAGGTTAGGCGGCTATAGGCGATCCTACTCCTTGTCACGAATTAGACCATTCCCCAACCACGACCATCTGAAAGCACAAATATTAAATCAATATCTGCATAGTGAATAATGTGTCATTTGAGGGCCATATCGACAACTTTATCAAACCCGGTGCTTTAAACAGTTCCCAGTGACACGAGGGAGAGAGAGATAGAGGGAGAGATAGAGGGAGAGAGAGCAATTAGTACATGGGATAAAACATAATACTCTTGGTCTAACCCACGCAACTTGACAAATCGGATATATTATACATTACAAAACCCTAAATTAACATCGTTATGGCGACAATCGCTGTCATTATAATAGATTTACCTCTTACACAAGTCATATTCAAATAAATTATCAAAAAATAAAATAATGAGATTTAACATCCTTATACTGTTCTGCCCCGGCTGGGCCAATAAAGACGGACATAACACTATTGTCGTTGGATACAGGATAGGTTTATGGGAAACAGAAACATTTTGAAAGATGACCTCATCAACATAAAACTGACAAGATGCTCTCATTAAGGGGTATAAAAAATATGAATTTCCTTTTCAGCTGTCTACTTGGATTTGATATCTAGCGCATGTTCGTCATAATAAACACACAAAGGTAGTTTAATTTCCTTTCCCGGATGTTTACTCATATTCCAAGTTCCTGTATGGTTATTTTGAAACATTACTCAATTCACAGTCAACTATTTTATTACACTTGAATACGAAACTTAAAAACATAGTAAAATACATATACATACCATTAGGCAAATATAAATACATATGTTTACATTTATCCGACCGACCCTACTTTTTATTTAAAGGCTCAAATCGACGACCCGTAACATTAACTGAATCTGAACAATTAGGTTTTTATAGTGCAACAGTAGTCGGCCTCAAAATCAAACGCCGGTGCCTTCACCCTTATCAGCCAGCAATTACGTCACAAATCCAGTGCACTAAGGTGCATGAACTAGTTCAACTATTAGCTGGGTGCGGATTATTTTTAATTATATTTAATTATTTTTGATTATATTTAAACATGCATTATGCAAGAGGTACATCTGCCTATTGCAGGTCTTACTTTAGGCCTGAAATGTTATATAAACTATTAATTAGACATTTACATAAAAAGACCATAATCAACTCCGATGCCATCCTATATGTCCGATTTTCATTGGATTCAAATCCGATCTGCTGTTCAACGTCTGTTGATGATTAAACGTCTTGAGGAAATATGCAGTTGACGTGGTCAATTAGATCTAGCCCTACCAAAGCCACATACAATGTCAGACATCTTAAAGATTCTTATTTAAAAAGTGTAACATTTGCACAGTCTACGAATTTTGGGGGTCAAACCTTTTGTAACTGATGACCATATTATTTTTTTCTGTCACGCATTATTATACAAGACTGAGATAAAAAGTTGACCATTCTTGCTATACACTAGTTCAAAAAAAGAGAAATTGTTTCACTCACACGTGTAAAAAAATATCTAAATGATAATTTACATAATTTAGATGAAAAAAGACTTGCGTGCCTCTAAAAAACCGATTAGATACTTCGCAGATGACAAACTGGTATCCCCAGATGAAAAAAATTCCTTTTTACACGATGGATAGGGTTGGCCTCATCATTTAGCGCTAACCCTATATCTCTAATGAAGATCCGCTGCCACTAAATGAGTTATTCCTATACGAAACTAAGATCGATCAAATTTAATTTATGCCGAATATTTAAATATCAGAAGGTATTCGAAAAGGATCAAATACACTATAAAATAAACTTAATAGAATTATCTCAACGTTCTCGTAGCTTTGTTAGGTCCAAATAAATCTTGCAAAATATAAAGTAAACTTGTAGGCAAACGCGAAAATAACGCATCGATATTTTTATCCGGTATCTTCCAGCATTTTTAATACTATCAAGTGGTATTCGACGTCGTTTGTTATTGATAGACGTTTGACTTTGTGAACTTCGGCTGGTTTGTTTTTTCTATCATCAAACGGCTACACTCATAACTAATAGACCAATTTGGCGTGGATCAAAGGATCAACCGGTCAGACAGCCTTATAAAGTTTAAGAAGATATTATTACTATCCCAATGAAAATCCATCCAGTTAAGCCTCATTATAAAATTACTTAATCGAAAATCCATGTCGTGATCTACCTTAGAAAAGCGCATTACTCATATACGCGAATACTAGAATGATTCGTGCTATAAGAAAGAGGGGGAGCTTTTAACTCCCACTCTTGCTATACGTCTGGTATAGAACGGGAGGCCTGGCATGGGACAACGTATAGATGTTCGGATGGGACGAAAAACCGAGGACCCGTGTACGCATTGCAATGCACGTAGAAAAACCCTGGCCGTAGCGCCGCTGTCCGGGCAAAATTCCCCTCAAAGCACAGTAGGCTCAGTACAGTAGGACGTTATAAGCCACATTTCATTTCATTCAACTAACGTCCACTGGACTAACAGAAAACCAACGAGGTTAGGCGGCTATAGGCGATCCTACTCCTTGTCACGAATTAGACCATTCCCCAACCACGACCATCTGAAAGCACAAATATTAAATCAATATCTGCATAGTGAATAATGTGTCATTTGAGGGCCATATCGACAACTTTATCAAACCCGGTGCTTTAAACAGTTCCCAGTGACACGAGGGAGATAGAGGGAGGGAGAGAGAGAGAGCAATTAGTACATGGGATAAAACGTAATACTCTTGGTCTAAACCACGCAACTTGACAAATCGGATATATTATACAATACAAAACCCTAAATTAACATCGTTATGGCGACAATCGCTGTCATTATAATAGGTAGATTTACCTCCTACATAAGTCATATTCAAATAAATTATCAAAAAATAAAATAATGAGATTTAACATCCTACTGTTCTGCCCCGGCTGGGCCAATAAAAACGGACATAACACTATTGTCGTTGGATACAGGATAGGTTTATGGGAAACAGAAACATTTTGAAAGATGACCTCATGAAAATAAAACTGACAAGATGCTCTCATTAAGGGATATAAAAAATATGAATTTCCTTTTCAGCTGTCTACTTGGATTGGATATCTAGCGCATGTTCGTCATAATAAACACACAAAGGTAGTTTAATTTCCTTTCCCGGATGGTTACTCATATTCCAAGTTCCTGTATGGTTATTTTGAAACATTACTCAATTTACAAAGTCAACTATTTTATTACACTTGAATACGAAACTTAAAAACATAGTAAAATACATAATACATACCATTAGGCAAATATAAATACATATGTTTACATTTATCCGACCGACCCTTCTTTTTATTTAAAGGCTCAAATCGACGACCCGTAACATATTTTTATACGCCCACATTTTCATGTGGACGTATATTGTCGTCGCCCCTGTCCGTCCGTCCGTCCGGACGTCCGTCCACAATTGTTTGTGAACAGTCTACAGGTCACAATTTTTATCCGATGTCAATGAAACATGAAATATAGGTTTATCACCCTAAGATCTCGGTTCCTTTCGATATTGGCATCTATCGGACCGTAACTTCATGGGTTATGGCCCCTGATTGCACGAAAAATCACGTTTTTGGCTTGTGAACACTGTAGAGGTCACAATTTTTATCCGATTTTGTTGAAACTTGAAATGTAAGTTTATAACCCAAAGATCTCGGTTCCTTTCGATATTCGCGCATATCGGACCGTAACTTCCTGAATTATGGCCCCTGATTGTACGTAAAAACGCGTTTTTTGGCTTGTGGACCCTAAAGAGGTCATAATTTTTATCCGATTTAAAAAAACGTATTATTATATCACCGTTACACCCTAAGGACGACTGAGTTCGAATTTCGTGAAAATTGGCCCAAAACTGACTGACAAAATGGCGGGCCCTTGTTCTCAAATAGCGTAAAAATATGGTATATCAAGGTTGTGGACCCTATAGAGGTCACAATTTTTATCCGATTTTGTTGAAACTTGAAATGTAAGTTTATTACACAAAGATCTTGGTTCCTTTTGATATTTGCGCATATCGAATTGTAATTTCCTGAATTATGGCCCTTGATTGTAGGAAAAATCACTTTCGTTTAGCTGGTTTTCTATCCATCTCTCGAAAATGTGGGCGTATACTGCCTGGCAGCCGCTGGTTCTCATTTTCTAAGAGCTATATATATAAATCGGTCTTTGCGTGGTTTTCTGTAGACACTGAAATTTTGGTATTTACATGCTTGAATCGGCATTACGGTAACCGTAAGCACGGGTATTTTATTTTTTGGGCTTGCTAAAAACAATTTTTTTGAAACGGAACAATTTTGTAAAATAATATTACATGTCAATGTTTTGTGGATTATTAAATAATACATACTTTGAAAATGTTATTTTGATCTAGTAATATCACAGAAACTGTAAGAACACATGCCATAGCAATAGGAATTGAACCATGAAACTGTGCTTTAAATTTGTAAATAAACACTGGCTAATAAAACGGTAAAATTAAATGAAGTCATGGCCTTTAAGCAGTGATTTGAGACTCGCTGACAAGCCTAAAACGTGTTCAAAATGTCACTTGGTAGACCGTAGATGACGCCATTTAGCTGGCCTTTAAACCACTACTTGTTTGATTATATTGGCTTAATTTGTACAGAATTATAAATAAGTAATGCTAAAAATTCAGCTACAAAATGTAAAACATTATTTTAATATTTAGACATATACAACAAATAAAAGTCGTCTAATTTAAAAAGAACACATCTCATTTGTTGAAGTTCGGTTTATTTTGAAACTACAAGTATTTTCCACGGGTCTAAAAAAAAAAGAGTCCATATTGGCTGTACAATCTTCGTAATTCCAGTCCATATTTACTCGACTTCGTTTACCGCTGGACGTCCATTTTATAAAAACAAATTTCATTCACGGGCCACACTTCGCCTAAAGAATTATAGTATACATTGTGTTAGTGTCAAAAAAAAAAAGAAAAAAAAAGATGACACTAATCAGTTAAAGACTGCATTTATAGACTTTTTTTTTTGGGGGGGGGGGGGGGTTGTCTGAAGAACTGAGAAATGCACAATCATTTTTCAGAAAATGTATTTCTCCTCATTCGAAATTGTAAATCGACCTACACTCAACAAGTCAAAGGTTTTTTTCCCCCCGATATGTCAGTAAAAAATAACAAACACACTGAATGTCAATGATAAATCCTAACTTAATTACTTTTTGTGACTTTGGTGTCTATTAAAACAGGCCAGGCAGCCTGATCATGCTCAATTTTTTTAGTCATTTTTTTTTTTTCAAATCGAAACTGATATTAATATGTTGAATAAGAAGTAAATAAGGCTTCACAGTTTGATAAAAATAGTTTTCTTTCTGATATGCAATTTAACAGCACACTAATAATGTTGTTTGTAATCCATAGGCCTTATATAATTAATGTGCAAACTATTGCTTTCTCCCACTATTTATTCAAATGCAATCCTAAAGGAGTTATTCCCCCTTTTTCTCATGCATATTGCGAATACTCGATTGAAAGTTCAGGAATTGTATCTCAATCCTGAAAATAGCGAAAAGGAAGATTTTGTGCTGCATAAGAAAATACCTCAACCAACCATGACAGCTTTATATATTATGTTGTCTTTAAATATGTCACGATTTTACTAGCATCATGGAGCTTATGCTAACATCTGTGTATCACTGTTTTGGGGACAGGCAGAATTGTGACTGGGCTGAACTCCGCGTCATTCGATTGCAATTCAGTACGTCCCAGTTAGACAACCGAGCACCCCCGTATAAACCAAATAATGACACTTATTATTAATAAAATTATATATTTCAAGATCACTTCTTTCTCTAATACTTATCGGTATAGAAAACAAGCCAACAGTGAGACTGATGTCCCCCGCCGAAATAGGAAAATAATTAGAGGACACATATAAAAATCAAATTGCGTATCGCTCTGCTTACCCTGAGCAGAAAATGCTCATTATCAAACTTAGTCAAGGTATTACTGTAATGAAACTATACACCAAGTTTCATCAATCTCACTTAATTAGAACTAAAGTTATCGTGTCCCAAAGCATCAACCAATCAAATTGCTTATCTCTGCTTACCCTAAGCTGAAAATGCTCATCTTCGAACTCCATCAAGGCATTGACCTAATCAACACATACACCAAGTTTGAACATTCTAGCTCAATTAGGAAGAGAGTTATCGTGTCCCAAAGCATCAACCAATCAAATTGCTTATCTCTGCTTACCCTAAGCGGAAAATGCTCATCTTCGAACTCCATCAAGGCATTGACCTAATAAACACATACACCAAGTTTGAACATTCTAGCTCAATTAATAGTTATCGTGTCCAAAAGCATCAACCAATCAAATTGCTTATCTCTGCTTACCCTAAGCGGAAAATGCTCATCTTCGAACTCCATCAAGGCATTGACCTAATCAACACATACACCAAGTTTGAACATTCTAGCCCAATTAGGAAGAGAGTTATCGTGTCCCAAAGCATCAACCAATCAAATTGCTTATCTCTGCTTACCCTAAGCGGAAAATGCTCATCTTCGAACTCCATCAAGGCATTGACCTAATAAACACATACACCAAGTTTGAACATTCTAGCTCAATTAGGAAGAGAGTTATTGTGTCCCAAAAAGTGTGGACAGACAGACGGACAGACAGACGGACGAACCCATTTTAATAGTCCCCTGCTTTCTTCGAAAAGCGGGGGACAAAAACAGGTTTACTCCTCATTAATCGATTTAAAATTACGTGTATAAATCAAATAATCCGCACATGCCATGCATGATTTCCGAAAAGGCGGCACAGGGGACGTATGCCCTACATTGTTTTAAATAAAAATTAAGCAAATAAATGGAATGTGAAAAATAAACACCCCATTGAAATTTAAATGCGTATAAAATATATAACATGTACAAAATAATTACAAATACCGGTTGCATTTCACCGATATCCAACACACATGCAAGGGAGGTAAGTATAAATAGAGAATAGGTGTCAAACCACCATTAATTGACATCAATGTTAATTCTGGTCTCTTTGCCCGGCTCCATATAATTCCATTTTGGATGTCAGCTGTTTCGTAACCTGGCTGTTTCGTACTTAGTTCATTTGTACCTCACATGAGCCGTTTTGTACTTCACTTCGTACCTCAAATTGATTCGTACCTTTTCCTATGTTGTTGAAATCAGTTATAAGAAATTGAAATAGAGGTGAAATGATTTGATCAAATCCAACGGCTACGCTAAATTTATATTACACAGCCTGCTCAATAGTAGTAATTCACACTTAATTAATGGATTTGTTTATACTAAAATTGCTTCAGCATTTCACTAAATTTACATCGGTTACGATCGAAAGCCATTTTCATGCAGTTGGGTTTCAATAACAGAACTACCCCGTGATATGACCATATATATGGTTTATGATATAGAGAGAGAGAGAGAAATGGGGTTTAACGTCCACTCAACACAAACTAGGTCATTTCGGGACTAACATATGGTTTAATTTTATTTCAGAATATATAACAGAATGGGTTCAATAATAATCCCCAGATTAAATACTTTTTCATTCGTTTTTTAAACTGCTTTAACAATCACCAATCAACTGTCGTCAATAATCACAACTCACTGAGCAGAATGGGTTCGATAATCAACATCAGATTTAAAGAAAGGCAGGTAATCGTTTATTATTTCAATTTCTTTCAACAACATATAGATTTATTTTAATTTCTTTCAATTCATTTCAACAACATATAGGAAAAGGTACGAATCAATTTGAGGTACAAGTCACGTGTGTATTCTAATTCTCGTTCGGCAGCCATTTTTATAAATTTAGCGCAGCCTTTGGATTTAGGAGAAAGAACTCAATTTGAGGTACAAATCTTGTGCATATTCTAATTCTGGTTCTGCATATTCAATTTCTTTCAACTGATTTCAACAACATAGGAAAAGGTACGAATCAATTTGAGGTACGAAGTGAGGTACAGTTGTAAGAAGCCCGATTACCTGTTTGATTAACTAACGTCCGCTTCAAACGAAGTGACATCACAGAACAAGCCAAATTACCATACAGTTGTCCTTTTTTTTTTTAGTAAGAAGCCCAACAGTCATGCTGTTATTGTTAGAAGCCCAATTATAGTTGTGTATTTTATGATAAGAAGCCCAATTATAGTTGTGTATTTTATGATAAGAAGCCCAATTATAGTTGTATTTTTCATGATTAAAAGCCCAACTATATATAGTTGTGCTATTTTATGGCAAGAAGCCAGCTGTAGTTCTGTTCTTCATAGATATAGAAGCTAACTATAACTGTGAAACAAGCTATTGTTTTAGTGTTTATTGTATTGGATCCGGTACAATATATGTACTATCCACAACCGTTTGATTCTCATCTATTTCTAGTCTGTGATATGTCTCTTTTAACATTGCAAATAAAGGAAAACATGCAACTGTTACCCCTAGTAACGTCCAACTCATCCATCTGGTACCTATAACATAAACAAATTTCAAATATTAAAGGAATGGATAGATCAACAGATAATAGATGAATAGATCCGTGAATATGAGATAAATGACTTAACATTTTTCAATATAAGATAAATGACTTAACATCCTTGAATATAAGATAAATGACTGAATAGCTTCCAGGAATGACATAAATGAATGACCAGATTCTGGAATATAAGATAAGTGAATAAACAGATCCATGATGGCAACATAAGAACCCATGGTTTATCCACAACTAGGGAACAGATAGATGTGACTGAACAATCTGATATATCTAGGAGCAAGCAATCTAGTGACAGGCCAACATCGAGAATAAAATATCAAACTACCAGTCAAGTGGATGGATAAAGCGACAGACTAGCATTGAGAATAGGAGATGGAACTAACAGTCAAGTGAATGGATAAAGCAACAGACTAACATTGAGAATAGGAGATGGAACTAACAGTCAAGTGAATGGATAAAGCAACAGACTAGCATTGAGAATAGGAGATCGAACTAACAGATATATAGAAAAATAATTCCACTGGTAGAAACACAGATGGATAAAATTAAAAAATTAAAGAGCATTAAAGCCGCCAATCATCATTTGCATTTTCAGATGATATTGAAGAGCCATATCAATATATTTAACCCCAACACTTGCAGGTGGCACTGGCTTGTTAGGTAAAGGATGCCAAATGATGCGAAAACTTCGGTTTATCATATCTTTGTTAACACTTAAATTAACACTCAGTGGAACTGAACAATTTCCTTTAGAGATTTAATTTGTACAATATTGTAGGCTTACTTTGAAATGTATTCAAAATTCCTCAAATGACTATCCAAGACTTTAATCAATGAAAGGTGAAATACTGTACAAAATCCTACCTATATCTGGTACCATTAAAATAAATAGGAATATTAATCCACTTAGATTATTTAAGATGGTCACAACACCATTTGTTGTTCCCTCACCAATAGGATAGGCTAATTCACACGCTAATTCATATAATAATGGTATTGCAGCATTTAACATCATAATACTAATAATTACAGTGACATACATTACAACTGAAATATAAAAATTTACAAATATATAGATATCGGAAATTTCATATGTAATCATTGTAATTCAACAATATCTCACATTGTAACCATAACAATTCAATTACACCCTACTCTGCACATTGTAACCATAGTAATTCAACATGTCACATTGCACATGTAACCATAGTAATTCAATAACCAGTTAAATTGTACATGTAACCTATTAATTCATTAACAGGTCACCTTGTACGTGTAGGCATAGTAATTTAGTAACCATAGGCGTACGGGCTTGATGACAGTTTACAGACAGCGGCGCGGTCTTCCTCGAGAGGCGAAGAATCAGAGCTTACCTTGTGTGGATCCCCGCTCCCCCAAAGAAAATTTTGGAATATTTGATGGCTGCAAACACGTTTTCCTGCTATTTCAGCCCGTGAGCAAAGCAACTTCAAAGTGGTCTAATATAGGCTAATTAAGATGGCTGACTCGAATTCCAATCAAAAGATCAATTGTTTACAGTCCACGGAGACGGGACCATTGGGAGAAAATTTTAAAAATTTAACTACCGCAAACGCGTTTTCCGGCTATTCCAGTCTGTGAAAACGGCAACTTAATTTGGTCCAATATAGCATGCCTGGCTGACCCGAATTCCAAACAACCAATCAATCATCGTCACGGGGTATGGGGCCTCACCCTCCCGGAGAAATTTTTGAAAATTTAACCACCGCAAATGCGTTTTCTGCTATTCTAGCACATGTAAGCAACGCCAAAAGTATCCAATGGTTTTGTAACCGAAATCCCATTCTGAATTCCAACCGTCCAATCAGACTGTTGCAGCTGCATTCACATATAATAATCGATGCCCGAAAAATGTCGCACAGAGTAGAGTGGCTCCAGACAAAATGTTTTAATCCATAGTCAACTCAGTACAAATGCATTGTATTCAATTAAAATAAAAGTAAAATTAGTGTTTTATTAGGGCTCGATGACAGTTAGGGGAGCAAAACTAGAAATGCCTGAAAAAATTTCAGGTTTACAGACAGCGGCGCTGCCCTTGTATGGACCCCCCAAGAAAATTTTGGAATATTTGACGGCCGCAAACGCGTTTTACTGCTATTCCAGCCCATAAAATTAGTGTTTTATTAGATTTCGGGCACTTTATTTTGGCAAGTAGATGAAATAAATTTTTTTTTCACTTTACCCGTCTGCCCCAAAAGTCAGCTTGCCCGAAAGTTAGGGGGGCAGTGGCCCCCCTGGCTCGCACGGCTATGTTAGTAACAGGTCACCTTGTACATGTAACCATAGTAATCCAATTACAGGTCACCTTGTACATGTAACCATAGTAATTCAATAACAGGTCACATTGCAAATGTAACCATAGTAATTCAATAACAAGCTGTCTGGCACATGTAACCATGTAATTTAATAACGAGAGAGAGAAAGAGAAAGAGAGGCGGGGTTTAATGTCAGGTATTCTTTAGTAGTGGGAGAAAACTGGGGGAACAATTGAAATTCCACCAGTTCAGAATGGTGACCCTACTCCTTGTTAGTACAAGCTTAGGACCAAAACCATGTCACTTGACTAAATGATAAGACTTTACAGTTTTACCTGTAGATGTAGGTAGAATTTTATCAGCAGCTAAAGCAAACCAAGCTATAAATGCAGCTCCGATGGCATATAATATAAATACAAATAACTTTAATCTTTTCGAAAATATATCAGCAAATCTACAAAAAAAAAGAGAAAAAAAGAATTAAAGACTCATTGCATCATTTTAGTGACATAGGAATCCCTAGCAAACTACGATATTGTGAAAGATGGATAAGAGAGAGAGAGAAATGGGGTTTAACGTCCACTCAACAAAAACTAGGTCATTTCAGGACTAACATATGGTTCAATTTCATTTCAATAATTGAAATAATGGTCTTAGCAGTGGGAGGAAACCGGAGGACTCGGAGAAAGCCCACGAGGCTGGACAGGCGACCCTTCTTCTTGTCACGTACAACTGGGGATTCGAAACCACACCAGTTGACTCAATGACAGACCTTATGATACAACGCGCACGTGCTAACCATTCAGCTATCCAACCCCCCCTTGTGAAAGATGAATCTCTAATAAATGTAATGTGGTTTAACATCCTACTTTTCTGCACCTACTGGGATAATGAAGACAGGAATCTCTAGTAAGAATATCGATCCAAAATGGTTAAATTCCATTCAGTATTTACATAGATATGTTGAATTGAAATTTCATCAATCTATGCTGCTCGCTATGTAATAAGCCTGCCACCATTTTATTGTCTGAGAATAATTATTGATGCACCTATTTTAAATCCCAACAGATTATCTAGCATTTGTATTTATATTTTGCTTTCTTAATTAAATTTTAAGTACATGGATTAAGAAGTAAGAAATATAATATTTTAGTGAATGACTTATCGTTATATTAATGAGTTATACTTTTAAAATATGGGATTAGATTATTAGTTTAAACTTCAGGGCCTATTTTAACGTGCCTACAGACACGGACGTGCCTCGAAATGAAAAATCCATGCTTGGAGAATCTAAAATTCATGCTTTGAAAAGATGGTATAATGGTATGTTATGTATCCTTGTGAATCTGAAAAGATCGCATGAGGAAATTTAGCAAGTGTGTCATTAACAATCATTGTGATCATCAATCAATGCGTTTGGTTTCGATTCAATTTCGTGGATTGTATGTAAATGTCGAAAAATAAAGCAGTTGTTGACGCAAGTAGTCAGCTGCATGTTACAGTAAAGGTTCGTCTGCTTTTGGGCATTTCTTTGGACTGCCAATGATACCGATACGCAGCTATAAATACAAATGTCAATAGTATGCAAATTTTAATTTAGGCCTCAATTTTTGACCGTTTTAGATGTTGAGGATCAAAAGATCTTGGTTGAATTCGATTTTGGTGCATCTGCTTGGATTATGGCCTTACATACACAGAGCGTAACAAAGTTTGTGAGCTTTATATTGTGATGAATCATACCGATAATCAGCATTCCGCGACCTTCTGTTCTGGAGTTAAGCCCCCTGGAAAATCTTGTGGAAGCGACAGGGACTTGCGTTTTAACCGTGTTTTATTTTTTCACATTTGATGTGAAGCATTGGGGTCATGAGACGACAAACCCCATCGAGTTACCAAACTTTGCCAAAAATCTTGTGAACGCGATATAGGCTACAGTTTCATATTTGATGTGTAGCATTGGGACAATGAGAGGTTGAGCCCTATCGATTTTCCCTGTTCCCTATCCATATCTTACAGAATCTCGGCGTATCGTGTATGCCAACTGCTTGTTTTGTTTTAAAAGTGTAAGCGTGGTGATAATTCAGGAAGTTTTTATTTCACTTCTGGTGAGCCTTTGTTTTGGTCACAACTAATTTGGTCACGATTTCAGAAGGTTTATTCCAACACATTAGAGCTAATAATGGTGATGGAAGAAGCTAAATTGAGCTACCAAGTTCTGTGTGGAAAATCATGAGTCATGTTTGGGAAACCCAGTCAAAAAACTTTCATCTCCGGAAACCATGCTTCGTCAATAAAACCTTAAAATAGGCCCTGTTAAACTTTTAATGCATTTAAAATTTTTAAAAAAGTAAAGAGAGAGAGAGAGAAATGGGTTTAACATCCACTCGACAAAAACTAGGTCATTTCGGGACTAACACATGGTTGAAACCGAGAAAGAAAAATAAAAAAAACTAATGTGGTTAATATTTTAATTTGATAGAACGCATTATACCTAAATGCATTTTAAAAATAATGTAATTTTTGTTTTACAGAATTAGAATTGGATACCGAGGTTTTATAGGGTGCCAAGACTTACCTAGCTATTACAAGTGATGCTACACACGCTGCACAGGTTGCATAAAATCCTATCCAACCAGATTCATCCTAAAATATGATTTTCAAAAATATCAATTTGAAATCTGGCAGGAAGTAATTAATGTAATCTGAAGGGAGAGAGAGAGAAATGGGGTTTAATGTCCACTCGACACAAAATAGGTCAATTCGGGACTAATATATGGTTCAATTTTATTTCATTAATTCGTTTGTGCGTAGGAGGAAACCGGAGGACCAAGAGAAAAGCCACAAGGTTGGACATGCCACCCTATTTCGTGTCACATACAAGCGGGGAATCGAAACCCCACCACTTGACTCAATGACAGACCTTATGATCCAAAGTGCATGCATTAACCATTCAGTGCAATCTGAAGGAGGTCTACATATCTGTACATTGAAATTCATGATATCCTCTCTCCTAATGGTTAAATATATATATATATTTTTTCCAACAGTTCTGTCATGATTATTTATTATATGTTCATGTGTGCAATACTAGGGAGATTTTATCCAAGACAGCATTGTTTTCCAACAGAGGACTTCAATTTTTAGTCCCATCAAAATAACTAGGCTGCAGTTAACTTGTTAGCCCTGTAGACGTTGTGGACTTCATATTTTAGTCCACTGGCTGAAGAACTAGGCAGCAGCTAAACCTGCCAGCACTACTCATGAAAAGTGGGAACCGAGTTTAATAAAAACCTGAGATTCTACTGGGTCTATGTTAGGGAATTGAACCAGGGATATTCTAGTTGATGTCGATGATCGAAAGAAATTTATAAAGCTTTAATTACCTGTGATATACCTAGAGGTGAAAGGTTAACATTTAATACACTGGCCCAACAATTACATACACCTGTAGATATACCATATGCTATAGCTACGTACCAAAACTGACCACATCTATAAAATATATAAAATTTGAAATCTAGAAAGCAGCCATCCTAGATTCATCTAGTAAGCTACTAATTTCACTCTTATTCAAGCTCAAGGGAAGGGGAGGAATGGGGGTGGGGGGGAGAAAGAGAGAGAGAGAGAGAAATGAAATGAAATGAAATGGAGTTTAACGTCCCACTGTTCTGCTCCTAACCTGGGCTAATGAAGACGGGCATACGCCATACAGTGTGCTATGAGGGAAATTTTGCCCGGACAGCGGCACTACGGCCTACTCTTATATCGAATTCCCACTGCCAAGGGATCTTTTACGTGCACGCCAATGTGTACACAGGACCTCGGTTTTTCGTCCCATCCGAACGACTAGACAGCTTTCCTTGTCCTGCATCAATGACAAGGGAGAACCACGCTGGAAAATCTAGATGAACTTTCTCGGCCAATGCAGGGATTGAACACCCGACCTACAGGCTAGCGAGCTAGCGTCTTACCCACTTAGCCACGTGATCCCCCAAAGAGAGAGAGAGAGAGAGAGGTTTAACTTCCACTCAATATGAACAGTAGGTAATTTCGCTGGTTCAATTTTTATTTTAATTAATTAGCTTGAGTATAGAGGTTTTAGCCATGGGAGGAATCTGCAGGATAAACACATAAGGTAGGACAGACAACCCTATTCCTTGTCTTGTACAAGCAGGGAATCAAAACCACACTACTTGACTCAATGACAGACCTTATGATCTAAAGCGCATGCATTAGCCCATTCGGCCTCCCAACCACACAGAAGAAAGTGTGACTGTCACAGAAAGTGAAATTATATGAAATTGGCTTAAACCTCCTACATTTCTGCTCCATATCCAAGCTAATGAAGGCTGGCATATACCATGCAGTGGCCTATAAGGGAATTTTTCCCAGGCAGCAGTGCTATGGTTTACTTTTATTTCGAAATCCAACAGCCAAGGGTTATTTTACGTGTACTGGCTCTCTGTTTATCGTACCTTCTGAATGGCTAGATGTGGTTACGTGCCAAGATTTCTATCATGTACCACAGACAAGGGGAAACCACCCTTGAAAAAACCTGAAGAACCATCTCGGCGGTGGTAAGGAAGCCACCAACTTAATAATTAAGCCACAGCGGCTCCATAGACGCTAGCTCGCTAGCCTGGAGGTCAGGTGTTCGATCCCTGCATTGGCCGAGAAAGTTCATCCAGATTTTCCGGCGTGGTTCCCTATTGTCAGTGATGCAGGATGGAAGGCCTGACAAGGACAGCTGACTAGTCGTTCGGATGGGACAAAAAACTGAGGTCCCGTGTATACATTGGCGTGCACGTAAAAGATCCCTTGACAGAGTAGGCCGTAGTGGTGCTGTCCGTGCAAGTTTCCCTCATAGCACACTGTATGGTGTATGTCAGTCTTCATTAGCCCAGTTCGGAGCAGAACAGTAGGACGTTAAACCCCATTTCATTTCATTTCCATTAAAATTACATGAAATTAGAAATCAATAAATTCTTACTTGAATAAATCTTTGAGTCCTTTCCAGAAATCTTGTCTTTTGATAGTTGCTGAAGCACAGGGAGGAAGTGGTGGTTTCTTTGGAAAATATATCAACATCATCAGGAACACCAAAAGTGCAGCAGCACATTCTGAAGTAAAATCATAAAAAAGAAGAACCAGTCATCATTATCCTACACCCTTAAATTTGTTTCCATGGAAGCATAAAAATTATTAAATTCAAGAAATTTCTGACGAGCAAAATATGTGTACATACTATAATATGTGTACTCAGTTTAAACAGTTTATAAGATATATTCTAGAAACATAACCCCGATTTAAGGACAGATGTATGGTGGCCCATGGTTATCATAGAGAAATGTGTAAAAAATCAACCACAAATATTAAACTGTAAACATAAATTTGAATGAAAATAAAAATTCGCTAAAAATAACAAAAAAGAAATCGAAAATAACAAATAAATTAAATTAAATGAAATAAACAAATAATTTAAATTAAATTAGATTTAAATTAAAATCATTTTTGATAAAAACAAAGTAAAATAAATGTAAATCAAAAACTGAAATGAAAATAAAAATTAAATTAAAATTATTTTTTTTGAAAACTTAAATGAAAAAAAAAATTTTAAAGTTTTTTTTGTTTTTTTTTAAATCGAAAAGTGAAATGAAAACTAAAATGAACATGCCGAAACCAGAGTTATTTCCCCTTTCTTCGCAGTCACGTCAGTCAAAAACTTTTGGCATCATGAAATATGAATAGAATTGGAATGGATCGAAAAAATGAAATCTGGGCGCGCCTCAAAAAGAAGATGTCCAACAAAAGGACATTGCTTCCTCAAACGGCAAGGTACCACCAAGGGAAATACCAAGCGGGATCTCTCACCCGTATTCCAGCACCCGGATTCGAGATCAAGTTAGCACACATATTCCTAGCGCCAAGAAAAACCTAGATATAATTATCACGAAAACAATTGTTAGATATATATTAGAAAGTAAAATTTTAAAACATATTAATGCAAAGTATATATGTATTAGATCCCCTGACCCCACCCCACACCCTAAAATAAGCTATGTTGGCGTATCGAGTTATACTACCGCAAAGTTCCTAGCACCCGGTGGTATAACTCAAAAATCCACCATAGGAAGCTTATGAAATTTTGTATTCTTGTAGTTTATTCATACCTTGATTCCGCGAAACAAAAAACATTTTGCCACCAAAGCTGACTTGGTTCTCTTTAATGCAGCGCGGGTGTACCCTTTGTTTCTTGTACCCACGAACCTCGCCTCGAATCCGGGTGCTAGGAACTTTGCGGTGATATAACTCGATACGCCAACATAGAAAGTTAATGAAATTTGGGATGTTCGTTCATACCTTATCCATCTGTCGATTTGGTGAAATAAAGATTTCGAAGCCACCAAAGTTAGTTTAGACGTTATTGCGTGCATAGTGAGTCTACCCCAACCCGATTCCCCCATATGTTTAGTATGTTTACGGTAATATATCTCGAAATGCCAACATAGGACTATGTGTGCTAACTTGATCTTGATCGGTATTTCCCTTGGTGGTACCTTGCTGTTTGAGGAAGCAATGCCCTTTTTTGCGGTCCTTTTGTTGGACATCTTCTTTTTGAGGCGCACCCAGATTTCATTTTTTCGATTCATTCCAGTTCTATTCATATTTCATGATGCCAAAAGTTTTTGACTGACGTGACCGCGAAGAAAAGGGAAATAACTCTGGTTTCAACGCGTTCGATTACAGTTCCGATTGAATGATAACGATGGGCTGATGATAACGATGGGCCACGTAGAGATATGTGTATTTTAGTTTTCATTTCACTTTTCAATTTAAAAAAAAAGAAAAAAAAAACTTTTAAATTTTATTTTTCATTTAAGTTTTCAAACTTACTTTTTTTTAAAAAATATTTTTAATTTAATTTTTTTTTTTCATTTCAGTTTTTGATTTACATTTATTTTACTTTGTTTTTATCAAAAATGATTTTAATTTAAATCTAATTTAATTTAAATTATTTTTCTATTTCATTTAATTCAATTCGATTTCTTTTTTGTTATTTATTAGCAAATTTTTTTTTTCATTCAAATTTAGTTTTACAGTTTTTAATATTTGTGGTGGATTTTTTACACATTTATTATGATAACCATGGGCCACCATACAGATGCTCACTATTTCAGTATCTCTTCATTAGGCATAGGATAATTTATATATCACCAAAATGTTTGCCTTTGTTTTGGAGCTCAGATGCAAAACAAAATGTAAAAGAAAATCTTATTGTTGATTATGCATTTTCCACCCACGATGTGCATCTATTTTATCTGAACCCACTGGGCTAATAAAGACAGCCCTATTCCATTCAGTGTGCTATGGGGGGAATTTTGCCCAGACAGCAGTACTACATTCTATTCTTATATCGAATTCCAACTTTCAATGCATTTATTTACATGTACATCAACATGTAGGCCTACACAGGACCTCAGTTTTTTTTGTTCCATCCAAGTGACTAGATAGTGTCCTTGCCAGGCCCTCTTTCCTGCACTGTGGACAAGGGGAAACCATGCTAGAAAATCCAGAGAAACTTTCTTGATCAAGACCGGAATCAAACCCTGGATCTCTTGGATAGAGAACCAGCGCCTTTTGTAACTGAGCAACTGCATCTCCAGCTCCCACCAAATCAAAGAGGTCCAGTCATTTTAAATGACATATGACTCAATTTTTTGGAACCATAAATGGGTCTAAAAGCACATATTAATGTAATATGAGAGTATATTCAGTGATTTATATTAAAAAAACATTTTTAAAAATTATAATTTCTAATCAATTACGTTCTGTGAAATATGCGAACAGTCCAAACTGAATGACAATCGTTTACGCCTATATTAGCCTATTCTTCACGTTTATTTTATTGTTATTTTATCATTTGTAAATCAGTCATTACTATTTACTGCCGCATTGTAATTTAGGGTATGTTTTTCTTTGTTAATTGGTTTTGCGCCCGAAACGATATGGTACACGAGTCATGTGCCATATTTTAAAACGTTCATTGTGTCTTAAATATTGGATATTGGGATCCCACATTTTCACGGCAACATGTAACAACATCAATATGGATTGAAATGGACCAATATCAAATTCTAATTTGTGTTTTTAATTTCTAATATTATGGAAATATTGAGTTAGAGACTTAGCTTCTTTAAATAATACATATCAACCTACCGACATACATGAGAAACATAATATGTTTTCTTTCTGCAGTTATCCTTCTAGCTATAAATAAAAATACTCATAATATAATTCACACAGATACTTTGTTCACATGAATTATAATAGTACATGTAAACGAAGGGGGACTGCACCACACACAAAAAAATATACAAGACAAATCTAAGGACAAGACACAATATACAACCATCATAAAGAACAAACATATACATCAGATCAATTGAATGGATCTCGGGGCTAGCTGTAATGTCCACTGCGTTGTACAGTCCTGGGCCTGTGGTGATACAGACTTCACTCAAAAGTAAGAGTATATATTGGCCAGGATCCTAGTACGATGTCATCGCAGCCATCTTGGAAATGTGATGTCATATCAGAAATCGAAGTTTGTCAATAAATGCACAATTGTCTAAGGAATAAGCATGTCAACTTTCATGTCAATCAAAATATAACTGGCAAGGCCTTAGACTTTTTTAAAGAACAACAGGAGGAGATGAGGAATACTTGTTGCACAGTTCCTGGTCCACAAATATAATTGCCTCTAACAGCATTTTGAAGGGTGGCTTTCCAGTTTACAAGGTCGGGAACAACAACTAGATATAAAATTGATGGACAACTGAAGGACTTGTATACAAATATTGGTACCTTGTAACAGAGTACTATAATATCACTACTAATAAAACTCAACAAACCAACAGTGAGGCTCATGTCCTCCGCCATATTCCCAAAATAGACGACACATATTAATTAATTGCACATTTATCGAGCAATCAAACTGATTATCTATACTTAGTCTAAGCAGAAAATGTTCAAGACCGAACTCAGTCAAAGTTTTGAAGTACCTACTAGTGAAACTCTACACTAAGTTATCTCAAGGCATCGACCAATGACCAATCCAACTAATGAATATCTACATCAAGTTTAATCATTCTACCGTGTTATGTTCCAAAGTCTTGACCAATCAAATTAGTTATTGCTACTTAGCCTGAGCAGAAAATTCTCATCGTCGAATATAGTCAAGGTATTGATATAATACTCAAAGAGTTTTATTGCTCTCACCCAATTAGAACCAAAGTTATTGTGTTCCAAAGTCTCAACCAATCGAATTGCTTATCTCCGCTTAGCCTTAGTGGAAAATGAGCATGATCGAGTACTTTCAAGGCATTCGCCTAATAGACACTTACACTAAGCTTGAACATTCAACGTCAATTAGAAGGCGAGTTATTGTATTTAAAAATTTCAACCAATCAGATTTAAGTCTCTAGGTAGCATAAGCAGAAAATGTGAACCATCGATCTTAGTCAAGGTACTGATGTAATGAAACTATACACCAAGTCTCACCACTCACACACAATTAGAATCAAAGTTGTCGAGCTCCAAAATCTCAATCAATCAAATTGTTTACCACTCTGCTTACCCTGAGCATAGAATGCCCATTATCAAAATTAATCAAGATATTGATGTAATGAAACTGTACACCAAGTTTCATCACTTTCACTTAATTAGAACCAAAGTTATCGTGTCCCAAAGCATCAACCATTCAAACTGCTTACCTCTGCTTGGATTAAGCAGAAAATGCTGATCTTTGAACGGCTTCAAGGCATGCACCTTATAAGCACCTATATCTAAGTTTGAACATTCTATCTTAATCAGAAGGAGAGTTATTGTGTCCCAAACAGTGTAACAGGCAGGCAGACAGATGGACGGACCCATTTTAAGAGTCTCCTGCTTTCTTCGAAAGGCAGGGAACAATTAGCTTTTCAACAAATATTAATTACTAGTACTAACAGGAATTGGTTGAAGAATTTATATCATTTGATAGCCACTGTTCAGGATGAAAAACTTTATCCGAAATACTGAAAAAGATAATAATTTAATTCTGAAAATGTTTAAATGGCCATAAAGGTTATCATTGCACGATGGGATTCTCTCTTAGCTAACTATGAGTTATGGCATTAGAAAGTGATTAAGGGCAAAAGCCCATGAAATAACTGGAAGGGAGGGTGGGATAGAGAGAGAGAGGGAGAGAGCATTAAGTGTTCACTCAAGCCAAACAGGGTCATTTTGGGACTAATGTATGGCAAAATTTTATTTCAATAATTTGCATCCACATTTGGGTCTTCAGCAGTGGCAGGAGGCGCGCAGCACCTGGACAAAAACGCATGTGGTGTGGCAGGTGGATCATCTAAACGTATATGTTATTGAAATACATCAATATGTATATTAAAAAAGTGGAAAAGTTTTAAATTGATCAATAAAGGTGAGGCGCACCACACCTATTAGTAAGTGCAGGAGGACCGCACGATACATAAAATTCACAAGACAAAACCACAATATACACAGATATTGAAAACAATAAACGTATATATATATATATATATATATATCAAATCATGTGAATGGATCCAGGGGGCTATCAGTAAGCATCCCTTGCGCTACAGGGGTCAATCAAATCAAAATAAGCAACAACCAACAAACAATATATCTACCAATTATGTTTATAATCCATTGATTATCGTTTAAAATCTAGATAATTAAACATTCCAGGATAATGTACAGAATTTTTCTATTTTTCTCAGGTTCTCTTATCTCGTGACAATTAATTCTTATTATCAACAGTTGGTAAACTGATTGTTATAAATGGTTCCGTGAAAACATGATACATGACACCAGAAATTAAATTCGAAGACAAACCATGAGAGAATTTTTATCAATTTGATTAGGGAAAATCCAATTTTAATTAACTTCTCAGGAGCCCTTAAGGGGAGGCACTGCTCGACAAATATGAATTTTAAAATAACTGGTTTCTAATAATGCTATCAACTTGAAATTTTCAGGAATTGTTCACATCGACAAAATAGGCTAATCGGCAGTTTTGGGGGAATCTGCTTTACTGGTTACCATGGAAACAAAAAAAATCATTTTTACTGCTTAAAAAAAATCGTTCTCTGAAAGTATCAAAGGTAGAAGCCTGGAATTTTTTTTAAAATGTTTCTAGGACATTTCTCTGTGCAATTATCAATATGGTGTTGTTATTGTGTCCTTACATGTCATTCTATTCAACAAAACAAAAATTATGAAAAATGTTGTTTTCAATGAGAGATTTCAAATGCCAATTTACTACACTAAAAATTCATTTAGAGTACTGAAAATCCTTATTTGCATGGAACTAACATTACTTAAGTATGTGTGTAAGTTTCAGACATATCTGTTGTAAACTTTTCAAGAACGATTTTTTGTAAGGTTGTCGACTGTTGATATTTTACTTTTTGAGAAATTAAGACATAAAGAGGTAAAACAGCAAAATTTGAATTGCAAGAGTGTTCAAAAGTGCATTTTTTCTATCATAAACCACTTTATATGTATTTTCTTTAATTACAAGTGAAATAAAAATGAATGAACATCACAAATATGCAAATATAAAAAATCGATAATTTGAGTCAAAATTGACATTTGTCGACCCTTGCCTCCCCTTAATATCTTAAATTCGAGGGAGTACAGCTATATAAACCTGGAACCGTCAACCAAGCATGGCGTCATTGCAGCCATCTTGGAATTATGAAACCATGAAAAATTGAAGTCTGCCGAAAACAGGAAGAAGATCACCAAGTGTAGGCCTATGCAACCAGTTCCTGGTTAAAAACTTTATATCTTTAAATCAAACATACAAAGAATTAAATAGAATCTTCAAAGGAAAATATTTAAGGCAATATAAACATTCTGAACAAAATTCCAATACACTTACTTGATATGACTAGTATTATGAGTATTTGTTGAATGAGATGGTACAAGTAATGGCCCTATTAAATAGATTGTTATGTAATACATTTATTAATATTACATGTATTTGTTTTAACATAACAATATGTTTAAAATACATGTTTAATACCGTCTGGTTTTTATTTCCAATTACTTCAAGCATGCTAATTCAGTAGCTAGTAAGACCAGCAGGCTATGAAGAACAAAATCAGACAGTTCCAACAAGTGGTCTTAATAAAAGGATTTCGTTGTATTTGTTTTTCCAGAATAAACATACAAGCTTAATTGGGATCAAAATCGTGCAACTAGACTCAATGACAGACCTTATGATCTATGCAAACCACTCAACCACCCAAACCCACAGTTACAACAAATCCCTATTGCACTTATTTTAATTATCAAACTTGAATATTACTACTCACCAATCAAAAAGGCCCCTGCTACACCTAGAATATTAGGAATCAGAAATGCTATTGACGTAGCTGTTGTTCTTTCTTTAGGAGGAAACCAGATAGCGGATATTACTGGTGGAGCTGTCATGGCAACAGGTCCACCTAAACCATTTAAAAATTGCCCAGCATGTATAAGCCTGCAATACAGAAGTATGATGAAATTACAATTTCTTCGATGAAAAAGAAAACAAAATCTTTCTCCATAACTGGTGGATGCTTTCACAATAGAAGCAATTCGTCTACACAGTTAATTATCAAATAGAACCATGCAACCACAAAAATAACAAGGGCAATAACTATCCTTACATGGTTTCGGAGGCAAGGCCCATAACTTTGTTGTCTAGGTAAAATTTCCCTGATAGCACACTTCATTTTGTATGCGTCTTCATTAGCTTGGATGGAGAAGAAAAGCAGGATATTAAACCCCATTTCATTTCTGATCAAATATAGACACATCCAAACTTAATCATGGACAACTTTTTATTCTCTGAACTAGTACGTATTTTAAGTCAAATATGTAAAAAAAAAAAAACACTCACCATGTAGAAAGAGGAGGAGTTGACGTAAAACATCGGAGACCTGCTCCTAAAGCAACTAAAAAAGAACTTGATGTACAAGCAATACGAAGACCTAGAAAACAAAAGGAAAAAAATGGACAATGACAATACAAAAGATAAAAAAATTATTTCACAACTAAATTTAAATCTTTTTTGATAGGCATTTAGTAATTGAACATGGCTTAGTATTAAACTCAGTAATTGTGTATCCATAAAATTGTACCTTATGTTAAATTTAAATCTAATTCTGAGTAGAGAGAAAGGGAGTAATGGGGTTTAATGTCTACTCGACATAAATTAGTGGTCTTTAGAAGTGGGAGGAAACCAGACAACCGGCCTTGGTCGAAAAAGTTCATTCAGATTTTCCGACGTGGTTTCCCCTTGTCAGTGGTGCATGATCGACAGAGGGCCTGACAAGAACAGCTGTCTAGTCATTCGGGTGTGATGAAAAACCAAGACTCCCTGTATACATTGGCATGCACGTAAAAGATCCCTTGGCAGTCACAATTCGATATAAGAGTGGGCCAAGTTCCGCTGCCCGAGCAAAATTTCCCTCATAGCACACTGTATGCACACTGTATGACAGGCATATGCCCATCTTCATTAGCCCAGTCAGAGCAGAACAGTACAACGTTAAACCCCATTTCATTTCATTTCGGACAAACCAGAGAAAACCAACAAGGCTGGGCATGCGACCCTGTTAAACTACACTTATAGTTTAACTTAAACCCAAGTTTATTTTATCTGCTAGTTAATTTACACACCTGCTAATTAAAGACTTTTCTTTCTACCTGTACTTACTTTCTACACATACTAAACATTAGTTTAGAATAATGATCACTTGTAGGATTTAAAGGTAAAAAGTTTTATTGGCAAAAGGCCTCAATTCATACATAAACAATAGGATCTAAGGAAGATAACTCTGTTGATTACCTTTGACTCCAATCATCCATGAGAAGAATATACCACTAATAAGATAGGCTATCGGACCCCAGTTTGATAGCAAGGCAATATCACCATCATTCCAATCAAATGCATCTTTAGCAGAATCAGAAACTGGCCCCCACGCATTCCAGATTAAATTTTGGCAAGCACCAAAGCATGAAAATATCAGCAGAACATACCATCTCCTCTTATAAACCTAAAATAATAATAATGTAATTAATTTGATAATGTGCAAAAACTCCAATTGCAATGAGTATTTGCAACTTTGAATTACCGTATCTAAATAATTCCATCAAACTTTGAAAAAGAATCTTGAAAACCCTGACCTTTAGAGTATCTACATGTTGGTGACCTGGGCAATTTTCTCTACCATAAAACCAAATTTATTACAGGACTAGCATTTTATTTCAATAATTTGATTGCACGCAAGGCTATTTAGCAGTAGGTTGAAACTTGTGGATCCAGAGGAAACCTACGAGGTTGGGCAGGTAACCAATAAACTTAGGATCGAAACCACACAATCTTAGCAACATTATCATGATTTATAAATTTGTTTTTCAGTTCCTGTTTCTGTTGCTATGACAATGATGTCTTAAAGGGACAGTTGCACTCTTGCTGGCTTGGCAGCTCCAGAAAATAAAAAATAGCCTTATTCTAAGTACTAGATGTGTTAGTGTCCTACCTGTTGTGTAAATTATTTTTAAGTCACATTTGAAAAGCTTTACGTCAGGCTTTTCAAATCATTTAGTTGAATTTTTCCAATTTTTTAAATTAGGTGTGTTAAGATGAAATTTGTATCATCAATTAATTGGAATATTGTAAAATAATACAATTTGTTGACCAGAATAAAGATTAGGACATATTATTCAGTTACAACAAGAGTGGTATTGAGCCTTTAAGTGAATGTATTCATCTGGACGAGTCCTTAACAGCAGGCCTTCACGTCTAAAAAGAAATTGTGGGAATTCGAACAAATTAAAAATCGCTCTCCTGAAATTAAGGACAGGAGGAGATGATACGTGTAATCAAATGTATTAATGAATAAAACACTGTATCACTACATGTATCAGGTTTCTTTTATACAATGTAATGCATTTGTATTATATATAAAAAAGAAAAATAGATTCATCTCAATATTTTCTGTACCGCCTTTAAGTTCATGACAATAATAATCCCAAATAATTACCTGCCTTCGTTTATACTATAGAAATAAAAGCAAAATGTCCATGATAAGAATACACATACTTCATGATGTCTAATAATCATTTAACTTCCCTACCTTCCCAATCTTAATATTGTTGATAGTTGTGGTTGTTTTATCTTCATGATGTCTAATAATCATTTAACTTCCCTACCTTCCCAATCTTAATATTGTGGATAGTTGTGGTTGTTTTATCTTGTGTATTATTTGGTTGAGTATTGATAAGAAGAGTACAGGCCCCCTGTTCACAAAGCATTCTCAGACTTAAGTTAAGAATTTACTCAAAATTTTTCGTCTTATTTTTACTTAAACATAGCCCCTTATAAAACTCTTGTTATTTTAATATATCAAATACATCAATAAGAAACTATGTGCAAATTTTTGTTTTTCTGAATCAAAGATATTTCTCTTAAACAGTGATTGAAAGTTGAGTAAATTCTTAACTTCAGCCTGAGAATGCTTTGTGAACTTGGAGCCAGAGGTTTAAGACTCTTCCTTAATATTGTGTGTAATTGTGGTTGTTTTAATCGTGTGTATTGTTTGGTTGAGTATTGATAAGAAGAGTACAGGTTTAGGACTTTTCCTTAATATTGTGTGTAATTGTGGTTGTTTTAATCGTGTGTATTGTTTGGTTGAGTATTGATAAGAAGAGTACAGGTTTAGGACTTTTCCTTAATATTGTGTGTAATTGTGGTTGTTTTAATCGTGTGTATTGTTTGGTTGAGTATTGATAAGAAGAGTACAGGTTTAGGACTTTTCCTTAATATTGTGGGTAATTGTGGTTGTTTTAATCGTATGTATTGTTTGGTTGAGTATTGATAAGAGTACAGGATTAACAGTTTACCTGAATATTGTGGGTAATTGTGGTTCTTTTATCTTCTGGATCATCTGGTTGATTATTGATAGAAGAGTATGTGTAAGGTGGAGGAGGGTCTGATGGCACACTGACTATTTCGCCTTTAAGTAGTGGAGAGTTCTCTGCATATTGGTTGGAACTCATTTTAGTGATTTACTTTTCTTCAAAGATATTCAAGTCCTTTTTCTTCTTTTTCGGGTTTCATGCCATCATCTTTTAGTCCTAATCTAAGATTAAAATCAAAACAATTAATTCAAACATATACAATTAAACCACAAGTCAGGGAGCCTACGGTTGCTAAGTGGGCAAGACACTGACTCGATCGCTAGCCTGGCCCCTGCATTGGCCGAGAAAGTTCACTGGGATTTTCGGACGTGGTTTTCTCTTGTCAGTGGTGCAGGACGGAGGGCCTGACAAGTACAGCTATCCAATCTAGATGTTGGGATGGGACATAAAAACTGAGGTCCTGTGTATTGGTGTGCATGTAAATGATCCCCTGGCAGTTGGAATTCAATATAAGAGTAGGCCATAGTGCTGCTGCCCAGACAAAATTTTCCTCATGACACTCTGTATGGCATATGCCCGTCTTCATTAGCCCAGTAGGGTCTCTCACAGAATCAAAGTTAAGGCAGGTTGCTACACTGTATATTAATTAATTTTTATATACAATTGGTATATAGTTCTATATGTTTGATTCAATCATCCAGTCCAACCTTGCCTCTGATATGAACCGGACCAATATCAATATCAGTTTATAACACACTGCATGGGAACAGAAACTCATGCAAGCCAAGTGGCACTTGAGCATTGATCAAATTTTGTGTGTTTGGTTGTTTATCTTAATGAAAAAATAATTTGGACTAGGCCTCCCACATAACAATATGATGTTAATTTTACATTACATTTACGTAAAAATGGTCAGTCAGTTTACCATCATTTTGCTCATCTTTTTAACGATAATTTTACGTCAGGAAATGACGTTAATCTAACGTAAACTTTACGTCATTTTTACGTTATATTTACGTCATTTTCTGACGTAAATCTAACGTAAACTTTACGTCATTTTCTGACGTAAATCTAACGTAAAATTTGCGTAAAGTTTACGTCATTTTCGTTAGATTTACGTCAGAAAATGACGTAAACTTTACGTTAGATTTACGTCAGAAAATGATGTAAATATAACATAAAAATGACGTAAACTTTACGCTAGATTAACGTCATTTCCTGACGTTAAATTGTCGTTAAAAGGATGAGCAAAATGATGGATATCTAACCGACCATTATAACGTAAATCTAACATTAAATTAACATCATTTACGGATGCAATTCTAATGTCAAATTTTGATGAGCATTAAAACCTTCAAAATTATTCATTATTCGCCGCAGTAAATGGGAAGTACATTCAACCAATAATCAAATTTTCCTGACCCGTGGGTGAGGCTAAAAGTTGAGTGGTCCAACGTGTGCGCTTTAGATCATAAGGTCTGTCATTGAGTCAAGTGGTTTCTTTCCACACCCAACTTGAACATGGGTTTTCTCTGGGTCCTCCTACTACTAAAGATTCCTGGTGCGGATGAATTATTCAACTTGAATTGAATCACTTAGTCCCAAAGGACAGTTTATGTCTATTGGATGTTTTACCCCACTGCTCTCTATCTACCCATAACCAGTCAGAATTCTAAATGTATTGCACAGAAAAGTTAAAAATCTAGCAGAATTATATGACAAAATATACTACAAGTATGTATACATATACTTTATTTAAAAGACAAAAATATAATGTTATAAAATACAAAATACACATTTAAATATTAACAGTTTTTATCCACAGCTGTTTCAGAAATGAAGACGGGCATATGCCACACAGTGTGCAGAGCTATGGCGTACTCTTATATAAAATTCCAACTGCCAAGGGATCTTTCACACACACACACTTGAGTATACACTGTACCTTGGTTTTTTTTGTCCCTTCCGTATGACTAGTCAGCCATCCATGTCAGGTCCTCTGTCCGGCATCACTGACAAGGGAAAATGTTCAAGAAAAAGGTCTACATTAGCGCTATGAAAGTGTTGATATGCATATAAGAAAGAAAAAACTGGGATATTGACCAAATTGGGCCAAAACCTATAGCCTCTATCTTATTTGCTCAAGGTATTGATGGAATAGGAGTTAACTTTGGAATGAGTGAAATGAAATGGGGTTTAATGTCCTATTCCGACAGGGCTAATGACATGGAAATATGCTATACAGTGTCCTATTATGGAATTTTATCCAGACAGCGGCGCTAAAGCCTACTCTTATATCGAATTCAAACTGCCAAGGGATCTTTCACGTGCGAACCAATGTGTGCACAGGACCTCGGTCATTCGTACCTTCCAAACGACTAGACAGCTGTCCCTCCTTGTCAGGCCCTCTGTCCTGCACCTCTGACAAGGGGAGGAAACCAAGTCTGGAAATCACGAAGAATTTTCTCGGCCGACACTGGAATGGAATGTTGTGGAATACTGAATATTGATAGGTTTCGTCCTCTCATGATTCCAGTGTGTAACACAAATTTGAAAAAGATCAATTAAGAATAAAGACAGCATCTATTGCATTTGAAAAAAGGAGAATTAACCAAGGAAGGCAAAGTCCTGAAAAGCTGTATATTGATAATGCTTGTCCTCTCACAATCGGAATGATTCACATTTCACACCCAGTGTACGGACAAACAGGGCCAAAATTGATATGTGGGTGTATAAACAAAGATATATACTACACCAATATTACATGTGTTGCAGAATTGGTTTAACACATTTCAAATATAATTGTAACACGGATATTTGCAATGGTTGATCCATGACAAAAGATTTGAAATATTTTGAAGAGACGCAAAAGGTTACGCCATACAGTGTGCTATGAGGGAAATTTTGCCCAGGCAGCAGTGCTATGGCCTACTCTTGTATCGAATTCCAACTGCCAATGTGTACACTGGACCTTGTTTTTTTTTTCCCATCCAAACGACTAGACAGCTGTCCTCGTCAGGCCCTCCGTCCTGCATCACTGACAATGAGAAACCACACCGGAAAATCAGGATGAACTTTCTCGGCCAATGCAGGGATCGAACACCCGACCTCAAGGCTAGCGAGTCAGTGTCTTACCCACTTAGCCACATGATCCCCCCTTGGCCTACATGTATGTATATGTAGAGATGAATTTTGAGCTACCTTTATATATATCTTTCTATTTTTAAAACCTGCGACAAGTATATTTATATCAAGGATGTAACCCTCTATCAGTTAACCCGTCACAGATTGGTTGCATTGGTTCAAAATATTCGTTTCATATCATACCTGACCTTCAAATCCAGGAATTGTAGCCACAACGGGGATCACGTTGGTTAAGTCCGTAAGACACTGGCTATCTAGTCTGGAGGTCGGGTGTTCGATCCTTGCATTGGCCGAGAAAGTTACTCCAGATTTTCCAGCGTGGTTCTCCCTTGTCAGTGATGCAGGACAGAGGGCTAGACAAGACAGCTATCTAGTCATTAAAATGGGACAAAAAAATGAGGTCCCATGTACACATTGGCGTGCACGTACAAGAGCCCTTGAAATTAGAATTCGATATAAGAGAAGGCCGTAGTGCCACTGTCCGGGCAAAATTTCCCACATAGCACACTGTATGGCGTATGCCCATCTTCATTAGCCCAGTTCAGAGCAAAACAGTAGGACGTTAAACTTTCATTTCACTAGCCACAGCTCTGTTTTCTTTCACCAAAGGGGGGTGGGGTGGATGGCTGAATGGTTAGCGTGCGCGCGCTGTATCATAAAGTCTGTCATTGAGTTGACTGGCGCGGTTTCGAATCCCCGGTTGTACGTGGCAAGGAGTAGGGTCGCCTGTCCAACCTCGTGGGTTTTCTCCGGGTCATCCGGTTTCCTCCCCCTGCTAAAGACCCCTACGCGCAAGCGAATTATGTAAATGAAAAATTAAACCATGTTAGTCCCGAAATGACCTAGTTTGTGTCCAGTGGACAGTAAACCCCATTTCTCTCTCTCTCTCTTTCACCAAAGGGGGGGATCAAGTGGCTAAGTGGGTAAGACGCTGGCTCGCTAGCCTGGAGGTCGGGTGTTTGATCCCTGTATTGGCCGAGAAAGTTCATCCTGATTTTCCGGCGTGGTTTCCCTTGTCAGTGATGCAGGACAGAGGGACTGACAAGGACAGCTGTCTAGTCGTTATGGGACAAAAAAACGGGGTCCCGTGTAGACATTGGCGTGCACGTAAAAGATCCCTTGGCAGTTGGAATTCGATATAAGAGTAGGCCGTAGCCCCGCTGCCCAGGCAAAATTTCCCTCATAGCACACTGTATGGCATATGCTCGTCTTCATTAGCCCAGGTTAGGAGCAGAACAGTAGGACGTTAAACCCCATTTCATTTCATTTCTTTCACCAAAGACCACATAAATACTTCATTTAGCACTTGTCATTTGAAACAGTTATAGCATAAGTCGATGTTGAGTATAAGTCAAATTGCCAAATTTTACATTTTTCCGACCTACATCCATAATTAAGTAGAGGCGGTATATAAGACTAATGTTTATCCTAGTCTAATACCGTGCCGGTGTACCCCGAAGAAAAGTTGGGCCATATAAATAATGAGGGTCTGGGACAGTTGTCAATAACACTTGCATTTATAAACAAACATGAATAGTGATGACGAATTAGGATTCAATAAAAAAAAAAACATAGATATGGCCCATGAAGAGAGAAATTTTACAATAAAAAAAATTAAGAGTGTTGGATATTGAACTGACAATGCAATCAAATGGATTTTCGGAAATGGCATTCTTATATAAATTTCATGGGCGTCAACATCTTGTTTTAGGACTAGTTACCTCCCTTAGACTTTGTTTATGATAATGTAAAAGACCGGATAATCTAGCCTATGACCGATTATTCTCAAATGTTGACAACGCAACCACACTAATATTCGTAGAATATAGAATATTTTTTTCTAGATGATAGAGACTAATAATATGCCAATATTGAAATGTGTGCATAAATATGGTATATACTTAACTACACCAATATTATACCTATGTCATAGAATTTGTTACACACATTACAAATATAATCTTAATAGAGATCTTTGCTATGGTTGATCTATCAGTAAAAATTGGAAGATTTGTAAGGAACGCAAAAGGTTATTGTTTACTGGCTGCAGCAGGGAGCAATAACAGGAACACAGATGATTTTCAACTCACTGATACAACTCAGTTTAAATTTTAAGCCAAAGAGCTGTTATATAATACTGTGACAGGATATCTGCTCTAAACTAACTAGTCATCAAAGAATTGACTGTCAAAAGTTCAGACAGAAAGTATTTTAGGCCTACAATGCTTGTAAAGCTTTGGCCTACATTCTGATGATATTTGTGCTACCATAGATACATATATATTTATATCATTACATTATGTGACAAGTAGTAGTGTTTGGCAAGTAGTAGTGTTGTCTAACTTTCATTATAAAGCCCATATAAATCTTTTTAGAACTTCTTTGTCATTACTGCCACCACGGGTGCTCAAATATACATGTAGGATCTGTAAAAAAAAAAATAAATAAATAAAAAGCAACTTTATACTCCCCAAAAAAAACGATATTGGGTTAAACGGCCTACTGTTCAGCTCCAACTGGGCTGACAGCCAACCTACTGTGGATCTGTAATGAAATGGGGTTCAACATCATACTGTGCTGCTCAAACTGGGCTAAAGAAGTTGGACAAATGCTTGAAAGTGTGCTATGATGAAAATTTTGACTGGACCGTGTGTACAAAAGAGCTTGGTTTTTTGTCCTATCCGAACAACTGTACATTAGCCCTTACCAGCCCCTCTGTCTTGCACCAGTTAAAAGAGGAACCATGCCAGAAAATCCTGATGAACTTTCTTGGCCACCACAAGAATAAATAAGCAGGGGAGTAGGACTGAAACCTTTATGTACAAGTATGTACGGGCAAACTTGTTATTTAATGTTATATCATATAAATAGGCCTATGTATATAAGCTTAAAGTCTTGATTATCCATTTTTCAATTAAATTAAATCATTAACATTAACCGCCAGTGTTTGAATCTGTGAACATCTCGAGCACCCGATGGCATTGAGACTTGATTATAGACTTAGCAAGTTAATACATTAAAATGTCTTATAAAAAAATTTAACATTTACAGTCTCAAGAAATACCTACTTAACCTACGTACAATATATAGATTTAGCTCTTGCATTATGCATTATTAAATTTGCAAAAATATCAGTACAATAACAACAAAAAAACCCAACCTGAAACACCCATAAAAATGTTTAGAAAATACTACATGTACTTATATTATAATTAGCACAGCCTGAATTTTAACAGTCTACATCATTAATAAATTCGTTATGTGTTTGATAATTTTTGGATCCAGATTTTTTAAAAACAATTTTGGAACCAGTATTACTTTCGATAACTTAAAGCAATGTTGATTTTGTTTATGAATAGTATGGTTTACGGACAATGTAACTGCATCGTGTTAAAAACAAATACTGACTGTCTGATATACAAAGTTGCGTGCAAACTTTTTCCACGGCCAGATTATTTTTTTATGAACATTAGATCTATCGGTATACTGTCAACGGAAGTTCGCATAAAAAGTGCACTTACCTTCAACTTTACTTTGCTGAATCCAAAATCGTGTGTGTATGTGTGGAATAGCTTTATTTAACTTTAAATCACGGCATCATTTCTTCTTTGGGAAATATAATAAGCTATGCCGCCATTTTAAATCCCAGAATTCCGTACGTTCCGGTCAAACGAACAAACAAAAAATATTTAATAAATAATTGAAGCAATTTTGATAAATAACAACAATAACCGTAACCTATAAAAAAAATATTGTAATGTGAATAGAAATAATATGATATAAACCGATTTAAACACAATCATCAACCGTGAACAGATCGTGACCTTGACCTTGCCCGAGACGATAAAAATATATTTGTACATCTACATGTATTTAGGTCTAAAAATTGCGACTGTTCGTTTGAAAGGCCTGTAATATTTCTGATAATGAATCTATTCATATTATTTGTTTGTATACGCTCTACCATATTTTATATGAGGTTACATGATTACGTTATATTAAAAGAATAATCAAATCGGGTAATTTTAATTTATATTTACTGGTGAAAGGATCATTAATTTTATATTTACTGATGCAAGGTACTATATTTAATAAATTTAATTATAAAAACACTTCATGCATAGTCGGCCTAGGTGTGGACTACTCCTAACATTTGGACAGTGATAACCTTTTAGTAGAGAACAACTTTGCTTTATGAAACAGTTTCCGACAATCAATCATTATTTGTTTTGTCAAATTTTTGGGTATCAAAATTGAGAGAGAGAGAAATGGGGTTTAACGTTCACTTGACTCGATGATACAACAAAAAACACAATTACTATTTTAATTAAAGCGACATTTCGTTGAGGGTTCTCTCAACGTTTTCAAGTAAATGATGCTCAATAGTCAATGGGTGCACTCGTCCGCTTGCCAGCCTATCTTTTATAGTCCCATTGGTGCAGAAAAGTAGGAAAATTAAATAAAATTAAATGAGATTAAACATCCTACTGTTTTGCTCTGAGTGAGCTAATGAAGACAGGCATACACTATATACAGTGTACTATGACGGAAACTTTGCACGGATAGCGGCACTATGGCCTACTCTGATATTGAATTACAACTGTCGGAGTGTCTTTTACGTGTATGCCAATATGTACACGAGGACTTGATTTTTCGTATGACCCGAACAACTATACCTTATCCCTTGCCAGATCCTCCGCCCTGCCACAGTCCATAGAAAATTTCCGTCATAGCACTCTGCATTGCGTATGACTATCTTCAATAGTCCGATTGGTTTAGAAAAGTATAAAAATGAATTTTAAATGGGGTTTGAACATCCTACTATTTTGTTCCAAGTGGGCTAATGAAGAAGGGCATATGCTATAATGGTTAAAATGTTGTGATTTCGGGTTAAAATGCCGTGATGTTGGGTTATCGCCTTACGAAGGGTGATATCAGTCACCATATCTACTGGGTTTCTTTAATACTCATATTTATAGTATTTTATAGAGTCAGACTAGTGGACTAGTGAATGCACGGATTAGTGCACCCACAGACTAGTGAACCCGCAGACTAGTAATTGGTAATGATGGAAAAGTGTGTAAAGACATGTTTTACAGGTTGGCGTGCACTTAGAACTATTGGTAATGACTATATGTGGAAATGCTGCTCTCCAGGCAAAATGTCTTTCCTAGCACTTCTTCATTAGTAAGTGCGGTAATGCTGTTGTCCAGGCAAAATTTCTGTCATAGCACATCTTCATTACTAATTTTGATAAAGCCATGGTGGCTAAGTGCGTAAGATGCTGGCTCGGTAATCCGGAGGGCACGTGTTCGATCCCTGCATTGGTGGAGAAAGTTCATCAGGATTTTCCGACATGGTTTCCCCTTTTCAGAGGTGCAGGAACAAGGACAGTAGTCTAGTCACTCAGATGGGACAAAAAACCGAGGTACCATGTATACATTGGCTTGCACGAAAAGATCCCTTGGCAGTTGGATTCGATATTAGTAGGCAAAATTTCCCTCATAGCACATTGTATGGTATGTACCTGTCTTCATTAGCCCAGTCGGAGCAGAACAGTAGGACAATAAACCGATTTCATCAGGACAAACCTACATGAGGAAAAACCTACATTTCACAAACTTAGTAATTAGTAACGGGGGGTTGGATGGCTGAATGGTTAGCGTGCGGGCGCTGTATCATAAAGTCTGTCATTGAGTTGACTGGCGTGGTTTCGAATCCCCGGTTGTACGTGACAAGGAGTAGGGTCGCCTGTCCAACCTCCGGTTTTCTCCCACTGCTAAAGACCCCTACGCGCAAGCGAATTATGTAAATAAAAATTAAACCATATGTTAGTCCCGAAATGACCTAGTTTGTGTCGAGTAGACGTTAAACCCCATTTCTCTCTCTCTCTCTCTCTAGTAATTAGTAACACACTGGCTAGCAAATGAGGGGTTCTGCTCCTAAACTGAGCTAATGAAGATGAGCATACGCCATACAGTATGCTATGAAGGAAATTTTGCCCAGGCAGCGGCGCTATGGCCTACTCTTATATCAAGTTCCAACTACCAAGGGATCTTTCATGTGCACTCCTGTGTGTACACGTGACCTCAGTTTTTCATCCCTGACGAGACAGCTGTTCTTGTCAGGCCCTCCGTCCTGTATCACTGACAAGGGGAAAACACGCAGAAAAATCTGGATGAACTTTCTCAGCCAATGCAGGGATCGAACACCCGACCTCCAGGCTAGCGAGTCAGCGTCTTACCCACTTAGCCAACGTGATCCCCATGTTGGTCGAGAAAGTTCCCTTTGTTAGTAGTGGTGTAGGACAGAGGACCTCAAAAAAACAGTGTCTAGTCCATCACGTGGGTGTGCACGTAAAAGAACCCTTGACATTTGGAATTTGAAATGAGAGTAGATCATTCATTCATTCGTTTTCTCTTTGTGTGTCACCTAGAGACCGCAACTATTAAAGGAGCTAGATCTCTAATCTTGGGCACTTAGAAATGGATACAAAATGTAATGAAATGAAATGGGGTTTAACGTCCAACTGTTCTGCTCCGAACTGGGCTAATGAAGATGGCCATACACCATACAGTGTGTTATGAGGGAAATTTTGCCCCGACAGTGGCACTACGGCCTACTCTTATATCGAATTCCAACTGTCAAGGGATCTTTTACATGCATGCCAATGTGTACACAGGACCTCGTTTTTTTTTTTTATCCCATCTGAACAACTAGACAGCTGTCCTTGTCAGGCTCTCCGTCCTGCATCACTGACAAGGGGAAACCACGCCGGAAATCTGGATGAACTTTCTCGGCCAATGCAGGGATCGAACACCCGACCTCCAGGCTAGCGAGCCAGGGTCTTACCCATTTTAATGACTAGACAGCTGTCTTGTCAGGCCCTTAATTGTTAGTATCATGACATTAAACTGACATTTGTTTTACGTTTTACAACTAATATCAGGTTTATGTTAGAAAACTAACGTTAGATTTATGTTAGAAAACTAAAGTTAGATTTATGTTATAAAATTAACATTAGATTTACGTTAGAAAACTAACGTTAAATTAACGGTTAAAATTATGACATAAAACTAACATTACATTAACGTTAGAAAACTAACATTATATTAACGTTAGAAAACTAACGTTAGATTTACGTCAGAAAACTAACGTTAGATTTACGTCAGAAAACTAACGTTAGATTTACGTCAGAAAACTAACCATAAACTAACGGTTAGAAACCTGATGTAAAATTTACGTTAGATTAACGTTAGAATTATAACCAATAATACATATATAATTATTATGTCTGAATTCCGACTATATATCAATTGTTAGAATGTGCACACACTTGTAATGTTATTTAATCAAGAAGTATTCAAAGGGAAAAAAATTGGTTAGTAATCCGTCATAAAGTTTACGTTACATTTACGTCATTTTCTGACGTAAAAGTAACCATAACCATTATGACGTAAAAGTAACGTAAATTTAACCAAAGAATTTTACCATTATTGGACGCTAACCATAATCTAACCATAATGACGTAAACTTTACGTAAATCTAACCATCAATGTTAACTGGGCTACTTGTGTACATATCTTGTATTGGTTTATGCTCTCATTTTTTAATTCGAAATATTTGTTATGTTGAACACACACTTTTATATATATATATATATTTTAGTGGACTAAAATAAACTGTGATGCACGTGAATCATAGTCCTAGCCTACTTTCCGCAGGGTATTCCTTCCGCAGTTTCAAATTAACAATCTGTACCTAAGAATTTGTATTAATCCTAATAAAATAACTTTCTAGTGGCCCATTCATTTCCTTATTATGGGTCTAACGTTAGGCTATAACAATAGATTACCTATTTCACATGAAAACGATGAAGTACAATTAAAAAAAGCAACATCCAACCCCAGCAATTAATTTCCACTGTTTACTCTCAGTTCTTGTTTTCTTGATCACATGATCTATCATGTGACATTTCCAGTCATGTGATGTCAACAAATTGATGACCAGTCTTGTCAGCTGTCTGAGTGTTATATTTCTTTGTGTGTTTTACCGACTATTTTTATGTTAGATAATAAGTAGATCTGATTTATACATTTTATTCGGCTTAGTTCATTCGAGGGTGAGTACATAGCCTACTGTATTCAAAAGAAAACTGATTGAATATCATGATTCATGTGTAAGTCTCCATTATTATTCTAATAATATAAGGCCTAAATATGGAGAAAACTTTAATTGCCAAAATTTAAGGCAAATAAAATGATAGTTGAAATTAAAACCTAGTAAAAAACCAATACTTGACTACAAAGTAATGAACCAGTTCTATCAGAGATGGCAAACCATTACAATCAATTTGGATAACTTAATTGCCCTTCAACTAGGCAGCATACCTCTGAGTCTGATAGTGTCTCTCACTTATGGAATAAAAAGAGGTTATATAATAGGCCTATCAGCCGGTTTGTGCAAACTCAGTGATATTGAATTAATAAAAGTATTTTGCCATATTTTCTTAATAATAAAGGTAATTTGTGGTGGCATTTGGTAGTTTGGGGTTAGTATAGGTGGCATTACGTAATTCTGCTTGCCTCAATAATATGATTAGGCTGTATATTCAACATTTAGTTTTACACTAGACCCACTGTTAACATTTATGTTCCCGGTGATTAATTTAATTTAACAATTATAACATAAGGTTCTGTGACAAGCTATAATATATCTCGCCATCATAAACCATTTCCAAATAGGTCAAAAATAAATTTTTCCACAAGTTATTGTCAATATTTCTGCAAATGGCAGCGAGAATCTATAATCTACCCATTCATCACACTTTTTTGGAACACAATAACTACTCTGCTTCTAATTGAACTAGAATGTTGAATCTCGGTAAGGTAGCATTTTCTGCTTATATGGTGTAGTAAGGATAGATTCAAGAAATTTCACTGGTTGAGAACTTGAGACTGGGAGAAAGTTATATCTGTACACATTTAATTAGACTTTACAGATTATGGCAAAATAGCCACCATAAAATGGAATGAAGCCCATGCAGTAAACAGTAGCGATATTAATAATAATAATTGATTTATATAACGCCAACAATTCAACTCAGCGAGCTGCTCTCGGGCGCTTTACATAAGTACAACTAATATAAAATTACAACAATCACAACACATTAATCCATAAAAAAAGACATAAACAAAAAACAGAGAACAATATTATATTATTATCAAAATATCCTCAATAAGAAGCTAGTACACTCAGAAATTGATTTTTCTTGAGTTAAAGTTGAAGCACCAGTAATCAAAAACCATATCAAATAAATAACAACTGTTTTTCTTTTACTTATGACATTAAGATATTAAAATATTGGGTTTGGGGTTATCTCACTAAGGGTTCAATCCCGGTGTTGGACTAGTAAGTTTCTCAGAATTTTCCAGTTAGGTTTCCCCATAATGACAGAGAGAGAGAGAGAGAGAGAAATGGGGTTTAATGTCCACTCGACACAAACTAGGTCATTTCGGGACTAACATATGGTTTAATTTTATTTCAATAATTCGCTTGCGCATACATGTAGGGGGTCTAACCATTCAGCCATCCAATCAATTAAAAAACAAAACAAAACTTTCGAATCCCCGGTTGTACGTGACAAGGAGTAGGGTTGCCTTCCAACCTCGTGGGTTTTCTGCGGGTCCTCTAGTTTCCTCCCACTGCTAAAGACCCCTACGCACAAGTGAATTATTGAAATAAAATTAAACCATATGTTAGTCCCGAAATGACCTAGTCTCTCTCTCTCTCTCTCTCTCTCTCTCTCAAAACAAAACTTACCTCTTAGATTTGATCAAATGGAAACTCTAATCTAGGAGTAGGCCTATATCTATACTAATGAAGATATGACTTCAGTTTAATCAGATTTACTCCATAGGCTGTGTGTAACAGTGTAAATTAAAATTACAGCACATATTATCAACCTTGACAAGGTCCATTTTAAGGTCACTGTCATTGATAACGGACACTGTAATAACTGCTGGACATTGACACTGCAGTCTCGATTCATGTGCTACAATACGATTTGTATCACAATTTTTAACCAAATCAATATTTACCAAGGAAACAACAGGATAAATGAATACTTGGTATTTTTAGTCCTGCCAATGTCGAAGAAATAAAACTGCATGCTGTCCTGTCAAAATTCAGCCCTCACATTGCACCAGTAACCATTGAAATTTCTTTAAGTGGCATTTAGTAATTGAACAGTAACACACTAACTTTATTTATGGAATAACAAGTACTGGTTTATTAACATGCAACGTTTCGACGATGATACAATCATCTTTATCAAGTATCATCGTCGAAACGTTGCATGTTAATAAACCAGTAATTGTTATTCCATAAACCATTGAAATGAAAGTTACCCTGTTATAGTCAGTCAGAACCGCACTACACGAAAACAAAACCAATAAGACAAACCTGTGGACAAGACACAAGCTACACAGACATTGCAAGCAATAAACAACCTATATTAAATCAAGTGAATGTTAGTCTCAAAATGAGAGATGTATTGTTTTGATGAAACTTTAAACCCATTACATTTCATTCCATTCCTATAATTTTTTAAAATTTAAACTTTTACTCCCAACCTGACCCAACCAATTTAAAATAACAAAATAAGAATGACTTTTAATTTAGTTAGGAGGTACAGTGGTTCAGTGAGTAAGACATTTGGTCTCTCACCTGGAGGTCTACCTGTTGGCCAAGATAGTTCGTCTGGATTTTCCAACGGGCTTCCCTCTTGTCAGTAGAGCAGGGCAGATGACCTGGCAAAGAACAACGTATATTCATTAGGACTGACAAAAATATGACGTCCCATTAACACATTGGGGTTCACATAAAAGAACCCTTGGCAGTTAGAATTTAAAATAAGAGTCATCACTCATTAGGCCAAATTTCCCTAAAAGCACACTGCATGGTGTATGTCCGTCTTCATTAGCCTAGTTGGAGTAGAACAGTAGGACGTTAAACCCTATTTCATTTCATTTTCACTGCTTTTAGAACCATTTTCGCATATTTCAAGCTTCCAAAATATAGAGCCATACACCCTTTAAGCCCATTGAATTTCATTCCATTCGTGTTAAATTTTGAATATTTAAACTTTTACTTGCAACCTGACCCAACAAATTGAAAATAACAAAATAAGAGTAACTGACTTTTATTCTAGTTGGATGTCTATTTTGATTTATTTTTAGATTTTTATTTTTCAGATGTCAAGGGCATATAACTGATAGCACAATTAATTAAAAATGGCCCAAAAACCAAAGCCCCGAGAAGAGAAATCACCACTGTTATCATCAGATAACGAAGATGTGACATCACACCATCAGTATTCATCTATAAATAAAGATGAGCGAGATGAACAAATAAAAAATGTTTTAAGTGAAGAAAGTATAAATGATACTGATGTTATTATCGAAAGAACTCATGAAATAAAGGTAAAAGTATTTTGTATTAAAATCTTTTTTATTTAAAAATTATATATATTTATAATTCAATCATTGTTCTCTATAACACATGGTTCAGTTTTATTTCTGTAATTCATTTGTGCGTAGGGTCTTTTGCAATGGGAGGAAACCGGAGGACCCAGAGAAAACCCACGAGGTTGGACAGGTGACCCTACTGAGGGAGATTGGATGGCTGAATGGTTAGACCCCCTACATGTATGCGCAAGCGAATTATTGAAATAAAGTTGAACCATATGTTAGTCCTGAAATGACCTAGTTTTTGTCGAGTGGATGTTAAACCCCATTTCTCTCTCTCCTCTTGATATTCTAATGATGTAACATCTAACATCCAAACAGTCAGCACAGAAGTTGAGTGGATGACAGCATTTTAGATTTTAAATTATCTACATTGCTAACACTTTAAACATCTATATCCAGTCCATTTATTTCACACAAAATCTTTTATCGACTGACGCCTTTTATCTCGCTTTTTTTTATGCATAATAATTACAATGCAATATACAATTTATAATTTAATGTGGTTCAATATACATGTAATAATTATACTGTACGCTAGACTTATTTATTTATTTATATTTACAATCGTTATATACATAAGTCACTATGAAATAATATATACAATCGGTAATATACTACAATATAATATTTATATTCCTATATGTATGAAACAATATTTTGGGGCATAGACAGTTAAATATACATTTTATGCTGGATTTATTTATTTATATTTACAAACTGTATTATAATATATACAATCAGAAATATATTACAATGTCAAAAGTTTATTATTCTTATGATCAGTTAATTTTAGAGGGATTGAACTAACTGTATTATAATATATACAATCATATATATTATATTATATTATATAATATATACAATGTCAAAAGTTTATTATTCTTATGATCAGTTAATTTTAGAGGGATTGAACTAACTTTACATTATATTAGTTGTTGTAACTCTAACCGTACAATGGTGGGGAGGGCCTTGCGGTTTGCCTCAATATACATGTATCACCCAGTAGATCTAAGTTGTCATCGGCCTAGCATCTGGCACAAAGAGTTATATCATGATAGGGAGAGTAAGAGTCTACATGTATATAGCCAGGACTGTTGCGTAATTGCACGGTGAATATTGACCATTTGTCAAATGAAATATGGAAATTGTGGAGAGCGATTTAACGCATGCATCGGAAATCACAAGGTCTGTCATTGAATCAAGTGGTGTGGTTTTAATTCCCCACTTGAACTTGACAAGGAGTAGAGTCGCCTGTTCAACCTCGTGGGTTATCACATGCACATGAAATCACAAGGTCTGTCATTGAGTCAAGTGGTGTAGTTTCAATTGCCCACTTGAACATGACAAGGAGTAGGTCGCCTAAATTGAACAATATGTTAGTCCCGGAATGACTAGTTTGTGTTAGTGGTGGAGGATGGAACGGTGTCTAGTCGTTCTGATTGTACGACAAAATCAAGGTCAAATGTACACGCTGGTGTGAATGTAAAACAAATTTTGGCAGTTTGAATTCTATGAGGAGTAGGCAAAATCCCCCTCCGTACAACACCTCATATGCCAGTCTTCATAACCTCTAGCGAGCCAGGGGAGCCACGGTGGCTAAGTGAGTAAGCCGTTAACTCGCTATTCATGAGGATTTTCTGGCATGTTTTCTCCTTGTCAGTGGTGCAGGAAGGAGGGATTGACAAGTATGGCTGTCTAGTCGTTTGAATTGGACAAAAACACAAGGTCGAATGCACATAACAGATCCCTTGGTAGTTGGAATCCTATGTAAGAGCAGGCCGTAGTGCCGCTGTCTGGGCAAAATAACCCTCTTAGCACACTGTATTGTGTATTTCCATCTTCATTAGCCCAGTTGGAGCAGAACAGTAGGATGTTCAATCCCATTTCACTTGTCCTTAGACTCCTTGCTTTTAAATTTTAGTATTTTCTGTTCTGGGCAATGTCGTTTATAGTTTAAAATCCATTTCCTATACCATTTTTTTTTTTAGGGGGGGGGGGTGGATGGCCGGATGGGTAGCACGTTTACGCTGTATCAAAACGTCTGTCATTGAGTCAAATGGCGAGGTTTCGATTCCCCAGTTGTACATGACAAGGAGTAGGGTCTCCTGTCCAACCTCATGGGTTTTCTCCGGGCCCTCCGGTTTCCTTCCACTGCTAAAGACCCCTACACACAAGCGAATTATTGAAATAAAATTGAACCATGTGTTAGTCCCAAAATGACCTAGTTTGTGTCAGTGGATGTCAAACCCCATCTCTCTCTCTCTCTCTACCAATTTTTTTAGGACTTTGAATTTTGTCTAATGGTTTGGATTGTTCATACTTGGTTTTATTTTAATTATATTAAATGTGTTTTCATTTTTGACGTTGTAAATTCAGATGTCCTTAAACTTAAACTGTTGGCTTTTGAATTTGAGTATGTTAGGAATACCTATTGGTTATGTATCTTTATAGAGAAATATTTTTACGTTTATTTTAAAAATCTAGGTTTACAAAAGAAGATGGTACGTCTTGCTACTGTTTTCCTGTTTTGCAGCAGCCCAGGGTGGAATCTGGAATACTTGGGGACCAATTTCTGATTCCTCAAAAGATGCATTTGGTTGGAATGATGGTGATATTGCCTTGCTATCCAACTGGGGTCCGATATCCTATCTTATTAGTGGTATATTCTTCTCATGGATGATTGATGTTAAAGGTAATCAACAGAGTTATCTTCCCTTATATCCCATTTTTCACTCAAACAGTTGAAAATATCCAGCCAATGAAAATGTAAATATGAACCTAAAATGATATAGATCATTTTAAGAGGAAAATTAACTACTTAGGCAATACCTTACAGGTGTAATAGGCCTGTAGCAATATACCAATATTTATAAATTGTAATACAGAACAAATGCATTAGGAATTAGGTTGGGTGGGGGATGCTTGCCAAATTTGCAAATAGTCTAACTCACATGGCCTGTCATTGAGTCAAATTGCATGGTTTGGTCCATCCAACACTTGGGGTATTAATTATATATAGCGTGTAATTCATATTTGATAACCTTAACGTTTTTTGGGGTATTCCAGTTTCCTACAGATACCTAAACGAAATTACTAAAATAAAGACATCATATGTTAGTCCCTAAATGACCTAGTTTGTGGTGAATGGGCATTTAAACTACCCCATTTCTCTCTTCTCTATTTGTATGACAGGTTTACGAGTTGCTGCTGTGACAAGTTGTTTTCTGGTAACAGCTGGAGCTGGAGTTCGTTGTATTACATCCACACCACCCGGGTCCACATGGTATGTATTAAATAATTGCTAAAAATAAAATTGTAAATACATTTTTGAAACCGCCCAAAGCTACTGCTTTGTACCCAAGACTGCCTGAGTCACAGAACTAGTATATAGTTCACATCTATTCACCAGTCTTCTGTGGTTTGAGGCACTAGAGGCAGCAGTAGTTTCTGGCTGTTTTTGGTAGTCCAGGTGCTAAATGATTTAACATGTACCGTACATATATCAGTGCTACATATTATATGATACAATGACCACTTGGCCAAGACTAGTCGTACTAATTGATATACCCCTCGGAACCCCCCAAAAAGACAAGCCAGACCACTATGACCACTCTGAAAGACCACTCAGATCATTTGTTAGAAATAATAAAATGTTGTTTTAATAAATTGATGGTTGTGTTTGTTTTAATACAATATTATCAAGCAAAATAATGGTCTTAGTCTGAGCATGGACCGTGTATACGGTCCATGGTCTGGTGGGTAGTCTTCTGTCAACTGGGTCTTTTTGTTGGACGGGGTGGTCTTTGGTCCCAGTTGTCTGGATATCAGCTCTTTGTCCATTGTGAAACTTGGCAATATAAAAAGCTAATGTAAAAACACAAAAAAAAACTTGGTTGCTCTTAATAGCTTTTAGTTTCAATATTTTTTTAAGATTTGAAATTTTAAACAAAAGATCGTTTATGATACTTACATTCCTATCGGTATTTATCAGGACTGTAAAGAACTGTATAATGAATTGGTCTGGGCTTAATCGGGGCTACTGGGTATTTATTAATATCTAATTTTCAGGTTAATTCATTTTGGCCAATTTCTGGTTGGTTTGGGTGGGCCGGTTGCCATGGGAGGACCTCCAGCTCTATCTGCCGTCTGGTTTGAACCTTCAGAGAGAACAACAGCTACAGCTATAGCATTTCTTATCCCTAATTTGGGCATAGCTAGTGGATTTATAATAGGTTGGTAACACAACAACACAAAACTCCAGCAAACCAGCATGAAAAAAAAAACATCCTGCACCAATGCTTGTGTTGTTACCCATTTCAGCCATCTTAGCATTTCTTATCCCTAATTTGGGCATAGCTAGTGGATTTATAATAGGTTGGTAACACAAGAACACAGGGGTCTCCGATCCCTCCCAGTGCCAAAGACCCCTAAGTGCAAGTGAATTATTGAAAAAAAATTGAACCATATACTTGTCCTGAAATTACATTAGTCTAAGGGCCTGTTTATATGAAAAGGGCTAACCCTCGTTGACGAGCCAGCTCGCATAAACGGGCCCCCCGATAGTGACGTCATTCTATTAAAATACAGTTTGATTGACATAAAGTATTTATAAAGAAAGCGGGCTGGCCCTTTTAACCAAGTTTCCCGTTCTTCAGACCGAGAAGCTCAGTTAGAAGAGCCAGCCCGCCGTTCATATAAATAAATTTCGGGCTTAAAAGCGGGTTGACGCGTGCACAGAGTTCATTTAAAGTAATTAGAAGCTGTAAAATTAAATCAGATATACCAGGTCTGACCGATGTCACGACCAGTTCTTTCTGATATTAGACTTTCCCCCCCCCCCACACACACACACACCTACTTCGCCTGTGTAGTTGTAAGTAAATGCTGATATTGCGAATTCATTTTAAAAGGGTGTGGCTATGATTTGGTGGGTAGAGCGTCCGACCGACAAGAGCTAGAGGTGAACATTCCCTTTGGTTTGAGTCTCCCTTAAACCAAATAGGTTGCGTTTGAAGCCACAGTCAAATTTTGTATCGGTAAGCACTGACCGCGACATTGGACCCCACCCCACCGCCATAAGTTTAGAACAATATACAATAATAAAATGTTACGTTTAATGACACTCTTTTTAAATTTTACATTTCAAAAATGCGAATCCACTTTGAAAGGGGTTGGGGTGGTGGCTCAATGGATAGAACATACGACTGCCAGCTGCTTTGTGGCAGTGGTTAAGTGGTAGAACATCCAACTGTCAACTGCTCGGTGAACATGTCCCATTGATTGAGTCTTCAGGGAAAAACAGTTTGTTTGGTGCAGCCAAGTATAGTATCTGACTGTGGCATTGTATCCCACCCCACCCCTCCTCAACACGTACAAAAATAAAATTGTTTTACAAAGGTTTAATGGCAATCTTTTATAGATCTACATTTCACAAAAAAATCATTCACAAATGATCAGGAAGATTGTCCTTTATGTATTGTTTTAGAACATCCCGAACAGCTTCACCTTTACCAGTGTTACACGAATACATTGTATCGACTCTATTGTCTTGTCTAGCTTCCATTACCAACATCTGTTTTTTAAACAAGTTCGTTATCTACACTAATACGATTAACTTCACAATAATTATGCAAAACGAAGCAACTGTAAATAATTAAAGGGACGTTCTCTAGCTTCAAATTGATTGGTTTAGTTAATATTGCCCACCTTGCTTTAAGTCGACCAAATGCACACTCGATTGGATTCCTGGCAGTGCATAACATATTATTAAATATTACTTCTTCGTTGGAGGAACACGTGGAATATTCCTTGATACGGTATAAAGGGTAATAGCAAGTTTCTTTTCTTTAACACTCAAAGCTGTGTAGTTTGGTGATAGCGTGTTCGGTGCAATAAAAGGTCGTAATTCATTAGCACGTTTTTGGAAATCTTGTTTTGACATACAGAAATTCTTATGCCATTCTGAATCTTCAAGTCTGCCTAATTTCATGTTACACCACCACTGATCGGTTCTGCCACGTTTCTGCCATATAGCCCTTTTTCGTACTCTTCCAGTTACTCGTCTTCTTCGCAATGTTTTTGTTGAAACATCATGGTCGTACATGAAGTATATGCTTGGATGACGTTAAGAAACACCCCAGTACAGCATGTAACTGTGATATCAACCATCCTAACAAGGATGCCATTTTGTCAAAGAACGTAAAATTGTTTTTAACCCGGCTAGAACGTTCGCCCCTGCCATATAAAGGTTGACAGGGTTGGCTCTGGATCATATAAACTGTTAAACGGGTTAGCCCGTCTTTCTACCAGGGGCTGGCCTGTCTGCATATAAACAATAAAAAGGGATAACCCAGAATATTTAGCCGAGACGGGGTGAAATAGGCGGGATTAATGTGAATAGTTAAATGAGCTGGCTCGGGCACCAGGGCTAGCTCGTATTTCAGGGCCAGCCCTTTCCATATAACTAGGCCTTAAGTCTAAGTCAAGTGTATGTTTAACCCCATTTCTCTCTCTCGCTCTCGACTTCTGGTGACTGTCATTTTTCTCTAGATCAGTGTTTTGGGTGATATTTTTATTTGTGTCAGGCACAACTAGTCATTATTTCCAGGTCTGTCTTCAAGCTTGCTGTATCATTTGTAGGTTAATTCATCTGGGTCAAATTTTGTGTGGATTTTCTGGACCAGTGGGTATGGGGGGTGGACCAGCACTTTCAGCTGTTTGGTTTCCAGCCAATGAACGAACTACAAGTACAGCTGTTTGCAATGCTATCAATGGTCTTGGTGTAGCATTCTCATTCATAATCGGTTAGTGTACCTAGCTAACAAAAATTACAGTTTTTGAGTTGTGGCATGCTTTATTTGCTATGCATTTATTTGCATGTTTTACTATGATCCTTGCATGTTTTACGGAAATGCTTAAGGTTTTACTGTAATCATAGTATGTTTTACTGTAATCATAGTATGTTTAACTATAATAATCTTGCATGTTTTTAGCTGTAATCCTGCAACTTTTTAGTTGTAATCCCTGTATGTTTTACTGTATTCCCTGCATGTTTTTACTGTAATCCCTACATGTTTTAACTGTAATCCTTTCATATTTACTATAATCTTTGTATGCTTACTATAATCCTAATCTTGGCATGTTTTATTTAATGCTTGCATGTTTTTACTTTGTGTTGGCTCCAGCTCTATCTACTGTCTGGTTTGAACCTTCAGAGAGAACAACAGCTACACCTATAGCATTTCTTATCCCTAATTTGGGCATAGCGAATGGATTATAATAGGTTGGTAACACAACAACACAAAACTCCAGCAAACCAGCATGGCTAATGAGAAAAAACATCCTGCGCCAATGCTTGTGTTGTTACCCATTTCAGCCATCTTTAATCAAGCTTTAATATAATAAACAACACCTTTTCAGGCCACACCAATTTGATTTTCTGATTTTTGGTGTTCGGAACACATGTAAAAAATGTCCTTTTGGTGTTCGGAACACATGTAAAAATGTCCTTCTTATTTCTTCGGGAAAAAGACTTATTTAAAAACCCAAAGTACTTTATTGCACTGTTCAAAAGCTTTTAGTTCCAATTTGTTAAGTTTTGAAATGTTAAACAAAAAACAGAAAATCAAATTTATATGTTTGCTGACCTTTTGTTTTTCAGATTCTGAAACTATCTTATGACATACATAAACTTTGAATTTTTACTTAGGATTCTCCCAGTTAGAGACAAAGGGTTTTAGAGAATTATGAAGGAAATATGATGCACATGGCCATGTCTACTTGTTCAATATTCTCACTAATCATGAGATTGGGGTTCAATCCGGGTATTGGTATAGAAAGTTCCCTGTCTTTTCCGGTGCTGAACCTCATTTCAGTTCTTGGATATAAAGACACCTGTCGAAAATTTCGACTTTGTCAAACACCTGGTGGTTTAACATGTGCGCATGAAATCATAAGGTCTGTCATTGAGTGAAGTGACTTGGTTTTGATTCCCAGTTTGTATAGGGTCCTCCGATCCCTCCCAGTGCCAAAGACCCTTAAGCGCAAGTGAATTATTGAAAGAAAATTGAACCATATACTGTGGTAATGCCCAATGCGGCATGAATAAATACAGATGGGAGAAAGGTCTTAAGGAAGACACCAGAAAGTAATTACACTTGTTTACTTGGCAGACATGTGCTTTTATTAAATACCTTGAGTTACATCCCTTAGATGGGGCTCTTTATAGGTTACATCTGAATACTGAGGCCCTTGAAGCGTGGGCGGTAAGCAGATACTACATCCCACATGGTTAAGATTTACAACAAAATTAAATAAATGTATCTACTGAACATAAAACAATTTGTTTGTCTATAGTCACTCCAAATAAGCTTAAAGATCAAGTCTATTTGGTTTTAAAGAAAGTCTTCCAGATCTGCAAATGTATCCATCAGTTGACTGGCTTGGCTCTGGAACTATTGAAGTTTCAGTTTGACCTGACTGGGGTATTGGAACAATATGATGTCTATTCCGACGAAGAGTTTTCTCATCATGTGTTTTGATATAGTAACTTCTTGGAGTCCCTGCAGATTGGACTATAGTGCCATCTCGTACAAAATTACTGTCATCTCGAATGAGTACCTTATCTCCTCCTGTCAGAGGTGAGAGTTCACGAGCTCGATGACGAGAGTCAAAATTTAGCTTCTGATGTATGCGAGATTTTTCTGTGGATTGATTCACATAACTGGATGGAGGTAATTTGGGCTGAAGTTTATATCGATGAACTGGTAGAGTAGTTCTCAAGTTCCTTCCCATCAATAACTGAGCAGGACTGTACTCATTTTCGAGTGGTGTAGCTCTATATGACAGTAACGATTGGTAAGGATCTGATGATTTTATCAGCATCTGCTTGATTGTCTTTACAGCACGTTCCGCTTCCCCGTTGCTCTGAGGGAATCTGGGACTGCTAGTGATGTGGGTGAAACAATAATCTTCTGAAAATGTCTGGAAAAGGTGAGAAGAGTATTGTGGGCCATTGTCCGAAATGACAATATCTGGAATCCTGTGTCTTGCAAAAATTGATTTGAGATGATTGATCACACTCGAAGATGTTACACTAGTGAGTTTAGCAATTTCAATATACTTGGAATAGTAATCTATGACTATCAAATACTGGTTTGATTGGAATTCAAAAAGGTCTGTGCCAACTTTTGACCACGGTCGAATAGGGTTGTCCGGAAGAAGTAAAGGTTCTGTGGAGTTTGGTCTGTAACGTGAACATTTCCTACAGTTGAGCACAGCATGTTCTATTTGTGAACTAATACCAGGCCACCAAACAGATTCCTTTGCCCTGGCTCTGCATTTGGTAATCCCCTGATGGGAATTGTGTAGTAGCTCTAACATTTCCAATTGCATGGATGCTGGAATTACCAGTCTTTGACCCATTAGTAACAAATCATCTACTACAGAGAGTTCGGTTTGGTAAGGCCAGTATCCTCGTAAATTAGTAGGTAATGACTTGTATGTCGGCCAGCCATGTGAGCAATAAGACATAACTGTTTTGGTCAATGGATCTTCTTGAAGCTTTTGTCGAATCTCATCTAGTCAACGATCAGTGGCAGGTAAGGTTGCAAGTACGGAGTGAACATAAATGTTGGTATCATTCAAAAGATGCTTCTCATTAGTTGTTAGGCTGTGATCAACTGGTGATCTTGATAACGCATCAGCTGAAAGGAGATCCTTTCCAGGAACATGAGATATAGAAAATGAATATGCCATTAAACGCATGCGGAAACGTTGTATTCTTGGTGGGAGTTGATCAAGTGGCTTGCTCCCAAGTAACGGCAAAAGTGGTTTGTGGTCCGTTTAAACGTGGAACTGTTTCCCAAGGAGAAAATCACGAAACCTCTCACATACCCAAGTAATGGCTAGCGTTCAGTTTCTGACATGGACCTCGAACAATAGGCTATTGGTTTGAATTGTCCCTTGGGGTCCTTCTGAAGCAATACCGCACCTAATCCAAACGATGAGGCATCTGCTGAGACAACGGTCTCTGCCCGTGGATCATAATGTCCAAGAACAGGAGCAGAACATAACTGATTCTTAATGGAATGGAATGCTTGTTGTTGAGCATCTTCCCAAATCCATGTCCTATCTTAAGAAGAAGTTCTCTCAATGGCTGTGTCTTCTCGGCTAAATTGGGAACGAACTTTGCAAGTTGGTTTACCATACCCAGGAATCTGCGGACTTCAGAAATATTTTTCGGAGGCAGCATACCTGTAATGGCGGTAATCTTTTGGGGATCTGGATTAAGTCCTGAACTGTCAATTACATGACCAAGGAATGTTATCGTCTTTTGGGCAAACTGGCACTTCTCTGAGTTCAAGGTAACACCAGCATTCTGCAGTCTCTGTAAGACAGCAGCCACTTTTCTGTCGTGATCAGCAGTGTCCGTGCCATATTTAAGAATATCGTCCATCTGACAGACAGCGCCATCTAAGCCATCCAGTATCCTTTGCATTCGCTTCTGCAAGTGTTCCGGTGCTGAAGATATACGAAATGGTAGGCGGTTAAAACAGTAGCGCCCAAATGGTGTAATAAAGCAGGTCAATAATGCAGACTCATGTGAGAGTGGTATTTGGTGAAACCCACTGTTGGCATCAAGTTTGGTGAAAATCCTCGCACCACTTAACTGACTTAGGGTATGGTCTACAGCTGGCAAAGGGTGGTTCTCACGAAGAACATTCTCATTTAACTTCGTAAGGTCGACACAAATTCTAACCTGATCATTGGATTTTGGAACTACTACCATACCAGCACACCATGTAGTTGGAACATCTACCTTTGATATAACACCATTTTCTTCCATGGACTTCAGTTCTTGCTTGACAAGATTCATCAAAGGTAGCAGAACACGTCTAGGTGTAGATAAGGCATAAGGTTGAGCACTGGGTTTCAGCTTGATTGTATAGTCGCCTTCCATTTTATCAAGACCTCTGAACAATTTTGGATAATGATCTAACCATTTGTCAGCTATATCATCAATTCGCTGAATAAGGCTAAGTGCTTCTATTGCTGGTCGGCCTAAAAGGGCCCTGGTTATCCCCTTAACTACATAGCTATCTTGAACAGTTGATTTGTCACCTTTCATTGTCTTCATATTAGCACTAAATTTGCCAACTACAGACAGGACAGAGTTACCAGGCACAATTAATGTTTTATCATTATTTCGGAGCTTGGGGAAATTGTTAGTGTTGTATACTTCCAGTGGAATAACTGTAACATCGGCTCCCGAGTCAATTTTGAAATCTTCGATGACTCTAAGGCTATTATGACCAATGCTCCCCAGAAATGCGTTAGTCTGATGTTCACTTGACTGAATTTCTGACAAATTTTTGGGCCTGGGATAACTGCGACAAACATTATTCCAGTGTCCTAGTTTTCCACACTTTCTACATTTGGAATATGTTGCAGGGCATTGACTTCTAGGATGTGAGGTTTGACCACAGTACATACATGAATTTTGATTCTCAGGCTGAGGTTTTGATGGAGGTAGCTGTTGAAAATGAGGCTCCTTTTTCATCTTCTTGAAAGGCTTGTGAGTTTTAAATTTTGGTGCATGAAGCTCCTCAACTTTGTTTGGGGGTCGATCATTTGAAGACGAATTGGCGTGAATAACAAGCTGTTGTTTGTGTATGATTTCATCTTGCCTAGTCCGATCTACAGCTTTCTTGAGAGTCAGCTCTGGGTCATGCTGAAGTTTTTCTGAAAGATTCTTATTGTGGATGCCCACAGCTATTCTATCACGAAACATTTCATCATGTAAAGCACCATAATTACAGTTTTCAGCAAGCGAGTACAGGTCAGTAATAAAGCTGTCAACAGGCTCTCCTTGACGTTGAGAACGCTGATTGAACTTTGCACGCTCGAATAAGACATTCGTCTGATGGCAAAATACAAGTCAAAGTTTTCCTTTACAATGTCATAATCCTTCTCCTCCCTTTGGTTAAGAGAAAAAGTTGGCAGAATATCATCGGCTTCTGTGCCCATGAGATAGATCAGTTGATTTACTTGCGTTTCGCCTTCTTTGTTGTTCAGCTTGGATGTGATACGGAAGCGCTCGAATCTGCAAATCCATATCTAGGCCATCCTTCCGGGTTTGAGAAATCAAATGGGTCTGGTGGTGTAATTTGAAAGTTTGCCATGGAAAAGTAAAGCAAATTACCTACATCCCACTTCTGACACCATGTGGCAATGCCCAATGCGGCATGGATAAATACAGATGGGAGAAAGATCTTAAAGATACATTATGGGAGATTTTAATAGAGAGTTGGCCATTCTTGCTATGACAGTTCAAAAATAGATGATGAAAGAAGAATATGTTGAAAATCTCAGTCAAATTACTTTATTCTGAACAAAGTTATCACTATTGTAATTTTTGACTAGAAATAGGAGTCAACTCTCCCTTCACCGTCTCCGAGAATATACAATCGTTTGATTGACAGGCGTTAACTCCACCTACATAATCTCGATTATCAAGTAACGTTTTCAATGGCTGTGGTTTGAGACAGGGTTGCAATTCAATTCGTATCACATTTATTTTTACTAGCCTACAAATTAAAAATAAGACTTTTCATAAGACGTGAAAGTTTGAAAGGAATGGACCAAAACAATGAGGCATAATTATACCCGACTTCTTGTTAGCCTGTGTGTACTCTTTCTTGTACTGTAACTGGTAGGCCTACGTAACTTGGCAGACGTGTGCTTTTATTAAATCCCTAGAGTTACATCCCTTAGATGGGGCTCTTTATAGGTTACATCTGAATACTGAGGCCCTAGAAGGGTGGACGGTAAGCTGATACTACATATACTAGTCCTGAAATTACATTAGTCTAAGTCTAAGTCAAGTGGATGTTTAACCCCATTTCTCTCTCTCTCGCCTTCTCTTGACTGTCATTTTTCTCTAGATCAGTGTTTTTGGTGATATTATTATTTGTGTATGACATTTTGTCAGGCAAAACTAGTCATTATTTCCAGGTCTGTCTTCAACGCTTGCTTTATCATTTGTAGGTTAATTCATCTGGGTCAAATTTTGTGTGGATTTTCTGGACCAGGTATGGGGGGGTGGACCAGCACTTTCAGCTGTATGGTTTCCAGCCAATGAACGAACTACAAGTACAGCTGTTTGCAATGTTATCAATGGTCTTGGTGTAGCATTCTCATTCATAATTGGTTAGTGTACCTAGCTGACAAATATTACAGTTTTTGGGTTGTGGTATACTTTATTTGCTACTAGAAGAATGCCCGGCTTCGTTTGGGGGTCATAACCCCGAAACGGAAGTGGTAGACTAACGCCACCTGGCCTATGTTACTCCCCGGTCCGAGCTACCCCTATACCCCAAATTTCAGACTCTTGGCAGACCTAGTGTAGCTGCCAACCCCGAACAGACAGACAAACTTCACAAATATTAGTATAGATGCATTGATTTGCATGTTTTACTATGATCCTTGCTTAAGGTTTTACTGTAATCCTTGCTTAAGGTTTTACTGTAATCATAGTATGTTTTACTGTAATCATAGTATATTTTACTGTAATCATAGTATGTTTTACTGTAATCATAGTATGTTTTACTGTAATCATAGTATGTTTTACTGTAATCATAGTATGTTTAACTGTAACCATTAAGGTTTTACTGTAACCATTAAGGTTTTACTGTAACTCTTGCATGTTTTTAGCTGTAATCCCTGCATGTTTTATTGTAATCCCTGCATGTTTTACTGTAATCCCTGCAAGTTTTTAGCCGTAATCCTTGCAGGTTTTACTGTTATCCCTAAATGTTTTAACTGTAATCCTTTCATATTTACTATAATCCTTGCATGTTTTATTGTAATCTATGCATGTAATCCCAGCATGCTTTACTGTAATCCTTGCATATTTCTTTCTGTGATCCTAATCTTTGTATGCTTACTATAATCCTAATCTTGGCATGTTTTGTTTAATGCTTGCATGTTTTTACTTTAATATATGTTTTGGCTTTTTTTCCCCCCTGTGTTGTTTCTCTTCAGTGTGATGTTTTACATTCAGCTCATTCTAATTTCAAGACACATTGATATCTTGTCTTAGAACGAATTTCAAATACTTTTATGATTCGATTTTTCCTGTTTTAGAAGGAATTTTATAATAAAATTTTAGTGTTAAATACTGTTATGATTTGTTTTTTTCCCTGTTTTAGAAGAAATTTTAAATAAAATTTTAATTTTAAATATATGATTTGTTTTTCCCTGTTTTAGAAGAAATTTCAAAATAAAATTTTAAAGTTATTATGTTTCATTTTTATACGCCCACATTGTCGTCGCCCCCATCCGTCCGTCTGGCGGTCCGGCGTCTACAATTGATTGTGGACGCTCTAGAGGCGAAAGTTAATATCCGATTGACTTTAAATTTATACACAGTGTTTAAGGTCATGAGACGAAGAATCCTATTGATTTTCAGCGATTTCCGATAATTACTGCCAGAGTTATGGCCCTTGATCGCTTCAAAAAATCTCGTGGACGCTCTAGAGGCCAAAGTTAATATCCGATTGACTTTAAATTTATACACAGTGTTTAAGGTCATGAGACAAAGAAGCCTATTGATTTTCAGCGATTTCTGATAATTACTTCCAGATTTATGGCCCTTGATCACTTCAAAAAATCTTATGGACGCTCTAGAGGTCAAAGTTAATATCCGATTGACTTTAAATTTATACACAGTGTTTAAGGTCATGAGATGAAGAAGCCTATTGATTTTCAGCGATTACCGATAATTACTGCCAGAGTTATGGCCCTTGATCACTTTGAAAAATCTTGTGGACGCTCTAGAAGCTAAAGTTAATATCCGATTGAGTTAAAATTTATGCACAGTGTTTAAGGTCATGAGACGAAGAAGTTTATTCATTTTTAGCTATTTTTTCGATAATTACTGCCAGAGTTATGGCCCTTGATCACTTCAAAAAATCTTGTAAATGCTCTAGAGGCTAAAGTTAATATCTGATTGACTTTAAATGCAAACACAGTGTTTAAGGTCATTAGACGAAGAAGCCTATTGATTTTCAGCGATATCCGATAATTACTGCCAGAGTTATGGCCCTTGATCACTTTGAAAAATCTTGTGGACGCTCTAGAGGCTAAAGTTAATATCTGATTGAGTTTAGATTTATACACAGTGTTTAAGGTCATGAGACGTAGAAGTTTATTCATTTTCAGCGATTTGTGATAATTACTGCCAGAGTTATGGCCCTTGATCACTTCAAAAAATCTTGTAAATGCTCTAGAGGCTAAAGTTAATATCCGATTGACTTTAAATTGATACAGAGTGTTTGAGGTCATGAGACGTAGAATCATATTGATTTTCAGCGATTTCCGATAATTACTGCCAAAGTTATGGCCCTTGATCACTTTTAAAAACCTTGTGACCCTCTAGAAGCTAAAGTTATCATCCGATTGACTTCAGATTCATACACAGAGTGTAAGGTCTTGAGACAAACAAGTATATTGATTTTCAATGAATTTTTATGACTTGAACAGCTAAATCCATGATGTTAAAAGTTTCCTATACTAAACGTTAGCATGGGTCAAAACTTTATAAAACCCAAACAAATTCTAATGGTTTTCTGATAATTACTTAATGAGTTGTTACTCTTAATCAGATTCTAATCGCCCGGACGATTTAGCTGCTGTGGGCGTATGTTTCGTTGCCCGGCAACCTATCTTTGCTGTTTTAGGTCCACTACTGGTGCCTTCACCAAATATAACAGAAACAAATTCGACTTTTATAAAGTAAGTCAGTATTGATAATTTGTTATCTAGTACTTGAGAACTTGGGTTATTTTAGGATGCTGGGTATATCTTAAGGACCTAGTAGGTATATCTTAAGGATGCTGGGTATATCTTAAGGACTTGGTGGGTATATCTTAAGGATGCTGGGTATATCTTAAGGACCTGGTGGGTATATCTTAAGGACCTGGTGGGTATATCTTGAGGAAAAATATTGATCCTGTAGATTTCCATCTCTCTTATTCTAGCTAAAAACAAATCCAACACATAATGTAATTTACATCTGCAGCACCATTTTTGGAGAAACAGGATATCAGAACCGACAAAAGCTTGCATAACATTTTATCTTGGGTGGAATCTTAAAACATAACTTTGAGTTGGAATTTATATGCACTATCAAATGAATTAAATTATTATTATTATTTTAAAATAGTATAGTTAAAAGTTTCAGCCTACATGTATGATTTTACATAAAAACCTTGCCTCTTGAAAAATATATCTCCACCTACCAGTACCTGTTAACACACAGGATATTTGAATACATTATGGGAGATTTTTGTAAAGAGTTGGCCATTCTTGCTATAACAGTTCAAAAATAGATGATGAAAGAAGTATATATCTTGAAAATTTCATTGTAATATTCTATACTTCATAAGATTAATTCCCAGAAGACAGATGATTAAAAATTACTTACACTTAAAAAAACCAAAAACAAGACAATCTTTAAAACTACTATTCTGGAAATCCATTAAAAAAGTTGAATTTACATGTTTATCTGACTTGTGCCACAATTAGTCAGAAGACGTGCATGAACTACTTTTAAAGCTTTGTAAAATTTACCAAGACATTTCATTGAGATTTTAAAATGGTCTATTGTTTTGTTTTTTTATTTTTTTCAGTTCAACAAAATTAGATTATTTCCAGTCTGCTAATTTCTCTAATTCAAGTACATGTAAGTTAACAGATTCCCTTAATAACATTGAGAGAATATGCTTCAAAACCTCAACTTACTATATTAGTAGCTGTTTTAAACTAAATACTAATGGTATAATTTCGACAAATCTGGACGATAAATCTCATCAATGTTAAGTGAAAGGAAAATAAAATAAAACGCAAGTATGAATAATATGCATAAGAACTGAATGAGGCTTAATATAATGCTCTTCTGCACCATCCACACATCGTGAAGTATGTTATCAGGGAAATTTTGCCCGGGATTTCCAACAATAGAAATTTTATCAAGTTAAAAGTATTTCTGCCTATTCCATCTGTTTTGAATCTCAATCTGCCTATTGGTATACATGGAACCTAGCCTGAATGCTTTCCTTACTAGAGAATCCCTAGGAAAATTGTCAGCCAAATGTGAGCAAACCCATCACTGAAAGAATAACCCTGTTTTACAAATGTAACTTGTAATACCCCCGTCAGACCGGGGTAGCATCCTTACTGCACTGTTACGGTGACGGAAAATGATCTCAGTGCGCGCAAAGAACGCCATAAGCATTGTAAAAGCGTGGTGGAAATGCCAGATATCGTTCTGTGGTCTCCAAAACAAATGCCAAGGTCTGCAATCTGACCCGGAAAGCTGTGAGAACGAAGCTTCTTTTCAAGTTTGTAATTTTTGGGGACATTTTCTCGTGTTGTGTTCATGTTTGCCAGCAACCTTATGCATTTTCTGGTCGCCGTACGGTTGCAGCAGTGCAGTAAGGGCGCCATCTCGGTCTGACTGGGGCATTACATGCTTAAGGGTTAATCTTGTGTTTTGATTGGTCAATTAGACACTGTCGATTGGACAGTAACACCCCTCTGTTTTAGTAATTTCTTTTAAAATGCTAAAATAGCATGTTACAATGTCAATAAACACTTCCTGTTTCACATTTAGAGGGGTGTTATTGTGCAATAGACTTGGCCTGAGATTTTACATTAGAACCAGCGATGCTAATGATCTCAGGACATGTCTATTGCACAATAACATCCCTCTAAACAGGAAGTGTTTATATCTCCTAATCCTTAATCTGTTTATTTTAGCTATGAGAATAAGTCAAGAAAGAAAAGATATAATGTTTTTAATGTATATAGGTGAGTTACTGGTACCTTGGGGACAATTTCTGTCCATATAACTCCTCAAGTTATGTCTTTTTATGAATCAAATTTTGTTGCCATTCCCAAATCCACAATCATTATTATAACCAGATATTTCTCATATTTGTAAAGACATAATACCTATTTATTAAATCCTAGAGTTTTATGTTCTTTCGTATACAAATTTTTGACTTTATTACAGAATTCTGTAATTGTGGGGGTGGGTTAAACATTATTGGTGTTCCTGAATTACTATATAGAACAGGGGTGGCCAACCTTTTACATACCATTCGTTAATTTGTGAATTCAGATGCGCCGTAACTCTTCTATCCCCATCTACTTCAATAAACAAAACTCGATCTTTCCTAATTTCATTCATTGAGCTTATTTTAAACTGACAGATAGCATTGACTTAAAACGGGTGGTTGGATGGCCGAATGGTTAGCACATGCGCGCTGTATCATAAAATCTGTCATTGAGTCATTGGCATTGTTTCGCTTGCATGGTTGTATGTGACAAGGAGTAGGGTCCAACCTCCAGGGTTTTTCTCCAGGTCCTCCGGTTTCCTCCTACTGCTAAAGACCCCTACGCGCAAGCGAATTATAGAAATAAAATTGAACCATGTTAGTCCCGAAAAGACCTAGTTTGAGTCGAGTGGAGTTAAACTCTCTCTCTCTTTCTCTCTCTCTCTCTCTCTTTATTATTGTCACAGGGATGCAGTGCAGAGTGAACCACTAATCATTCAATGTGCCACAATTGGTGTATGTGCCAGATGTTGGCCATCCCTGATAAAACGAGGCAGGTGTATTATTTAGTATATATATTACTGAATTTGAAGGTACACCATTTGTATTGTGTTGTGTGTTTATTTAATAGATAATTGGGTTCTTTTTTTTAACAGAATTTGGTGGTACATTATTGGTGTTCCTGATGATGTTGATTTATTTTCCGAAGAAACCACCACTTCCTCCCTGTGCTTCAGCAACTATCAAAAGACAAGATTTCTGGAAAGGACTCAAAGATTTATTCAAGTAAATGATGTTCATGTCCAGTGTGTCTGGAGCTGGGTGCATATATTATTTTCTTCCTGTGCTGTCTCTAATTGCATTCCATTGGGTTCCCATTCTAACAGGATCATCCTGCCACCCACCACTTCCGGTGTCTCTAATTGCATTTCACCTCGTTCCCTTTCTAACAGGATCATCCTGCCACCCCCACCCCAACCTCCACTTTCTCTAATTGCATTCCACCAGGTTCCCTTTCTACCAGGATCATCCTACCACCCACCACCTCCACTATCTCTAATTACATTCCACCGGGTTCCCTTTCTACCAGGATCATCCTGCCACCCCCCCACCTCCACTATCTCTAATTGCATTCCACCGGGTTCCCTTTCTACCAGGATCATCCTGCCACCCACCACCTCCACTATCTCTAATTGCATTCCACCGGGTTCCCTTTCTACCAGGATCATCCTGCCACCCACCACCTCCACTATCTCTAATTGCATTTCACCAAGTTCCTTTCTAACAGGATCATCCTTGTCCCCCCCCCCCCCACATACACACACACATTAAAATGTGGAAATATTTATATAATTGTAATTGAAATCATATTCATCTTATATATAGTAATTAAAACACTTCTTAATGAATGAAAGTGGAGGTGGTGGGTGAGGATAATGGTCTAAAATTTTCACTGTATATAATAATTTAATGTGTTCAATCCTGGATTTGTATGTGATACTAAACCCCATTTATCTCTTTCCATAAATTAAACAGGTTTTGCTCTTATATAAAGTATATAAAGGGTTAAAGAAATGTTTACTCCTGTGTACAATATATATAAAGGGTTAAAGAGGTTTTAAACTGTAAGTAATAATGACATCTCTGTTTTTATTAATTAAGATGTAAACAGTTCTGGTATATAGCTACAGCGTATGGTACATCTCTGGGTGTTATTAATGTGTGGACTGGTATAATAGATGTTAACCTTTCACCTCTAGGTGTATCACAGGTAAATATTACTTAACAGAATACAAGTTTTATGGGAAACAATCACTGGTTTTATTATATAAACACCATTTTTCAGCAAGTATCCTCTTATCAAATGTGACATTTGGTTATTTGTTTATGTTTTTGAAACTAACATTTGATCATTCCGTTATTGGTTTATGTTTTAGATTATATTGGTTATTTATTTATTTTATTGATTCTAGTATTTGTTCATTTGTTTATTTTACAGAATATAACATTTGATTATTTGTTTATGTTATAGAATGTAACATTTGATTATTTTGTTATTTGTTTATGTTATAAAATATAACATTTGATTATTTCTTTATGTTATAGAAATTAGAATGTAACATTTGATTAGTTTTTTTATGATTTTGTTATTTGTTTATGTTATAGAATGTAACATTTGATTATTTCTTTATGATTTTGTTATTTGTTTATGTTATAGAATGTAACATTTGATTATTTCTTTATGATTTTGTTATTTGTTTATGTTATAGAATGTAACATATGGTTATTTATTTATGCTACATTTGGTTATTTGTTTATGTTATAGAATGAAGCTGGTTGGATCGGGTTTTATTCAACATGTGCAGCATGCGTAGCAGCATTAGTTGTAGCTAGGTATGTCCAGTAACATTCATTATCACAACTATTTGTATGTCAAGTAACATTCATTAACTTAACTATAATTGTTGCTAGGTACCTCCAGTAACATTCATTATTTTAGTAAATATTTTTTTATAAGTGAGGATGTTGTTATTGCTATTTGCATGCAGTCAGTAGTTTTGAATTCACTTTGATATTTGGATTAAGTGCTGATGTTGAATGCACTGTTGAAAAAATGTATTACATTTTTGAAAATCTGCATTGTTTTTGCTTTGTAAATTTCTTGCATCCTCGATGTAATGTAGTATAAATATCAATAAAAACATTGAAAATGTAAAAAAAATAAATATCAATAATCGGACAAAATAACAAAACTTTGTACTGAAATTGTCTGTGACGGTAAAAATGTGCCTTTTTTTACACTTGTTTCTCCATGGGGGGGGGGGGGGGGGGTTGGATGGCCAAATGGTTAGCATGTGAGTGCTGAATCATAAAGTCTGTTATTGAGTCAACTGGAGTGGTTTTGATTACCCGGTTGTATGTGACAAGGAGTAGGGTCGTCTGTCCAACCTCTGTCCAAACTCGTGGGTTTTCTCCGGTTTAATCCCACTGCTACAGACCCCTACGCGCAAGCGAATTATGGAAATAAAATTGAACCATATGTTAGTCCCGAAATGACCTAGTTTGTGTCAAGTGGACGTTAAAGTCTCTCTCTCTCTCTCTCTCTCTCTTGTGTCTCCATGGTAAATTGTATTGTTTACAGGTATCCCTTTCATATTTTGTTGTATATTTTATAGGTTTGCTGATGTATTTAGTAAAAGGTTAAAGTTGTTTATATTTATATTATACACTGTTGGTACTGTGTTCATTATCTGGTTTGCTTTAGCCAGTGCTCAAATACTACCTACATCCACTGGTAAGCTATAAAGAAATATAAATAAAAGTCTAACTACCTACTGTTCTACACAAACCCAATCTGATTAAAACACAGATCCTATTTCGTTTCGTTTTTATAGTTCAAAATTTTGTTTTACTTGCCTTTACTACAATAGGATCAGGAAGAGTTGTTATCATTGACGTGTTCTGGATGTTGTGAGGAATTAGCCAATGAATCGGTCTGTTATGGCAAGCTTTAGGCTTGTTTTGCACGAAACTGTGGGTAATCCACTAGTAACATCAATGCTGATTGGTTAATCAAATGTCTGATGTCATAGGGTCAAAAGCCGCTCGTATGACCTCTGACACAACCTATCGCAACAACCGGTCAGATCTTCATGTAGTGTAGGCCATCGAAAGTATAAAAACGAAATGAAAGATAGATTTGTATTTTAATCAGATTAAAACAAACCATGCTGCTAATGAAAAAAGCAAAGGGATATAACCAAAACAGTTGTCCACAATTCTTATCATTCTAAGTAGGTCCATGTATACCATTGGCAGTTAGAAATCAAAATAAGAGTTGTGTCTAGTTGTTTGTATGGGACAAAAAAACAAGGTCCTGTGTATAGTGTATACCGTTGTCAGAATCTCTGATAATTAAAATTTATAGATTAAAATTTGGTGATATTTGATTAGGTAATTGATTTTAATTTTATGTAATTTGGGGAGAGGATGGCGGAGTTGTTTTAATTAATTTTATTAAAAATTTGTGATAATTGATTTGGACATTGAATTTGATATGATTTTGTGTGGAATAATTATTAAAAAAAATTTTTTTTAATTTGTGATAATTGAATAAAATAAAACCAAGTACGACCCAAAAAAAAAAAAAAAAGGTATAGGCAAAATAGTGTAATCAGCAAATGGACTGTTCACCGTGTACAGAATACACGACAAACAGTGGTAACTGGTGTCCGGAAGAGTAAGCTTACCCTGCCTGGCACCATAGCTGCATCCAAACTATTAGACGAAATCTCGGTAAAATAGCGTGATTGGCCAATAGTACATTCAACTATATATGATTTTTGTTTCAAGTGTTTTATATATAACTGTGATAATTTAATTCAAAATTGAATTTGATATGTTTTTTCTTTCAGCTGTTTTTTACCTTACTGTGATAATGGGTGTTATGGCATTAAATGCCTCAGTGCCGTTATTATTTGAATTAGCATGTGAATTAGCCTATCCTATTGGTGAAGGAACAACAAATGGTGTGATGACCATTTTAAATAATCTGGGTGGACTCATTTTCCTGTTCATTTTAATGATACCAAATATAGGTAAAAATAAATACTAACTGTGTTTTTCATTGTTGGACACAACAAGATAGACATATATTTCATAACATCACAACAAGATAGACATATTTCATAATATCACAACAAGATAGACACAATTCATAACATCACACCAAGATAGACACATTTCACGTTCATTTTAATGATACCAAATATAGGTAAAAATAAATACTAATTGTGTTTTTCATTGTTGGACACAACAAGATAGACATATATTTCATAACATCACAACAAGATAGACATATTTCATAATATCACAACAAGATAGACACATTTCATAACATCACACCGAGATAGACACATTTCATAACATCACAACAAGATAGACACATTTCATACAAAAACACAAGATAGACATATATTTCATAAAAACACAAGAAGACAGACATATTTAATAAAACACAACAAGATAGACACATTTCATAACATCACAACAAGATAGACACATTTCATACAAAAACACAAGATAGACATATATTTCATAAAAACACAAGAAGACAGACATATTTAATAAAACACAACAAGATAGACATATTTCATAACATCACAACAAGATAGACACATTTCATACAAAAACACAAGATAGACATATTTCATAACATCACAACAAGATAGACACATTTCATAACATCACAACAAGATAGACACATTTCATACAAAAACACAACAAGACAACACGACAAAATAGACATATTTCATAACATCACAACAAGATAGACACATTTCATACAAAAACACAAAATAGACATATTTCATAATTAAAACACGAGATATATAGACATATTTCATAACATCATAACAAGATAGACATAATATATGTCATTAAAATACAACAAGTTTATTTATATGGTCAAAATTGGTCTAAAATTCAGAAACTAATCTATCAGAAAATATAAATATTGGTATGTTGATGTTTGTGTCCGTTCCTCTTCACAAATTTTTATGAAAATTGACAAATATAATAGGTGTTGATTGAGCATGCCTAGTGAGTAAGACAGGTCACAGGTTTTCTCCCAGTGTTGACCAAGAGGGTTTCTCAGGATTTTCCAGCATGATTTCCCCTAGTCTGTGTTGCAGTGTCTAGTTATTCGAATGGGATGAAACACTTAAAAGACCCCTTGACAGTTGAAATCCAAATAATAGTAGGCTGTAGTGCCGCTGCTTGGGCACTATATCCCTCATATTCCCCTGTTCATTATTCCAATCTGTGCAGAAAAGTAGGACGTTAAACCCCATTTCATTTTTCATTTCTTTAGTTAGCCAATATCGTCCTACTATGACAGGTACAATGTGGATGAACTAGAGGTTAATATTTAATTTTACTGTTACAGGGACAATGTGGATGAACTGGACATTAATTGGAGCAACAGTTGTATGTTTTCCACTTTATGGAATGTTAAAAGAAACTTATAACAGACTAGATATAGATGAAGATAAAACATTGAATTCAAATGTTACAGTAATAACTAAATCACATGCATAACAAAATAATCGCCTATTAAAAATTGTATAACAACTTGAAAATATGTACATTACAGAAATAAATTTATGGCAGATAAAACATGCAAAAGAGCTTTGGAAAAAAAAGTGATTTACAGTGATCAAAAGACAATATAATTTTAAAAAAAAGAAAAAACAAAGCATGATTAATGCCAGTGTATAGGCTGTATGAAGATAATGATAATTGAATATAATTACTGTGTGTATAAGGATAGCTCAATTATTACAGTAACCACTTGCATAATAAAATGACTGTCTGGTAATTATAATTTGTATTTATGTTTTATAATAATGTCCAGGTTGAAGTAAACAACCAATCGTCCTTTTATTGTTAATAATTTCTATGAACATCAATTATGATGTGTTTAAAGATACATTATGGGAGATTAGATAAAGAGCTGGCAGTTCTCACTATAATAGTTAAAAACTAGATAATGTAAAGGGAACTTGCTGAAAATTTCAGTCAAATTGATCCACTCTGAACTGAGATTTTAGCGATTGAATTTTTGGTCTAGCCTTGATCATCATTACCAAAGTCGGTAAGATAAAAAAACATAGTCTCGATTATCCATTTTTTGATTTAATTATCAATGAGCATTAAGCAGCAGATAGGATTCTAATCCAGAAAATATCACAGGCTAGCGATGACATCGAGAGTTGATTATGGTCTGGATAAGTTAATTAATCTCAAATTAATAATTTAGATACCATTTCAGGCCATAAAGAAGGATGTGCCATTGGCAGATTTAGCTAATAGCATTTAGTAATTGAACGGGAAATACACAGGACAATTCTATGGAATGCAATTCCTGTTTATTACTGAGCGATCTTTCGACTAGGGTACTCCAGTCTTTGTTTAGGAATGATAACAAGAAAAGCCTATACAAAATGCTTCTCTGTTTCAAACAGTGATTCTATTTCATACAATTATATTATAATCCATAGTTCTGCAATATTTCAAACTTATTATATTTTCTGGCTGTCAAAATTTTTCTCTGTATCAAACAGTGATTCTATTTTATAAAATTGTGTCCCGTTGACAATATTTCAGACTTATTATATTTTCTGACTGTTATTTATATATGTTTTCTGTCTCCTCATGGATAATACTGTTGTGAATCTAGTAAAACCTACATATCTATATTATTTGTTTATTTGTATATACATGTATTGGTAATGATTTATCAACCTTAAACAGTGTCTTAAACTGTCTTGACATAATAATATTGTTGACTAATGTGTTATATGTTATTTGACAGTTAAAGAGCAATACATGCGTCTCCTGTGCTGCAACGCATCTTAATAATAGTCAGCTGATCTGAGCTATTGGTGTTCATATACCACCGAATATGGTTATTTATAGATGCACTAAAACCAAAGTCAACAATTCCTCATTATATAGGCGAAATATTGTTAAAATTGTTTTAAATTATACAGTATAATATTAAGGCAAAATATTGTGAAAATTGTTTTGAATTATACATATGGGTAAACATTGGTAAATCATTTTAAATTATACAGTATATTACAAGGGTAAAACATTGGTAAAAATCTTTTTAAATTATATATTATGGTATATTATGTTTTGTTTCATTCAAGTCAGTTAAGCCAGGAATACTCATTGAAAGACTTATTTCTTATTTAATTAATGGAACTTTTATTAACTTGTTGTTGTTATTGTCTTTTGAAAATTTCCCCTTGATTTTTTGTTGCTCTATGTGTAACCTATATATAAATGGAAAACTAACAAAATTGTGTTATAAAATAAATTTATATTTATATATATCTTTGTCTCATTGAAACATTTTATAAATTTATATATTCTTTAATTTACTATTTTTTAAAATAAATGTAAATAATTTTTTTTTTTTCATTATTATTATCAAAAACATCTATATTTGGTATCTATATTATATAGTAAAATTGGTGATCATAGTAAATACTGAACCGAATTGAACTATTTTTGGATATTACTTGGTTCAGTTTTATATATTTTAATGGCCGATACTCATTATAAAAAAAAATATTTTAAACCAAATTTAACCAAATGGGTGCCATACAAAATTCATACCCACTGGCATTTTATCTTGGTTCATCTAAATGATTAAATGCCTCGTGCTTTCAAAAAGTTGGGAGGGGGGGGGGGGGCCTTTTCTATTTTCATATATGAAACAATTGTTTTCTATTTATTGAATGTATAAATGATGTAAATATTTTTAAAAATACCTTTAGTTTTTATTAATGGATGTAAATTAGAACAAATGTTTATTAATGGATGAAAATTAGATAATATTCTTAAAAATAAATGGAACATGTTTTTTATTAATGGATTATTAGAAGAATTGTTTTATAAATAGATGTAAATTGTTTTATTCATGGATGTAAATTAGAACATTTTTTTATTAATGGTTGTAATTTAGAATATATTTTTTATTAATGCATGTAAATTAGAACATATTTTTTATTAATGCATGTAAATTAGAACATATTTTTAAAAATTAATGGATGTAAATTAGAATATATTTTTAAAAATTAATGCATGTAAATTAGAACATATTTTATATTAATGGATGTAAATAATATAATATTTTAAAAAAATAATGGATGTTAATTAGAAGAAATTTTTATTAATGGTTGTAAATTATTAAATTGTTTTAAAAATTAATGGATGTAAATTAGAACATACTTCTATTAATGAATGGACATGTTTGTATATGTATCTTTGTTTCTTGGTTAACCAGGGAAAATTTATAAGTTTCTAATTCAAACTATAGATGTCTAATTTCATACTGTTCTTAAAAATGACTTGCAATACAAATAAACCTGAAAAGCAATAATCTTTAATTTAAGGGGAATTAAAATTTTGACTGATGACTATACAAACTTTATTAAACAAATTCTGAGCATTTGTTTGGGTTTTTCTAAACAAAAAAAAACCGAAATCTGTTAACTAAAATTCAATAAATATTAGAACTTGAATCCAGTGATTCAATACCTGTTATTATAATTATATACATTATTTTTTACAAAATAAATTTTAAGAAAAAATAAATCAATATTTTTGCTAATCTAGAATCAGTGTGTTGTCATTATACCCCACATTAAAATGTTGTTGTATATTGCCTGTCGTACACAAACAGTGTCTTACATGTATCTACAGATTAAATGTAGAAAGATTCTACCATCCTCAGTATCCCCAAGGGTTTGTGGAGTATAACTGAACGATACCACTGGGGATACTGATGGTGATATTCTACATCCGAATCGTATTCCGATGATTATTCCGAGTATGATTTTTCCCAAAATACTTCTCTTGGATTTGGTTCAGGAAGTCCTGCAATTTCAGAAATAAAATTTATCATAAACTAAAATAGAATTATGTCTTAGATTATTATTACGACATTTTGTTTGATATAATATTTTTCTGAGGGACGAACCAAATCTAGGAATCCGCGATATAAAGAAGGCTATCCTGCTCCTTTCCTAATATTATCGTTGGAGAAACCACGACCCTATTGGTGATGGAATGAAGCACAGAGGTATATATATATTCACCTAATATACACGTGAATAAACGAATTTACAGACAGAAAGGTTTATTCTCTTACCTTGAATCCATGGTAGTAGTTTCAATAATAACAGACGTCTTCCTAATTCTGAAACTTGTAAAGTTGTTATAGTACAATTGAACTAACGTCATCAGTTTCATTATCTCATCGTTTTAATTTGTGGCGTCATAATAGCCAAACTTTTAGCCGAATACCTTGTACCAGGATCTTTTATTCAATGCCAACTTTGATCTTTTTATTTACACTTTATTAGACATATCGGTCATAATCCGTATTTAAATTTGTCACGATGTATTCAGAGTGTCATAAAGCCCTTGTTCTTTTCTTAAACTCAGATCACATTCGCCAACCAAATTCTGACGACTTTACCCTTCCAGGAGCACCTTATACCACTTGCCATTGGGCTTATTGTTTATATCTAGTGAAACATTCGCGTTGCTAAAGGCTGGGAAAGGTGGAAAATCAACACATATTGTCACCAGGAACGTTTAGAGGTAATGATATTTAATGTGATTAGAGTTGGAGTATTAGGATGTTTTGGATTTGTGTGAGTTTGGGTAAATTGTGCAGTTGGTAGTAGTCGGTGAACATGCGTACGAATTGTCAAAGGCGAGAGTGCTGTAATAGACACCCACAATATTAATAACCCACCAGACTTGTCCCGTTATTATTGGTAAAACTAGCGCTGTAATTGATTTTTATACGCCCACATCTTAATGTGGACGTACCCTTCCGCCCGCCGTTTCGCCCACTCTATCTTGTCAGCACAATAAGAGCCTACAATTTTAATTTGATTTTCTGCCACTTTCAGGAATTATGACAAGATGTGGGCCCCTGTTTCTTTTCGGCGAAATCAGATTGAGGTTGACTTCGATTTGTCGTTTGTCAGTTTATAGTCATTTTTGTTGATTTGTTTGGTTTAGACGGTTTAAATTAACCAGGTTTTGGTTAATATTCATTATTTAGAGGCGAAAAGATAACGAAGTTTTAGTTTATGGTGATATGTGAGGCGAATAGTTACATGTTATTAGTAGCCTTCGTGTATCTCAAATTGGCCGAATGCTCCAAAAAGATGTGCGGATGATCGCAGGTATGTTATCTATGCAATACGTAAGTTAGATTGGGCGGAGCTATGGGAACGTAGCTAAAAACGTTGAGATATACTGATGTGCTTGATTTTAGCACGATGGGGTGTCTTTAATTAGTTTCACATGGCAGAATTAATCAGGCGCGGATCCGGGGGGTGGGGGAGGGGGGCACCCGGCGCACGCCCCCCCCCCCTTTTTTCCGGTGGCGAACGATTTTTTGCCCCATATTCTCACGGGAAAGGAGAAAAAAAATACTTAAAAATGGTAGTGATCCCCGTCGTAAATTGGTGGTCCCTGTGTCCTTGTGTGGTGACTTGGTTGATTGCCCATCCGTCCTCTCACCGAGGGTCATACATATGCCCAGCCCAATGTAGTGAAACAACTTTCGTTTAGCTGTAAATATTGTTAGTAAAGTTAATCAACCGGTGTTTCTAACAGAATCGACAAGGCAATTCTTGCGACCTTTAAAGGCTATCCTACTTTCCGTGTATGTTGATTTTTGCCTGTTTTATATGACATAATGTTTAGCCCCGACTTCATGATGTAAAGATGTCAAATTTAAAATGCCGGGAAAAGTAAGCTATTATCGCTTCGATTTAAAAGAGGCGATTTGTACCTGGGTCAGGTAGGATTATAAGCTTAATTGTATTTGGGTGTGGCAGAAATGTTATAAATAATAATCAATCGATGTTTGGAAGGAAAAAATATCAATTTTGCTTATTTGATGCCCGATGTGATCAGCATTGGAGTTTGCCAGTTGGATCTACATAGTACCATCTCTTATCTCGAAACACGGAGGGTTGAGAGATGAGGATTCTTGTCAAGATTGGGACTAACGTCGCCTGTCCGGGCTTATATGTTTCTCGTTGAGTAAGGCACTGGATCACTTACCAGGGGGTCCATGGTTCGATCCCGGTGATAGCCGATACATTTTCCTGGAATTTTCTGTCATTGCAGACCCCATAGCACACGGTATGGCGCAGGTCCATCTTTATTATCTCGGTAGGTGCAGAAAGGCAAGTATCCCTCTGTCAGTGGAATACAGGGCGGGGGACCTGGCAGTGTCTATAGTCATTTGGATGGGACGAAAACCGAGGTCCCATATACACAATGGTATGTACGTAAAAGATTCCTTAACAGCTGGAATTCGAAATAAGAGTAGGCCGTAAAATAACTAAATTTGATTGACTTTTAGTTCTTGCAAGTGTTATCATTTACTCGCCCAATTCAATCTGATTAAAACACTGATCCTATTTCGTTTCGTTTTTATAGTTCAAAATTTCGTTTTACTTGTCTTTACTACACTAGGATCTGGAAGAGTTGTTATCATTGACGTGTTCTAAATAGTGCGAGATATTAGCCAATGAAACGGTCTGTTACGGCGAGCTTTAGGCGTGTTTTGCACGGAACTGTGGGTAATCCACTAGTAACACTACTTCTGATTGGTTAATCAAATGTCTGACGTGATAGGCTCACTTGCCGCTCGTTTGACCTCTGACGTGACATATCGCAACAACCGGTCTAATCTTCATGGAATGTAAGCCATTGAAAGTATAAAAACGAAACGAAATATAGATCTGTATTTTAATCAGATTGTCGCCCAATTATACTATATGAATTAACTTTTAATATGATTAATTAAAAACATGTATGAAATCTGTTAATTGTTCTTTATTATTTCCATTCGAAATAAATTTACTTCTCAATAAACTACTTATAAACATGTTTTAAAATTGTACTTCATTTGAAAGATAATAATATTTAAAGCACTCCATCACCTTAATAGTCAAAATATTTGATCTGTAAAGCCGTTATAACAATCGTTTTCAAGCCTCCCAAAAATCATTATATTATATGCAATTGATGCTGTTTATGCCAGTTTTATATTTTTGGCAGACTAAAACAATTAAAAATGGCGACAGGAAGCCAATAGACACAATTATCAACTACCAAAAGGATATAATAGTTATAATTTTATGGATTCGAATAATTTTAGACCAACAGTTGTTCTTTAGATTTTTTAGTTTATATATTTGATTTCATACATTGCTGTTCATCAAATTGGTCAGGATTTAATATGTTATTAAAATGCCCAGCACCCAACTTGAATGTCGTCTTTATACCAATTGTTGTTACAGGATACCTGACCATCTACGGTGTCACATTCAAATCTGAAAATATACATTGAAAATGGTGGGGGTTTTTTTCATTTCTAATACACGATGTCGTGGGGCCGCGGGGGGGGGGGGGGTATTTCTTTTCATTTTCAAGTCGTGAGAAATTTGGGCGAAAATGAAATTGTCGCATCGAGCATTTTCATATGGTTCTTGGTCAAAACATTAGATTATATTTTATCTAATAATTTCAGTGTTTGATGTATATATGGTTTTTATTTATGCTCCGCTAAATTGCTAATATGGGTCACAAAACATATAATAATGTAATATGAATGTATATAAACTAATTTACATTCAATCTTTTCCGTTTTTACTCTAATTTAAAATCAGTTACGTTAGGCGAAAAAAGCGAGAAGTCTCAATCGAATGGCAATCTCTAGCGTCTTTTTATTCCAATCTACACCGGTAGTATCTATTGCACATGCTCTCCAGATAAGAACATGGCGTCACCGTTTGAAATGACTTGTGGAATATGTCTAGCCTCGTTCTTCGAGACCCTTGTTACAAATGGCGTTGAAACGCATTCGCAAAATGTTTTGACTTAATTATTGGATATCAGAAGCCCATCTTTTCCCGGTAAGATTACAACATCAGCGTTGATTTAAATTGACAAATAATTCGTGTTTTCAATGTCGAAGACTGGATGATATTGAGTTAAAGACTTAGCTACTTTAAATAATTAAGTTACTCGTGTTAAAGCTATATAGTATACTGTATACATAATAATTATAGCGTGACATGACAGGGAACCAACCTGCACACTGCATCCGGAACAAGAGGGCATCCATTTTGTTCACCTTGACACTCAACAGCATTAGTTGTAGTTACAGCCAACATTACAACAACCAATAACACTACACAATACATTGTTTTCATCTTGAACGTCTCCTTAAAAAGTAATTTTCATAATTATAAAGAGGAAGTAACTCTTGTAAGTAACTGTCACTGTAATTTATGAAATGAACCACTTAAAGATACATTATGGGAGATAAGATAAAGAGATGGCAGTTCTCGCTATAATAGTTAAAAACTATATAGTGTAAAGGTAATTTTCTGAAAATTTCTGTCAAATTGATCCACTATGAGCCGAGAAAGAAGCGGGTGAAATTTTTGCATAGTCTCGGTCATCATTACTAAAATCATTAATATAAACAGCATAGTCTCGATTATCCACTTTTTTGATTTAATTATCAATGGCCGTTAGCGGCATATAGGAATCTAATCCAGCCAACATCGAAGGCTAGCCTTGACATCGAGAGTTTATTATGGTCTGGATAAGTTAATTAATGTCTAATTGATAATTTAGATAACATTTCAGGCCTAAAGAAAGACTTGTAATAAGCAGATTTTGCTCTTGCATAATGCATCTTTAATAAATAACCACACATCATTTGAAGCTTTTAAAGTGGACATATTGTTCTTTACAAAAAGAAACTGTTGGAAACATATTATATCAATTAAAGACCAAAATTGAGGATGGAAATTAATAGCGTTAATGGGCTTATAACTTTATATTGTCCATAACATTTACATTAAACATCACGAATTATAATTTAATATTGGCCCATTTCAGCCAATATTGGTGTTATTATCTTACCGTGGGCTCCATTTAAGGCACGGTGCATGGCACACAATTAATTCCCAATGTCGGCTTCTCTATTGTCTCGAGCACCATTTGTAATGAAGAAAGCAAAACATATCCCACAAGTCAGTGCGGGAGTAATAGTAATGGTTTGATCCACAAACGACAAAAACAAAAAGAGAAAATTGTTTTGGATTGTACAAACCAGATGCAAACTACTGACATTTGATTTGGACTGCTCACGTATTTCGTCGAACATAACTGATTAGAAATTACAATTTTAATTGTAATTTTAATTTTAATTATTGAAATAAAAGTAAACCATATGTTAATCCCGAAATGACCTAGTTTGTGTCGAGTAGACGTTAAACCCCATTTCTCTTTCTCCCTCCTTGTGTAGTGTCGCAATGAGTAACAATATTGTTATTAATTTATAAAAATCAACCACGCACAGTCTTTGGATGGAGTCATTATAATATGAAGTTTTTTTTATATTATGGTGTTGTACAAACTTATTGAACTTCACAAGCGTTCACATTTCTCAAATACAACTCTTACAATTCTTGAATTGGACGACTACCAAAACTCTTAAACCTAACCCGGGACCTATAGCCCCAAATTCTTAAACCTAACCTACAATCTCGCCAACATGCAACAATCACGCGCCCTGACAAAAATTGTGCTGGCATTATCAAATAGATTTAGCTATCGAGTGATACATAATCGACATTATTCAAGAATATTGCAAGTAACGGAGCTTAATCTGTAAATTTATATGAATATTCAACAATTGATTAAAGACAACTATTTATTTTTATTTTAATCATTGATTATTTGAAAGTCGTTGTGGTCTGACGGTAACCCAAATGAAAAGATGTTTTAACACTTTAACTTATTAATAAATGAATTGCTACTTACTTTCCAAGTCGAATGGTTCTATGTAAAATGGGTTATTATAATATCCAATTGTCTATATACTAACATTTGATAATTACATAGATGCGACATTTATACGAGGGGAAGGCCTATTATTTCTATATTTCCTATCTATATACTTTAATATGTCTGACACATCCTCTAATTACGAGACTGACATTTTAATGCGTATATCCAGGGAAGTTAAAGTAGTCAAGCCTTTAACTCAATATCATCCACTGTCTTCGACATTGCTAACACGACTTATTGCCCAATTTAAATCCACATTGACGTTGTTACCTTACCATGAAAAGATGGGCTTCTGGTATCTAATATTTAAGACCAAATTAAAATTTTAAAATTGGCACACGAATCGCGTGCCAGAATGCTTTGAGCGTTATTTGTAATGAAGCGACTCGATGAACGAGGCTAAACATATTCCCACACAGGAGAATACTACAGGTGTAGACTGGAATAACCAGACACCAAAGACTGCCATTCTATTTGCACTCTTCGCGTATTTCGCCGAACACAAGTGATTAGAAATTACAGGAAAAAACAGAAACAATTCAACTTAAATCAGTTTATATACATTCATATTACATTATTATATGCGTTGCGATCCATTTGTGTCCATTTCTAGATGCCTAAGAATACAGATTTAGCTCTTTTAAATGAAGGGAATAAAGCCGGTTTAACTGCAGTGGTTTACCCGACAATATTTCTTATCGGATGAATAGATTACAGTATACATGCAGCGCACACACATAATTTATCATTTATATTGCAATAATTAAAAAAATATGCACAGATGACAATAATATTAGGGTAGACAATTTTATTAAGCATGCAAAGCCAAATTTTATTGATATCTTTCAGTTAGGCTAGTTATTCGTGTATGAACTTGGGTGATTGAAATGAATTGACGTTTAACGTCCTACTTTCTGCACCGATTGGGCTAATGAAAACGTTCGTGTGCTATGAGGAGGTTTTCTCCGGGACCTCAGGGTTTCCTCCCACTGCTACAGACCCTACGCGCAAGAGAATTATTGAAATAAAATTGAACCATATGTTAGTACCGAAATGACCTAGTTTGTGTCGAGTGGACGTTAGATAAATTGCCGCAAGGTATTAGAATTTTATTCAGCAATCTCCGAGGAGAACCCGCGGAATAATCAAAGTAAGTATATCTACTAGTCGGTCGGATGGGACGTGGCTGTGTGGTTTAACTTGCAACTTATATCATCAGGTCAGTCATGGACTGAGTACGGGTTGTCTACCTACGTGGGTCTTACTCCGGGTGCACTGGTATTCTCCAACTGCTAAAGACACTTCTCTCACGAGGTCCCGCATAGACCCAAGTGCTGTTTGTACGGTGAGAGAGAGAGAGAAATGGGGTTTAACGTCCACTCGACACAAACTAGGTCATTTCGGGACTAACATATGGTTTAATTTTATTTACATAATTCGCTTGCGCATAGGGGTCTTTAGCAGTGGGAGGAAACCGGAGGCCCCGGAGAAAACCCACGAGGTTGGACAGGCGACCCTACTCCTTGCCACGTACAACCGGGGATTCGAAACCACGCCAGTCGACTCAATGACAGACTTTATGATACAGCGCGCGCACGCTAACCATTCAGCCATCCAACCCCCCTTGTTTGTACGGTAGCTTGCCTTTAACTACGTGGGTTTTACTCTGGCGTTCTCTAATTACTAAAGACACTACTCTCTCTCCAGACCAATTCTTATTTCGAATTCCAACTGTCACTTAGGTGAGTGATAATAAATACATAATCCTTTCACAAGATGAGGTTTAACGTCTACTCGACACAAACTAGGTCATTTCGGAACTAACACATGGTTCAATTTTAGTTCAATAATTTGCTTGCTCTGAAACCGGAGGACCCGGAAAAAACCCAGGAAGTTGAACAGGCGACCCTACTCTTTGTCACGTACAACCGCGAAATCGAAACCACGTCAGTTGACTCAATGACAGGCCTTATGATACAGCGCGCACGCGCTAACCATTCGACCATCCAATACAACCCCCGGTTATATTTATAAACGAGTTGACTTTTGACTCATATTTGAGCGCTATCCAATCACGTACAGACCACTACCACTATAACCGGTTTTACGATCATATTGATTGCATCGTACCTTGCTGAATATATATGTCGAAAATCATGTAATTATTTTTTATCATAAATATTTCCAGGCAAAAATAGCCGTCACCGATTTCTGACTGTGACAATTCCATCCCAATTGAGTTTCCCAAAAAAAAACGTCTTCATTAGTCCAGTAGGAGGAGAAAATTATGACGTTTGATTTCATTTCATTTTACTTGTTTTCAAAATTTTATTAGACTTGGCCCACCAATGTGTTCACTCTTAGTTGGACGTTAAACCCCATTTCATTTTCATTTGCGTTAACTCTTTAGAGAGTTGTTTCCCTTTGATCATAGTCACGATTACGTTTTGGCGTAAAATCCAATCTAAATATAACATAAAAAACAGACACACAAAAATATAATTAGGTATTTTTAAATCTCCAAATCGTATCAATTATTAGTTTTGAAAAAAAAACAAGCAACAACGGGTATCGTCTGCCATCTACCATAATAATAATTTTAAAAATAAGTGGCAAAATGTACGATATATTGACAATTTCAGTCAAATTACTTTATTAGGTATGTTTGGAGTTTTGACAAAAATAGCATAGTCTCGATTGTCATTGCAACGATAATAAACGAATTCTCGATTTTCCACTTCAATGCTAACCGATTACATAGCGCGGATGATCTAATCCACTGAATACACAAGCCATCCTATGCTCTAGAGAGTTGATTATGGCTTGTAATGTGAATACTAATATAAATAATAGTCTATTAAACATTTGAAACCAGAAAAATATCTCTAATAGGCAAATTTAGCTCTTGCACAATGCATATTTAACCTCGTTTCCCCAATTGCACCCGATCATCACTAAATAAACTGTCATGTTATAACTAACTATTTAAAGTACAATCTTAACTCTTCCATAATACACCTCTAATTGTACGGCTACTGCAGTCACTAGTATCAACAAGTTTTTTTCATCTAAACTGAATATTACGGCCGCATACTTTGTTCGCCCTGTTAACACCTTGACTCCAGTGATCCAGTATCCCAGTTATCCAGTCTTATAGTGCTCCAGTTATCCAGTGTTCCAGACTCTTGTTTTCCATTATCCTATTTACCAGTTTTCCAGTATTCTATTCTCCAGTTCAGCAGTATTCTATTCACCAGTACTCTATTCACGATGAACCCCATAATCAAAACCTACGAAGTCCCCGAAGACGAGACCAGCAGGGTGTCCTACCACGTGGCGGTCAGTAGCACAGAGAGATTGACCGACAGGTCTATCTTGAAGTGCCTGATCGACCTGCTCGGCAAGTGGGACGATATATTAACAATATATCAGGTTAAAGAAGAATGGCATGTCCACGTGAAGACGAAAGAGGTCAAAGCCACACTACTAGAAAAAGAAAGCCACACCTACATGGGGATAGAATACAGATTCTTCAGACGATTCTCGAAAGTAGTAACCCTCACCGTATATGACTTTCCAGTCTCTTACTCAGACGACTATTTTCATAATATTATGACCGATATTGGGTACGTCAGATCCTTCAAAGACCAAAGACTGCCGGGCACTAGAGTTTACAAGAGAGTAAGAGAGGTGGAAATAGAAATCAAGACGGAGGAAATGAAAAATATTCCACAGATAATAGTTCTGAAGACCCCTCACGGAGATGCCAGAGTCCGAGTCGTAACACCAGGCCAAGCTTCTCCATGCTTCCGATGCGAGAAGTTGGGCCACTTACGCAAGGAGTGCCCTCTTCGAGGCCCAGAAAGGGAAAAGAACAAACGGCCAGCACAACACCCAGTTCCAGAAGCAACAAAGCCAGTCGAGGACAGTAAAACAGTGATCGAAACAGTAACCCAGTCACCGCCAGTAACACAGTCTCCGCCAATAGAACCAAAGGCACCGAAACGAAGGAGAGAAGAGGGAGGTAGAACAACAGCAAAAGAAACAAGCTTCGAATTTACAAAGCCAAGACCACCTGCAATAAAAATAAATGAGAGCAGCTTTAACATCCAAGAATGCAGCTACCATCCCTCAACCTCAACACCTCTTGAGATCAGCTTCGATCCGAACATTGACAGTTTTATTGCTATCGACTAAAAAAAAAAAAAAAAAAAAAAAAATCCTTAATCAAACATAAAACGTGATTGTCTGCGATATCACCTCGGTGGAAGCGGACGTAAAATACAACAAACTACTACTACTGTTTCAATTTTAAGGACATTTTAACTCTTCCATAATACACCTCTAATTGTACGGCTACTGCAGTCACTAGTATCAACAAGTTTTTTTCATCTAAACTGAATATTACGGCCGCATACTTTGTTTCAATTTTAAGGATATTTTATAATCGCAGTAATGGGGTTTAACGTCTTATGGACAAAATAGTTGGCAATATTCATTTCAATGTAAAAGCCTGACAGGAATTTTACCCAGACATTGGTGTGTTTGCCTACTAACTCTTCTTTGAATTCATGCCGCCAATTAAGGGGTCTGTTAAATGTGCACCCGACATGTACACGATGGACCTTTATTTATCGTTCAATCCGAACGGCTAGGCACACACGGATTATAAGTGAGAACGAAAGTGTTTCTCGACCCACTCCGGGTTTGGCGTCAGTAGACCAATAGAGAGAGCAGTGCTCTGCCGCATCAATCACCGCGTCCCCTATTTTATAATGCAACTCGGCCCTAAATTACGATAGGATTGTTCCTATGGAGTCCACGATCTGGTACGTGCAGATACGTTCGGATACATTTCGATACGATCAAGACCACAATATAATATGATAAGACCTGATAGGATCACCACGATTGCTCCACGATTAAAACCACGATTTCGATCGTAGCGCGAATCGTGATAGTGGGAACTTAGCATCAAATGGGATACAAACCGTGTCAACTACACCGCCAATTGGATCTCGAAGTTTGCGGGAATGCCGCTTTCCGGGGAACATTTTCCTTATAGCACACTAGCCTATGTCCGTCGTCATTTTCCCGGTTGGTGCTGAAAAGTAGGACGTAATATTATAACCAATTTCATTTTAATTATAAAAAAATACTATAGACCTACTATTAGTTACACGTGAAGTGCACAATTTTACCAAGAGCTATAACTAAGGTTAGGATTAAGACAGGTTTATTATTAGACTTTAGTAAATGAGACTCTAAAACCATGGAATATTGAAATCTCCAAGGAGAACACTAGACTGATTTGTAATTGATTGTAAGAGAGATGTTTATTATCCTCATCAACACCGTCTTTAATAAATATTGTCCGAACGAGGATAATCGGCCATGATGGGAGAACTCTTTGATTTTCACCATAAGAAATGAATGAACAAATAAGTCGTTTTGTAATATTATTCCTGGCGATGAGATGAGGAGAGGTAGGGTTGATTTTTTTAAAATTCTTTCTCGCTAGATATTATCGAATATTAAACCAAAAAATATTAGTTGATGCTTCGTTTTATGATTGATTAAAATGAAGTAGATTGGAATTTCTCTTAACTTTTATATTAGAAAATATTTTATGGTTTCAAAATTTATTTAGTTTACACTTGCTTCGACCTAGCGTATTTTTAGTGTTTAGACAACTTACTTAACATGTAATTGTATCGTTAGCTGTTTGTCCGGGGAAGGTACAACGTATAGTCGTTCGGATGGGACGAAAAACCGACGTCATGTGTGCACATTGGTGTGCACGTACAAGATGCCTTGGCAGTTGGAATTTGATATAAGCGTCGGTCGTAGCATCGCCGTCCGGGCAAAATTTCTCTATAGTCCATTATATGGCGTATGCCAGTCTTCATTAGCATTTCGTTTCAGTTGTCTAGGGTTACTGTCCACTCGTTTCATAACTTAATCTAGAACATCTAATGCCACTTCGCATATTATTAACCGTTTGTATTGCAAATGATCAGATTATTTAAAGTAACTTTCCATCATCTTTGATTAAGTCATCCATACACTGGCGTAATCAGTTGAAAATAAAATAAATGGGCATGGGGGAGAGGAGGTCTGTATTACGTTGCTTCCGATTGACTAGAATTATGTCCTTGCCGCCCGACCAAATTTCCACCCCCGTCCAGCACCTTAGGGAGATGGGCACTTGTGTAGACATGTATATACGATCTCGGCAAATACAAGGATCAAGTTCGGGACTCTTGGTCAGTGAGCTCGCTCCGTACTTACTAAATCGCCGGGATCCTTCTCGACCAATGCCGGGATCGAACCAGGACTTCCTGCTTAGTGAACTAGCGCCATACTCACTGATGAACCTTGACCCCATGTTATATAAACTTAATCAATGAACTTCATGAATTATTAAAAATTTAAACTGCTGGATAATCCTTTTATATTAGATAAGGTAATCCATGTTCTATATTTACCGTTAGTTGAATATTAATCAATGGTTAAACTTATATAAGGATGTCTTATCTTAATACGACAATACAAGATTGAGATTTTATAAACATTACTTCTGATAAGCTACAATAGGGAATTTATTGTTAACAACATTTTAAAACATTCTTGGAAAGTCCCACCCACACGCAATCTGATTAAAACACATATCCTAATTCGTTTCGTTTTTTATAGTTCAAAATTTTGTTTTACTTGTCTTTACTACACTAGGGTCTGGAAGAGTTGTTATATTACCGGCGTTCTTGTGAAGTGAGGGATTAGCCAATGAAATGGTCTGTTACGGTGAGTTCTTGGCGTGCGATGCACGGAACTGTGGGTAAACCACTAGAAACGTCAACGCCGATGGGTTAATCAAATGTCTGACGTCATAGGATCAAAAGCCGCTCGTAATATGATCACTGACGAGACCTTCCAGTACAACCGGTCAGATCTTCATGTAGTGTAGGCCATCGAAAGTATAAAAAACGAAACAAAATATAGATCTGTATCTTAATCAAATTGACCTACATGCAAGAGATGGTGGGTTTCAGAGTTTCAACTACCAGGGGGAGTTGGATGGCTGTATCATAAGGTCTGTCATTGAGTCAACTGGCCTGGTTCTGATTCCCCGGATGTAAGGATGTACGTGACAAGGAGTAGGGTCGCCTGTCCAACCTCGTGGGTTTTGTCCGGGTCCTCCGGGTTCCTCTCACTGCTAAAGGCCGCTACACGCAAGCGAATTATTGAAATAAAACTGAAATGACCCCGAAATGATCTAGTTACTCTCTTTCTCTCTCTCTTTGGCCGCACAAAATATTCTCTGTTTTAAAAAAACAAAAACAGAATAACCCACTCTTATATTGGATTCCCACCGCCAAGGGATATTTTACGTGCACGCCAATTTATACACCGGACCTCGGGTTTTCGTTCCATCCGAAGGACTAGGCTAGACAGCTGTCCTTGTCGGGCCCTCCATCCTGCACCACTAACAAGTGGAAACCAAGTCGGAAAATCCCAATGAACTTCCTCGGCCAATGCAGGGATCGAATATGCGACCTCCAGGCTAACGAACCTACGTCTTACCTACTTAGCCACCGTTTTTATAAAGGAAACGTCGTTGTTGTTTATGATTTATGCTTTAATATAGTATAATTTATCAAATAAAAAGAAGAATATATATTACACATGTTTACTATAGTAGGAGAGATGAACACATAAATTATGTTGTTCGTACTAAATATATCATCTAGCCTTTAGGGTACATTCAACTTAGTTCACCTAGTTTATTTCGGGGGGGGGGGGGGGGATCACGTGGCTAAGTGGGTAAGACGCTGGCTCGCTAGCCTGGAGGTCGGGTGTTCGATCCCTGCATTGGCCGAGAAAGTTCATCCAGATTTTCCGGCGTGGTTCTCCCTTGTCAGTGATGCAGGACGGAGGGGCTGACAAGGAAAGCTGTCTATTCGTTCGGATGGGACGAAAAACCGAGGTCCCGTGTACACATTAGCGTGCACGTAAAATATCCCTTGGCAGTTGGAATTCGATATAAGAGTAGGCCGTAGTGCCACTGCCCGGGCAAAATTTCCCTCATAGCACACAGTATGGCGTATGCCCGTCTTCATTAGCCCAGGTTAGGAGCAGAACAGTAGGACGTTACACCCCATTTCATTTAATTTCAGTTTATTTCGGTTGTTGGATTTACCTTGTACATAATACACATGATCCGCAGAACGTGTACCACTGGGGGTGAGAAATTGGCCTGGACAGCGCATACTCTACGTCCAGTTCCAACTGCCAATATGCTTCAATTTTAATGACTAGCTTTAACGTCCTACTTTTCACCAACCGGGATAATGAAGACAAGCATATATCATGCAGTGTGATATTCTATTCACATGCTATTTCCAATTTACCATTCTGCACACAGAAATCCATCTACTTCATTCCTCAAGAATAGATCTCTGCCCTAAATGGCCGCCATATCAAGAAATTAGTATACTGATTTGTAATGCGTTTCTACTCCGTTTCACATCTGTCATACACACAAAGACTAAATCAACTTTTTTTTTCAATTTTAATTGAATGGAAGCAAAATATAAAAAAAATCAACAAAATTCTCGAAGTATACATAGTGTATTCGGCTAAAATCGTCGATTTAGGACTTAAATGTCGGTCAACTAGCTTAGTGTCTGTTGACCTATACCTAAGTTTAGTATGCCAATTTAAAGGACAATATTGGTGTCAGTCATTATAAAATATGTGATAGAACTGGTTAAATACATCCCAAATATAACTGAAATTCGATCGTTTGTCTGTTACCGCTCGTTACTTCAGTCTGTTATATAGAAGGACAACTCGTGTTTGTCATGTTTGGCGTCACTTCCCGTTTCTTCACGTGCTTGTTACACGTCTCCCGTAGCAATGATCTCTGTGTTAAAATTATATTTGGAAAGTATTTAACCAGTTCTATCACATATGTAATTATGACTGACACCAATATTGTCTTTTAAGTGCACGCCAACAGGACGTTGTTTTGTCGCGTAAAAGGAACAGGTCGATGCTGTTCCTTGTCAGGTGCTCCTGTGAACCAGTCTGGAAGATCCCTTATTTTTTTTTTTTTTTTTTTTTTGCTGGGGGGGGGGGGCACTGGAATCGAAACGGAACCCCCATGTCAGTAGGCCAGCACCATAGCCTATCCACCGAACCATCGTGATAATTGTTTTAAAACAATGACACAGCTCGAATTATAATATCTCGACCAAAGAAAAAAAAGAAAACAGAACATAACAAAAGACTATAAATAAATAAACATCGAATGAACATTGATATATTATTTGGTCACGTGTCACTGGTTCATGTAATCTACACCTTTCAGCGCGTTCTATCATCAAAGACACAAATATACATATATATTAATAAATAAATTCAAAGCCTAATCTTATCACAAAATCTAACTTGATTCAGAGAAATCTGAAGGAAAAAACAGTTAAATGATTTGGAGTATATTAAAAGATCTCGACATTAATAATACAAAATAGTATTTACAGGTATTTCTCGTTTAACACCTGTTTCTCCTCAATAACTATTAAGTCATGCAATCTATTTATAGAAATGACGTGTCTTATATACATCTATCATGTTATTAATCTGTTTTTGGTCTTCAATCGTTTAATATTTAAGTGTGATTTTCTAAATTCCCAAAGCGATCCGACTTCATTTATAGTCCGGTGATTTTAACTCCGATTTTAGTCCGATTTTTAAATTTGAATTAAGAAAACCACTTTGATGACAATAATACAAAATATAGATATATCTGATTAAAACACAGATTCCTATATTTTGTATTATTGTCATCAAAGTGGTTTTCTTAATTTAAATTTAAAAATCGGAGTCTTTTAGCAGTGGGAGAAAACCGGAGGACCCGGAGAAAACCCACGAGGTTGGACAGGCGACCCTACTCCTTGTCAAGTACAACCGGGGATTCGAAACCACACCAGTTGACTCAATGACAGGCCGTATGATACAGCACGCACGTACTAACCATTCGCCCCCCCCCCCCCCAAAAAAAAAAATCGGAGTTAACATCACCGGACTATAAATGAAGCCGGTTCGCTTTGGGAATTCAATCTGATTAAAACACTGATTCCTATTTCGTTTCGTTTTTTATAGTTCAAAATTTATAGTAGAAACATCAACGCAGGGATCGAACACCCGACCTCCAGGCTAGCGTCTTACCCACTTAGCCACGTGATCCCCGCATTGGCCGAGAAAGTTCATCCAGATTTTCTGGCGTGGTTTCCCCTTGTCAGTGATGCAGGACGGAGGGCCTGACAAGGACAGCTGTTTAGTCGTTCGGATGGGACGGAAAACCGAGGTCCCGTGTACATATTGGCGTGCACGTAAAAGATCCCCTGGCAGTTAAACCCCATTTAATTTTATTTTCATTTTTTGTATCAAATTGTAGCGTCTTTTATTCTATTCCATGCTGGAAGATTAATGTCGATCGCGATAAGATAATATGGTCATGGATCAATTTCAACAATAATATCGAAAACACAGATATTTCATAAATATTTTTTAACTGTTTTTTACATTTAATTATAATGATAAGAATTTATACAGTATATCCTTTGTTGTATAGAAACCCTGGCACCTAGCGTTACATTTTACTTTTAATTGTGTTAAGTGTTCTGTTCACCTAGTGAGTTCACAGAGTTATGTCCCTTGCATGTAAGCTCTTTAGTGATAGAGTCAGTTGTATAATTTTGTTTTTCAAAGATGCTAATTCACCCTGGATAAATTAAAATGTAAGCCTTTAAAATATCTTTTTGTAGTATATACTGCCATAATTAAGCCATTTAATATGTTTTCTGTATATCTTATTCAATATAAGTCTTGTTTGAAATAGAGAAAATACTTTGTTAGTCTGGGTTCAGCTGTCAAATTTTAGAAGTATGGTGACTTGTTTGGGGCATATTTTTCGGTGAATGTCTACACTTTAGTAAATAATAGTGAATGGTTGTATTTCTTCTTTAATTATTCGATTATATTTCGTTCTGTTTTAAACTGAGATTTATGATTGCAATTTCTGTATTTACAGTCTTTTACTGTCGGCTGGTTTTTGGAATGACATGACACCTACCTGTATATTAGTTGTATTAAAGCCTACTGTACACGAGACTAACTGTTATCGTCTTCATTGGGGTTACAGTATAGTAAAAGAATTATGATGTCCAGTGATGAAGAGCAAGATCCTTTTGATGTTGATCCCGAGTTTCAGTTCACAGGTGATAGAAAAAGACTTAGGAAACTAACTCCCAAGGCTCAGGAGGAGTTTACACAGTCTGTTCTTCACAAACTTAGCACGCTCGGAAAGTGTTGGGCTGAAATACTACAATTAACGAATTCTGTTTCGAAAAGTGAGAAAACCGAAACAAATGCACATACGTCTATCAGCATTTTAGAGCAGCAGTTTACTGTATACACTCAGCTATCTAACTCGTTTATTGATTTTCTTGAAAGGACACGAACGGAAGAAAGCCTTGGACTTAAAAATGAACACTTAGATGAGTACCAGCAACAAAAGCAATTAGTTGAGTTAACGTTATACAAGCTCAATACCATGCTCGCTTCAGTTTCAGAAATGTCACCCAATTCTTCGTATGGTGGTACTGGTAGTATACAGAGTAAAGCAGCAAATGCTCGCGCTAAGGCTGAAGCAGCTAAGGCTCGCTTATCGTTTATGGAAAAGGAAGCTAAACTAAAACAACAAAAGGCTGTCATAGAAACTAAATTAGATGTCATAGCTGCAGAGAAGGATGCCGCCGTAGCGGTGGCTGAGGCGGATGCTCTAGATGCGTATGGATCATCACGGCGATCAAGAAGCTCGCTCATTTCGCTGCCTTCAGAAAATAAATTGACGCGTACTAAAAATTATGTGGAAACCATACAGTCACAAAAAAGACCTACCGGTAGTTCCCCTGTATCTCAACAAGATGTACATGTTGCGGAAAGAGTTACATTGAATCCAAGTGCATCGCCTTTTAGTCCACAAATTAATGCAAACACAGACACGTTCTTTGCATCGGAAATAACAAAACTACTTCTGAAAAAGGATTTATTATTCGCAAGTCTCACAACTTTCAATGACTCCCCAGAAAACTATCAGTCATGGAAATGCAGCTTTAAAGATAAAATGAAAGAACTCTCAGTGACCCCTTTAGAGGAAATGGATCTTCTTACAAAGTGGACTGGTGCAACATCGAAACAGCAGGTCATCGCTTTACGGTCAGCTTATTTCAATGCCCCTAGCAAAGGTGTTCGTGAAATTTGGAAAAGACTTGATGAACGATTCGGCTCCCCTGATGTGATTGAGTCGTCATTGAAGAAAAGGCTCACAAACTTTCCAAAACTTTCCTCTAAGGACACTCAGAAATTGTATGAGCTTGCTGATATTTTAACCGAAATAGAAGCAGTTAAAAGTGATACCAGGTATAGTTCTGTGTTAGCTTACTTTGACTCATCAACTGGTGTCAGTCCCGTAGTTAGTAAGTTACCATATAGTCTACAGGAAAAATGGACAGCGACTGCGTCTAAGTATATGGGGACTTATAATGTGACTTATCCCCCTTTTACCTGTTTTTGCGACTTTATAAGACAACAGAGCTGTATACGCAACAATCCTAGTTTCACTTATGATAATAACATTACACGTTTTAAAGATTCAAAGCCAAACATTCATTCTCGAAAAACCACATCGGACGTGAAAGACAGTGCTGTTCCAGTGATAAACAATGGTGTCACAGAAATATGTCCGGTTCACAACACAAACCATTCGCTCTTAAAATGTAAACGGTTTAAGTCTAAACCTATAGACGTTAGAAGGAGATTTTTACAAGACCGTAATTTGTGCTTCCGATGCTGTTTACCTGGACATTCATGGAGCGATTGCAAGAATATAGTCAAATGTGACGATTGTGGTAGTAATAAACACAGCACAGCCATGCATGTACACTTTAGATATGACCCAAGTAAATCTCATGGGAATCAAGATAAAGAGCTAACTGATCTTAAGCAGTCGGTCACTTCAGCTTGTGCTCAAATATGTGGAAATAGTTTTAAAAGTAAATCGTGTTCCAAAATCGTGCCTGTCTGGATATGGCATAGCAAGTGTCTAGATACAAGACTGAAGGTTTACGCTTTGATCGATGATCAAAGTAATAAATCACTTGTAAAACCGGAACTCTTAGACAGATTTACTGATATCTGTACATTTCCTGAAGTGCAGTATTCGTTGACATCATGTGCAGGAGTCACACAAACTTCTGGGCGACGTGCTAATGGGTTTGTGATTCAAAGCTTGGACCGAACAGTAATACTTGATTTACCTGTGCTGACTGAATGTAGTCAAATTCCTCAGGATAAAGATGAAATACCCACACCTGATGTTGCGCATTATCACCCGCATTTAAGTGACATTGCCAGAGATATCCATCCATTGGATCCAGATTGTGATATTTTGCTATTACTAGGGAGAGACATCGTCGAAGTTCATCATGTTCACGAACAAAGAATCGGAAGTAAGGGTTCTCCCTACGCTCAAAGGCTGAATCTTGGATGGGTAGTGATAGGGGAAACATGCCTAGGTGGAGCACATCGTCCTGAAGCCGTCGTGTCTACGTTCAAGACCCATTTACACAGCAATGGAAGACCTTCATTGTTACCACCTTGTCCGTATCAGTTTAATGTTAAAGTAGGCCAAAGAGACAATCCTTTTTTGGACTCGCAAGACATTTTCGAGCGGAATCTAGACAGTGAGAGACCAGGCAGGTCTATCGAAGATTCTCAGTTTCTTCATCTGATGGAGGCGGAATTTAAACCAGACCCTCATTGTAAATGGACTGCACCTCTTCCATTTAAATCCTCACGACAACGACTACCTAACAATAGACAGCAGGCTTGGAAGAGAGCACAGATACTTCATAATTCCTTGGAGAAAAATGACTTGAAGAAGGAACACTTTTTTAAATTTATGAAGGGCATAATTGAAGATGGTCATGCCGAGATAGCACCTCCCTTGAATCCTGGAGAAGAGTGTTGGTATTTGCCCCTCTTTGGAGTATACCATCCTAAAAAAAGGGATAAAATTCGAGGAGTGTTTGACTCGTCTGCGGTCTACGATGGTGTCTCTTTAAATGAAGTGCTTCTTAAAGGCCCAGATCTCACCAACAGCCTTGTGGGTGTTTTGCTTAGATTTAGACAAGGAACTGTAGCGATCAGCTGTGACATTGAACAGATGTTTTACTGTTTTGGCGTTAGAGAAGATCACAGGAATTTTCTAAGATTCTTTTGGTACAAGAACAATCGTCTCAGTGAACCTCTCATTGAATACCGAATGTGTAAACATGTTTTCGGAAATAAGCCCTCACCAGCAGTCGCCAACTTCGGTCTTCGAAGAATTGTTATAGATGCTGATGATGACGTCAAAGAGTTTATTGTCAAAAACTTTTATGTCGACGATGGACTAACATCTTGTGATGACACAAACTCTGCCATTGACTTGGTTAAGAGGACACAGCAGGTTCTTAAAGAGAATGGACATGTTAGACTCCATAAAATTACTTCAAACAAGAAAGAGGTCCTAAAAGGTTTTGATGTTGAAGACATCGCGAAAGATATCGTGAAATTAGATATGGAGCTTGAAGATATCCCTCTCCAGCGAAGTCTTGGTATACAATGGGACTTACGTGAAGACTCATTTACATTCCACTTAGATTCTAAATCACGACCGTACACGCGTCGTGGGGTGTTATCAACTATTAATAGCTTGTACGACCCGCTGGGATTTGCAGCACCAGTCACTATTAAAGGACGTGTTTTACTTCGAAACATGATGGCAACTACCACAGATTGGGATAAACCCCTGCCAGAACACTTTAAATTTGAGTGGGACTTGTGGGAGAAGAGTCTAAAAGATCTTGATATTGTTAAGATACCCAGAGCGTATCACAAAACACCTAATCAGGAAGTTGTCAAATCAGAGCTGTTTGTGTACTGTGACGCATCGGAGAATGCAATAGCAGCAGTGGCTTTCATACGGACGGAGGACACTAAAGGCAACCTTAATGTTGGATTCGTCTTCGGAAAATCTAAGGTAGCTCCCAAGCAGGGACATACTATACCGCGCCTTGAACTGTGTGCATCTGTGTTAGCCATAGAAGTGGCGGAAATCGTGACTCAAGAACTGTCACTCTCGCCTGAAGCAGTATCATATTTCACAGACAGCAGAGTAGTCCTAGGCTATCTTAGCAATCAGACCAGAAGGTTTTATGTCTATGTTACCAATCGAGTCCAGAGAATTCTGAACTTTTCAAAACCTGGACAGTGGCATTACATACCCACTTATGAGAATCCTGCTGACCATGGGACACGATATCTATCCCCAGCACTACTTGGAGACAGCTCTTGGCTTAAAGGACCACAACATATCTTCTCAAAAGATGTTGAAGTTTCTCAAGACTTTGATCTAATTAAACCAGATCAGGACCGAGAAATTCGTCCAGATGTTTTTGTTGTTAAGTCGGAACTTGAAGTATTGGACGCTTCGCCCTTTGTTTCTAGGATAACACGATTCTCAAGATTATCAAACCTTATAAGAACAGTTGCGTTCCTCAGACACGTGGCTGTCAGCTTTTCACTACAAAAGGAAGAACCTTGTTATGGTTGGCATAAGTGCTCAGAATACAAGAACATTGAATCGTACAAACGAGCTGAAACATTCTTGATTAAAGTGGTCCAATATGATATCTATGATAGAGAAATCAAATGCCTGAAAAATCAAAACCCACTTAAACGTGACAGTCCTCTGATTTCTCTGTCTCCAATTCTTAGGGACGATGGAGTTCTCTGTGTAGGTGGCAGGTTACAGAATGCGGACATCCCTGTCAAACTCAAGAATCCTGTTCTCATACCTGGGAAACACCACTTAGCTCTTCTTATTGTACGTCATTTTCATGAAAAGGTTAATCACCAGGGACGCCACATAACAGAAGGAGCTATACGGGAAGCTGGTTATTGGATCATAGGCGGCAAGAGATTAGTTTCGTCGGTAGTTCATGACTGTGTCACCTGTAAAAAGGTTAGAGGAAAATTAGGAATGCAAAAAATGTCGGAACTTCCTTCTGATAGACTAACTCCTGGTCCTCCTTTTACTTCGGTTGGTGTAGACTGCTTTGGTCCATGGCATGTCATGGTTCGTAAAACTCGAGGAGGCCAGGCCAATAGTAAAAGGTGGGCAGTTTTGTTCACTTGTCTCTCTTCTAGAGCAGCCCATATAGAAGTTATTGAAGAAATGAGTACCTCGTCTTTCTTAAACGCGCTTCGTAGGTTTATTTCAATCAGAGGAAAAGTACAACTCTTCAGGTCTGACCGTGGAACAAACTTTGTTGGTTCGACAGAAAAGATTGGTATCAATATTGAAAGTGCTGAAATTAAAGGGTTCTTACTGGTCTCTAGTGCAAAATGGATATTTAATCCACCTCATGCCTCTCATATGGGAGGAGTGTGGGAGAGAATTATAGGAATAACACGAAGAATCCTGGACTCGCTCCTGCTAGACACATCTAGAGGTATACTCACACATGAAGTGCTTTCTACCTTCTTGGCTGAGGTTACGGCGATCATAAACTCAAGACCTCTGGTACCAGTGAGTTCAGATCCAGAACACCCATTCCCTCTCAGCCCTTCACTTTTACTCACACAGAAGAGTGATGCTGTTTGTAATGTTGTCATCCCTTCAGATGTCCGGGACTTATACAGAGCGCAGTGGAAGCGAGTTCAACTACTCGCAGATATGTTTTGGAAGCGGTGGCGGAATGAATTCCTGCAGATGCTTCAAGAACGTCGAAAGTGGACAGATGATCAAAGAGACTTCAAACCGTCCGATGTCGTGCTTCTACGAGATAAACAGATTTCGCGCAATAGTTGGCCGCTTGGTGTTATAAATCAAATCTTTCCTAGTGCTGATGGAAAAATTCGAACTGTTGAAGTTAGGACTGTAACTAAGAACGGAAAGATAACTTTATATACCAGACCTATTCATGAGTTGGTTTTACTAATTCCAGTGTAATAGACAAACCTTATGTGTTCGGTTCAAAGTTTTTCATAATTTCATACACTGTTATTTTGGTCTATAGATTTGACATATTGCTTTAAATAGTACTTGAATCTTTTTGTGTTCTAATATTTCATAAAATATGTTTAGTTTCATCGTTTGCATGTATACAAAGTATGTAAACACATTTTGTTCCAGTTTAGTTTTTGTGTATATGCTGGATTTTGGTTTATGATATCCTGTGGGTATCATGGGGGGAGTGTTCTGTTCACCTAGTGAGTTCACAGAGTTATGTCCCTTGCATGTAAGCTCTTTAGTGATAGAGTCAGTTGTATAATTTTGTTTTTCAAAGATGCTAATTCACCCTGGATAAATTAAAATGTAAGCCTTTAAAATATCTTTTTGTAGTATATACTGCCATAATTAAGCCATTTAATATGTTTTCTGTATATCTTATTCAATATAAGTCTTGTTTGAAATAGAGAAAATACTTTGTTAGTCTGGGTTCAGCTGTCAAATTTTAGAAGTATGGTGACTTGTTTGGGGCATATTTTTCGGTGAATGTCTACACTTTAGTAAATAATAGTGAATGGTTGTATTTCTTCTTTAATTATTCGATTATATTTCGTTCTGTTTTAAACTGAGATTTATGATTGCAATTTCTGTATTTACAGTCTTTTACTGTCGGCTGGTTTTTGGAATGACATGACACCTACCTGTATATTAGTTGTATTAAAGCCTACTGTACACGAGACTAACTGTTATCGTCTTCATTGGGGTTACAGTATATTAAGATAATTTGGTATAAAATATACTTTAAAAGAACGCTTGTAATATGAAATTCATTTTTTTTCTTCTGTTCATTGTAAAAGAATAAATGTCATAACATCAACTTCTTTATTCAATAATAATGACACATCGCGTTATATTTTTTGTATAACATAACTTTGCTAACAATAGAAGTTCAACACGTTTTTTTTTTCCAGAACTTCTCATTCATTATCAGTGAGTCAAATAAGAATCTGTACATTATAACATCGCCCGCTTCCCCATAAGTCGCGAATACGCCAGACGCAATTTCCTCAATACTTGGGGGGTACTCGATTGAACGTTCCGGAATTGAATTCCTTCCATTCCAAGAATAGTGACAATCGAGTGAAAATGTGATTTCGGGCTACAGCGCATGCGTCGACTGAATAAGTAAATATCTCAACCAACCGTGCAGCCGAAACCTTTTAATTACGTCACGATTCTACTCACGCAGTCGGCACATGCATTGTAGCCCGAAATCACCCTTTTCACTCGATTGTACTTTTGGGATTGAGAGAATTCTGCTCCGGAACGTTCAAACGAGCATCCCCAGGGGTCATTTGCGTATTCACGATTGCATTTAGTAAATGAAATGGAAATACACAGGCCGTAATTATATGAAATACAACAATCTGATTAAAATACAGATCTATATTTCGTTTCGTTTTTTTTATACTTTGGATGGACAAAATTTTGAACTATAAAAAAAAGAAACGAAACAGGATCTGTGTTTGAATCAGATTGTGGAATACAATTACTGAGCGATGCTTCGACTAGGCTTCTCCATACTTGTTGGCCCTAGGCCAAACCCGTCGGTGGACCCACCAATTGCAGATCATTGTGGGCCTACTTATTGCACAACAACCTCCATATTCCGAACCATATACCGATTGTATAGGTGACATTATGGTTAGTATACATTATATAATTAAATACCTGGAGTACAAATAGAACAAGGTTATAGGCTGACACGCTGTGCGACGAATTAGTTTCATTGGGCCCCTAGATACCCGTGTGCCCTAAGCCAATGACCTACTACGCCTATTGGTAAACCCGGTCCAGGGGCGGATCCAGCAATTGTTGCAGGAGGGGGTTCACCAGGTTCCTGTTATGGAAATTTGACAGTGAATCATGCCATGATCACCTCCATATCACGTAGGCATACATACACACTGAGCTTTAAAAAGAGAAAAATCCAACACCTCATGTGACGTCAATTGTGAGTCAATTTCATCCATGCAAAGCATTAATTGTGATATCACATGTCTATGATTATCTCGCGCTTTGAATGCCCATCCCATTCCACCATCTGACGACAAAGGATAAAGCACACGACCGTGACATTTTTCTCATAAAAAGTGTTGTTTTACAAATTTTGTTATTTAGCTGAGCACGGTGGGGTGGTGGACCCCCCACCCCTCTCTGGGTCTGCCCTGCGGATCTGGAATATGCGGAGTGCCTTGATTACCGGTGGTATGAGACAACGTTTCACTTAAAGGGGCATTATGGGGCATATTAAAACTGGGTTCGGGGAACCACGAGAACATCTGTCAAGACAAAATGGTCTTGGTGAGACTAAAACAGGTTATATATTCTATGGTCACCTATGCAATGCTAGGGAGGAGAATTTTGCCCAGTTGAATTCCAACTGACAATGACTCTTTCGTGTACGCTAATGTACATCATCCGAGCGCCAAGGCAACGTTTCCGTTGTTAGTCTCACAGGAGCTACTCCATACTAAACTTAGGCTGCCTGTCTACAGTTAGCTCCGCTTAAGAACAGAAACTAAGCTTGTTGACCAACATTTTAAGTCCTAAATTGACGATTTTAGTCGAAAACACAAAGAATACTTCAAGAATTTTGTAAAGTATTTATTCTGCTTCCATTTAATAAAACTGAAAAAGTTTATTTAGTCTTTGTGTATGTGACAGATGTGAAACGGAGTAGAACCGCATTACAAAACATTATACTAATTTTTTAATATGGCGGCCGTTTAGGACAGTGATCTATTCTCGAAGTATGAAGTAGATGGATATTTGTGTGCAGAATGGAGCTACTCTTCGGCACCGGGGTTGAAATATCCTGATACCAGTATTTGATCCCCGGGAGATTCTAGTCGACTGTCACGTACCCTTACCGCTTGACTACCACTGCGCCGCTGACTGGAGCTTAAAGTAGCTAAGTCTCTAACTAAATATCATCAAAAATCTTCGACATTGAAAACACGATTTATTTGTTGTGGTCGTACAGGAAAAGATAACCTTCTGATATCCAATATTTAAGACAAACTAACATTTTACAATTGGTACACGAATCGTGTACCATAAGGCGTCCAGCGCTATTTGTAATAAGGGACTCGAAAAACGAGGCTAGGCATATTCCACAAGTCATGTCAAACGGTGACGCTATATTCTTATCTGGAGAGCATGCCCAATAAATACTATCGGCGTAGACTGGATAAACCAGACGCTAGAGATTGAAATTCGATTGAGAATACTGGCGTGTTTCGCCGAACCTAACTGATTAGAAATTACAGTAAAAACAGAAACGATTGAATGTAAATCAATTTATATACATTCATATTACATTACTGTATGCGTTGCGACCCATTTGTGTCAATTTCTAGGTCCCAAATATTAGCGACTTAGCTCCTTTAAGTTAGGTGAAAAAATTCCATCAGCGCATCGGCGTTATCACTGGATAAAACCCGAGCCCGGGCCCACTCTCGATACGATGAAAAGATTTCCCAGGGCGAAGAGACACTTACGATTTTTTATTATATTTTTGTATTATTTAAAGCTATAAAATGTGTGTAGCATGTACATAAAGATTTGGGGAGATATAAAAGAAAGCTGGTATTGTATAGACTGTATAACTTATCCACAGACATATCACAGCTGGTTAATAAACCTCATATTGTTCAACAAAATCTGGTCTGTGTTTGGTTTTTGTAACTTGAATCGTGTAAGCTATCGACAGATCTCTTCTCAGGTATAATAATAATAAAAAAGTTACTAAATCGGAGAACTTAAGAGGAGTATGTGAGTGATAAAGGGTCGAGAACTCCGTCTGAAGTCGACACATAAAGGTAAATAGGTAGAGTGACCGTAGCTGGCGTGTGAGCTAGAGATTATATAAGAACTGTTAACTATGCGAGTCATGGATTCGATCCCGTGCTTGACACAAACACATGGTTCAATTTTATTTATGGGGGGAAACCGGATGACCCGGAGAAACCCCCCGAGGTTGGGCAGGCGACCCTACTCCTTGTCACGTACAACCGGGGAATCGAAACCACGCCAATTGACTCATTGACAGTCCTTATGATATAGCCATCACCCCCAACCCCCCCCCCCGGACATTAAAAGGAGTTTGGTCGCCTGTCTACATCGTTCGTTTTGTGCTCAAGCGAATCATTGAAATAACAATAAACTTTTTGTTAGTCCTGAAATGACATGGTTAGGGGCAAGAGGATGTTAAACCTCATTCACCTGTCTCATATACAGGTAAAACACCGACATTAGAACAATCCGATCAACATATTAAACATACATTATGCAAGAGCTAAATCTGCCTATTGCAGGTCTTTCTTTAGGCCTGAAATGTTTTCTAAATTATTAATTAGAAATTAATTAACTTATCCAGACCATAATCAACTCGGATTTCTCCTATATTAAATAGATTAGAACAGTTCAGCCATATTTTGATTTAAGCTAAAAATGGAGGAGCGAGACTTAGCTTCGAACAACCAGTACGGTGGTTGAAATTATTGCGCACGTCTTGTCACAGCTTCAAAGGCTAATATCTTCGCTCGCAATAGAGTAATTTGATGAAATTTTCAAATTATTAATTTTACATTATCTATTTTCGAACTATTATAGCAAGAATGGCTAGCTCTTTATCTAAATCTTACATAATATATGTTTAATTATTCTTTCTTCGTTTTATATAATTATACCAAGCCTTCATTTCATATACTGTAGCCAAGAACACAAAAACAAACCTTATATTTATTAAAAGGAAACGAAACATGATATTGGGTAAAAGGTTGGCCATCATTGATATCAATTTATAGAAAGTATAAAATATAACCAATATCACTGACTTACAAAGGAAGCGGGATGGGTGGGGTGGGTGAGTAATGTTTCGTTAATTTTCCGACGTGGTTTCCCCTTGTCAGTGGTGCAGGAAGGAGGGCCTGACAAGGACAGCTATCTAGTCATTCGGGTGGGACGAAAAACCGAAGACCCGTGTATACATTGGCGTGCTCGTAAAATATCCCTTGGCAGTTGGAATTCGATATAAGAGTAGGCCATAGTGTCGCTGCCCGGGCAAAATTTCCCTCATAGCACACTGTATGGCGTATGCCCGTCTTCATTAGCCCAGTCTGAGCAGAACAGTAGGGCGTTAAACCCCATTTCATTTCATATGATTTTCTATTTAAAAAAAGGCCTTATAGAACATGGCTACTTCTTCGAAAGGGAAAACTGTTGTTTTCGTATAAGACACAAGACGTGGGATATGTTCATTCTGAAACAGTCCTTGCCATTTTCGCCTGTCATATCATTCAGCTTATTGTTCCTTTAAATCTAGTGTAATTTAATATAAGAATTCTCAATCCCTAGTGAGATAGACGTGATTCATATACTTTGTCATTTTAACGATTATCTTAAAGCACCAATGCAACACAGTACGAGTGAGAAAATATTTCGTGAAACCTAATCGGTTTTAACGTCATACTTTTCTGCGCCAACCGGGCTAATGAAGGCGGGCATACGCAATGCAATGTATGATAAGAGATATTTTGCCCGGACAGCGACGCTACGGCCTATATACTCTTATTTTGATTTCAAACTATCGTTGATCTTTAACGTGCTACCATTAGTTTAGACTAGACCTCGTTGGAAATTGAAATCAATGAGAATACGCCGGGTTAAAACTTCAATCATAGTGCACCGTATAGCACATACCTGTCTTCATTAGCCTGGTAGGTAGGGCGTTAAACCCCATTTCAATTCAATTCATTTTAAATTCCAATCTCAATTTCAATTCATTAATAACCTACTGTACTATATGCATGTATTCAATTAGATATTTATCTTATTTAAAGTGGGGGTCACAGTAGCTAAGTGGGTAAGACGCTAGTCTGGAGGTCGGGTGTTCAATCCCTGCATTGGCCGAGAAAGTTCACCCAGATTTTCCGGCGTGGTTCCCCTCCCCCCCCCCCCCTTGTCAGAGATGCAGGATGGAGGGCCTGACAAGGACAGCTGTCTAGTCATTCGGATGATACGAAAAACCGAGGTCCCGTGTACACATTGGCGTATACGTAAAAGATCCCTTGACAGTTGGAATTCGATATCAGAGTAGGCCGTAGTGCCGCTGTCCGGGCAAAATTTCCCTCATAGCACACTGTTTGGCGTATGCCCGTCTTCATTAGCCCAGTTCGGAGCAAAACAGTAGGACGTTAAACCCCATTTCATTTCTTATTTAACGTTTGACATTTTGATGGCAATCGTCCTGTCTGGTGGTCATCCTTTCCCATCCCCATAAAATGACATCAACCTGAACCCAGCAATTATCAATTTAGCGTCATTGTTATCAACACTTTAAAACATATAGTTGAAAACAATGCTTTGAAAAGAGCAACAAATTGTGTCTGGAGGGGCCATGACGAGAAAGACACTTTTGTTCTTAAATGGGGGATGTTAAGTTACGGGGACCTTTACAAGTAGTAGGTAGTAAAATATAAGTACATAAACAATACAACGGGGTTTAACTCTTTCACATTTAATTAGACAACTCCTTTCATTTTCTACGTAAGTTTGGGTAAACACCTTGTCGTTTGTAATAAGCTCACAGTTGAGTGCTTGGGATAATAGTATAGGTAGCGTTTCGGTTGAGTGGTTCCAGGAGACTTTAACAGTCGGTGTTGCTTGCACGGTGTGTCACCCATAAGAAACCGCTATCCATGTCATGTTCGACGCATAGCTCTTTAACTGAACACACATATCTGTGAACTAAAGGTCCGCTGGAGATACCAGAGAGGTTTTTGTTTGTGGAATTAACGGTGACAGGTAAGGTGGTCTTTTAAATCGATGTGATTTGTGATTAGAAAAATATAAAATTTTCTCAAGAACCAACAGGATTTCTTAATTTTTTGTAATTTGAAGGATATGATAGTACAAAATATAAATCAAAAGACTGTCAAATGGATACCCTTTCTCGTAAACATAAATCATTTTATAAGTTGTTTGTTTCGGAGAGATATGGGTCGGAGTGTAATATTAATGAATGCTATAAATCAACACATAATGAATTACTTGTGGCTGTAGATCTGCTCCCGTCAAAAGGCAAAACCTAGTAACTCAATTTTTTATCAAAATTGAGTTAGGACCAAATTTGTAGTTACTAGGGTATGTGCTTCCTGTTGTTGTACTAGAGCTTCCAATCTTTTGATTTTGTAAGCAGTTACACCCATGACAAAACCTAGCACCTTCCTTCAAATTGCCTAGAATACCACAGCAAAACCTAGTAACTCAATAGTGAAATCAAAGGATGAGCTGGGGTTTAATATTCATTCATTACGTTTTCCTTTGTTTTCTCAAAATAAGAAAAAAGTGAGTTACTAGGTTTTGCCTTTTGACGGGAGAGTCTGTACTCACTTATTTATTTCAATATAGACCTATGTTGATATGACGTACGCTAGTCTCAAACCCTAATCCAGATAACTATGAGGAAGTATTAGTCTCATAAACTGCATTATGGCTATATAATATATTGAGAAGTCTCAAACCCTAATCCAGATAACTATGAGAATAAATTAGTCTCACAGCATTACGGCTATGTAATGTACTGAGAAGTGTGGAATCATCACACGTAAAAAATAAAACTAGACCCCCTGTTCATATTTTTTGACGGTCGATCGATTATCTTATAACACACGAGATTATTATTTTACAAACCGGTCGAGCCTGCTTTCTTAAGTCGACAAATTCTGCATATATTGGTCGCGATAAGCTGTTTAAACTGATATAGTATATATCGTGTTTTAATATTTAAGATATGACAAAGAACATATTACAGGAGGATCAAAATCAGCAGTTTTAAAACGATGTTATTTAAGAAAAAACAACATTTATGTTATCAATCCGTTTAATACACAAATTAGACAAATTTGGAGTGTTTGTTTCGTGGTAAAATCTCAAATCCAGATCTAGGTTGATCTGTGATGTATGGTAAATAATAGTTGATCAGTTTTTTTTGGTAGTCTTTTTGTCTTTTTTCCAAGCCCGTTAAAGTTTATGGGATACCTTTAATCGAAACGAAACTAAAATGAAGCGAAGTAATAATAATACACTTTAGAACTATATACAGTCTAACCTGAATCACGTGAACATGATCTGTCGAAAACAACAATTAATATCGGAGGTGGATCTTCCACTATCACGTCACATATCAATATGAAACGAGAGAAAATAAGTTCTAATTTGCTGAATTCCCTTTAAAATAAACTTTGTTCACAAGTTTTTAACTGTTTTAAAAATAGCTGCTAGATTATATAACTCAATAAACATCATTATACATCACGTGTGATTGTTCATCACGTGTGATTGTTCATCGCGTGTAACGGGTCGATCTTTGTCCTAGAAAAGATCTTATACGGACAAACCGATGAGTTACGATTGCATTTTTGATGGTTGCTAATCTGGACGTGATTTGCAACCCTGCTTCATATCAGGATCGGGGAGATCAGGACTTCGATCAGGGTTTGACATAACAAAAACACGGGTTTACAAAGTTCAACACATATCACTCCGAATCAAACACTTACGCAACATTTTATAATTACTTACATATTAAAACAGCAGATATAGCCCTGAATATAAAAATAACATCCACTTACTTTTATTTTAAAACAAAGCGACTAAATATGTCGGCTTAAAATACAGTCTTTCACCTCAGTTCAACCTACTGTGTCAACATAGTTGTGGAACATATATATTCCTTGAGACATGTTGTTTTCCACCTTGTCTGCGATATGACTTATTGTGAAAGCAGGCGTTAATCACCATGTAACAAGCAAGTTAGCATGTACGTTCACCACGTACATGTATCGGCCATTTTCCTTCAAATTATTATTCAAATGTTACATAGAAAAGGTTTGGTTGTTTGTCAAAACACTATGCCAAGAAAGCTGTTTTTAATTGCTGCACATGTACCTCTAAAGGAAGTACTAGGAACGGGATGTTTTGGAAATGTCATGGTTTGTATCAGCGTTTGGTTCAATATAATTTATATAGAAACGACCGTTAACATTACCTGTTTACATTTAACATCAACGTTTACAATAAGCGCATTCAAAACTTTCATGGTGTGGTTTCGATTCCCCGGTTGTACGTGACAAGGAGTAGAGTTGCGTGTCCAACCTCGTCGGTTTTCTCCGGTTTCCTCCCACTGCTAAAGACCCCTACGCGCAAACGAATTATGGAAATAAAATTGAACCATATGATAATCCCGAAATGACCTAGTTTGTGTCGAGTGGACGTTAAACCCTCTCTCTCTCTCTCTCTCTCTCTCTCTCTCAAAACTTTCAATTAAGACACGAATGTTTGGAATTATGTTTCGAATGTTCTTTGAATATAGTTTATCATAATGTTGATTTTAAAAGAATGGATATTCTTCCAGTTTCTTTTTGATCAAACAAATTTCAAAATAATAAAAACATGACTGCCACTTACAAAGATGAAACTGGTCACCATAGCGTGTCATAGTCAATCGATATTTTTAAATTACAAATAGCTTTTTGAACAAAGATTCTAATTGTAGTTACACAATAATTTCTACTATAAAACTACTGAACAATCGGAAACATTATAAATATTAATATTACATTGTCACGTATGCACTAAATTTAGTTGTTTCGTTTCGGTTATTGATGGGAAAATTGTTTGGTCCTGAAATATCAAGCGGGTCGGCTTGTTTACAAATATTAGTTAAATTTTTGCTTTAAAATGTCGAGAATTGAACACAAAAATCAGTCATTTTCTTAAAATCGGTAGTTGATCGACCATATTATTTTATACCTTAATGAAGGAGGAATTCTCATTTAAGATATTATAAACATCTAATTAAATTTGACTAAAGCATAAACAGATGGCATTTTTACATTCCAGTGGAAAGGTAAGATTATCGTTAAATCAACACAATACATTGTTTATTGGGACTAACAGGGATTTATTTCATGCCACGATAGGCATTAAAGTGTTTGCTGTTCACAGTCGATTTCAAATGACAGAAAAACAAATTCTTTAACTTAGTTTCTGACCGATTTACGGGAATACAACAGCATTAGCTTAGCTTTGTGAATCTCACTATTAGAAATGGTATTACACGTAGGACCCATAAACATACTCTGCCTCATACACGATACCCACCACTATAGCTCATCAGCGTGGGCTTCAGAAGCTTTTGACCTAGTTCAGTTAAATAATGATTTTTTTCTATTTATTTTGGTGTTATGATGGTGACAGGTAATGCATGATGCTCTCAATAAAAAGCTAAGCGAACAAATAAAATCGTGTATTTATACCAAACTATTGAAAACATGCACCATGTTTGCGTTACAAAATTCGCATTATGATCTGAATAGGATTAAAAGCCCATCACATAAACTTCTATATCATTTTGATAAAATTATTTTACTATCCTACAATAGCCATACCCTTAGGGTAATTAATGAACAAAGAACTTTACGCAGTTCGTCTTTGAATTAATATAATAATTCGCTTGAAAATAAAGAAGTAAAACTAAACTTGTATGTTGAGTTCAACTCACCTATTATCAGGTTTTCTAATCGTTCTTTGCACTGAAGTAAAATTGAATCAAAACTGTCTTGCAATATTGTTTGTAGATCCGTGTAATATGAAACGTGTAAGAACGTCGCCTTTTATAAAGCCGATGTTATCGTGCATTATTTGCACACCAGATCAGTCTTTTATTGGATATACCTTAATATTTACACACACAAAAAAAATCTTTTGTCGATGTTTGATAGATAGCAGAGAGATATGGGGAGGGGGGGGGCTTGGGTTTACCGTCCTCACAACACAACTAGGTCGTTTCTAGACTAACATAATATAAATTGTTTCAATAACATTTGGTAATTGAACTGAACTGTAAATACAAATGACTCAATTCTATGGAATATAATTGCTACCGAAACGTGGCTCAGTAATAAATAGTAATTGTATTCTATGTAAGCATTCCCTGTTTATTAATATATATAATACAGTGTCCTTTTCACGCATATAGGTAAACATAAATTAAAGAAAAATAAAACATATAAAACGCCGTGTAAAACCAGACTCATGATGATAAATACATAAAGTGTGGTGGTAATTTATACTATTAAAGATACAAATGTGCAATAGCTATCTGTTAGATGTGTAATCAGATGTTCTATAAATAGTTAGCTTGTAATGCCTTGATTTTGTCTGTTAATAGTTCGTGCGCGCTGTATCATAAGGTCTGCCATTGAGTCAACCGGGGTTGTTTCGATTCCCCGCTTGTATGTGACAAGGAGTAGGGTCGCCTGTCCAACCTTGTGGGTTTACTCCAGGTCCTCCGGTTTCCTCCCACTGCTAAAGACCCCTACGCGCAAGCAAATTGTTGAAATAAAATTGAACCATGTGTTAGTCCCGAAATGACCTGGTTTGTGTCGAGTGGTCGTTACCCCCCCCCCTCTCTCTCTCTCTCTGTTAATAGTTCACCCTTTACAGTAATTTTACTTGTAGCTTATGTCAAAAATGGTTTTAACTTCATCATTCCTGTCGTCCATAAGTTGAAAACCGTGTGTACTTTGTATTGTTTTGAGTAAATAAAGACTATGTTTCTTGTATTTCAGTAGATTAAGACGGAGCACCTGTGGGATTAGATTAACTTTCAACAAGGACTACAATCATTTACAAAGTTTTCAAGACACAAGTACGACTTAAACTGGTGATTAACGGAGTATTTGTGTTAAACATATGTACACGACCTACGATCCATTCTCACTTTTCGAATAGTTCGAACAAAACAGTTGAACCACAACCATGGATATTATTAAAGCTTGGAAGTGTGTTTTAGTTATTCTTTCGTTTATTTCAAACATTTCTGGAACATCGGTATCAACAACGGAAACAACCACAACGGAATTATCCACAACGGAAAACCCAGATATTTCTGTTGGGAAACCGATCATTGAATATCTGAAGACAGAACCACTGGTTCGATTTGTAAGTACCATTTTATGCCATTTTATTGACAGGACACCAAGCAAATAAACAACTCATACTCTGCTAAGTGTGTTGGTTTGGAAGCTCAAATTTTCACAGCTTGTTATTTAAGGGTTGAGACGACTTGACACATTATATACTCTTCAAAAAAAGTACGGGATATTGAAATGCAAATACCTATGCAGGTTGTGATATGATAAATAGTCATGGACACTTGACATGCTTTGAGAGTATGTTCATCGATGAAGAACTTATCGCCCCAACAGAACCACTGAGCTGCACATGCGACACGCAATAGCGCCATACACGTGGGAGGGGTTCATTGTCAAATTTGACACTTCAAGGAAGGGTTGATGAAAACTGCGCGTGCTGGTTTATCTATCCATGTTAGCATTCCTATCGGTTCTGGCATAAGATTTACTGTTTAGCATATCTTTGCTTTAGTGTGTTACGTTTATTTCCATCGGGAGACGTGTTCGTCGAAGTCAACGTCAACCGACAACACTGCAAGAATTGGCCGTGGCACTGCAAGAGGAGTGGGTCAGATTGCCCCAAATCGTGATCGGAGGTTGATTAGGAGCATGCCACGACGAATTGCTGATGTCTGAGGATTGGTGGAGCAATTACTCATTATTAAGACAAAAATCAAAAACGTCCATTTTCACTTTTGACGGTGTATCTCTTTGCGAGTGAAATGGGACCATCAGATAAGCCGCCCATATGAACTGTTTATGTTCATGTGTAGGCAATTGGCCTGTTATTAACATACACTGGTTACCTCTAATAAAAACAGCAGTGTATTTCCGCAGTTTTGTATTGTTTCTGAATATTCCCTACTTTTTTTGAAGAGTATATAACATTATCATCTTTTCATCTTTTGATAATAGTTTCTTTTATACATTTTAAAATTTGTTGATGACAACAATATTAACTTTTATCTACATTGTAAGTTCTATCATTGAGTCAAGTACATGTAGTTTGATAGCCCCGCTAACACCGTAGCTTTTCGCCCAGTCCTCCGGTTTTCTCGCAAATCTGCGTTGCAATCAGAGGGGATAACGGGCATTGGTGATTTCTTCGTTTCTAAAATCTAGAAGCGCAACACCTAAAATAGTGTTGTTTTTTTTTTTTAAAAAGTTGAACATCTCTAGTAGATATAATCGGTGATCTTACACTATATATCTTCATGTGCATAATAAAGATGGGAGTACCATCATCCTCGAAACGATGTTATTCAATATACTGTAGAAGTTTTAGTGTTTTATTCTTCAATTAGGGGGATTGGATGGCCGAATCGTTAGCGTATACGCGTTGTATCATAAGGTTTGTCATTGAGTCAACTGGCGGGGATTCGATTCCCCAGTTGTACGTGACAAGGAGTAGGGTCGCCCGTCCATCCTCGTTGGTTTTGTCCGGGTCCTCCGGGTTCCTCCCACTGCTAAAGACTCCTACGAGCAAGCGAAATATTGAAATATAATTGAACCATGTGTTAATCCCGAAATGACCTAGTTTGTGTCCAGTGGACGTTAATCCCCATTTCTCTCTCACTTTTTATTTTTTAATTAATAAATTCTTTTCAAAGATATTATCTGTGGTTTCCGAGGGGTGCATGCAAAAATTGACACTTGAACTTACTGTGAGAACGCAAGAACCAAGTTTTTGTTTTTATGTATTTCTTCTCGTGTCAATTTTGTAGAAACACAACTATTATATCTAGACTTACTAACCTATAAAATCATCGAAACACTAATATTTTATTATGTTCTATAAAATCTATAACTTTAATTTTTTCAAAATTCGTTTTTGGAGCCAAGTAGTTATTCTAATTTACACCCCCAGAAAAATACAATGTCATTGAAGTTCTTTATTCTGTTCTTTTAAACGATGAACTTGGCTAGTTATTTTTCGAATTGACTTGTTATTTTCGTCTTAAACACGGTATTTTGCAAGTTGTAAATTATTGTTTATTTTCTATAATTACCTGCTTTGGCGTGTCTTTTATCTTGAGGTTAGAACAACGTGTGAAATATTTGTAAAGGTGTAAAATAAACAACAATGTACTGTATTTAGCCTACCTGTTTATAGCTACTTTTACAGTACAACTCAACAGTCATATAATCACTAAATTCTAAGGGAACGAGAACGACTTATTGCACCGAGAAAAGGAAAAGGAAATTAAATGGTGGTTTAACGCACTACTTTTGCCCCGGAAGTGGCGCTACGACCTACTCTTATTTCGAATTCCCACTGTCAAGTTTTCTTTTACGTGTATGCCAATGTGTACACGGGACCTAGGTTTTTCGTCCCATTAGAACGACCATACGTTGTCTCTAGTCAGGCCCTCTGTCCTGTGCCACTCTCCTTCGAATTCCGACGTTCAGGGGTTTTTTCACGTGTAGACCAAGTCTGCACGAGTGAACCTCGGGTTTTTTTCCCATCCAAACGACAAGGCTTAAATTCCTTGGCTACCCCGCAGTCGCCATCCCTAACAGTATCAGAAAGAATGTCCCGGCTTTCAATCGGCGAAACGTGGTTGATTGTCATGTGTGATTGTTTTGAAACAGCTAACGTGATGCATTGTTAAACAAAACCATCAGTACAATATAAACATTGTATAAAAACAAAAGGTTTTAACCCCTCGGTTGCTTGCTCGTAGGTGATAATGAAGGGGGGTTTATCAAGTGAAGGGTTCAAGTATGACCATAAGGGCGTAACTGAACTGCTCAAGAGCGAGTTCGGCTCAAAGGATATCAGGGTTTAATTGGAGAAAGATTTCGCTAGGAGGGGAAAATGCTGTGATTTATAAATTAAATGTATTTATAATTGACTGAATGTGTCATAAACGTTAGTGATTATTGAGGAGTCTAGCTAATTGAGCATTTGTTTATTCCGCATTTGTTATTTACAGTAACACGTAAATCGTAAATATACATTTTTAATGCACTAGGATGAGTTCGGAAATGAAATCAACTGGGTTTTAACGTCCTACTGTTCTGAGCCGACTGTTTACATCAGACGTAGTAATATAAACATGTCCGGGCAGAATCGGTGCCTTTTACTCATTTTATGCCTTCGCGTACTATTTTATGTGCCCAGATAAACTTTCAACACCTATATTTTTTTCTAAATAATTTAAAAATTGTTTTAGAATTTCATTTGCAAAATAAAAGAAGTTAAAAATACATTATGGGAGATTGGATAAAGAGCTGACAGTTCTCACTATAATAGTTAGAAACTAGATAATGTAAAGGCAATTTGCTGAAAATTTCAGTCAAATTGATCCACTATGAACCGAGATTTTAGTGATTGAATTTTGGGCCTAGCCTCGATCATCATTACTAAAGTCCGTACGTTTAACATGTTTAACACTGAGTGGGTGTCACATAGTCCTTTGTGAAAAGTCTGAAACCCGGCTGTCCGGACAAGAATCACCCCCTAACATATTGTAGACGTGCGCATAGAACACGTAACAATGTGATTTCGACGGGACTTCATTCCCATCCTAATTTCAAAAGTCAGTATGACTAGGGCATTGCTCTACGAGAAGTGAAACATTCAGAAAGTTTATGAACGAGCACGGATGAAAGATTTTAAGTCAGCTACAGTTTAACTTCTTTTATCAGTCTGATCATAATACTGATGTAGCGTTTTCAATAACAACGTATCACCTTAAAAAACACGCCATTAACAATCTTTCTATACATATACTGTATCATTATTTAACATCAGCCATCTGTGGCGTAATAATAATAATAGCGTCGCGTGCACTATAGAAATAAACTGTTAGATTTAACGTATTTTCAACGATGTCGCCTTTTTTGACATTTTTGCAACTATCTTAACTTTTAAAGAAATACAGATACTAATTGAATACTATCGTGTTAGTTATAAGATGGGTCACGTAACTAGTGGTGTTGCTCAACGGGTGCTGTATTCGTGTAAACCTGCTGTTTTTTCTTGGCTTATTTTTTTTTTAGCAGTTTGAGCAGTTGGGCTTATTGTGTGTAGTTCTTATGAGATATGTCCCATCACCGATGAAATGAAATGTAATAACGTTCAAAGTTCTGCACCGACTTGGCTAATGACGACCATACATTGTAGTGTGCTGCTATGGGGGTTAGAATGCCTGGACAGCGACGATGCGGCCTACTCTTATTTTGAATTTCAACTGTCAGAGGTTCTTTTACGTGCACGCCAATGTGTACACGGTACGTCAGTTTTCCGTCCCACCCAAGCGACTATACGTTTCTCTTTAACAGTGTATATTGCAGGTAAGAAAATACAATGGGATGGTGTCGTGAGAAATGTCATGTTTCTTTCAGTCAAGTGTTATATAAACTTCTTCTTTTCTTCCTAATCATGTGACACAGATTTAAAGTAGCGAAATCTCTTTGATTTAAACTAAATATATAATATTATGGTGATTTGTTATTATTAGTATAATATCATTTAGATAGAACAAGACCTTTAAGATTATGTGGAAATAGGTTTATTTAATATTAGTTACGATTTTGTTTAAACTGCTAAGTGGATAAGACACTGGCTCGCTAGCCTGGAGGTCGGGTGTTCGATCCCTATATTGACCGAGAAAGTTCATCCGGTTTTTCCGGCGTGGTTCAGTGATGCAGGACGGAGGACCTGACAAGGACAGCTGTCTAGTCGTTCGGATGGGACGTGGCTGTGTGGTTTAACTTGTAACTTGTATCATCAGGTCAGTCATGGACTGAGTACGGTTTGTCTACCTACGTGGGTCTTCCTCCGGGTGCACTGGTATTGTCCAACCTCTCTCATGAGGTCCCGCATAGACCCAAGTGCTGTTTGTACGGTAGCTTGTCTTTAACTACGTGGGTTTTACTCTGGCGCTCTCTAACTGTTTAAGACACTATACTCTCTCTCTCTCTCTCGCTCTCTCTCTCTCTCTCTCTCTCTCTGTGATATATTATCTGTGAAGTGAGTATTGGGTAAACCACCTAGACGACATCCACTATAATATATCGCTGTTCACCAGACTGTAGAAATATCATTGATTGATTATATGATTATCATTAATATTCCATTTCGACCAACTGACTTTATTTTACTACCACAGTGTTCTCTGTCAATATAAATATTTCTCCACTGAGTTAAGAAACATCCATTTACATCCCAGACGTGATAATCCCGTTCCCATACGTTTTCGACAAATATATTGAATAGTTTTGGCGTTAATGTACTAGGTCGGGTTTCTTCTGTGGGTATAAATATTTCTCCAATTACTGTTTAATGGTAAAATATAAAACACAACATATACGGAAGCATCTAATCTACAAACTTTCATGTCCCGCGTCGTATAGTTTCGCGCTATTCAATTTTGAAAAAATATTTCATAAAGTTTGTCCCAGTTTCCTTTGAGTCAGGCCCGTAACTAAGGGGGGGGGGGGGCGCAGGCCCTGCAAAACGTTTCACTCCCCCCCCCCCCCCGCCGTGAAAAAATTGTCGACCATAGATATACATTGTCCGTCAATTTTACAGCACCCCTGAGAACACTTTCCGCGCCCCCCTCGTTGCTCTGAGCTAGTTACTGTCCTGCTTTGAGTTCATGTAAATATAGTTCTTGCTGTAAATGTATTTGGTTCCTATTATGTCTTGCAGATTAAATTATTTTAATGATTTCACATCGCCACTTATAAAGTATTGACATTTTGAACTATAAAATCGAAACGAAATTTTGAACTGTAAAACACGAAATAGGATATATGGTAAATATATTTTTACTAATTGTGCTATCTTTTTCGAACAAGCAAGTTCATTCTATTATAAGATCTCTAATACCCAGATTGTGTGCTTTATTCCATACTTACAACCATCTTTAAATTAAAATTGTGCTTGTTAATGACTTTGAGATACACGTGAGTTGTGTCATAAACTCGGATTTGTGTATTGGCAATTGACGAGTTAGCTTATAGTATTACAAGTTCGTTATGTGGACCGTAGCTTCAAAATTAATTGAAACGAAAACAAAGATTTTTAAAAATCAGATTGGTATGCAACGGTGACGACCATACACTGAAATGAGGTTTAACGCCCTGCTGTTCTACTCCGATTGGGCTAATGAAGACTGGGCGCCTTAAAGGAATTCTTAATGGCTATTGAGGCCAATGAAGAAGGACATGTTGAGCACTATAATACCTGCAATTGGAGGTTAATTATAAGCAACAAGAAATGGTGTGAACGATATATTTACTGTCCTTATCAGACCATTCTATCAAATGATCAAGGACCTGCATGACTTAACACAATTTTCATTATAGACAACAATAGAACTGATGAAAATGAGTAGCGATGTTTATGTATTCTACCTGATACAGACGTGAACCAAATATTTCCCGTATCTTTTATTGACGGTTTGCTCCCCCTTACCTGTAAGTTCACACCCTTGATGATCCTCCGAGATATCACCCATCTTACTAGCACCCACATGGACGAGATATGACAGACAGATCTTGTTTGATTATAATAAAAGAAGACACGAAACAATATGTACAAAGGATCTCCGATTTTCAACCCACCCGAACGACTGGATACTCTTCCTTGTGAGGGGAAACTGTTAGGGGGAAACTACGCTGGAAAATCCTGATGAACTTTCTCGTCCAACACCGAGAGCGAACTCGAGACCTCCCGGTTAGCGAGCCAGCGTCTTACTCACTGAGCCATGGCGGTTCACTATATGACAAAGAACTACTCAAAATGATAACAATAAAACCATCATTTTTTTTAATTTTAATACTGAAAAATTATGCGGATATTATATCAAAAAATGTTCAGCAATAACGTATTCATATACAATTCATTATTAATAACATTCTTTGCGTTTGTGTACAAAAAGCGTTTGCATATATATAATACACAAAATTAAAAATGGCCTTCTTATTAAAGAATCAATGAGGTATATTTTATTTATAATGAAAGCTTAGCCCATTTGTACATTTATGGAGATCAGAAATGTATTTTTTATTTCAAAATCGAGTTAAAAATACAAGATGTATTGATTCATGATATTTTTTAAACCACAAACAAAAATGCTTTTTGTGTAAGTTTCAGAGATATATCACTGTGAGTCTAATTACCACCCAAATCCACACAAAAGCTGATCTCATCTTAATGGTATGCATAGAACTAACTCTACTTTGATGTAATTATTTTTAAATTTATCAAACAGTATAGCTTAAAAAGTAGATCTAAATATTTATATGTTTTCAAATCACTAAACAGTAAATATATTTAATTGCTTTCTTTGATGAACCGATCAGAATAATATATGTTTGGGAAGATTTTATCAACAGTAAGAAATAAGTCAATTAATATTAATTTGTCTCTTTGTAATATACATGTTCATTTATACGCTACAGCAAATCCAGAGTAAAATATTTTAGCACGTATGTGAAAACACACTATTTTAAAAAGTAATGTCATATCGATCTGTGGCTTATATTCCCAGAAAACATTTTTTTATGGGAAATAATCACTAGTTTTATTCTAAAAGCACCACGTCTGTGATTGATAACGATAAAAGGATACTTGTCGAAACGTCGTGATCTTAGGATAAAACTAGTGATTGATTCCAACAAAAAATGTGTTCTGTTAATGTGTTTCTCAATCGCTAATTGCCACTTAAAGATTAAGACTTAGATTTTATTACCCTGGTCCTATAATACAGCTTACTTATTATGTTCTCGGGGTTTGGATGGCCGAATGGTTAGCGCGTGCGCGCTGTATCATAAGATCTGTCATTGAGTCAGCTGGCGGGGTACGTGACAAGGAGTAGGGTCGCCTGTCCAACCTCGTGGGTTTTCTTCGGGTCCTCCGGTTTCCTCCCACTGCTAAAGAGCCCTACGCGCAAGCGAATTATTGAAATAAAATCGAGCCATATGTTAGTCCCGAAATGACCTTGTTCGTGTCGAGTGGGCGTTAAACCCCATCTCCAACTCTCTATATTATGTTCTCAGAGAGGCGGGTCAATTTCTTTAATACCATATATGAAAGTTCTCACTGTATGAGGGTCGCCACTTTTCATACCACGGAATTGTCTAATATACTTTCAATCTGTTATAAATATTGCATTTTTAAAATTCAACTTTATCGTTGCATTGAAACCGGGTAGGGGGCTATGTAAGCATGATTTCTTCCAAACGCGAAGAAAACGTTAGCATATGTTGGCGTAGACCATATAGGCTAGTAATAACTGTAATTTAAGATATTTATAGAGATATCAAAATCTTGTATATTGCCTACTATTTAATTATACACTAGAATGTATAAAATATTACTTCGAGTTACAAGACTATTTCTTTAAACATGCCATATATCAAGGTAACATTTACGATTAGTAACAATGAAGAACTAAATCACCATGTTTATATATGAGTTGTGCACTGATTATTTTCTCTTGTTTCCTCTTAATAATAGTTCCTGGGCGATATAATACCTTAAACAAAGTTCAAACTTAAGGTTTTTTACTGCTTACAGACTCACATCATGCTATGTAGCAATGACGCTAAATGATCGCCTTTCATACAGATATATGTGTTTACTAACTTGATCATGCAACAAAACTAACACGGATACATAAATTTACGTCCTTAAGACCCCACATAAATTTGTTTATATTCGTTGATTATAGTGTTTAAATGGTAGCTAGCCTCTGTACGTCGTTTGTATACAAATTACTCAGGGATATCATTAAATCATGTAAACCAAGTATCAAAATTGTTTAAAATCTCATCCTGATTACTATCTGTTATTTTCTACCGTGTAGCATAATCATGTACGTACGTACGTAGCGGTTGCACTCTATAGTCCAAAAGGTATAACTTGAATATGATTCTTATTCATGGCTTGGCTGTGCATCAAGAGTCCAAAGTAAATTTCCACTATATGCAATTTGGGCCACACCTACACCCATACCCCCACCCCTCCTCCGCCGGGGTCATATGATGCTGATAGCAAACACGAATTACTTTAAACATCCCCATCCCACACCTTTTCTCCATACATATTACCAACTCTATTCGACAATTGAATATTTCGCATTGTAATAATTCAGTTTTGATTGTTGAGGATATGGGACCCGTTTCACGAAGCGTACATAAAGTTACGTACACGTACGTTTAGTGGCGCTATATAATACAATATCCGATTTACGTGTACGCAATTCTTAATTTTTTCAACGTTTGGATATTTCAGGATCTACTCTCCATTAAAATTTGGTACAAATTATTGGTTAGAAATTACTATTCTGTCGTTTCTCTCCAATGGTAATTTTGATGTATTGTTTTACAAGATTTTATTAGCTTAGTTGCACCGTGTGATAAATGTAACATAACTTACAATATAGAAATTTACGCATATATTGTTGGTAGAAATCGTATACCCATGACGCCAATGAGAAAGGTTAACTCTCTTATCAAAACCTTTGATAGAGTATAAAGTTTACAGATTGGAAGCTGGGGTAGAATCTTTCTTTGTTTCAACAGGTATTACATACTTGATGCCACAACACGTGTCTTTGATAACAAAGAATTCCTTGTTGCTTATCTGATTTGTTTCTTAAGAGATCAACCATCTTAAAAGACAGAACACGTAAAAATACAAGTTCTGTTTTCATCAGACCACGTTCAAAGATTTCTGGCTGCCGTAGGTCAACTTTCCATATTCAAACGGAATTTACTCGTACATATATATTTGACAATCAACAATCAAATCAAACTTTTCAAACTATTGTAGATCTTTTGGAGGTAGAATTTGTCTGAGGTAGTTTAAGTTATTGGAAAAAACGAATACATTCAAACACTACATTTCGAGCAATTGTCATTTTACCTTCCAATTTATGGATAATTTATTCATATATAGCGCATTACAATATACAAATAATATCTCAACGCGCTTTACATAGTTGTGCGCAGAAATTGAAGTCAAGTACTTCAATATTGCTAAACAATTAAAAATTAATGGTAATACTCTTTAAATATATACGTTTCCAACGATGATTTAAAGGACTCGTATTTTTCAGTATTTCTCATTGGGTGATTCATTCCAAGCCTTTAGTGTGCTGTATATAAATGCTGGACTACATAGTTGGCAAGTTGAGTCTGATTTGAAATTAACAATTTATTGTCTCTTTTTTTTAACATGGCAAAGTTTATTTGAGAACTTAACACAAAAGGAGGTGATAATAATATATGCGTGTATATGTTTGTCTAGTTTATCTTTCATCTAAATGGTAAAAGTTTACTGGAATAAAGAAAACAGCCCGGGTTTTTTCTATGTCCTATTTGTGATTTACGTTTGATTATATATGATTCTCCTCCTTTAAATCCTTTAAAAAAACAGCAATACATATATTTAATAAATCATGTTGATGGATGCATAATAAAGTATATTGGTTTATGTCCTATACGGCATATAAATCAAAGAAACACAAATTCAGAAGAATCAAATTTATGGGTAATTAAATATTGACTTTGATCTTGGTTTTTTTTAGACTACATGTATGTGCATAATAAAATGAATAAAAAAACATAATATATCTATCATCTATTTCAATATAATATTTAATCGCTTGATTAAATATGAAAATAACCTTCGTTTACAAGCAATATGCACAATATGTTTACAGCCAATCTGTTTGGGTGGTTAAATTATCATTGTCTATTGTAGAAGAGTACGTTTATACTGTGGGATATTGTGTTATGGGGTTCCAGTCTGATTAAAACACAGATCCTATTTCGTTTCGTTTTTTTATAATTCAAAATTTCGTTTTACTTGCCTTTACTACACTAGAATCTGGAAGAGTTGTTATATAATCCGCGTTGTAGTTAATGTAAGGGATTAACCAATGAAACGGTCTGTTGCAGTGAGTTTTTGGCGTGAGATGCACGGAACTGTGGATATCCTACTAGAAACGTCAACGCTGATTGGTTAATCACATGTCTGGCGTCATAGGGCCAAAAGCCGCTAGTATGACCCCTGACGCGACCTCCCACTACAACTGGCCAAATCTTCATGTAGTAGAGGCCATCGAAAGTATAAAAAAACGGAACGAAATATAGATCTGTATTTTAATCAGATTGATGGGCTTCCAACATAAATAATCCTTTCCGACATAATTCGATTTTAAAATTAGGTAAACTCCATATAGTAGGAGGAAATTTAATAACCAATCAAATATGTCCTGGTTGATTCATTCTGGATAAAAAATGAATGGAATGTCTAACTATAGGGTCATTTTTCGCTTTAATTTAAAGTATTCTCTGACAATAAGAGTATCTAATTACATTGTATTTGCTGTGATAGCCGGTGGGTTGTTTCCGGTAATCAGAGCTAATCATTAAACATACATTATGCAAGAGCTAAATCTGCCTATTTCAGGTCTTTCTGTAGGCCTGAAATGTTATCTAAATTATTAATTAGACATTAATTAACCAATCCAGGCCATAATCAACTCTAGATGGCAGCGCTAGCCTGCGATCTTTAGTGGATTGTAAGCCGATTTACTGCATAACTTTCCTTCTCGATTAAACGATTAAATGGATAATCGAGACTATGCTGTTTATCGTACTGACTTAAGTAATGATGACCGAGGCTTATGGGAATTTCAGTCGCTTAGTTCTCGGTTCATAGTGGATTTCATTTGAATGAAACTTTCACCAAATTGCCTTTACATTATCTAGTTTTTAACTATTATAGTGAAGACTACCAACTCGTTATCGAATCTCCCATAATGTATCTTTAATTTATGCTACATGCGATTCCACCATCAGGCCATATTGGAGCTACGATTATGAATTTATATTTTGCCAGGTGAACACTCATGAATTTGAGACCAAAGGATAACAGAGTCGGTTATGTTGAAATGTAGGGTTATGGTGAACGTCATACATGTTTTTGATTTTGAGCAAGGCGTCCATCACATCACCTAATTTGTATACTAAGTTAGTTTAAACCTTACTCCTCCGGCCTTGATTATCGAATACATCCAATATAATGAGCTTATACATGTAGAATAAATTAATATGGCGATATGATATGGTGATTATTATTATATTGATCAATCAACCTATTAAAATTACTCTAGTGTATAATCCTGACTCCTATAGCTCTTCATATTCCGTGATGTAATATGAACATCATTAGATACGGCTTATCAACTAATACTCATCAACTATAATCTCCAGTAGCCATGGGCGGTATTAACATACCAATAATAGCATTATATTCACATCTCCGCATCTTCTACATGAAACTGGTGAGATGTTTATTCCACCTCAAGCCAGAAAAGGTCACATTTGTGCAATTAAATGCAGATTTACATCATCTTAACTGCAGTTTCTGTGAAAGAAGTTCTCGCTCTGGTATTGATTTGAGTGGCATATCTATACATGTCGTGGTAATTCCCCCGGGGGACTGGACCCGTTCTGACAACCACTACCCATGTAATTATCACTTATAACTCCAAGCAATTAATTATCACCCTATTGTTGAGGTGTCACGTGACATAATACGCCACCAGAAAATCACGTTTCGGGACAGCTCCGCTATTCTTCCAAAATGCACGCGCACGACTGCCCTTCAACCGCGAGAATGTTGCGTGCCTAAAGGGACTAATTAGATCGGAGTCAATTATTTTATTTAACAAAACTTTGACGTTTCTAATCAGCATGCCCTTGGATGGTTTTAAGCATTTTTGACAAAGTAGCACATCATTAAAAGTATTAAATGTATATGGCATCTGCGTTCAAAATGTTTGATGACTGAAAGCAAATAGAGCAGAATTGAAACGTGGGAAGTCAATTACAATTTTTTAAGCTAATTGGTTCGATTTCTTCGCACCATGAATGTTTTTGTTATGGGTGCAACTCACCGCCTTAAAAAGAACCATATGTTTCACCAAAGAAATGCACAGAATTGGTTTCGTATCCGGTTCTGCAGACAAAATTTGATCTCGACTGGCTAGAATTTTTAATGTTTATCCACCATTTTAATGGTATTATTGTAAATTGTGTGCCTATTATTTACACGTAATTGATTTGATGACAGGGCATACAAATAGGGTACCAAAGGGCAAAGACAGAATTTGATTTCACTCTATATACAACATGGGCACAGAAAATGTTAATGTTTTTAAATTTAAATTAAGGCTGACATCACGGTTTCCAAAAGGTTGTTAAAATATGCAAATCAAACACCACAGTGTGCGGAAATTGTCCATAAATAGATGTACTAAAAATTATAAGCCATTTTATATGGGTTGTGTAACTCTAGGGCGCCCATATCCAAACAATTTTGGATCCTGGGCCCTTTTCCCCCAATAGAGCAAACTGAAATGCGGATTTTTCATTGGACGATTAATTATAAATTGCGCAAGAACTTGAATGTCCTCGCCAATGAAAAATATACAGTGTTCTTGTCAGTCTGATTAAAATACAGATCTATATATCAGTTGTAATGGAAGGTCGCGTCAGGTGTCATATGATCGGCCTTTGACCTTATGACGTCAGGCATTGATTAATCAATCAACGTTGACCTTTCTAGTGGTTTACCCAACGTTCCGTGCTACTCACGCCAAGAACTTGCCGTAAGAGGCCCTTTCATTGGCTAATCCCTCACATCATCCATAACGCGGGTTATATAGCAACTCCTCCAGGTCCTAGTGTAGTAAAGACAAGTACAACAAAATTTTGAACTATAAAAAAACGAGAGAGAGAGAGAGAGAGAGAGAGAGAGAGAGATGGGTTTAACGTCGACTCGACACAAACTAGGTCATTTCGGAACTAACATATGGTTCAATTTTATTTCAATAATTCGCATGCGCATATGGGTCTTTAGCAGTGGGAGGAAACCGGAGAAAACCCACGAGGTTGGACAGGCGACCCTACTCCTTGTCACGTACAACTGGGGATTCGAAACCACGCCAGTCGACTCAATGACAGACTTTATGATACAGCGCGCGCACGCTAGCCATTCAGCCATCCAACCCCCCATAAAAAAAACGAAACGAAATAAGATCTGTGTTTTATTCAGATTGAGTTCTTGTTAATGATCACCCAGGATTTCAGGAGCCGGAGTTGACATCGGAACCAAAGTTCATCAGCAACATGTGATATTAAAATCACATATTTCTCGACCCGTACTATAGATTATGTAATTCATTACATTCTGTGTTTATAAAGTATATTATTATAGACATATAAAGAACGTATGTTACCTGTATGTTGAAGGTAGATAAGACAATGTTTACACTATAAGTTTTACTTACCATGTTTTATTGTAATTTATATATAGAACCAGAAATATTTATATCCACATGTTTTACTGTTATAAAACACCTGTGACTTGTCTAAATAAATTAAATTTATATGTCTAGGAAAAAAGACACCAATTGGAAATACCAAGTCTAATAAAATCGGACATGGACACATTAGTGTGATGTTATCTGTTATGGAAACTGGGCCTCCTAACTCGCAATATCCTAGATTCACATATGCACACCACATAAAGACAAACCCCAGAAGACACCAACCCAGAAAAGGAAACTGTTCCGCTCCAACCGGGCTATTGAAGAAGAACATACGCCTTGCAGTGTGCTATGAGGATGTTCTTCCGAGGATTATTTTACGTGCACGTCAAGCTTTATACGGGACATACGATTTCGGTCCATTCGAACGATATCCTTGTTAGCGAGCCAGTGCCTTATTCACTGAGCCACCGTGGCTTCCGATCTTATTCACTCAGCCACAGCACCGTGGCCCTGAATCTTATTCACTGAGCCACCGTGGCTTTGAATCTTATTCACTGAGCCAAAGTGGCTCCCGATTTTATTCACTGAGCCACTGAGGCTTTCGATCTTATTCACTAAGCCACTGAGGCTTTCGATCTTATTCACTGAGCCACAGTGGCTCCCGATCTTAAAATCAACACATGTAGGAGAAGATACGGTTTTACTATTAAGAGTGTTTGACTTGTTTAACGACATCGTTCAAAATACTCTTTTGATTGATCTATAAACAAAACACAGGTATTCTTGGTTTACCTTTAACTGGGGAATTTATGAGCTAGGTGGAACTAATTGGTTCCGGAAAGAAACCAGACTGGTGGTCTGTCATGCTTCTGTTGAAGTGAAGTTAACTTTATATATGTTTTGGCTTACTGTACAAATTATTTTCTTGAACAATTTCTGTGCTAATATATTATGGGATTATAAAGGTACATTATTCAAGAATCAAATCATCCTATTACAGGTCTTTCTTTAGGCTTTAAATCTTATATAAACTATTATTTAAACATTTATTAACATGACTAGCCCATTTTGACCCCGATTTTAAGTAGATTAGAAAACTTGGTCACCTAATGACTTAATTTAAAAATGGCGAAGCGAGACTAAACCTCGAATAATCAGTGGCGTTGTTACGAAAATAAACAATCTATGCCATATCTTGTCAAAATTTTAAACAGTGATATCTTAATTTTGCATTACCTATTTTGGAATCCTGCAGAAGGCGATCAGTCGCATACAATTTAGATTACAATTTCGTTCTGCTTTTGTCCGACAACATTATGAAACGAAACGAAATTGAAGACCACAGATATTAAAACTACAGACATTGGTTAGTTACCACTGTAACCTCGATTAAGGTTTAGATGACGCCGAGACGACAGACGATTACAAGACACCAAATTGCAACTGTGAACCTTCAACCTCAACCTTCCTGTTAAACCGTCCTTATAGCAGAAATGGACTACAGACTCTGTGTAGATTATCCAAGCCTTGTTAGCCAAATTGGAAAATCTTCGCAGAGTTTTTCCAAGCGCCTTCATAGTCAAATCCCCGTCTGCATTATCCCAGTCGGTACAGAACAGCAGAACGTTAAACCCATTTGACTTTTTATGTTGCTCTTTCGATATATGATTTTACCACTTATATTCTACTCATATGTTTACACAAACAGATGGTTTGCTTTATATACAAGGTGGTTTATATTAATTGTCATATCGGATGATCAATCTTTGCTTTTGATTATAAAGACCTTATTATTCCGATACCAATACTGGAATGAATCCAAAATCATAATTTGAACGGTTGTATTCCATAGTGACTATCCCACCAGGTTTCTCGTAAACATAATATGAGGGCCATAAAAAAGATTTCTTCTTTTGATGAACGACAAAGCTGGTGATTGTAGAACATCCTGACATCTTGTATAGTAAGATCAGAAGAGATTAATGATTTCCATAATAACAGTTTGTGGCCATATGTATAGACTGTGAGTCGTCCAATACAATAGTTGTTACTGTGGGTTTGCTTTTTTTTGGTTTGCAGTATCTTGACATTAACTATAGATAGATAGTCAAAGTATCTTGACACTAGCTATATTCACAGTATCTTGACACTAGCTATAGACAGTCTCAGTATCTTGACACTAGCTATATTCACAGTATCCTGACATTAGCTATAGTCACAGTATTTTGACACTAGCTATATTCACAGTATCTTGATACTAGCTAGTCACAGTATCTTGACACTAGCTATAGTCATAGTATCTTAACACTAGCTATAGATAGCCACACTAGCTTGCATTTCTTATGATCATGAATTAACGAAATGTTTTTTTGAGTTACTGAGTTCAAATGTATTTAAGCTTTTTAAATACAGTGTTAAAATGTACAAACAAGAAAATATTTGTAATCTCATTTTAAAACATATATCAGTAGAAAGTTTGGCTTGTAAACACACAAACCAATATAGAGTAAATTTTGTGTTTATATCGCATAGCAGAATCTGCTGTAAAAGCAAGCAAACTTTGTCTGTGTGAAAGAAATTTTAAAATGCGAATGGTCGGTGTTCGTAATATTTACAGGCCGTATTTAATACCCTGCTAAATTTAAATTGGCTGTCAATAATTTCACGCCATCATGTTTTCTTGTGTTATATCATATCATTGGATTTAATGCTCTTGGGACTGATATTGACCTCAATTTTAAAGATATTGTCCCCAGGTCCAGATGATATTGATATATTATCAGGAAGTTAAAGACTAGATGTATATAAATTGATCACATCACAAATAAATTGGAATTCAGATTTATTCATTCGTTACTCAAAAACTAGGCAGATCAAACCGCTTTTACAGCGTTGAAGATTGAATTTTATTTCAGTCCCAAATCGTTTTGGCTGCAAGGGTTATTGCGTACCCCCACCGCTGAAAGAAAGTGCCCCACAATCACGAGCACCTGGCGCTCACATCACCAAAATCCACTGAAGTTTTTTTCTCGCGTCCAGGTGGATGGGGTGGGGGATAATCGCCCTTGGCCCCAATGCTTCAGATTCTTAAAAAAATGCCCTGAAATGTAACCCTCCGCCCTCGTACACCCGGTCCATACGCCATTGATGTAAAATAAGGTGTAATACTGATATGATCATGTTTTGACTTTGATTCTAACATTGTTTATATTATATAGTTTACATCATCATTTAAAACTTTACTATCAATAACAAACACGGCGGTATATAGCTTTATAGACCTACATGATGAGAAAGCTACTTTGGCTGTTCGAGTTCCCAGGGTATTCTTTCTTCCCCCCACCGCAACGGCGTATCAAAATCTTTCTTAAACCAACAAGTAACACAGCTGGTGTGAAAGGTGTATTGTATACATGATAAGAGATTTTATGGCCATGCCATTATGTGATATTTTGGAGCCACGGTGGCCTAACAAGCATTGATTCACTAAAGCCTAGCACACAGCCCGCCGTACGTGTCTAAGGGGGGAATTTTAGCAAACCCGTTCGTGAGACATACGCGTCTATTGCGTGTGTTTGGCACCGTAGAAGATCACAGACTGGCTGTAGAGACTTTTAGTCCTGCACATTTTCACCCAGTTCCTTGCGGCTGGTCTGCGACCTACCAAACCTTACGACCCTTGCATGTCAAAACACTTACGGCGGGTTGAAAGCTAGGCTTTAACAGAAGGTCCCGCATATACATAAAAGAACACCTGGCAGTTGGAATTCGACGAAACGTAGACAGAAACAACGCTGTTCGTCCGGGCAAACTGTCTCCACGAACTCCTGCATTCATGGGGAGATTTTATGTTTCAAATGCTGATTGGCTGACAATTATGTTTTGTGAACCAATAAAAGCTTACAATACAAATAACCGCGGTAAACGTCGTACGTTCTTAACATGGTTAGTTAAATACATCAAAGTAGACTTTATAGGGTTAAATTCGCCACCTTAAGCATGAATTATGCAAGAGCTAAATCTGCCTATTGCAGGTCTTTCTTTAGGCCTGAAATGTTATCTAAATTATTAATTAGACATTAATTAACTGATCCAGGCCATAATCAAATCCCGATGCCATCGTTAGCCTGCGATTTTTAATGGATTTGAATACATTTTGTGATCGATAATTAAACGCAAACGTGGATAATCGAGACTTGTAAATTATAGAACCAACGTAGTAGCCTAATGGTGATCGAGGCCAGCCGAAAATTAAATCGTTAATATCTTGGTTCAGCGTGAAGCAATTTGGCTTGAAGTTTTAGCATTTTCTATTTTTTAACTATTATAGCGAGAACTGTCAGCTCTTTATCTAATCTTACCTAATGCCCCTTTAATTGAGCTAAATATACAAGAATTAAATATAAGTGATAACAAGGGCATGTGTATGTGGCAGCTTTGAGTATATCCAGATTAGTAAAAAGTATTCGCCAAGTACATGTGTATGCAATGTGTACAATATCAATTTCTTGTCAGCGTATTTGTTACTGTTAAGTTTTGTTGGTGCCAACATAATTCGCAAATATCAGTTTTCTGTGCTGACCTTCCAATAGGTACTAACACTTTGTCAAGACCCTATCCTTAAAGTCGTGGGATGGTCTAGTTCTAGGACCACGATAGCGCCATTTCATTTGAAATTGAATTGGGGAATAGGCTAGGCCTATTTTGATCCCTCTCCAGAGTATTGTTTTAATGATCGAAGCTCATTGACGTATTTGGTGACGTGGAGATCGCTGTTGACATCAAGCTTTACAATATAATTAAGTTAAAGATGCATGATGTAAGAGCTAAATCGGCCTATTGCAGGTCTTTCGTTTGGCTTCAAATGTTATATAAACTTTTAATTAGACATTTATGCTCACATCAAGCTTATAATCAACTCTCTAGGTCATCGGATGGCCATGACTTAAATGGATTTGAACACCCGTTAGATTTAAAATTTAACGATAATAAACAATCTACGTTATATCTTGTCAAAACTTCAAACGCTGATGACAAAAAGGCAAGTATAATGATTCGAAAGGCTGTTGTTAGAACACTGGCGGCTCACAGTGTGAACAGTGTGTCTCTTTAAAACTGCAAAACGGCCTGAGAAACTGACCCGGATATAGAAGCTCTGCCGTATAACAATCACCCCTTTTGACATGATATGCGCGACTATCACTTACTTTTGGCTCCTCCAGCCCCAAACATAATGTGAAGTTGGGAGATATATTGTTAACCACACTTGAAAACTGATAATTTCTATTTAGTCATAAAAGGGGGGAGAGAAAGAAATGGGGTTTAACGTCCACTCGACACAAACTAGGTCATTTCGGGACTAACACATGGTTTAATTTTATTTCAATAAAATGGTTGCGCGTAGGGGTCTTCAGCAGTGGGAGGAAACCGGAGGACCCGGAGAAAACCCAGGAGGTTGGACAGGCGACCCTACTCCTTGTCACGTACAACCATGGAATCGAAACCCCGCAAGTTGACTCAATGGCAGACCGTATGATACAGCGCGCGCGTGCTAACCATTCGGCCATCCAACCCCCCTAGTCAAAAAGGATTTTCCGATAACGATACTGGTTTCGATAATAGTTTTTTTACAAGTCTGTCACTCGGCATTAACTAGTTTTATTCAATAAAAACTACCCTTGGTAGCTTCTTTAATTAGTACAATATATTGACTGTACTCGTGTTAAAATAATACGACTGGAATTTTTTAGTTTGGAAAGTAAATTAGAACGGGTTCATATGCACAAGAAATAATAAATACCAAATCTAATATATGATGATACAAAACAATGATTTCTTTAAATAACTTTAAATTATTGAGAAAGTAATCAAATCGTATTATTTCCAGTTATCAAATCGTATTATTTCCAGTTATCAAATTTCAGAAATAAAATTTAAACGTAGAAGTAAAATGTCCCCAATCACACAAATGCAAATTTCTATAAAATTAATTCACATTTGTTGTTTATAATTTCGTAAAGCCCAAATATGCCAGCATACAGGTTAAATATAGACTTTTATATCATACATAATCAAAAATACTTTCATTACAAAAATTGAAAAAAAAATAGTGTTCGTCTAAAAATTATTCAAATAGATTAGTTAAAGATTTGCTGAAAATTTCAGTCAATTGATCCACTCTGAACCGAGATTTAGCGATTGAATTTTGGGCCTAGCCTCGATCATCATTACGATAAAAAAAACATAGCCTCGTTTATCCATTTCTTGATTTAATCATGAATAAGTGTTGGGCAGCAGATCGGATCATAATCCAATAAATATCGCCGGCTAGCGATGACACCGAGAGTTGATTATGGTCTGGATTAGATAACAAACCTCATCTCTCAACCCTCCGTGTTTCGAGATAAGAGATGGTCCTATTTAGTTCCACGTAGCAAAGCCGAACGCGAATCACATCGGGCCTCAGTGAGCAAAATTAACAATATTTTTCATCAAAACAACGATTGATTATTGTTATTTATGACATTTCTGCCACACCCAACTAGCTTACAATTAAGCAGAAAATCCTACCTGACACGGGCACAAATCCTCTCTTTTTAAATCGAAGCGATAAAAGATTGCTTTCTCCGACATTTTAAATTTACGTCTTTAACACATAAAGGCGGGGCCTCATGTGCAATAGCCAATCAAAGTACTAACCTGATCATTGTTGCGATGTCCGTATCAATTTTGATAAAAAAAACAACGCTTGATTTACTTTATTGTCAATATTTGCTGATAAATGAATATTGTTTCAGTAGACTGGGCTGCGTATGTGTAATAAGTACGAATAGTATAAAATTAACTTATTTTTAAGATGGTACATGCATTAATAAAGAAATTAAGTTTGCCAGGTGAAACTAAATGCACCCAATCGTAGCTAAAAACAGTCACATCAGTATATCTCAACGTTTTAGTTACGTTCTCGTAGTTAGGTCTGGATAAGTTAATTAATGTCTAAATAATAATTTAGATAATATTTCAGACCTAAAGAAAGACCTGCAATAGGCAGATTTAGCTCTTGTGTAGTATATGTTTAAGGCTTTTTAATGTTTACATTGGATTCTATTGAAGGCACCGCGACCTTTGTGTGTCTTAAATAAACAAAGTAATAATAATTCTTTACCTTTCTTCGTACCAGCTGCCTATTTTTAAAACTCGAATGTACATAGTAACATCATTCTCTCCATTAAAAATGGTATACATATTTTTATTTGCGTGACATACGTGAACAGTCTGATCACAGGCGGATGGGCGGATGGGGGGGGAGTATCGGGGCATATTAATCTCTGCAGGCCACATCAAGTAGCAATTAACAAAAACAAACGTGGCAAAGCGTGTGCACAGTATTTTAACTCTTAGTTCCACATAAAATTGTCTTAATCTGTCATTTGTGCGCATTATGAAAATTGAAGCCAAGACCCAAAGCGTGATATTATGATTATTTGGCATTATTATATGATTTGGCATTATAATATTCCTAATTCTAGTATTTATCAAACATGACTCCAACAACCATACTTATAAAACATTTTCAATCACATAATAACCATATTAAATATAGAACTTTATGAAATAGACTATAATAACAATATTTATGGAACTTTATAAAATAGACTATAATAACCATATTTAGAAAGTGTGTAGATAAACTAAATGTTGCTTTTTGTAGCAGACGACGTGGAGTCACGAACGTAAAGAACATATTAATATAGATTTCCGGAACGAGAAACAAGAAGATTGAGATTTTCTAGCAATAATTTCCTGTGGGCCTATATTATTATCATATATCCATGTCGACATGATCACGTTTCTTCTCATAGTCATAAACAATGTGTATACATTTCATTTTCAAATCAATCGTTAGCCGAAGCCTTTAGAAGGTTAGTTTGCAGGGTTTTTCAAGGAACCAGGGGCAATAACTCGGAGAGTAATTAACAGGATATCGGTAACAACTTATAGCAGTTTAAACAACCGCTATCATTTAGTTTTCGAGCGATAGGTTCGGGTGAACCGATAGCCGTCTTTTTCCATATTCCTCAAGAAATGGCCCGAGAAATCCCTCTCTAGCCATTGCTGTATTGAGAATGAAAACATGAGTCTTTGACGGAGCGTGTCCACCCTCATCAAATTTCTCCTGAATAAAATATAGAGAATTTTCATGACTTAACCGGGGTGACCTCTTTTTTTTAAAAAAAAACCCTCCTCGTGTTTGTTAGTGCTGATTTCAAGAAAAAAATTACCCTTGGATGCACCGGGAACAAACATCGATACTCGCAAAGGTACATTTGGCTGAAACTCGCTATTGGAACGAAAATTCTTTGACCCAAATCACCGATATAAATTCTATAAACGTGTACCAATTATTACTGCCTACCTTTAAATATGCGATAATATCTATCCATTTTTGTGAAGAAAATCCATGAATTATTTATTTCATTAAAAACACACGTCGTATTTCTATCCAGTTTGTTGACCCTTCTTTTTGATCTGCTGTGTGGTCCAAGAAATGAAGAAAAAACAATTCCACGTGCGCTATGATTACCAAATGTTTACATTGTAGCTATTTTGGATAGCCTCGTTTATCACACAATTAGTTACTCTGCAATATTATGTTATGCACTATGTAATATTGGGCGCACGTTCTGACTTAATGTTGCCGCGTTTGTCACCAGACACTTTACGGTATCATATTTAGCGCTCTGATTAATCCCGATTGATTTTGTTACGTCCTTGTACTGGCTGTTAACCAGTCATATTTTGGGACAGAAATTTGCGCTGAGTATAACAGTGTTTGAGTGGGATTAGGTCTAATCAAACGAAACACGGCGAGGAGTATGTCTTCGCCCTATGAACTTAAACATTGTGTATAAATTTCAGTCAATGATAAATGTAGCCTCTACGGACGAATGGACAGAGGTGACGACAATGTACTCTAACATTTCAGTCTGAACGTGTAAAACCGACATGTTCTAGATGACCTTTAATCTAGCCAATGAAAATTCGCATTAGCTCGGGAAAGAATGTTTTAACCAACCAATTTGTATAGTATATGTACACTTTAGAGTTTTGAATTCTTCTTTACATGATTTAAAATTTGCTTTAAAGCGATAATTTCATATTTTCTAAGAAAGTCAAAACATAATTATTTCTATGTCTTTTGCTCAATAGGTTGTCAACTCACTATTATACGGTCATAGGTATTATTCTCCCTCTTAAAAATCCTTTGACCCCGGAAATAATAACACAATTACATCCCTTGTTTTTCTACCCCCCCCCACCCATGGAATAGCTATCTTCAAATGTTTGAATTTGAAGTTGAAAATGATATTTTTGCCAATTTCTCAACTGGCAATAGTGAATTATAGGATTAATAGGATTATTCTTTAACAAGGTAGGACTGTTTATAGATACCATCTATTTAAAGGCTTTATTTTAATAAATTTTAAAAATAAAACTTAAAAATATGAAATTGCAACTTTAATAGTAAGTGTAGATATCTGTGATATACATTAAGAGAGAGAGAGAGAGAGAGAGAGAGAGAGAGAGAGAGAGTTTAACGTACACTCGACACAAACTAGGTCATTTCGGGACAAACATATGGTTTAATTTTTTTTCAATAATTCGCTTCCGCGTAGGGGTCTATAGCAATGGGAGGAAACCGGAGGACCCGGAGAAAACCCACGAAACGTACAACAGGAGATTCGTTACCACGCCAGTTGACTCAAAGATAGGCCTTATGATACAGCGCGCACGTGCTAACCATTCGGCCATCCAACCCCCCTATACATTAACAAACATAAACACAGACAAGATAAACCCGCGGACAAGACACACAAAACACATAACACACGGACATTGTAAATAATAAAATAATAAAATAACTATAAAAGCAAGAACATGTCAATGAAATGGGATTTAATGCCCTACTGTTCTGCACCGACTGGGCTAATGAAGACGGACTTCCACCATACAGTGTGTAAGATAATGGAACTCTAGAGGACGTAAGATGTGGGCCTAATATTCCTGTAAGAACTGTATAAAAGTGGTTTGTGCTATCGACTGTAAAATGAGTTTATTTTCCATACGAATGATAGTAGTTAATTAAATAGGTATAGCTATAATTTATCATTGATGTTTAACAGCGAGTGGACAGTCTGGGTCCATATGCATGACCCCGTGCGGTCTTTCATTGGTCGAGGGTGGAATCTAGTGCCCATTTTAGCCAATAAAACGGCTGTTTACTTAAAATATTTCAGTTAAAGTATTCGTGAATAAGGCACCTGTTTTTTTTTAATTGGTCACTTTATAACCAGGGGCGGATCTCCCCCCCCCCCCCCCTGCTCAGCTACATAATTTTTTTTGTAAATCGCCCGTGTGCTTTATCCTTTATCGTAAGATTTGGGACAGTTTGGGCACTCAAAGCACGAGATAATGATATAGACATTATGTGATATCCATGAAATTGAATCCCAATGTCATTGTATTAATTCATAATAAAAATTGACGTCAAACGAGGTGTTGTTGAATTTCTCTGTTTAAAAAAGCTCAATGTGTAAGTATATACGCCAAAATGACGATAGAGACCATGCGGAAGGGGGGGGGGCGTGAGATACATTGTCTTAGGAACATGACCCCCCCCCCCTGCAAAAATTCCTGGATCCGCCCCTGATAACTGTTCATTAAATGTTTCAGACGAACTGCACCACACATAATATTCAATTAGAAACCCTGAAGATACGCCCGCGGACAATATACGTAACGCATACGACACAAATACATTGTCAATAATAAATGAAAGTTCGATCAAATCACAAGACTTGTTAAACATTTTACCATTGGTACACAAATCGTGTACCAGAATGCGTTTCAGCACCATTTCCAATAAGGAACTCGAAGAACGAGGTTAGATATATTCCACCTGGGCTGACGTCATATTCTTATATGGAGAGCATGCGCAATAAATACTACCGGTATAGACTGGAATAACCAGAGGCTAGAGATTGTCATTCGATTGGGACTTCTCGCGTATTTCGCCGAAAATAACTGAATTGAAATTAGAGTAAAAACGGAAACGATTGATTGAATATAAATCAACTTATATACATTCATATTACATTATAATATGCGTTGCGATCCATTTTTGTCAATTTCTAGGTCCCAAATATCTGCGATTTAACTCCTTTAAATATATCGTTATGTACATATATTGCACAAATTTCTTTGTGACGTCCAATCTTTGTACGATTTGATTTTCAACAAATATTATTATTCTGCATTCATTGGTGAACTAGCCAAGAAATGACAAGGGCTCTTTGAATTTTATTTCATCGGTGTTGATTTCAAAGAAACATTTTACGTCTATAGATAGTCAGGATTGAGATATAACTGAATGTCTCAATTCTGATATCGATATACATTAAGCCCAACTTAAACTAAACAACTTCCGCTTTATCTATCGAAACAAAATATTAATCGTATAAAACTTGTCCCTTCACTATTCGAAAAACATAACAGATCAACTAATTATAAAGTTTTAACAATACCTATATAATGCCACAAGTCGTATTGTACTCGTGGTCATTGAAATATAAAGACCTAGCTAGGCAAGATGTTGACAAGACGTTAAACCCCATTCCATCCCATATATACATACATTCACTTGGTGTATGTCTCTATAGTGTGCAATTATTCTTCATAATGCGTTCATGTAAGTCTTAGACTGCAAGTTTTCTTATAAAGCTCTCGTTTGTTTCAACTACACACTACACTAGCCTACAATCACAGACTACACAGTTCGGCAATTCAAGATTTACAACAAGTCGTCTCAGTGACAGAATGGCACCAACAAGTATATACTTAGTGTAAATAGTCAAACATTACTAGAAGTTCAGCAAAAGATACCGTTTCAGGAATTCTTCGATGAGACAATTCTTCTTTTGTCAACACAATACTAATCTGGCCATCAAGAGAAAAATCGAAGCACGGCCAACAGGAGTGTCTCTCTGTTAACTGTATTTGAAATGGACTCGCCCAATTTACGAAGTTTCTGTACTAGTGACTTAAGTCGGCACCAAAGCGATACAATTGTTCCTGGAATAACGCGTAACTTTTTACAGATTTTAGCGTCACGATTGCCAGAAAGATATGGAATATTATAATATATTTTACATGGCATTGAAATAGTGGATATTTACCGTTTTTAATAATATTTTATTCTAACTCTAATTCCGATAACTTTATTTGATTAAAGACAGACTTACCTGATAGTCTTGGAATTTTACAAGAGAACAATGAATATTCTGTAACTAATCTCTTGAATTGTTTGCTGAACCCTGGAGACGTCCTTGTTCCTCAACACAAGCCATGTGTCGTGTGCTAATTTCTGTGTTAGGAAACTTGGTGGTTTTGTTTCTATTATCTCAACATGTGGTTCCTGGCAATTCTGAGAAAGTGTGGGATATTATTCGAGAAGAATATCTGCTAAATAAGGTAATGTCATTGTTTATATCAAGGAGATTGTAACCTTCTATGGGAATTTGTTGTTTAGAATGTTGTGAAGATAATTTTCGTTAACAAATAATAAATAAAATAGATTTAGCATGCTACTACTTTTCTGAAAATAAGATGAACATACGCGATACAGCGTAGTTTCTACCCACTGCCAAGGGTTATTTTACGTGCACGCAGACTAGTATAACGAAGGACCTCGGTTTAACGTCCTACCCGAACGACTAGATGTGTTTCCCTGCAAGGCTAAATAAGCACAAACATATAACAGATTCGTGATCGTTAAGTATCTTAAAAGGCTTTACAAACTCCAAAACTAAGAATTTCTCGAATTCGTCTTATTGCAATTCATTTCTCTAAAGTCTTAGTACCAAATATTAACCATGTCGGTCAGAGGCTAAGCATTTCCGAAACTTTTCTAAACTTCCAAATGAAGGATTCCCTTGAACACGTACTCTTCTTACATGCAATGCATAAGTCAATAACCTGCCCTGAAAGTTATAAATTAACCATTGAAGGCCTATACATATAGTTAAGTAGTTCCGAAGTTTTGTAAACTCCCAAAGGTTCGGCTTTCTCGATTTGTAATTCATTTTCATCTAATAACGGGTAAATTTGGAGAGATTATAATTTGATTTGAGCGTGGTTAGTATTTTTCCTTAAATGTATTGTCAAACATTAAATTTAATTCAGAATATTCAACCAAATTAAGAAATTGGTAAAACAAACCTAAACGATATCTTATATTCCAAACAGATAATTTTGATTAGATATCAAATTGAAATGCCACTGATATTTTATTGTTTTGATGCAATTAGCAATTGCATAAAAAGTTAATTGGGAGTTTAGCCTCCATTAATTTCCCTCGTCGACATAATAGATCAACACTTCTAACAAATTTTAGCGTATTTACTTTCATTTTCTGCATTACGTAATTCAATTTGTGTATGTAAAAAAGTTTGTATTATACAAACTCTACTCCTGCCACGAGTAATGGTTTGGGTAGGAACTGTGATTATCGTAACGTGTCAGCGGCCGGCATTCATCAGATAATGTGTCGCTTGGAGTTAATTGGGTAAATTTATATGATCTGCGGGGTGTTTTATGTCATCAGTCAGGTCAAGCGTGCTCTTGTAATTTTAAACTAGAAAAGAGTCGTAGAAGCTTGTTGGTTGGTTCTTAAATACCAACCAGATAGTAAGCGCAAGCTACTTGATCTTTCTAGCGAAGAACTTGGTGACATCTTCAAGGTTTGATTTCTTCGGTCAGTAATGTCAGTGAGTTACTTCGTAGCAAATAATGAAGCTTATTTTCTAGATTTAATGATGGCAGATTCATGCGCATACTTAAAAAAAGATAAAAGCAACATGCACTTGTAGTAAATGTTTTGTGTAAAATTTGTCATGGCTTCAAGATTTTTTGTCTCTTGAAAAGCTGTGAAACATTTTTTTGTGCACTTTCCGGAGAGGGCAGAAAATAGATATTGCTTTCTCGGGAAGATAAAGAGGGAGGATATGGAGCAGAAGATTTAGTCTGTAAATAGGGTAAAAGTTATTATAATTTACAAAAAATGTCCGAAAATGATGATAGCCGTGATAATATTGACTGAAGGGTGCCTCGTGGGAACTATGTGTGCGGGGATAATGGGCCATTATGGGAAGCCGGGATAGGACCCCGATATAGGTAATATAAAATCATGTGAATATCATATAGACCCGAGATACATAATACTGTATAAGGTCAGTTTATGGATTTTATTAGCAGGATTTATCACGAATGTTTAGCTTTCTAATGTACACAATATTATAAAAGACAGTAATTTACATGGGTTTTTTTTGGAAAGATAATTTGTGTCCAGTGTTGGCATCGTACAGTATCCATCTGGATCCACGTCCCACTGTTTTCCCCATATGACCCCCAAGACACCTCCACACACTAATGTCGTATTGACAGATCCAGTATTACCGAGGACGTTACCGTCGCGTTCTTAAATTAAAGATACATTATGGGAGATTTTTATAGAGAGTTGGCCATTCTTGCTATAACAGTTCAAAAGTAGATGATGAAAGAAGAATATATTGAAAAATTCAGTCAAATTACTTTATTCTGAACATAGTTATCATCGTTGTAATATTTGCCTAGAAATGGTAGCGAAATGTGTCTTCACCTTCGCCGATCGTTTGATTGACAGGCGTTAACTCCACCTACATATCTCGATTATCAAGTAAAGTTTTCAATGGCATACGGAAACGCTTTACAGCGGCCTCGCTAAGTACACTCTATCATTTAGCCTCGATCTAACTGACGTATTTTCATCAGGTTACCCCTTATCTGATTTAATCAATTAGTGAAATCCTATTTAAATCCGAGCTGTAGCCGAGCCATCCGTGGGTCTACAGAGTTGATTTTGGTCTTGTTGTTTAAATAAAGATCTAATTTATAATTTCTATAACATCTGAAGCCTAAATTAAGACTTGCAATAATCAGATTTAGCTCTTGCATAATGCATGTTTAAGGGTTGAGTTTGAAAGGGGAACGGATAGGCTATTTGGTGGAACTTAAAATCCGAAGGGTGGAGGTGTGTATGCATCATTTCCTTTACATTAGACGTACTAAGCGAAGACAGGAGCAGTTCTTCTACAATCCAGGTTATCACGCTGTTTAGCTATTAATATTTCGACGGTGTCGTGTGCGAGGCAAGACATGTCTGCCATTTCTAGAACACACATTAATACACCAGTACTTGTTATTCCACAAATAGTTGTTAGTGTGTTACTGTTCAATTACTAAATGCCACTCAAAGAAGAAGTCGTATGGTTCTGGAATTTAGGTTTAAGATAAAGGCATGGCAAGGATCAGTTTCTAGTCGTTCGGACAGGACGAAAAACGAGGTCCCGCGTAAATAATGACGTGCTCCGAAAGGAGCGCTATACAGTTAGAATTCTAAAATAAGAGTATGACGTTGCAAAAGTTCCCTTCCCTCATAACACATTGTAGTGCGTAAGCTAGTCTTCATTATAACCCGGTTGGAGCAGAAAAAAACCCATTTCAGATAAATGAAATGGGGTTTAACGTCCTACTGTTTAGCTCTGATTGGGCTAATAAAGACAAGCTACGCACTACAGTGTGCTATAAGGGAAATATTGCACGGACAGCAGCTCTATGGTCTACTCTTATATCAAATTTCAACGGCCAAAGCATCTTTAACGTGCACGCCTTTGTGTACACAGGATTTCATTTTTTTGTCCCATCCGAATGACTTTACACAGTCCCTTGCCAGGTCCTCTGTCCTGCACCACTTACAAGGGGGAACCACGCTAGAAAATCCCGATGAACTTTCTCTGCAGAGATCGAACACGGGGACCTCCAGGTTGACGCGCCAACAACTTACTCACTGAGTCACCGTGGCTCCCCCGAGAAAACGTGTGCGAAATAAAATGAAATGGAGTTTAACGTTCTTCTTTTCAATACCAAACGGACTAATGAAGACGGAAAAGATATGGGATTGTAAATCAGACATGGCCGGAACTTCATGGATTAATTAGAAATAGCTTCCTACGCTAGTGGTTTGATGAAATGACGGAGAAGCCACTGATATCATCGTTTGAATGTACTATTTATAAACATGCATCCTTATTAACTTTACATTATGATGTCAACGTGGGGTTGACTGATCAAAGTTTGTCGCGTCTGGAACCTGGTTGAAAACCCAGCAAGACCGGGTTAGTTTGATATTGACAGTCGACTGTGTACTGATTACATCATTACCAAACGATGGATTATTGACCACAGAGACAAGTGATCACTTTGAAAGGTCAGGACGATTGATCAGGTCAGATTGATCGGCGACTCTAGGTACTTTGAGTATATTTGGAATGTCTGTGGCAGTCCATCGCCAATTTGGGAAGTTTGCGTACTGAATAAATTCTACTTTGACTTTTATCGAATCGTAAGTCTCGATTTTCCATCATTATTCACAGCCGAATCACAGGAATTACCCTTTGCCCGCAGGAGAGGATCGAAGGGATGGGTACGCCTTTAACCCCATTTGATCTACCAAATAATTATAGGGTACAGGTGGTGGAGGGTGGCTAGTGTGAGGAGGGGGGGGCTAGACCTGTTATCTATGTAGGTCATGGGTTCGATCCCAGGCTTGTAGGCCTACATGCCCAAGAATTGGATCGTCTGCATAACCTCGTGGGTCTTCTCATGGGTGATCTACTCGTGCTTCCCACCACGCCCATCCCTATCAAACCAATCAACCCAAGACAACTTCAACCAATCATTATCCGAGTAACAAGTGATATTAGATGTTCTCGTGTAGAACGGTTGGCACACTCCGTATTGATTAAATTGCATGATGTGGGTGGCTGAATATTTGATGAGTTTGGAAACGGACATTTCTGATTTCAAGAATATGCGTGGTTGTTTTACAAGTTAAAATTTGTTCTGAACAAGAATAAACACAAATTTAAATTCGGTTAAAATTGTCTGTTCTTTAGGTGTTTTTAAAATTTTGTTACCATTTAAACTTTTAAAATACGGAACGAAATAAGGATTATTATATTAATTATTGAATGCGTGTCCACCCACCATTGTGGTATCTATAAAACAACTTTAACCCCAACGATCATGTCAATCATTCCACCAAACCAATCATTAATATATATCATGTGAACTATAAGTGCTGACTTCGACGCCATGACACTTTGACATTATCCTGCGCAATCATGGAATTATAAATCTTTAGATCTTTATCACTAAATCCCTGCATTAATCTTTGTTTTGTGAATTATACATTGAAGTAATATGGTCTAATATAGCAATCTTCCCAGACCTTTATCCCTTAACCCGGTATAATTATACATTTTTTGTAAATTTGACAATAATTTTAACTTTTTAAATGATATTGTCTAATAATAACATTCCTGTGAGAAATTTACCGTTATATCTGAAACAATTATCTTAGATATGTAAATTTTAATAGAATAACATGTTGTTAAGTTATCTAATACCAATCTTGTCTTTGGATATAATTTACACTACGGGTGTCAAAACTCAAATTATCTTAAATTATAATAGTAAGAAAATGCCAGGAAGTCTTTTGTCACTTTTAGTTGGTAAAAAGAAGGCTTTAATCATAAAAAAACACCCACGTACACAGTAAAATGAACATGTAAACAGATAGACTATATTTTATTCAGTATAAATTGTTGGTTATCGAGTTATTAACTTGTCACTATGTAATCCATTACTCATTTGTTCACAGAGAATATTATTTAAAGGAACTAAATCTATATTCTTTAGAACCCAAAATGGACGAAAGTTTGGCATTTCACTTTCACATTGACGTTTAGTCTCGTTCACCAAGGCGCCTCATTACAAATCAAGCCCGAGAGCATAGCCTATACGCCAGCGTGTACTGGATTTAAAATTGTTCACTGTATATTAAACATACATTATGCAAGAGCTAAGTCTGCCTATTGCAGGTCTTTCTTTAGGCCTGAAATGTTATATAAATTATTAATTAGACATTAATTAACTTATCCAGACCATAATCAACTCTCGATGGCATCTTATGTGTCGGATTTTCACTGGATTTGAATCTGATTTGCCGCTCAACGTTCATTGATGATATCATCCAAAATGGATAATGGAAACTATGTTTTTTATCGTATCGACTTTTGTAATGATGATCAAGGCTAGGCCTAAAATTCAAACGCTAATATCTCGGTTCAGAGTGTGGCAATTTGACTGTCATTTTAAGCATATTCACTTTTACATTATCTAGTTTTTAGCTATTATAGTGAGAACTACCAGCTCTTTAACGCCCACTCGACACAAACCATGTCATTTCAGAACTAACATATGGTTATTTCAATAATTCACTTGCACGTAGGAGTCTTTAGCAGTGGGAATAAACAGAAGGACCAGGAGAAAACCCGCAAAGGTGGACAGGTGACCCTACTCTTTGTCACGTACAACCGGGGAATCGAAACCACGCCAGTTGACGCAATGACAGACCTTATAATACAACGCGCATGCGCTAATCATTCGGCCACCCCACACCAATAGTACAAATTGAATACAGCAAATATTCAAAGACAATAATATATTCTTCTATAGGCCCTTCTGTTTAAGATCTAGTCTGTTTAATGTTTAACAAGTGTAACGATTATTTAATAGCACATAATTTACGATCATTATACTCAATCCAAAATATCTTAAAGAAATTGAAATAAGAAAAAGGTGTTTGACTTCTTACTTTTCTGCACCGATGAAGTATGCTTTGAGGGAAAGTATTCCTGGCGTTTCCGCAGATTCTTCATTGAATTCCAGCAGTCAACATTATTTACGCGTGACCTCACATATTATAAACTATTGCACCGCGTGTATACACGTAAATCAGTGCATTGTTTGCTATGCGAACTTAAAGTGGTTCATAAAGCGTCAGCATACTTTGCCTCGTGCACAACATTTTTTTTCGAAACGGTACAATTTTGAAAAAAAATAAAATGCGTGTCAAAGTTGACCCAAGTATTGCCTGATTTGATAAGTAGAATTTATATAGGCCAAATTAAGTCACTCAGATAACCTAGGTTATCCGGCCAATCGCACAAGTTCTATCTTAAGCAGCCATTTCACTTCGATAGCGTAGACCCCTTTTATGTTTTACAAGAGTTTTCAGTTTGTTGTCCTATCAAAAAAATTCTGTTTTATTGAAAATAGTCTATGACCGCGTTTTATATAATAATTTTGACAGTAGCAGTTGACATCGTTCTCAATTCAGGTAATCTTTCCAATTACTCTTCATACATCTTCAATAGAAGGTTTGACCTATCTTTAACTCAGTACATCTTTTCAAGGCCTTCACGCAATACCTTACATTTTTCGGCACAAACTGCGATTGGTTCTTGACCCTGCTGGCGACCTCTCAGATTCCTCTATAGAAAATATTATTGCGAATACCTAGTCGCGCGCTTTCCAACTGAAATGTCTAGCTGTGATAATTCAGTTGCAAAGTTCATGGATCGTTCAAAGTCACGGTTGCTGGAGCTCTTCGCGTTTATCTTTTGTTTTTCCATTATGCAAGTAAGGTTGCCTTTCATTGGTTTTCCGTGAGATTTTCAACTTAAAAATACCAGCTTTCAGCGGCTGTAAACGAATCTATTCCTTTACGTGTTTGTATCACGTGTAAGTGGTAAAGGGAGATAACTACCTAAAAGTTTGGGAATTTCAGACTAGTCTCGCAACGGCTAGTAGTTGTAATTCTCTTCATATGGTTATGATAAGGATAATTCTAATTTATTTCAAAACATCTGTAATATCGTCTTTAAAAACTAAAACCTGTATATTATGTAATAAAAATTACCGGTTTATAAAAATACAACGTTTCTACAATCCAGACTTTATTATGCAAATTTAATTTCGAGCAAATAAGGCTGGATTTGTGCATATTTTTGTTTGAATATTTTATATATCTATTGTTAAAATTCTTTTTCACTATCTGATATTGCATGGAGTTTTTTTTTTAAAAAAAAGCAGAATGTTTTAAGCCTAAATGGAAGAAAACTGAATTATGATGTAGGGGATTAATTCCTCTGAATATATAGCCGATTTGACCTCATTGTTTTATTTAAAGCACCATGGCCATCCATTGCTCGATGCTTTACTATTTAACTTTATCGTCATTTAATGACACCGAGAACTGTAGCAATTCAACATGTTCATGGACTATTATAGGCATTCATCAATGCTACGTAATCAGTCGTATTGTATACCGGTACTTAATATAAAATCTTTACTATGTTTTTATAGTTTTATCAATATTGAACCACTTGCTTGCTAGACAGATGTGTTTTCACCCCTTCAGGATACAGTGCTTGTAAAAGGCTAATTCACTGCACCATTACTAGAAAATAAGTTTACATGAGCCAGCTCATATATTGTGTAGAACGTTTACATTACAAGAAACATAAACTTCACAAGGCGTCATCGACAAATCATGAAAAACACCATAAACATGTTTATGTTGGCTTTGTTTTAAAGTGTAGCCCAGTACGAGTTTAATACATGGGAATTATTTCACAACATTGATGGGGTGCCCCACCATAAATAAATATCTCCAAATATCTCGATAATTACACCACAATATTTATACATATACCAAGCTTTAAATCAGTTTCGCACATTTATAGTGACTAAATAAACGGCCATGTTGTACTTAATAAACTGTGACCATTTAACCATCCATAAATAATAGACTGACAAATGGTTACGAGTGTCGGTCATAACATCCTGACACTTTTGAGTATAAAATAGATTTCGTGTCTTTGTTTTGAAATTAGTCTCGCTTAACCAGTCTACCGACCATTCTCCGTCTGATTGACAGGCCGGAATAAGACTCATTTGTTTTTTTTACGAAACGTAACAGAAAGCTGGAACAAGAAATTGAATTTAGAAACACACACGTTAGACAACTTAACAATTGTTTTAAGAACCTTGTAAAAGTAAAATGAAACTACTGCTAGTATCATGTTCTTGCCTAAGGCAAGTGTTTCGGAGATATTATTGGAAACCAAAAGATGCCGGTCCTAACGGTATAGTTAATGATAAAGCAATTTAAAAAAATTAAATGAACTTAATTTCTAAAGCTGCTGTAATAACCAAAAGGCTTAATATTACTGCTATTCAGAATCGTCAACAATAGATTTTTTACGGCTGTAATAGTTGGACGTATTTTTTACGGCTGTAATAGTTGATAGATGTGTAGAGAATTTCACGTGCGATAACAATTTAAAGACACATAGACTCTTGCGCTGAGTGTTATCGTACCGCTTGACTAGCCAGAAATCACTTCGAGACAAGTCACTGAAGCGTGCACATTCGCCGTGTCGAGTTCAACTTTCAGTAGGGAAAATTTTCGCTGCACGAGGCACCCTAACATTGAATGAAGCCGGTATCCAGGGTCGTCTTAAAAGCATTATTGGTCCCGGGGCAAAGCAGTGCACCGTGGCCCCATCACCTACACTCCCAGGAATAAAAATGTAAATAGTCAATAATAACTGTCCAACACAACATTCATAGATTAGCATGGTGTCCCTAGACTTGTGCCCCACCCCCAGGACCACTGTCCAACGTGCCAATGCGTTAACCAACAGACGCTTACAGCCCGACCCCGAATTCATTCACTTGATTTGGTAGCACTGTACTAATTATATATATTATTACTTTCAGTGTCCAAGTGATATGGGGTTGGGTGGCCGAATAGTTTAAAGTGTGAGCGTTAAATACAATCATTAAGTCAAGAGGCGTGGTTTTTACTCCCCGTTTGTACATGACGAGGAGTAGGGTCGCTTGTTCAGCCTCGTTGGTTTACTCCGGGTCCTCCGGTTTCCTCCCACTGCTAAAGCCCCTACGCGCATGTGAATTATTGAAATAAAATTGAATCATATGTTAGTCCCAAAATTACATTTTGTGTCGAGTGGGCGCTACACTCTCTCTCTATCTCTTTCTCCCTCTCTCTCTCTTAATGGAGACCGCTTGGTTTCACGAGTCGTAATAGGTCCCAGATGTTTTTCTAAATGTATATTTAGCGACAACGAATGAAAATAGATCATGGTCGTACATTTAACAGAATAAAAGCATAATCTGGTCGAATTTTGTAATACACGTATATATTACCCTTATTTTTATTCGTTAGCTGTTTAGCTACTTACTGTTTGATTGGAAATATGTCCTGGACTAGAATTCAGGAGACAAATTTCCTGTGGTGGCCGATTTATCTAATGCATACGCTTTAGATCTTAAGGTCTACCATTGAGTCAAGTGACGTTGTTTCGTGACAAGGAGTGCGATCGATAAAAACCCATATACAATACACCTAATCAGTTTATTTTAGTCGTGAAATAACCAAGTTTGTGTTGAGTAGACATTAAACCCCAATTTCTGAAACAAATTTGCATTACAACATCAGAGATTTTATTTTCCCGAAAAAATCTCCCTATATCTTACTATCACCACAACAGAGTATGCGGGGGTGTCCCTTTAAGGATATTGGAATTTGATCAAATTGTACACTGACCGATTCCATACATATTCTTAAACTGAAAATAATAACCCCAGTAGATTGAATATCCAGGAGTATTCTGACCCTTTGGGTGCATTTAGACATTGACAAATGACTTTGAAGGTTTCTGCTCCGATTGGAAAACAATCCGTTAGATGGCGCAATAGAAAGTGGGCAATAAATTGGATCTGATATATGAAATGATGAACTTTCGGTCAACGTTGATGTATCCCTTTAACTTATCGACTATTTTGGATTTAACAGATGAGAAAAGAAACTGGTGAACATTTGGTAAGCGTCTAGCTGCAGCCATTAATCAGATCTGAAGATTACAATATTACACATTTAATATCATATCATATCCTCGTTCATATAACTAGAGAAAGAGGTGTGATCAGTTGACGTTACTGACAGTCTGACATAGATATTGTAATGGTCTACACAGAGAGAGGGGGGGGGGTCTAAACAGATTGAGAATACCAGAGTACTCGGAGTAAAACTCACGTAGTTAGGCAAGCAGCTACTATATTGTCACGCACAAACAGTGCTTGAAATGATGACGAGCCTCATGATCTAAGTTTGACCTCTCAGCCACACCGCAATGAGAGAGAGAGAGCGAGATAGCGAGAGAGGGTGAAGGGGAAGGCGACACCACAGTGGTCTTTAGAATACCGGCAGCAAACTTATGATGTTGGACAGGCGACCATATAACAGAATCATATATATTTCAAACACGTCCAATTTGAGGTGAAACCAGGAAGACATTATGCATATATACACAATTCAGGTCAATCTGATTAAAACACAGATCCTATTTCGTTTCGTTTTTTATAGTTCAAAATTTCATTTTACTTGTCTTTACTACACTAGGATCTAGAAGAGTTGTTATCATTGACGTGTTCTGGATGATGTGAGGGATTAGCCAATGAAACGGTCTTTTATGTGCTACGGCGAGCTTTTGGCGTGAACTGCACGGAACTATGGCTAATCCACAAGAAACATCAATGCTGATTGGTTAATCAAATATCTGACGTCATAGCATCAACAGTTGCTCGTATAACCTCTGACGCGACGCTCCAAAACAACTGGTCAGATTTTCATGTAGTGTAGGCCATCGAGAGTATAAAAAACGAAACGAAATAATATAGATCTGCATTTTAATCGGATTGAATTCGGGTGCCGTGATCTAAAACGCGTGGGGTTTATTTTATCTAAAAACATATTTTCACTCCTCAAAAACGGGATGAACTGTTTACCATTACGCCTTCTGATGTTTATACTGCCACAGAGTTAAATTTATATAAATTCATAATTACGTGAATCCATATCTATACATATTCAAAATAAACATATATCTATAGTAGAGCATGGGATTTTAAACAATTTCTAAAACTTCTTAGAATTTAAATAGTTGTACACAGTCGGGAATCTGAGAATGTTGGTGTAAAACGAGTTTAACCCTGCAGTTTTGACACGTCTTGTGGTCACACCGAGTGGTGATAATGCTACTCGAATTCGATACTATTTAATTATTCGAATATCATTCGAATATTCGATAGACTTGAAATCATCAGTTCTTGGCGCGTTCTCATCAGTTCTCGAGATAACGATTCGAAATAGAATATTTAAATATTTGTGTGTGCGTATCTAAATGTCATCAGTGACAAGCTCTTGAAGATCTACAAAGATGCCCGTAACTAAGGGAGCCCCCCCCCCCCCGTGAAAAAATGTCGACCATAAAAACAATAGATATACATTGTCCGTCAATTTTACACTTCCCGCCCCCTCGTTGCTTTGAGCTAGTTACTGCCATGTCTTCAAAAGACTATACAATCCCGTTTTTAGACCCTGTAAAACTTGTCAAATGGGGTTTATACACAAGAGGACAAGTTCAGTCACGATTATTGATGAATTGGATTGTGTTATTAAATAAACGAGCAATACATGTTTAAAGTATTTTGGGTAATTTGTGTTCAAAATGTTTATGAACATTGAGTGTAAACAAATTAAGTTTCGTCAGTGACGTTTTTATTAGCCACATAATTAAATAATATTTCGTTAATTTGACTATAATTTTTGACGTCTTATTACATAAAAACAAAGCTAGCTCTGTAGTCATGATATCTGATAAGTTCTATGGTGTGGTGGCAGAATGATATTAAAGCTAATTGGAACCCTTCAGAGAATGTCACGTGATCGCGCTAGATTTGTCACGGTCATGTCGACATTATTGCTTGTTGTTTGTTTATAAAATATGCAATATAGACATACAGGTTAATGATAACAGTAAGGATTGGTCTTCTATTTTTTTTAACCAAGTTATAATATATTTCGTACAGGAAACTGAAAATGAGAGTATATTGTTTTCATACCGACCCGCCCGTTCGTTCATGGATCTTTTGAACACTATCCACAGGTTCACGTTTTACAGATTTTATTTATAATGAGGAATACCCTTAAACTTCACAGTTGAATAACGATTTTACACGGAGTTATTGTTCCTGTCGAGGATGACTGAGATTATCCGGCTAGTCATAATGAGGAACCCCGGGAAACCCCATTGAAAATCGTCGTTGCTCATCTGTTCTACATAGAATGGAATTATTGTACATGTGAAGAAAATCTTATAACTAAATTTTTGTTTAGTGGTTTTTCACATCTATTTTACTGAGTTATTGCCCCTTATCACAGTTAACTTGCAAACCATCTACAGAACAGACTCTTTTTTTAAGAATCAGCTTAGATTGATCAGTTTGGCATAAGGGGGGAGTTTATCGAAAGTCAGATCAATTAATTTTTATGACAACGTTATTGCCCTTTGAACTGAAACGTTATAAATATGCTGTGACGTTATGCTTCCCTTCACAAAGATGCTCGTGGGCGTATATTCTTTGCAACGCATTGTTATATTCATATGTGAAATGAAATCGGGTTTATGTCCTGTTTTTCTGGGTCAATGAAGATACGTTATAAGATGAATTTTAGCCCGACAAACTGTCAGGGGTTCTGCCAAAGTTTTCACTTGATCTCGGTCTTTCGTCCCATCCGAACGAACCACTAGGCGATGTTTTTCTTGCCAGGTCCAATATTCTGTACCACAGATAATGGGGAGACACGCTGGTAAATATTCTCGGCCAACACCTGGATCGACCCTCGGACCTCCCAGTTAGTGAGCCAGCGAGATACTCATGGTCTCCGCATACATTCATTGGTATGTGTTATTTAAGATTTAAGAGGTAAAACGTTTGTTTTCATTTAGTTTTAATATCTTTATAATGTCTAGTACTCAAAATGACAAAAAGTTTTATCGTTTAAAACAGAATTTTTGGATATAACATTTCACTTGAAGAATGCTGAATAGTGCAGTGTGGGATTGTTGTGTCAAACTGAACTAGCTGTGTCAAACTGTAATTGCTTTCCTGTCTCTTACAAATAATTTACTAATAATGTATCACCATATTTAAAATATTCTACAAGGTCATTTTGAGATTAACACATTTCATTAATAATAATAAGCTTGTACTTAGGGGTCTTTAGCAGTGGAAGCTAGGAGACCAGCTCGATGACCTAGAGAAAACCCATAAAGTTGTCACGATTAATTAAGTTCCGAATCAAAACCACACCAGTTGACCCCAAAACAGAGAGAGAGGGAGAGGAAGAGAGAGAGAGAGAACACTCGTCCACCTCACACTACCATAGAATTAAAACCCAGCACCCAATTATTTATCTTTATCAAAGATATTTTACTTTGTGATGTCTGTCACAAAGTTTGATTCATTCCATATACCCCATTTATTGACATTACTTGTCTAGAATTTGTGTAATATATCACTAAGCGTACACTACAGATGTTTAGTGCTTGGATAATGTTCCGAATGACAACAAACCACTCGGATAACTCTTTCTACTTCAAATACTTCGTGTCCACTCCAAATCTATTAATGAGCCACAAGATCTCGTTAAATAACGTCAATTCTCGTTTGACAAGAAAGCAAATTTTGAAGGAATTGATTCGAAAGAGATTTTGACAGATTGTGTGTCGATTACATCCTGGATAAATACCATCAACAATCTTCCCATGGCGGATGATAGCACGCGCCTTCTCGCGCCCTTTCTCGTGACAAGTAGCAGTTTTTAGACCCCCCTCTTTGTCAATGTCACGACTCGGGAGAAACTGCGAGGGAGAAATTATTGATTAGACGAGTTAATACCCAACTTCGTAGATTTTTTACACGCTTATCTGAGATTATTTATTTGGTACATTTTTATTAAATGTTTATTTTAATAATAGACGACTTGAATTCTTTTCGTGTTGTACGGTTTGTAACAACAGCTTAGGGTGGTGCATCGTTCTGACGACAAGCGCGTTGTAAGCTGACATATGTGGGCTTACCGAACATGTCGGAAATTTCGAGCTAATTTGAACTGAAGTTTAATGAATAAAAAATCTATACTTCCTCCCCTCCAGTGGACAACAATAAACACTCGTGACAAGTTTAGTCTAGACTTGAAGTAAAAAGACAATCTAAAATAGAAATAACAAAAGAACAAGTGTGAATTAATTGTGCTCTAATAATTGTTCTAAATTGATTGAAGAAGAGTTGCGCACCTTGTCACAAACCGTACAGAAGTATTTCATCAAGATGTCTGCACATCACATAACGATGTGTATAGCACATACAAATTTACACTATTTTAATTATTGTACTGGAATGAAATGGACGGTTTTAACCTCTCGACTACACAATACTTCTACTATAATGGAGAAAAGCCAGAACTCTGTCCATCGAATTCAATCTGACATCAGGGAAATACTGGGGAACCGGAGGCAACTGAGCCAAAGATGGCTCCCCACCCTTCCCCGGGATCGAGAAAAGTTTTGAAAAAACGGACTGTAAGTGATGTTTTCTAGAATATATTCTGTGTACCAGATCTAAGCGTGTGGCAATTTTACGAATTCATCAAAAAAGACGTAAATGCAAGACTAAAAAGTGCCTCCAAACTATATGAGCACATCTGTCTTCATTAGCCCAGTCGAAGCAGAAAAGTGGGATGTTAAACCTCATTTCACATGAGAACATTTGACTTCTTTAGGGGCTCCGAACCTACTATACTCACAGGCTTCGTCTTAGTCTATCCCTGCCCAACAGGCCATCTTGTATCTATTGTCGTCCGTTTGATTCATGTTAGATACAAAACGACTAGACGCTTTTCTCTGCAAGGCTGGGATATCTCCTGTAACTTTATCGGCAAACACCGAAACCGGGATGGTTTAAACCGGGACCTCTGGTGAATGAGCCAGTGCATCATGCAGGGCACTTAAAAGTAATTATTAGATAAACCAGTTGTAGACCACATTGATTTGTGTGATTAATGAAAAAATAGCTGGACTTGGTATATATGCAAATTCACAACAGACTTCAGAAGAGAACCTGCCTATTCTTTAATCATCGTGGTTTAACAAATAGCCCAGTGACTTCCAGATTCGTGACAGAGAATAAACTGAGACTTGAAGTCAAAAAATATCTTCGTGTGCTCTTCGTGGTGATTTGCTTGTTCCTATTTGCTCTACTGTTTCAGATAATTGGCATTGTTCTTTAGTCAATGAAGTGTACACTGTAACACCACCAACACAGATGGATCTGTTCTCCTTAGTTTCCCTTTCCATTCAAATGGACCGTTCCTTCCTTATTATGTATAAATTCATTGAGTACGATATCCGTGTTATACAAACACGTTAAAGCTGCTACATCTGAACTTTATCAAACATTAGAAAAGCTTCGTCAAAACAAAACCTATGAAGACATGTTGGCTTATACCACAAGCAAATTGATTTCTAACTATGAAATAATATTTTATAACATCTATCTTTCACGATCTGGAACAATGTTATGTCACTGTTTGCTGAAACTGAATTGCAGTAATTTGCCATCGATGTAACGAAGCATGCTGAGGTTGCTATAGTCCGCGCTGCTTCTGTTGGTAGATGAGAGAGAGAGAGAGAGAGAGAGAGAGAGAGAGAGAGATGGGGTTTAATGTCCACTCGACACAAACTAGGTCATTTCGGGACTAACATATGGTTCAATTGTATTTCCATAATTCGCTTTCGCGTAGGGGTCTTTAGCAGTGGGAGGAAACCGGAGAACCCGGAGAAAACCCACGAAGTTGGACAGGCGACCCTACTCCTTGTCACGTACAACCGGGGATTCGAAACCACGCCAGTTGACTCAATGACAGACTTAATGATACAGCGCGCACGTGCTAACCATTCGGCCATCCAACCCCCCTCTGTTGGTAGGTACATTGGTGGGTCAACCCCTAAAAAATTAAACACGGTAATTGTATTCGATGTGACTTGTATATTTTTTAATAAACACTACAATTATCTGGTCAGAAAGTTCTACCTTTGCTAATTATTATACGTCAATGAAAGGGGCAATGGCCTCCGTTACTAGTGTGCCCTTTAGGGTTGTCCCACCCACACATTCTCCGCACATAGTTGACTTCAAATGCTCATAATTATCTCTGATAAAGGTAATTTTATTCCGGACCCGATTGAAATGCAATGATATAGGTCGTCGAAAGCTCTAATCACTAGTTCAGTAATTACAACTTTTTATTCGCCCCCCCCCCGTCCCCCCCCCCCCCCCGGCTTACACACACCCTCTCCTACAGTTTTTCTTCCACTTCAGCAATGATCTTTTTTTGTTAAAAATAGAAACACAACAAACACAACTGTGTTATCACAGATCTCTCGAATACGCAAATTAATGCAGTAAATTCAGCAAATTATTGATGCAAGTAATTCGACTCCCAGTTGGGTTACCTTTATTCTTACCAGTGTGAATAGTTCAGCCCTTCTCACCAGTTTCCTGAATTTAGTTTCAGAAACCTTTCAAATGCTGCAATCACACCCATACTATTATATAAAAATGGACATCAACCTTTTCCAAAAATCGTAATTTCATTGAATCTAATTTGAATCGTAATTTCTAGTAATCAAGAACGGCAGTTGATGACAGATAGCTTACTCCTTATCTGGCCGGATTTTGCGAAAACCTGGGTTGTGCGCAGGGCTGAGAGCTGAGCCACCCACCCCATTTCGGAAAAAAATGATACGCGCCTGGTGTTATGAATTGTCAGCGTTGACTTTAATGAAGTCGATTGTTTTCCTTCCAAATTGATTCACTTCCAACTCATGAGATAACAAAGTGGCAAGCTATTTTATATGATAACATTGATCTATTGATAAAACTCTGTGAATTTTATTTTTACTTAACGATACAAATTCGATCGATATAAGGAAATCCCTTATTAAATATTCAATCGGTTACTTTTTTCTATAATGTAAATTTCTTGTCATTCGCCATTTTGCACAGTCGCTAAAGAAAATGTCGACGATATTCCAAATTGTAATTACAGATGACGATTTGATGACGGTTGGTTCATGGCATTGGGCCTTCGAGGCTATTAATATTTGACTCATTTGAATATTTCTTTATTAAGATATGGAAGGGTATAATGAAGGTTATTGTTGGCAGACTTAACAGTTTCTTGTAGCAGAAATAGCGCATTGAATCAGACGTCAAATTTAGTCAACATTAGTTGATTAAGCGTGAAATGTTACAATGGCGTCCATGACAGATTAGTCACTCACAAACTAAAATCCCAGTGTTTGATTTTATTTATCATTACAGATCAGCCATGTTTATTGGGTGATTTGATATCCTTGATGCCACGGGGTTTAACGTCTTTCGTTTAGACACCAACTGGGATATTGTAAATGGATCTTTTACGTGCACGCCAATGAGTACACGGGTGAATTTTGGGTTTTCGTACCATGTAAACTAATAGACGCCCCGTCCTAAACCGCCGACGGGGGCAAACCAGATTGGAAAAATTAAGCGAAACCCGGGATTTTCATATTCCTAAAGCAATGGCCCGAGAAATCCTTCTCTGGCCATTGCTGGATTGGCTTCTGATACTTGAGCTTTTGAGGGAGTGTGTCTGTTCTTCCTGTTCAATCAAATATATCCCAAATACAGCAACATGACAGCCCTTCGTTTAATCTGGGGTCTTTCCTAAAACTTTGGACAGTATTGTTTACATTATATCCGTCTTGAATGCCTCGGTTGTCACGCAATTTGTTTTTCTGCAATATCCTGCTACGCACTGGTTAATAAAATCGTGAGTCATAATTTAACGTTATGCAAACATATTTGGTCTAATTTGGAACTCTGTTTAAAGCTTAATGATATTGTTACGCAGTTAGCTTTTGGTTGTTAATCGGACTATTGACCAGTCATAATTTGGCACAGAAATTTGCTTCCATTACAGCAGTGTTAAGTGGGATTAGCTCTAATCAAACGAAACACTGCTAGGAGTATGCTGGTTAGTGGACCACTGCAATACTAACTGTGTCACCGTGGCCCGGGTCTGGTATAAGTAGGGCTAGGCTTGTGCAGATGATATATTGGAGTTATGCCATATCTTGTCAATCTTCATTTTGATTTTTTTTTATTTTCTTTGTAATATAAACGTTTATATAATTCGTGATTATAATTTTAAACAATATATTTATAATTTGTTTTAAATAATTTCTTACGGGAGATAAATTGATAAAGGGTCAGATTTGTTTTCAGATTCCTTAAAGTTTTGTCGTATTTTACAAATATTATGGAATAAATAGTGTTATAAAAAACGACACTGCCCAAAACATGGCAGAAGTAAAAACCAACTCCTTGTGGTGTTCAGGGTCGGTGTTCGTTTATCAGTACCAATCAGAAATTACGACCGTTTTATGTTCTCCACCAATATGCCACGTTAGTCAAAAGTTTCATAGAAATGAAATAAAATGAAATGAAATGAGGTTACCAACTTACTATCTGCACCCACCGGATGTTTCACAGCTAGAAAAATGGCGATTTGGTTTGTTCTATTTTCATTCCAGTGCAGACAATTAATAGTTATGTTGTATTCATATTAAAACACAGATACATAGAAATAACATACCTAATATTATCATGTCGCGATATACTGACTCAACACGAGATTTAAATATTGGTCGATGATAATAATTATACAAGTTGTAACTGTAGCAACCATTTTATTGCTTTATCGCAAATTTGAAATATCCTGTTTTGAACGTTAAAGTTTTATTTTTAGGCGATTTACTAATCAGCGCTAAGATGTATTCAAATTAATTATTTAACATTTAATAAAAAGTTGTAACTGTAGCAACCATTTTAATGCTTTATCGCAAATTTGAAATATCCTGTTTTGAACGTTAAAGTTTTATTTTTAGGAGAATTACTAATCAGCGCTAAAATAAATTCAAATTAATTATTTAACATTAAATAAAAACAAATCAAAAGTAGATAATTTCCCGGTTTGGATTGAATCATAATAAAACTAGACCCACCTGACATCTCACTTACAGGGCTAACTTGTTTATATCGTTTTTATGTGGTGCCGGATGTGGCGAATTATTCAATTCGTCATATCCTGTACATACTGATGGGAATTGTACCATTTATTGTACTGATATTCAACTTACATAATATTGTAGACCAGCGGATGACGCGGCGCTGCTCGGGTTGAAAGTAGTATAACTCCAAAACCGGATGCGGTAGGCCAGCGCCACCTTATAGCCTATGTTACTCCCCGGCCCGAGCACTGATATTCAACTTACATAATATTGTATACAACTCCAAAACCGGATGCGGTTGCCCAGCGCCACCTTACAGCCTATGTTACTCCCCAGTCCGAGCTATCCCTCTACTAAGATTTCAACCTCGGGACAGTCCTAGTAAAGCCGCCATCCCTTAACAGACAGAGAGACAAACAAATGACAGTCACAAGTATTAGTATAGATTGCAAGATATTCAACATCCATTTAATGACAATCGACAGCTTTCACATAGCTATAGAACAGTTTCCAAAATCTTTCTAAGTCTAGTTGTTTTGGTGAATTCTAATTCGTGCTTGATTGAAATAAATATATCATGCTAACTTCAGGAAATGAATTTATGGGGTAATGGGTTTATTGACATTTTGTTTAACACTTTGAAAATATACACACCCGTCCTCTTGCCCTCAAGTTACAGAAACAGTTGAGAAATTGAAAGTCAGGGGAAAACTTGGCATATTCACAGAAAACCAATTATAGCCTTTAGAGTTTTAAATGAAGAAAGATAAAACGGGTTCCGTCTACACTTATAGAATATATGTCTTCCTGCACCTCATCAAGTATTTTAAGAGTTAAATTAAGAGGTATATTTTTAGTAATAAAGACATCTAAACAACAATTATAAAGCAGCCGGTACATGTTGCGAATGAAGTGTTTATTAATCTGTATATGTGTGTGCCAAGTTGGTGTTAATATGATTGTATATTATTTGTGAAAGAAATCAGAAAAGGGTGGAACCGTTTTTGATGCTTTTTATGTGAAAATGATATATTTCTTACTGAAGTCTGGTGTAGGTTGCAAAGCATAATGCTGTTCGGATTATATGTGGAGCTCGGGAAATCTTCATTGGCTGCCAGTAAAATCCCGCATCTTTTTTTAAAACACTGTGCAACACATATAAATTGCAATACTTCGATTCCCGTACCCAGTCTACCTGAAAAAACTTCTTACATATTATTTTAACCAACGATCTAATCTGAGATCAGTCGATGAAAGAACACGCCTTGTTATCTCAAATTTTAACAACCGAGTTGGCCAATTTTCACACATACCCCTGTAATTCTGGATCAATCTTCCTGTAACCATTAGACAATCAAATTTGTATCATATATTTAAGCGTAAACTGACAATTTATCTTTTTGGACAGCGTTATGATGGGTCTTGTGTTTTTGTGAAGCGCTTAGGACCATTTTGATATGTAATATAGCGCTATATAAATAATAATAACATTTGCATAAGTATACAAATGGAATGAAATGGAATGGGGTTTGGCGTCTTATATTTCTGTACCAATCAGATTAATGAAGATGGTCATACGCCATACTGTGTGAGCTATGAGGGACATTTCGCTCGGACAGCAGCGCCGCGGTCTACACTTATTTCGTTTTTCAACTGCCAGGGGGTCGTTAACGTGCTGTCTATGACACACGGCCTCGTTTGTCATTCGAACGAATAGACCCTTTCATTCTGTCAATGGTATACACAGGATATATTTTTTGTGCCATCCATACGACTAGACACAATTCCTTGCCAGACCGTCCCGCAACATTAAATAGTGGAAACAAGCTCTGGAAAACCCAAGGAACCTTCTCGGCCAACATCAGGAGCGAACCGACGACTCCTTGGTTAGTGACTCATGCCTTACTCGCCGAGCCTTTAAAATGTGGAAGGGGTTTTTCTTGTATACCCTGATAAGTTGAAAGAAATAAATGAAAATAAATTTTTGATTTAACGATAGATGAACATTCTCCCGCCAATAAAAGGAATAGTTACGTTGGTTGAAGGTTAATTGTGAGGCACTGTGAATCCTGTTTGTTATGGGAATGGCAAAATATCAAAACAAAATCCCTTTATCGTAGAGCGTATACTTTTGTATTCAAATATCGCTTATTTTGTAATGGAATATATGACATTTCAAAATGTTAAAGCTCCCCGTATGTACATATATCATTAAAATGAATGTTGTAATATTCATATAGAGATTTTCAAATTTTACGACAGATTTATTTCCGAAAGGTAAGCTTATCTTTCCAATTTCCTAACTAATAAAAAGGTCTCATATATCGATTTTTTAGAGGCATTTAGTAACTGGATAGAGCAATAAACTATAACACATACTTATGGAAGAACAATTACTGATTTACTGATGAGAGAATACTCTTCGAAACGTCGCCCAAATAAATCAGTAATTGTTCTTCCATAAGTATGTGTTATAGTTTGATTGTCTCATATATCGTGTTGTATATACTACTCCCATGCTAATAACAATCTGACACAGATTTCATTGTAATTATAGGAAGTGAAAACGTCTACAAGGCTTAGTGCACTATCTCTCTGGGTGGAAATCCACGATATCCCCCCAACAAGTAGTAGTAGGTTACACAAAGCTTGTTCCAATCTGATTAAAACACAAATCCTATTTCGTTTCGCTCTTATAGTTCAAAATTTTATTTTACTTGCCTTCACCACACGAAATGAGATGAAATGAAATGGGGTTTAATGTCCTACTGCTCTGCTCCTTAACTGGGCTAATGAAGACGGGCATACGCCTACAGTGTGCTATGAGGGAAATTTTGCCCGGGCAGCGGCGCTACGGCTTACTCTTATATCGAATTCCAACTGCCAAGGGATCTTTTACGTGCACGCCAATGTGTACACGGGACCTCGGTTTTTCGTCCCATCCGAACGACTAGACAGCTGTCCTTGTCAGACCCTCCTTCCTGCATCACTGACAAGGGGAAACCACGCCGGAAAATCTGGATGAACTTCTCGGCCAATGCAGGGATCTAACACCCGACCTCCAGGGTAGCAAGCCAGCGTCTTACCCATTTAGCCACGTGATCCCCCTTCACTACTCGAGAATCTGGTAGAGATGTTATATAACTAAGGTGTGAGGAATTAGCCAATGCAATTGTCTGTTGTGGCCAGTTCTTGGAGTGCGGTACACGGAACTGTAAGCAGATATTCGCAGCGAAGACAAAGCAAAAGTTGTATTTCCAAATACCCACTTGAAAAATCAAAGCTGATTGGTTAATCACGTGTCTGACGACATAAGACCAAAAGCCGCCGGTATGACCCCTGACGCGATCTCCCACTACGACTGGTCAGATCGTCATGTAGTGGAGGCCACCAAAAGTATAAAAAAAACGAAACGAAATATACATCTGTATTTTAATCAGACTGAGCGCGTTTATAAATATGTGACTACTGAAAGTTTGCAAAATGCACCAATGAGCAGGGCCCCCGGGCAAGGTAGTGCACTGGAACCACTACCTACCTACATATCCACTCACAGGAATATAAATGTAGATGGTCGATAAAATCAGGCATATTCATTGTTTAAACTTTAAAAAAACATGCCGTACAGCAACGATTAACCAGTCACAACATATATAGATTAGCAGGGCCCCCGGGCAACCGCCCAGTGTTCCCATGCGCTAAGATGACCCTGCCAATGAGATTCCGATAGTCGGGCAGAGCCGGGAAAGATATTTCGAAATGTATTCCACACACTATTAAAGATACAGTATGTAAGATTTAGATAAAGAGCTGGCCGTTCTTGCTATAATAGATAATGTAAATTTCATTCAAATTATTCTGAGCCACGTCAGCACTGTTTGTAGTTCTGACAAGATGCAGTGCCGGACTGGGCCCACCTGTCTACCTGCCCGTGACAGGTGGGCCTAAGCTCATTAAAGAAAAGTGGGCCTAAGCCTATAAAGAAAAAAAAAGAGAAAGAAAAAAGAAAAAAAGAGAAAAGAAAAGAGAAAGAAAGGAGAGGGGGGGGGGAAAGGAAAGAAAGAAGGAAGGAGGGGACAGGACAGGACACAGGACAGGAGAAAGAAAAGATCGGAAAAAAATGACTGACAAACAACACAAAAAAGAAGTGTACTAGAATTCTCAAATTCATCTAATGGTAGTGCTCTTAGGTCATTCTCTTATCTAATTGTATCAGGAAATCAAAATTTTGCCTTCTGCTTTGGTCTGAAATGCTTGGAAAATGGGTTTGCGGTTGTCAATTTTCAAAATTTTCAAAAGACCCCCTCGGACGTTCGCTTGCCTTCGGTGCGCTCGTGACGCGCCTTCGGCGCGTACTTATATGGGCCTTGGTCACTGACAAGATGTGTGCATAGTGGTGACCAGGGTACTGGTATATTCGAGACTCAGCCTCGCTTTCCCATTTTTAAATTAAATTTTTTTTAAATGGTGAACCGTTCTGATCTAGTTAAAAGCTGGAGTATTCGATGCCATCGAGGGTTGATTATGGTCTTGTTTTGTTAATAAATGTCTAATTAATAGTTTATATAAAATTCCAGGCCTAAAGAAATACCTGCAATGGGCAGATTTAGCTCTTGCATAATGTATGTTTAACAGGCTTGATTCACTCAAACGTATATCCAGAAATGTTCCTGTAAAATAATATGCCATGCCTTCCAAACCCTCGATTTTCTATTTTATTTTATCGTTTGAAATGAGACTATAGACTACAACTACGCGTCAGTATAGATCTATAATTAAGGATATTAAGTATTTCCTCGATAGATCTAAAACAAAAAGTTAACACAACTCGATCACGGAAACCTGTTAATATATTCTATATATCTATTGTCAAAGGTACCACGTTACAATAGGTTTAAGTTATTAGTCTACAGCACGCAATGGAGACATACGACATTTAAGACATCTATGTGTAAAGTTTAACAAGTTAAGTGTTGTTAAGAGTCAATTAAAAAAGTCAAGACAGGTGTTTCTACATTTTGATTGATGTCAAATTAATGATTTTATTGCATGTTGTGTCGTACATTAGCTTTGTTTCGTATAACAAGACTTGGCTGTCTGTGCAAGGGAATAAAATACAGCTTATTCGCGTTAAATTCGAAACCTTAATCAGTGCGATTTTAACTTTAAGATAAACATAAGGAAATTGTCCATTAGTGCCGAAAAGTATTAAAGAGTCCTAAAGGGTAATTTAGCGAGAGTATAGTGGAACTGCCTTGTTTTATTTATTTGTGGTTCAAATGATACGGGATACACCAAGAATAAAGTTAAGTTCCCCCTGTATGACTTGAGTTCCGAAGTTTGACATATTTGTCATTATCAATCACAATGTTGAACTGTGTTTCTGACTTGACTGCACCTCCATACTTAATGCGACTCCTTTTGGAATTGGGGAGCCACGGTGGTTAAGTGGGTAAGACGCTGACTCGCTGTCTGGGGGTCGGGTGTTCGATCCTGCATTGGCCGAGAAAGTTCATCGGGATTTTCCGACGTGGTTTCCCCTTGTCAGTGGTACAAGACGGAGGGCCTGACAAGGACAGCTGTCTAATCCTTCGGATGAGACGAAAAACCGAGGTCCCATGTGTACATTGGCATGCACGTAAAAGATCCCTTGGCAGTTAGAATTCGATATAAGAGTAAGCCATAGTGCCGCTGCCCGGGCAAAATTTCCCTTATAGCACACTGTATGGCGTATACCCGTCTTCATTAGCCCATTCGGAGCAGAACAGTGGGACGTTAAACCCCATTTCACTTCTTTTCCTTTTGGAAATAAATCTATGTTTTCTTATTGTCAAAGGTGTATTCTTGCAAGCCACATGTGGTATTCCGAGGTTATCTTATCAGGGGTTGAACGCAAAACTCATTGTGAAAAATGATGGGTGCTTAACTTTTTCCTTTGTGTATATTATTATAATGAATATCACAATTAGCACAACCATTATACTTATGGGTCAAATACCCACTATTTTTGTTCGTTCGTTCGTGGGGCCTAATGCCCGCTAGCACCGAGGTTGATATCGCTGATAAATTGTTTTGGTTATGAATGTTCAGCCTATGATCGGATCTATTTGAAATCCTGCATTAGCTAGGGCTTTAGGAAGATTTTGATGCAACGTATCCGAATCCTCCGGCTTTCTTTTTGGTTTTTCCCAGGTCAAATTGGAATGAAATTAATACCAACACAAGAAATAGTTACTCACAATCAAGAAATAATTTGAATGTATAAAGGAGTCCAGATTCGACCACGCGCGGAAAGACAGCAAACGTCTTATCATTATATAGGAAAACCCTGTAAGGTACTGTCTAGAATATAACTTAAGTACAATCCTTGGCATTTGAAATTGTAAGATCTATTCTTGAAGTGCCATTTAATATTTAATTTAGGACAGTATTGGTCAACATTACATGTACCGGTATTAATCCTTCTTCATGGTGTGTGTGTGTGAAATAGCTTTATTTAACGTCCGCTTCCATCGAGGTGAAACCGCAGACAATCCTTCTTTGAGGACCAAATTAGATGAAACTTTTACTGAGTTGATGCATTTATAAAACTCCACACTCCACGACTTATAATCTGAAATTGCTGATTTCAGATTGTTCATGATCAGAGCATGCATATTTTAATACTTTTTGCGATTTCAAGTAGCTGTATTGAATATAACGTGGGCGTAATAAACTTTATAACCTCTGATCGTATGGCTATCATCCGTGTGAATGCTATACATATGTATAAGGTGTAACGCCGTTTTAAGCTAGCTTATTTCGACTACAGCCGTAAGCTAAAATCAGTGGGGATTCGTCTTGAGTCCATAAATGATATGAAGTTGTAGATGGTGTATACCTCTCTTTAGTGAAATTCCAGGATAGGACTGGAGAAAAAAGCACCAAGGGAGCTGAAGGGGGAAATCATTGTAGACAGATGTACCTGATTAGCGAGATATCAGTAACGGTAACGAAGTGGAAAACATGTACCTTTACCATGTTTGTAACCCGTAACCTGTTAGTGTGAAGGTACAACCAAGAACAATCTCACTGAACATGATCATGATCTGAATTAGAATGTGACTGATAATCTCCGGAGCTTTCAGTATAAAGGAGACCCACCTCGCGTGAGATCAAATAGTATTTATGTTTTTTTTTTCTCTTGTGTCAAGATATTAACACGTGAAGATTTGCTTCATTGGATAGACACCAGAAATCATAATCCAAGCAATCTCTACGGCTTATAATACAATAAGGTCTGGTTTAAACGCTCGATATCTTGGCTGTAACAAATAGGAAAGCCTTACTCACAGACTTGAACCTTTTATAAACTTTAAGATATCACAGAAAAAATAGGAAATTGCAAAAAAATGTTGTGGAAAGATTATTAACAGTCTTAAAATGGCAAGATATATTTTAGAATATATTTATTATTCAATGGATATTGTTGGATTTTCCTGGGAAAAAGCAATAATTTATCGGGCTTTTATTTTCCAAATTGTCAACTCATAAATAAAAGCTAATTATTATTTTCAATTTTTTAAAAGATTTTCTTTAGGCAATCTACCTACATTAAGTTTATCTTAAATTGTAACTAAACATTATTGAGTACAATATTAGAGAGAGAGAGAGAGAGAGAGAGAAATGGGGTTTACGGTCTACTCAACACAACTAGGTCATTTCGGGACTTTTTTTATTTCAATAATTCGCTTGCGCGTAGGGGTCTTTAGCAGTGGGAGGAAGCCGGAGTACCCGGAGAAAACCACGAGGTTTGACAGGCGACCTTACTCCTTGTCACGTACAACCGGGGTACAAAATTATAAGGAGATATCTGTTTATGATCTTTTATTACAAAATATATGATTAGGCAATATTTGCTATGAAATTACTCTTTTTGTTTAATAGTTGATAGTTACATTGTATAGGCTGGGCCAAATGTAGGTGGCGATTGACCCATGTCCCCTCCCCACCCTTTGGTTTGTTTTGTTTTACCAGATACACCTAACTGACCTTAAATCGGGTAAAAAAAACATCTTCTCTTGTTAAATTGCTACAAATTAAAGATACATTATGTAAAATTTAGATAAAGAGCTGGCCATTATTGCTATAATAGTTCAAAAATAGATAATGCAAAATGAATATATTGAAAATTTCATTCAGATTACTTTATTTTGAGCGAACTTGTCTGTGCATGTAGTTTTGACAAGATGTGTGAATTGATTGTAACCATCGTACTGGTCATTCGAGTCTTAGCCTCCATTTTTAAATTAAATCATTAAATGTCCAAATCATTCTAATCTAGTTAAAATCTCAGGCATCCGATGGCACCCAGAGTTGATTGTAGTCTTGTCATGTTACTAAAAGTCTTATTAATAATTTATATAAACACCTGCAATAGGAAAATTTAACTCAAAGGCAGACATGTTTATGTAACTAAATTATACTCTGTCAATTATACGTTTTAAATGAATCATACCCCAAAAAAGACCTATAAATAAATCACTCCATAAACAGAATCAAAAGCCTTCCTATAATGATATCATCTTATTGAAATACAAAAACCCGCTACATATGTTGTTTTTTAACAACTTGTGTATAATTTGATTATATTCTGTGTTGTGAGGCTTATCTTCAAGTTGCAATAAGCGATAAAAATAATGAAACATGTATAGGGAATTACTGGTTATTGTGTTGTTATTATCGCTAGTATGCATGAAAGGGAATCGTAGTAACAGTGGTGGACAGATAACTAGCGAGTTCCACGTCTTAACATAATTCATAGACATGCTGTACACGTTTCTTAAATCAATATAAGTTCACATTAACGATATCCCAATGAGTGCGCATGTCTCTAGCGTATACGTCTGGATAACTATCGGATAATTTTTGTAAAATTCTTGGCCCGTAAAAGGATGTCAAACTAATCGACAATGCAGCTAGACTTCCCAGCTAAAAACAGAACAAAACCGTTATGAACACAGCACATGCCACCCCTTCTTTTTTTTTTCTTTTTTTTTTTTAGCAGACACACTCTTTAAACTTCGAAAGAGAGCTGGCCATTCTTGCAAAAATAGTTTAAAATGAATATATTGAAAATTTCATCCAAAATACTTTATTCTGAGCAAAGATAGCCTTTGAAGGTTTGAAAAGATGTGTGCACTGATTATAACCAGCTTTGTCTAGCTTCACCATTTTTGGATTAAATCTACTTAAAATCGGATCTTTCCTATGGCATCAAGACTTGATTATGGTCTTGTCAAGTTAATAAATGTCTAATTAATAATTTATATAACATTTCAAGCATAAAGAAATACCTGCAATAGGTAGATTTTCCTCTTGCATAATGCCTGTCATCTAAAAAAAATACTATTTTAAATGCAGAGTTTTGTTTCAGGTAGTAAAATGAAAATTTTGTACCCCACCCGCGCATCAGAATACTGCATACACTTCTGTAACCAGATGCCATGCATTAACACATTTTAATATTATTATCTTTTATATACAAGGGGAATATTTCTGACCAATGTCTAGGTCATATGTTATTTATTATTTTTTAATTTGGTTTTTAATTTCAAATCTATATTTTAATATTCATTAATGCTTGGTTAGTCATTAGAGGCAGACAGCAATCAATCTGCCAGTCAATTAATCTCTCTTTCAATTGAATCATGACAGGCTGGTAATTAAAGTGGTTGATCTGTTAAGTTTCTTTAACTATTGTTTTATACGCCTTAAGACTTAATGTCAACACCTTTTATAATAACTAATTTATATAAAAAGACAAATATATGTAAGGTTTTTCTTTAGTTGTGGGGACCAGCTTAGGGAACCAATATAATAGTTGGAGGTCCGATATATAGGAAACTATAAGTTGTTAAATTGCTGCTGTTATTTATTTGCTCCTGAAATAAAGTGTTGAAGATCCATTCCCAAAATCTGTATTCATTTCTGATACTTAAAGAACACACGTTGATGAGCTACATTCCGTGCAGTTCGAACGGTGTTATATTGATAAATTTTACAGATTCTGATGATCTTAATGCTGTGTTAGTATTAATTACTAGAAATTTGGGGTATTTTTGATTTGGGTATTTTTGGCACCAAGATCATTCAGTATTTTTTTTTTAGATTAACCTGGTAGTTCTTGTTTTACTGAAAAAAATAAACACAACAACGACAATTAATCTGTAATTGAGGTTTAACATCCACTCAATACTGTCGTGGCCTTGAGTTCACAAAGCATTCTCAGACTTAAGTTAAAAATTTACTCAAAATTTTTCGCCTTATTTTAACTAAAATATAGCCCTTTATAAAACTTTTGTTGTTTTAATGTATCATATACATCAATAAGAAACTATGTGCAAAGTTTTATGTTTCTGGATTTCTCCAGTGAACAGTGATTTAAGTTGAGTAAATTCTTAACTTGAGTCTGAGAATGCTTTGTGAACCCGAGGGCAGGTCTTTTCAGGAGTAACATATTGTTTTTAAAAACAATAGTTATTGACAGAAACTGGATTGTAGGACAGGTTTGAAGCCTATAGACCTCCTCTCCATAGGATTAACATATGATATAAGCAAAGGAAATGAAAATGAAATAAAATAGTGTTTAACAGTCTACTGTTCTGCTCTGACTGGGCTAATGAAGACAGGCATGTGCCGTACAGTGCACTATGAGGGAAATTTTTCCCTGACAGCAGTGCTAAGGCCAAATCTTATATCAAATTCCAACAGTCAAGAGATCTTGTACGTGCATGCCAATGTATATAAAGGACCTTGGTTTTTCATCCCATCCGAATGACTAGACAGCTGTCCTTTTCTGGCCTTCCATCCTGTGCCACTGACAAGGGAAAGCCATGCCGAAAAATCCCGATGAACTTCCTCGGCCAACACCGGGAGCGAACCCACAACCTCCAGGCTAGCGAGCCAACATCTTACCCACTTAGCCACCGTGGCTCCTATAAGCAAAGGCTTTATGAGAAACAGACAAACCTATAAATATAAATTTTAATCATACGAAATGTCTGAGTGATATTGATAGAGTCCTGTTCATTGTATTATACACTACCAGTTCAGTTACCCCATATTCTTAAGACTAGCTTCACTCATGTGATAATAATTTCAGAGATATTATTTCAATTAACTGGTTTTACAGGCAATATATAAAGAACTTGACGCAGAGGAACTGCTGTGATAAATTTAGTAATCTGTCAAAAATAATTTCCACCTAATCGAAGTTGCCCAGATCTAAAATACTTTGTAAAACTATAGTATCCGAGTAAATCAATCACACCATGTATGGAACTATTGGCTAGTAATTTTATCTTAAGTGGGAACGGTATCTAGGAATACACAAATCATGTAATCATAAAATAAACAGTACTTAGTAAACAGTAGTAAGTAAATAATACATAATTAATAGTATACAAACAATATTATGCCATCAATAATAAGTAAATAGTATGTAAACAATAATATACAAATAATATTATGTCATCAATAATAAGTAAATAGTATGTAAACAATAGTAAGTAATAGTATGTTAACAATAGTACGTAATCAATAGTATACAAACATAGTATGCCATCAATAATAAGTAAATAGTTTTAAACAATAATAAGTAAATAGTATCTAAACAGTAGTATGTAAATAGTATGTAAACAGTAGTAGTAGTACGTGCATTCCAATGTATACACGGACCTCAGTTTTTCGTCTCATTCGAAGGACTAGACAGCTGCCCTTGTCAGGCTCTCCGTCCTGCATCACTGACAAGGGGGAACCACGCCGGAAAATCTTGATGAACTTTCTCGGCCTATGCAGGGATCGAACACCCGACCTCCAGGCTAGCGAGCCAGCATCTTACCCACTTAGCTACGTGATCCCAATAAGATAAGAAATACAACTCTTGATGTGATGGGGCGGTGTCGGGGTTTTTTTGTGTTTTTTTTTGGTTTTTTTAACAAGCGCAAGAATTATCACACCATAACTTGTAAATCCAGAAAAATAATTTGTATTTAAAAGTCTTTTTTTTAGGGCTATTACTCAACATGGTGTGACATTGTATCAGTTTACAGAGATAGGTGTCTGATGTTAACAACACGGCCCCCCTAGTTGAAGCTTCATTCAACAGTTTATGTTTTTACACAATAAATCTTAAACATTTTTTTTTTCTTACTTTAAACTAAAACAAATTAAAAAGATTTGGACAGAAGTCATTTGTTGTAAATATTATCTTATCGAAAAGAGTGAAAATCTGTGAAGGAAATTAACCTCTCTAAAGTAAAAAAAACAAAACTAAATTATTTAAACGATTCCATAGACCATAAGTAACATTTAAAAAATCGCTGTAATTGTTTAAAGTGAAACAGTAAATATTCCATAGACCATAAGTAACATTTAAAAAATCTCTGTAATTCTTTAAAGTGAAACAGTAAATATTGTTTTGCAGACATTCAGGGTTATATATGCCTTCAATAAACGAGGAATAAAAATATAGCTCATGTCAAACTAATTTTTTAATTTTGTTTTTTTAGGGTTTGATAAATAAATAGCCACTTAAAAATATATATGCAAGAGCTAAATCTGCCTATTGCAGGTCTTTCTTCGAACCTGAAATGTTATCTAAATTATTAATTAGATATTAATTAACTTATCCAGACTATAATCAACTCTTGATACCATCGCTAGCCTGCGATATTTACTGGATTGGAATACATTTTGTGATGGATAATTTAAGTAAAAATGGATAATCAAGACCTTGTTTATAATTACCAACATTAGTAGGCTAATGACGGTCGAGCTAGCCTAAAGTTGAATCGCTAATATCTTGGTTCAAAATAGAGGAATTTGACTGAAATTTTCAACATATTCTCTTTATATCATCTATTTTTTTAACTATTATAGCAAGAACCACCAGCTCTTTATCTAATCTCCCATAATTACCCTTTGAAAGAGCTAAATCTCTATTCTTTAACACCTAGAAATTGACACAAAATGGGTTGCAACGCATATGATAAAGTAATATATAAACTGATTTACATTCAATTGTTTCCGTTCTAACTGTAATTTCCAATCAGTTATGTTCGTCGAAATACACAAATAGTCCAAATTTAATGGCAGATTTTGGCATTTGGTTATTCAAGTCTACACTGGTAGTATTCTCCTGTGGGATACATTGAGCCCCGTTCACCGAGTCTCTTCATTACAAATGACACTCTAAAGCATTCTGGCACACGATTGTGTATATTGAAAATTTTCATTTTGTTCTAAATATTGGATATCAGAAGACCATCTTTTGATGATATTGAGCCAGAAACTGGCCTCCTTTTAAGTGTCTCATGAAAAATATTTTGTTCTGAATTTTAAAGGAAGCAAATTTTTAATTGGTGTGGCCTTGTAAGGGGATATACATGGCATTAAATATCTACGATTTTATCAGTATTAAATTTATAAGTGAGTTATCACTCAGGTTTTTGATGAATAATGTTATTTTGTAAGATTTAAAATTAGATATTATAATAAATGCTGAACTTAACTCAACCAGCAAAAAAAATGATATGCAAAATATCAGGGCTATTTTAATAGTGCACTGGAGCTCCGACACAACCCCTCAAAGAGAGAGAGAGAAATGGGGTTTAACGTCCACTCGACACAGACCAGGTCATTTTGGGACTAACACATGGTTCAACTCCACTTTAACAATTCCATTTTAACCGGAGGACCTGGAGAAAACCCACAAGGCTGGACAGGCAACCCTACTCCTTGTCACGTACAACCGAGGATTCGAAACCATGCCAGTTGACTCATTGACAGGCCTTATGATACAGCTCGCACATGCTAACCATTCGGCCATCCAACACCCCCAACCACTCAAAGGAATAGAAATGTAAATGGTTGATAAAAATAAACATATTTATTGTTTAAGCATTAACAAACATGCTGTACAGTGTGTTAATACGGCTCTGAGAAATATAACCAAAGTTTTGGTTCTGGCATGGACCTTATAACACTGAGAACTGCTAAAGGATGAATCTGTGCACAGACACCATATAAATCTCAGTCATAGTTGTTATTTGTACGTGTATCAAAAGAAAATTAATTTTCCGACTATTACTCGGTATTACCGCGTTAAAACTGTAAATAAGGTGTGTTAATTAACAAGGGTGAAAAACTGTCTGGGAGGTGAGATAATTAACGCTAGGGGTGAAAAACTATGCGACAGTGCGTTTTCAGTAGAGGTGTGTCAATTAACCGACCGGTAAAAAATGAATGTCAATGTTGTGTATTGTTTGGGCGTGTTTTCTCGCTAGTTGCAATAACTGCATCAAAAGGAGTATAATCAAGGACCAACAGGCTTTACCTGACACCTACGTGTTAAATCAAAATTTGGGAAGTAAAACTGTTTTACCGTGCGATTTATCATTCGACCGTGTGTTTTACGCAGGTCTTTGTATAATTAAAGACAGGTCTTTAGACAGGCGTGTGTGCTCGCTATGATCTGCGTTTCTCTTACGTGTCTTTTGTATTGCGTACCATATATATAAAGTTGAATTTAATGAAATAAAAATACGGACCATAATCTATCGTATACGGAAGGCAAATGTAATGTCGTCATTTATAAATACCCAGCAGTCAGCGCCCAATTTGAATATAAACGGGAATATAGAGAGTAAATCCAGCAAAAACAACAGAAATATATTTCTGTTTTGTTACTAAAAAGACACGCACTCACCGTTTGACATTTATTAAATTTATAAAAACGTGTCACGTTGCGTAAATTGTACATCTTTCCTTCAATAGCAATAACCATAATACAGAAATCTCCATATTGATAAATAATACGGCACAACCAACCGAACAGTGGTAATTTCCTCACAAATGATATATTTAAACTAAATTACTTTAGCTTTTCACTAAATTTACATGGCATACAATCCAACGATCCTCATTCCAGAACTCGTAATTTATAATAGCCGCTTTTATGCAATTACAGAATTTTCCCGTGATCTAACATATCAAAGAAGCACATACGTCCGATATGACAGGTTAAATTATTTCTTCAACTTTATTATTAAGCTGGATTGGTACATGTCCCTGGTTCTGGTTAGTAAACTGGCTTAACTGCAACATTTTTAACTTTCCCAACAATAAAGTATGTTTTATTTTATTTTCAGGTTGCTCGTTTTATTGCCAATAATACAGTTTTATCACAGATATTTGATAAAGAAAATATAACAGTTTTTATCCCATATAATGCTGCTTATTTCAACTATAATCCATTCAAGTATGGGTATAGACAAAATGATGTACAAGCATGGAAGAATATACTACTATATGGTTCATGTGAGTTTTTATTGTTTTACATTTCACTGCATTATTTTTTTTTTCAGAAGCCTTTGCCTCGTCTATTATTGACAAAACTACATTTATTGTGTATAAATGACATATAGCATAATAACAATTGACATTCTTCAATTTAATTGACATGATAAGTGAATTACAATAATAACAATTGACATAATATAACAATTACAATAATTACAATCAAACATAGGAGGGCAAGCTTCGCCATAATAGCCTACATACCAGTACAAGTTACATAATACAAAATAGCCCTTAAAGTTTTTATTGCTTGATAAAGATTTTTCATGTTAGTATATATATGCTACATCACAACATTATTTCTTTATCTGTTTGTCAATATTTTATGGTCCAGCTTTGTAATGTCTCTTAATGTCAAGGTGAATCTTCTTTAAATAGGGGGATCACGTGGCTAAGTGGGTAAGACGCTGGCTCGCTAGCCTGGAGGTCAGGTGTTCTATCCCCGCATTGGCAGAGAAAGTTCATTCAGATTTTTCAGCGTGGTTTCCCCTTGTCAGTGATGCAGGATGGAGGGCCTGACAAGGACAGCTGTTTAGTCGTTCGGATGGGACGAAAAACCGAGGTCCTGTGTACACATTGAGGTGCACGTAAAAGATCCCTTGGCTGTTGGAATTCGATATAAGAGTAGGCCGTAGCGCCGCTGCCCGGGCAAAATTTCCCTCATAGCACACTGTATGGCTTATGACCGTCTTCATTAGCCCAGGTTAGGAGCAGAACAGTAGGACGTTAAACCCCATTTCATTTCATTTTATTTCTTTTTTAAATATATGTGGTGTAAACTTGTAGTATCCTCAGAATTGCTCAATAATATGCATGTTGTCAGAGCAGTGACATATGCTGGGTTTAAATCTGAACGTGGCAGAGTTCCCATTTGTCAGGGGTAGCACTTGCGGCTGACAATGCGAAGGTGCTGCCTAGTAACTCATACAAATATCTAAGGTCTAGTCATGTACACTGAAATGCACTTGAAAGAATATTGGACATTTGAAATTAGACGAAAAGTGGTCAGAAAAGCAACTGCCTGGGCAAAATTCGTACAAATATCTAAGGTCTAGTCATGTACACTGGAATGCACCTGAAAGAATATGGACAGTTGAAATTAGATGAAGAGTGGTCAGAAAAGCAACTGCCTGGGCAAAATTCTCCCTAGCACTGCATTGCATAATGATAGTAAAAAAAAGATAACCATATGTTAAATAACATAAAAAAAGTATTATATTGATAAGATAGGCATACTCCATTCCCATCCTGTACAATCCTCTAGAGTCTAGAGTCATTATATAGAAATTACGATGATTAATCTATGTTTGTTTTACAGTGGATGGTGCTATATATCTAAAGGACATGAAAGAAAATGTCCATCTATCATCTCGTCTTGGATCAGATCAGTATTTATACTTTAATTATTACTCATCGGGAAAAGATGGGGTAAGTAATTTGTTATCCAGTGTTGAATGAAGTTGGGGTGGGTTATTAAAATCTGCTCTGTCGTTCCGCCCATTTTTTTGCGTAGCATATGTCATTATATTATTATTACAGACATAAATCTATTGTAGTAATTAGGTGTTTTGCTGCTTAGAAATTTCTCTAATTTAATAATTTTTATGTTTCTATGGAAACAAATTTGACATATTTATGGTACAGTATATGTATACAAGAGGGCGCAATGTTTTTAAAATGACTGAATTACATTATTGAGTCAGTGTCTACCGAAAAGTGTATTTCTCCCCAAAAAATTTATGGTTGGACTTGTCAATTATGGTTGTAGGGTCAAATTCCTCACATCATGGATTTTCTTTTACTCTGGCATTTCCAAAAATTTTGATCGGAGAATATCAGATAATAAAGATCTTATCCACTTTTAATATTTTGTGATGTATTTCCAAAATTGTACAAAGAGTTAAATTCACAGATCGGTCTAGAATTTGCATACTGTCAAAATTCAACATGGCAGATTTAAGATAGGGTCAGAGCAAATCTATAAATGTTTTTTACAAACCGATGTAGACATAATATGATCGCTAATGATTTAGAAAATGGCGCTTACTGATCTAATATGAAAACACAGTATTCTACCATTGACATTCTGTTTAGAAAAGTCTTCCTTCAAGTACCAGACCAGTACTAATAAACATATTATATCTTGACAGACAAAAGGGATGCAGACAAAGGCTAAGCCTGTTCCCCAAACCCATTCAGACATCCTGAATAAAATTATTGTTACCCCCCCCCCCACCCAAAAAACACCTCTTTTATTCCACTCCAGTTAACCAAGTCATGATTCCACTCTACTTACATTCATCATGATTCCACTCTAGAGACAGTCAAGACTTAACATAATTCCATTCAAGACCAAGCATGATTCTTCTCTGGACCTGCCATGATTCCACCCAGAATCTGTCATGATTACACTCTAGACCTGGAATGATTCCACTCTTGACATACCCTGATTCCTTTCTAGACCTGGAATGATTCCATTCCAGACCAGTCATGAATCCACTCTAGACCTGGAATGATTCCACTCTTGACATACCATGATTCCTTTCTAGACCTGCCATGATTCCTTTCTAGACCTGCCATGATTCCACTCTGGACCTGCCATGATTCCACTCTAAACCTGCCATGATTCCACTTTAGACTTACCATGATTCCACTCTAGACCTATCATGATTCCACTCTAGACCTGCCATGATTCCACTCTAGACCTACCATGATTGAAGAATCTGAATAATTAGTAAAGAATTATTATATCTTTTTTTTTCAGTATCATACTGTAAACGGCGCTCGCATTGTACGAGGTAATATCAGAGGAGATAATGGAATAGTTCACATAATTGATCGAGTTATTGCCCCTTACTGTAGCCATAAAAACTTACCAGATTATCTTTCTCATCCTGATATCCCATCTTATTCATTCTCGTAAGTATATTTAGAATTTGACTTATAATTGGAAATAAAATGGGGTTTAACGTCCTACTTTTCTACAGCAACTGGGCTAATGAAAGCACCATGCAGTGTGCTGTGAAGAAAATTTTGCCTGGACAGCGCTTTACCTCTTATTTTGATTTCCAACTGTCAAGGGTGCTTTTACATGCACGCCAATCCACAAGACTTGACACTGTCCTTGCCAGGGCCGCTATCCTGCACCACTGATAAAGAGGAACCATTCCGGAAAATGACTTATAATTGATTGATAATTATTTCCCTTTATATAGTGGTTCTGTTTATAGTACTGCTCACCCCACCCTATATTGCTTGACATTTACTTTGAATATTTTCGTATAGAAGTAAAGAAGAGTGTTTGAATAAGAATTTTCTGAGATTGGTAAACGATCAGAAAATAGAGTGACACATAGGGAGATCGCTTAAGAAAATGCTGTCACAGCCTATAGATTCCTTTTCAACTTGTGTAGAGATTGTCACCCATCTTCAAAATTATATGTTATCATTAATATATGTTTAAATGCTTAATAAAATGCCATTTATATTCGTAGATCAATTATAAAAGCAAAGATAGTGGTACCGATACTAGCAGCAGAAACTAACAGATCTGATTTATTCTTTACATCGTTCTCACCTAATGATTCCTTTCTTTATCCAATGCCTCAATATGGACAGGATAAACTCTTCCAGGATTGGCTACTCCTGCAAAAGGTAATATAGAATAATTTAATTAATGTTTAATTGTATCAACAGTAAATCTGTGATGCTGGGGCAGATCCTGAAATTTTTACAGGAAGGGGTTTGCCAGGTTTCTGTTAAGGAAATTTGACAGATGACAATGTATGATGCCATCATCGTCTCCAAATTACGTAGCCATACATATGCACTGAGCTTTTTAAAGAGAGAAATCCCCCCCCTCCACCCGTTTGACGTCAATTTTTATAATGAATTAATAGGATCACGTTGTGATTGAATTTCTTTGATGCAAAGCATTAATTATAATATCACACATGTCTATATCATTATCTCGCTGCTTTGAATGCCCATATAATCTCCCATCCCACCATCTGATGATAAAGCACATGTAGCTGAGCAGGGGTGGGGGGTGTTGGACCCCCTCCTATGGATCTGCCCGTGATGAACAGTAAAATTATTTATGACAGTGATCGCAGTACAAAATGTACAAAATGGCCTGTGAAATATTGCAGACTTTGTATTTAGTGAAAGTGGGAGAAGCTACATGCTGGCTAAATTGGATCTTGGTCTTGGACCTGAACTGTGTGTCAAATTGTTTGTCAAGAATAAAGACACTTGATCCCTGTATTTAAGTGGGCACTGGCTGGATGAGGTATGAATTACACAAAAAAACTGTTCCAGTCTTCATTAGCATTTGGGTCTCTTTCTACGATTTAAAAGCTCTTGGGTAAAGGGAGGTAATTAGACAATACCTGTAGAGTGGATAAAACACATTATAGATATAGCCATTATTACTGATGCACTGCTTTAGAGAAAGAGAAATGAGGTTAAACGTCCACTCCACCCAAACAAGGTCATTTCGGGATTATAATATGGTTCAATTTTATTTCAATTGCTTGCACGTAGGGTTCTTTAGCAGTAGGAGGAAACCGGAGGACCCGGAGAAAACCCATGAGGTTGGACAGGCGACCCTACTCCTTGTCACGTACAACTCGGGATTCGAAACCACGCCATTTGACTCAATGACAGACCTTATGATACAGCGCGCACGTGCTAGCCATTTGGCCATCCATCCCCCACACTGCTTTGGACAGAGGCATAATACAAATTGTAATAATATTGCAATTTGAACTTTTCAAATAAACATGAAGTGGGATCAGTTGTTTTTTCACAGCACAAGGTATAGTAAGATCTATTTGATAAGTCTAACTTCAAGTTTGGTCAAAGGTCACGAGATGTAAATAGGGCTAGCACTAATCCCAACCCTAACCCTAACCCTAACCCTGGACCTATCCCTAATGCTTACCCTAAACCCTAACCAAGTCACTCGCCAACAATCACATGCCCTTTACATTATTAACACCTCAGCGACCTTAACGAAAATTGAGTTGGCCTTAACAAATAGATCTAGCCCTAGGTATATCCAAATGTAGTGATATAAAAATGTGAACCAAACTTTAAGAAATGGATGCTGCTTATTAATATTGATTGCAAATACAAATTTTCTATTTCTAGGTTTATAAAGCCCATATTATACCATATAGTGTACAGTTTATACCTACAGTCGGAACTATACCAGATTTTACAACATCAGCTGGTGATAAAATAACTTTTACTAGACATAAAGGAAGTGGTAGGTATACATTATAAAATAACTTTTACTAGACATCAAGGAAGTGGTAGGTATACATTATAAAATAACTTTTACTAGTCAGGAAAGACCCTTGCATGCCGTAAGCATAATAAGATAAGACAACTTGTCTGTGACATCACAATCGGTGGAAGCAGATGTTCAACTTTATTAGATGAAGAAGAAGGCCCATTCAAAAATCAGCTAAAGCACTCAATGTAAAACAGATCGCTTTTCTCCCGGAACTAATAGGGTAGTCATTATTTTTGTGAATCAGGTACTAAAGGGTAAATGCATGTTATCCTTTCATCTGTAGAGAGCCACGGTGGCTAAGTGGGTAACACACTGGCTGGCTAGCCTGGAGGTCGTGTGTTCGATCTCTGTATTGGCTAAGAAAGATCATTTTCTGAAGTGGTTTCCCCTTGTCAGTGGTGCCGGGCAGAGTGTGCCTGACCAGGACAGGTGTCTAGTCGTTTGGATTGGACGAAAAACCAAGGTCCTGTGTATGGCGTGTGCCCGTACCAGTCGGAGCAGAACAGTAGGATGTTAACCCCCATTTCATTTCATTTCATTTGCTTTCATCACAATACATACAGGTGTCAATAAGAATGTTCAGTATTTTTTGCAGCAGAAAAACGATTGTATCCAGTCATATCTTCTTTTTTTTCAGTATATGTATCTAACAACCGAGTTCGAGCTAGAATAGTACAAGCTAACATACCTGTTACAAATGGTGTATTACATGTTATAGATGATTTATTACATTATATCTATCAAAATATTCTACAAAAAATGGCATTTTTACCTGATGCAAGGTATAGTACAATGAATATTTTGATCTTTGTGATAAAGAGTAACATCATAACTTAACTCATTTTGCTTTAATTATTTTTTTTACCAAAATCTAGGAGAACTAAAACGTTTGTCCCTAGTGTCCGATTAAGACATAAGGTAAACAATCTACAGTTAATATGGTGCTAGCTCACTCACCAGGAGTTTCAGGTTTCTGTCACCTTTTTGGACAAGAAAGATCCTCACAATTTTCCAGCTGGATTTTCTCTTGTCAATGGCGCAGGACAGAGCCTGGCAAGGAAAACCGAGGTCACATGTGTACCATTGGCAGTATATTAAAGATCTCCAGATAATCAACATTGTCTGCGAGAAAGTTCTCTGGTATATAATACATTGCATGATGTATATGCATCTTCATTAGCCTGGGACAGGGAGGTCATCTTGTCAGCGGTGCAGGACAGGGGACTTGGCAAGGACAGTGTATAGTTGTTCGGATGAGATGGAAGAAAAAAAGAGGTCCCATGTACACATTGGCGTGCACATTAAAGAATCCTTGACAGTCAGAATTCGATATAAGAGCAGGCTATATCACTGCTGTCTGAGCAAAATTCCACTAATAGCACACTGTATAGCCTATGCCCGTCAATGCAGAACAGTAGAACGTTAAACCCCATTTCATTTCATTTTCTCAAAGTAGTAATGGTATTGTTTGATTTCAGTAATATGTTAGGTTATATGAACCGATTACCAGACGCAGTAAAACAGAGTTTACAAAGAACGAATGAAACATTCACTGTATTCGTACCAACTAATTGGGCATTCGGTAAAATACCAATTACACAACAAGAAGAACTGAGAAGAAATGATGAAGAGGGTATGAAAACACTCAATTATGTAAGTAGATCGTCTGTTTCAATGGCATTTAGTAATTGAATTTGAAATACACAGGTCACAATTCTATGGAATACAATTTTAAGTTAGACTTCGAAAAAAGAGTAGGGCAAACTTTGCCTTATAGAAGATTAATGACGAATGCCTGTCTTCATACGCTCAGAACAGTAGGACGTTAAACTTCATTTCATTTCTGTATTTACAGTTAATACAAGGTCATATTATATCAGGAGTAGATTTAAGTTCAAGTGATTTAGAAGCTGATCAAACTCTGACTACAATAGATGATAAAATAGTTTCTATAATACACGTACAGGGAGGTAAGATAACATATTTTTATCAAGAAGAAGGTTTATTCATGGAATCAATAGGTAAAAATCATAAATGAACATTGCTGAAAATAAGCATGCCTATTTTAGAAATTTAGATATAACACATATAACCGTTAAATATAGCTAAAAACGTTGAGATATACTGATGTGCTTGTTTTTAGCTACGATTGGATACCTTTAGTTCCAAGTGGCAGACTCAGTTTCTTTATTAATGCATGTAACATCTTAAAAATAAGATAATTTCATACTATTATGACTATTTAAACATACAGAGGCCAATGTAGTGCCACAACTATCACATAACTCCAAATATTCACGTTTAAATTAATGAAGCGGTGTTTTTATCCGACATACACCGTCGTACATCTCCCATGTAAAAACGGCATTCCTAGTAACGGCTTAATTCCTCGATTTTAAATACGATGATTTATACCTGGGTTAGGTAGGATTATAGGCTTAATTGTAGTTGGATGTGGCAGAAATATTATAAATAACAATATAATCAATCGTTGTTTTAATGAAAAATATTGTCAATTTTGCTTACTGATGCCCGATGTGATTTGCGTTGGGCTTTGCTCGGTTGAACTATTATAGCACCATCTCTTATCTCGAAACATGGAGGGTTGAGAGATGAGGTTTGTTGTCTAAACGGTTATATGTGCAATATGACATCCCACATTTGATTTTTTGTAATACACTGTAGTATTAATTGGACCATTTGGATTTTTATCCGGTTTCTCATGTCTTTGATGGACGTATATCGATATCAATATATATTTATTTAACTAATATCTCTAATATCTATATATATTGATGTATATAGATATCTATCCATATTGATCGATATCGTTTTCTATCCATATTGAGTTATCTTCATATATTTTCATATTGATCTATCTAAATATATATCCATATTGATCTATCTAAATATATATCCATATTGAGCTATCTGAATATCTATATATATTGATCTTTCTAAATATCTATATATATTGAACAGTGTTATTGTGTTATTTAAATGTGTTTTTATATGTATTTATTTTAGAGACGTATATAGAAAGTGGTACAGTTCGTGCCAAGATAGAAGTAATGGATATTGGCTGTACTAACGGTGTTATTCATTTTATCAGTAATGTTCTATTTATGAGAAATTTTACTTTATGGGAAGCCATGGAAAATATTCCACAATTAAGGTAAGCTTAATTATACCAGTTGGGTAACATGATATTAGGCCTGGAGGACGTAATTTTTTGATGACCCGGGTGGTACCATAAGGTTGTGAATGCTGACTTTTGCACTGTTTGACAGCTGCAATTCTAACCAGGAATAAGCCATAGAGCCACTGCCCGTGCCCATCTCTCCTTATGCGCCATCCAGATCTTTAAGATCCCAAAATGAACAAAAACTTGCAGTTTCAACTTTCAGGCTTAAATCTTTTGGACACCGATGTTTTGCTCACTGTGCGCCTCAATTGTGGAACTCGTTACCATACAACATTAGGAACTGAAAAAGTCTAGAATGTTTTAAGTCACAGTTAAAGACACACCTATTTCTAACAGCCTATGATTAAAGTATTAAGATAGATTCTGTTTGATAGTGGAGAGCCAAATATGCCCCAGGAGCAGTACTTTACGTAATGGAATGAGCGCTCAACAAAAACTCACATTATTATTATTATTATTATCTTAATTAGCCTGGTTAGTGCGAAAAAAAATAAGAAATTAAATCACATTTCTGACATGTTCTTATTTCAGTATAATGTACTCGTTTGCTCTCGAAGATCAAGATATTGAAGACAAGCTGCTGTCAGATAATACTGGTCCTAGAACAGTTTTTATGGCGGGAAATTCAGTTTTAGAACAAGCCGATCAGCAAGTAATAAAGACATTGAGATCATTCTCCTATATTGTTCATGAGGTAAGTACCGTTAGGTGTTAATATTGCTTTTCAAAGTGTTGCAGGACTCTCATGATTTGCTCTACATAGAGAAGTGCTTGCATTTTCAATAAGTTGGTGATATTATATCAATTGAATTACATTTATTATCTTGTTGAAAATGGATGATCAGATGTACTGTAATATCCAATTTCCAATAATAATCTCACAATATTCTGTATAACTTGCAGGCAATAAAAGGTCAGATAGTGCAAGGAATTCACATGTCATCTGATATAGCAAAATCTGTACAAGTTGGAACTATGGCCGGAAAAACTCTTACATTATTTAAAGATAAAGAAACAGGAGGTCAGTGGAAAAATTGGGAATGATATTGATATTGGGAATAATATTGATATTGGTAAGATCAATAATATTGATATTGGGAAGATTAATAATATTGATCTTGGGAAGATCAACAATATTGATCTTGGGAATAATATTGATATTGATCTTGGGAATAATATTGATATTGATCTTGGGAATGATATTGAGACTGATATTATTAATAATATGGATATACATTGATATTTATATTTATAGTGGGATTGATATTGGTAATGACATTGAGATCGATCTTGGAAATAATATTGGGAGTAATCTTGAAATTTATCTTGGAAATAATATTAGTGATATTGGGATTGGTATTGAGATTGATATTGGGAATGTTATTGATATTGTGATTGATTTACAGTGTATGTATATTGGAAATACTAATGATACTGGGAATAATATTGATATTGGGATTATTGTTTGACCCTTCAAGTTTTTGATATATAAAGAAAAATTGTCTAACTTAGATTGGTATTCATTGACACGTACAATACACAATTCTTTGGAATAGAATTACTCTTGATTACTAAGCAACGCAATGAGTAAACTCTGAAATCCACAAGTACAAGGATGAATTCCATGACTTGCATAGGTAACATACTGTATGATCTACACTGCCATAATGATACCCAAATAATATATTGAAACCAAACCAAGGACATTATTCTATTGGAATATTCTAGGGATGTGGTTAGAAGACATTATTCTATTGGAATATTCTAGGGATGTGATTAGAAGTGGATAAGTCTTTCTGATTTTGCAATGACTAACTAACAAACTTTTATTTTGTAGAGTTTGAGGTAGAAGGAAGTCATGTTCGAGCACGTGTAATAGTGAAAGATATCTGGTGTTCTAATGGTGTATTACATATAGTAGATGATATTCTACATTTACCAATCAGAAATATCGTACAGGAAATAGCTAAACATAGCGATCTTACGTAAGATTATTAGCAAAATATCAGACACTTGTTTATTTCAATAGTCCTGTTCATGTAATAAAATAGGATGGGTTTTAACTCTTTCTCTGCCGAGTGGCACTAAAAGACAGTACAGCTGAGTGCTAAGCCATTTAGGTATAAATAGCTCTGATTTGGAATGGTTTGGTGACCATGTGTTAGTCCCAAAGTTGCTCAGTTCCTGTCAAGTGGACGTGTGGATGTTAAACCCCATTGCCCTCCATCTCTCTGTTATCAGAAAGTGGTATTTACTTAAGGCAGTGGTTATTAGTCTAGGAAGGGTAATAAAATCTTAACTTACATCCTGGATCACTGACAAGGGGAAACTACTCTGGAAAATTCTGAGGAACTGTTTCGGCCAACACCGATATTGAACCAGGGATCTCCTAGTCAGTGAGCCAGCGACATACTCACCAAGAACCACACTATATCCTTTCATCTTTCGGATTTCATATGGTCTTGCTTGGTCCTGCAATGGTCTGGTTGTAGCAAATGGACGGTTAACACAAATAGGAATTTATAAAAATCAGGATCTGAATATTAATGTTTTATTTTCTAGTTTTACGTCTGCTTTGATAACAGCTGTACAAGATTTAAATGTTCAACTATCTAATTTATCTGAGAATTATACAATTTTTATACCTCGGAACGATGCCTATTCTAAACTACAATGGTCTACTATAGATGCTGTATTAAAAGATATACCTCGAGCTAGAAAGGTAAGTTTGACTAAATAAAATAGAAATTAAATGAAATGGGTTTTAACTCTTAACCGGTTGACGTCATTTTGACGTCGTGACGTCAAGTGGTCAGGCTAAATAAAGGCTGACATCAAATATTTTGTATGCCTATTTCAATCGACTACTGTTGAATAATTATAAGTGATAGACTCTTGACACCAATTAAAAAGTTGAAAGGGATAAGTTGATCTATAATTTGCAAATCATTCTAAGTATTTCAACTACTTCGAGGGTCTTTAACGTTCAAGACATTGTCAAATTACGTTTTTCATCAAAAAATGTTGAACAAAGACATGTTTTTCTCAATTAAAAAGTTGAAAGGGATAAGTTGATCTATAATTTGCAAATCATTTTAAGTATTTCAACTACTTCGAGGGTCTTTAACGTTCAAGACATTGTCAAATTACGTTTTTCATCAAAAAATGTTGAACAAAGACATGTTTTTCTCAATGCCCTTGAGAAGACAAGTTCCTATCTGACAGGCATGCTTGGCCATATCAATTAAATACGAAACTAAATACACAAATGCGGCTTATCAAAAAGGTTCTTGCTGTGGTCGACTTTAGTCAATCGTGACCACTTAGCAGTATAACGCTGTGGTGACTATAGTCGACAATGACCGGTTAAGGGTTAATGTCCTATTGTTCTGCACCAACTTGTTTAAAGCAGATAGACATTCACCATGAGGGAAACGTTTCCTGGGCAGCAGCATTTCTCCTTCCTAATCTTTGTCAAAGGTTTCGTTTACACGCACAACAACTTATACACAGATCATCAGTTAATTTTTTCTTCAATTAGCTCCCATTCCCTTTCATAGACTTCAACAACAAATATTGTGTTTTCTTCTTTGAGCGGCATTTAGCAATTGACATACGTAATACAAAAACATAATATGGAACACAATTACTATTTTACTTAAAACGACGTTTCGTTGAGGGTTCTCTCAACGCTTTCAAGCAAATGATAATGAAAATAATGTACAGAGGGTTTATATACAAAAACAAGTAACAACTAATTAATCTTAATTAATAGGGAAACCATTCAACATCTTAAGGGTTAGGCCTTCTCGGTGTGATATTCTTATCGCGACACCGTAACATGTTAAATGGTTTCCCTATTGATTAGATTAATTAGTTGTTACTTGTTTTTGTATATAAACCCTCGGTACATTATTTTCATTATCATTTGCTTGAAAACGTTGAGAGAACCCTCAACGAAACGTCGCTTTAAATAAAATAGTAATTGTGTTCCATATTATGTTTTTGTATTAAATATTGTGTTGCGTAGCAAATGGTGTTCTGAATAATATTGATGATTATAGTACCAAAAAATAGGTAGATCTCGCTATTTTTTATATTTAATTTTATATGGGGTTCAAATTCCTGTCAGTAAAACTCCTCAAAAATTAGATGTTATGGAGTTGTGACTATTAAAATGAAATGAAGTAGGGTTTAACATCATAAGCAGGCCTGGAAATAACTTAGTACCGAACATGTATTAATAATATCAATAAAAAAGACAAATCAGTGCCGGACAAAATGACAGTTACCAGAGGTTTAGTGCCTGACAAAGCCTGAATCTGTGCCTGACATTGTCAGTGACAGCTATAAGGTGCCTTATTTCCAGGCTTGATTCATAAGGTCCACTTTTCTCCATAAACCGGGCTAATGTTTACTTTCAGATCTTACAGAGTCATATAATATCTGGTGTAGCTAAATATATAGACGAGATAAGAGATCGGGAAATGTTAAAAGCAGATGAAAATGTTATTTATATTATCAGAAAAAATGGACATGGTGGGTACTTATACTTTAATTAAGGGTGATCATAAACCATTAACAATGTAAAGATTTATTCTCTGTGGCTTGACGTACTTGGGTGAGGGGCTACAATGGCCATACCATCTTGCTTTGGGTCTTCAGCAATGACTAAATAATCCACATTTCCAGTACATAATACCTTATACATCTCCAATGAAAAAACCTAATTTATACATTTAATTAACTTTTAAATATCGTGCCCCCCCACCCCCTTCCCCACACACACACACTCATTTTTTCGTAAATCTGCCATACATCTTAGAGTCTGCTAATATAATTATAATATAATTAAAAAGAATTATTGAAGGAAATTAATGTCCACAATGTATTTAAGTGGTATCGGTTTTTTTTAGTTCAAACTTCTAAAGATGTTAAGTAGGGAGAGAATGCATTATATGTATTAAAATCTTTGAAAGTTATTTGAGTGATTGTTAATCCTTTAAAAACTACAGTATTTCATGAGTAGTTGAATCTCTAACAGGGAATATCATTTCCGAAATGGTTCAATTCTATTCGTATTTGTTTTAAAGGGATTACTGACAATATTTTTTGTATTTCCATATATTTATAAAGTTGATTATATTTTCAGTATTTGCTATAAATAATAATTTATGGGCAAGAGTAATAAAGCCTGATATACCTGCATCTAATGGTAGAATACATGTAATAGATACTATATTCTATCTACCTTATATGACTATTGCTGAAGCTCTGGAAAATATGGAGGAACTTAAGTAAGTTTATTATAATTAACATTGATAAATTTTATTGACTTCTGATTCATTTATTTGTGTTGTAAAACCTGTAGCCCCCCAGGCAAAGCAGTGCACTGGATCCCCTTCTTATGCAACCAGGAATACAGATGTAAATATGGTCGATAAAATTAAACATATTTATTGTTTAAACATTAACAAATATGGTTGATAAAATTAAACATATTTATTGTTTAAACATTAACAAATATGCTGTAACACTGAGATTATAATATACTCCTAATTTGTTAACTTCTATTTTGCCCCAGGTTTGTACTACCTCTGGTTATTCAGTTTCTATTTGTATCCCTGGTTAATTACTTTCTATCGGCCCCCCTTGTTAATCAACAGCTTTTGTACCCCTGGTTAATCAATTTCTATTGTAACCTTGGTTAATTAGCTTCTATTTGTACCTCTGGTTAATCAACTTTTATTGTACCCTTGGTTAATTAACATATATTGTATCCCTGGTTAATCAGCTTCTAATGTAACCCTGGTTAATCAACTTCTAATGTAACCCTGGTTAATTAACATATATCGTATCACTGACTAATTAACATCAATATTAATTAATTAATTAACATATATTGTACCCCTGATTAACTAACTTCAAATTCCATTTTTATTTCAGGCCCTTTCAAGATTTGATGAGTTTAGTCCCTGAATTTAATGATTTAATAACATCAAATGATAATCGTTTAATGACATTATTTATACCGTCTGGTGATTATATTCAATCTTTAGATTATCATAAATTAGATAAAATACAAAAATCTCCAAAAATACTTAAACGGGTAAGTAGATCTATAGCTATCTGTATCCTATTGTGTTTTATGATACAATTTCAAAATATTAGTTTTATTATTCATAAAGTTATTATACACTACTACAGCTCCCCAGAGCAGAATTTGTTATTTGTGAAATAAAGTGGGGTTTTTAAACGTTCTAATGTTCTGCTCCTAAACTGGGCTAATGAAGACAGGCATACGCCATACAGTGGGCTATGGGGGAAATTTTGCCCAAGCAGCAGCTCTATGGCCTACTCTTATATCGAATTCCAATTGTCAAGGGATCTTTTACGTGCACGTCGATGTATACACAGGACTAGACAACTGTCACCACTGAGAAGGGGATACCATGTCGGAAAATCCCTTATGAAATGAAATGAAATGTGATTTAACATGAAACTTAATTTAGACATTGTCCTTAACAAGCCCTCCGTCCTGTACCACAGACAAATGGAAACATGTTTGGGAACATAAATTTACTTTTTCTGTATACCCTTTTGAAGCGCACACGTCTGTATACCCTTTCTGAAGTCCCTTAATTTAATGATTTTACCTTTTACCCTTATCTCTTTTATTATTTTCAGTTATACGCTGGTCATGTTTTACCTCAAGCTAGATATGACGATGCCTTTCTACGTAAATATCCTGATTCTGATTATGTTACTACCAGATCAGCATTAAATGTTACAATAACTATCAGAAGATCTGCAACAGGTACATTCATTCATCATTTAATATATCTCACTTCAAATATACAGTAGTGGTAAATTTGGTGTTGATTTGATAAAGAGTAGGTGAAAACTGCTGATGTCCTGGCAGAATTCTACTTATTGGCATTGCATATACGAGCTTATAAAAAAATAACCATATGTTACCCTCACAATGACCAAGGGATTGTGTTGACAAAACATTAAAAGCTATACCTTGTCCATATATTTTACTGATTAAAACTATCTTGTCTTTGTTACTATTTCAGTCCTCTGTACGATCCTGGCATAGCTCCCCCTTGTCAGTGATACAGGACAGAGGGCCTGGCAAGGGAAAATGCATAGTTGTTCGGATGGGACAAAAAGACTAAGTCCTGTGTACACATTGTCATGCATTAAAAGAACCCTTGGCAGTTAGAATTTGATATAAGAGTAGGCCATAGTGCCGCTGTGCAGGCAAAACTTTCCTCACAGCACACTGTATGGCGTATGCCCATCTTCATTATCCCAATAATCAGGGAAGTAGAACGCTAAACCCCATTTCATTTCATTACATTTCATTTCCCTTATAGCACATATGATACCTGTCTTCATTAGCCCAGTCAGAGCAGTAGGACGTTAAGCTCTATTTCATTTCATTTTATTTCATTTCGTTTCATTTTGAATATTTACAGGTTCATTTATTGATGCTGGTTACGAGAAGACTGCAATTGATCTTGTAGCACAAGGTTTTGCTTTTACAAATGGTGTTATCTACATCATTGAGTCATTCCTTAATTATTCTCCTCTCACATTATTAGAAAGACTGCAATCTGAAGACAGTATCAGGTAAGTTCTTCACCATCTGTGTATTAACCAATTTAACATGTTTCAGTAATTTAAAGGTGTGGATCATCATTTGTATTTTTCAGACAATATCTAAATCTTACATAATGTATCTTTAATGTACCTAAATTTGACATTTAATTACCGGTAAGAAAAAAATCAACAGCAGATAATCTTCATATATAGATTCTGTCAGATTAAAAAGAGGACCATCCAAAGATTATAGGTAGCGCTGACCATATCCTGTTTATATCGTCTGCAGAGAATGCCAATTGGCATAATATTAACTTCTTTTGGGTTTTTTCCAGAACATCTATTGCATTATTAGATTTATTAGTAACACCAAATGTTACAGACCTATTATCACGAGATGGTGTTACTTTCACGTTCCTGGCACCAAGTGACAACTCGGATAATTTAATGGAATTTTCTGATTATGCAAAGAAGCAAGGATTATCTCGAGAGGATAAATTAAAAGTAAGTTAGAAAGTTCTTTCGGTCGCAAATGTCTTTAAAAATTCTTTTCCACTTGGACCAATACTGTTCTCTCTAGCTCAGGGTTGTTGAGTGGTCTAATGCATATGCTTTAGATCGTAAGGTCTGTCATTGAGTCAAGTGGTATGGTTTCGATCCCAAGTTTATATGTAGGGTGACCTGTCAAACCTCGTGGTTTTTCGATTCCCAGCTTGTATGTCACAAGGAATAGGGTCACCTGTCCATTTTCCTAAGGCTTTTAAAGACTTCTACTTGCAAGTGAATTGTAGATTTAAAATTGAACGATATATGTTAGTCCCAAAATGATCTAGTTTGTGACGTTAACGCTCTCTCTAAGTAAATCACTTTACACAATTAGCTATATGCTGTCATTTTATTATTGTAGGTATTTTGGCGTCATGTTATAAATGGGAGTGAAGTGACTTACATCGATTTAAAACAAGGCTATGTTAAATCTGATTCATTACCAACTAATGTAACATTACAGACAGCTAATGACGGTAAGATTCTTTTACAAACATCTCAATATACAGGGTGAGGGCCAAAGGCGATTGGATCTCACAGAAGTGAATGCTCTCAATCCCTTAAAAGGAGTCAGTTATACAAGATTATTGGGTGACAAGGCATGCACCAACTGAATATGATGCTATCTCGACCAGTCATCAGAGCTGAAATATTTCATTCAGCATCATATCTGTGATAGGACTCTATTTAGTGTAATTCTATTGTAATACCATCTATTCGGGAAGTTTCAGGCTGACAGTTGAGCACCCTCAAAGAGTTAAGTGAAGTTCCAAGTTAAAGTTGCCGATCCCAACAATTTTTCAGACAATATTTAATTTCTAACAGCTAAATCCATGATCACATGGATTCAACCTGAACATTTAGTTTAGAAAACAAATCCAAAATATCAATGGTAGATAATCTCCTGTTTAAAATGTCAAGAATCTGACTTGATGCCTGTTGTAGCCTAGATCTGGTGAGAAAGTGTTGATTTGTACAACAAGTGTGTATGACGCCCCCATTGCAAATCATAGGTCCTTATGCAGTTGAAAATCCTTTATGGTCACTCTGATATGTAAAACCTATCTATTGTTTAGAGAATGCATGGGAGATAACCTCATATTGTACACTGGAAATAACTCTTCTTAAAAATGTCCTCAATATGTTACGAGTGAGTGTACATTTGAGTTATTTGCCCTTTGGTTTGCCCTCCTTACAATATTATTGTTTTGGAGGAAAATTTATACACTTCTTTGATACAAACTAGTAGGGCAGATATGACCTCTTGACAACGATTGAAGATTGTTGGAAAGCAACATCTACCTTTAATTTGATTCACATTGTTCAATATGCTTGTAATGTGACATTGAACCAGTGGCATACAGATGTTTAGTGATGCCAGGGGACAACTCCTTGATTGTATATGCCCCTGAAACTCAAGGAAAGAGCCTAGTACTCAGAACTGTGAGAGAAAGGAAGACGCTTTACATATTTCAAATCCGAAGAAATAAACTTTACATTCAAATTATGTAGGATAGCTTGTACAACAATTTTTACAACAATAATTTCGAATTTAAAGAAATTTAATTAATTTCTGTCTTTGATTGAATGGCCCCCTGAAATGGATGCCTGGTGGGGCTGTCATCCGCTCTGCATGTCACTGCATTAAAGGGACCATCCCGATTTTTAATAGAGCTTGGTATACCAGTCATCATTTCCATTTTAAGTTGTTTCAAAACGTATCGCGTATATTGAGTTAGTTGCTCAGCCTAAGCTGGAGGTTTTTAAGGGCTTTTAACAAAAATTAAATGGTTTTACTCTCCCAAATATAATCGAGATTGGCCCTTTAAATCAATTATTCACATTATAAGAGATTTAAATTCATTTATTCAAAGATGTCTGATTAATACTAAATTATTTCTCTTTACAGACGTAATGTTCAGCTGGAAAGATGTTCAAGGTCGTATTATCAAAGCTAATTTATTGGCATCCAATGGAATTATCCACGTCATCGATAATTTCTTGTATTCAACATCATCACCAACGACAACTGCAAAAACTTCCAGCAGAGTATCTGACAGTGTGGAACATAGGACACCGCCTGCAACCACCCCGAATGCACAGCCTGTACTCAGTGGTGTATCATTACGCTTGGAAAAAATGCTTCTTATATTAACTGTGATGGTGAGCTGGACATCAATGCAGATTTATTCATGACAGTGATATCAAACCAAAAATATTTTCTTACAAAAAAAAAAAGACTTTCACCAGAAATCCATTCTTCATTTTTTAACATAGATGTATATAGAAACATTTGTATCATATCATTTTGTATAAATATTCATCAGTTGTATATAATGCCTTCAAAGAAGGAATCCTCCTTTTATTGCACTGTCAGAGCCACAGCGGACTAAAAAATAGCCAATGGTGCTCCTAAACTATGATTTAGTTTTTAATTCATTGGTATTTATCAGTAGGCCTATCTATATTTACTTCCTGTATCTATTTTTGACTCTGTACATGTAATGGTCACTATCTCTGCTAAAAGTTCTTTTAACTATAAATCTGAAATGTCCACTCAATGTTTCAATGATTTGTGCATGCATAGGGGTCTTTAGTAGAGGGAGGAAACCAGAGGACCCATAGAAAAACTACAAAGTTGGCTAGTGACCCCCGCTCCTTGTCAAGCACTGGCTTGGGATCAAATCCACACCATTTGACTCAATGACAGACCTTATGGTCTAAAGCATAGGCCTACGTGTTAGATCAGTCGAAAGGGAGTGCTGTAAATATAAAAGCACAAGAGGATCTTTCATAGCCCCTTAATTGAGACTCCTCGATTTATTCTGCTGAGCTTATGGTATATTATGCTTTTAAGCCCTGGTTAAAAAAAACCAGTAATCTGAATTTTTTAGGACATATCAAATCCCTCAATGCTATGTTTTGTTGGTAAGTTATATTGTATATAATAGGTGCCATTACAATGGTTGTTGAATATGTGTCTAGTTTAAGTTAGATTGGTATTTTCTTCTGGATCTAATATTTTTGTCAATTCTACATGAACATCTGTTTCCTACTGAAGTGATTATCTTAACTAACTGTTTTGGTGAACAGATCAACCCCCTCTATCAGTTGGTTGTTCTGAAGTTTGATCCTACACTACGACAAGCAATGGGGTTTGCCTTTCTACAACATCTCCATCTGTACTCTTCTCAAATTATTTAAATATATGCATAGACCTAGTCCTCACATTAAATGTTGTTTGACTATTCCACTTTAAAAGTGGGAAGAAAATATAGTATGCAGAGAAAACCCATTTATGTAGGCGACTCTACTCCTTGTGACAGACTCAGGATCCAACTCATAGATACCAGGCCCTGGTTTCACAAACTTAAGTTTAGAATTTACTCAAAATTGTTTGCCTTATATTAACTAAAATATAGCCTTTATAAAACTTTTGTTGTTTTAATGTATCAAATACATTAATAAGAAGCTATGTGTAAATTTTTGTGTTTCTGGATTAAAGATATTTCTAATAAACAGTGATTGAAAGTTGAGTAAATTCTTAACTTAAGTCTGAGAATGCTTTGCGAAACTGGGACTAAGATGATCTACACCACCCACCCAGTGAAAATAGGGGTTAATATTAATCCAGCTGGTTAAATATAAGGACTGTTTGTAAATGTATAATGTCCTCTAGTTGTAGTGCTAGTTTTTGTAGATACATTTTTCATAATAAAGATTGCCAATATATAAACATATCAATTTTATTATATATACTAAACGGCTTTGTTATTATTTCATATGCCCCACTTGTTATCAGCGAGGAAAATACTGAAACTGATTCCAAATTCCTCCTCCTGCCAGATAGTAGAATATTTAGTAGTTTCCCTCCAACCAGCTGCTCATTTATTTTGTCCGATGGTACACACCAACACTGAAGCTCTCAATTAGGTGAAGCAAAGTAGCAACAGATATTCAATACTAGATGATCTGAGCTGATATTACTTCCCTTTGATAATTTTTCCCTTGCAGTATATGCATCATGGACCATTTTAAGGAGCAACATCGAGTCAATCTGGGTTTTTTTTAATTCGATTTAGTACACCAGTACAAAATCTGTGAGAATTATCCTTAACAGCAACCTTGTGGTTAAAAGACCAACATGCGCATAGGGTTCTTTAGCAGTGCGAGGACCTGGAGAAAACCCACACGGATGGACATGCGATTCTACTCAATGACAGACCTTATGATACAACACGCACATGCTAACCACTCGGCCATCCAACCCCCCAGACCAACATGTATTTTTCGACAAGTCAAGGATTTCCACCTTCATGGTTTTGCTTATCGAACATGGCGAACATGGCGTATTCAATTTTTGGCATGATTCTACTTTTGAATTCTCAGTGGGAGTTAGTTCTGGCATGTGGCTAGAATCTGACTTGAATAAAATCCATCATCATCACCTGATTCAAAACCAGAGATTATATAATTAAGAACTACTCTGTTTTGTTTTAAAATTGCCTGCAATTTTCATTTCCTCACAATCACATCCAAAATATTTATATAAGTGTTGAGAGGGGAGAGTTATACAGAGAGAGAGAGAGAGAAATGGGGTTTAACGTCCACTTGACACAAACTAGGTCATTTCGGGACTAACATGGTTTAATTTTATTTCAATAATTGGTCTGCGTGTAGGGGTCTTTAGCAGTGGGAGGAAACCGCAGGACCCGGAGAAAGCCCACGAGGTTGGACAGGCGACCCTACTCCTCGTCACGTACAACCAGGGAATCGAAACCACGCCAGTTGACTCAATGACAGACTTTATAGTACAGCGTGCATGTGCTAACCATTCAGCTATCCACCCCACCCCCCCTCGAGGTATACATTTACATAATAATACCAAACACAATTTTATAAATACTTTTTTTTATCCTTGTTCAAACATTTTATAGAAACAAGAAAAAGTGAATTAATGTTAAGATAAGGTGAGTTTTGTAAGCTAAAGTATTAATAAAGGTTTTCTAAGAATATAGGTGTATTAATAATATCTAATAGAATATAGTAAAACAGAAATAATATAGATTATGAAATATAAATATTATATAATAAACAATATATATATCTCGACCCTAATTCAATTAAATAATTACAAAGAAGAAAAAAATATTTAGGTCCAATTCTTGTAATCTACAAGGGGGGGGGGGGGATCATAAATGTTCATGAATGAAAGATCGTTTTCACTTGAAGATAATTTCTTAATTGAAATTGGGCCCTGATAAAGCAGTAATAATAAGTGTCTTAAATATAACAACTTTCTTAAAATATATTTATATCAAAATTATCAATTTGTTCTAGAATCACCAATGCCTGTTATCAAATCCTCTCAATATATTTGTGATAATCCAGGGAATGATATCTGAATTGTTTAGGCTATATATAGAGCTCAGTCAAATATCTATCTCTATGGTGCATGGGGCAATACCCTTATGAAAAATGTTTTAACAGCTATGTGCATATATGGAGCAATATCCTTACAGCGATATGAAATAATCTTTAAATGTCTCTTAACAGCTATTTAATTTAAATCTATATTATATAATTTACTGTATATTAATTCAGGTTTATACCATTAATGTAACTATCACAGAATCCAAAACTAATGCTGAGTGGAGATCAAATTTTGTTCTTAATATTTCCAAATTGCTTTCTGGAATTTGGTTTTGAATTTTAATGTGTTCTCCACATTTGTATTAATATATTCTTCAGATGTAATAGACGCCACTTTTACATAATTGAGATTTGTTTTGTTTTTCTTTTTTAGTGTGTATATATCAGAAAAGTAAAATATTTTAGTTAAATTTTCCTTGTTTGATGCCCCTTTAAATGAAAGCCAGACCCTAAATATACAACTGAAATAAAGTGTGCTTGTTAACGAAATTCTTAAAATGCAGCAGCAACATAATTTACATTTCACAGCCAATGATGGAGCTTGAAGATTTTGATTTTCTTGCAAAATAATAACAGATATAGAACTAAACAATAACAAATACATACAGAAAAATAGTTATAATAACAATTTACATTTTTATTTCTACTTTGTTCGCAATCGAATTAGAATTACTTGAGGTACTGTCATATTGTTCTGATTGGTTTCAAGTTCCACTCAAAACTATCTTAATTCCCCAAAAAATCATATTCAAAATTATTGAATACAGAATTTATTTCTACTGCACTCAAAGGCATAAATTTTCTGATTTAGGATAAGGATTAATTTCCAAAATCACCAAATCTAAAACTAAAATTCAATCACTGCCAATGGCATGAATTTGTGCACAGGATTTAAATGAGTATCAATTTCATGTTATGAAATAAATATTTTACAATAATTGTGAGGGAAAGATTATGAAAGACATTTTATTTTTATACTATGCTTTGTCGTAATTAGAAGAAAACTGTAATAAGTGTATCTATCTATATACAATTGAAGAACACCTTGAGAAATATAAAACAATAAATAACCACTGTAGAATACAAATATCAATAATGGTATTAAATATAGAAAGGGGGGGGGGGGAATCCAGAAATATCAATAATATATAATAAAATAAAGGAGAGACCTTTCACCATCTAGTAAAGTATTATAATTATTTACAATATTTAATAAATCTTGGTTTAAGTTGCTTAGGTTTGTAAGATAGTTTTTTAAAAAGCAAGCGAGATGGTCATTACAATTTTTAAACAAGTACATCTATTGTTAAAACTTGTTAGGTTCCTTGTTCAATATCATGATAAATAATTTCCTGTACAGCACAGTTCAATAAGGTTATACAGACAATGATATAAACTCGGGATAAAACCCATGCCTTGCATAGATGACATATCTTATGATTGAAATATAGTGCCTGTTGTAATAATATAAAGTTTACTTTTCATAACGTGAGATATCAGTGCAACAAACACTAACTACAAAAAAAAACCAAAACAAACTCAACTAAGAAAAACAAAACCTAGCAAACATAGAACTAAAATAGATTTTAAAGAAATATATTTATAAATGAAGTATTAATTAACAAACACTGAACAAGTTTACATACAATACAGTATATAAACATTTTAACAATTATAAGTACTCTAATTATATTATTCATAAAAATAACAATAATAGTGTTATATCCTCACCTATTGAGAATTTTTTATGACAATGATGAAATCTTTAATTTCTATTAAACTCTGTCAAGGAATTTTAAAGATTTCTCTCTTAAATGAAGGGCATGATAAAACCCAATCATAAAGTATTGAAAAATACATAAGTAAAGGGAAGAGATATATCATAAAATATTAGAAACCGGTCCAAATCCAAATTTATCCATGTTACTTTAATTTTTGCTTGGGGAATTCTACATATATTTTATTCTATTTCCTTAAATTTTGATTACTGAAAGAAGCACTTAATAATATTTCACTTGATATATTTTAATTAATATATTATGATATTAAATATCTAATTATCTAAAATTAAATAAGATTAATTATTGTTATAATTTCTGTGTATATTAATTACCCTTTTAGGAGAAACTACATTTAGTTATTTATTATGCATATTTCAGATCTATTTAAATTTGTTTAATTGGTTATTAAATAAATTTATAATCATCTGAAATATAGGTTATCATTAAATGTAATATTAAATATAATACCTTCGAAATAAAATGCTTATTATTAATTATATCAATTATCAACTTCATCATTTATTATAATCATTATCGCCAAATTACATAAATTTCATATATTATGATACAGTTTAAATCTTTAACATTTATTACTCGTGTATATATCTATATCTATTGCATATTTATAGGCACTTCTGAGCATGTAATATCACATTTCTTCTAGGAAGATTAAAGGTAGTTTATATATTTTCTTGCTTTGACACTATTTTAACAAGTAGTATAATAAATATAATATTATAATATATATGATCGATTTCAAGTTTCATATCCATCAAAATATAAGAATTTTATTTTTATTTCAGGGCTTTCGCTTCCAACTTTGCTGGCCAGTCAATTTTTGACAATTAGATATTTTTTCAAAGAATAGGATATTTTTAGAATTATCTCAATTGTTTTATAAGTTTTAAAGTTTTTTGACACAAGCAATCTATATATTTCAATCCCTGTCAGTTATGATTGGCAAATATGGCTGAAACAAGAACCTAGGCATTGCAGCTGTATATTATTTGTTGAACCAGGGGTATTAAATCTTCTATAAAGCCCACATTGGACTCAAAATTAGATGTCATGGGTGTTAACTCTTATCGGTTTATATGCAAAAAATCACAGTAACTATGTCTAATTCAACAGGAATTGTACAATAAGTACATATAAATTTCTGTAGACAGTGTTTTACAGTAAGAGAAATAGACTGATTTTGTAGGAATATAGTAGGAATATCTGTCAATAATTATGAACTGTATATATATGATATTTATAATAGTATCAGATGACTAGATGATGATGATACACTTTAAACACCAACTATCTTTCTTGATATTAATCCCTGAAAAAATACAACAAACAAACATTTTAGGTTTTATCAAAACAAGGCTACATATATATGTAATTGTTAGAAACACCCTTTTACCTGAAGTTGCCATCAGACAGAGAGGGGAAATGTCTCAAACACTGTTATTTTCTACTACCGAATAACCAGCTACATCCAACTTAATCCGATACCGAGTCATTATCGGCATATATTATACTTGACACAATGCTTCAAATCACACATGGTAATTTTTTTATGGTGCGCGTACAATGCGAGGTAGGAGAATCTTACCCAGACAACTGCATTTCCACCCACTCTTCAAGAGTACTTTTATGTGAAGTCTAATCTGTATACGAATGGACTCTTAGTTTTTCATGCCATCCGAACAACTAGGCAGATTTTCCTTGTCATAATCAGTCCTACATGACAAGTGAAGGATTGGCTTAATAAATCCTGAAAGTTCATCTCAGTTCATGCTGGGATTCAAAATTGGCTCATTCTAGTCCAGTGATTTCACCCGTAATCCATCCATCACCACCCAACCCCCATACGACCCTGTGGAATCAAGAGTTGTTATAATAACTTACCGGGAAAGCATATACAAACAGTACAACAAGAGCTATAAAGATGAGGAAGAGAATACCACCAATAAAGTACCACTTGTATCGTTTCCATACTATAAATTTAAATGTCTTCCATGGAGATGTGAACCAAAGGAATGATGTTTCTGGTCGCCTAGTAACAGAAAACAATTATATGTACATACAGCTAAATTAAAAGAGTTTATTGTATTAGGCAAAGATGTTTAAATCTCCAATTATATATTCTCCCCAGAATCTTACTTATATTCTGTATACAATCACAAGTTAATGCAGCGGTTCTTAACCTTTTTATGTGCTTGTACCCCTTGAGCTTTCATATTATTTGCCTATACCCCCTGCCTAAATTAATGAAATTATAATAATTGATATGAAATACAATGTAAGTTTATTTATAGAATGATTTAATTACATACAAATATACTGAATACATAAATAGTCTTTCAAGTACAACCGTACTTACACAGTACACAGACAATCAGACTATTACTAATCTATACAGTATTGAATTTGACACCGTATCTCCTACCCCCTGCTTTGATGCTACGGACCACAAGGGATACACGTATCCACAGTTAAGGACTACTGGGTTAATGCATTATGTAAGAGGTGAACTGCCTGTTGCAGGTATTTTGTTCTGGCTTCGTACGTTATATAAATTATTATTTAAACATTTATTAACCTGTCAAACCTATAATCAACTCTCTGGCCTATCAGCAGGCTCTGATTTCAAGTAGATTAGATCAACGATAAAATATATAATCAAGACTTAATCATGTACTGTTGCTACAATAATAAACAATCGCCATATTGAATAAAACTTTCAATATAGGCGTTTTTCATATCTATTTGTGAACTAGTATAGTAAGAATGGACAACTCTTTATCTAAATCTTACATAATGCTCTTTAAATGGATATTAACATATATTTTTGATAGGAAATACAAGCAACTATCTTACTTTGGTGGGTCTAGTTTAGGATACATGTTTGGTTCATCTTGACCACAACCAGAAGGTCGTTCTTCAGCTTCAGCAGCTGATATCAGTTCTAACTCCATTTCTACCTTACCCTGTCAATAATAATTCACTCCTTATCATATTAATGATATCAATATTATTATCTAAATTATAAAAATAATTACTATATACAGTAGTGTGATTCTCCTTTACACTTACAAACCCAGACCCTACCATGATCACCATAGTAGAATATACATCAGTTTGCCCACACAATGGTGTTTCCACATACCGGTAGCTTCATCAAATTCCAATGTATACACAGGTGAATCTCATTTATTCATACCATTCAAAGAACTGGGCAAGATTTTACTTGTAAGCAGGATATTCTAGAGATCCAGTACAACAAAAATAATCCTAAACGAGAAGTGATGAAGGGTGTTCCAAAATCACTAACCCTATGGTCCTTCAATCAAAACTTCTATCCCTACTTAAAAAGTTAATTCAAGGCAGTATTGTTCAGCAAACTTTTCCAAGATGAAATGGGATTTTACATAATACTTTTCAGGTTAATGAAGACAGGCATACGCCACGGAGTGTTCTATGAGGAAAATTTTGCCCGGACAGCGGCATTACAGTCTAAGCTACTCTTGTTTGAAATTCAATTGTAAAAGTTTTCTTTTAGGTGCATACCAACGTGTACATAGGAACTTAGTTGTTCGTCGAATCCGTCCTGCTTCACTGATAAGGGGAAACCATCGGGAAAATAGGATAATCAGCAAGTGACAGATGTTTAGTTTTTGTACTTACCGTTAATATCCTTTCTCCCGTTTCATCATTGTAACACGGCCAGAATCCTCGTAATCTCTTTGACTCAAATAATGAGACAGTTTTAACTGTATTAGTTGAGTTAATATCTGGTATCATCTTTAAATTACATGAACGGGCTTTCTTAGCTGGTAATGGCATATTGTTCAGATTTAACTCCAGGGTACCTGATAATAAAACCAATCATTTTATAAAATCATGAACAAGATAACAATGGGCACTGGATTGAACGGTCTAGATTTGAATTCTCTAAACCCCCAAAATAATGACAAAACGAGTGAAAAGAGTAATTTCAGGCTACAATGCATGCACAATAAAATATAGAGCCAACCATGACAGCTGAATCATATTCCTTGAGTTAAAATACGTCACGATTCTACTCACACCACCTCAGTATAAGGTCTAACAGAACTGTGAAAAGATTGAATTCTGCATCTATCGAATACAGTTCTGACAATTCGAAACGTTAAACTAAACACTGACAATCGAGTATGAACCTGATCATCATATGGATGCAACCAATTTTAAAACAAAAAAAGAGAGTATCTTTGAAAGGCATTTAGTGAAAGCGATATATAATAAATAGACAGTTTTATGGATAACATTCACTAGGTTTATTAACTGCAACGTTTCAATGAGGATACTCTCACCGTTATCAAGCAATGATAAAGCTGTCTGTTTATTAAAACAAGAGAGACTGTGGTGGTATAATATTTGTAATGTTTGAGCGATACAAGATTTTCAATGCTTACCGAGGAAATCATCGGCCGAGAATTTGTCATTGTCCCAAATTTGGGTCATGAGAATTGGAGCCAAATGCTGTTCTGTTTCATCTAAGCTCCAAAAGTGTTCCTGAAAAAAATTGAAATGAATGTTTCAGGGATGATTACAACAAAGATTTCACCATGGTGGATTAAAAGATAGATTTCCCCAGAGCAGATTAAAACATTCACCATGGTGGATTAAAGATAGATTTCCCCAGAGCAGATTAAAACATTCACCATGGTGGATTAAAACATAGATTTCCCCAGAGCAGATTAAAACATTCACCATGGTGGATTAAAACATAGATTTCTCTAGGGTGGGCTAAAACCATATATTTCACTGTGTTGGATTAAAACAGATTTCAGGACAGATTAAAACATACATTTCACCATTGTGGATTAAAACAGATTTCCACTAATTGGATTAATAACATAGATTTGCCTGGGCAGTTTAATAACACAGATTTGCCTGGGCAGATTAAAAACATAGATTTCCCTAGTGTGGATTAAAAACATAGATTTCACCATGGTGGATTAAAACAGATTGCACTAGGGTGGATTACAACATAGACCCTGCATTTCATGTTGTGTAAAATCTATTGATAGGCTTCCTATGTATTCCGATCGAATACAAGTCAGGATATTATCTGTCTTTTAGTTTCCTTATTAAATTTTAAATAATCTAACAGAGTACATCTTAGCATGGATTAAACAAAGAAAAATTTGATATTGTACAAAAACCGAACGATCTGGATTGGTGACTTTCAGATCTTATATTTATATTTTCTTTATTCTGTTCATGCTTTCGGAGAATCTTTGAAATGAAAGCTTTACCAAGGAGTCAAATATTTTAAGTATTCTTACTTTTTTCTTAACCACCATACTTTGTTCAGCAGGTAAATAATCTATTGGAAAAACAAATCTCCAGTTGAAATTTCCTTCACCATCAAGAGATCTGTAATGAACATCTGTTTTCTGTCGTTCGTCTATTCCTGACATCCACCCAACTACATAAATATCACTCATCTTTTCTCCTGTTATAGATTCCTCTTCTAATACAACATCCACTGTATTCCATATAATAGCTCGTAGAACGTAGCTGTATAAACAAAAACAAATATTGTAATATGAATGTCTTTGAGAGGGAAGGGAAGGAGAGAGTTTAGATTCCATCTATCAAACTAGATAATTACTGGATTAACATATTCAATAATCAGAGACATGCTGGCTAAGTGGTAAGATGCTGGCTCGCTAGCCTGGAGGTCGCGTGTTTGATCCCTACATTGACCGAGAAAGTTCATCCAGATTTTCTGACGTGGTTTCCCCTTGTCAGTGGTGCAGGACGAAGCGCCTGACAACGACAGCTGTCTAATTGTTTGGTTGGGACAAAAACCTGAGGCCCCATGTATACATTGGCGTGCAAGTAAAAGGCTCCTTGGCAGTTGGAATTCGATATAAGAATAGGCCATCCCTGATGCTAAAAATCACCATAACAGAGTCAATCTGATTAAAACCCAGATCCTATTTCGTTTCGTTTTTATAGTTTAAAATTTCTATTTACTTGTCTTTACTACATTAGGATCTGGAAGAGTTGTTATCATTGACGTGTTCTGAATGGTGTGAGGAATTAGCCAATGAAACCGTCTGTTACGGCGAACTTTAGGCGTGTTTTGCACGGAACTGTTGGTAAACCACTAGTAACATCAATGCTGATTGGTTAATCAAACATCTGACGTCATAGGCCACTCGTATGACCTCTGAGGCGACCTATCGCTACAAAGGGTCAGATCTTCATGTAGTGTAGGCCATCGAAAGTATAAAATAACGAAACGAAATATAGATCTGTATTTTAATCTGATTGTAACCGAGTAAGATTTAGGTGAATAAGTTATGATTTATGATATACATTATAAACTTACCCTTTAGGTTTTCTGGGAGTAATATCAAAAGGAGGACCTGGAGGTCCGAGTGATTTGGGGAAGATGTCAACAAACATTTGGATTTTTCCCTGAAACAAAAAAAAAATATTTAATTATTGTGAAAATATAAAAATTCCAGAAAAACAAAAATCATCGCAAGACAAATTTTTTAAAGATTGTGACAATTTTTACCATTATCCCATTTTCTTTCTATATTTTGTAAACTAATGCAAATTATTGGTGGCGGGGGGGGGGGGGGGGGGGGGGTAAAGACCACACCCCTTACAGAACCCACACTTCCTGACACCCCTGGTTCCAACTGTCCTGTTTATAAGAAAGATTAAGGTAAATTAAATTATTCTGATAAACGTACCTGGTCAATACCAGGTTGAAGAGGGTTGTATATTGGTCGAGTTTCTACATGTTCTTTAACCAAATGGAACGTATTGAGTACATGAAGAGCTAATCGTTCTTCCGGTAATCCCCAATGGATATTTGATCTTGCGTTTTGTTCTGAAATAAATATAGTGATACATTTTAAATTAAGATAACTCTAGAGCAATAACCATTAAGTATTCTCCCAAGCAGGGTTGTCTTCCATTACTGTTCAAACTAGCCAAAATGAAATGAAATGGGATTTAAAGATGGGTTCCCAGACAAGTATTTATCGCGCGGTTATTTCCAATAAAAGTATGGCAATTTTGGTATATATGGAAGGTAGAGATATCCAATCTTACTAGAAAAATACTGGATTCCCCGAAAAACACTCATGGAGCGCATACAGGACAAAAATGTAAGGGTTTCCCTAATCGACAGCCCGACGAACATTGAGCCCTTGATGTACAATTTGATAAACTTTATCATATGAAGAGTTAGACGTACAACACTTTCTGAGATAAAAATGACGGAAAACGACGTGAGTAGTGGATAATCCGAGAATTTAATTAGGATTCGATATTTGTAATAAATAGCAAGCGATTAAAGACAGCATCGTCTTATGTATACAATGAATTCTCCTCTGACTTCCAAGAGAGGTAAGTCACGTGACTTAAACATGACCTGGTTTGATCGAACTTTTATAGCAGGGCATTCCTTCGCAATTGCAATGTTTGAGAAGGATTTGAAGCAAAATTATGACAAATTAATTTGTTAGAATATGTTTTTAGTCCATATATACCATTAAATCACCCAGTTTGTACGCAGGAAATGAAAATGAAATGAAATGGGGTTTAACATCCTACGGTTCTGCTCCTAAACTGGGCTAATGAAGACGGGCATACGCCATACAGTGTGCTATGAGGGAAATTTTGCCCGGGCAGCGGCACTATCGCCTACTCTTATATCGAATTCCAACTGCCGAGGGATCTTTTACATGCATTCCAATGTATACACAGGGCCTCGGTTTTCCGTGTCATCCGAAGGACTAGACAGCTGTTGTTTGTACGCGGGAATGTATCTTTAACTTCCTACTGTTCTGCTCTGGCTGGGATAATGAATACGGTTTCTCACTAGCCACTGAAAACGTTAACAGCTCACTTTAATACATACTAAGATTCTTAGTTTTAATAGACAATTATAAATAATTTGATGAAAACCAAATAAAAGGTAAGATATATATTTCTGTAACTATATGAAAATGGGGGTCCTCATGATGGTTAAATAATTAAATAACTTACCGAATTGACTGAGATTGTAAACTGTTTTACCAACTTTAACACTGTTATTACCATAAAACATTGGTCCAGTGACGTTATTTTTACGACAATATTCATCCAATAATTCTTTAGGTTTTCTACTGTCTCTCCACTGATTAGTACCAGTTCTAAAATAAAGGAGAGTAGTGTAATCTTATGTCACTTAACAAACTGATTCATATCCAGACTAACTTTGTATATATCAATAATTCCCTTTACACATTTGTGTGCGGCCGACCTTCTTTGTCATGAACAATACAAGCCTGGAATCGAAACCACATCTCTTGACTCAATGACAGACCAACCTGAACTAGATGGAACCAAATAGTTTCTTGAAATGGCTGTATGTGGTTATCTATGGCTACATGTACACTACTAGGTGAGAAATTGTCCCTGATAGTGGCATGTATTCCAACCATATGTATTTACCAAGTTGTCCATAAGACCTCAATTTACCGTATAAACAATTTGAACAACTAGAATGCTTTCATCCTTAACCACACTTTTCGTCTGGTAAAGAAGAGAGAGAGAGAGAGAGAGAGAGAGAGAGAGAGATGGGGTTTAACATCCACTCGACACAAACTAGGTCATTTTGGGACTATCATATGGTTCAATTTTATTTCCATATTTCGCTTGCGCGTAGAGGTCTTTAATAGTGGTAGGAAACCGGAGAAAACCCACGAAGTTGGACAGGCGACCCTACTCCTTGTCACGTACAACTGGGGAATTGAAACCACGCCAGTTGACTCAATGACAGACTTTATGATACAGTGCGCACATGCTAATTTAACCATTCAGCCATCTGGTAAAGAGAAGTTAAGAGCAAGTAGGAAGATAAATAGTGCCACATATTGTTCATTATTCATTATTCTATAATAGTTAAAAGTCATTGTAAGCAATAGGAATTCCTTGCAAACTACAATGGTTCAAGTATTTACAAAGTTATGATACATTGAAATTTCATCGATCTATGCTGCTTTGTAGTAACAAAAAACATCCATCTTTACTTTAAATCCGACTGCATCCAAGCCAGGATATTATCTAGCATTAGTATTCTTTGTTTTCTAATGTTAAATAATCAATCTGTGTACATATTTAATTAGCTGCGATTAAGCCGTGAGAAAAATGAAATTTTAGGGAAAAATGCAAATTTTGCATGATTACTTTAATAAATCCATCTACTTACACACAATATGATTTGGGTAGACCACAAAGTGCTTGATGTTTAGATAAATAACGATTTTCTAAATCTATCGTCGTTTCACCAATAATATCATCAGCACTAATTAAATCATAATCTTTTACCCTTACAGTCAAATCTTTAGCTAATGGTATCTTAGCTGTTATTTCAAACATTCTGCAAGAAAAAAAATAAAAGGTCATTCATATTTATTCCTGAATAAACCAGGTACCTGGTTAATTGCATAAAATGCTTTATATGTTTTTTTTATCATATCCAAAAATAACCGGTGAGAATTTATCTAGATTTAAAAATCGAATACAAGTCGAACTTGATTGTTTTATTTATCTAAGGTTTAAATGGTAGAAAACATTAACAAAAACATTCAATTTTATTCACTAATTAATTAAGGAATGGAGAAACCAAATCACTGACTTATAAAGAATATTATCTGAAGCATTTATGTATTACAGAATAGTCGAATAACATCATGTTTTTATATTAAACTTACTTTCCAAACACAGGATCTATTGAGTTAGGAATATATTCATCTCTTGTGTTAACCTTTTTACTACCTAAAATCACCTCTAAATATGGATCAGCCTGCAAAAAAATATCATTCAACATTCAGAAAGTATTTCAAAGAAAAGTATTTCATGTTCTTTTGTGCAATAGTAATTCAATTTTTGTGTGTTATAAACTTTATGAAAGTGGTCTTTAGGTATATTTCTTAACCCTATAGCTAGGTTGTTACAATATATTACTTAATGTCTCGCTCTTGACCATTAAACAATACTTATTTATGGTGGGTGTGATTTTAAATATTTCATCTTATTTCTGTTGGGTGTGATGTTCAAAACCAGTGGTTACCATACAAGATACACCCACATTTTGCAAGAAATGGACAGGGAACAAGCTAAAAAAGCAATTTTTTCATACCATCAGGGGCCATAATCCAGGATGTTACAGTCCGACATGCATCAATATTGAAACAATGAAAGGATCTGAGATCTTTGGGATATAAACATATATTTAAAGTTTCGTCAAAATCGAATAAAAATTGTGACCTCTAGAGGGTCCACAACCTTGGTATTACATGGTTATTATACTATTTGCGAAAAGGGGAACAGTAATTTTGTCAGACAAAATAAATATATTTACCAGTCCGCTAGAATCATTAGGTTGTAATTCTATGGCTTTGATCACATAAACTCTTACAATACACTCCTCAGGGGCACTGGGAGGTAAGGCACTTAATGCCTTGGGAGGGAGGGGTTCGTTTGGATCTTGAGGTAGAGGATATACTCGGAATGTTCCCTGAAATAAGAACAAAAATTACAATTTAATTCCATGGCACATTTTAATACCTTAGAGTCAATATTTCTAATATAGCTAATACCAAAACTTTCGTGCTATGCAATATATTATTTTGTCATATATGCTAAGATGACTGACATTGAACAATCAGAAATGTACACCAAGTATAAGCATAAAATTGCACCGCTTTACCTACAAAAGGTTTCATATCAACTTAATACATCTCTTTGAATGTGACAAAAGCAAACTGAAAAACATTTGGATCAAAAACCATTTGACGTTCTCCATCCTTATCCAAGTGTCAGTTAAAAACATGGTTGTTGAAATGATACAACTGATTTATAATCAAGTGCAATACAAATGCAATTGGAGGAGTGTTATTTAACACATGAAGAATGAGATATATAAATATTGTTGTTATTTAAGCCTCAGTCACAGGGTAATCATTCTGGGTCATTAACCTTTTTAGAATAAGGCACACACATACCTTAAACTCGCCAACAACATTGGAATCTTCTTCATCTTCATCTTTACCACGACACAGACCAAATGTATTACAGAAATCCGTAAAGTTCTTGAAAACTTCATCTTTTTCCAATTCCGTTTTATAAATCTGAAAAATATATTCGATTTTTGACAATATCCATAATACAATTTATCCTATTTTTGTGGCGGCTATATTTTTGGGACAGTCTATATCGCTGACTCATCAACTACAATGGTCTCTAGATCATTTTGGGACTAACATATAGCGAGAAAGAGAGAGAAATGGGGCCTAACTTCCACTTGACACAAACTAGGTCATTTCAGGACTAACATATGGTTCAATTTTATTTCCATAATTCGCTTACGCGTAGGGGTCTTTAGCAGTGGGAGGAAACTGGAGGACCCGGAGAAAACCCACGAGGTTTGACAGGCGACCCTACTCCTTGTCATGTAAATCCGGGGATTCGAAACCACGCCAGTTGACTCAATGACAGACTTTATGATACAGCGCGCACATGCTAACCATTCAGCCATCCACCCCCCACCCCACCTAACAGGCGACCCTTCTCCTTGTAATGTACATCCGGGGATTCGAAACCACGCCAGTTGACTCAATGACAGACTTTATGATACAGCGCGCACGTGCTAATCATTCAGCCATCCACCCTCCCCCACCCTCCTAACATATAGCAATCAGTTTTTCAATAATTCACAAGATCTACTATCAGCAAAGTGCGGCTTGTATCAAGAAATTGTAAATTTTCTGAAATGATTCCTTAATTTCTGCATCAACTTGAGGAAAATGTTGCTTGGACAAAGGTGTTTCACCTTCTCTTCATTCTGACAACTTTCTCAGGCAACACTGGGATTAAACCTGGAACTTTCTGGTTAGTTAGCCAGCACCTTGGTCACTGAGCCACCTTGGCCCTTATCGATATTGTTCCCAGGCTCAAATTAGAGATAGATCTTTCATCCTTGACACCTGATCCTTCTTCCTACATGGCATTAATAGTTGATTATATTTACTGACAAGAGTTTCACAAATTCTGTAAAAAAAAATGTCAACTAAACTTACCTTTATTTTATCATAGCCTTTCTCCATATATTTTTTACATTTGTTAGTTTCACCAATGGAAGCATAATATTTTGACCACCAGTCAATTTCATCATCAACCAGATCTTCTTTCTAAATACACAATCAATAGATAAATTTATTTGTGTTTATTACTTCAAGTAAGATTTAAGTTTACAATTGATTTAGCAAATATGGATACGAATCTCTTTGACATGTGAAATAAAGACGGGCATACAAAATGCAGTATGCTTTAAGGGAAAAAATGTGCTCGGACATCAGGAATACAGCTTAACCTTATTTCGATTTCCAAATGTCAAGTGATCTTCTTCATTGGGGGGGGGGGGGGCTCGGTTAGGTGTAACATTCGATTGACTAGCTTTTCTTGGACAGGTTCCAAAAGTAAGTCAGATTGGAATATCTCTTTTGTTCGGTTATCTCCAATAATTCTGTCCAGACATTACATTTTATTTAGTAATGATATTATTCAAACAGATCATGACAGACCTTAGTCATATCGTTAGCCACCCTTGGTAATTAATAGATGATTCAGTCTAAACACTACATAATCAGTCCGATTACATTCTTTAAGGTCTATAAAAGTCTGGTAACAATATCATTTTGACAATCACCTTCATCCTGATGAAGTACCTGTCAACGGTTATTAAATAACCTAGTAATAGACTCCAGAAAAGCCAAAAAACTATTGAACAGGTAGAGTACAGGCAAGGATTATGTACCAGTACTTAGTGAAAAAATAAAAATAATGTCAAAATCAAGAGCGGTTGCATCATCTTTTCGATTACATTATTTTTTTTATTTTTAATTAACCAGCAAAGCTTCTGCCAATAATACCATAATGAAAGACATTTGCTAAAAAGACTGGTCACATCTCTTAGATCCCTTTTTTTTATATCTGGACGATCTTTTGTCCATAATGAAAGATATTTGCCACCAAGATGGGTCACATCTCTCTGATCCCTTAACTGGAAGAACTGCTTATGCCCATAATGTTGTATTACATTACATTCATTCTGACATTTTACAAGAACTTTTTCATTCTTGTATATTATATATATAATTTAGTTTACTGCTTTATCATTATTTATTAGTAATAATTAGTTTGTTAATTACATAAAAAACATAGTCATTATAACTCTTACTTGAAGAGAACATTCAGATTATATTATGAAAACAAAAAAAATCAAATGAGTAAATCCAACACCTTTACATGCAAAGTAAATAACAATTTCCAAAATAAATACAAATTTAAAGTTGAAAATCAATCAGATTTCTTTATAAAGACAAAGGGCTTGGTATAAAAAATATTTCCTATCGCCATTGTATCAACAAAATGGTGCCTCTCCTTGACCTGTATTCCAGTATCTGAACCACACTCTGTAATTTTGATTAATCCCATATTTGACTAAATAATATCGTATCGGATTATACAGAAAATTTCAAAACCGGGTGATGATTATCACAACTAATTTTAACAAGAGGATAAATTTGTAAGCAATACGCATGAAGTGTATGTTAGATAATTTAAAAAAAAAAAAGAGAGCGAGGGATGCTTTACAGTTAAACAAGAGAGAGAGAGAGAGAGAGAGAGAGAGAGAGTTTCACTTCCAATTGACACAACTAGGTCGTTTCAGCAGGAGGACAGGCGACCTCTCCTTGTTCTCCTTGTCACGTATACGCGACAATCTCCTTGCCATGTACAATGCGAGAATTAACACCACTCTATTCAACTCAATCACTGACCTTATGATCTTCGGTCACCCAAAAGCCCAAACGACAAAAAGTTGGGGCTTAAAATTATGTCCAATAATGAAACTCATAATAGAAATACAGTAACAGAAAAAGGAGACAGAAGTTGTAGGAAAAAATTGGGACATAATTTAAATATAAGCATATCCCTCTTTTGTCTTTATCCTCTACATTATATTTCAATTGCACAAGAATCATATCATTATGCCCATTACATAGGTGCAAAAGGGACATCGGATATTCAATTGAACCAAACTATCAGAACTGTAAATGCTACACATGGAATGAAATGGGGTTTAACGTCCTACTGTTCTGCTCCGAATTGGGGTAATGAAGACGGGCATATGCCTTACAGTGTGCTATGAGGGACATTTTACCCGAGCAGAGCAATATGGCTTACTTTTATATCGAATTCCAACTGCCAAGGGATTTTTTACGTTCACGCTAGTATATACACGGGACCGCGGTTTTTCGTCCCACCAGAACTATAAAAGCAAGAAAATGGAAATGAAATGGGGTTTAATATCCTACTGTTCTGCTCCGAACTGGGCTAATGAAGACGGGCATACACCATACAGTGTGCTATGGCTACACATGGAGAATAGGAACCCTATGATAGTTTTAATTACCAGCACCTTGAATTTTTACATTAGGGATAAAGAAACATGTCCACAAAACTAAAACTGTACTAAAATATTCACCTCTGGAGGTTTTGTTTTCAAGAAAGTGTGCATTACGTTGAAATTGAAATAACAGATTTGACTAACTCTATACCATAATAAACTAGATTGTGCAACATATACAAGAAATATCTATTGATATACTATTTTAACAAAGTCTTATCAAAAAAATAAAATTTCAATAAATTGCTCAAATATTCAAAATGTTGAAGTAAAAAATGTTTTAAAAAATTTCCAAAACACCAAAAATGTGTGATCAAGGTTCAACCTCAGCTGTTTCTTCTGTTTCTTTCTTATCTACAGGCAACGGCGGCAAATCAAGTTGTGGATATGTTGTCTTCTTTTTAAACCCACTAAATAATCCTTTTTTCTTCAGAAAGAGAGGAAATAAGAGTCATAGCAATGAAGATTTAATGAGGAGAGGAAAAAGCGAAGAGTTAGTTATCAATTCAATCAAACTATATAACACAATGGCTATTCTTGTATAATTCTGACCATCATTTTTTCTCAAACTTCCATCATTACAATAATTAATTCAAACCATGTTTTATTATTTGATTGAATTGATAACTACAGAATCACATTCAAATACATGTAGTAGTTCCCTGAACTGGAAACAAGGTACACTGTACTTAACATAAGGACGGAAACAAACATAAACAAAACCATCAGCTGAAAATAATAATCTTTTCTTTTGTCAAAATAATGGTGAAGTTGCATTACACAAGCCAAAAGGCAAAAAAATTGATTTTTATTTCTTTGGGGTCTTGTTAAATAAATAGCCAGAATGTCTTGTTTAACATTTCAAAACTTGAAAATTTGAACAAAAAGCTTCGAAGAAGAGATGTGTTTGATTTTATCATTCAGTACTGTTCTATATTTTCACTGTAATGAATAAAGAAAATTATATTTTCTGTCTTAGTTCCAAACTTTCAAGTCCTACAAGTAAATATTTCTCCAAAGATACTGTTCAGCTGGGCTTATATATTTAAGACTGATTACCATTAGTTTGACATCCTGTAAAAAAGAATTCTTTTTTCGAAATAATAAAATACATCCATTGTATTGATCCTCACATTGCAGAAATAAAGTCCAGGACCAAGCCAAAATAATAGACAACACAAGGAGGTAAACAACTCTCTTCATATATTTTACCTTCCTATGTATTTTGTCAGTAAATCTATCAGACAAGCGTGCTACAGCTGATCTGACATGCAACGTCTCTTCCTTGATTAAAAAATCAAATACATTACATGATTGGCTTTGCATTTTTTAGAATAAAAATATACATATATCAGAGAAAATCATTAAAAAAAAAGTAGATTAAAGTCAAGAGTCCTCATTTGCATTTTTTGTACAATATCTAATTTTTCATGGATTAATATACTAAAATAATTTAAAAATTAATTTAAACAAAAAACAAATCAAAATATCAACAATAAGTAATCCCACTGGATGGATTCAATCGAGTATGTGGTTGTCATGTTGAACAGGTCATTTCCTATATACATATGCAACAGGCCAAAATTCTATATTAGAGTAATCGGTAACTTTCACATTCGTTTTCTTTACATTTTATGTTTGATTTGCATCTGAAAATTTAGAACCAGGACTTCTCCTTTAAGCTCAAAAGATTTACATAATCACAACTAATAAAGAATAACACTCTACCAAATAGAATACCTTAGGCAACAAACATCTCAATGTGTCTGATATTAGGTGCTCTATATTTGCTTACATTACATCTATATATTTCCAATTGTGATGACATAATTTCAAATACAAAATAACATATCAATTTACAATTTTCACTCCTACACCATTAAGCAAATACTGCTACAAATAAAGAAATGTCTGACAAAACTCAAACTTATAGATACTTCATCATGACTAAAGCCAGAAATACATTGATTCAAGTCAACAGATTCATATCTATTATGTAATACCCCCAAAAACCGCATATTGCCCAACAAATTACATATAAATAACATCATTTCAAAATGATGCAGTTTAGTAAAGTTAAAAAATTGTCATAATGATACTGGCGCTATGTTTGTTTATTTGAATCAGTGTGCGTCTATCTTTAGGCATTTGAAGCTAGTTCCTTCGTGATTAATTAGATCATCTGTTGCGCCCTCAAAATTTCTTTAAAGACCAATTAAAATAAATATATGGCACAAAGGCTATTAACCCCTTAACTGCGTAGTTTTTAAAACTTTAACTACCCCCTATTTGGTAGTCTGAAACCAAATTAAAACTAACGGTAAATAGAGTTGTCTCCCTTCAATTAGATTTCCTCGGCCAGGCGTAATATAACGTCTTACACATGCTGCGATCGTGTTCGAAGAATAGGTTGGAGAAAATACCGCCAGGACGTTATATTACGTCCTACACACGGTGAGTGGCAGTTGTCCAGGACGTTATATAACGCCCTACGCAGTTAACGGGTTAAGCCTACAATTACTAAAATAACAAAGTCATCTTACAGTGCCAACAACTAAGTCTATATCATATGAAATGATAGGCTGTAATGCCCAGTACTGGCAGTGGTTTTAGAGTTTGGTTTGTCTCATGAGAACGACAAAGTGAACTTTACTTGTCAGCTTTGTAGGCGTTAACTAAATAAGCAGGTCCCCGGTACATTTCCTCAACAGGTAACATTGCATGAAATAATAACTCTATACAACTAAAAACAAAATCATGAGGTTTTGATGCACGTATATCTTTCACCACAATTAACTACTACACATCCCTCCATTAACCAGCCACGTACCATCTAAATCTACAATATTTGTGTATACATTAATACCACTACCGTTGTTGTTTTCCGTGCTTCCAGTACTGGCACTAACAAACTCTCCTTAGCTAATTTCTTTATCTTTTTCTTCTTTAAAGTGATAAATATTCATCAGAATTTGATTTTATATAATAAATATGTTATTCTAAGAATATATGAAAGCACATATCTACATATTTCATTGTGGTAACATGCATTTTTTTTACTGTCAAACAGTTTTGACGACAACAGATATTTGAATCAGAATTTCTACATTTTATGGTGTCCAATGCATCAAAATAGATAAAGAAAGTCCATGAACGTAACCAGTGTAGAATTAACAATGTTCTTTGTTGAAAGTTAATAAAAGGTTATCAGAAACAGTTTCAAACAAAGGACGCAATCATGTTAATTGTGTTAGTGGTTTCTGTTTAGTGAAAACGACAATCTGATTAAAACACAGATCCTATTTTGTTTCGTTTTTTATAGTTCAAAAATTTGTTTTATTTGTCTGTACTACACTAGGATCTGGAAGAGTTGTTATATAACAGCTGTTCTGGATGGAGAGAGGGATTAGCCAATGAAACCATCTGTTACCGCGACTTCTTGGTGTGCCATGAACGGAACTGTATGGGTAAACCACTAGAAACGTCAACACTGATTGATTAATCAATATCTGACGTCATAGGGTTAAAAGCCGCTCGTCTGACCCCTGATGGAACCTTCCAGTACAACTGGTTAGATCTTCATGTAGTGTATAAGCCATCGAAAGTATTAAAAAAAACGAAACGAAATACAGATTTGTATTCTAATCAGATTGGTGAAAACGACAAAAAAAGAGGATTCCCAGAATATGTAACTGAATCAATTTATTATGAAATAAAACTCAACAATAACGAAAACATGGAACAAGCAGTGACGTGTGGTGCCCCTTCCAGAATGTTTTAGATCATATTAAAACGTGATCTTACATCATCTATACAAGACGTGGATTGCATAGAGTCATAGCCATTTCTTTTACGAGTTATGCCACCTTTTAATTTAGCATCAACCTCCATCATGAAATTTGTAATGGCAGTGTCTACTGACTTGCCCTGCTAAATAAAACATCTTCATCAAATTATTATAAATTTTTACTGAATATAATAGTATATCTATATGCATAGGCGTATGGGACAGTTTAATTTTGGGAGGGGCACAGGCTCGGTAGAAAAATTTCACTATTTGGCCCGTATATATCACCACAAACTGATTTAGCCAAGTATACAAAAAAAAAATCACATTTACAGGTTTTTGCATTTTTTTTTGTTGAAAGGTTAGGAATATTCATACTATTGATTTGTATATTAGTCTTGTAAATCCCTGTTTGTACTTGACCCCTAATGTTCACATATTGTTCAGATAAATAGATAAGTGCAATGATTGCCCAAATTTTTGTAAACGCAGTGCCCAAATGTACATAGCCCAAATATTGGGGCGTAGGTGGGAGGAGGGAGCACTGTGCCTCCCTGTCCCATACGCCACTGTCTATATGCTGCATGCATGCTTTATAAAAAAAACAACAGAGAAATGTGCATCATGCATTTTTCTCATTCATTCTATGTGTTTAATGTCAAATGACGGATAAACGATTTATATATGTGCGAGCTGCAACAAATTTATAGAGATTCAGACAATATTCATGAACCCTCTTTCTTTGATAGATATAAGATTATGAACTTAAAATAATTTATCAATAAATAGCAAAAATCAATTCACAAACTTTATTACATTTCTCCCTTTAGCACATGTAAATATTGACTTCTGAGAAAAGTGAGTTTTGTAACTCTTTTTCAAAACAGCCTGAAACTACTGCACCCTAGACCACCTCTGAATGCCTTCAGTCACAGACCAGTCACGGTGACTCCAACTGAGGTGCTAGATCTGCAGCAGTTTCACAAAGTCCACGCCTCGGTTTCACAAAGCATTCTGTGTTAAGAATTTACTCAACTTTCAATTATTGTTTAAGATATATTTGATCCAAATACACAAAAAGTTGCGCACATTTTTTATTGATGTATTTGATACATTAAAACAGCAAAGGTTTTATAAAGGACTATATTTTAGTTCAAATAAGGTGAAAATTTTTGAGTAATTCTTAACTTAACTCTGAGAATGTTTTGTCAAACCGGAGCCTTGTGCAAAAGGGTTTAAATTCCAAATGAATAGTTAAATACTACAAAAAGAAAGTTTTAACTCAAATACATCATTTTCAGACATATTTCAAATATGTTAACAGCAAAATCTATCTCAAACTTTCCATGCAACTATATGAACAACTGGTTCAGCTTGCAAACATTCGTCATTGGTATTTTAAACATCAACACTATGCAAGATACGAGGATTAGGACATGCGTTATAAACACATTGCGATACAGCCAATTATTTTCACATCAGTCATTAGAAGAGTTATACATATCTATAGATTGTATTAAATGCAATTTTAGAATCAAAATGCTTGACTACAGTCATGAAATAACAAACAATAAAAAAGTGTCTAAAATCCAAAACTTTACAAAAATCCTTGTATTATGCTACTGTTTACATGTACATGAATTTTAACAAATTAACTGAAAGAAAGCATGTTTTCATACTATTCAATATAATGCTCTATTTACGGTAAAGCAACAGTAGAGTGAAACCATTAATATACTAAGTTTCATATCATGATTCATTTAGCAGAAGACCTGTATAATGATTTTTTGTGACAGCCCTATTCAAGATACATTATATACTTGTTAAGCATCATAATCATCAGTTAATATGCAAGAAAAGCGATATTGTAGAATATTTAGACATACCTTAGGTTTTTCCTCAACTGGCATATCAATAACATGTTCAGCACCACTATTGCCAATACCACCTAAAATACACACCAATATACAGGATAACAAGCATAGACACAATAAACAAAGGAGCGTGGTCTTACCATAGTTTCTCTATGTCAATAGTGTTAAGATTCTATGGGGGGGGGGACAAGAACCAATGGTAAAATGGGTTTTTTTGTCTTAAAGTAGCTAAGTCTCTAACTCAATATCATCAAAAATCTTCGACATTGAAAACACAAATTATTCGTCAATTCAAATCAACATTGGTCTTGTGATCTTACAGGGAAAAGATGGGCTTCTGATATCCAATATTCAAGACAAAATAAACATATTACCATTGGTACACGAATCGTGTACCATAATGCATTTCTTCAGCGCCATTTGGAACAAGGGACTCAAAGAACAGGGATAGACATATTCCACAAGTCATGTTATCTGGAGAGCATGCGCAATAATTACCATCGGTGTAGACTGGAAAAACCAGACGCTAAAGATTGCCATTCACATGAGACTTCTGGTGTATTTCGCCGAACACAACTAATTAGAATTTTTAGTAAAAACAGAAACGATTGAATGTAAATCAGTTTATATACATTCATATTGCATTATTATATGCGTTGCGACCCATTTTTGTCAATTTCTAGGTCCCAAATATTAGCGATTTAGCTCCTTTAAATATTGGATATTGATTTGAAATGACAAATAATTCATGTTTTCAACGTGTAAAATTTTGGATGATATTGAGTTAGAGATTTAGCTACTTAACAGCAATAGAGATTTTTCTGAAACCCCAGATCAAGTAACTTTTCAAGCTTGTGAGTAGGACTGAAGAATAAAAATAGCTGAGAAAATTTCTTTACCTTGAACGCCATCATCATCCTCATCTAGTATAGACAATGGTTCAATTCGGAACTCTTCTAATGATTTTAATACAAATACACCTACGTTAGGTTTACGTCCAAACTGACGATGATCTCTAACACGTATATTTACAGGTGGCATATACAGTTCATCTTTCGGCAACATCTAATTGTTTGAAAAAAAATGGATAAGATTTTAGATCTATTTACCAGTACTGTCAAGTATTGATTTGCTGAGACACTGAAGAAGGTAACATGTCCTAATAATTTAACTAGATCCTTATCACAGAGTTTAAAACCACAGAATGCAAAAATACATTATTGTGTAAAACTGAACTTCAAAAGAAAAGTGAAACAGCACAAAAAAAGTCTACAAAATAACTAACGGCTAGTATGTCTATGTGAACAAAAGCAGTGACTGTTTTAGGGTTTTTTATCCATTTATGCTAGACGTGTCCATTTTAATTGCCAAAAATTCTGGCTGCATATATGCCAAATTTAACTAGACGTCTCGATATGGTTCATCAAACTCAAACAATTGAAAAAGATAACTGAAGGATAGTTTGTCGTGATCATAACTGGAAAGTGACATTTATGAATAAAATCAGATAATTCTTACCACATCAAAGAATAATAATGGTTCATCAAAATTTGGGTTTTTCTTGGTATCTTTTATAACCGTAGATTGGATCACATGTCCACCACATTCAAACTCTATACTTGGCGATGACACGTTAGCCAACTGATACTTCTTCATGTTTCGAACTCCCCAAGAGACAATCTCAATACCTGTTCTCTGCATAACGGGACGGATCCCATTCGGGACAAGGTACAGATTTCCTCTTTTAGGGGGTAAGAAGGGCAAGTCTTTACCAGTCATCTACAAAATATTATAAAGGATCAAATATAAGTATCTCAAAAATGATATAATAAATGAAAATAAACACTTTGATATAATAAAAAATCAACCATTTACAGAATCTTCAAAATAAAAATAAACACAATTCTTCATGAAGTACTTAAAAAATATTAGCTGCTTTTCAGTAATACAGAAAATAATGTACATTTTATATGATTTATTACTTCCATAAAATAAACAAATCTGTAGATAATATAAATTAGCCAATATGTCATTAAAATACTGTAAGCTTGGAAAAAAAATTAAAAATATGTTTCAAATGTGCGTTGTGACTTTTTAAAGATTAAAGACATAAAATATTTCATGGAAGTTCAGAAAAAAATCAGTGCACAAAAAAATAGATAACCGAGTTTTATACAGAAAACTCAAATCTTAAAAATCTTTCAGAAATAGCAAACTATGACCACCAAATATATCAGCATATATAACAGCAAATTCAATTCAATTATACTATCTGAAATTAGCAGCTACAGCAAATATTCTATCACTACAATCAGAATAACCAAAATATAATATATCAAACTATCAATTCTGAATAGTATTTAAATTACATATTAGTGTAATATTTTAGTATTTTATGTTGTCTTTAGGTCTGACATGTGATAACCAAGTGGTACATGCCCAAATAGCTAAAGTATGATAGGATCTGTAGAAACCATTCACAGTGCTATTAATTAGTGACTGCATTACAGTGACAAAATATCTTCATTAACTATTGACAGACTTCTTGTCAAAAGATATCAAAGTTAATCAAATTTAAAAAAAAAAAATATTATTAAGAATCAGAAGAATCGATTAGATTGTTGTACACCTATCAAAAAAGGAGAAAAGGAAGCAAGGAAATATGACTTAACTTCCAACCAACAGATCCAGGGACAACGTATGTATTTCAGAAATTTGTAGAGCCATATTCTTGGGATCTTGATTGATGTTTGAAAAGGCATATTGATAATACTAACGATGTAGTAAAAAGGGTAAATTTGGCAGAAAACCTGAACAATCTTTCCATACGACAAACAATAAGACCAGACAATATGTGGTAGTCTGCTGTTCCCTTTGACAAGTAATTAAGCTATCGATGTAATCTAAAGTATCTTTTAAAAAAGCGAAGCAATGTTTAGACATCATGAAATATTCTTTCTCCTTCAATATCTATCGAATAAACAAAACAAGATATTAAGGAATATTCACCAACATGACCATGAAACCAGCATGTAAATTTCAATAATCTTTGTTTGCAATCATAAATATTATTCCATGACCGAAACCACAATATAAATCAGAGACAGATCTACATAAACAACCGGCAGGGTAACAGCTAACACTGTAACCCAGGTATCATTTAATCTTGTGTATCTAGCACTAATTTCTTTCACATTCGTTTAATATCAAATCTTTGCTTAAAAATTAGTAAAAATCGTTTAAAATCAACAAAAATCATCTAATTTGTGTCCAGTTTAAAGCTGACTGATTAATTTTGATAATGATTGTCCAATTTACTAGTATTTAATTTCTCAATCACTGTTCAAAAATTAATCATTATACATCATTAATCAATCGGGTTGTTTTTTTTTAACAGTGATTGAAATGAAATGAAATGAAATGGGGTTTAACGTCCTACTGTTCTGCTCCTAACCTGGGCTAATGAAGACGGGCATACGCCATACAGTGTGCTATGAGGGAAATTTTGCCCGGGCAGCGGCACTACGGCCTACTCTTATATCGAATTCCAACTGCCAAGGGATCTTTTACGTGCACGCCAATGTGTACACGGGACCTCGGTTTTTCGTCCCATCCGAACGACTAGACAGCTTTCCTTGTAACAGTGATTGAGAAATGAAACACTTGTATATTGGACACTCACTATCAAAATTGAATGGTCAGCTTTAAACTGGACAGAAGTACAAATTAAACGATTTATGGTGATTTTAAACAGTTTTTACGAATTTTTAAACAAAGATTTGATATTAAACGAATGTGAAAGAAATTAGTGCTAGATACACAAGATTAAATGATACCTGGGTTACAGTGTAACCCACCAACTTTAATCAACATGCACGGTATATTGGGTATTCTTAAGGTGAACTTTTTTTTATTCAATTATGCATTTTATGCTGGACAACCAAAACATCTTTTAATCAGCTTTGAACAAAACAGCATTACAAAAAGGCAAACAGGAATGGTACATCATATAGTATCTAGCAAACTACCATATAGTTAATATACATTACACTGCATGGCTATAGCAAACCATGCGGCAAAAAAAATAATTGTTAAACCAACCCATTCTTCCTCACTTAATATTTCATCTTCTCCAACATCCTTCATCTGACAAGTTCATAAAAACATTTTAATTTCGATTTCGATCAGGAAAAAGGTGTGCAAAGAACTCATTCAAAGTTTTAAAGACAAGTTCCACATAATAACCTTTCGATCACAACCAGTTTATTACACACCTGGATATTTTTACACAAAAGTTAAACAGCAAGAATGATAAAATATATAAATATGTGCCTTAAAGGAGAAGCCTAGACATTATAGAAGCTTCATATTCTATGCATTATCTGCATTGCGGAAACAATTTAATGAAGGAAGATAATGAATAAAATGTAGAGAATCTGTAATGACCCGATCTCGCCTGTAAGATTAAGGTGCAAAGGAAGCTTTCGAACTTGTATTTAAGAATATATCAGTGCAGTAATACTAAGAGCAGATTATGGCTAATTGGTATATAAAGTGATCTTTTATCCTTGAGATATAAACTATATTTACAACTTTAGACCTTAAACAACGATCAAGAATTAGATTAAACTATACTCTGAATCTAGGTATGGATATATATGTTCACAGAAATTGATAAAATAAATCATTTTAAAAATTCCCCATCACCATATTTATATATACTATTCAAAAAAAGTAGGGGATATTTGATTTTGGGGGCATAATACTAAAATATGCAAATGACTACGAAAAAAGTCACTATAGAACCTAACAGAAGAAACATTTCCAGTTACATGTGACGCCCAAACGCACCAATAGCTACCGCATGGAATGCAGGTGATGCTTGGGATCATCATGGGGGTCCAACCCAAGATTTGCACGACTCTGACTTTGAATGTTACAGTCATTGTGGCATTGAATTCCAGGGTGGAAACATCAGTTTAATTGTTTTAGTGACCAGAAAACAAATTGTGATATGCGTCGGCTTACCCAAAATGAAAGGTTACGTGCCCTTGGCATGCTACAGATCGGCACAACACAGGCGGTTGTGGCGCGGACGATGAATGTTTCTCAGTCTGTCATAAGCAGGCTATGGTCCAGATACCGTGATACACAATCTGTACAGGACAGACCACGCTCAGGTCGACCAAGGGCGACAACTCAAGCCCAGGATCGATTTATCCGTACCTTGGCCTTGAGAAATCGTGTCATCACAGCAAATCAGATCAGCGCTCGTCTTCAAACAGACACTGGTGTGAGAGTGAGTGGCCAGACGATTCGGAATCGACTGCATAGGGGTCACCTTCGCGCCCGACGTCCTCGCGTGATCCCTTGTTTGAGAGATCATCACATTCAGGCAAGACGTCGTTGGTGTAGGGATCGTCAACACTGGGATAATCGACGCTGGAGCAATGTGATGTTTTCAGATGAGTCAAGGTTCACTGTTGATTTTTTGGACAGACGTAGGAGGGTGTGGCGTCGTCGAAACGAGCGCTTCCAAGACGTTAACGTCATCAGACATGATCGATTTGGGGGTGGTTCTGTTATGGTGTGGGGAGGCATCACTGTTGCTGGAAGAACGGCTTTACATGTTGTTGCAGGGCGTGTTACAGGCCAGTACTACCGGGACAACATCTTGGCAGTCCATGTTGTGCCGTTCGCACGACGTCATGGCCGCCGTTTCATCTTCCAGGATGACAACGCAAGATGTCACAGGGCCAGGATCGTTACAGGTTACCTCCAACAACAGAACATCACCACATTACCTTGGCCAGCACTGAGTCCCGACCTCTCCCCCATCGAGCATGTCTGGGACATGCTTGGACAGAGGTTACGTCAACGTCAACAACGTCCTGCCAATGTCCAAGAACTTGCTGCTGCGTTGCAACAGGAATGGGACAATCTGGACCAAAATGACCTTAGACGTCTCATTAGGAGTATGCCACGTCGGATCAATGCTTGTTTGGCAAACAGAGGAGGATTTACCCGTTACTGACTTGGTTGTGATGCTGTGGTAACTTTGCTGTTTGACCCCGGGTATCATTTTACCCTTATAATGGTCAGTCTGTGCCTTACTTAGTCTAACGATCATTTGGAATAAATCGATGAATGTGAACTTCATTTCATTTTGTCATTTGTTTCTTCGTCAGTTTCATTAGGTGACTTTAATAACACTTAAAAATCAAATATCCCCTACTTTTTTTGAATAGTATATCAATAAAATACTTAGTACTTATTTCACCGTGTTAAAGACTTACAGGTCTCTACAATTATTCAGTAAATATAGTCAGTTTTCAATAAATTGTTTGGTATTTTATAATATTTAACTGATATAAATAAACTTGTCGGAGGGTGAGACTAGAAGTCACAATAACATAATTAATGCCCATTACTTCACTAAAATGTTATTGATATCAATAATATTGATCGCTATATTACAGCCATCCACACGGTAGAAAGATCATTGAAAATTAAATTATATTTAACACATTATTCTTCTGCACTAACTGGGATAATGAAGGCGCAGTGTGCTGTTTGAGAAATTTTCCCTGAGATTGCAATGCTACAGGTTCCTCTTATTTCGATTTCCAGATGTCAAGGGAATCTTTGACATGCTGCCAAGACCTTATCTTTTCAAACCAGATGATTTTCTAGACACTTTTCTTGTCAAGAATTCTGCCCTTGACCAATGACAATGGCAAAGTAGACTTGAAAATCCTGAGGAAGTTTCTTGTCTAACCCCAGGAATTATAAACTGGATCTTCTGGACCCACTTGTCTTGCCATATCTATTGTTTCTTGTATATAACAGTTTCAGGAAGTCTCAACCTTTCAGAAAATATTAATTTTTAGGCCTAGAAATCAATGAAAGTATTTAAGTTATATTTTTGAGGTACTCACAAGAAATAATTCAAATGCTGCTAATAGTTCTCCACCTTCTGTACCATAGCGCATAATATCGTACCATTGTAATACTGGTGTTCTGGCATCAGCTGGGTCAAGTTTTACCATCGGTTGGGCTTTAGTCCTACCTAAAAATTCTGGTTTTCCCTAGAAAAATAAACGATACAAATTACCAGTACTTCAATAGTTAACAGATATTCATGTGACTTGCATCAGTATGGGGCTCTAGAGGGAGAAATAAATGCATTTCCAATGAGTACATGGAATTTTGCGTTTTGGATGAGTACCGATGCAACTGAGTACCAAAAGAATCCAATCTATGACATTCTATCACAACTATCACAGTCTATATTCTTTTTACAGTTTAAAAGAGTATAACTTACAAAGGTATCATGGTCAAACAATTCTAGATATATATCTGGTGGTTGTGATTCTATTGATTTCGGATTACCATGGATCTCTATATCTTCAAATATCAGCGTTTGATCCCACGTTGGACACAGAGACTTCTCTACTCTCTCTGATTTCATACTCCGGGTCAAAAATGATACTTGGACAAATGGATCTGGAAAACAAAAGCCAATATATTATAATACACAATATAACAAATATATTATAAAATAAACCACAGTGGCACCAATTCAGATGTGTGCCTAGAACTGTGGTATCAGGTACATTTTGAAAATCTCCCCACAATATAACTGTTTAGTCATCTCACAGCACAGCAAGTAAACCCATTTTTTCATAATTAATGAATATAAACCCAGTTTTTTTTCGGCATGAACATATTTTAAAAATATTCTTACCAGATAATCCTGAATCATCAGCAGCTAGTAATCCTCTAGCTTGATATAAATAAACACGTAGTTGATACTTGAATGATTCTACAAAATAAAAGTCATGTAATTCTTAATAACAAAATATTATTAAAGATACATTATGGGAGATTAGATAAAGAGCTGGCAGTTCTCACTATAATAGTTAAAAACTAGATACTGTAAAGTGAATTTGCTGAAAATTTCAGTCAAATTGATCCACTATGAACCAAGATTTTAGAGATAAAAAACATAGTTTCTATTATCCATTTCATGATTTAATTATGAAAGCAAGTCGAACAACAAATCGGAACCTAATTCAATAAACATCGCAGCCTAGCGATGCCTTCGAGAGTTGATTAATGTCTAATTAATAATTTAGATAACATTTCAGGCCTAAAATAAGACCTGCAATAGGCAGGTTTAGCTCTTGCATAATGTATGTTTAACCCTTTCAATGCTAGACGTAAATCCACTGCCTGTGCTAGACCCTTTTTTGAGGAAAAAAGGGAGGTTGGAACTGAATGCCAAGCAGTACTTATGGAAGCTTTTATGAAAAATCTTTTTGTCTGTTGGGATGGGCATAAGGTTTTTCTAAGAGGAAAAAATAGAATTTTGGAAATTTGCATAATAATGTAGTCACGTGACGTCATGGCGGCCATTTTGGATTTCTCATTTCTCACTAAAGTTAACAAGAAAACGAATTTTTTCCATGAAATACTTAAAAGATATTGTTTTTTTCACTGGATTTTGATAAAGATATATAAAATGAACAAAAATATCAATAGCAGCCATGAGCAATGCCGCCGCCACGAACACGTGCATCACGTCTCCCGCTGCCATGACCACGTGCGGATTGCAATACCTTGTTTTTACTTTCACTTTCATCCCCAAGTCCCATATCATTATTAATATAGTCAGTTAATAGATCTACACGTTCGGGACTCAGGAATTGCCTACGTCTTTTATGATCCAGCAGGCCAGCATTATTATCAACATCAGAATTATTGTCAGAATCTACTGCAGACACAGGGCTATCGTGTTCACATTGGGCTTGTTCATCATGCACGGGAGACATAGCTAGCCATGGGCGGAACGTCGCGCAACAAATCACACACTTCATAATACCAATCACTGTCCTGACTACTATCATTATCAAGTAACTGGAAACGAATTATGTGTATCACCCGCCTCGAAATTGTCCACGTGTTGGTCAGCAAGACTTCATTCACGACTTCGTCGAGAGTGCATCGTCTACGTTGTCACTATGCACTCCGCCATTTTACGGTTTGCCGCTTTGAAACACGTGGAAATATGTTCTAGTGTATAGATGGCACTTGCAGTTACGGTACTAATTTTAGCGAGGGCTTTACTGAGTACACGGTAATACCGGGTACGCGCATTTTACCGACATTTTATAATACCCGGTACTACCGGGTATACGCAGTGAAAGGGTTAAAGTATCACAAACTGCAATATTGTGAAAACGGAATCTCTAAATGATTCACTTCTGTTTAGCATTTACAAAGTTATGATGAATTAAAAATACTGCAACATTTGCCAGTGCCATCTGTAAGTGTTGGGTAAATTATATTAATGGGTCTCGTTTTAATCCTAATGAAACCAAACAAAGAAGATCATTTACAGTTGGTATTTTTGTTTTGTTTTCTTAATAGAGTCCTCAACTATTGATATAACAAAATATAGATATATTTTAAACTGTGGAATAAATAAAAACTTACTATCAAAAGTGAGAAACATTCTAGGTGCTGTTAGAGAGGCATTTTCGGCAGCTGGTTCACCATCCTGAAGAAAATTATAAAATTTTTACATTAACTCAGTTTATGTATTCATTTAGCTGGTGGCTCATCAGCGAGTTTGGTACTGGGTTTTTCCCGAGAAAGTTATTTGGGATTTTCCAGCCTGGCTTAATCGGACACAGCATCTACTTGTTTGGGTGGGATGGAAAATGTTCCAACAGAATTTCCCTCATTGAACAATGTACGGTGTATGCCCGTAGTAATTAGCTTGGTGGTTGCTGAAAAGCAAGGCTTTAAACTCCATCTCATTTCATTAATTTTATACAAAGCAAGACACTTATGTAAGGTATAACGTGTAGGGCAGGATATGAATGGATGCTCAATGACATGGCTAGTGTCAAGTGAACTTTAAACCCCATTTCTCACTCTTTACTTATTCCATTTTGTGTGGGAATTGCAAAGGACTAAGATTTTACAAATTATTTGAAACCTAGATAACATGCTTACTGTTGATGCCTGACTGGCAAAGAAACATGAAGATTTGGGATTGTCGGCTACCATTTTACGATGCCAACGCCTTCTGCGAACTAAATCCATAGTTCTCTCTATGGCATGAAACTTCATATTAAACAGTGGAGCATATTCCCAGCCATCAGCTGCAGCAGCTTGTTTTTTCTCCTGAAATGTAAATAAGGTGGAGTGATTAAAATAAAAAGTAATATATTATTCAGAGTTCATGAAATCCAATACATTGTCAACAAATACTCGTGCATACTAAGGACAACCAACAAAAATAAGAAGGTTAAATCTTATATTACTAGCAGATAATATAATCTTGTATTACTATAATATAATCTTGTATTGCTATAATATAATATTGTATTGCTATAATATAATCTTGTATTGCTATAATATAATATTGTATTGCTATAATATAATATTGTATTGCTATAATATAATATTGTATTGCTATAATATAATCTTGTATTACTATAATCCTTGTACTGCTAGCTAATAGCAGATAATACAGGATATAATTTTAAGAAGTACCTGTTCTGCTTTTTTCTTGACATCCATTGTTAATGTTCTAGATCGAAGCCATCTCCTTCTTCGACAAAGATGGTAATTCTTTTCTACTGGACCATATCCACCAATAGTTGATTCAACACAATACTCCCAACCTAATAAACATATTACACAATTAGTACATTATATACAGCTATAATCAAATATCTAATACATTATGTCCAGTAAAAACCTTGAACACCACTCCGTGCCAAATATATTCACCAACATTTGGCTTTAATCTACAGAAACAACATTACTAAGCTCTTGTTTTTGGGTCAATACCTTGATGACAATTTGGGGGGACTTCTGTTATGAAATCTGTTATAAGTAATTATTGGATTTATTTTTTTATAAAATAAAATCCAGTTTACAAATGTTTTCATATACCTTCTTCATCTACAGCTCTGTTTAAATCTACCTGCCAATCTTCATCCCACTTCCAACCTTCTTGTAGAACGATTTCATCACGACCAGGGCACTGATCACCTTTCTATAAAACAAACAAGTATATGTATGTAAATATACTATTACATATCAATAATGGTAATACTTATATAACAAATTCTTCACAAATGTGCTTGTATGCTTAATATGCATAAATATTGTGCTCAATATTGTGTAATATATAAATAACCATGTTATTAAACAAGATTTATACTGGAAAACGATCCTACTTTGGTTGATATGGCAGAATTAGGTCCTGGAGGTAAGATGGAGAGCTTTTTTCTATATAATATACTGGAAAATCATGAATTTTCCCCTTGAATTTGAAATCATATCAGCATCATACACCAATGATATTAAGAGGGGTGTTTGTGTTTCCAAAATAAAGTATCAAAATTCAAATGTATATTTACCACGTCAGACCAAGGTCGGGAAGCTTGCTGCCATGTACCACCAGGTATACCTCGAGAATGACATTCATAGATATCTTCAATAAATTTCTTATGACCAGCATCTTTCTCAAACATCATACTAAAATATACAATTTTAAAAGTTAAAATCTAGTAAGAATAATCCAGTAATTATTACTGCTTGTAAACATTGAGCCACATGACCAAATGACAAAACATAGGATTGGATGTGTGCACATTAGATCAAACATGGCCACTTTACTATCAGTAATAATAAGAGAGAGAAATGAGGTTTAACATCCACTTTACACAAACCAGGTCATTTCGCGACTAACACATGGTTCAATTTTACTAAAATAATTCACTTGCGCATTGGTGTCTTTAGCAGTGGGAGGAATACAAAGGACCTGGAGAAAACCCACAACGTTGGACAGGCGACCCTACTCCTTGTCACATGGAACCGGGTAATCAAAACCATGCCACATGACTCAATGACAGACGTTAAGATACAACGCGTACGCGCTAACCATTCAACCATTTCCCCCACTCCACCCCCACAAGTAATAATGAAGTATCATAAATAGAAAGTTACAACTTATTGCAACTGATTAGCATATAAAAATAAAGGTTGCGCATACCTTAATTCTGGACTAATGTACCATTCGCTGTCCCATCTCCAGCCTGGTGGAGGTACAAAAAATTCTTTTGGGAGAGCAATCTGTCAAAACATGAATTTTATTTCTTAAAAACAAAAATACAAAGAAGCCCCCCAAAATGCACTACAGGCATATAAATGGTACTTTTTGTTGAACAACCATACTGTTTCAAAATAATGATTGAAATGTTTTCCCATAGACTTTCAATGACTCCAATAAACTGTATCTTATCCAAAATTGATCTAAAATTATTTGGAAAAAATTTGAAATATTTGAAAATAACCTATCTTCTAATTACCTTTCCTTGACTGTCAGAAAATTTGGGTCTTGACATAGTTGGTCCTTTTGTTGTCCAGGATCCAAGAATACTGACCATATTTTCATACTAAAAAGACAATTAACATACTATAAATCACAGGATTTTATTTCATTTTAAATGTGTTGTTCTAAATCATATAGTTGGAACTAATATGCTGGTAGCTGGTTACAGCTAATTCTGAAGCATCTGATATCAGTTATTATTTAGCATGCTTAACATGTATAGCAAATGAAAATGAAATGAAATGGGGTTTAACGTCCTGCTGTTTTGCTCCGAACTGGGCTAATGAAGACGGGCATACGCCATACAGTGTGCTATGAGGGAAATTTTGCCCGGACAGCAGCACTACGGCCTACTCTTAAATCGAATTCCAACTGCCAAGGGATCTTTTACGTGCACGCCAATGTGTACACAGGACCTCGGTTTTTCGTCCCATCCGAACGACTAGATAGCTTTCCTTGTCAGCCCCTCCCGTCCTGCATCACTGACAAGGGAGAACCACGCCGGAACATCTGGATGAACTTTCTCGGCCAATACAGGGATCGAACACCCGACCTCCAGGCTAGCGAGCCAGCGTCTTACCCACTTAGCCACGTGATCCCCAACATGTATAGTAAATACATTTTGGTTGTATTGATGTATCTTGGCCATTTATGAGTTTCCCTTTTGAAAACAGTTTTGATAGTAAACATTTTACTTCTCAAACTGGAACAAAAATAACAGTTGGGAAGTGTTCTTTCGATAGAAATATATATACTCTGTGACAGAACGACAGACCGAAGAACAAACAAAGCCAATTTTAATTTGCCTGTCTTTGAGGCAGGAAATATAATTAGGTTAAAGGAAAATGTATTTACCGTTTCAGCAAAAACAGCTAATTCTCCTTCTTTCTGCATCTTATGCCATTCTTCTTCCTGATTCTGTAATCCTAACCAGATACGAACTTGAAGCAAGGATGGAATTTCCCATTTCTTCTCTTTCTCTAACTTCAAACCAGGAAACTGCAAACAACATGTTTAAACAGCATTTAGTAATTTCAAAATAATTTCAACATTTATTCAGAATATAATTTTTTTTTTTTTAAATTATTACCTTAAGTTGAATAGTTTGTAATTTGCCACATTGTCGACCTATTGTGTTACTGTTATTTGAGAATAAAACTTCATTAGCTGGAATACGGAAATATGCAATTCGTTTTTCACCACTTATCATCCATATAGATACATCAGGCATACTGTTCTGAGGCTGAAAAAAAATAAATCATTTTATTAACTCATCATCAACAGAGTTGTTCCCTACCTTTGTCTCTATTTTCTCTGATTTGACTGGGAAGCTGATCATGAGCTATGGCCTATTCATATTTTTATTTCCCGCTGCAATTAGAATCTTTACTGTTCTTCCAATAATATACACTTTCCGTTTCAGGCACATTGTACTGTATAACTGGGGAAATGGAAAACCTGGGTGGAAAAATCCTGAGGAATTTTTCTCTGCCATCACTGAACAAACCTGAGACCTCCTAGTTTGTGAGCCAGTGCAGATTATTATAACAACTTTTGGAGATTTAAGTCGTACTGATCTTCATGTATCATATCCAAGAAAGCTCATTTTTAAAACATCTTCATTTCCCCAAATGAAAAATTAACTCCAACCAACTCACCTCAACAGCCAAATTTTGCAACAAGGCCAGATAGTTTTCTATCTCAGACATGGCTTCGTTGATATCTGTAGCATTTTCTCGTAGTTTTGCAGCTTGTTCTCCGATCATGTCCAGTTCTGATCTACGATATTGACTTGTTAGTTTATCTAGTTCGTTGCTTTGATGGTGGCCTTTAACAGGGTCTGGAAATTCTTTCCTGCAATCAAACATGGATTATTGAAAGGAATGGAGTTGGTTATTTTTTTTTAGAAGAATCGATAAGCAATATTCTCCTTGGCGGGTCTCTTATAACCCCTGAAGAAAAAGAAGTCTGTTTTGATAGTTTAATAACACTCTCCCAGAAATGCCTATATAGAAATGTAAATATTTTACCTGCAGTCTAGAACAAGTTGATCTAGTAGTGATATCAATAATTGGGCTACTTCTGGTACAGGTAATTTAGCTTTAATTCCTATCTTTACTCTATCCATGTTAGCATCCTGAAGATTACATTACAATTAAAGTAAAGACAGACTGAGGAAAAGTACAGACATATAAATCTTTTCACCAAAACAAACATATCAGAATTATTAAATATTGTTAATAAACAAGATACTAATTTGAGTAGTGATGATGAAAAGATAAAAGCTGGTAATATCAGAGATTTTATATTAATGCGAGATAGCCAATATCACAAAAACCAAGGTGTGAATAAACTTAATGAAATTCTAAACTTTCTGTGTATAGAATAGTTATTTTATGATTACTGTTCACTGTACACACTACTTGTAGATTTATTTATTCTTCTTTAAATCAATGTAAGTGTACTTAAAATAAATGAATTATTATTATTATATAGATTGTATTGGGAATCTTCAGGTGAATAAAAAGCAAAGTCTTTATACTGTATAACATCATATATAAACACATTGATAAGATTATGACAAAATAAAATTGAGATTTTTTTATCAATGGAACTATATTTTAATATCAGGTCACAATTCTGTGGAATACAATTACAGCTTATTGCCGAGGCTTCTCTAGTCATTACTAAGCAATGAGAGGCCAGTCACACAGTAATAAGCAGTAATTGTATTCCAAAGAATTGTGACCTGTAAATTCCAGTTCAAATGCCATTGAAACAATGATTTATATTTTAACAGTAATTAAAGTTCCATCTAAAGATGAAGAAACCTCGATCTAGTACTCACCAATGAATCAATTATTTTTAAAAGTAAATTAAGAGCTTCCAATCGGAAACTGATGTCTTCCCAGGAACTATCTACAACAACACAAGGTTTGGTTCCACCCCATGGTAAGAAATAGTAACAGGCACCATCAAATACAGCATTAGTAGGCTGAGTGGTAGAAGCACAAGGTGCAACATTCTCATCTAACTTATTACCATAATTGCCTAAAATTTACAAATATCAAAGTTCCATAACTTAAAAGTATCAATACTGTTATCTGTATAACACTTCCCTTATCAAAATTAAAAGCCAAGATTTTATAGGATATAGTTAACAGTAATGGATTTAAGTCATGTGACAATATAACCAGGTAGTATATAAATATTTAATAAAAATATTCCAGTGTTCGTAATTGGCTAGATTTGCTTAACAGGATTACATAACATTTTTTAATTACTTCTATAACTTTGGCTGATATAAATACTTTGAATTTGGAGAGGTATATTTGAGAATTTAATAGTACATCTCATTATGAATAACAAATTTTATAACATGCCACTCACCAATACTGACTTCAAATTCTATGGGAGCATCAATAGCATTCACCATAGTAGCATTTAAAAATGCTGCATGCAGTCTGTATTTCCGTCTTCTCATAAATTTCTGGAAGGTAAAATGAAACTACAGAAGATCCCATCTAGACACAATCACAGAATATCCCATCCTAAACATAATCACAGAATATCCCATTCCATCTAACCATAATCACAGAATATCCCATCTGAACATAATCACAGAATATCCCATCCCATCTAAACACAATCACAGAATATCCCATCTGAACATATCACAGAACATCCCATACCCTTCAGATGTCATTTAAGCACAGAATATATATATCTCATACAATTTAGATACAATCACAGAATATATAATCCATCTAAATCTAATCACAGATGATTAACAGTAAGCAAAACAAGAAATCAAACAATAAATACTGTGCATAATATTATAATCTGTCAAATGATTATCATTGGTGGTAGAGGAACAAGGCATCATTAACAATGCGTATAATCAAGGATGATATCTACCTGTACTCTGAGTAAGTCATCAGAATGAATATCTTCTATAGCTGTTTCAGGTAACTCTCCAAGTTCTGTTTTTAACTCAACTAATGCTCTGCCACGATATGAAACCCCTTCTCCCTGGGCAATAAATAAATATAAATTATTATTTTTTATTTTTATTCAATTTGATTACTTTTGTTTAGACATAAGTCATCCTATTTTTGAAAAATATTATTTTGTTGAACCCTTTGCATTTAAAGATTGTTTTCCTGACACAAATTAGAGAAAAGTGGTATAGTTCTTACGATATATGGGCTTTGGACTGCCTGAAATAATTCAAAACTACAAGGCCTTGATGGTTTCAAACCACCCAAGTCAGTCTATAGCACCACAGCTAGTCGAAGTCCTGAAGGGTTAAATATGCTATATATCCCAGAATCTGATTCAAATCTAAGACAATAGGTCTAGATCAGGTGAAAGGGATGGTACAATTACCTTTCCAAGGTTAAGGTCTTCATACTCATCAGGTAAGTCTGAATACTCTCTGGTAGAACCATAGAAATTAACATAACATGGCCCAAATGTTGGTAAAAAACCTAAAAATTTGTATACCAATGATGTAAATACAATAATATAAAGATAACATATATGAGACATTAAAAAATGTTATGTTTTTAATTTTAAAACTTTACATTTGATAATTTTTACTCATGATTAAAAAAATTTAAAAATAAAGACTGAATTAAATTTCAAAAGTATTTCATATCGGAGAAATCCAAAAAGAAGGTAATCTACATCTACGTTAAGTATGTACAATAAAGAATGAAACAAATCATACTACACACAACTATTAAAGAGAAATGAATAAATAGAAGAGTGAAAAGGAGAATGAAAAACACACAAATGAAGATGGTTTCGAAAGTCTATTCAAAAGGAATATAAAATGAATAGGGTAGTAACTCTTTCAAAACGTTTGTTTTCCTTATATATGAAGGTACTGTCAACATTTTTTTCCCTAATTGGTACCGGTATATCAGAATTCCAATAATGATAAATTTGAAATTTGGAGTAGTTCAAGAATATATTTATTTTCAATTAATGCATAATTTAGAATTTCAAGTATTTCAAACAATTTAATGAATATACTCCAATAAAGGATTAACAGATTTAAGAAGAACGATAAATTCAGTTCCTAATAAGAGCATATACCCGCTCATTCATACTTCCAATGAAAAGTAATCCTAAATGAAAGACGGAGATAATCAGTTCATAAGTTAATGTGAATTTATTAGTATTTTTTTGGTTAGTATTGTATATTAATTTAACAAAATTTTCTAAAAACAAATGCGCATATATATTCGCTATCATGAATGAAAAGATTGGCGCCATTTTCAAAATATCATTCAATATAAATGAAGCATGTAGTGACACAATGTCTGTTAACAGAAACACAACATTCAAGAAGAAAATAAATATTCTGGAATTCAGTATAGGTGTCTTTCTAGTGTATATTGCTAGCATAGCTATGAGATGTACAATGTAGCTGAAAGCGTTGCTAAGAAAAATAACTATGCTTACAATCATTACAATTAATATTTATAATTATTATAAAAATTTGATAAACTTATTATGTGCTAATATTATCTCATTTGTTATTCAAAAAGTTCACAATTTGAAAAAAAATTAATTCTTTATAAGAACAGTAAACCTAAACACCTCTAAACACTGAATCTGCATCTGTACAAAAAAAGAGTTTTCATCATGTTAATTCTTATCTTAACACTAAATGATTATTTCACAAAAGAATAACATGAATGCACACCACGCGAAATGTTATATTGCCAAATCACGCAAAGATTGGTTATAGTTTTAGAAGAAGCACTGCATTTATTGCAATCTTATAGTTAACCTACTGATTTCTCCAAGAGCTGAAATGCCCCACCGACAACAAAATGAAAATATAAAGTATAATCTTGACTACGAAATTGAAAAATAAAATGTTTCCAAATTTAACACTCATGCCATATGTAGTTAACCTGGCCACCATGAATTTGAAATAATTTTTTTTTTCAAAAATTTACCCTCATCTTGGTCTAAAAATAAAGTTTTAAAACTTATTACAAAATTCTGTAACAGGAAATTCAAATTTTTTTTTAACTCAAGAAAATCTTTCCTTATAAAATTAGATTGCATTAATTGAGCTTGCAAACATCAGCTTGTGCTCATGATGAATATGACTTTGTTCTACATATTTTAACAATATGTATTGGTACTTAAATCTATTTCATACATTTTAGCAAACTGTTTACATTTAAATACGAAATATTTAATTGGTTAGAATTGATTAAAGACATTCACCCGTATCTCCAGAAGAAGAGATTAAAGATATCGGCAGTAAAAATGTTCCGACTGTATCATCTTCAGACAATCGATCCCTGTATGGGGAATAAGATCATATAAACAGTTAGACTATCAATTTAAAGCATCTACAAATATTTAGTCTTCATGTCATCCCACAGATCCAAAAATCAATTGCAAATAAAAGAAAGTCATACAAAAACTCATAAAAATATAAGTCCTTAAAATACCGTAATAAATTAAACTCTCAACACCAAAGTACACTGTGTGTATCTTTATTGAAAACACCAAAGTATTTTCAATTAAATAAACTGAACATAGTTTACAAGACAAATCGAAAATAGAATGTATTTCTTCTTAGTATGAGATAAGATTGAATGTAATAAGTAATTGTTTCTAGAGTTATAGACAAAAGGCCTTTTGGTATATGTAATGCACCATAATTTTTGCAAAGTACAAGGAAATATGCCAGTTTCTTTTAATCTTGGGTGGATATTCCTCAACAGAAGACTATATTATTATATTTAAATAAAGAATACAATATAACTACTGGTAAGTTAATAACTTGACACTATAACTGCATGCATCCCCTTGCTAAAACTATTAGTTAACCATGCAAATATATAACCACAATATGTATATCTGAATCTTATATATGGACACGATTTTCAATTGAAATTCCAAATGTGTTAAGACAACATATGAAACATTTCACTAAATGTCTATGTCTCTGTTATAAGATAAGATGCAGATAAAACTTGATTTACAAAATAAATGTCTAGAAATTTCAAAATCAAAACGATAAATTGTTTGAACAGGAATGCAAATCTAAGACTATTTGAAAAGTTTAGTATTTAAGTAATTTAAATCAATTTTTGCTATATTGCATCCAAAATGGGAGAATTTCAAAGAAGGAAATAAAATGGATCAATTTTTCTTATATATATAATTGCATTCAATGGCCTTTTATCCATCTTTTTTTAACTTTGAAACTTACAATTATTCTAATACATGTATCAAGGATAACATGAACATACACTTTCATAACTGTCCATATTTTTGTTTTAAAAAATAGTGATAAGAAATATGAAAGAAAAAATCCATTTTCTCAATAAAGCCAAAATAAAGGTACTAAATGTGTTTAGTACTTGTACACATGGTGTTTAAAAGACAAAATGATATGGACAAGTAAATATGACATTTTGCCACTATCTAAAATAGCCATTCAATTCCAGTATCTAATTACACATTAATTTAAACATCTACTACAAAAGCTGCATTCCTCTAACATTAGCTGAAATAAATTAATGCATCGGTTAGTTCCCATACCAAATGATTAAAAATGCTGCACAAAGACTACGACTGAAAAACAAACGAACTTATGAGCTGATATGATGATTAGACTATGAAGAAGAAAAAATATAGAATATAACCGATCAAAAATGTATTATAAATTTGAACTAAACATGAGGAATTGCTAACAATTTTTCACATTGTGTGCATGCAAAATGCAAAGACAGTGTTTGTAGTCGACTTCACTTCCATTGATGTGTTTCATTCCCAGAAACAAGAGTTAAAAAATATATTTCATTGATCAGTATATTAATATATATGTATTGCTGGACAGAGAAGTTTGTGGGGATCCTGAGTATGGAGTGTTTACATATATAGATAAAAGTATAATAATATACATATTGATACAAAGGCAGTGTAAAATAGATGTTAAAAGAAGGTTGAATGAATGAATGAATGAATGAAAATGAATGAAATGATGAGAATAAAAAAAAACATTGATAAACTTTTACATTTTACATGGGGCAGGGGAACAATGATATTCAAATGAAATATGACACACACAGCAATTGTATTAGAACAGATATATCACCTGCATTGGCAATGTTTTTTAATTATTTTCATTATTATGTTTCACCAAATGATTATGTCATAATAAAATGTTGACATGGTAATCGACACTAAGCAAGTTTCTGTGTCTTTTAAAAATGCACTCAGTGACTTTTTAATTTAATTTTATTCCAGTAAAGGTAATATATCTAATCTAAACAAGACAATACAAATACAAAGAACAAACCCTGTGGCCCAAAGGCAGAAATATTCGGCAGGTTTAGAAAGGCGGAGCCTGTAGTGTCATCATCGTTTACCCGATCCCTGTTAACCAATCAAATTGTGTATAAATATTGATTATAAAACTTGATAAATTATTACATTTCATTTCTTTCATTTCAAAATCAAAAATACGAATTTATGTAATTGTTTTCTGGCATGGGTGAAATTCCTAAATTTGACTTTCCAAAAATAATTCTGACATGGATTAAATAAGGAATTACAATAAACAACACCATTGTTCATAACTGAATTATAGATAATTTATCAAGTTTTGGGTGAAATACATGAATTTCAAGATTCGTTCATATTGTACTCGTTTTAAAAGTCATTGAATCATGAAATATTAAAAACAAAATGATATAAAATAAAAATGTATATGAAAACCTTCCACCAGTGCTACTGCAAACATTCTATAATATTTTTATATACAAGTATACATCATTGTGTGCTGTTTTAATTAAGCATGAATGTACATATTACATACAAAACATGTAGCATTAACAAAACTGAATACAACTACACTTAACCGAGCTATAATTCACCGAACCCAACAAGTTCTTTACTGGACTAGCATATGCTAGTCGATCAAATATCCATGTAAAAGTAGGTGAAAATTGTCTCTACTTGTACTGCACTTGTTACCATTATGTTCGTCCGTAATTACCGAAATTTTTGAACTAATTGGAAGCTAAACTACATTCCTTAACTAACATGTTATGTCTTTATTTTCTCAATTCATTAGCATGTTTCTTTTGCAATGCTGGAGAACCCTGACAAAATGCACAAGTGCCCAGGTAAGTTATCGTTCTGCTTCTCACGCACAATCAAGTCACCTTAAGTTGAAAGTTGCCTTATACACATAATTATACAGAGCCCATGGCAGGTATATTATACAACTTATAAACAGTGCATTATAGTTTTCCATAAAAACAACTCTTATCTTACAGTATAAATGGTTTACTTACCAATCTTTGATCATAAATTTAATCCGTTCACACATTGAAGGAAACTACAAATAATTTAAAATGATTAGAAATGGAGAAAGATAAAAGGAAGAAATGGTGTTAAACCACCATCTAACCCTTGAAGTAAATATAGAATTGAAAATTGTAAATATGATTTATTTTAACTACATTATTTGTCACTCATTCAAATTTCAACTTATATCAAAATTTTCAATTTATCAAAGTTGACACTTTTATTTCCCTCAAATCAACACGGTCATATCCAAAGCCATATACAGATGGAGTCTGGCCAACTATTATCTCAACTGTGATAGGATAACAAAATGACTTTTATTGCCTAATCTTAAGTTTCTTACATAGTTTCCCTCTCTGAACTCTAGATCTTATGCACAACTATCATTATTATTTTATATTTGTCTTGTTGTACTGCTGATCTATTAAACTTACAAAATGGCAATATTGGTCCGACTACTTTTATATTTGGCTCTAGTCATATCCCTATAAAGTATATAGATATTAAAGGGGTTATAATAAATATATACACCTACCTGCAGTCCAAGACGCATTTCCTGATTCCATTCTGGATGATCACAGCAATACATAATTTTAGATTTTAACTGTAATAATCAAATAATACATTTTATTTATTTTGTATTAAAATATTGAAAAGAAAGGAGTAAGATTTAAAGATCACCGGAAAAGCTTCATACTTTTTTTAAATAATGGAAGTAATTATGTCAACATATCCTTTCCATAAGTATAACACGATCTCGAATGTTAATGTAGACTGCTTTTCCGGTGACCTTTATTGTTTCATGCATGAGTTCAAGACTAACATGGTGTTTTTCATATCAATGGTTACTTTCAACATCAGAGGGAGAATTTTTCCAGCACAGCAGCATTTCCACCTACACGTCTCAGCCAGTGTATACAGAGCAGGACCTCAGCTTTTTGTTACAATAAAACGACCAGCCACACACTTTCCTTGTCGACCCTACAGGTGTCCCCCCTGACATATGAGTACCAGGTTTGAAAAACTGACGGTTCTTAATGGTCAATGCTGAGAAACAATACATTCGGGTCTACCACTCCCTGTCGACCACCCGTCCCAATAAAGATTGAAGAAAATTGAGGAATAACCATAGCCTAGATCTCTCTCCAGTTATAATAGGATAATGATGTAAACTGACAAGTATGATGATAGCAGATTAAATTTATCAGGATTTTAATCTCAATTCTAGTATTTCACAATGAATACCTCTTTGCCAGCAAAAGAAAATACAAAATATGGGTCCACCAACTCTTTTTGTTCTTCTCCTATTCTAAAAATTTTCTTTACTCCCTCCATAAATGCAGAATCCACTAAAAAATACAAAAAAAATCAGTTCAAATATACAAGGTGATTCATAGAACAGAATGTACCGACATTAATTACCACCTAGATACTTAAATTATTTTGATATTTCAGTTTTCTTTATTAGTTTAAATTTAGAAGTCTGGTGAGTAAAAAATATGATTCTTGTAAAGTAAAGTTTACATTATTTAGGTTTACACATGTTGAAATGTATATTTCAGACAATGTTGCCATGACAACTAATCACTCTAAGTCTTAAATGAGCACTGTTTACAAACTTTGGTGATATGGGGAATTTACTATCATACTTTCAGATGAAATATCACTGCAGTATTCACACAAGTCCTGCATCCATGCGGCCATTTAACTGCATCTTGTGTAAGTCCTATATTACATGATACAGTGTTAGTCAACAGCAGTTAACAAGTAATGAGATTCTCAACACATTCAGATAGAAAATAATAAAATATGATACATACTTCTAGGAATATCTTCTGCTCTGTATAATTTCAAAATAAAAGATGCTGGTCGTAACTGTACACCAGCAGGTCTAAGTAAATTGCTGAAAGAAAGTTAACAGATCATTTAATAAACTATTCAAGCTGCTCATTGTCATATGAGGGATTTTGAATATTGTGAAAATTGAAAAAGAATATCAATTCAAGCATGATTTAGTTTTACAATGTTCAAAATACCTTGGAGATATGGAGATGATATAAACAAGCAACTGTTACCTATAAGAGTTAGGTAAAAATCGTTTGATGATTCTCTTTTTAATCCAATTGAATTCAAAGCAATTCTTAATTAAATGGTAGATAATCAATTTAAACCGTAAAATTTTCATATTTCCCGAACAATCCAAAAGACAATCACATGCTTTAAAATAAATGTATTCTACTAATAAATATCATATCATGATTTGCACAGAAGAATATTATTAACAAGATCATTTTGAAATAACATTAAATGTGGTTTAATGTCCTACTGATCTGCACCAACTGGGCTAATGAAGACGGGCATACCAAAAGTGCGAGCTATGCGGAACAGTTTGCTCTGACAGCAGCACTATGGCAGCTTACAGATTAAATTTTTTCTGTATCATAGAGGAATTTGTTTAAAATATATCATTTTTTTGCAGTTTCAAAAACTCAGAAATTCATTTTGTATATTACACAACTGTCATCAGAGTAAAAGCAAATTTTGGTCTGAAACTTTTATTTGCTTTTGGTAAAACCATAATAATTAATAAAGTATGAGAGATATAAACATAATTTATCTTACCTCTCTATGTCACCCGAATCATCTTGTGATGATGTTTTCATACTCTGTAATAAATATGATACCATGTTAATAAACATACAAATATCTACTTTTACTTTTCTTTTATATGATATAAAAGATTTCTTCAAACAAAACACTGATCAGGAAATTTATATGGGATTTAAGGTTCACTCCATGTCATATACAAGACTGGAATCTAAAACATTGCCACTCGCCTCAATGCCGTACATTTGGATCTGAAAAGGGGTGGCATATAAGATCCTGAAAATCAGAAATGTCAACTTACGGGTGCTTCATCCCCAGGTCCAAGTACTACAGCACAGATCTTTAAATAACCTTTAGCACCAGACATTGTATCTTCTGGATCACTAAGTAACAGCCATTTATTGATCAATGCATGTTGATTTTCATCGTACACTAAACCCACATCACACTGAAATATAAAAACATACAAGTATTATACAAATTATATTAACAAATGCATATTACTGTATTTGTAACATTTAGGAGATTAGCAATCCCTATTCTTAATTTATGTGGTGGTGTTTAGCAAACAGACAAGAACCAGGGTCAATATATAAAATCCAAGATGTATGTGCACAAGGTTCTGATGACTTGTATATTTCGCAATAAGTAATTTCATTTTTAGGAATTGGGGGGGGGGAGACGGCAACACTTCCTTAAAAGAGTAACAGTGGATGGACAGGCTGGTAATTCTGTGTAGCTACTGGATCAAACGATGATGCCGGCGGATAGAGCAGACAGTAATAGACATTTAAAAATAACAGCACAACAATAAAAGGGTATTATAACCCCAAATCTTATGAAGATGAATACACCAGCTCTTATTTAACCTAAAGTCTGTTTTTGTGCTGCTGTTGTGGGGGGATTTAAATATCTAATAATTATTAATTTCATTTTTAAAGACATATTACAACTTTTGAAATTATATTTTGATATTAAATAGTTTTAATTCCATTTCATGTGTCAATCAACCATGCTGAATAAAGTTTTGTAATATGTGCTCAACACCGGCTAAATGAAACACATGTCACATGCCCGTTATATGAGATCTGGCACAAAACATGTAAACAGTTTAATTAGACACATATTCAGTTCAAGCATATATATATTGATGCATAGCTTTGACTTTTTTTATGTTTCGATTGATAGTCATTAAAAACTTACCTTAAAAGCACCAATTAAAGCATCTGACCGAAGTTTCTTTGAATTAAATACCTGGAAATACCATTCAAAATAAGACTGTTAGAAATTAGTAACAACTAGCCCCCGGATCCATTCATTTGATCTTGTATATACGTTTGTTGTTGGTGATGTCTAGGAACATATGTATATTGTGTCCTGTTCATAGGTTTTCTCATGTACCATTATAATACTATAATTATCCGACAACTGGCCTTTCACTACAGTTAATAATGCAGGATGATGTCTAATGGCAAAGGATTGAAGTTTCCTTATATGGCTACGACAAGCATTGCCAGGGAACAGGGTTCTTCCTGGACAGCGTTTTAAGCTAATCTTCATCAAAATCCAACTGTCAAGGACTATAGAGGATCTGGGTTTTCTATAGCATGTAAAGAATTATATGCAACAATTTCCTTGTTAGTCTTACTAACCCTAATAAATGGGCTTGAAAAATGAAAGGGTTCTTACTATACAAAATATCTAGCGAATGCCACAATTTGGGGCATTGCTATCAAAGGCTTCTTATCAGTGCATGCCACTTTGGGACATTGCTTTTGTGGGTCCAGTTCTGTTACTGTTCAACTGCCAAAGCATGCTTTTGAGTGGGATCCCTGTTTTACTGTGCCCAGCGAGTGAATTTCAGGGATTTCCCTGATACCATGTGGAACATCGTTTATTTAAAGATATATTATGGGAGATTTTTACAGAGAATTGGCCATTCTTGCTATAACAGTTCAAAAGTAGATGATGAAAGAAGAATATTTTGAAAATTTCAGTCAAATTACTTTATTCTGACTAGAAATTGTAGTGAAATGTGCCTTCACCGTGGCTGATCGTTTGATTGACAGGCGTTAACTCCACCTACATATCTCGATTATCAAGTAAAGTTTTCAATGGCATGCGGAAACGCTCTACAGCGGCCTCGCTAAGTACACTCTATCATTTAGCCTCGATCTAACTGACGTATTCTCATCAGGATGCGCCATATTTGAATTAATTGATAAGTGAAATCCTATTTAAATCCGAGCTGTAGCCGAGCCATCCGTGGGTCTACAGAGTTGATTTTGGGCTTGTTGTTTAAATAAAGATCTAATTTATAATTTCTATAACATCTGAAGCCTAAATTAAGACTTGCAATAATCAGATTTTGCTCTTGCATAATGTTTGTTTAAAACGGGACATAAAACACTTAAAACAACATTATTCCATGGAGTGTTTCATATAAAATTAAATGGGGGTTTAACATCCTACTTTTCTGCACCAACCGGGCTAATGAAGACAAAGCATATGCCATACAGTGTTCAATAAAGAAACTTTTTCTAGAATTTCTCTGTTTTCATCCCATCCATGACTAGACACTGTTCTTTGTTTGGCTCTCTGTCCTGAACCAGCATGGGGAAACAATACTGGAAAATCTGGAGGTACTTTCTTGTCTCACCCCGTGATTCGACTCAGCACGGTTTCATATTATAAATCTATTCTAAACTCTATACAGCTGTACCAATAGAAACCTGTGCTCTACAAACACAGACCAATCAAATAGAGAATAATAATGACAAATTACCTTAAATTCTATAAGTTCATCAAAAAGTTCTGCCGGAGAAGAATGAAAATTAAAAAAGAAAGATTCGTTCCAGAATGGACTGTTAGTTGATTTTTTAACTCTAGTCTGTTTCATTTGATTAAAACATGTGACACGTGTGACAGGTTGTATATTGGCCCCTTGTAGCTGCCGAGCCTCCAGAATCTTGATTCGAACCTGAAAAAAAAAATAGTTACAGAGTTTGTAGCTCGCTGTATACACACTGACAATAACAAATTGAAATTTGACAAGAGTTGGATGCTAACGATGATACCAGTAGTTTGCATTCATACAAACAACATAAATTGCAGATATTTTGGTGTCTTGTTGGTTATTCTAGGTTGCCAATCACAGCTCAAGTGGGAGTGGTCCAAAGATAACAGTAGACATATAAGAACCTTGCTAGAGGGTCAAAAGTCAACACGACCTGTAATCTTTGTAATAATCGTTTGAAGAAGCCATTTTTAATTCGATTGAATTCAAGCGAGGATATTAGCTACCACTGATATTTTGAATTTATCTTAATTAAATGTTCAACAACCAATTGGAGTACATTTCTGTGTCGATCAAGTTGTAGATAATTAGATCTCCCAAATATGTCAGTTTGAAACAAAGTTGAGATTTGTTCATCTTTAAAATCTCTATTAGAAATATCTATCAATCTAGTATTTACAAAGTTATGATAATTTGAAATTTCATCGATCTATGCTGTTCGCTATGCAAGAAGATGTAGCCATCTTTTATTAGTAGTGGAGAAACCTGATCGGCCTAGTTTAAATCTGATAGAATCCAAGCTGGGAGATTATCTAACATTGGTATTATGAATTTGAATTCTTAATTAAATGAGAAATTTGATATTTTAGCGAAAATTCAAATGATTCATCATGCCTTCAATGTACATGTATTTTGTTTACAAAATATGTGTACTTTATGAATGACGATCTTGTAAAGCTGTATCAGAGATAATCCTGTCAAGATGTATCAGGGATAATCCTTTCAAGATGTATCAGGGATTATAATCCTGTCAAGATGTATCGGGGATAATCCTTTCAAGATGTATCGGGGATAATCCATCAAGATGTATCAGAGAAAATCCATCAAGATGTATCGGGAATAATCCTGTCAAGATGTATCATGGAAAATCATTTTAAGATATATCAGGAAAGCATAAAACATTGTATAACAAATTGGATAAATATCGTATTTCATCATTGTAAAACAAATTGGGTTAATATATTTTTTCTCATAATTCAAATTTTACAACAATGAATCCTTAATTTCATATCACTGGATAATTTTACCCAGTATGCAATGATTGGTTCCAGAAGGTTTTTACAGTTTTGTAAACATAACCAAAGCAACCTGGATAATCTAAACTAAATACAAGTAACACCTGTTGCCAAACTTATTGTACTGTCATACACATTACAATCCTTAATATGACGAATTCTATTGATTTTGTCGTAGGAAAATTCAATTTGTTTTTATGTGGAGAATTTAAACATAATGAGATATATATCTCTACGATAAATTTCCATAGACAAAAAACACAATGTCAACCAATACGTCATGATGTAAATGGGCTATTAATAAAACATTCCGTTCACTTTGTATCTTCCAATTTTGATCATAAATAACAAATACATATCAAAAAAAATTGTTCCTCCCCCCACCCCTTAAAATCCAAAAGGACACCTTGCATTAAGCTGTTACATCTCTAAATCTCTGAAGTATCTTTTTCATTTTAGAAATTTTACTGGTGTCTGTCTATTATTTCAATATGGCCTAAGGAAAGGGAGATAAAAGCCAGAAAATCGCCCCAATTTTGTTTCACAAGCAACACTTTCCTTGTCATACCAAAGTCACTACCACTAAGAAGGGGGAACAGTGCTAGAAAACTCCTTGATATCTTAATCGAGTGTCCAGTATATATAATGACTGTTTGACCACCTTTTAAAAGTATCAAGCAATCAAACTGATTATCAACTATACACTAAGTTTCATCACTCTCTATCAGACAGAATCAAAGTTATCTTGTCCCAAAGCATCAACCAATGAAATTTCTTAACTCTGCTTAGCTTTAGTTTGAAATGTTAATCATTGAACTTAGTCAAGACATTCACCTAATGAACATCTACATCAAGTTTAAACATTCTACCTTAATCAAAACCAGAGTTGTTATGTTCCAAACTCTTGACCAATCAAATTGCTTATCGCTCCTTAGCCTAAGCAGAAAATTCGCATCATCGAACTTAGTCAGGGTAATGATATAATGAATTTATACTCGGAGTTTCATCACTCTCACTCAATTATGACTAAAGTTATTGTGCCCCAAAGCATTAACCAATCAGATTGCTTATCTCTGCTTACCATAAACAGACAATGTTTATCATCGAACTCCATCAAGGTATTCATCTAATAAACGCCTACACCAAGTTTGAACATTCTACCTAAATTAAAAGGAGAGTTATTGTGTTCCAAAGTATCGACCAATCAAATTGTTTATCGCTCTGCTTACTCTGAGCAGAAAATGCTCACTATCGAACTTAAGTCAAGGTATTGATGTGATAAAATTATACACCAAGTGTCCTCACTCTCACTTAATTAGAACTAATGTTATCATGTCCCAAAGCATCAACCAATCAATTGCTTCTCATCTTCAAACTCCATCAAGGCATTCACCTAATAAACACCTACACCAAGTTGGAACATTCTAGCTCAATAAGAAGGAAAGTTATTGTGTCCCAAAAAATGTGGCGGACAGACGAACCTATTTTAATAGTTCCCCACTTTCTTCGAAAGGCGGGAGACAAAAAGATATAGGCCTACCTGCATTTACATGTGACAGCAGATTAATATCAGTTTTTTAAGAAGTCGCCGGTTATATGCATCAGGTAGGGTATTGTTTACACAATTATGACTCTACCTTAAATTTGGGTAGATGTGCAACATCCATTTTTGCTCAGAATATCCCAAGACAAACAACATAACATGCTCTGTCAGATTTAGACGAAAAGAAGACCTAATTATTCCACTTATGAGGCCCCTCCCAATCTCCCACTCTCAAGAGTAGAGGAAGATTAAAGTTGTTTTTTTTTTTTAAAAATCCAATTAACCAAATAAGAGAATGATGATGAATGTTTAAGACTACAGTGCATGTAAGAAAGACTTATAACAGTGTCAAAAATATTATACACCTATGCAAGACACCACCTAGATCTTGAGGCTCTGGGATTCAACTGAAATTAACTCAAGTGGCCATTCTTATGCATAATGGTAAAAGGGAATAGAGATGCATAAATGAAAAGAAATACAGCAGCTCTGTAGATGAAGGGACACACCTTTGAATATGATTCAAGTCATCATTGAATAACTAACCTGAAAATCTGTAGCTTTATTAGCATTGAACATATCTCTATTTCTAATATTAAGCCTAGCATAAGCAGCCATGAGACCATCGTCAGACTCAACTTGTCCATTTTCGGTTTCATCCTTTTTCGACTCCTGTTTTTTAAGTTCTGGTTTTTCTCCTGGAGATAATGCAGGAGGAGAAGCAGGTTGTTTTTTACTAAAATTTGGTAGACTCATCATTTTGATTTACTCTGAATATCATAACATAATCTTACACAAATCAACAAATCTCTCTTTTGGTGACACTAATTTGCTATTGGAATGTCAATAAATTTAACACATTTCAGTGGAAATGTCCATCTCCTAATTTGTCATTCAATTTATTTTGAGACTTCATGCTGAATATATGTTTTGGTTCATGGTACAGTGCTATTTTTTACGGCCATTCTGAATCCTAAATGACAGTAAACATGTTTAAATTATATACACAAAAAATCCAAGTCTTTAACTGAAGTTTTTCCTTGGAGAGTTGATGATATCCTTTCTCTCTGATCTCTTGATGCTATTTTTTCTTCTTCATAGAGAATTATCAAACAAAGCCATATACTTAACCCGACAAATGAATATGTAACAAATGAAATAGCTACACATTTAATAAACATATTACTAAATACTACATGCAGCAAGTGTCTACACATCCAACCAGTTTCATCCTTCAGTACCAGTGTAGCATCCAACACAGGTTTTATAATGTCTATACCCTTACACAAATAGACACAAATTCGCTGAATGAAAAAATAGATGGATCATTTATAGATTATCCATCACATAAATTAATCCAATTGGCTATTCTGTTGAATTTTCTAAAATAATTCTCAGCATTCCAAGATATTTAGTCGAAAGACAATTCCACAGAGAATTAATCCAAAATGAAAAAAAAAGATTACTCAATCCACAAAATTTTTTACACGTGTTAGAACACAAGAATTGCTCCTCAAAATAGATCCATAATAACTAAACAAGGCATATAGACAGCTTGTACAATATATAACGTAAACTACATATAAATGTCCAATCCAGGATCTAAATATAAAATATAAATTAAATTTCCATCAAATAAGAGTTTGAAATAACCCATACACCTGTTGCAAGAGCACACAACTACATCCTAGAGACAAAGAAAGCTATTTCAAAAAGTCCAACATACTTTGTACTGTATGTACATGTACTATCGTCAAACTATATCGACTATAAATATATATAAGCATTAAAATCTATAAATATTCATAATACAGTACTAACAAACTCATCTCTTATTGCCTTATGATAACATTGTAATGTCAATAGAAGTATAATCAATTGATGCATTTCTATTTGAAACTGTAATAAATTTACAATGAATAGAACACATAGAATTAAATTAAACACATCGTACAATAGAAACAAATCATTGAATACATAAATACATAAACTAATATAGTCAATTTATTATAATCATCACCAAACGGTGTTCTATTATTGACATGGTGTTGTCTATTGTGTTGAAAACCTTGTTCAATATATCAGTCCATTTAAACACTTTCCATGGATATAGTTGGAGACATCAGAATACAAGACCAAGCAATAGTTCCTTACACAGTTTGAGTTTGGCATAAAAGACAAGGTTGTCAAGAAAGGTGCTAGAAATGACCAGCACAACTGTTGTAGCGACAAGGGCAATAAAGAAAACTGCAGTGATAACTTATCTCAAGAACAATCCTACTCTGATGCTACTAAAAACTACCTGTGGTAAACCTGTACATGATAACAATGGAAAAATCAGCATCACAACTACACATATAGAAAGTCGACTTGTGAGCATGAGGAAGATGACCTGGTATCAATTACTAAAGATGACAGTCAAAGAGCAATATTCTAAAATCAATATCCAATAACACCTGGTCCAGACAACATACCACCAGAGGCTCTGAATGCAGATGTCAGATCTCTGCCAACATCTCACTTGACCTACAAGATGGGTACTCTTCATCGCTACTATATTAAGGCAATTATGGGACTAAAACATAATATGGTATATCTTTATTCGTTTGAGTATGGGGGTCTTTTAGTCGGATGATACCAGCAATCTAGAGAAAACCCTTAAGAAAACCATAACACTTATGACAGACCTTACAATCTAAAGAACATGCAATAAACAGCAATCAAACAGAACTCTAGTCATTGAAACTTTTCATATTTGTCAAAAGATGTTATGTTTAGTGGACTCGTTAAACATATCCAGGCTCAAGAATTTTTTTATTTAAACCACTGCATGAGCTGGTGACTTTATCATTTACTCAGAAGCTTTTGGCTTCTGAAATCCTAGTAAGGCGTTCAACCCATTTTCATTTCATTTGTTCTGAAATCCAAACTGTCTCTACAGTTAGCTTTAAGTAGGGATGAGTGTTGTGCAAGAGGCAGGGTATTATGACTTTTGCTAGAATACCTGATATTATATTTGACTTGAAAATTTCATGTAGTTAACTAATTTTTTTTTTTTTTTGGGGGGGGGGGGGGTATCTTTTTTAACTCAAATAACTTTTGAAGATGTATTGAATTAAATGGGATTTAAGGACTCGTCAAGTCAACAATTCAGTCAACAATTTTTATTTCAATATTTATATGTGTAATGTTCGAGTTAGAATTTTGCCTGGGATTCGAACCTGGGACATTCTAGTTGGATGTCTAGTGCCAATAGCAACCGACGATCCATGACCCCCTTGTGCAGATGTACAAAACTGTTCAAATTTTAACTTGCTAGCTAAGATTTTAAATAACTTATTGACAGGGCAGTTTTTTCAGTATATCACCTCCTGCAGGCCCAGTCCCGGTTGTGGGATTGTTAGGCTTAATTTAGGGAGTCTTTGTGTGCTGTCACCTTTGACACTTGCTAATTGTCACAGCAACACTTCATCTGCATTTTCTGCCCCACCCACACTACCCCCCTGAAAATCCTTGATCTGTCCCTGTCACATTTTATGGATGTAAAGGTATAATTCTATTGGTACCAATGTCTTGATATTATCTCCTGTTTATTGTAAACTGACTCTCACAGAAGAGTAAATGGTATTTGTCAATCTAGACTCTTTCCATATTTGTGCACCTGTACATACGATTAAACACACCTACATGGATATAAGTATGTATATGTTGTGATTAAATGTTGTTGGTCTCCAGTGCAAAGCTTGTCAATTATCAAATCAATAAGTTCCCAGCTGTTACTTTATCAGTTTAATGTGGTTAACTTAATTCTAACAGTTTCTATTCAATATATACCCAAACTTTCTGTAGGCAGTCAATCAATAGCCGGTCTTTCGAAATTATTAAAAAAAAACATTTGTTTAAATCAAATGCGGCATGAAACAAACGCGCAGAATCGTCAATATTATTCAAGCACTAAAAGTAAAGAATGGGATTTAAAGTTCACTCATTATATAGCAAGCAGATTAATTTGGGACTAACAAATGGTACATGTATATTTCTAAAGTTTGTGTGCAGGTGTACACTAAGAAAACAATCTGGGTTAGACAGATGATCCTCCTCCTTGTCATGTACAAACCCCAAAATCGGACCCCAGACATGCATACACAAAAACACATATTTATGGAAAAAACAGCTTCTTATTTATTTGGGCGACGTTTCGAAGAGTATTCTCTCAATGTTATCAAGCTAATACAGTAATACAAAAATTATGAGGTCAATATATACAAAAAAAAATACAAGAACAATTCATAAAACCATACATGACAACAGGTAGCTGTTTTTTCTATAAGTATGTGTTTTTGTGTATTGCTCTATCTAGTTACTAAATGCCTTTAAAATATTATCAGACATGCAAAGATAAAAGGCCATATATATATGGTGATAGAGTAATTAGTGGTATTATAACTTGGATCAATTTTAGTAAAAAAGGTGATGTCAACTATATATGGTACCTGTTGACTATATGAAAAGCTGTACAGTTATAGCCAAATTTCTGTTGATCTTTGCACTAATTTTCATATTGAGAATGATTAAATTTTTAAAGAATGTCCTGTGAAGGCAACCAATTATTACTCGATTCTGTTTTGTTTTTACACATCAAAAATTAAACAGAAATGTATATTTTCTTGAAAGAAAAAAGTATGGAAATTATCTACCAATTTTTCAGGAGAACACAATCTGATTAAAACAGACATGTTTTGTACGGAACTGTGGGTAATCCACTAGTAACATCAAAGCTGATTAGTTAATCAAATGTCTGACATCATAGGGTAAAAAGCTGCTCGTATGATCTCTGACGTGACCTATTCCAACAACCGGTCAGCTCTTCATGTAGTGTAGGCCATCGAAAGTATAAAAAAAACGAAATGAAATATAGATCTGTGTTTTAATCTGATTCTGGAGAACAATGATGTCATTCGTTTATTAAAGATACATTATGGGAGATTCGATAACGAGTTGGCAGTTCTCACTATAATAATTAAAAACTAGATAACGTAAAGGCAATTTGCTGAAAATTTCATTCAAATTGATCCACTATGAACCGAGAACTAAGGAATAAAATTTCTGTCTAGCCTCGGTCATCATTACTAAAGTCAGTACGTTAAACAGCATAGTCTCGATTATCCATTTAATCGAGAAGGAAAGTTATGCAGTAAATCTGATCACAATCCACTTAAGATCGCAGGCTAGCGATGCCATCTAGAGTTGATTATGGTCTGGATAAGTTAATTAATGTCTAATTAATAATTTAGATAACATTTCAGGCCTAAAGAAAGACCTGCAATAGACAGATTTAGCTCTTGCATAATTTATGTTTAAAGAAAACAGGAAATTAAACTTACTTGAAAATCTTGAGGTTTGTTTGAAAGACTTGATCTTGTTTTCTTGCGCTTGCCCATTTTACGTTTCTTTTTTCTCTTCGATACTCCAGGACCACCACCACCATCCCCCTGGTCACCTGCTGCTTCTTCTTCATCTTCTTCTGAATCATCGTCATCGCCCTGTTCTACGACCTGTCCTGTAATTAAATTAAGAACCAATGTTATCCCATGTTCTTTTATTTAGTGAACCCCGGGTGTTCTGAAGGAATGCAAATTGAAATGAAATTTGGTTTAACATCTTACTTCTCTGCACCAATTGGGCTATCCAAAACAAGCCTACACCATACATTATGCTATTCAGGAAATGTTGTCCTAACAGCGGTGCTATCGCCTTCTCTTATTTCTATTTTCAACAGACAAGGATGTTTAACATGCTGTCAATGGTACACAAGATCTCATCTTTTTTCATGGCAAAGGGAAAACAGTCTTGAAAATCTTAAACTTTCTTGTCCAACACTGGACTAGGGCAAAAGGACTGCAAAGAATTAAGTTAATGACCACTACAAATACTACCAATTGTTAATTAACTTTGAATCCAAGAAGGACACAAGCAGAATGGAATGATATTGGTCCCATTGGAGATAATGATGAACTAAAATTTCTTATATTTATTTCTTTGTACTGAGTTGATCATCACAATAGAAAAATGGCAAAGATTCACCACAAAATTATATGCAGTCTGAATAACAATATTCATTAAAATATTGTGTCTAAAGATTTATCAAGAGCAGTGATATCATTCATTAATAAATGAAAGAATCTTCAGAACGCAGGCTCTTAATTCATTTTTACATCAACTGGCCATAACAACTGGCTTCAGCATTTTTGGTGCATAATTATAGTGTAGTACATCATATTATGAATAATATTCATGACTGCTACAAAACAATTCTGAGAAAAGGGTCAACACTCCGTATATATTCAAAATATTTCTCAATAAATTATCTGTCTTTGTTTATTCGATAAAAATACGTCCTTAAAGTCTACATTGTTTAACTTATTTTTTTTCAGAAAAGTGATTTTTCTTTAAATTAATAGATTGATGAAGTTTCAATTCTACATATTTTGGTATAAACTGAACGAAATAGAACAATATTTGGTCCGATATTTATATTAGAGAATAATCTTTCACAATATTGTAGTGTGCAAGGGATATATATTGCGCTAAAATTATGCAATGATACTTTTAAGTCTAATATTGTTTAACTTATTTTTCTGTCACAAAAGGGCTTTTTCATTAATAAAATAATATATTTCCTATTGGAATCAAGAAACTGATTTAATTTCATTAGTTGACCAATGAAGATCAAAACATGTGGTTGCCATGCAAGATACACACCCCCATTTTGAAGGAGGTGGATAGAGAACAAAGTAAGAAATTATGGGGGTGCTCGATTGTTAGTCTAGAACGTCCCGAATTGACGGAATTGCCATCGAGTGACGTGAAATTCAGTCCTGTCACAGTTCTGTCAGGCCCGACATCGGAGGTGGTGCTAGTAGAATTGTGATGTAAATAAACACAACAAATTTGTTTCAATTGTCATGGTTGGTTGAGATATTTGCTCATGCAGTCGTCGTATGCCTTTGCCCCAAATCCTCATTTTTACTCGATTGTCACTAGTTTTGGATTTGACAGAATTCAATCGAGCATCCACAAAATGACTTTTCATACCATCAGGGGCCATAATCCAGGATGTTACTTACGGTCTGACATGCATCAATATCGAACAGAACCGCTACATGTATCTTGGGGATATAGACCTATGTTTTAAGTTCCATCAAAATCAGATAAAATTACGACCTCTAGAGAGACCACAAGCTAAAAACACGATTTTTCATACAATCAGCCATAATCTAGACAGTTACGGCCCGATATATGCCAATATCAAAATAAACTGAGATCTTTGGTATATAAACATATATTTTAAGTTTCATAAAACTGGATAAAATTGTGACCTCTAAAGGGTCCACTACCTTGATATTACATACATGTACTTTTACACTTATTTTTGTAAACTGGAGCTGCCATGGGAAGTTTTTTTCCAAATTTGAACTTACTCGTAATTCTGGTGTATAAATGCTCTTTAAAATCCAAAGAAAATTGTGACCTTTAGGTTCCACAAGCTAAAAACATGATTTTTCATACAATCGGGCCATAATATAAGAAGTGCCAGTATTGAAATGATCCAAGATCTTTAGATTATAAACATACACTTCATCAAAATCAGTCAAAAATTGTGACCTCTAGAGTGTGCACAAGCTAAAAAAAGTAATTTTTTGTACAATCAGCGGCAATAAGTTACGTTCTGATACATGCCAATACTTTTCTATGACTGAACTTACTGGCTGCTGCTGGTGCTTTTGGCGGTGTCGCAGCAGCTTCAGGTTTAGCTTCAGTTTTTGCTATTGGTTTTTCTACTACTGCAACTTTTTCAGGTTCAACCTTTACAGGATCATCACTTTGTGTTTCAGACATATTGTATTAGATCGTTTTTGGGGGTTTTTTTTTCAGTTATCAGAATATCATTTGTTCTTTAATCAAAGTAGATTCACAATTGACAATTTACACTATGTACAAAAGATGCATAAATTCCTTTTTGATGTTTAAAATGTCAGTTAATTCCAGTATCATCAATTGTATAAAATACTTTACTCTCAGCGAATCACAATGTTTGACGTGTATATAAATTAAAGATTTTTAAAAAATCAACATTACATCATTCCTGTTCTTGATGATCAAAGTAACAGCAAATAAGTAGCTTTTAATGATGACATATTTCACTGAATTTTAGATAATCAAATCAGCTTGTATAAATAAAATATTTTCAGATAACTATTTTCAAAATCAACAATAACATGCATTCCTGTTGTCGATGTTCAAGACATCATTGAATACGAGGAACACAAGATTATATCACATAAAATATTTCACCCAATTTTGGCTCTGAAATCAACTAGTTGGACACATTATATTCATAAGATGTTCAGATAACTGCTTTCAAAACCTACTTTGACGTTAATAAAACATTTCAAGAAAAGACAAAGAAGCAAACTATGTACAATCCTATTAAAAAATTCAACTGAAGAATGCATTAACATCCACCACCAATTTTTTCACCAAACAATTTTCTTAAAACTTTTCCCAACACCTTTGAAATAATTCCTTTTCACAAACTAAATACTTAAATGAATCACACAATACAATTGAATTTTCTTGAAATTTGTATGCTGGGCGTCTATTATTTGAAACAAATTGAGTTTAAACGACTTGCCATAAATCTAGAATAATTGATCGCAGTAGGTTGAAAACAGCATTAAATTTACAGATTTTATATTAAAATATGTTATGTGTTAATAACAAAATGATACTAAATAGGACGAAACTTTTTCGACTGTTCAATAAACTAATTAAGAAACAAAAGCTATTAGTAAAACTTACCCATGATATGAACACGGTAGTATAAACTAAATCTGTATCCCCTCTACACGAATAGGTGTTATTTTCATCAATCTCAACAAACTATATGTGTTAGTAATACATATTAAGAAATCAATCCAATCTGTTGCAAAGCGAATCTATTATACTTTTAAATCAATAAAATCTCATACATATACAAAAACTTTCTTCGTAGATACTTCAAAATAAAAATAAATTAACATATTTGATACAAGCACAGATAAGAGCAGAATTTAAGGTTTAAAGCTGCTGATCTTTATTTGCGTTTGACAGACAATATCTAATAGTTATGGCTTCACCTACGTTAAAATGTACTCAAAATTCATTTAAAGGGGCATTATGGGAGATTTGATAAAGAGCTAGCAATTCTCACTATCATAGTTAAAAACTAGATAATATAAAGGGAATATGCTGTAAATTGCTCCACTCTAAATCCGAGATATTAGCGATTGAACTTTAGGCCTAACCTCGATCATCATTACTAAAGTCGGTATGATAAAATACATGTCTTGATTATCCATTTTTGTGTTTAATCATCAATGAGCATTGAATAGCAGATCGGATTCAAATGTAATGGTATCGAGAGTTGATTATGGTCTTTTCATGTTAATAAATGTCTAATTAATAGTTTATATAACATTTGAGACCTAAAGAAAGACCGGCAATAGACAGATTTAACGCTTGCATGATGCTTGTTTATTCAAGAAAAGAAAAAGGAAATATTGACAGTAGATAATTTCCCAGCTTGGATTCAAGAGGCCCATCAGAAGATTTTACAATACACTAATAGATTGCACTGGACTGTTTTTATTATCTGTACTCAAAAAGATGCTGATTGTTGCTAAGTTATTAATTCATCACATCTTTGTAAATACTGAAAAGAAGTGAATCGTTTTTGGCCTGATATTCCCTTAAAGACTCAATTTCACAATATTGCAGTTTGCAGGAGATTTGAAATCATCTCAAATGATGATCAGTGTCTTTAAAAAAAGTTGTTGCGCTGTGTTACTCAAAGGAGTTTTTTCGTAATTACATGTATACCTCTGTTCTGTTCTAATACATGTATCAAATAATCAACATCAATTTATCAGAATAATATATTCAAAATTACCTTAGATTCATCTGAACAAAAATTCTGTAAAGAATTTCTAAAAATCATTTGCTAATCTCTTAATCCATTAACAGATCTCATAAACTAAATGTTAAAATATGTCAATCTCGGCAACGGCTTGGCAAAACCATCCGTAATTTAGCATACAATCTAATTTTAAAAATGCTTTCTTTTGCTGAATAGTCAAATCTAAAATCATTTATTATCAACTCGGCCATCAAAAACTTTAATTAGGTATGTAAAATCATCAAAAGAGCAGTAAAAGGTTCAATAATTTCCTTACTTAACCAAAATAATACTGTTTGGTGGGTGTTAAGTATTAACTAACAATAATATGTTTGTGAGGTGCCTTGTAGACTGTTGTGAGGATTCTATGATCTGTCCTACGTTCCACAGATAGACAATGAAGGGCAGCTGGCTCTGTTTGAAGTCCATGTCACAAGCTGCACTGTTTTGTCGATTAAATGAAACTTTTGGAGAACCAGACAGGAAATCATTAGAATAGTTTTATTGAGATATCACTAATGAAGAAACTACTGACGTGAAATGACCTGTCTCAAATTGTAAGTATGTGGTCCAAACTGAAGTGAACTTGTAGAGGAAAGTTTCCTTGGGAAACAATACCCCAACAAAATTTAAATGCTTAACACAACTGAGCAAAACAAAGAATAGAAAAGTATCATTTTATGAGAAAACATAGAAATATCTATGTAAAATCTAACAAACAAATGTGACCTACACAACAGGCAATTTCAACTTTTCACACAAATATGTAAAAGCTACAAAAAGGAAAAGATAAACAATGTACTCGGGATGGATGAAATGAAGCTAAATAGATACTACAAATATAAACAACAAAACACAATATCTTCACTTTTTACAAAATTTTAGAAAATTCCTCCAATGCAATTTCTGGAAAAAATTTGATTAGCCCAAATTTTGGGAAATATTGCAAAACTGAGCCATTTATCTACAATCTACTCAGTGACAGAAGCATTTTTACAGCTACCAAACTGAAATATGCCATTTTCAGAATAAAATAAAGGTATTCATTTGGTCTCAAAATTACTTACTTGTTTTGATCAGAAGTTAAACCATACTTCACAAAGCTAATCATTCACAATGGACACTGTATGTAGCTACTTACTATTTTCATTTTGAAGACTTTTTACATATACATGTATAAAAATTATAAATTTAACTGCATTTATTTCTAGTTTTGTCATAATTTAAATTGACTGACAGATATAATTAATTGCTGTCTGTTTCTAATGGCTAACCAAGCATTAAACATACATAATACAAGAACTAAATCTGCCTATTGCAGTTCGTTCTTCAGGCCTGAAATGTTATTCAAATTAATAATTAGATATTAATTAACTTATCCAGACCATAATCAAGACTTGATGCCATCGTTAGCCTGCGATATTTATTGGATTTGAATACATTTTGTGATGGATAATTTAATGTAAAAATGGATAATCAAGACTTGGTTTATTACCGCACTTACGTTAGTAATGATGTTGAAGGCTAGCCTAAAATTGAATCATTATTTGACTGAAATTTTCAGCATATTCTGATTTCGTTATCTATTTGTTAACTATTATAGTGAGAACTGCCAGCTCTTTATCTTATCTTGCCTAATGCCACTTTAATTAATATTAAAACATAGATTTGAAATTAAAAACAGACTAAAAAACAAATAAAAACATACGATCTGTCACTCTAAAACTTACACTAATCCTTACATTACAAAGACATCCTTTAAACTGAATAACAGACAATCATCAAATTGAAAACACAAGTACACACTATGTAATAACTAAAATCCGAAATATTTAAATAAATCCTGTTATTACTCAATTTTTAAATGAATCTAGCCATAATCAAACGTTTGAAATTAAACTAGCTGTCACCAAACATCACTACCACGATAAAGAACTCCACAAACTGGTTTCAAGATTCAAACTTCCTTTAAATATTAAAATGCACAGTTCAAACTTCATATGACCAAACTTATTTCATTTGAAAATGAACATCGTCTCAACCATCATTCACAAACCCCGTATAAAAATGTACCGTCTTCAACCAATACAGAAGCCATAATGACAGAACAATTAATAAATCATAATTTGACAAATATCAGACCAATCTGATGAATATTCAAATATAATGTAAAATGTCAGTTGTGATAAATTCCTTTGACAAACCATCTAATGAAATCGATTATATTTGGTTAGCATAAATCAGACTAACAATAATTACAATATAGTTTATCGAGAACTCTAATGTTGAGGTACACCGATTTTACCCCTTATAATACAGTAAAGTTTATCAAGAAATCTAGCTAATATTAAGGTACACTGATTACACCCCTAATAATACAGTAAAGTTTATCAAGAACTCTGATGTTGAGGTACACTGATTTCACCCCTAATAATATGGTAAAGTTTATCAAGAACTCTAATGTTGGGGTACACTGATTACACCCCTAATAATACAGTAAAGTTTATCAAGAACTCTAATGTTGAGGTACACTGATTACACCCCTAATAATACAGTAAGGTTTATCTATAACGCTAATGTTGGGATACACTGATTACACCCCTAATAATACAGTAAGTTTATCTTTAACGCTAATGTTGGGGCACACTCATTACACCCCTAATAATACAGTAAGGTTTATCTATATGTATAATGCTAAATTTGGGATCTGAGGTTGTCACCCCTTTTTAGCAAACACTACTAATAATAAAATGAGGGTTTTCTATAACACAAATGTTAGGATATATTGAGTATGGTACCTCCCCCCCCCCCCCCCCGAACTCTTATTTCACAAACACTGTATTATTTTCAGATCCTCACAATGCAGTAAGGTTTTTCTATAATGCTATTGTTAGGGTTTACTCATTGCAAACAGTTCTAATGTGTTATTTACACATCCTAAAAACCAAATAACGAATTGGCTATTAGCACTATTGTGAGTTATACTTAAATCTGCCTTACAGCACACTGCACTATAATGTGGCCCCAATGTATGTTTGTATAATAATTGTTTGACAATTGGAATTTATTGTGCTACACAGGAGCATAATTTCCCTGGAGCAGTTTCCGAATTCAATCAGTCTAAATCCATTTTATTGGGACAAACTTGTTGCATATCCCTGTCAGCCCAACAGATCTAATATATGACAATAATTATAAGCAGGCTTAACAATCCTGAAGATTATTATACAGTCATTTCAATATTTTATCCCTGAAGTAGAAACAACTAAAAACAACTAATATTACTCTAATTATATACTAGTATCTTTTTAAAGTTCAAAGTACTCAATTTTTCAAGGGCAGTGATACGTTGGCTTCAAATAAATTATTCTACATGTATTTGAGTTGGTGTCTAAACAATAAATACAGGATTAAGGAGATAACTTGCCTCTTCACATGTAATGTCACAATAATTTGTGGCACTTTTTTTCCTGGAGTTCTACATTAAATGAGAGAGTGATCATGACGTCCCCACATTACAAACTATGTTATTTTTGGACTAACATATCTTTATTTTAATAAATGGCTTGTGCACAGAAACCCCATATTGTAAGGCAAGGGTAGAAAAAATATGCCACTGGATTCTGACTGGGGAGCTGTGGCTCAGTGAGTCAGATATTGGCTTGCTGACCGTGAACATTAATTGGGAGTGGTGCAGGACGGAGGGCCTGGCAAGTGACACCTTATATTCAATCGTATGGTAGGGAAAACCGAATTCCTGTGTACACATTGACGGCCATGTCAAGAACCCTTGACAGTTGAAATTCGAAAAAAGAGTAGACTGTAGTGTAACTGTCCGGGCAAAATTTTCCTTTTAGCACACTCTATGAGGTATAACCATCTTGATTAGCCCTGCCTGATTTCAAGCACATGTTTTTAGACCACTTTGCTACCCAACGAACAATACAAATCTAACATGTAATACCTGTAAGACATAACCACACACAATCAAACAGTAGTAAAGATATACAAACCTTGTGAACCTTGTGTTTCTGAGTCCCCAGATTGACTACCAGCTGGGGGAATATACGTAATTTTAAAATTTAACTTAGACTGAAAATAAATAAAAAACATTATTCATTACTATAAATGAATATATTATGGTGCTGAAATATCTAAATAATAATTTAATCAATTACAGTTTATGGATGGCTATATCAATTTAGGGTCTTTACATAACTTTGAGATCTATTGGAGTTGTTTATTACTGTGATGCAAATATTTTTTATCATACATCTTCAACTATATACATGTACAGAATGCTTCAACAATGGTAACAGCACCATATATAGAGTCTAGCATGATAAATTCTTTAAAAACTCACAATTATCTTCAATAACTGCAAGTAGGGTGTGGGTGTAGGCCAAAAAATTGTAATCAAAATTTACAATAGTCAATCTAACTTAAAGGAGCTAAATCCCTAATATTTGGGACCTAGAAATTGACACAAATGGGTCGCAATGCACATAATGTAATATGAATGTATATAAATTGATTTACATTCAATCGTTTCTGTTTTTACTCTAATATCAAATCAGTTGTGTTCGGCAAAATACGTCAGAAGTCTCAATCGAATGACAATCGCTAGCGTCTGGTTATTCAAATTTACACTGATAGCATTTATTGAGCATGCTCTCCAGATAAAAATATGTTGTCACCGTTTGACATGACTTGTGGAATATGTTTAGCTTTGTTCTTCAAGTCCCTTTTTACAAATTGCGCTGAAATGCATTATGGTACACGATTTGTGTTCCAATGGTAAAATGTTTATTTTGTCTTAAATATTGGATATAAGAAGCCCATCTTTTCCCAGTAAAATCACAACATCAATGTTGATTTAAATTGACAAATAATTCGTGTTTTCAATGTCGAAGACTTTGGATGATATTGAGTTAGAGACTTAGCTACATGTACATGTAGTTTAAACCACATTAACAGTAGTTTATAACCCTTTTCTACTCGCTGACCCATTGGGACAATTTGCAGATCTCTGAGCCCCACACAACAAACATCTGCATTTACTCTGTTCAGTCAGAAAACTAAGTTTATTTAATCCAGGTTCTAAATCATGTTTAAGGAAGCTGATTTCTGGACGACTTTCTGGACGTATAAGATTGTAACAGGGGGTTGCTTTAATAAGCAGAGAATTTATTACATTGAATATAATATTATCATAAAGATTCTATTGCTAAAAATTATATATTATTTATTACCTGATGTGGTCTGCCATTAGCATCTAACAGATTTTCACTGAGGGTTTTAGATTGAAGACCACCACGTGTTAAGTCACCTAACTTTACCTTTAGTGTTCCTAATAATCTACAATGTATAATAAATACATATTTATAATCATTTAATAATCAGTGGTCCTAATCTACAATACATAATAAATACATTTATATAATCATGTTATCATCAGGGGCATAACTGGGAAAGCATTATCAAATTATAGTACCCTGTCACAGTAGGAATCAAAAATGAAGAATTCTCAAAATCTGTGCCACATTCAAGAGCAAATTTCAAATTGATCTAAATTCTTACACCTATGTAAGAATGTTTTTCGAATGTGGTTCAATTGCTACCCAAATACTGCCCAAAGTCTGGTCAGAGAGTACTGCTTCTTCAGCTGGTCACCGGTCTTGCCCATCTCCCTGGTCTTCTTTTCCAACAGTGAATCGTTCAGTTCCTTCTTCATGTAGTTTTGAGGGTTCTTGTTGTGGAGGTAATCTTGCTTGGGGGCCTAAAGCCAGACAACTATCTCCTGCTCCTCAGTGAAGTCAGCCATCCCCAGCTCTCTTTTGTGCTTCTTCTGGGACTTTGCAGCCTTACTGGAAGGATGCTCATCACTGTCACAAGAGTACTGCACTGCTGACTGATGGACCTCATTCACTATGTCCATCTGGGAAGGTGCTGGGGCATCTTCAACAATAGAAGCATGTTCTTCGGGGCCTTCTTGGGCTACATCACTGACCATGGAGGAGTTCTTAACTGTGACAGACCCACGTCTTTGGCAATATGATGTGATGTTGACCAGGTGACAACTCAATGCAGAGCAATCAAATTCATGTAAAGCGATATCTACTGAAGAATGTATTATTGGGTGATAAATGATTTTAACACAAATATATCCAATATAAGTTACTAAATGCTGCTTAAACAATTTATGTAAGATTTTGCTGTGAGTTATAACGCAGTTATTTCCCTTGTAAAAGAAATTTCAATAATCCGACCACCAGATTAGTCACTTTTAACATGAACATGTCAAATGACTAGAAGTTAATGATGCATCACGTCTCACATGATAAAAACTAACAAACAAGTTATGCAATGAAAACAATAGCTTTCATTCATAATCTTCATGTCTTGTAAACAACTTCCTCACGATGAGTCAACATAGTCTTAAAAGATGCTAAAAGAATACCCACTCAAATAGTTAAAGATGCATTATGTAATAGCTTGATCTTCTGCACAATGTTACATAGATTATAATTTAGTTATTTATTTACATGACAAGCCCCTAATCAACTCTCTAGGCTATTAATTAATGGCTGGGATATTCAGTGGATTATAACTCCTGCGTCATTTAATCAGCTTAGTTAAAATGGGAAACTAAGACTTTGTTTTTTATCGTAGCAATGACATTTTTATTGAAATGAAATTTGTAATGTTTTCATTCATGTTAGTACATGTTATTGGAACCCAACAACAACTCCATAAAATTAATCAAACGCTATGGTAGTTTTGACGGTCTTTATATCGAAAAAACAAATATTGTCCAGCTCTCTACATCATATGTAAATAATCTTAATTATAATATTAGTTCATATCGTACAAAAACAACATTTTTAGCAAGTCTTTGATAGATCTGTGAACCTAGTGATGGTCCGATAATCGGTTTCAAAGTCAGTATTGGCCGATACTCAGTCATTTTGCAAATACTGGAGTCGCCGATATCTGTTTAAAAGAACTTGGCAAAAAAACTCTAAAATATTATTTGAGTTGTGAACAATTAAATCATTAATTTGCTTGACACTCGGTACGATTATTTTAGTTGCCTTATTCACACATTTTTCGAGAGTTTGAGTCTCTTGAGAGTTTGGGTCTCTCAACAATGCGGTTTTTTTAAGAACACTGTTTCTGCGCATGTGCAAACAGACATAAATATACAACACTGAAACTGATAAAACATGCCACTGGAATATGGAATAATTCCATTGCATGATGATCAAAAAGATAGAACTAGAGAATGCAGCAGTATGTCGTGCAGACCTCTCTTTGATCCCATTTCAATGCATGTTGATATTGTACGTCATCATGAAGGGATTTTATACAAGAAATAAGAGATCACAAACTTGAACAACAATGCCCATTTAGGTTTTCAATTTTTTATATAAAATTTATAAACTATGAAATAAACAACAGTCCTTTTTTCATTATAATTATATCGCAAAATTGTCTGAAAATATTGCGATATCCGTTTCCAAGGATATCGCCCACCTCTACCCAAAATTGCACAAAACGATGCCAAAACTTAAACATGCCCTTCATCCACACAAGAAAACTTGCACCTTCAGTGCTCACTACATGACCTGCAGTCATTCAAACTTGAGCACCCACTTAGAAAAATCCTGGCATAGTGCATTAGTAATTTTACTTTGATCGATATCTCAAACCCACATGTATTGAGAAAGTTATAGTGACGTAAACAAATGACAGTTGTGTTTTTAATAAAATAGTAAACTGATATTGTCAACACCTGCTTTAAAATCAATACAACTATTCTAGAATATAAATATCATAGCAGAATAAATACATCCTATATCTGTTGTCTAGAACAATACATTTTTTTGTTTTATTCAATATCTATATGGTATGTCCAGTATTAAAGGAAGGATTTCACAGGGGTAGCAGTTGAATTTGTCTTCTTCGTTAGCCTACCTGTCATAAAAATTTAAAGATGGCTATAGCTAAAGTTATGAATTATTTATTTATTGATTAAGAGGCAATGAAAAATTTAACATGTTAAAATAATAATATTTCTAAGGACAAGAGATAATTGTAAGGTTGCTTGGCAACAAAGCATACGTCACTGACGGGTCGTCCAAGCTGTCAACAAGTGTTGTCATATCTTTTCTTTGATTAAGAGTGTTTACCCATCAAGTAATTATCAGAAATCATAAGAATTTAGTTGTTGAAATTATTGGATATTGTTGGAAATCAATAGGATTCTTCATCTCATGGCTTTAAACACTGTGTGTTAATTTCAAGTCAATCAGATGATAACTTGGGTCTCTAAGCGTCCACATAAATGTGAATATCAATCAGATATTAAGTTCAGTCTCCAGCTAAGATTGTCCACAATTAATCGCGTATGCCGGATACTAGACAGACTGACAGAAAGGGATAACGACAATAAACAACCACATTTCAATTTAGGCATATAAAAATGTAGCTGCAATTACCATTCATAGAACTGTTGAGATTATCTGAAGTATTTATTGGTAATTTGTTAAATGAGAAAACTGATCTAGTTTTTACCTGTTTCTACCAACCCGTTCCCAATCTTTGATTTCTATAACCACTTCATCGTTACTGCTAGCTGGTACTCCTTGTAAATCAAAATCTAATGTCTGAAATAAAAGATGAAGATGTTTTATTAAACATTCAACTTCATTTAATTGCATTTCATCTATATTTCTCATACCTGTGCATGTTGCACAATAATGTCAAATGGTATTGTTAAAGATGAATCGCAACATTTGTTCATTACATGCACTGCATAATTTAGCAGAAGATGTCTTACATGTACAGGGTGACACAAAAAAAAACGTTCATCAATAAAAATCGAATAACTTCCAAAATTTTATTTAGATTAACACAAAAATTCAGCTACATTAGGTTAGGTCTATGTAGCAGACATCTCCAAAGTTTCAAGTCTGTACCACAAAAACTCTTTGTTTAACTGGCGCTCAAAAAATGTGCTCTAAATGAGCTCCCCGGTGGTGCAAGCACATTTGGATCCGGCGGGCAAAGTTCTCAATGACCCTCCCACATTCTTCCCTTGGGATCGCTTTTATTGCTGCTGTGATTGCTGCCTTCAGATCAGGGATAGTCTGGGGGTTGTTGCCATACACCCTGTCCTTAAGGTATCCCCACAGATAAAAATCTGGGGCGTTCAAGTCCGGTGAATGCGGCGACCACTCCGGGTCACACCTGCGGCTGATCAGTCGGTCAGGGAAACACTGCTGTAGCCATGCCAATGATTCATTTGAGGTGTGGGGGGTGGCACCATCCTGCTGGAACCACTGGAGGTCCCTGAAGACCCCTCTTCGTCGACCAAGTTTAGGTGATGAACGCTTTTTTTGTGTCACCCGGTACAATACATGTCAGGTAAAGATGTCTCAGACGATAAAAATAATCTCAAAATTCAGTAGCAGAGAAGTCCACCAACAACTTAAAAAAAAAATTCCCAAATCTATAATCGGAACGACACAAGCCAATACTACTGTCCAATACTACTGAGAGAGAGAGAGAGAGAGGGGATTTACTCAAGACTAACTCTGTCACTTGGCAGGTCTTTATTCAATAAATAGCTTGTGCACAGAAGTCTTTAACAATGCCTCAGATTACAGAAATGAATTGAAATGTACATGTATACAAGGGACCTCGGTTTTCGTCCTATCTGAAAGACTAGATACATGTAGCTGTCCTTGTCAGGCCCTCTGTACGGCACAAGGGGAAACCACATCACAAAATCCTGATAACTTTCTCGGCCAATGCAGGGATCAAACAGGGGACCCCCAGGCTTGCAAGCCAGCATTTTACCCACTTAGCCACCATAATCAACAACACATGTGTTAGAACACCCTGCACACCAACTCCCCCACCCACCCCACTGTCCCCCACACCAAGGCCACAACCCATAACTGAAATACCACAGATCAGATTCAACATTTCAACTCATTTAAATATTTGATTACAATCATGTTACATGTACTACAATAAGATTGCACTTGTCAAAGCATTGTTCAAATTCTTCCTCTCTTCTCCTTTATCATAGAAGAATTAAATTTACTTTCTTAAAGCATTATTTCCCATCCCTATTCTCTTTTATGATAAAATAATGAGCTTGACCATATTGCTTGTATGTCTCCTTACATGTCCTTTGTTAAATCATAATGTGCCCCTCCCTATTCTCCTTTATCACAGAATAAAGGGCCTGAACATGGTACATGTATCTCTCCATAGATTCCTTTCTCCAAAAATTATGTCCTATACATGTACTCCTTACTTGAACAAGTTACGCATGAATGTCTCTTTAGATTTCCTTTCTCAAAGCATTATGTCCCCCTCGTTTGTGATAAAATAATAAGTCTGAACATGGTACATGTTTCTCTCCTTAGATTTCCTTATTAAAAGCATTATGTCCTACATGTACTCCTTACTATCCTTTTTCAGGACTTGAACAAGTTATGCATGGATGTCTCTTTAGATTTCCTTTCAAGTGATTATAATGCATCCCCCTCCTTTGTGATAAAATAATAGGCTAAAACATGTAATTACATGTATGAGAGAGAGAGAGAGAGAGAGTGAGAAATGGGGTTTAACGTCCACTCGACTCAAACTAGGTCATTTCGGGACTAACTTATGGTTCAATTTTATTTTAATAATTCGCTTGCGTGTAGGGGTCTTTAGCAGTGGGAGGAAATCGGAGGACCCGGAGAAAACCCACGCGGTTGGAATTACATGTACCGGTATGTCTCCTTCGATTTCCTTTCTCAAAGTATTATATCCCTGTCATTTATCATAGAAAAAAGGGCTTGAACATGTTACATGTTAGATTTCCGTTCTCATTAAGCATTATCTCCCCTCCCTCCTTATTTTCCCTTTCATCAAAGAATACAAGATTTAAATTTAAATTTATTACTTTGTAATGTGCTTTACACCATAGTATACAATATATACCTATTGATTATAAATCTGTATATAACAAGTACAATTAACCACAGCTGTTATTATTCAAATTTAATCTTTCTCTTCAGTTAGAATTTATTGATATAAGTATATGAATATTTAAAAGTTGGGGAAACAGATTTTAGTATAAGAATAAAAGCGTAAAAAAAAATCAAATCATATTGATGTCTGCCTTCCGCAATAGTAAACTCGTTTTATTGAGGTTAAAAAATTTGCGTAAAGGTGTCAAATCAATAATACACAATATTGTAACAAAAAAGTAACTGTTTTTACGTCTTGTTATAATATGTGTTGAATGCTACAGAGGATAATGTTGAACAGAGAGCAGAATTTCTGCATATTCTCGGCCATGAAACAGATTGTAATGCCGATTTCAAGAAAATACCCTGGTCATTTCAAGACAAACACTTCAGTTATTTTGTTGTATAGGTGTATATGCAATGCTAGGGATGATTTCGATCTATTCTTCACTGAGGCACAGATTGTAATGACGTTTTGTTAACACAATACCTCTGTTATTTCGAGACTAACATATAGTTATTTTGTGATATGGCAATACTTGGGAGGATAATTTGCAGAGAGCTGCATTTCCGCCTAGTATTCAACCAAGCATGGACCGAAATAATGGCGACAATATGTATCGACCGTTGTTACAATACCCACCTCTGCTTGTCGCGAACTAGTTCGAATTCACAAGACCTTAATTATAACCACCCCAAACCAATTAGTTTGTCACATTTATTGCAGGGTTGTATCCACAAGATCTTATGACCATTCATACTCTTCTATCCCCACCCCACCCACTCCCTCTGATAAATATGGTATGACAATTCAAAGCTGCAGTATTGTATTTTTATAAAGAGGTTTATAGCAGTATAAACATCATTGATAAACTATTAAACATATAGTTAAGTATCCCACACCCTTATATACCGTTATCTGATATCACTGTATATACACCAGTAAAAGTATATACATATATCTCCTATATGTCCCACCTACAATTAACTAAACATAAAACATTCTTTTCTAGGTCATCTTACCTCTAACTGTTCCCCAATGTGTGTATCTTTATTGTTTTTATGTGATATTTTATAACATTTATTAAATTTATAAGTAAGATACATACATTAAAAGGTTGTAAAATACAGATGTGATGACATTCTTTGATGTTGGGGTATCATTATTTAAAATAATGGTACAGGCAATGTGCCAAGCGTACATTATTTATACTAGTTAAAATTTTGGCCCTGTGTGACATATTTCATTCTGTTGTTTCAAAATATTACTTAAAGTCTCACATAATCTATTATTTTATTGCACAGATTTAACCACCGAATAATAGGTCTGTTTAAAACCAATAGCCAATAGTCAATTCATTAATTACATACTCAAACATTTTTTTCTAGAAATACAACTGCTCGTCCCTGATTAGCCTCAGTGGGAAATGCTCATTATATAACCCAGTCGATGTATTCAACTAATGAACATTTTACCTCATTTAGCAACAGATTTATTGTGTTCCAAAAAGTGTGCCAGACAGACAGAACGACCAACAAACAAACCAATCTTATTAGTCTCCAGCTTTCTTTGAAATGAAATGGGGTTTAATGTCCTACTGTTCTGCTCTGACTCGGATAATGGAGACCGGCATACACATCACACGGCTATGAAGAGAATTTTGTCCCAGACAGTGGTACTATTCCTACACTTACATCGAATTCCAACTGCCAAGGGTTCTTGTATGTGCATTCCACACGGGACATCAGATTTTCGTCCCATCTGAAGACTATACATGTACCTTGTCCCTAGCCCGGCTGTATGTCCTGCACCACTTACAAAGACAAATCCCGCCGGAAAATGCAGATGAACTTTCTCGAACCAACACCAGGATCAAACACGGGTCATCCAGGTTAGCAAGCCAATTGTCTTACTCACTGACTCACCATGGCTCCCTCCATTCTTTGAAAGGTGGAGGACAAAATTAAAGGGTGCACACAGAATCATGTATTATTTTAAAATGTTCTATAAACAAACTAATTTCATGTGAATGTCAGCTGTGTTTTGTATTTTGGAAGTTTATTGGTTGTAGCTCTGAGCCTGATCTCTAAATTTATGTTCAAATGCCCAAAAAAATCATTTTTTACAAGTATGCTAATTGAAAGCAAAGTAATTACTGAACCTTTCTTTAAAAAAAAAGCTTGCTACCTGTCTTTAAGATAGCTTTATTTTTGAGCTGGCTTATGTTAGCCATCTGAATAGGGTGACTAATTATAAGACAAGGCAGGTTTTAGCTGTTTTAGGAATGTATGAAACAGGGTTTAATGTTTTACTTTTCTTCATCTGGCTATGAGGGAAATTATAAAAGAACTGCTGTCAAGGTTTTTACATGCACATCAACATGTCTACAGGACCTAGGTTTTTTTTTTGTACCATCCGCGGTGAACAACTAGGTGTTGTCCTTGCCAGGCCCTCTACATGTATGTGATGCAGAGGTGGAAATCAGAAACAGAAAGGCGCAGAATGTTGAAAATTGATAGGGTTCATCCGCTCATGAATCCAATGTTTCCCGCAAAATATATAAAAGACTTTAAATCAGTAGTTCTCAACCTTTTTTTGCCAACGGCACACCTTGGAACATATGAAAAAATAGCGCACACACCTGGCTAAATAATATACGAAAAATATTTGAATTTTGCAAAATAAAAACATGGCAACTTATAGACGGCATACAAATGTAGACACTGACTAGTCATAGACACATAGAATGACTCAAACTGAATAAAGAAAATCACAGCTATGAACTTACCAGTAGACACTAGTGAATACTCAATTGGGCTCACGTGGTTTTTCACATTTTCTTAGTGTGCCGTTCAAAATTTCGCGGCACACAGGTTGAGAATCACTGCTTTAAATCATCCACAATTTTATTTACGCCACAGTGGACGGGCAGGGGTGGGGAGTATCCAGGAATAAACTGACCAATTTAAATTGCATTGGTACATGTACATATTATTCAACAACCTTGATTCCTTGAAAAAATTCAAATGTTTTCTATGTGAGTGTTACAGCTTATTTACGAAACTGCCCAACACAACTGCACTCTAGACCACCGCTAACCACCGGAGTGACAGAACTAATATACAGTCTTTAAAGATACTTTCCCCGCATACAAACTGTGTGATTTGATGATATACATGTATTTGGACTAAAAAATCCATCCCAAACCTTTGTATACATGTAGGCAGGTAAATTCTTCAAGCTATAAATAAACTGATGTTAAAGGCCATGTTTGTCATCTTGCTTGTTTGAGTCCATTTTTCAGAATGTATTTTTCATTACTTAGTCCATTTACCATACATATTGAGGCCTAAGTAGATTCCTAACTATTTTCTGTCAACAACTTTTTCTGCCATTTCATTGCAGAGACTTTTGTACGTTGAAACCCCTCAATGTTCCCAAAACTTCCTAACCATTTGATCAAGAAATAACAACCGATCCCTGAGTCAAGCAGTGGCGGCGCCAGCCGTCGGTGATTGGAGGGGCAAAGCTGGGGCAAAGTCCAAGGTTAAGGGGGCAAAGGCACAAGCTTCAACTAGGGGTAGGGGGCACCGATCGACGAGATAAATAGATCTGACCAGATACCTTCCGTCGCCTGATCACTAGTTTATCCGACTAGAGAACAAAATGTCAAACGAACGGACTTGCGAACCTCAACGAATTCCCCTTGTGAATGCCAAAGTAGCGAGTCAATTGGGGACCTCACCAAGAAAATTTTGAAAAATAGACTGTCGGAAATGCTCTACAACATGCAAGTTTATGACTGAGTGGGGATGTGGGATTTATTCACCGTAGAAGGTTTTGATTACCGAAACGTATCACAAATACTTTTTTTTATTTTCTAAAATTATTGGGGGGGGGGGGGGGGAAACAGAGGGCAGACCAGATTGCCCCACCCCCCCTGGCGCCGCCACTGGAGTCAAGCCACCACACTATAAGCTGGCAGACAACAGTTCGGTTGCCAGTTAGTAATACCCTGACATTTTTGCCCAGTGCTTGCAGCATAGGTGTTTTTCATGTAATCCAGTATATTTCTAGTACGATTGGGTGTCTATACTTTCCATACATGTACCAAATTTGCCATACTTTTATTGGAAATAACCACCCGATAAATACTTTCTGGACAACGTATCTTTAAATAGTTTCCAGATATTCAAGTGACTTGGATGGTTTGAGGCACATGTTTGAACAGTCGTTTCTGACAGTTTGGGGCAATAGTGGATGCAGTCGCTCTAGGTGGTTTAAGTGCTAAATGTTTCATAAAGATAAATCATTTAATCAATATCAAGTAATCTATATGTCAACCAGACTTCAGTCCCTTTCAATTTAAAAAAAAACCACAAACAATGACTGGTAACAAACTTCTTAAAAAAATCTTTAAAGTTTTAAAAGAATTTTCCAGCTATTATTTTAAAACAAGCTTACTCATTGTCGAAACATTTCTTTATTCATCATGGCCTTAAACCAAGAAACAATTTAATACATATAAAACAATAGTGGGCTAGACTTGTAAACAAACAAAGATGGACAATCTATCATGCTTTCATGGATAACAAATAGCAATATTGCTTCAACTCTGAAACCTCATATAATCTTATTTATATCATCCTTTAAAGATACATTCCCGGGTACAAACTGGGTGATTTGATGATATATTTGGACTAAAAACATATTCAAACTAATTAATTTATCATAATTTTGCTTCAAATCCTTCTCAAAAAAATGCAATTGTCAGGGAATACCGGCTATAAAAACTCGTTCAAAAGAGGTCATGTTTGTGTCACATGACACAACGGGTGCGATGTTGGAGTCTCGAGAATTCATTGCATACAAAAGACGATGTTGCGTTTATCACTGACTATTTATTACAAATATCGAAGTCTAATTAAATTCTCGGATTATCCACTGCCCGCGTCTTTTTCCGTGATTTTTATCTCAGAAAGTCGTGTACGTCTAACTCTTCATAAACTTTATCAACATGTACATCAAGCGCTCAATCTCCGCGTGCAACCTTCGACGTCACGCGTGCAGACACTCCTAATTGTCGGGCTGTCGATTAGGGAAACCCGTACATTTTTGTCCTGTATGCACTCCATGAGGGTTTTTCAGGGAATCCATTATTTTTCTAGTAAGATTGGATATTTCTACTTTCCATATATACCAAAATTGCCATACTTTTATTGGACATAAGCATCCGATAAATACTTTTTTGGGAATGTAGGTTTAATAAATGTAATGTATTTATTCAACATAATGAAAGTTCTTTAAAACTGTGCATCAATGAAAAAGTTAAGGTGTATGCAATTAGGTGACAAGAGGGAGGGATTGAGGGGGGGGGGAGAGAGAGAGAGAGAGAGATGTGTTTAACATAGGTCATTTCGGGCTTAACACATGGCTCAATTTTATTTCAATAATTTACTTGCGCGTAGGGGTCTTTATAAGTAGTGGGATTTAACTGGAGGACCCGGAGAAAACCAACGAGGTTAGACAGGTGACCCTACTCCTTGTCACATACAACCGGTGAATCGAAACCACGCCAGTTGACTCAATAAAAAACCTTATAATACAGCAATTACTCATTATTAAGACAAAAATCAAAAACATCCATTTTCACTTTTGACAGTGTATCTCTTTGCAAGTGAAATGGGGCCGTCAGATAAGCCGCCCATATGAACTGTTTATGTTCATGTGTAGGCAATTGGCCTGTTATTAACATACACTGGTTATCTCTAATAAAAACAGCAGTGCATTTCCACAGTTTTGTATTGTTTCTGAATATCCCCTACTTTTTTTGAAGAGTATATTTATTTTCAACAGTCAAGGGCTCTTTTACATGCAATTAATTTAACATCCTACTGTTCTGGAAAAACTGGGCTAATGAAGACTGCTATCGTGTTAAAAGGTTGGGGGGTGGTAGAGTGAAAGAGTAATGTGTACCTACATGTAATAGGATATTACACTTCAGCTATATCATATATTCATATTAATAAATACCATCCTGATTAAACATAAGTACAAATTTCAAGTATGGGTTGACACTGGAATGTAATGAGTAATCTTAAACTATTACATGTACTTCTGGCCACATTCATGCATACATACATGTATATATATTACATGTATAATATGAATGGTTATATAAACGGATAAAATGTAAAGGGAATACAGTCAATAAATATTTTTAAAAATTCAAAATATTTATATCAAAGACTGTTATTGAATAACTTAGCTATATAGAACATAATCAATTATATAATAATAATGGAATGAAAGTATTATTATTGACTTGGACACACATCAATATTTGAGTGAACTCAACAGAAATTGACTTAATATTAAAATGACTATATATTTGACTTTCATTTTGGCATGTTTCCCATTTTAAAGAAGATACGTTCTCTACAAAATGAAAGTAGTAAGCTCAGAATAAAAAAAACAAGAAATAAATTCTTATTTATCTACCATGTGGTTTGTTCCGATTCTGTATTTAAGATGTAAATGTATCTACATGTCTATGTATAATGCAGGTCTAATGTTACTTTTGTAAGATAATATTTAAAATATGTAGGCCACTAATTATAAACATGCAATAGAACACAATATGCATAATACAGATATATATATACACCTATTATACTTATCCACATAGAAAGCCACAGGTAGTCATAAATGAAGTTTGAGAAATATCCATTACGGAAAAGAATTGTGCAGTTAGTTTCGTGTTGTATTGTAGTTGTACACAAAAATACAACTTCTTGCTTGGTCTTTCCAATCAGTTTTAAAGTGAGCTTTTTGTGCACAACTGCAGTACATGTACCACATGAAACTGTGCAATCATTTTCCTTAATGGATATTTCTCAAATTGCATTTACATGTACGACTAACCTAAGTAATATTTTATGAATTTTACAATTCTTTAAACAAAGATTTGAATATTAAACGAATGTGAAAGAAATTAGTGCTAGATACACAAGATTAAATGATACCTGGGTTACAGTGTATGTTTAGGAATATCTTGCATTAAACTGTGCAATCATTTCCCTTAATGGATAATTCTCAAATTGCATTTACATATATGTATGAAATGCATTGATGTCAAACGAACAGCAAAATGATCCAAAATTTTATTGCCATGAATACACATGAATCTAGTTCAGACGGGGAAGTGTGCGTTGTACATCGGTTTTTACCCCATATATTGTACAACTATGTATATGTAAAGATACATGAATCATTTGCGTGAACAAACCTGTCATTGTTTTATTTAGAAAAAGATATAGGAAGTGATAAAATATTGTATGACATAAGATTTGTAAATTGCTAACAGATAATAATGAGTGAGGAATTCAACTGCGGAATACAAGTTTTCCCCAAAAATTCATATCTACATGTATATTTATGCATGTATTGTAATCAAATTCATATACAAATTGTCTAATAAGTTTGTCAATTTATATGTTTTTGATATGCTATTATCATAAAAATTGTATCTTTTAAACTAACTTCACATTTATAAATGTGTCATGAACGAGAGTATTTTGCCAAGGATGCAACATTACTCCCATTCACCATTGCTGTCCATTTTGGGATAATCTATAATACTGTGGTACATAGTCTTTATTTTAACAATTCACTTGTATTGCAGGTGCATTTAGAAGTGGGAAGTGGAAGGAAACTGGAGTAAGCACAGAAAACATGTGATCAAGATTAGGCAGAAACTCTTACTCCTGGTCACAGACTAGCACAGAATTAGACTACTCAGCCATCCAGCAAGCCTGCCGGGATATCACAGCTGGAACAAAGTGAATGATTTACATAAAAATATTTCATGTTAGTCCCAAAATTACCAAAATCGGTTGATGTGGGCATGTAAAAATTTACTATTTTCAGACATCAGACATGCATGCTAAGATTTCATATCTGGGGCAAGTGAATGATTGACATAAACATATATTTCATGTTAGTAGCAAAATTACCTAATTTGAGTGGATGTGGGCGTATAAAAATTGATCATCTTCCACATTAATTTTGCATCAGTGCTTTAATACAATCAGTCATCAGTAATTTATTCAAGTAGTCTAATTAATGCTTAAATATGTCGGGAAATCAATAATCATGACATTATAATTAGTCAGATAATTAATACAGATTGGCCAGTTATAAATAAATATCTACATACAGATGTAACTATAAGTTCACATACATGTACCGTATATATATATATATACACACATATATAATTATATAAAATAACCCAGGCAAGAAGAATGAAGGGATTGCACACGCCTTCATAATTATTTTGATTTTTTAATAAAAGAATTAGAAAATCCTTCACAATTATTCTGATGGAGAATGAAAGAGTTTCTAATCCTTTATTATTGATTCAAAGCCTTAAGGGATTGTATGGCGGGGATGATTTAAATCCATTTAAAATCTTAGCAATCCGATGGTCTAGAAGAGAGCTTGTCATGTGAATAAATGTCTAAATTTGAAGCCAGAAGAAAGTTTAAACTTTTAAACGGTCGTAGCTTTATATAATCTATTGGCTAGTTTATTTTCATAGTGCATCCAGTGATTAAACTGAAACATGATCATGAAATGGTGTTTAACGTCCCATTTTTCTGTAGCAACAAGGCTAATGAAGATGGGAAATACGCATACAGTGCACTATCAGGGGAATTTTGCCCAGACAGCGGCACTATGGCCTAATTTTTTTAATTGTCAAGGGTTCTTTTAACATGCATGCTATTGCTAATGTGTAAAAGAGACTTCAGAGTTTCGTCCCCTTCAAATGAATCATGATCAAATACGAGTTATAATATATAAGTTATTTATGATTGTTTAAATATTGTAAACAGTTGTGGAGTATAGAGTAGTGGATATCTAAATGATATATAGTCCAGTAATCAATTCTATACTGAATTACCCTTTCTTGATATGATAGATAAATAAACTTTGTCTCCTAGTGTGTGAAACATTCATTTATAGCCCAATTTGAAGAATGGCAAAGAAGTCTGTGTGTATGAAATAGCTTTATTTACGATAATGTTTGCTTCTTAAAAGTGATATTTTTGAGCCAGCGTCTTAAAAGTGATTTTGCTAAAAATGAAAGTAATAAGTAATAATTATTTACAAACGTAACTAGCAGATATTACATGCAGTAATAATTGTATTTGCATACATGTATATATACAAGAAATAAACAGAAAAACAAACATGGCAGAGACATTCTATTCCCTTTGTTTATACTCCCAACTATATATGTACACCCAGACAACAAAATTTAAAGGAGCTAAATCGCTAATATTTGGGACCTATAAATTGACATAAATGGGTCACAACGCATATAATAATGTAATATGAATGTATATAAACTGATTTACATTCAGTCGTTTCCATTTTTACTCCAATTTTAAATCAGTTATATTTGGCGAAATGCGCTAGAAGTCTCAATCGAATGGCAATCTCTAGTGTCTGGTTATTTCAGTCTACACTGATAGCATTTTTTGTGCATGCTCCCCAGGTAAGAATATGGCGTCACTGTTTGACATGACTTGTGGAATATGTCTGACCTCGTTCTTCGAATCTTTTGTTACAAATGGCACTGAAATGCATTATGGTACACGATTCGTGTACCAGTGGTAAAATGTTTATATTGTCTTAAATATTGGATATCAGAAGCTCATCTTTTCCTGGTTGATTTAGAGACTTAGCTACTTTAACCAGAAGGCATTTCAATAATATCTAATCCATTCATATATATATATATATACTCCCACTTTTGTAGGTACACAAGGATTGTAAAACTATGGTAAAACTTAACCAGAAGCCATTTAAATTTTATATATTATGATCCCAGCTTGTTAAACTACACATATTGTATGTACACCCAAACTACCAAAACTAGAAGCCTACATCCGCAGTCCTACTACATGTTAAAATTAAGTGTGTAACTGTACAAAGGATGAATCTGACTACTGGTACATGAACATACCTACACCACAACATACACTTCAGTAACATAAGTTTGCTTTCATCCCACACAATACTAACTGACCTATTTCTCCTGACTAAAAACCTAGCAAGATTTAATCAATGATCAATCTTCTACAATAAAAGACCATCTTTTATTTATGTGTGTAGTAGAGGAGTTTATATATTGTGTTTACAAGTTTCTACTAAAAAGATCAACCTTCATTTTATTAAACATTCTTATGATCAATGATTTATATATATATATAAACATAACCCAACTTCCATAAACCAAACGGTTCAAAATGTTATCAAATAAATCTACTTTAATCATTTTTAGTCTAACAGTAATTTTTATTTTTAAGGTAGCTTGTCTTCATGTTGGGGTCGAATTATCTTTCTATTTATGTTCTCAAAGTAGCACCTGACAGTACACTGAACATGTGTACATGTACATGTTTGGTCTGTAGTGCATGCATATATTACATTATTTTATGTAAAAAAAACTCTTAATTAAATTGCATATTTTATATCATTATAATGGATCCAGTACTTCATGAAAAATAAGGCATTTAACAAATTTTAATTAAGTATTATTAACTACAAAAGCAAAAATAATTCTTCAATTCAACCTTTATTATAAAATAAACACAATTTTAATGTGTAATAAATATTAATTATTGTATTTTTAAAACATCACGACTGCTGTGAATTATATAAAATACATTTAGTAACAATAATAGTGAGCTCTATGTATATTGCGCACATTCAGTCAAAGTTAATATGCATATATAAATAGTAATCAATAAATAAATTCAGTCAAGCTTACATGTTTATTATATGTTTATCCTTATCTATGAAAATTGGGACATTATGTAAGATAAATGTATGTTTAAAATTAATAGAAGATAGTGTCAAAAGATACGAAAATTACTAGTAAAATCAATACAATTCCATTTCATAGTCAGTTAAGCTCTTTAAGAAGTGTTACAAACATATAAAAATCCCTTTTAAAATAATAAAACTCTATTTTGTAGTCAGTTAATTCTAGTGTTGAAAAATAGGAAAAGTTCTTTAAAATAAAATAAAATTTCACATTATAATCATTAAAGCTCTTCAAGACAACTTTATAAAAATTAAGAGTAATTCTATGCACATTTTGGGTATATATAGTTTTATATTTATCACATCATTTATGTAAATATACATATATATTTATCTATAGATGTGTGTTATTGATTTGCAATTTCTGAATGTATTTGTAGATTGAAAGAAATATTTCTTTATGACCTCCTGGTACTACTATTCAATCAATTTGCTTGTGTATTATGGATACTATTGAATAAACTATATAACATTATTCATCATTATACAATGTTGCATATTTTTCTTGACAAAGCTATAGTTGTGAGTACTTTTAATTCATTGTACATGTATATAATGCTTTAAGTCATATTAACAAGTGAAACCATGTGTAAATGCCTTTTGTTTTTAGTGTGCTTGACAAAGCTATAGTTGTGAGTACTTTTAATTTATTGTATATGCTTTAAGTCATATTAACAAGTGAAACCGTGTGGAAATGCCTTTTGTACATGTATAGAAGGGCTTATACTGCTTGTTTTAAACTCAGGGATAAAGATAATATATGATGTTATATACGTCTCAGTGAATATCTACAACTCCCAGGTATAAATCGCCTGAGGTTATATTTATTTGCCCGGCTTATAACGCCACACTTTACCGACACTGTATGAGTTATCGGCATACCTCAACACCAAATTCTCACTATCCTAAACCTACCTCATTCCAAGTTGGATTAAGCTCCGATTTGACAACTTGTGTTTTCTTTTTCTGTCCTGCAAGTACAAAATATTAAAACATAAATGATAACAAAAGTAATTCAGGTTTCATCAATTATTGATAGACACCGCTGTCATTTTTTTCTCGCATTTTTGTCGGTATGCGAACTTTGTTTACATGAATGAATACTCATCATACATAATGCCGGTAGCCTTACCTTGAAACAACACGGATGCGTAAGGATCGCATTGACCAAATGTTTCTGGGTTAGGAACATTTGTAGCGCCAATTACAACAAGTTTTAAAGACATTGTTGAATTGTTTTATAATTTTGCTACAATTCCCTTGCTTTTAAGTATCCATACTCGACTTTTAACATCCGACAAACTTGTGCAGACAGTTCATCAAAACACTACCGCACCCTCAACCTTTTGGGAATTATGGGAATTTATAAGAGCGATAACTCTATTTAACAGCCCACTGTTGTCGCACCTGCCCAATTTAGTAATTAGTTCACGTTTGAGATAACCCGATTATAGATTTCACATAAATGTCACAATTTATAATGTTTTTTATGATATAGAATTGTAGTGCAATGAATTACAAAGTTGATAAGCTACCTAACTCTACGTCATGCAAATTCTATGATAACAATCTCTCTAAAACGAGTTCTTAATATTATATCAAAAATTTACCTTTTTTAAGCGGCGAATATTTATGTCAAATAAATTGTACTTTTTAGTATACTGATGAGAATGTCGTTTTAAAATAATTATCGTAAAATCATAACATATCTTTGTTTTGTTTTTTTCTTTGTGTTGTTTTTTTTATTTGTTCGTTTTGGGGTTTTTTTTCTTTGCGGAGGGGGGGGGGATTTTAAAGACGAAGGTGAACAATTCATCCTCGGATTCCAGGAAAGGCAATTATTATAGTGTATTGCTGCATATTGCTTTTGTATTCGAAATTATGATTTAAACGTTAATTAACGCCAAATAAATGGTATTGTTAATTACGTTTTACACTAAACGGGGGACGGCACAGTTGGCATGCTCATCGCTATGTTCCGTTTGATTAGACCTAATTAATCCCACTAAAGAGGGATTTCTGGGGCCATTGCTTCAGGAATATATGTATAGTTTGGGGCTCAAATTTCGCTCTGGGCTGGTCCTGTAAATTAATATTTTTTTAAGGTTGATATTTCTGATCATATGTAAATGTTTCTGTTTGGAAATAGTGTTTAACGTCCTACTTTGCTGATCCACCCGGGCTAATGAACATGGGTATACACCATGTAGTGCATAATGGGAGAAATTGCCAACTGCCGTAGGTGTCTTTAAAATGCGCTGTGTCCCTGTACGCACCAACTGTACACGGGACCTTGGGTGTTCGCCTCAATGCAGCCCCCCCCCCCCGCCCCAACTGCACATAGATAAATATCTACTTTGAAAACAGATCTCTGCCACGAACGACCGCCATATGTAAAATAATAATTGGGTCCTAATCCGTTTGACATCTTTCATAAATGCCTAGACTAAACAAACATTTTCAATTTTATTCAAATGGTAGCTTATATTATATACTTCTTAAAGTACTCGAAACATAGTAAGCGTTTTCGAATAAAAAAATAAAGAAGTCAAGTTAGGAATCAAAAGTCTTCGTGTCTCTTCTCAAGCTTGGCTAATTGTTAGGCTACTTTTGCCACGCCGGCACTAACCAATAAACTAACTAGATGATTTGTCAAGTGCAGTCGTCAATGAGTACAGTAACACACCCGCCACACCACCCAGGCCAACTTGTAATCTTGAAATTATTATCGGTCAGTAATGTTATATTATTATGAAATATATTGTAGATTACTAATAAACGATAGTTTGCTAAGTGATCCGTCCTTAACTCCTAATTTTAACTTTAACAATTTTTGAAATATGTACGCCTTTTTTTTCTATTTATCATCAGCGACATAAAGATAGACACAATTTAACCGTTCCTAACAAAATGCGATAAACAATGCGTATCTTGCAATTTGCTTTCGTTTCCATGTGTGGGCTTTTTGTTCAGATGAAGGGAATGAATTTTAGCGTCCCGGCCACAGCATATATCGACAACAATATTATAAAATTGTATGCTTTATATTAATAAAATTCTAATTTGAACACTTGCCCCTCCCGCCGCGTTAATTCGACCCTGATTGTTCATAGACCGGACGTTAGAATTTCCGCCTATACCCGTAACCTATTTTAAACTGACAAGACATCGCTTACATTCACATCGATGTGCATAGGTGGATTCCGTTTTCGTTCTTGAGAACTCCATAAACCCATTAATTTTATTCGATTTTCTAGTTAAAGTAGGGGGTTGGATGACCGAATGGTCAGCACGTGCGCGCTGTATCATACGGTCTGTCATTGAGTCATCTGGCGTGGTTTCGATTCCCCGGTTGTACGTGAAAAGAGTAGAGTCGCCGGTCCAACCTCGTGGGTTTTCTCCGGGTTCTCCGGGTTCCTCCCACTTCTCAAGACACCTAGGCACATGTGTTAGTACCGAAATGAACTAATTGGTGTCGAGTGGACGTTAAACCCCATTTATCTCTCTCTCTCTCTCTCTCTCTCTCTCTCTCGTTAAAGTATACCTAGTCAGTTATTCGTTTTGAACACCACAATAAAGGACTTATTAAAGGGAGGCAACTCTAATAGATTTGGCAACAGACTGCTAAAAAGTTTCCGGTAATATATGATTGTACTAGTCATTTAACCCAGGTACTGCATCAGCTGGGATAATGAAGAAGACGGGTATATAGCTTGAAGTGTATCGCTCATACATAGGCACCAACCACTGCCAACTCTTTATTCGCTTTCCAACTGCAGGTTAATGTGTAGACCCACAGTCTTGCACGACTAAAATGAGGACATCAGGCGGGAACATCGTGAGTTAGTCATCTCCATAATCACCGAGACTATCTCACACGGAGATACAACTAAAAACTAAAAATAAAAACTGATAAAAAGAAAAGGAGTGCGAAATCACACAGTACTTTTATTTATCTACATAATTTGAACAGCTAGTTAAATCATGCTATCTATCTATAAAGTTATGTAGTAATGTACAAATTAAATATTAAAATACCAGAACGTAAAGATTTATATAGTCTAAAATGAAACTTTTTATTTATCAATTTTTAGCGTTTTCCGAAAGTCTATCCGGATTGCCGCCCGAATTATTGTTTTAAAAATATGGCGTCTGTACTGCGCACGGGTCACTAAGGACTGGGTCCGGCGTCCATTCACTTGATTTGATATTACAATTCTTGTTGTTTATTTCATTTGTAATGGCTGTGTAGTTCATCTGGCCCAGTCGGAAATCAGTCTGACTCCAGACAAAATGTTTTAACCGATAGTCAACACAGTACAAATTCGCTGTATTCAATTAGTAAAATTAGTGTTTTATAAAATTTCGGGCACTTAATGAGGCGAACCAGATGATATATTAATTTATTTTTCACTTTACGCATCTGCCCGAAAAGTTAGATTGCCCCAATGGCTCGTGTGTCAATGTATCGTTGACACGTAAACAACTGATTGGATTGAAGTTTACTGAACAACAATTTCATATTTGACAAATATTGCTAACCTATGAGAATCCAGTGATTTGAGATTTTACCATTAAAATCAAAGAATAGTCAATAATATCAGTTTCAATATAAACGTAAGCTATTTTTGGGAGGGGGTTGGGCAGGGGCTTCCATTTACTTTAGAGCGCCACGTCCTCTATGCATCTTAATTCGGCATGTTGAGATTTGTTATGAATTCCGTCCCCTAATAGTCACGTTCAGAACAATCTTGGATATAATCGTGTTAATACAATACACCGTATATGCTAATCTACAGTCAAAGCTTCCAATACGTAACACGGATATAAGCTTCAATCCTTTATCGTGTATGATTACTATCGATTTCATAGGTTAAGGCCATTGTCGATGACCCGACAAAAATTCCATTCAATTTCCCGAATCGAATGTGTCCAATTATACCGTTGAGGGTGGTTATTCGTGGGTGATGTATTCCAATAAAACTGATTGATAATATTATAAATTTGAACCCTAAAACTAAAGTTCAATGAGCTAATGTACTTGTTATTTATTTAACAAAATTCAATTCATATTTTGGTTTATTTTTTGTTGTAGAAATTTAACAATTTTATCTTAGTTCATATTTTTTCTCAAAACCTCAGTCACCACCACTTGCATTTAAACGAACACGATCACGGACGATTTTAGATGATGCCGAATTTCCGAAAGTTGGCAAAATTAGTTTCCCGCGAAAAAGAAATTTATATACTAAGGCAAATTTAATACTAGTTTCCATTTGTGGGAGTCAACTGAACTAACAATATTTTGTACATAGTTTTGAATAAACCCATTAAAGGGGTATTAGGTAAGATCAGATAAAGAGCTGACAGTTCTCGCTATAAAAGTTTTAAAAAAAAACCCCAGAATATACTTAAATTCCAGTCAAATTGCTTCACTTTGACGAACCGAGATATTAGCGATTCGATCTAGACTAACCTCGATCATCATTACTACTGTTGGTACGGTAATATCCCGCACAAAACTTAATCACATCCGATAAATTCCGCTTGCTAACGATGGCATCGAGAGTTAATAATTATGGTCTGAATAAGTTAAATAATTAATAATTTACATAACATTTAAGCCCTAAAGAAAGACCTGCAATAGACAGATTTAGCTCTTGCATAATGTGTGTTTAATTTTATTCGATTTTATAACTAAAATAAACATGATATTTATCTTTAAAGTTATGTAATGCACGCATGTTATGTATGATAATTAAACAGTAAATTACCCGAATGTAAATGGTTATAGTCTAAAAAGAAAGACTCTATTTATCATTGTTATTATTTTGTGGCCGCAATGACTGACCAATCTGATTAAAATAAGGATCTATATTTCGTTTCGTTATTTTATACTTTTGATGGCCTACACTACATGAAGATCTGACCGGTTGTACAGTAAGGTCGCGTCAGGGGTCGTAGGAACTGCTTTTGACCCTATGACGCCAGGCATTGATTAATCAATCAGCGTTGACGTTTCTAGTGGTTTACCCTCAGTTCCGTGCATCAAACGCCAAGAAGTCGCCGTAACGGATGGTTTCATTGGCTAACCCCCTACGCTATCCAGAACGCAGGTTATATACTATTCAAAAAAAGTAGGGGATATTTGATTTTTAAGTGTTATTAAAGTCACCTAATGAAACTGACGAAGAAACAAATGACAAAATGAAATGAAGTTCACATTCATCGATTTATTCCAAATGATCGTTAGACTAAGTAAGGCACAGACTGACCATTATAAGGGTAAAATGATACCCGGGGTCAAACAGCAAAGTTACCACAGCATCACAACCAAGTCAGTAACGGGTAAATCCTCCTCTGTTTGCCAAACAAGCATTGATCCGACGTGGCATACTCCTAATGAGACGTCTAAGGTCATTTTGGTCCAGATTGTCCCATTCCTGTTGCAACGCAGCAGCAAGTTCTTGGACATTGGCAGGACGTTGTTGACGTTGACGTAACCTCTGTCCAAGCATGTCCCAGACATGCTCGATGGGGGAGAGGTCGGGACTCAGTGCTGGCCAAGGTAATGTGGTGATGTTCTGTTGTTGGAGGTAACCTGTAACGATCCTGGCCCTGTGACATCTTGCGTTGTCATCCTGGAAGATGAAACGGCGGCCATGACGTCGTGCGAACGGCACAACATGGACTGCCAAGATGTTGTCCCGGTAGTACTGGCCTGTAACACGCCCTGCAACAACATGTAAAGCCGTTCTTCCAGCAACAGTGATGCCTCCCCACACCATAACAGAACCACCCCCAAATCGATCATGTCTGATGACGTTAACGTCTTGGAAGCGCTCGTTTCGACGACGCCACACCCTCCTACGTCTGTCCAAAAAATCAACAGTGAACCTTGACTCATCTGAAAACATCACATTGCTCCAGCGTCGATTATCCCAGTGTTGACGATCCCTACACCAACGACGTCTTGCCTGAATGTGATGATCTCTCAAACAAGGGATCACGCGAGGACGTCGGGCGCGAAGGTGACCCCTATGCAGTCGATTCCGAATCGTCTGGCCACTCACTCTCACACCAGTGTCTGTTTGAAGACGAGCGCTGATCTGATTTGCTGTGATGACACGATTTCTCAAGGCCAAGGTACGGATAAATCGATCCTGGGCTTGAGTTGTCGCCCTTGGTCGACCTGAGCGTGGTCTGTCCTGTACAGATTGTGTATCACGGTATCTGGACCATAGCCTGCTTATGACAGACTGAGAAACATTCATCGTCCGCGCCACAACCGCCTGTGTTGTGCCGATCTGTAGCATGCCAAGGGCACGTAACCTTTCATTTTGGGTAAGCCGACGCATATCAAAATTTGTTTTCTGGTCACTAAAACAATTAAACTGATGTTTCCACCCTGGAATTCAATGCCACAGTGACTGTAACATTCAAAGTCAGAGTCGTGCAAATCTTGGGTTGCACCCCCATGATGATCCCAAGCATCACCTGCATTCCATGCGGTAGCTATTGGTGCGTTTGGGCGTAACATGTAACTGGAAATGTTTCTTCTGTTAGGTTCTATAGTGACTTTTTTCGTAGTCATTTGCATATTTTAGTATTATGCCCCCAAAATCAAATATCCCCTACTTTTTTTGAATAGTATATAACAACTCTTCCAGATCTTAGTGTAGTACAGAGAAATAAAACGAAAATTTGAACTATAAAAACGAAACAAAATAGGATACGTTTGAATCAGATTGATTCTTGACCGATTGTCTTGAAACTTGACACACTAATCGCCTCTACCCAAGAACAACACCTATTGTTTCCTAGCCTTCCTCGAACGGTTGGTGAAAAGCCCACTTTTTGTGTCTCGCGTAAGGACCGCCGTTCTGATTTGATCATCTTTTAAACATACATTATGCAAGAGCTAAATCTGCCATTTGTTAGTCTTTCTTTAGGCCTAAAATGTTATCTAAATTATTAATTAGACATTGATTAACTTATCCAGACCATAATCGTATCTTGATGACATCGCTAGCCTGATATATTTACTAGATTAGAACTTGGTCAGCTGTTTCTGATTAAATCAAAGAATGGATAATCGAGACTATATTTTTTTTTTAATAGTAATAATGATCGAGGCTAATCCCCAAATTCAATCGCTAAATACTCGTTTCAGGATGGATCAATTTGACTGAAATATTCAGCAAATTTCCTTTACATTATCTAGTTTTTAACTATTATAGTTAGAAACGCCAGCTCTTTATCTAATCTCCCATAATGTAGTTTTTAACTTGGCATACTTATTCCTTATATCCCAAGGACGGCACCTATTGATGTGTGTGCCACAACCACTTTTTTGTTAATATTTTGAGGCCGCAATTCTTAACCGATCGGGGGGGGGGGGGGGCTGAATGGTTAGCACGTGCGTGCTGTATCATAAAGTCTGTCATTGAGTCAACTGGCGCGGTTTCGAATCCCCGGTTGTACGTGACAAGGAGTAGGGTCGCCTGTCCAACTTTTTGGGTTTTCTCCGGGTCCTCCGGCTTCCTCCCACTTCTAAAGATCCCTACGCGCAAGCGAATTATGGAAATAAAATTGAACCACATGTTAGTCCCGAAATGACCTGGTTTGTGTCGAGTGAACCCCATTTCTCTCTCTCTCTTAACCGATCGTCTTGAAACGCTTGGTACTCTACTCGCATTTTGTGTCTCGCGTACGGACCGCCGAACTGAATGGTTCATCTTGGAAGTTGAAATATTTCTTATAGCCGAAGGACAACAATTATTGATTTTGGTCCATGCCCTACGCCCAGTGGTCTTGTCACGCCAACTCTTTTGTAAATATTATGTCTGTTAATATTCTACAGGTTACATTGTTAACATATTTTGTTCAAATTCGTCATAATCAATCATGTCAATAACATCATGGTTTTTGTTTTGTCTGTGAACACTTAATGGATTTTGTTCCAATTTGGCATGGTCATTACTTTTAAAGAGTGGCTCAGTGAGTAAGACGTTGGCTCGCTAACCCTGAGGTTCCGTGTTCGATCTCTGCGTTGGCCGAGAAAGTTAACCGGGATTTTCCGGCGTGGTTCCTCCTAGTCAGTGGTGCAGGACCGAGGGCTTGGCAAGGAACAACATATAGTCGTTCGGATGGGACGTAAAACCGAAGTCCCGTGTACACATTGGCGTGCACGTAAAAGGTCCCTTGACATTTGGAATTCGATATAAAAGTAGTCTGTAGCAGCCTCTGTCCGGGCAAAATTTCACTCATAGCACACTGTATGACATATACCCGGTCTAAACTATCGTTCCAGTGATCGATAATTATTAATGGGTGTCGTACATGAGGCAAGGTCTGCCTCCTGATATAGGCCTACTTCTTATTCAAGGAATTTACATTGCTAACTTTAGTCCTGCTATTGTAATTCTAGATTCCTTGAATATAATACCAAATATTATTTCCCTTTAAACGCAAAATGTTTCAATAGTTTGAGAAAATATATAATTCATCAACATTTTCCAATTATCTCTTTTGTACCAGTCTAATTTATATTTATATATTCTGTCGTAGTGTCTGCAGAAGTTATATGTTTGTTTTGTTTCTTGTGTGTGTCTAGAAGAAATAGACTAAAGGCGATAAGTCGAGACCACGATAATAATAATAAGGTGTCGTATAATGATTGCGTTAATAATGTTGTGATGTTGTGTTATCGGGATATGAAAGGGGCGAGATTTCACATGACTGCACTATCAGCCACCATAATTGAATGAAGTCTGTATTATTACATGCGGGGTTGGGGGGTCGAATGGTTAATGAGTGTGCGTTGGATCAGAAGGCCTTTCATTGAGTCAAGTGGCGTGGTTTCGATTCCCCTCTTGTACGTGGGTTTTCTCCAGGTTCCCCGGTTTCCTCCCACTGCTAAAGACCCCTACGCGCAAGCGAATTATTGAAATAGAATTGAACCATAGTCCCCAAATGACCTCCCTCTCTCTCTCTCTCTCTCTCTGCTCTCTGTGTATCATTACACACCCGGGACTGTAGGTATTATAATTGCGCACTGGTCAATTAGACTGGGTCCCGGGTCAATTGATTTGATTTGATATAGTTGATGGGTTTTGTTTGCGTGTATAGTGCGGTCGCCCTGTACTTACTATTAAAGTTTCTGATATTTAATTCCTTCAATCATGAATGGAAATCTTGTTAACTAATTTGGTGTCCTCTTATATCGTCGTTTATCAAGGGGAGGTAACTCCATTTTTGAGAAATCATACGAATCAAGATACAATTCGATGATAAATATTATTAAATTTCTACAACATAAGATATACCAAAATATAAATTGTATTTTGTTAAATAAATAAAAAGTATATATATTAGTTCATTGAATGTAATTCCATTTAAAACTTTACTTTTAGGGTTCAAAATTTCTAATATTATCAATCAGTTTTTTTCGAATACATCACTTTGTAGCCCACGAATAGCCACCCTATCCGTTATAATTGGACACATTCAACTCGAGAAATTGAATGGAATTTTTATCGGGTCATTGACAATGACCTTAACCTGTCAAATCAATATCTGATTATTGCAAGTCTTAATTTAGGCTTCAGATGTTATAGAAATTATAATTTAGATCTTTATTTAAACAACAAGACCAAAATCAACTCTGTAGACCCACGGATGGCTCGGCTACAGCTCGGATTTAAATAGGATTTCACTAATTGATTAATTCAGATAAGGGGTAACCTGATGAAAATACGTCAGTTGAAAACTTTACTTGATAATCGAGATATGTAGGTGGAGTTAACGCCTGTCAATTAAACGTTCAGAGAAGGTGAAGACACATTTCGCTACCATTTCTAGGCAAATATTACAACGATGATAACTATGTTCAGAAAGTAAGTTGACTGAATTTTTCAATATATTCTTCTTTCATCATCTACTTTTGAACTGTTATAGCAAGAATGGCCAACTCTCTATAAATATCTCCCATAATGTATCTTTAATATACCATCTGGTTTGCCAAGTAAAGTGCCCGAAATCTAATAAAACACTAATTTTACTTTTCTTTTGTTTGAATATGTACAACGAATTTTTAATGTACTGACTATGAATTAAAATACTTTTTTCTGTAGCATTGGATGGTCGGTATTCAGGTTGGCATAGATTGCGATTTCGGTTGCAAAACCATTGGACAGCTTTGAAGTTTGTTTACTCACGGGCTAGAATAGATGAAAAACGCATTTGCAGCAGTTACATTTTCTAGGGAAAAGCGAGGCACCCATACCCCGCGATTGATTGGTTGTTTGAAATTCAGGCCAGTCACCCAAGTATTTACGGGGTCGTTATATTTTCAAAATTTTCTCCCGACGGTCGCGTCTCCGTGCACTGTAAACGATTGATTGGTGTATTGGAATTCAGGTCACCCATCTAAGTTAGGCTACATTAGACCAATTTGAAGTTGCTGTAGTCACAGCCTGGAATAGCAGGGAAACCCGATTATACGACCGTTAAATTTAGCACGCACTGATGACCGGCGCGACTTTCTGTAAACATGATTTTTTAGGAACTGTCTCTGAGCGGACGATGTCCACTGACAGTTCCTATCGGGCCCTATGCAATATAAAAATACAGCTCTTCCCCACCTCTGTTCTAAGGCTATTTTGTAATCCTTACCTACCATTTTTCACCTTGATTCTACCATTTTCAAGTAGAATTCTGCAATTAAAAACATACACAAAATACGTTTGAATGGATCAGCCATTACGAGACCCGAACATGCGCAAACCGCATGTTTATTTTATCGCTAAATTCTACTTGAAAATGGTGTTGAATTATTAAAAAATTGTGTCAAATATAGTGATAAATGATTCCTTTTGGCGGAAAATAAAGAATCGCGGTGAAAAATAGAAGGTTAGGGTTCTAAAACAGCCCGATAACACAGGTGGGGAAGAGGGGTATTTTACCGTATTTTTATATTGCGGCTATATAAAGCCAGACAGGAAATGTCAGTGGACATCGTCCGCTCAAAGACAGTTCCTACCTCCCCCAACATTCTTTGGGTCCGTACAGGCCTATGCAACGATATCCGAAAGGTCCAGAAAGTCACCTTTAGTGTCCAACAATACTAAACTTCGGTCATTTCTGCGTCATAGTGGTCAACTGAGTTGATTTAATTCCTTTCAAATGATATATCACACAAGCACAATTGCTACAATATTCAAATCAAATTATGTCAATAAAATAAAAAAACGCAACACTTATATAATAATAAAAAATAGTTGAGTAATTTTACTTAATTTCTGATATAACTTTTGTATTCTAACTTCACAAGGGGGGTTGGATGGCTTAGTGGTTAGCACGTGCGCGCTGTATCATTAAGTCTGTCATTGAGTCAACTGGCGTGGTTTCGAAATCCCGGTTGTACGTGACAAGGAGTAGGGTCGCCTGTCCAACCTCGTGGGTTTTCTCCGGGTCCGGTTCCTCCCACTGCTAAAGACCCCTACGCGCAAGCGAATTATTGAAATGAAATTGAACCATATGTTAGTCCCGAATTGACCTAGTTTGTGTCGAGTGGACGTTAAACCCCATTTCTCTCTCTCTCTCTCTAACTTCACAAGGACCTTGGGTGTTCCACGTGCGCCGTGGGTAAATTGATACTGGCTGCGATGTGGTGGCGAATATAGTTCACGTTTTGGACGACTGGGTGACAACTCAACATTTAAGCGCAACGGGGCGGCCACCAGATGGAGTGATAGACGGACAACTTGACAATTATACATACGTTACTCGGTGGTGTCGTGTTGTCCCTCTATTATGTCGGCTTGAAGCGTTTGGTCCGTAGCGTTTTCGCAGAAAAGTAAAGCGTTAGACCCAATTTCATTTCATTTCTCAATACAGAATGCGCGCACATCATATAGATAGTCAGTTACAGTCTTCTCCTAATCCATGATACAAAATCAAAAATGATAGATATATCACACACACTTTAATGTTTACTTCTGCTCTGAAACCGCTTGAAGGATTTCATCCAAATATGGAATGTGACACACCCAATTATATAGGATGGAATACATCGCATTATATAGTATGGAATGCAACACACTCAATTATATAGCTAGTATGGAATGCAATACACTCAATTATACAGTATGGACGCGCAACACTCAATTATATAGTGTGGACTGCGCCACACTCCATTATATTGTATGGAAGGCACCATACACCATTATATAGGACACAGCACTCAATTATATAATACACGGAATGCACCATACCCAGCTGGAGATAATCTGTTAAATCACAAACTGCCCCAACGAAAATATCTCAATAGTGCTATGATGATATTAGATCAGTCCTCATACCCAACTTATGAGACACCATCCAATACAAATAAAAAAAAAATCCATTATAATCACAATTAAACATGCATTATGCAAGAGCAAAATCTGCTTATTACAAGTCTTTCTTTAGGTCTGAAATGTTATCTAAATTATCAATTAGACATTAATTAACTTATCCAGATCATAATAAACTCTCGATGTCAAGGCTAGCCTTCGATGTTGGCTGGATTAGATTCCTATATGCCGCGAACGGCCATTGATAATTAAATATAAAAAAAGTGGATAATCGAGACAATGCTGTTTATATTAATGATTTTAGTAATGATGACCGAGACTATGCAAACATTTCACCCGCTTCTTTCTCGGCTCATAGTGAATCAATTTGACTGAAATTTTCAGCAAATTACCTTTACACTATCTAGTTTTTAACTATTATAGTGAGAACTGCCATCTCTTTATCTTATCTCCCATAATGTATCTTTAATTGTGTTATCAAATTCAATGTCCAGCTTCTTCATCGATGAATGTGGATTATCTTATTGTTGTGACTTGTATCAATTACTGATGAATAATCGACCGAAGTGGGGATCGTGGGCCCTATTCTTAAGTTTATCAAGACAATTAAAATTGATCTCAATATGCGTTGTTTATTTTGAACAATCAACTATCAAACAAAGATCTAATGGCTCCTGAGAGGGTTCTTGTTTTGGTATTTGTTCAATGTACAGATTCAATTTGTTCAATGTACAGATTAATCTCAACAAGTCAATTGCGCACAGACTTCGTCACAGCAACTAGTATACCCCCAAGCGATTTATTTCTTAGGGCATGAATTGAAATGAAATGACTTCAATGGGCTTTCAGTAAGGCCCAGAGGGAATAGTCTTTATAGAAGTATGGCGAAACACAACAAATTGTTATATCCTTCATGTAAACATATATCGATGAAGAGAAAAGAATAGACATCTTGATTACAGTTGCTTAGTAAAGTTGGAAAAGAAGACAACCTACTCAGCTGTGCACACGATCTTACAACATGTTGGTTGATGTCTTTAAATTATTGTTGATAATTACCATCTTTAAATCATCGATATGTCTGGCTAGCGAGGGCGAAGTATGTATTCCGGAACAATTAAAATATGATGCTAAACCGGATAAGATCGGACAACCGACTTTAGAAACTTATAGTTACGATAGTAAATTAGTGTGCGCCCTAGAATGTTCAGAAGAACCATTTTGTACCGCGTTTTCCTTCAATGAACAAAGCAGTGTGTGCAAGACATATAATATAGACGTTGAAGATTCGGATTCCCAAACATATGAAATTGGCACAGACCTATATCTGTACAACCAAAGTGAGTATTGAATGAGTTTGAATGATTATCAAGGTCATTTTTAGACTATCTTAAAGTTACTTTAAGATTAGGCCCAACCCTGCTGGCGTCTAAAAAATAACCCAATCATGTTCAAACTTCACTAAAATACTTTATTTGATCAAAAATACATATTTTTACAAAATTATGCAAATTACCCAATTTTTCAACATGAATGAGTTATATTTAGCTACTTTATTAGACACCAGGGTTCGGCCTATTTTTAAGGCGGACGCCCTTTCCTCTTCGAATTCCAACTGTCAAGTTTGTACCTTTGTGTAGTGTCAAGTTGAACCGACTGCTGTATTTAAGACGGGATTGTTTGTTCCCAATATCGAATAACCCAAATCCTTTTTCGGGACGGTATTTGTGTTTCGCGGTTACAAATTGATTACGTTGAAATGTACTGCGGAGCGCAATTACGAGCTTTACGTCATGGTTTTTTTAAGCTTTTGTGCCCCCTTGAGTTTTTGCGCTCCTCGCAAATGGCAAAAAATCATGCTACAAATCGACTCTAGCAATATTACCCAGCCCAATATTACCCGGTGACACTGGGAGGGGCTGACACCCCACCCCTCCCCCGCACACACATATAAATATTGTTTTCGGGGGCCCTATTTCGTTTCGTTTTTTATAGTTCAAAAATAGATAGGTCTATATATATTGCCTTGTAGCCCCTGGAGCACTACAAAATCCAAAATATATACAATTACACCAAATTGTTTTCGGTGTTCATGGTCAAGTAGCATGCGAACCCTATTACTCACCTGCCATCTGATTGCAAATTCGTAATTTACCTTTACTAGAAAGGTAAAAACAAGATATCTGAAACTCAAGTAAATTATCGATACATATTTTGTTTCGAAAACTTATCGGTAACCCATGAAACTCAAATACCCGTATCTCAGTCAATTTTTAAGCTACAGACCACAAATTTTGCACAGTTTCTAGTTTTTGCATGTACAATAACATATATTTTTCCAGATTTTTCCGAGGGGGTCGATTTCCCACCCCAGGCCCACTTGACATAGAATGATCCTTTGGAAGTCTTTCTTTATACCTGAAATGTTATCTAAATTATTAATTAGACATTAATTAACTTATCCAGATCATAATCAACTCTCGATGTCATCGCTAGCCTGCGATGTTTATTGGATTAGGTTCCGATTTGCTGTTTATTCATGAATTGGATAATCGAGGCTATATTTTTTATCGTACCGACTTTAGTAATGATGATCGAAGCCAGTCCGAAAATTCAATCGCTAAAATCTTGGTTCAGAGTGGATCAATTTGACTGAAATTTTCAGCAAATTCCCTTTACATTATCCAGTTTTTAACTATTATAATGAGAACTGTCAGCTCTTTATCTAATCTCCCATAATGTATCTGTAAACATACATTATGCAAGAGCTAAAACTGTCTATTGAAGGTCTTTCTTTAGGCCTGAAATGTTTTTTAAATTATAAATTAGATATTAATTAACTTATCCAGGCCATAATAAACTCTCGATGGCATCCGATTTCTCCGATATTAAATAGATTATAACAGTTCAGCCATATTTTGATTTAAGATGAAAATGGAGGAGCGAGACTTAGCTTCGAACTAACATAATGTATCTTTAATATTTTATTTATTTTGGGCCCGTTTCTGTAGACACTGATTCAGCTTCAACATTTGGTCCATTGTAAATCTGGCTCGCTAACCTGGAGGTCCCGTGTTCGATCCCGGTGTTGGCCGTAAAAGTTTGCCGGGATCTTCTGGCGTGGTTCCACCTTGTCAGTTGATAGGACGAAAAATCGAGGCCATTGGTACACATTGATGAGCACGTACAATATCCATAAGCAGTTAGAATTCTATAGAAAAGTAAGTCCCAGCTCCGCTGTGTGGCGTATAATGCCCGTCTTCATTAGCCCAGCCACGGAGCAGAACAGTGGGACGTTAAACCCCATTTAATTTATTTCCGGCGTGGTTTGCCCTCGTCAGTGGTGCAGGACGGAGGGCCTAACATAGACAGCTGTCTAGACGTTCGTATGGGACGAAAAACCGAGGTCCAGTGTACACATTGGCATGCACGTAAAAGATCACTTGGCTGTTGGAGAGAGAGAGAGAGAAATGGGGTTTAACGTCCACTCGACACAAACTAGGTCATTTCGGGACTAACTTGGCAGTTGAAATTCGATATAACAGTAGGCCTGGGCAAAATTCCTCTCATAGCACACTGTATGGCGTATGTCCGTCTTCATTAATCCAGTCGGAGCAGTAGGACGTTAAATCCCTTTCATTTCATTTCCATTTCATTAATGGTTATTCCAGGGATGTATATGACTACAATATTTCTAATTATTGACATGTCTTGTCGATGGAGTATGCTTACTGGTGCTGATATCAGGTAAAGGTTAGGGTTAGGGGTTGATAAAAAAAAGAATCCATATGGCTGGGTGTCGGTGGGCGAAATGTCCATTACACACCATGTCTTTCATTTGTAGTAAACTAAAAGAATTGACTCTACCTGACTCGGTACTTTATACTTAATTCAGGTAACAAATTAAAGATCTAAACCTTGACATTTTTTGCAAGTAAAATCGCAAGCCTATATTGTACAGTAGTCAGTAGGCCTAAAGAATTGGATGTAAACAGAACATTAGAGTAGCAATAACAGCACTAATTCGAAGACGGAGTATCGGTTGTTGAGATGTACTCTAGCAGAAGTTTACACAGAAATGCAGATGGTGGAACTGTATCGAAATTAAGAGTTTTTTTTATCACAAATCGCGGAGTTATCTACCGTTAACATTCAAATTGATGAAATCTTTTGATAGATTTCTATCCAGAATTCTGTATGGGTGACAACATATTGATTTTTTTTTTATATCGTAGGATGTGGTCACCTACCAAATGTACCCAATGCTTCTCCACCAACGGTCGAAAGTTCCAATAGTTACCCCGCCGGTAAACGAGTCTTCTATTCGTGTATAGAAGGAGCCTACATGATTGGTAATGGTGAATCCATGTGTTTATCAAATGGCACATGGTTTATGTCAAACGTCAGATGTGTATTTGGTAAGTACAACTGAAATGAAATGGGGTTTAACGTCATTTTTTGTGCTCTAGTTGGGCTAACAAAAATGGATATACGGCACGCATTTGCCGGGACAGCATTAGTAATCTAATTGGGCTATCAAAATGACCAGTATTGTGGAATTCCAACTGTAAATGGGTTTTTTAAGTACACATCCATGTGTACCCGGGACCTCGGTTTTCCGTCCCATCCGAACAACTATACAATATTACCACCATAGCACACTGTATGGTGCATGTCTGTCTTTGTTAGCACAGTTGGAGCAGATCAGTAGGATGTTAAACCCCATTTCATTTCCTTTAATTCATTTCGTATATTAATTGTTAGATTACTAGTATGGACTTGTGTTTCTTCCTCTCCAGTTGATAAAGATTTCTCAAAAAAAGAGATAACATCGTTTTCGCGAGGAAACGCACCAAGCTATAAAAAAAAATCTATAAAAAGAAGTCATGTTTGTGTCACGTGACTCAGCAGTCGTTGTAACTTGGCACGAGTGCGAAGCTGCAGGAAAATTCATTGCATTTAAAAGACGATATTGTCTGTAATCGCTGTCCATCAAGCTTGGATATGGAATCCTAAGTATATTCTGGGATTATTACCTGGTCACTTCATTTTTCGCAATTTATTTTCAGAATCTTTTGTGCGTTTCAGTCTCTCATTTTTTCCACATCCGCTTACTGTCATGTTTCTCACCATGTACATTAAGCGCTCACTAATGAAAAAGAGGTCAGACAATCTACGCGCGCAGCCTTTGACGTCAGTCAGGCTGACAATTAGTGACACTCTCTCAATTTTGTCTTGTGCGCGCTCCATGGATGTTTTTTTGTTTTTTAGGGAATCCATTATATTTCGAATAAGATTGATTCGGTGCCTCTGCATTCCATATACACCAAAATTATTGTCATACTTATATTGGAAATAACCACCTTATAAATATTTTTGTGGGAATGTACCATTAAATAAAACAAAAATCATGTCTTCCTTTCCATTGTTTCAGCTAGTTCGAAGTCAAAGAAGGAATTGCCCGTTACGCTCTTGGGTTATTGATCTGTGCATTGTTCGGTGTACTTTTTATCTGGCCTGTGTTCGGTTCCCCGCTCGACTGTGTATAATCGTCATTGTTGCTTCATTTCCCTTCGGCATCAAACACATTTTACTTGTCTTTTCAGTAAAAACCTGCTATGAAGCCGATGAGTTAGCAATAAACATATCACCTCCTATTGCAATCAGGCCAATTGAGAATGGAGCCGTGGTCTATGTGACTTGTGAGCGAAGAGAGAATGATGTTTATACCGTGATAGGTAGGCACGCTATTAAATATTCATGGATAATGTTTTCCCTATGACGTAAATTAACGCAAAAAACGTCCATATTGTTTTTCGTGAAATTGTAGTACATGTATTTGTTTGAAACAACGTCACCACATTCTTGGCTAAAACAAATAGGCTCATTAAGGATGCAATGAATCTATTCAAGCTTACATTATGTTTGTCTTTCGGGAGTCACTAGCACTATATCCAGGAGGTCCGGGATTGAATTCCAGTTTTGACTGAGAAAATTTATCGGATTGTTCCAGAGTGTTTGGGGCTTGACAAGGAACAACGTCTAGTTGTTCTGATGGAATATAAAAAAACCATGGTCTTGTGTACGTTGGTAGGCATGTAAATTAGAGAGGGGGTGGCGGTAACGTCACAAACTAGGTCATTTAGGGACTAACGTATGGTTTAATTGTATGCCATTAATTCGCTTGCGCGTAGGGGTCTTTAAGAGTGGCAGGAAACCCGAGAACCCGGGGGAAATCCGAGAGGTTGGACTGGTGATCCTACTCCTTGTCACGTACAAGCGTCGAATCAAAACCAAGTCACTTGACTCAATGCTACCCCCATACGATTTGGATTATAGCATCTGTCAGTTGGGTAAGAATCGGGATTTCGATCAAATACTAATTAACCTCGTGGGTTTTCTCGGGGTCATCTGCATGGTTTCCTCCCACTGCCAAAGACACTTAAGCGCTAGCGAATTATTGATATAAAATCGCAGATTACCATTATTTTCCCATTGACTTTCCTAAACGATTTAACAACTAAAACTATATAAACAGACCATATATCTATCTTTGAAAGTTTATTTGCAACTTTAGGCGGCAAGACAGCTGGGTTTTTTTGGGTTTTGTTGGGGGGGGGGGGGGCGGGGTTAAAGTATGTAGACCTAGACTATGTTTGTAAGAGATGGGGGGGGGGGGGGTCGGGGGAGACTTTTCTCGTTTTTAGGGATGTTTAAAACGAGAATTTCATATTTTTAAGTCCTGTACATTTCTTATAACTTATATAGCCTAGATCTAGTGAGACTTAGCTTATTTATTCGAGGTCATGAATATGATATGAGGATACGTGATATTCTGTAAAAAAAGTTTTTCTTAGTCTTTCTATTCCGATTTTCTGACATTGCACTGATCTAATGATATATCACACACTCTTGTACAAGATGATTATACAGAGTTTCAAATTACTATGACTTCCGCCTTCCGGACAGTTTGAAGAAGGGATATAGATAATAATAACAGCAGTATATATCATCAAAAAATTTATTTTGTAAGAGTACATATTTGGTGAAAGGTGTTTTTATATTTGATTGATATGGTAAATCGCTCATTTTTGATTTATTACCGTATATCGCAAATTCTAAAATATTAATTATTGTACCACTAAATTCGATTATTGAGGAAAAATTACATAGTTTTGGGGATAAGGCAGTATTCATAAATCAATGTTTAATAAAAAAAAAACTAGCAGAAAGAAGTAAAGTTATGTGATGAATAATATGATATAATTTTTATTAATATAATGATTACAAAAAAAATCAATAAATATTACTAGTATTATTAGAATAAATAGATGTTCATGTATTATGTAAGTAATTGATTGAATATGTACATTTAATTCAAATGTTTTAACATGAATAGTGATGTTCATAATCATAGTATGGCATATTATTATTAATTTAAAGTATTAATAATAATGTATAAATAATATTAATATATATTAACATTAGTGTTACTTTGCTCTTTTTAAAAAGATTTTCACAAGTTGATTTCCTTTATTTTGTTAATGTAGAATGGTAATGAACTGCTCTTTTCATTTTCTTTGTTTTATTTGTTTCGTTTGAATTTGATTTATCTGTTTAGTTTTTGATTGTTTAATTTTTGTTAATGAAGTTTATTCTTTTAAATTTCGTTTTTATTTTTTGAACTCTACTTGGTGTAGGTGTTTATCAGGTAATACCTCGACTGAGTTCAATATAGAGATTAGCCGGTTGATTTGTTGGATATAAACCTTTGAATAATAGCGCCTAACAGGCAGCTGTGTTTAATTATGTTCTCCTGATTTTGATTGTTTCTGTGTGTTTGAAGTATATGTTTGTGATATGCGCTTAGAAACACTTCACGTGTAATGAAGCGCTATATAAATCGAACAATAATAATATTTGTCCCAAAATGACAGTTTGTATTGAGTAGTCGACGTTAAAGCCCACTTGCAAATAAATAGACAAAAATGAAGATACAATTCGAACCTATCAGCATGATCATGAACATTAATAAGCAGCATCCAGTTGTTTTCGTCCAGGCGTTAACTTAAAACATACACCAGTAATCAAATGATCAGCTGCTCAAGATATCCTAAATCATTAGAGAAATCGATCAGATTCTTCGTCTCATATCAGATGATATCTGGTTGATATGTTCAAGGGCCTTAACTCGAACAGTAATTATCAATAATCGTGGACAGTCTGTAGGATTCTTCGTATCATGAACATAAACACAGTATACAAATAATTAGTTAACAGAAAATGTGGACACACGATGGGTGGGCAGTGGGTAGATCGGGCGACGACATTAGAGACTTTTGGCAAGCGTAAATTACTTGCCGTATCACGTACCCGTATTGATTTTGCTTGTGACGTCATCAATGTGTGTGTATTTTTCATACGTGATACGGCACACGGATACGGCAGTACGTATCGACAGCTTTCATACGGAAAAGAGCCGTATAACATCGTCATCTTTTTTTTACCGTTTTTTTTGCTACTTTTAGACGCTGAAATGTTGTGCCATAGCGTGTTTATGAATCTATGTGTATCCTAGAACACAAAGGTGTATATTTGATGTGATTTTAACCATGATAAAGACTGGAATTTAATCATATTTTTCCTGTCTGTCTGTCTGCATGCTGGTTGATCTATGCGCTAAATTTAAGGAGGCGAGACCTTGCAAATATGTAAACAATGTGATTCTATTGTAAAGGGGTATAAACTTTCTGAAATGATACATTATAGTGAAACCAAAAATTGCTGTTGAGACGAAGTCAACTTTTAATAGCTCAACATTCTGTCGAGCGACTTTACTCCCTCCAGTAATTTGTAGACTAGGCACTTAATTGATCAGTACTGATGTTGATCTTGGTAGATAACTGCCACCATACTGTAAAAGTACTAAGGTCAAATCAGCTACCCATACGTACACGGCGCTAAACATCTGCCAAAACTCTAAAACTACATTGACGCAACGTATCACGTGGATACGGATACGTGATACGAATGGGAAAAAGCGCTTGCCAAAAATCTCTAATATGTCACCAGATTTCAACGTAGGCGTATAAAAAAGGAACGAAACTCATCAGGTGTGTATTTTAATCAGATTCCCTAATTGGTAATTCAACATGCCTCAGATTGCCAGAAATGAAGTTAATCTCCTGAAACAATGTGGACCAAGACTCTAAAAACATTTAGAGCACGTCTAGGTCGTGGTTTTCTTTAATTTAATTGAACTTTTCCAGGTCATAACCTTGCTAACAGAACGTATATCAATGGTCCGGAGGATTCTTTCAGTGGTGTTTTACCTATCGAATATACAATACCACTAGATCTAGCCATTGGTGTAGTCGACGTCTCCGCAGAATGTGAGCAGTTTATCAAATTCGAATGTCTCGGAGCTGGCGCCCATTATAACGCCTTTAGGACCCGTACAGGAGAACAGGCAGACTATTTTGCTGGTGGAGTAAAGGGGCGAGGCGATAACAACTGTGCCTGTCACATCAGCGATGCATGTACATCGCAAGGAATATGTAATTGCAACGCCGATACAGGTGAATGGCAAGACGACACCGGATATAACCGATATAAAGAAGATCTACCAATTACAGCGTTCTTAGGTGGCGACACCGGTGAGTCACATTGTTCAACAATTACCGAGTCCAAGTACCTTCATTTAGCTACAATTTATGACAGGTGCCATACACTAGGCACATTTAATGATACTTCTCATTGATTCGGGACGTTTATGTAGGAAACAAATTTATGACTTACGTTTATATTTTAAGATCCTGACGTTTTTGTTCAGCGATAAGTAGTGACGTATATATGCTGCACGGGGCGGATCGTGGGTACTCCCTGTAGGACTTCTGGTTCGGCTTCTCCTTTACATGTATTTTAAAACTGTATTTTTGAGGCTAGGTGAAGGCCATTATCCCAATACACGTACATTTAGCCTGGGCATATGAAATCTTCCAAGAACACCCGATATCACTCGTAAGTTGGCATATCTTATGGTTGTATGTGTTTGTGGGATATGGTATACGGGTTGAAACTGTAATCTAACGTAAAAAATAATGAATGTGATTTTAGCGATGTAGAATCCCTTGCAAACTATAATATTGTGAAAGTTCAATCTCTAATAATAGGTATACCAGTCCAAAAATCCAAGCCGGCGGGTTATCTATCGTTGGTATTCAGATTTTTGTTTATGAGTCAAATTACCGTGGATTAGGCCGTGAGAAATTTGAGATTTTGGTGAGGGAATCAATACTCTTCTGCCTGTTCTCCAATCCATATTCTGTGAATAAATATTGTTTTTATAAAACAATGTAAACCCTGTACTTACTATTTAATAAAAGGATATGTTTAATAAAAGGATATATTTTATTAAAATGGATATTTATATTAACAGGTAGTACTGACGAAGAAGCCTATATAACTATTGGGAGTTTAAAATGTAAAGGATAATCGATCTTTAGGTGACAACAACCACACGTATACTGTTGTATACTTAGAGATATGTCTTTGTATTTATGCATACTCTTTGTTCATGAGATGAAGAAGACAAGAATTAGAACTAACTGCCCTTGCTAACTAAATAATCGTGTGGACCCTCTAGAGGTTAAAGTTATTTCTAGATTGATTTGAAATTAAAACAGTGACTGTGTGAAGAATGCCATTATTATAATATGAGTGTACGTAAACTGATCTACATTAATTTGTGCAAATTTTTATTGAAATTTCTAAAAAAAATAATTGTTCGTCGAAAAAACTTATTCGACTGCTTTCCAAATTAAAGAAAACACCCTAAACAGTTCTTTCTTTTTATATCATTTTGGGGAATTTGTATCCCTGTGTAGCGTCTCTGACAAGCACCAGTATCCGATCCACCTAACCAAGGGGGGTGGATGGCCGAATGGTTAACACACGCGTGCTTTATCATAAGGCCTGTCATTGAGTCAACTTGTGTGGTTTCGAATCCCCGGTTGTACGGTACAAGGAGTATGGTCGACTGTCCAACCTCGTGGGTTTTCTCTGGGTCCTCCGGTTTCCTCCCACTGCTAAAGACCCCTATGCGCAAGCGAATTATTGAAATAAAATTGAACCATGTGTTAGTCCCGAAATGACCTAGTTTGTGTTGAGTGGACGTTAAACCCCATTTCTCTCTCTCTCTCCACCTAACCAAGGCCAAGTGATGTGTTAAATGTATTACCCGTTTGTACACATGGTATCTTATTTTTGACATGGAATTGCGGCGGCTCAGTGAGTAAGACGTTGCGTTGCCAACCCGGAGATCCCGTATTCGATCCCAGTGTTGACCGAGGAAGTACATCGGAATTTATTGGCGTGGATCTCTCGCATCAGTGATGTAAGACGGTGGCGGGCCTGGCGAGGGACAACTTATAGTCGTTCGGAAGGGACGCAAGACCAAGGTCCGGTGTACACATTGTCGTGCACGTAAAAGAACTACATGACATATGCGCGTCTTAATTAGCTAAGTCAGGGCAGAAAAGTAGGATGTTACACCCTATTTTATTTTTTTTATTTTTTTTTGTCTCATTTTGATAGAATACACATACTTATTTCGTCAACCCGACAGCCGCATGGCTTTAAGTGAAAATTCCCGAAAGCTAATTTGGGACCCAGACGAGAATTCGACCTACGGGACATTTCTGGTTTTGACTCTAGTATTCTAATCAAATAACTACCGACAATCTATCTTTTACTACCGATTTATGAACGGACCATCGGTTTTTCGTCCCATTCGAACGACACAAGAATGTTTCCTTGAAAACCTTGCATGCCCAATTTCTGGTATATAACCACCATCAAGCAATATTTTACATGTACTGGCTATTTGTACACTGGAGCTCGCCCTTTGGTCTCATGCAAACACAGGTGTCCTACTCAAATAACCACCAACAGGGGATCTCTATAATAGACATAATTTGTACACGGGGCCACGACTCTTGTCCATCCCAACGACTAGAACATTATCTCTTACCAATCTTATATCCACACCCGTGCGTACTGTAAACTACCCTACAACAGATTCCAAGGCGAAAGTTTTAAAGCCAATCCGCTATGAGTTTCGTCCAAAGCTGTACCTCCACTGCAAACTCATGAATATTCACTAAAAACTGGATAAAATCTCAATTAGCACAAATCTGCACACACACATAGCTACGTACTTTGATAATAGATATCTGCCCTGAATAGCTACCCCGGTTTCCTCCCACTGCTAAAGATCCCTACGCGCAAGCGAATTATTGAAATAAAATTAAACCATATGTTAGTCCCGAAATGACCTAGTTTGTGTCGAGTGGACGTTAAACCCCATTTCTCTCTCTCTCTCTGAATAGCTACCATATTGAAAAATTGGAGTACGATTTTGTTATGCGGTTCTAATCAGTTTTACATCTTGATTATACGCTACCTAAGTGTATATAGCGCATGTATATATGTTTTCATTATTGTATTAGGTAAATAAAAGATAGATTCTTCCCAATGTTAAATAAACCATGACAAATATCTTAATAGCAAAAGTATTCAATCTTTTGTACTTGACAGCTTGATTGATAGAAAATGTATTTTAGTAAAGACCTGTCATCAATTGTGCGAGTAATACAATCGTAGCAGTTCAGTGAATTGAGACGCTATGAGGTAGATGATAGATATGTCAGTTTATTAAAGTAGCACAAATACTTCACATTTTATCATGTTTACATTTACACTAGAAGTGTCTTAAAAACGACAAATGGGGTTTAATGTCCTACCGAACCATCCGGACTAATGAAGACGCTACTAAAATCTGTATAATTGGGATCGGTCCTAATATTCACCTATTTCCTCGATATTCACCTTTTGCCCTAATAATCACCTATTGCCCTAATATTGTTCTAATATACAACTATTGTCCTAATATACGACAACTATTGATCTAATATACAAAACCATTATCCTAATATACAACTACTGTTCTAATATACCATTATACAACAACTACTGTCCTAATATACAACGATTGTCTTAATATACAACCATTGTTCTAATATACAACCATTGTTCTAATATACAACTATTGTTCTAATATACCATTATTGTCCTATTATACAACAGTTATTGATCTAATATACAACCATTGTCCTAATATACAACCATTGTTCTAATATACCATAATTGTCCTATTATACAACAACTATTGATCTAATGTACAACCATTGTCCTAATATACAACTAAAACATTCTTCATTTCCTACGCCGTAGAATAATTAATTAACCCACAAACGATAATCCATCTATATACTGTTGGGTTCCGTCGGAACAATAGCTGCCAGAGACGTTAATCCACACCTTGATTGGGTTATTTGAAGTCACCTTTTTATGGGCAGCAGTATTTTCTCAACGACTTAAATCCGATCTCTACTCTCGGTTGATGAATTCCTTTATCAATGTTAAGGAAACATAGTTATTTAAACGCCATATATGATACAATTTGATTTGTTTATCTCAAAATAAAAATATCTACCGTTAATAGCATGTCTGTACAAAAGCATGGGCCCCTTTAAATAGCGAACTAGGAAGTAAATGAGCTGGGGCTTACACAAAACCCGTTTATTCATGTGATCAGTAGCGATATGAATGTGTGTAAGTTAACTTGGTGTAACTGATGTAATGTGCTTTTGTCGACTGTTTGTGTACCGAATTATTCTTGTTATTAAGTTGTGAACTTTATAACTATCAGGGAAGAATGGCGTCGTCTAGAAATTATTCAGATTTAGAACTTGGGCCTTCCATTATACGTCCAGATATGGAATGGGAACCTATAAGTTACACTATGCCTGATATACTGGAAACGTTTCCTCCGCCAAGGGTCGTGCGCTGTGACCCAAATTTTTTTCAAGTACCTACCGAAAACATCAATTTCGATGTATCACAGCCATTTTTGCTGTACCAACCTCGAAAAATTGTGAAATATGTTGGTGATAATATGAAATACGACTCCAGCAAGAATAAGTATTTACCAGTAGGCAACCCTCTGCTCATTCCGAAAGACTATAAAGGTAGGTAACCCTAATGTTAGACTACTGAATTTATCCTCACACTGCAGAGGTCGGGGTAAACCATTAAGCAAAATAAGCACGTGCTTAGGGTGCCATGGGGTTGGAGGGGGGGGGGGGGGTAGGTACTGCACAAGATTACTGCTTTCTTAAATGACAAATTTAAAATATGCAATTTAGAACTTTTACTTACAAAATGGTTTACTTTGTTACTATTCAATTACTTAACGCTACTCAAAAAAACTTTTAATTAGTTTTTTTGTTTGTTTCTGTCTTTTCTAACGGTTACCTGCTTTATCTCAATTGATAAAATCTCAGACAAGTTCTCACCACCTGTTTGATGATTTGTTTAGGGCTTATTACTGTTTATATTTTGAATTACATAGATAAGGGGGTGCCCAAATATTTGAAGTATTTTAGGGCTTCGATGTGTCATAACTAGGACCTTCTCACACAACACATGTAGGCCTAGTAGATATAATAGGACTTTCCAGCTTATCACTTTACAATATACAAATACTTAAAATATATATTTGCCTGTCTATATTTTACTTCTTGGCTTAATTGTCAGTCGAACAAAGAGTACGCCAGAGCAATGATTTTGTTGAAAAGGGATACAGCCAGTCATTAAATTCAGCCATGCGTAAGATGGGTAATATTTCTTTGTCAAAAATGCATTCACTCATGTTGAAGCGACGATGTTGATAAAATACTGATCTGAAAACTTTTGTTTTTACATTCATAACTTAATTTCGCGAAATCGACGACAATAACTGACATGACATTCAGCCTTTATAAAATAAAACAATAGTTCCGTCGCAAAATAATAAATTTTAGGACCATGTTTCTTTTGAATTGATAGAAGAGCTTATGTTAACATTGTCGATTACAATCGGTCGTTGTGTCGTCATGCTTGCAATATCACATTCATCAATAGAGAAAGGCATGCGTTTACTAGATAAAGATTCTTATACTCGGGGACGGACTAGTATAACATGTATGTAAAGATATTCATATAGGTATTTGTTTTGTTCATATACCCTACTTTATACTTGAGATAAATGATTATGTGTAAGTTAAAGTAATATAATGTAAAGGGTACGAACAGATAGTTGGGATAGAAATGAAATGAAATAAAATCATATGGGATTAATTTCCTACTCGTCTGCATAGGCTGTGCAGGGTACTTAAGGGTTCTTTTACGTGCGCGCCAATGTGTATACGGGACCTCGTTTTTAGTCCCAACCGAACAACCGGGGAACCGGTGACCCGGAGAAAAACCACAAGGCTGGAAGGTGATCTTACTTCTCGTCACTTACAAACTAGGAATCGAAACAACACCACTTGACTCAATGACAGACTGTATGATCTAAAGTGCAATCATTAGATCTTTCGTCCACCGAATGCCTCATCCAAATAGAAATTATAAAGATGATAATATATCGTTTAGGGATAATTTTAGCATTGACATCACTGACGCTATAAGATTCCATATATATTTAGGAAATGAAATGAAATGGGGTTTAACATCCTTCTGTTCTGCTCCTAAACTGGGCTAATGAAGACGGACATACGCCATACAGTGTGCTATGAATAATTTTGCCCGGGCAGCGGCGCTACAGCCTACTCTTATATCGAATTCCATCTGCCAAGGGATCATTTACGTGCACGCCAATATGTACACGGGACCTCGGTTTTTCGTCCCATCCGAACGACTAGACAGCTGTCCTTGTCAGGCCCTCCGCCCTGCATCACTGACAAGGGGGAACCACGCCGGAAAATCTGGATGAACTTTCTCGGCCAATGCAGGGATCGAACACCGACCTCCAGACTAGCGAGCCAGCGTCTTACCCACTTAGCCACGTGGTATTTAGGACTAGAGTATAATGTACCAGATCGCGGGTTCGATCCTGGTGTTGGCTGAGAAGGTTCATCGGGATTTTTCCGGCGTGGTTTCCCCTTGTCAGTGATGCAGGACTGAGGGCCCGGCAAGGACAACTGTCTAGTCGTTCGGATGGGACGAAAAACCAAGGTTCCGTGTATACATTGCCGTGCATGTAAAAGATCCCTTGGCAGTTGGAATTCGATATAAGAGTAGGCCGTAGCACCGCTGTCCGGACAATACTTCCTCCATTGCACACTGTATGGCGTATGCCCGTCTTCAGTAGCCTAGCGGAGCAGAACAGTAGGACATTAAACCCCAATTCATATAATATACGGATAATACCTATAACGAAGATCATAACTAACTTTTATACATACACATATTATATGTTGGCCATGTGAACCATAAATTATGTACGTTTAAATTTACGAGAATTTGTAGCGTTTTCCACTTGGGCTCAGTTATCAATAGTGGAAAGTACATTTTGCTCTATACCAGTGCATGTGCGGGGATGGATGGCTAAATGGTTAGCACATGCGCTCTGTATCATAAGGTCTGTCATTGAGTCAACTGGCGTGGTTTCGATTCCCCGGTTGTACGTGACAAGGAGTAGGGTCGCCTGTACAACCTCATGGGGTTTTCTCCGGGTCCCCCACTGCTAAAGGCCCCTACGCCCAAGCGAATTATTGAAATAAAATTGAACCCAGTGTTAGTCCTGAAATGACCTAATTTGTGTCGAGTGGACGTTAAACCCCATTTCTCTCTCGCGCCAGTGCATGTATTTTCGATAATAAGGTATAATTAACGTATATATGAGTATTCTTTTTAAAGATGCATTATGTAAGATTTATATAAAGAGCAAACACTTCTTGCTATAATAATTCAAACATAGATGGTGCAACATGAATGTTATGACAATTTCATTCAAACTACTTTATTCTGGGCGAAGTTAAATATTTACATCTCGTGGGTGTTCAATTCTATTTAAATCTCGGCCATCCGATTGTCTAGGTGGTTGATTATAGGCTTTTCGTATAAATAAATGTCTAAATAAAACTGTATATGAAATTTGAAGCCAGGGGCAGATTCAGCTCTTACATACATCTTTTAGTAAATATACTACATTAATATTATGTTGTAGTAGGATTCCTCATGAGATAAGTAGATAGTCACGTATACTACACACATTGGAATGCAGTCACTTATATTTCTATATCATATTACTAACTTGGTGAGATTTGGTGTTTGACTACTTTATACCCATAAAGGACTGTACATTATTACCCACCAGTACCTACACAATGTAAACCGGGTCATTATCACCACACGATACAACCAATCTTTGCAAAGAAATTGAAAATGATTTACGTAAAATATACAAACGACAAATACACGTAGAATATGTGGGATGCGTGTTTCAATATATAAAAACAAAATTTATAGTGAGCGAAAGTTAAAATCGTATATTTAAAATTTTATTCTTTTCATCATTTTAATAATATATTACTTAACATCATCTAAACATTATCCAGTCAAAAATCCTTGTCTTCTTTGATCAACACGGCCAAGTTTTTCAAAGTTTTTAAATACTTTATTCGCCTAGTTGAAATGAGCGTTGAAGCCAAGAAAAATGTAATTAAATAATCTAACTTATTCTTTGGGTCAAGAAAATAATATTAAAAATAATCTAAAAGTTCTCTTATCAACTTATTTAGTTTAAATATACAATAAAAATACAAACATTAAAATTGCTATTTTCTTAAATATCTCTCAAATTTTAACTAAAAATGTATGTACATGTATATTTGTTATGTTCAAATGGATAATTATTTTATTTCTTAATTACAGGTTGGTTTGCTCTACTTGGTTCACCACAAGAGTTATCGACAGACGTGAATGTACCCGTGTACATAACAGTCAAATCATTGGTAAAAAACAGGGTCATCCAGTTTTTGATAGGTGGAAATCGGAGCGTACAAAGTTTGCAAATGCAGCAAAATCCTAACCTGCCACCAGACTATAGAACTCTTTATCCAGGTGATGTGCTGCGAATAGGAGGGACATACGTTGCTAAAACTACATTTACAAAGAAAAGATTCTTTAAGAACAAGGTGTTTACACGAGAAGAGAGATTCGTTAAGTGTACTGATGAGAATGATAGGGAGTTGCTAATTCCGATCAGTGCTGAGGGAGAGTTTTATGCAATATCGTCGATCAGCCAGGACATTATAACGCCAATAGATAAATTAGAAAGTATTACACAGTTTCCGATGATTGCAAAGCTGGTCCACGGTAGGATGCCAGCGACCCCTTGTTCTTTTACGGGGACCATTCTCATTTCGTCATATTTTGAAGAACATTCCGTGATTTCGTCAACTGTTTTCAATGTGCGCAATATTATGCTTGAAATTCCGGTAGATACGATTCTTCATTACAATGTTGCAAAGAATCAGCCATGTCTTCTAGAAAACAAGAGTTACAAAGACGCTCTAGCTTTATGTATAGAGAAAAGTAATATTTATATGCGTCAAATAAAAGTGTCATTTTTGGTAACTGACAAATCTGAACCCTCGTCTGCTTCATCTACTCCCCCAGACACTCCAGCACCACCTGTTCCACGTTTAAAGAAAACTCAATCCGAGCACAAACATGAATTCCACCCTCCATTCATACGCAAGATTTCCCAATTGGAGCTCCACCAGAAAGTTCCTATCATCTCAACTCCTTCCATAAGACTTACTTTTGGAAATAACTCCTTGAATTTTTCAACAATGAAGGACGGAAGTGTGAAATTAAACAAAGCGATACTTCGCCAAAGGCTGTTTAGTGAACGAACCGACAAATCAAATCTGGTATATGAAAATGTAGATGATTTTGCTTTTGAATTTCCTAAGGATGGAACATTAGAACAAGGCGACCGAAGTGACGACACAAACGAGAATGTCATCTACGAAAATGTGACATTTCTGAGGAAACAACTGACTACTGATGATTCTACTGGAGAAACACCTCCACCATTACCGCCAACAAGGATCTCACTGATAGCAACAGACGCAAATGAAACTGCACCAAGATCATGCAGATCACATATCCGAGATTACGAAATACCCGTTTTAATCAAGGAATCCAACGACGATCTTCCAAATATCCGAGATTACGAAATACCCGTTTCAATCAACGAATCCAACGACGATCTTCCACTCGGATCAACATGCGCTACATATATTGAAAGTATTAAACGATCTACCATCCCGGATGATTGTGTCTCTAACACAGATTCAGGTTATGCACAGGACACAGAATCAGTGAAAAGCACTCCAGTCACGATTAGTTTAAATCTGATGTCCGTGGATGATGTGTCAAATGTATTAAAAGGTCTAGGATTCAAGGCGAATTCCATTGCAAAGATGAAATCCAATAAAGTGGACGGTAGTTTGCTTGCATCACTTGATCCAGAAAATCTTTCAGATACTTTTCCTGAATTGAATAAATTGGAAGTAAGAAAACTTGCCCTGTATCTTGATGGAAGCTGGTTACCCAAAAAACCATAAAGTGTTGTTTATTTTATTTTGTCAAACTGAAATGAAAACAAATCTTAAAATTTGTTTCTTCATCTTTTTATGGATTTTGTTATGGGTGTCAACGGCCTGGAACAAATATAATGTACGGCATTTGATTACACAGTCTACATTTCCTGATATGTACACTAAAGTTCATTGTTTTATGCATATGTTGATACAAATAATACTTTTTTTTAATATACGTTTTCAATGGCATTTATGGAAAATAAATACAGTTAATTGTTGCCATAGAACTCCTGTGTTTAATTTAATGGAATTGTTAATAACGACCACAACCTAATTTATTTGTTGTTGGATTTCAGTCATTGGGATATGTGTCATACTAATGCTTCCCAAATTCTTATTCAGCTGTTCAAATTGATCAATGTCATGATACGAAGGGATGAGACTGCAACACTTATGTATAATGCTATACCTGAATTTGAACAAACCTATTATAAACTATATGCATATCGAGTTGAATAGATAAACAACAAAAGTTGGTGTGAAAACATGTAATACGGGTGAAATGTTTCTAAAACTGTGCTAGAAAGAGTAAGCATATACACCGACGCACAAAAGAAAACATATCTAGACTTTGAGAGAGATTTAAATAAAAGCTCGATAGTAAAAGAAAATATACATGGAAATTGAACAGGCGTTAAGTGAACAGGCACATTAGTTGTATACATATTACACGTGACATATTTTATACACAATTACATTATCCAGATACTTGACAGATTTAAAGCTTTTCTTGGTATTGTTTTTATCGATGTCAGTATAACTTCCTTTTTAACAAAAGTCGATAAGAAAATCAATAATTATTCCCCTTTGTTATGAAATCTTGTTAGTGCTTTAGTAGGCTTTAGTTAAAATAATATTCTCAGTACTTTAATTAATATTGGTTGGCTATTGGCGGATATCTTTTCAATGAATTTCAATCATAGTTTCCAGAGTTGTTCCCCTTTGTCACGAAATCTTGCTTAGAGGCTTTAATTATGTTGATTAGGCTACAAATGCCCCGATGAGCCCATGTTTCTTTGCCCGCCAACCTATGTATCGATAAATAATGGTACATGATATATCCATTACATTTTCATTTTAAAATATCTATACTTTAGTACAAACGCTGGCTTTCAACGACGTGTTCCAACAAATTTGTATTTGACCCAAATGAAAGAGGGCTAGTTGTTTTAATTACTGTACTCATAATCACTCAACAGTGTTCCGTTGAGAACTCCCTCTCTGGCCATTGCTGGATTGGTTTCTGATACTTGGGATTTGAGGGAGTGTGTCTATTCTTCCCGTTCAATCAAATCTATCCCAAGTACAGCAACATGACAGCCCTTCGTTTAATCTGGGGTCTTCCCTAATACTTTGGACAGTGATTAAAATTGTTCGTCTCCAAACAGTATTGTTTAAATTGTATCCGTGTTGATAGCCTCGTTTGTCACGCACTTAGTTTTTCAGCAATATTATGCCATGCACTGGTTAATTGGGCATAATAAAATCGTGAGTCATAATTTAACGTTATGTAAACACATTTGGTCCAATTTGGAGCTCTGTTTAAAGCGTAATGATATTGTTAGGCAGTTAGCTAATGGTTGTTAATCGGACTATTGACCAGTCATAATTTGGAACAGAAATTTGCTTCCTTTATAGCAGTGTTAGGTGGGATTAGCTCTGATCAAACGAAACACTGCGAGGAGTATGTTATTTTTAGGAGTAGTTAGTATTGGGCTAAACTGATTCCTGTCGCTTCCCCTTTTTAAAAAAAGATATATATGCAACACTACCAGAGTTATTGTATACAGTAGAGTTGATTAAAGATACATAATTTAAGATTTAGATAAAGAGCGGACCATTCTTGCTAAAAACTCAAAAATAAAATGAAAATATTGAAAATTTCATTCAAATTACTTCATTCTGAACCAAGTTATCACTGTAATTTTGACAAGATGTGTGCATTGTGGTAACCAGGGCACTGGTATATTCGAAACATAGCCTCGTTTTTACATTTTTAAACAAATTTTTAAATGGCGAACCGTTAAAATCTCGAGTATTCGGTGCCATCGACAGTTGATTATGGTCTTGTTTTGTTTATAAATGTCTAATTAATCGTTTATATAACATTTCAGGACTAAAGAAAGACCTGCAATAGGCAGATTTAGCTCTTGCATAATATATGTTTAATTCTTAAAATGTTGTGTGCGTCAAAGCGGGAGAAAGTTTATCTCTAAGACGGAACAATATAACTAGCAGTACAAGCTCAAATCGGTTAGTTTTCCATAAAATGAAATGAAATGGGGTTTAACGTCCTACTGTTCTGCTCAGACTGGGCTAATGAAGACGGGCATACGCCATACAGTGTGCTATGAGGGAAATTTTGCCCGAGCAGCGGCACTACGGCCTACTCTTATATCGAATTCAAACTGCCAAGGGATCTTTTACGTGCACGCCAATGTGTACACGGGACCTCGGTTTTTCGTCCCATCCGAACTACTAGACAGCTGTCCTTGTCAGGCCCTTTATCCTGCATCACTGACAAGGGGGAAACCACGCCGAAAAATCTGAATGAACTTTCTCGGCCAATGCAAGGATCGAACACCCGACCTCCAGGCTAGCGAGTCAGCGTCTTATCCACTTAGCCACGTGATCCCCCAGTTTTTCATAAACAAAATCAGATTATATAAACAAAGGATAAACGTTTACTATGATATATATATAGTTTAGTTACTTTGATTTTAATATATCACAAGGCAGTCTTTCGACCAGCTCATGTACTTTATAATAATTGATCATAATTAATCCAGTAATGAATTTCATCCAAAATAAACACCGTTTAGACTGACAGAAAAAATGACTTCTCAAGTACACCTAATTAATTCGTTGATTAATTCATTGGTTAGAGTAGTTAGGTTTGTTGAATTGAATACAGTAAAATATGTCAATTACTCATCAAATGTTATCGAGGATAACGTAATGGATTTTGTATTTATATAAACTGCTCAACGCCAAAGAGAAAAAAAAAACGTACATGTAACAAACAACTGAATCAATTCTGCGCGCACATGATCCACTCCTGTTGTTATTAGCGGAATATTGTTTCAGAAAGAGTAATCCAATACAATTTTTAATTTAGGGGCCAAAACTGACCGGGGATATCGGAGTCACCACCAATGTCTGAATGAGATAAGTCATTCGATGCCGAAGTAAACCCTGGATTATCATCAGATCGCCACGAGAAGCCATTGTGATCTCCAATTTTAATCAATAAATGTCCGAGGTACTTTTATGCAAATATCACCGGCCCTAAACGCGGTTTTACTTAACACCGTCCTTCTGCTAATGCATTACCCCATAAGATAAATGGGACAAAAGTATCGGAGCCACCAATGTCTGAATAAGATAGGTCATTCGATGCCGAAGTAAACTCTGGAATATCATCAGATCGCCACGAGAAGCCCTTGTGATCTCCAATTTTAATCAATAAATGTCCGAGGTACTGTTATGCAAATATCACCGGCCCAAAACGCGGTTTTACTTAAAACCATCATTCGGCTAATGCATTACCCCATAAGATAAATGGTACAAAAGTATCGGAGCCACCAATGTCTGAATAATAAATGTCCGAGGTACTTTTATGCAAATATCACCGGCCCCAAACGCGGTTTTACTTAACACCGTCCTTCTGCTAAATGCATTACCCCATAAGGTAAATGGGACAAAAGTAATATGTAGATGTACATGTATGTAGATTTGGTCGCAAGATTGTAATCTTTTTCGTGTTTTTCTATGCAATCTTTTTCGTGTTTTTCTATGCACCCATTTTCTATAAAACCGAATTCTCGCTATATATATTATTCTACATGAAGAAAAACAGATTATATATCGAAACATGCTCGAAATTATACAGTGACTCAAACTTAAATCTAACAAATCCAATTCCCCATCAAAAGAAAGGGAAATAATTGACACGGTAGAGACATACTGTGTAAATGTCATGGCATCTAGAAGGGCGAATGAAGGGGCAGGCCACCACAGGCGCCGAGCAGTATGTTCCCATATACGGAAGCCCCGGAAATGAGATTTGGGGCCTTTTAGGAACAAAAGTCAAGCTACGCTATCGACTGCCATCATTATCAGTAGATCGAACACACTTTTTATTATCAACGTACAAAGCTACCTTTCGGTCGAACGTTCGCCTTTTACTATCTTTAATTTTGTAGTCATGACTCTTTTGAGGTAATGGCTATTTTGAAAGCACATGGCTAAGATGGCATTCGTCATTTAAAAAGTTAGATTCTTTTAGAACACCGCATTGTGTAATACGTAACGTCGGGGTGGTGCAATTTGAATTGTGTCTTAGATGTTACGAGAACGGGATACAATGGGATTCAGTACTGTGCCCCCAACCCCCTTTACTTCGGAAAATACTACATACGCCACTCCAAATGACGTCAAACTTATTTTTTAAATTAATGTATTTGAAACTAACAAGCCGTAATTTGCTTTAAACTTGTAAAACTTTATCTTGGATTCTAAAATTTTTATTATTTACTTGGTGTCAATATTGGAATCAATATTTACATCCCTTTCTTTATTAATTCAAAACTCATCGTTCATTAATGTTCCAGGATTCCGTACCGAGCAGTCGTTAATGATTTCGCTCTCTTGCAACACAATATCCACGAATGCATCCGATAAGTATAGTTTTATTCATCATTACATGTACTGTTTATTCCAAGTTTTGGACAAGCGTTCCAGATATGCAAAACAGAACGTTACCACAGGAGACAGGGCGGTTCAGAAGTTCTAACATCGAATGCGCCTCAAGATGTAATGAAAGACCAAACTGTTTGTCCTTATTTTACAAGTATGACGAATCGGAATGTTATCTGTACGATACAGTCTATGACGTAAACTCATCTTTTACTACAGCATATGGAGAATATTACGTCGTTTTGAATTCAGGTAATGTTAGCTATTCATTTTTCGGGGGTTTTTTTATACCCTAGCTTTTGAAATTAAGTAGAATTAAGTTGCCTGCGTTCTGTAAACATATATTACGTGTCTGGAAAAGTTTGTGAACAAGATATAAATTAGATTATGGCATGATCCATATCATGTTTGGGCCAACCTACAAGTTTCCCTTTTTTATGGCTATCATTGTTTTTCGAGACATAGTTGTATAATATGCGTATATAATCTATACAACAATAACTCAATACGACCAACGTCATGTCAGGTCGATTTATTTCTGTTCCTTCTTTCTTGTACATAAATAAAAAATAATTCGTTTTGAGGAAAGCCAGTAACATTACAGACACGGTACTCTACAGCGCAGTAGACGCTACCAGCTGGCCCCCTGATCCATTTACTTGAGATTTGATATTTGATACTTGTCCGCAGGTTTGTCATGTCGGTTTTGTTTTGTATGTAGTGCGGTTCTCCTGTATTTACTACTTTTCGTATTTGACGTTCCCACATACAATAATTATTTGTTTAATTTGGCTATTTGTTAAATTTGGCGATTTATGTAATGTTTATATGTTATCCAAGTCTCGCACAAATATTATATTACATTTATTCGTGGGGTGGTTTCATTTTTCAGAAATGGCGACATGGCATATGCACACAGTTGGACAGAGTATATCATTTATTTCTCTATTCACTCTAATGTTAATTCTCGTCTCTTTCACCGGGGTTGAGCGCTTTCTACCACAGATGGGGAAACATGGGGCAATCTCTTTCTCAAACGTATGTATGAGGTTCACCATAGAAATCTTGAGATACACAAACTGGAAGTAGCATACTCGAAAACATGCAGGTGTCTACCCTACATTTCAATGTAACCTACCTCTTAAAGGACAATATTGGTGCCAGTCATTATCACATATGTGTTAGAGCTGGTAAAACACATTCCAAATATACTTTTAACACAGAGATCATTGCTACGATAGCTGAGTAATACAGGTTTCCCGTATCGGAAGTGACGAACACCAAAGGAAAACACGAGTCACCGCTCTATATAACTGACTGAAGCGACGAGTGATAACATATACGCGGCCGAATTTCTGCTCACTAATAATTCCTTCGAAGACCAAAAGTTGTTGTGTGAGACTGCGAGAGGATGTCTGACAATTCATAAAAATAATTGAATGCCACTAGATAAGAGAACACGTAATAAAACAGAAAAAGTCCGTGCATTACCATGTTTTTATAAGGTATAGAATGAATATAAACAAGGAAATGTACGGACTATTTCTATTTTTCTCGTGTTCTCTTATCTAATGACATACAATTACTTTATTGAATTGTCAGATATCCTCTTACAGTCCCATATAACAACTTTTGGTCTTGGAATGAATTATTAGTGAGTAGAAATTCGGCGTGTATATGTTATCACTCGTCGCTTCAGTCAGTTATATAGAGCAGCGACTCGTGTTTTCCTTTAGCGTTCGTCACTTCCGATACGGGAAACCTGTATTACTCAGCTATCGTAGCAATGATCTCTGTGTTAAAAATATATTTGGAATGTGTTTAACCAGCTCTAACACATATGTGATAATGACTGGCACCAATATTGTCCTTTAACTCTCTTATCCTCTCACCTTAAAAACCACGAAAATCCACCAAATTCTGCCAGGAAATGTATATTCAAGCCCTTTTCTTCAATTCTAGACCAAAAGGTCAAAAATAATCGCTATACAAGACGAGCGGAAAGGGAAAGCCATAGAAAGCTTATTAATAACGTTTTCACTTTATGGTGTCCTGTGTCCAGTTACATTTTTAAAGTCTATAATGACATGCGGCGCGGGTCCTCTTTCCAAAATGGGGGGTTGGATGGCCGAATGGTAAGCACGTGCGCGCTGTATCATAAAGTCTGTCATTGGGTCAACTGGCGTGGTTTCGAATCCCCGGTTGTACGTGACAAGGAGTAGGGTCGCCTGTCCAACCTCGTGGGTTTTCTCCGGGTCCTCCGGTTTCCTCCCACTGCTAAAGACCCCTATGCGCAAGCGAATTATTGAAATAAAATTAAACCATTTATTAGTCCCGAAATGACCTAGTTTGTGTCGAGTGGACGTTAAACCCCATCTCTCTCTCTTTCCAAAATACATTTAATGATACGAACAGAAATATAAAACATGACGATGAAATCTCAATATTTATAACTGTAATTTCACTTATTATTTGTTATATAATATATCAAAACTATCACAAGAGTAAACCCGGACATTATCATAAATTCAACAGCCTTCGAATAACTGTGATTTGAATTAGCTGCCATTTCATTTATTACAGGCTTAACTTTTTAATATGAACATGATCTGCAATTTGGTTTTTCACAAATGTTACATAAAAGATGCTTACAGATAAAGATATCTTTTTAAAAAATATGGAACTGCGGCTATGTTTCATTTTGATTATGGCTTACGAAATTGCATGGCAATTTTTAGAATTAAAAAAAAATTGATGCGTGATAGAAACGCATAATCCAGTGACTGGAGCTGCCGTGGCTCAGTGGGTAAGGCAATGGCTTACTAACCTGGGAGGTCTCGGCGTTCGATCCCGGTGTTGGTCGATAGTTATCCAGTTTGGTTTCCCCTTGATAGTGGGGTGCAGGTTAGGTGCCTGACAAGGACAGTGTCTATAGTCGTTCGAGGTCCCGTTATACACGTTAGCGTGCACGTAAAGCAACCAATGACAGTTGACCATAGCGCCACTGTCCGGTGGAAAAATTCTCTCGTAGCACACTGTATGGCCAGAAAAGTAGGAGGTAAACCCCCATGTCATTTTATTTCAGTTACGTCTGCTGTTAAAGGAGAACCAAGAAATAATACAACAGATCAACCACCAGCCAACACGACCATAAACTGTACTGTACCTACATACACGTTGTCATCTGATTTCTGTTATCGGGTATTTGAACAAAATTTATCATGGTATTATGCCAGAAATGAGTGCAATGGAGACTCCGCCGACTTAGCCATTATAGATAGCCAATGGAAACTTGACATTTTTGGAACATATCACCAATCAGGTAAGACAAAATGTCACCCATGTACGCCAGTATTGTCACTGTGGTCGTAAAACGTTGTCACGCTGTTTGTCTGTCCATTCGCAATCAATATAAATTTCAAAAAGATAGGTAGAGAATTGTTGTCTGGGGTGTGGTAACCGAGGTCGATAGATCTGGATTATTGAAAGAAAACGTTGAAAAATAAATCTAAGGTGTTCAGTGAGATGCATGCTCCATTAGTTTCAATATATCGGCAGTGTGCTGCCAAGAAATGCCAATGACGGGTGGACACGGGGCAGATCTCTCACATAGGGAGGGGGGCTGGGGCAGTCATATGCTCGGGGTCGACACTTCTTGCGGGGCCGCAAATTTTCCAAATGCATGCCAAGTGCATGGACGAGCTTCCTTGGAGGCTGAGATAACAAATCACCGACCATCGCTTCCCTATAACCTGTGTAAACCAGTTCATATTTAAGCAAATAGAGGGTAGAATTATGATTTGTTCCAAGATGGATTTCTCGATCAAATGGAGAGATGAAGGGGAAATAGTATTTAGATAAGGTGTTAAAAGTATAAAATTGTATTTTAAAATTTCTTTTATCATAAAAATCAACTGAGCGAAGGCATTGAAAAAAGCAGTTACAAGAGTGGAGGGGACGCCACTGAAACTTGTGCCCTGGGGCGCCACATAGGCTTGTAAGAGCTCTGACAAGGGGTACAGTTAAATGAAACTATATTAAAGTCCAAACCACATACTTCTGTCCTTTCAACAATCGCTAAAAAGGTTTATAGGAAGTCTGGGTAACGGTAAATACAACTACATTAAATTATATCAAATGAGCAGATCGATCCATGCTATTTTGAGTAGCTGTCTGTAAAACGAATATTTGATTCCAGAATCTTCTCTATGTTTCCAGGCGCAAACGAATATTATATTGGTATGCACAATATATATCCCAATGGAAGCTTTGAAAATATTGACGGGACATCGACAAACCCAGGAAACTTCAGCAAATGGTCACCAAATCGAGAAACTGGAGATGGTCTGTGTGGATTCTTATCTTACGAAGATGCCGATGGAAAGTACGTATGGGACGCTACTCTTTGTGACACACCAAAGTACTTCATATGCGAACAACGTTAAAAGACTTTATGGAAAATGATCAATTTAACATTTACTGGACTGATCGATCAAAACATTTTTTAAAAATCGACAGTAATATTTAATTATGTATATGTGTGAAGCATTTATTTTTGGTACGATATATGTCCTCTTTAGAAAAATAGTAAATGAGTTTAACTTCCTACTTTTCTACATCAACCGGTGTAAGGCAGACGAGCTAACACCATGATTGAAACTGGGACCTCTTGGTTAGCGAGCCAGCGTCTTACTCACGATAGTTTCGACCATATAAAAATTCTCACAGATAGAAAAAATATTGTGATATATATATCAAACTAAAAATAAATTAACACGGGCGCCATTGTGAAACCGAAAGAGAGTGACAGAGAGAAAAGGTAATTAACGTCCACTCGACACAAACTAGGTCATTTCGGCCGCATAGACGTACGAGCCAGGGGGGCGGGGGGGGGGGGGGCAGCTGCCCCCCTAACTTTCGGGCAAGCTGACATTTCGGGCAGACGGGTAAAGTGAAAAAAAAAATTTATTTCATCTACTTGGCAAAATAAAGTGCCGGAAATCTAATAAAACACTAATTTTACGGGTTGGAATAGCAGTAAAACGCGTTTACGGCCGTCAAATATTCCAAAATTTTCTTGGGGGGTCCATATAAGGTCAGCTCAGCTTCTTCGCCTCTCGAAGAAAACCAGCGCCGCTGTCTGTAAACCTGAAATTTTTTCGGGCATTTCTAGTTTTGCTTCCCTGTCATCGAGCCCTAATAAAACACTAATTTTATTTTTATTTTAATTGAATACCACGAATTTGTACTGAGTTGACTATGGATTTAAACATTTTGTCTGGAGCCACTCTACTTTGTGCGACATTTTTCGGGCATCGATTATTATCTGTGAATGCAGCTGCAACAGTCTTATTGGATGGTTGGAATTCAGAATGGGATTTCGGTTACAAAACCATTGGATACTTTTGGAGTTGCTTACACGGGCTAGAATAGCAGAAAACGCATTTGCGGTAGTTAAATTTTCATAAATTTCTCCGGGAGGGTGAGACCCCTATACCCCGCGACGATTGATTGGGTGTTTGGAATTCGGGTCAGCCAGGCAGGCTATATTGGACCAAATTGAAGTTGCTGTATTCACAGGCTGGAATAGCCGGAAAACGCGTTTGCGGCAGTTAAATTTTCAAAATGTTCTCCCAACGGGCCCGTCTCCGTGGACTGTAAACGATTGATCTTTTGATTGGAATTCGAGCCAGCCATCTTAATTAGCCTATATTAGACCACTTTGAAGTTGCTTTGCTCACGGGCTGAAATAGCAGGAAAACGTGTTTGCAGCCGTCAAATATCCCAAAATTTTCGGGGGTGGGGGGTCCACACAAGGTAAGCTCCGATTCTTCTTAACTGTCATCGAGCCCGTACGCCTATGATTTCGGGACTAACGTATGTTTACATTTTATTTCAATAAATCGCTTGCGCGTTAACTATTGTCACCCCCCCCCCCACCATGACACACACACACACATACAGACAATTCACTGTAAATTATTAAAATAAAATGGTGTTTAACCTCCTACTGTTCTGCACCGACTGTGCTAATGAAAACGGTTATACGCCAGCTATGTGTGTGTGGGGAGTGGGGGTGGCACGCCGGAAAACCCCGATAAACTATTGAAATAAAGATAAACGTTATATGTCGATAATAATCCACTATATGTCGATTGGACATATGTCGTTGCGTTATTATGCATTTATGGCTATAATTTTATTACATTATGGGATTAAAATAAGTTGTATTTATAGCAAGAAATCGAAAAGGTCTTCATTGTGTGTAAAGGGAGATAACTAAATATCCAGATGGTCTCAGACTAGCAATTATTTGCCCATTGACTTCAATGTTAAATGACTGTAACATCACAGGCTGTAGCTTTTTGCTCAACATTCCGTTGGTTCCAATCTTTATAGGCACAATGGGGACAACATTTGGCAATCTCCTCATCATAATTTTGTAGGGGGTTGACCATTTAGATTTTTTGCTACACGGATTTGAAGTTGACAGGGGTGAAAATCTCACTTCCGACACAATGATTGCTCTGCAAAAAGACACTTTACACCCCCTATCCCTCAGCTGTAATATCATCAGTATTACCCAAAACTGCTATGAAATTGCAAATTTGATCCCTTTTCTCCAATTCTAGACCAAAAAGTCAACCCAAAATTGCAGGAAGAGGGGAGAAAAAAATTAAGGGAAAATTTGTCTATTTATAACTCGCACTACATTCGTCCATCATGAAATAAGGGGAAATAATTACTAGTCTTAGTCCAGATTTCGTCCAAAAAAATAAAACACAACAGCCACTTACACAATTTGATCAAACCAATCAAACGCCACTCTTATTGACGAATAGAGTTCATTGATGTCCTGATGTTGGTAGATTCTACATACACACAGAGAACTATCTACTTTAAGAATAGGTCCCTGTCCTGACTTGTCGCCATATCAAACCAATGAGTATACTATTTTGTCATATAAACACAAAGACTAAATAAACCCTTTAAATTGTATTAAATAGAAGATGAATAAATACTTCTCGACATTCTCGAAGTAGACTTTGCGTTTTCGACTTAAATCGTCGATTTAGGAATTAATATACCTGTTAATCAGCTTGGCGTCTGTTCTTAAGCGGTGCTAATTGTAGACTGACATCGTCAGGTTAGTATGGATATTGGTCCTGTCAATATCATATCGGATGTAACTACACATTAGTTTGATTTAATCATAGTATTATGCAACTGTGCCGAGGACAGCAGCGCCGTCATCATCCATAATATTTAAATAGGACGTAATTATATCTACAAGAAGCCACGGGTACAAATTAGTATATTTTTAAATTAAAGCTAAATAAATATTTTGGACTTCGTACTTAATTTTCCCTGTTCAAGTAAAATAGTTTCAGATGACCTAATTATTCTTTTTAAAAAATGTATCTTTCAAATAAAATACTGGATGCTTTTAAAATGTAAGTCTAGAGCTGATATCTTAATACATTTTTATCGACTATAGATTAGCCAAAGTAATCTTTATTTAATCAATTCTATATCTTTGACGTCAATCTTATTCAAGTTCGTTACCCTTAGCAGCACATTTATCGACACTGATTTCCGAATCGATTATCCCAGGTACGGTTTTATAATTTGATCATGTGATGAAGTGTTTGTTAAAACATACTCATTTATATAAAGTGGCCATTGTGGACTCCGGAAATTCCCGAACCTCCCCAACCGGCTTACAAGTGGCATCTCCCAACATTTATTGTTTACTTTCCTGTTTGACGAACCAGTATAGAATAACTGCAAGACATACTTAAATAACTACTGCAGGTAAGACCAGGGGTGATACTCTTGTAAATGTATGCCAAAAAATTACTTTGCTTACGTCTTTACCACTGATAGCCTACATAAAATATCATTGATTGATGAAGATACATGTAAGAGTATTGAAGCGGTGCTGAAGGTTGTTTTACCTGTCTCCGGAGCCTGCTGACCGAGCGCTTACCATATTATAGAAACATGTTCAACATCTAAACTAAAATTTTAAAGATACATTATGTAAGATTTAAATAAAGAGCTAGCCATTTTTGCTATAATAGTTCGAATAGATAATGTAAAATGAATAATTTGAACATTTCATTCAAATTACTCTATTGCGAGCGATGATATTAGCCTTTGAGGGTTTGACAAGACTTGTGCAATAATTTCAACCACCGTACTGGTTGTTCGAAGCTAAGTCTCGATCCTCCATTTTTAAATTAAACCAAAATATCAGAGAAATCGGATGCCACCGAGAGTTGATTATGCCTAATTAATAATTTAGCAAACATTTCAGGCTTAAAGAAAGACCAGCAATTAGCAGATTTAGCTCTTGCATAATGTATGTTTAATTAATATAAATAGAGGCCGGACTAGACCTCGAATCGCCAGACTTGGTCCGAGAGTCAAGAAGGGCCAAGGCCTATCGGTCCCGATTGGAAAAACATAATTTGACATATATTTTTTTGTTGTTTTTTTTTCCAAATTACTAATAAAATAAACCAAGTACGACCAATCTAAACCATTAGCCAAAATTCGAAGTCCTAAAATTGATCTTCGTATCATCTGAAAAATATAATGATCTCAATCCGAGGATCTATGAGTGTCGTGCAGGATAGTGAATCTTCACAGGATGTACGTACATTGAACGCGCTTGGTTTTTAGTATCACTGTATCTTTTTAAAACAATGGAAGGGTAGCACAATGTTGTCACTGGGGCAATAGGGATATGATGAAATTTACGCGGTAATTTGCATGAGTATTTGGCGTAACTCTTTAGAAATTCGAGGTCACTTTTCCAGAAATAAGGGCACTTTTTCAGAAGAGAGGGCACTTTTGTGGAAGTTAGGGCACATATCCACATATACTCCTATACCCTCATCAGATTTGAGGGTCTTGTTTTTGCACACCCGCCCTGCACGACCCTGATGTCAGATAAAACTTATTTTAATTCAGTCGTGTGACGAAGATATATAAGGTAAACTTGATTTGACACGAAATTATCCGTTACACTCACTTTCCTTTTGGCGCTCCTGAATTATTAAAATTCTACAATATATTAGTTTTTAATCATGACTTCTCGCTTTATCAAGCTTGATAATAAATATATTCTATTATAGATGGATAACGAGATAGCGGTGTAATAATATAACATAAGATTAAATTGTGATCATAGGCAAGTTAACTATTATGACATTATGGGTGTCATTTGAACCTTGCATTATTCATTTACTTTAACAATCAAGAAAGTTGTCATCTAGTCTCAAGCCATACGTTTACGCCCACAACAAAGTGTATGGGCAATGATATTTTGTTTATAACTTTTACAAAACAAAATCCATTCGTTCGAGAGGAAAGTTGTGATGTTTAAACATGTTAAAAATTAATTGAATTATTGAATTTCAAAATGCACTATGTAAGAGCTAAATCTGCCTTTTGCAGGTCTTTCCTTTATTAACATAACAAGCCCATAATAAACTCTCTAGATCGTCACCCGACCATTGATTAGCTAAAGTGAGTTGCATTAAAAAAATCCTTACCGTCTATTTTTCACCGTGATTCTTCTTTGATCACCAAAAGGAATCATTTCCTGTCACATTCGACACGAATTTATAATAATCCAACACTATTTTCATGTAGAATTGTGTGCTACAAAAACATAAACAACATTCATTTGAATCAGGCGGCCATTGTAAACTGTACCTCAACCATTCAACACACATGAACAATTATTACATAAAATCTATCAAACAGATAGTTGCTGTCTTTACGGTAAAAGAAATAAATATGCAAAGTTCCAAGATGATCCATTCAGAATTGCAGCCTGTAGACGATAAATACAAAAATTGGGCGTGGCTCTGCCCCTGGGGTTTGGATATGGAACAATATAAATAGGTACCACCCTTTTATTGAAATGATTGATATGCTGAATTTGAACAAAATCTGTTGATTATTGCAACCTGTAGAGTATTTACCAATAAAAACTAACAAAAAAGTGGGTATGGTACCACACCCCTGGGGGCCGGAACATGCACGAAAATAAATATAGGTACAGTTTTGGTATTCAGACGATTTGAATCTCTCGGTTCGTTTGTTAACACTTTCTTACCAAGAGGCAAACATGCGTGTTGCAGTCGGTGCATTATAAACTCAAATAATATGATCTTTCCGTAGAAATTGTGAATTAATTACGAATATTTAATGAGTATTTTCGTCATTATTCCGCGATATCCCCAATCAAATAATTTGCGCTATTGTATCGTTGTTCCTGATACATGTACTTAGCACACCGCCCTCCAACTTGTACAATATTCACTAAAATAATGTGGTCTATTCGAGAAAGTGGTGGAATCAATATAAGGTTATTTAATCATTATTTTAGTCATTATTTCAAGATAACATTACAATCATTGTACCGTTGCTTCTAATATTTTCTGACAATGAATTTTCAGTGAAATAGTCCATTAAATACAGAACGGTTTGTGTATGCTGAGAACTAAAATAACCCGAAAAATACATTAAAGATTACCACTTGAGGGTTGTAACCAGTGGTAACTGAGTACAGTTTTACTTCTATTATTACAATAAGAGAACACACTTTATAGGTTATACGATGGTAAAGGGCCATTTAGGTGGGTTTAATGTGTACATGCTATGAACGATTTCAAATTATTTTAATGATATTGATCAAGGGTAGACTTAAAGCATATGACAGCTCGTGATCACCATAAACACGTACACTATGAACTGTTCAACACTGCTGTCAATTCTGTGCGTTAATGGAGTTGCGTCCATTTTATGGACTAAAATCACAGATATTGATGGAAAATTAGTGACAAATGAGAGCCAAAAGTTCCAAACATCCAAAATAAAGTGTGCATTAGAGTGTACGATAAATAGTGAATGTGTTTCGTTTTTCTATGATCTAACTTTAGGTATATGCTACCTTCATGAACAAGTATATAACGAAGATACAGCTAGCATGGCGGCAAACACGGTCTACTATACATCAGCATCAAAAGGTATGTTCTGTCTTTAATTTTAATTTTCTACTCGAGTGAACTGACTTGGAGTATGACGTCGACGTGGGTAATATTTTGTTTGACTTATCTTGCCTCGAAATCAAATTAAAATTTTGGAAATAATCTTAGAAATGATGTGAAGCTTAACGTTATATAAGTGCAAGACTAGTGGAAAAGTGTGCTATGGTGGACATTTGGTCGGACAGCGGACTTTCCGCCTACTGGTCGTCGAATTCTGTCAAAGGTTGCATCTTTTGCATGCACGTCAACGTGCTTACCCTCTTATCTATCCTACAAAATTGACACGTGGAACCATCTCGGCCCAGGAACTCTTTTTAGGTAGCCAGCTTCTTACACCGTTGCTCCAAAACACACACGCCTACAATTATCAACAAATTACTTTTTGGGTTTTGGGACATAGTAAGTGCATATATAAAATCATGAACATGCAAGTTTATCCGCGTTAAGATCTATTCTATAAATGTCAATGTATCTCATTCAAGGGACAAGCCAAGCAGTGTCAACCGCGATGGCATCCGAGACACCACCACCAGGGACAACTACATCACCAGAAGCAACCACCCCATCCTTCATTTGCCCCTCGCCTTATATCATGGCCAGTGGAATGTGTTTCCATGTGAATACAACTCTGGTAACTTGGCCAGATGCTAGAGCAAGCTGCCAGAGTAAAGATGGTGATTTGATTATTATAGACACTCAACAAAAACTGGACGAAATTGCACTTCACATAACAGGTAGTCTATTTTAATATGTTGTTGTCCCGATATTTTATTTTTTTGCTCTTATTTCGTATACAGTCCCTATAATCTTGATACATTTATTTTATTTTGTGATTTTTAACTTTCAGTGTGTGTGTGGGTGTGTGTGTGTGTGTGTGTCTGTGGACTAGCCAAGAAACTTTCCAAATTCTGCTGTTGTTTTCTAGTTCCTTGTTATTTAGGGTGGCTTCAATAGTAGCTTGTCTAAGTATAATCGGCACTTAATTCTAGACTTCTGCAAGATAAAGGGAGTCGCATATAGGCTTAGTGGTCCAGGTGTTGGCTAAGAAGAAAGGTCATCGTGATTTGCTGGCGTAGTTCCCCTTGTCCGTGGGGCGGGATGGGGGGGGGGGCGTCGGCTGGGACGAAAACCGAGGCCCCGTGTACACATTGGCGTGCAAGTAGAAGAACCCTTGACAGTTAGAATTCGAAATAACAGTAATCCGTAGCGCCGCTGTCCGGGCAAAATTTCCCCCATAGCATAATGCATAAGCCCAGTCGGTGCAGGAAAATAGAACGTCAAAACCCATTTTCTTTCCAATACATAATTCTTTTGCTATCATTATAACTTTGGTATTGGTGTGTTTAAGTTTGGTAATCAACTATATTTGGCTTAAAATATCACATTCAGACTAGAAATGCACCAATAGAACTATTGAAATACACGTCTTTAAAATCAGAGAGTTTAATTTAGATTATCATCAGATCATCGGTACAATATGAGAATTTTAAGAGTAGTCTAATGATTTCAAGTATAAACTTCTATTTATTTATATAGATTTATTCTGTGCTACAAATAAAAAAAGCTGTTTTCATTTACATTTAAATTTTATATACCGAAAGGGGGGGTGGATGGCCGAATGGTTAGCACGTACGCGCTGTATCATAAGGCCTGTCATTGAGTGAACTGGCGTGGTTTCGAATCCCCGGTTGTACGTGACAAGGAGAAGGGTCGCCTGTCCAACCTCGTGGGTTTTCTCCGGGTCCTCCGGTTTCCTCCCACTGCTAAAGACCCCTACGCACAAGCGAATTATTGAAATAAAATTAAACCATATATTAGTCCCAAAATGACCTAGTTTGTGTCGAGTGGACGTTAAACCCCATTTCTCTCTCTATATATATATACCGAAAATTGTTGGCAAATAAAGAACACGCCTATGAATTCTTACGCATTTGAGGGTATGAGTGTCTCAAACGGCGGTGCCTAGATATGTTTTCCGCGTTGGCTTAGAGCGTCCGACTTAACTGTCAATCAGATTTCCTATGAACATACGTTGTGACTGCCAAGACATTGTTTTAACCAGCGGCTGCCAGGCAGGATACGCCCACATTTTCGAGAGATGGATAGAGGACAAGCTAAAAAGAAAGTGATTTTTCGTACAATCAGCGGCCATAATTCAGGAAGTTACGGTCCGATATGTGCGAATATCGCAAGGAACCGAGATCTTTGGGTTACAAACTTACATTTCAAGTTTCAACAAAATCGGATAAAAATTGTAACCTCTATAGGGTCCACAACCTTGATATACCATATTTTTACGCTATTTGAGAACGAAGGGCGGCCATTATGTCTGTCAGTTTTGGGCCGATTTTCACGAAATTCGAACTCAGTCGTCCTTAGGGTTTAACGGTGATATAATAATACGTTTATTTAAATCGGATAAAAATTATGACCTCTATGGGCTCCACAAGCTAAAATTGCGATTTTTCGTACAATCAGGGGCCATAATTCAGGAAGTTAAGGTCCGATATGCGCGAATATCAAAAGGAACCGAGATCTTTGGGTTATAAACTTACATTTCAAGTTTCAAGAAAATCGGATAAAAATTGTGACCTCTATTGGGTCCACAACCTTGATATACCATATTTTTAAGCTATTTGAGAACAAATGGCGGCCATTTTGTCTGTCAGTTTTGGGGCGATTTTCACGAAATTCGAACTCAGCCGTCCTTAGGGTTCAACGGTGATATAATTATACGGTTTTTTAAATCGGATAAAAATTATGACCTCTATAATCAGGGGCCATAATTCAGGAAGTTACGGTCCGATATGCGCGAATATCGACAGGAACCGAGATCTTTGGGTTATAAACTTACATTTCAAGTTTCAACAAAATCGGATAAAAATTGTGACCTCTACAGTGTTCACAAGCCAAAAACGTGATTTTTCGTACAATCAGGGGCCATAATCCATGAAGTTATGGTCCGATAGATGCCAATATCGAAAGGAACCGAGATCTTAGGGTGATAAACCTATATTTCAAGTTTCATTGTAATCGAATAAAAATTGTGACCTGTAGACTGTTCACAAACAATTGTGGATGGACGGACGGGCGGACGGACGGACAGGGGCGACGACAATATACGTCCACATGAAAATGTGGGCGTATAAAAATATAAACTTACTTGTGTGTTTGGATCAATTGAATATGTTAATTGATATTTAGAGTGATGTTATTTGATTAAACCAATTTACTTCATCTACAAATCGGAATCCATGCTGTACTAAAAGGAATATTGTCAGCTTTGCGCAACTTAAAATATAACATTTCAGAAATGATATGAAATGAGGTTTAACGTCCTACTGAACATTTCAGAAAAGAACAACCGAGATTTAATGTTCACGCAAAGAAACTAGGATATTTTGTAACTATTATAAATTGAAATTATTAGCAACTCCTATTTTTCTTAGAATTAAAATAATTAATTTATTACAGCGGGACTTTACCAGATTGGAATTCACCACATAGCCAATAATGGAAATTTTGAATTTGTCGATGGACGAAACCAAAATGATGTGAGCTTTAATGCATGGGCATTAACTGAACCGGATTCTGGACCAGATTCTTGCGGGCGACTAAAGGATTGGAAATGGGACGATGGTCAATGTGGTGGTTATCCAAGGAAATTTATATGCGAAATCAAATAATTCAATAATATACATTTAATTTTAATACGATGAGATATATTCCTGTCTTTTTTGACGTGACATTAGGAATATAGTGGTGTTATTTTCGGTTAAACATGTAATCTCCGATTCTGTTAGACGAATGGGTATTTCTTGTTCGAATCAAATCTGTATTTCTTATCGGTTTTCGCTGAGTCTTTCACACTTTGCATTTCTGTATGAGTAGTAAATAAATAAGGTGCATTTATGACTTTTACGCTTTGTTTGTTGTTACCATTAGATACCACTAATAAACCCTGAAAATAAATTTTTAAAACGTTTTGAAAACGAAATGAGAAAGTAATGTTTAAGTATAGCAGAGATGTCCTTGAAGTAATGTTTTTATATTTTTTCTGTTCATTAGCTGTATTCTAAAATTTATATGTTCCGTTAAGCCAATAATCATGCTTCATGTCCTATCACTTATAATATTCAGAGCATAAGAAATATATATATAATAATTATTATAAACAAGGAAGATGTATTTACCTCATAGTTACCATTCTTTGCTACAAATTTGACGGTCAGGTTTGTATTTTGAATTATGGTCGACCATGCTATAGTCATCAGTCCATCTGTCCGCCCGCCACATCACAAATGATGTCCGCTCTGTATCTTGACTACTGTTTGGGGTTGAATAGTGATATTTATTTGACTGGTTGTGCACAACAACTAGAGGGTATGTCGCGAATACGATAGGTTGGAATCTCTAGATCGAAGGCCAAGGTCACAATCTTAGTAAGTCATTGAAGACCCAAAGTCCATGTTCAAAATTCATGTCAGCTCCATGTCTTGACCACTGTATGATGCGTAACGGGACTGCTCACCACCACTAGGGGTATCGCTGACTTGCAGTTGTCAAATGTTATTAGGGGTCATCCATGTTTTATATCTTGTGAGAGTTTGCAACATTTTTATTTTTACAGTCAATAGACCAATCTGTTTCACAGAGGTCTTCTAATATCTCTGTAACAGATGGCTGTTTCGACACGTGACATCACATCACGCGGCGTCAATCATTGGCTCAATAGCGCGTGCATTGTTTACATAAGACGTTACTGATTCGGGCTAAATGGTGAATTTTACTTATTTTAATACCCATTTACACTTAATAGGAAATGATGTTTTACCTAATAAATGAAAACAAATGTTTTAGAATTTAATTTGACGGAAGAAAAAAGTTAATAATTGGGACTCATTAAGTCGTATCGATGTCATCGGCCTAGCGAAAATTCACTGCTGATCAGAGTGTCAATAGACTAGAAGCTTGGCCATAAGTTGTAAAATTGTTTATACACACAGGGTATAATGTTTATTATCAGGAACATATATATACGCAGAATAATATATATTGTTATACAGGTGCCTAGCAACCAAACCAGATCAGGAGACCTCGTTAGTACTCCTTAGCAGATGTCTTCCGTCTCTCTCCTCCCCCCCCCCCCGTTCTGCTCTCAACTATAATGTACATGTATCATACGTATGAAATGAAATGAAATGAAATGGGGTTAAGGTTCTACTCTTCTGCACCTAACCTGGGCTAATTGAAGACGGGCATACGCCATACAGTGTGCTATGATGGAACTTTTGCCCGGGCGGCGGCGCTACGGCCTACTCTTATATCGAATTCCAACTGCCAAGGGATCTTTTACGTGCACGCCAATGTGTACACGGGACCTCGGTTTTTCGTCCCATCATACGTATGAACAAATCCATATGTCCTTTTTAGTCAAAGTTGATAGATAATACAGGTATAATGGTACAAATTTTTGATCTAATGTAATAGTGTTACTCGTATCGAAACATTTTACATCAAGATCCCAAGCCTTGGAATAAAGAGTCCCTCCGATCATTTGTCAAAAAAATACCTTAAAACTCGTTTATGTTTAACTATTTTTTAGTCTTTCCCTTTCATATATTACTAATTTTCAGAGCTCTATTTATTTATGTTCTTAAAGAGATTTATTTATTTGATTATATTAATGCGATATCATATTCAAAATGAAGGAAGTATCCTAATCTGTTGTATAATGAAATAAACAATGAGCAAAACGGTGGAAACACAGTCGCATTTATTTGGTTTTCTCTTGTGTCAGTAAAAGGCTTAAAATAGGCCAGAATCAGAAACCGTAGTTTTAACAAGGGGCTGGCATCTACCCATATCCATCGTGTGCGTTATGGCGTGAATTCCAGGACAGCACGATTCGTACATTCATGTATTTATCTAATCACAGGGACTCATTGCGGTTTTCTTCGTTGCAAAATGTAAATAAATCGAATGAAGAAATGTTGACTATTAATTTGTTTTTTATATCGGTTTTTGTGGCCATACCAGATAAGTCCATTTCATTAGTATCGGGTGTACCAGAAAGAACTATGCATACTCCACATTACGCACGACATCGTCCATTCCTGATAGCTGTGATACCAATTATAGCCAGAGTATATGGAAGCATCAATATTCAAACGAAATTCCGAATGCAATTTAACACAAGTATGTACATTCAAAGATACAGAACACATGCAATTCAAAATGTGAAGATAGAAAAACAAAAACATAACTGAGGACGTGCCAGCCATGGAACCTTCCGCGAGATTCTCTCGCATTAATCAGCTTACCCATCGATTAATAATGTCTACCACCTGATGTGTTTTTAATTAAACCAAGTGTTTATTTTATAAATAATTCATGTTTTTTTTTCTTTTCTGAACTTTAATTCTTTTGCTCGATAATTACTATCTTATACAATCCAGTCTTATATTAATAATTCTGTTTTGCTGCGCATGACTTACAATAACAACCAGAATAAGAGTCCTAATTGGCCGACATATTGTTGGTAACCTGTTTGATCAAGCCTCGTCTGTAAACAAGCACCTAAGAACCAATTCTTAATTTTGAATCATCCTGGTGTCCTTCAATATGTTCAAAAGATTTTTTTAAATATTAACATAGTTAGCAATTGTTACACAATTGAGATGATTTAGGAAAATGTCACTTAACACCGTCCATACATGAAATTGTTTAAACCATCCTTATCATATTATTACCCACAGATGGTCAACATTGGCATTGGCTTGACACGACCAGCGGCCACGCGGAAGTCATTAGTCATTAGAGCTGGTCTGAGTTACGTAATGTCCTTTGTTTTCTAAAGCAATCTATACTGAAAGCTTAACCTGGTAATATACTAACCAGCAAAAGAAACGTCAGGTTGGTATGTTACTCTGGATAGACACATTGCTTAAAACATGCTAAATGTTTTTATTGTATATTTGTGACCACATCTCCAGCTTTACCTGAGCAATAAGTCTCCTTCCCAAACACAGAACTGAACCCAGGAAATGTTATCGAAAACGCAACCTGACTTCGGAGATGATAATGTGTTCTCCATGATTTTCATATCACTCATGCTGCACGTGCTGTTCATCGGGACCAGCCCTATAAAATGCACCCCCCCCCCTTCATACCTGGTTGAATCCTATAACTCATGCTGCACGTGCTGTTCATCGGGACCAGCCCTATAAAATGCACCCCCATACCTGGTTGAATCATTCACACTACAACGTCAGCAGCATGCCACGACTCACGACAGCTCAGAGGAACCAGGCGCTTGGAAGACTCGACGCTGGCCACACTGCCCAAACCGTTGCCAATCACTTCCAGTTCAATGTTTGGACCATGTACAGGCTTCGGCAACGCTTTCGGGCCCCCACAGATGATCGCCCCCGAACTGGTAGACCAGGGTTACCACAAGGCGACAAGTAGGCCATGTTGTGCGACAGCATGTGCAGAATCCCGTTACACAGGCATCTGAGACAGCCCGTCAGACAGTGTGAACACACAGAAGACCCATCAGTACCGAAACAGTGCGCCGACCTCTCACCAGAGAGAACATCCATTGCCGTAGACCTTACCGTGGACCGATCCTCACCCCTCGCCATCGACGTAAACATCTACAGTTAGCCCAACAATACCAGAACTGGCGACACAGGCAATGGAGAACTGTTCTGTTCACAGATGAGAGTTGGTATTGCGTATCAACTGAGATCATGTCAAATTTCACATATACCAAAGTATTTTACAAGAAAGGCATAACTCTTAGAGTTATAAAAACAAATACAGACGCCATGAAAGTCATACATTCTACATCTACTGAATGGAAGAAGACATTATATTTACAGGTTGTTTGTATTCTAAAGTAAAACCGTTGTTTTGGTTACAATAAGTTGTGAGAGTATAATAATAAAAAAATCTTATCGACCTTAAAAAAATACCGGTTATTATTAATTATAACAAAACAAAATTTAATCAATGTTGTTATAATGCAATGCTATTTATATGGTATACTAATCAACAAAATATTAATCGGTGTACGTATATAAACACCCCAATATGTTATAAAAGATCCAATACATCATATTATAATTAAGATCATTTAAAGATACATTATGTAAGAGCTAAATATTCCTATTGTAGGTCTTTGTTTTGGCTTCAAATAACATATATAAATTATTAATTAGGCATTCATTCACATGGTGATTAACTCTCTAGATTATCAGATCTTTGTTGTATTTATTGGAATGAAAGACAATGTCCATTTAAAAATTTAATGTGAAATACATAATCGAGACTTTGTTCATTATCGTAGCAATAGTACTTGAGAATTGTACTATTGTGAAAACTTCAAGAACTCATAACTTCACCCAGAGTAAAATAATGTGGCTGAACCTTTCAATATATTCAATATCTATATCATACATAATGCATCTTAATTATTTTTCCATTATTTATTTTTGAACTATTATAGCAAGAACAGCTAGCTCTGTAAATAAGTCTTACATAAGTCATCATTAAATAATGTTTATCTTACTAATGCTTGTGTTTAATAATTGTTTAAATATTTATGCCAGTTCTCTAATAATATTATTCCATTTTAGGCTTTTCTTAGTTTGTATACTATATTCGTTTAATGAAAATTCCAAGAATTTTAATGTAAATGTAAATTAGTATTATTATAAGAGGCATATTTGTGGACATTCAATTTATAAAAAGATACCGTCATTTTGATCCACATATTATATTTTACATACGTATTCAAATATTTCAGTTTTAAAAAAATGTTGCACATAGAAAGTTTCTCAAATAGACTTCAATGATCAAAATTTAAAAATAAAACCATAACCCTTTTTATTATCTGGTTTGTTGGATTGGATACTGTTGAAATGAATTGAAATGGGGTTTAACGGCCTACTTTTTTGTACCAGCCTGGATATTTCAGGACTGTAGCCTTTCCGCCTACTCTTCATCGAATTCAATTAGTCAAGGGTTCTGTTACGTACACACGGGAACTCGGTTTGTCGTCCAGCTGGACGTTGTTTCTTGTCAAGCCTTCAGTCATATACCCCTTACAAACAGACAACCATGTTGAAACAGATGAGCTTTTCCTGCCAACACCGGAAAGTAATTGCGGTAGCCACCGTAACTAAGTGGGTAAGACGCTGGCTCGCTAGCTCGGTGGTCGCGTGATCGATTCCTGCATTGGCCGAGAAAGTTCATCCGGATTTCCCGGCGTGGTTTCCCCTTGTCAGTGGTGCAGGATGGAGGGCCTGACAAGAATAGTTGTCTAGTCACAATTTCGATCGCGAATTTTCCGGAGAGGCCCTACCTTATCAGCGATGTAGGACGGAGGGTCTGGCAGGGGACAACATATAGTAGTTCGGATGGGAGGAACAACCGAGGTCCCGTGTACACATTGGCGTGCACGTTTGTTTGTTCGACGTTATTTCGATGGATGTAGGGGAAAAAAAATTATTCTTCCCGGCGCCTTGTCAGATAAAGTTTACTTTTTAAAAAAAAAAAAAAAAAACCCGGGTCAGATTGATGGATATGGTGAAGTAATTCTAGAGTTTATACATGCGATCATCGTGCATTCCCACCAACTTTGCATCTTTACTTTCAGTCTTTGGGACTAGTTTGCTATAGCCTGTGAAGTGTTAAAATCCGAATAACTGTGGCGTTTGTCGGTGACCTGCCTAACACGGTTTCGGTGGGTAAGCGTGCAACAGGGGTTTCGATTCCGGAAAGGAGGCACGGGGAACGATTGTTACTACCAAAGAAGACAGCAAAATTAACAGAATGCGCAACAGTATGAATCAATTACCATAAAATACGTTGATCGAAGCATTCCCTCATAATATAGACATTGATATGTAGAATGATATAATATAGTTGTTTTTGCAGTGTATGGGATAACAGTTTCTATTTTTATTTGTTAGAATAAAAGTGAACAAAGTGTCCGGGTTTTATAGAACATTGATAGTAAAATTGTATTACTTTTATAACAGCATCAACTGATTATAGATTATAAGTTTCCTAATAATTGTACACGATATAGGAATACATTAATATTGCCAATAGCAAGAACATCGGCGAATGTAGTTTCTTACGGCTTTGGTTATTGGGATCAGTGTTTCCAGATTCGGATGATGCTGAAGTGCGAATTGAAAGAAAACACAAATACATGTAATCTAATAAAATAGTAAAACAGTTTTGTAAATATTCAGACGACTGAATATCCAACTGAGGGTTATCTGGAACATGATATTATATAAATTTCAATATAATGTTATATATTCAATATCGTTGAGATTTCAATTGACAAGGTTATTTTTAGTTGAAAATGAATATGGAAAACTCATAGCTTATGGAAAATCACTCGTTCCAGGTTAATACCAATCACCCCACATTAAGACCAAACGTGCCAAAGTTGTGACCACTCCTCCCAGGAGATTATTATTCACCACAAGGCAGGGGCAGATTTATCAAAAGGCCTAGGGCTCGTGGGTATCTAGGGGCCACTGAAACTAATTTGTCAAGCAGTGTATAAGCTACTTTCAAGTATACCCTTGGTATTTCACTACCTATAGGGCCCGGCAACATGCTTACATGTTGGCTTAGGGCCCTAAAGAAAGTAAACTAGACCCTCTCAGAAGGATCATGAGCTATAATTATATTTACACGAAAGCAATTTCACCATGGCATTGTACAATATTTACAAAAAAGAAATAATAATAAATCGATTTGCCTGTTGTTACATCATTAAATCATATTTATTTTAACGCTTGTAAAGTTTCTGTATCAATATTATTTTATATTACTTAAACCGAGAAAGACAGAACAAACACAACTACATTAGAATATGTACGAACAGCAACTAAATTTCAGCGACATCTCCTTCTAGGCGGTCATGATAACCTCCCACCCCACAAGAAATTCTATTGTTTCATCTTTTTAGTCAACGGCTACTCCTTTAACGCGGCCAATGGTCACTATTTTACTAATAAATTGAGCAAAATAGCGTTTATTCAACGGCCATTGTTGAATGATACCATCTTGTCGTACTTCGTAGCACCTCCGCTAATCCCGTGATTAATAGTTAATTATCTAGCCCCCCACCGATCAGGTAAAACGAACTGTGAAAATAACAATAAACCCGTGATTATCTGTTAATTAATCTTTTGTTTTATTAAATGACAAAACCTGATCAGTTTTCACACGGAATGAAACATTATTTGATACGGATTGGATAATCTAAAGCTGCGTTCAAACTGCATGCGCATTCAATGCGAATTCTGGAGACCGGTCTCCAGAATTCGGATTGGTTTTTCCCGGTTTAAAAGCGATGCGTCAATTACAGTTTATTCGGATTGAATTCAGAATGAAAAGCGCCACACTGAATGCGCAGTGAAGGTCATTCATATCCAAGATGGATGCGCCAGACATTCGTATTGGTGATCTTGTGTTGCTTATGTTTAATTTCCTGAGGCAAGCAAGGCTACATCAGCGACGCCGGGTCTTACATCTTCGACACCTTGCCATGCAGCGCCGGACACGATTTCGTTGGCACCAAAATCAAATGCGAATGAGGATGATAACTCTTTTGGTAGCGTTTGCTATACATCAACACGTATGTACATGTACTTCAATCTCGACTCGTACTAGTGAAGATACATTTCATAATTGAAATGTTATGAAATGGGGTTACACTTCCTACTGTTCTGGGCCGACTGGGCTTATAAAGACGGACATAGACCATTTTCCCAGGACAGCGGCGCTACGACCTACGCTTTTATCGAATTCCAACTATCAAGGGATTTTTTACGTCCACGTCAATGTGTACACGGGAACTCTGGCTTTCGTCCCATCCGAACGACTAAACAGCTAATAATAATACTTTATTACATATAGCATTAAGTTAAACAACTTATAGCCTTAAATTATACAATAATACAATCAAAATGAAAAAACGTGTAATTAAAAAGAAAAACAAAAAACAAAAATAATAATAGTTATTCACAAACAATAAATATACAATAAAATTAACTTTCAAGTTTAGGAAGGTAATGATGTACGTTGAGCAAAAGCGAAATATATAAATTTAGCTGTAGATATAATAAGTTTTTGATCAGTTGACGACATCAAAGAGACAAATTTATAGATATTTGGACTAGTATAATACTTAGATGGTAAATACAATTCTCTTAAGGCATTATATGCAGGACAAATTAACAAAAAATGGTATTCATCTTCCAACGTCTTCAGTGTACAATATTTACATAATCTCTCTTTCCTGGGTGTATTTAAATATCTGCCAGTTTCTATGCAGAGCGAATGCGACGAGCATCTAAATTTACTGAGGGCTACTCTAAACTTCAGTTTGAGGTCATCAATGCATAGATAAAATTTAAATAGAGGTAAATCTGTGAACGAATTATATGTGCTTAACTTAGATGAAGCAAAACGTGAAGAATTACATTCTTGGATAGATTGATCAAACAGTTTAGCTTTTAAAACATTAAAATAAGGAAGATTAGAATCTTGATTCGTCCAGTAAAAGGAACAGCCAGGATTATCCAGTAAACTTTTAACATTGAACACCCATGTTTTATTACTGTATTTCCTGTCCAAATCCGAAACCCGTGAGTGGTTGTAAACAATATATTTTAAACTACTCTTATCTGATAAAACATTTATCCAATATTTTAATATACAATTTAGTCTGGAGTAATATTGAGTTGTTCTTCCAAGCTCTCCATACACCGAAGCACTATGCGTAGAGGATTTTAAAGGTAATGTCCGTTTACAGAACTGTAGGTGTAGTTTTTCAATGTCTGGAGAACTATGGAAGCCCCAACTCGCACAAGCATAATTAAGAATTGATCCTATATAAGAGTCAAATAGATAAAATTGCTGTTTTACATCAAGATTTACTTTGTTAAGAACATTATATAATTGATACAGGGCTTTAGATGCTTTAGATGCAATAGATTTCTGACATTTGTTAAAATTACCATTGTAAAACAGTTCCACACCAAGATAATTAAAAGATTTAACAATTTCTACATTTTCATTAGCATACGTAAAATGAAATTTACCAACATTTAAGGAAGAGTTTTGAAAAATCATAATTTTTGTTTTTTCGGTGTTGACAGTTAAATTCCATTTTAAGCAATATTCATTTAATCTAATTAGCAGATGCTGTAAGCCTTTGGCGGAAGTGGACATTAATGTCGTATCATCGGCATACATTAGGGATGTTAATATCAGAGAATCAATAATGACAGGATCAATAACTTTATAATTCATAAATGAGTTAAAATCATTCAAATAAAATAAAAATAGTAATGGTGATACGTTATCTCCCTGTTTCACGCCTGCATAAGATGGAAAACAATCTGAATAATTATTATTAAATTTTACACATAAATTTACATTACTATACATAGACTTTATACAGTTTACCATTTTTTCAGATATACCCAGTGATTTTAATTCTATAAACAATAGATTTCTATCAATTTTATCAAAACATTTCGAGTAATCTACAAAGCAACAAAATAATTTTTGACCTTTTGACAAGTACTTATTAATGATCAGATGCAGAATAAAAATACAATCTTCAGTGCTTTTTTTTGCTTGAAAGCCAAATTGGTTTTGTATAAGGATATTGTTATTGATAGCCCAAGACATTAAACGTTTATTAACGATAATTGAAAAAAGTTTACTAAATACATTCATTAAAGTTATGCCACGATAATTATTTACACTATTTACATCACCTTTTTTAGGTACCGGAACTACTACACACTGTGACCAGTCTGATGGATATAAACTTGAGTTAAACAATAAATTATAAAAATTACATAAAGGAACAATTAAACTGTTACAGTTTTTAACTATTTCTGGAATAATACCGTCCCTCCCAGCGCTTTTACCCGATTTCAGTTTTGAAATAGCTTGTGAAACCTCCTGCGTAGTAATAACTTTATCTAAATCAGATTCGTTAGTTTGTGACTGGAATGACTGTGTATAATTTTCAATTGTAGACTCATTATTTGTTTCATAGCAAACTGCGAACATACTACTGAAGTGGTCATGAAATTCCCCTAAAGATATGTTTGGATATTGATTAATCGCTGTGTTTTTTTAGGGATTTGATGTGGGACCAGAACTGTTTAGGTTTTTCTTTTACTTTAACACATAGTTCTTTCCCCTTACGTGATTTGTATTCTGATTTTGTATATTTTATAACATTATTGTATACTGTTCTGTAATGCACGAAATTAGTATGATTTGTTTTGCTTTTAAGTTTATGGAATAAGTTTCTATGATGGATAAACATTTCGCGAGCATTTTGACATTTATAATCGAACCGTACGTTTCCATTAGTTTGTTTTTTATTACGATTGATATTGCGATTATCTGTTCGATTTATAACCCCTATATTCTTGTAGCTATCGTCAAAGATTTCACGACAAAGATTGTCATTTAATTTGTCTATGACACGCTGGTTAACACTATCATCTTTAACATTCTTGAGTACAGCTGTACTCTTAATGTTTGAGAGGACTCTGTTTAGGTCGTCAATTTTCAATCCATCCCATCGTAACATTCTTATGCATGTTTGAGGGTGAGTTATGCGTTCAGAACTAGTTGTAATAAAAAATTCATGCTGTTTGGCCGAGTGAATACCAAAGCACACAGGTGCGTGATCAGAAAAAACATCGAAATGACCAATTTTGAACTCACTAATAATACGAATATTGTTCCAATTAATCAACAGGTAATCTATGACACTAGAACCATTAGCGGTACAGCAAGTAAGATTGCCGGGTTCTAAGCGGCCATTTAAGATACATAACTCTGTGTTTTTACATGTCTGTATCAGCTTTTTATCATAGTTATTTACCACTTGGTCGCATGTTTTTCGTTCAGTATGGTGATACTTGGAGCTAAGATAATTATGAACGATAGCATCACAGATAAGATAATCCTCTAACGAGCCTGTTCTGGAGTTTAAGTCACCACATACTATGAAATTTCCCTGATCCGAATATAAGGAATTAAATGATTCGATTGATTCGAAAAAGTTTATATCATAAGTATTGTAGAATTTAGATCTTTCATGTGGTAGGTATACAAAACAGATGAAAACGTCTTGATGGTTACTAACGAGTGTTTTATCAATTTTCACGACAGCAAAACCATATTCCTTTGAATCCACTATGGTAATTTCTTCATAGAGTTCTTTCTTTATGAAAATTACGATACCACCGCTGTCCTTGTGTCTTTTTCGTTCTATGACATGTTTAAAGTAGCCAGGAAGTTGGGCTTGAGTGGTATATTGACCAACATGTAAGAGGGCGATAACATCATAATTAGTTATAAAGTTAACAAAATCGTCATCATTTAACTTGCGTGTTAGACCGTTATTTATGTTCCAGCAAATAAATGAAAGATTACCTCCCTTTATGTCCTATTGTTGACTAACTCCACGATCTTTGTATTCTATATCATTAATGAATAGTTTATCTTTGATAAAGTAGACATTGCGAACCTTTTCCTTCTCTTTCTTGAAGGTTGGCATTAACAATTTTCTTTTCATGACAATATCCCTGGGTAGTTGTTCCGAAATCCCAAAGTTTGAGTTTATTAAAAGTTTAGATTTAGATTTTATCTCCTGTCTAACTTGATAGTAGTTAAATTTCACTACAATAGGTCTGGGTCTCACATTTGACACACTGCCACCATGCTGTCTTACTGGTTTCCCGATCCGATGGGCTCTGTCGATTTTGATTCTCTCCCTGCTATCTCTGATCTGTAAGTGGTCTCCTATGAAGTCATGAATTATGTCTGTACAAATTTCATCATTCTTTTCTGTAATTCCAAAAAACAGGAGGTTGTCTCGCATGCTGCGACATTTTAAGTCCACCACTTCTTCCTTTAACAAGATACTTAGCTTTTCCAGTTCTCTTAGCCTCTCAGAAGAATCAGATTTTTCTGCAATCAGTTGTTCCGTTGTCACAGATTGAAATTCCATACTTGTCTCTACGAGATTCAATTTATGTTCCATAGATCTTATTTTTTCGCTGTTTGCGGATACCTTTAGTTTCACCGATGATATTTCTTTTACTACATTTGTCAATTTATTTTCTATTATGTCCAGTTTAGAAAGTCTTTTGTTGATAGTATCAAGAGTTGAAGTCATAATTTGTAGTTGTCTTTCTATTGGGTGTGATGAGTTTGTAATCTTAGGTTCTTTTGTTGGTGGATTTATAGGAGTACTCGTTGAAGGCACGTCGATGTTATCATCTCTGTACAGGGTATTCATTGCAGAAGCAAATACTGAAGATATCTCACCATTGCTATTACTACTCATGTTATCTGATGATGTGAGCGAGGCCTCAACGTGTGACCTTTTTTTACTGTATCGTCCACCTTTAGGCATGAGTGTGAATGATATATTTTTTTCCTCCAGTGACCCCTCTTAGTCCTTTAAAAGTGCAATAGTCAACGATTACCCTTTTGAAATATTCCAAAAATACACACAAATACTTCATTAATCACACCGATTCCTCCTAGTACTTTATCCAAGATAGTAAGTTACTATCTTTAAAGACTCGGTAATGTTCAACATCAGATATATTCAACGTTATACAGGATTAAATCAGAGAGCACATAAAACACGTCTTAACACCTTGTCAGGCCTTCCGCCCCGCAACACTGACATGGGGAACCACGCCGGAAAATCACCAGACTAGGGAGCCAGCTTCTTACTCACTGAACAATCGTGGCTCCCATTTCATAATTCAAATCCTTTCAGCATTTAACATACTTAATGTAAAGCAATACATTTTGTTGTCATATGCAATACATGCTAGAAACTAGGCTCCACTAGACTCGAGACGACTAAAGCTGTGATCTGAACACACCTATCTTTGTATTTGAAATGTGGTCGTATATTGTCGTCGCCCCCGACTTTAAATTTATGCACAGTGTTTAAGATCATGGATGAAGAATCAAATTGAATTTGAACGATTTACGATAATTACTGCCAGAGTTATGGCCCTGATATTAAATGTTAATATAGGTCAGAACTCGTAATCAGAATTTAGTGTGTTGTAAATGTTTGCATTACTACCAAAAGGAAAAGTATGCCACAACCCTTGTTGACTGCTCGGAAGACTTAGCTGCTGAGGGCGTATGCTTCGTTGCCTGACAACCTATTGTTAGCTGGTTAGGTTAACGCAGCATTTGTTTCAGTGATAAGGGGCTGCAGCTATGTAAGCTACATCCCATCATGCGCGCAAAGTTATCATTTCCTGTAAAACTGTTGATCTGAATCAAGCGTGTAACACTCAAATCTTGACTGCGAATAACCCGATTCGGAATAATTGTTCTGAGTTGAATTCGGAAAAACATATGGATTCGTTAATTCAGATTCAATTCGGTTTTATCGAATTGAGTCTGACGCCAAAGTCCGTAATAAGGCTTTATTCTGATTTCAATTCAGATTAAACCCCTAGTGTGAACGCAGCTTAAAAGTAGCGTCAAAGCCGAATTTTGTCACCATCATTTAGTATCCATTTTCCATTGCCACTTCCCTTCGGGGACAAATTCAGCGATGGTTTTTATGACGTGCTTTTTTGATAAGAAAAAATAAATTCATGGTTTTTCTTCACAAAAATGGATAAATATTATCGAATAAATCACTATGTTAGACAGTAGTATCAATGCTGGTACACGTTTACAGAAGATATATCAGCGACGGCCAAATTTACCGATGCAAATATTGAAGTTTGCACCCAATGCATCCAAGTGTAAAATTTACTTGATGTCAGCACTAACAAATACTGAGATTTTATTAAGAGGTTTTCTCCAGTTAAGCGTCCAGTCATGACATTTCCCTTGAGTGGCCGCTTAATTTCAGCACTCTCAAAAGGGGAGGAACGGTCATACGTATCACAACAGTCGGACCGAACTGACGGTTCGCATAGACAGCGATCCGTGGCCCACAGCCGATTAACTATTAATTGTGAATATGAGCTGAGCTTCTGACATTCGGCAAACAAGTACAATATGTATATACACAGTACTTACAACATAGTTGCTCAACACAATATTGTGATTCTGATGGACAACCAGAACACAATGCACAAGTTTTATTATATGGTTTTCTATTGCCGACATCCCCCCCCTGGAAATATGACGAGCTGTATCCATAATTTATATAACAAAATCCTACGCTGATTAAACTAACAGCCTAAACCATTGTTAATCCTCTTCCGGATTAACTGCGATCCTATTAATGACAGAACATTTAGGCTGTACATGACCTAAAGATATATTCCTTATAAGTAATTCTTCTTAAATATGACTTGTCTACTGCTATTATGAGTAAGACTATTTAACGATGTGATCCATACTGCATGCCAGCATAAAATACCTGTGTCATAGGGATGGTTATGCCCACCCTTTCATGAACACCTAGTGCCACTTTCTACTACGGGTTGTGTCTAGTGTGGTAAGTTCACCTGATCTCGTTACTCGACTTTTGGAAAGTTGACTTTGCATTTGACCATTAGTACGATTAATTGGATGTAGGGTTTTCATTAATTACACCTATCAATTACCTTACTCCATCTCGACATAGTATGAAATAGAAACCAGTAATATACTTTATTTACATGTACTTACCCAGGCCCAAAGTTACAAGTCATTAATATTCCGGAGGGATAAATAGTACCTGTGAATTGGCTACACCAACGTATACCACAGCCTAGTGCATGACTTTCATACCACACCATCTGAAAAAACACCACAAAACTGTAAATACATTTAAAGGGAAACTACCCGTGGCAAGTTAGCAAACCAAATTACTCCACACAGTCTTTAACAAAATCGATACTGTTTTACGATTCGTCAAGAGAGTTTCAAAAAGAGATACCAATAACTACGAATCTATAGTTTTGCAACCTTCAGAACTAGAATCGGCTGAGAGACACTGGATAATATCCGCACAAAATCAAATTCCAGACTGGAAAGAGAGGTACAGAGATCGTATTATTCGCGTTGGAGGTAGATTAGGCAGATCACGGTTGCCATATGATCAAGTTCATCCTATATTACTCAGTCCTGAACAACCCATATCTAAGCTGATAGTAAGAGACATTCACAATAAATCGGGTCACTTAGAAATCGAGAGTACACTTTGTGAAGTTCGTCGCAAGTACTGGGTAGCCAGAGGTAGAAATTTAGTGAAATCCTTCGTCAGAAACTGCGTTATATGTAGAAGATGTCGACAGCCTCAACATTCTACATTAATGGCAAACCTTCCGCCAGAGAGACTTAGGACATTTTCACCTGTGTTCAGTGTTACAGGTATAGACTTATTTGGTCCTTTAGCAGTGAAAATTTCAAGAAACAAACACTCTAAGGTTTGGGGTGTTTTGTTCACTTGTGCTACAATCCGTGCAATACACCTAGAGATAGCCGAAAGTCCATCTATAGAGTCATTCCTTCATACCTTGAGACGATTTGCAGCGCTTCATGGTTGGCCATCAACAATTTTCACTGACAACGGATCTAATTTTGTCGGAGCGAGGAAAGAGCTACAGAAACTCGTCCGAGATGGTAGAAAAACCCTCGGGGAATTTGCTATGCTACACAAAGTCAATTGGTTATTTATTACACCTTTAAGTCCTCATCAAGGCGGGATGTATGAAAGTCTGGTGAAGCAGACAAAGAAGGCACTTCGTGTTTCGATTGGAAATCAAGTTCTTACATGGAACGAACTTTCAACTGTCTTCGCAGAAGCTAAGAGTTTAGTCAATAGTAGACCCCTGGGATACGCTTCAAACGACCCCAATGATTTACAACCGTTAACGCCTAACCACCTTGTATTGGGAAGAGCATCGACAGATATCCCACAAGGCCCATATGAGGAAACAAAGAACCTCCATAGGAGATTTTTATTTGTCCAGATGTTAGTCCACCAATTTTGGAAACGCTTCATTGCAGAGTAGATACCAACGTTAATCCGCAGAGCTAAGTGGCAACAACAACAGCGTCAGATGCAAGTCAATGACATTGTGTTATTATCAGACTTTAATCTACCCCGTGGTAGATGGGAACTCGCCCGTGTTATTGAAGTTTACCCTGGTAAAGACAATATTGTGCGAAATGTCATGGTCAAAACTAAATCAAACACTTATAAGAGATCCGTACAAAGACTGTGTCCTATTTTAGAATCATCATAAACTCAGATCACACACCATTTGGTGGCCTCCCGAGGGATTGTTGTGAAATATTTATGTCATGTTCATGTTAAATAACTGATCCCTGTTAGAAAACAAGGAATTCTCCCCCTTTTGTTTACCCGCCATATTTTTTTTACTTTCTGATGTTCAGAGAGAGAGAGTCAGCTCTGTTATTTTGTAGACTAAGACATAATTCAAAGCACGAATGATCTACTCTTCAGGTATATACAATTAAGAAAGAGCCCAGTTCACAGCTGGCATTGCAATTTCCCCATTTTGTATGTTCATTTATGTGCAGATTAAGAAACCCTGAGTCATTATCATGTGAGCCAAATCCTGTTTGTTCATTTTATAGTAGGAGTCCCTATCTATGCTATAATATCTAGACATGCTGAAATATTGTTGTAATGTTATTTCTGTCATATTTCAAGTGTCAATGATCTCATCTATTAAGTCTGGTAGAATTGTCAAGCAATTGCAAAATTGCTTATTCGACGTGTTCACGGTCTGAGCTAGTTCCCCCTTGTGCCAAAATGGACGAAATAAACTCTTTAGAAGCATTTCATGCGGCTTGTTGATTAGATTCCATGCCAATGTAGGGTCAACATTTTGCCATGCATGCACCTTTGCAAAAAATAGATCATCATCAGAAAAAGAATTTGACGCTTGGTTTGTTACACATACTAGTAAACAGGAATGCAATATTAATTTTAACGGTTCTTCCAATGCTATGGAGGTAGAAGCAGCAAGTGTTTTATGGAAGAGATCGATGGAATCTGGTTTTCGCTTCAAAATTTTAATTACTGATGGGGACTCCAAGTCGTTTGATAAAATCACTTAACTAAATATTTATGGTGATGAACACATTATTGAGAAACATGAATATATTATAAATCACGTGGCAAAACGAATGGGCACAGCCTTACGTAAATTATCATCTGAATCAAAAACATGTGTAACTTTGGGGGATAAGGGTTCCGGACGGTTAACGCAGAGCACAATAAAAAAAATAAACTGTGTATTACTCAAATGCTATAAGGAATAACACTAATAAATTAAATAATATGAGACATGCTATTTATGCCAGTTTTTTTCACGCAACTTCAACAGACGAGGCACCACATCATACCCATTGTCCTAAAGGAATTAACTCGTGGTGTTTTCTTCAAAGATCCTTGGCACAAGGCAGTCCTGTTCCCCCTCACATTGATAGCACTGGAACTCCATTGAGTTTAGAGGTAGCCGCACAAGTGAAACATGTTTATGAACGTTTAGGCAGTGAAGAACTTCTGGAAAGGTGCTTGGGAGGTGTGACACAAAATCGCAACGAAAGTTTACATGCAAAAATCTGAGCCAAATGTCCTAAAGAAATTTTTTACTCTTTACAAAGAGTTACCCTGGCCTCAGTAATTGGGAGCATAGAATTCAATAAAGTACATGAAAAACTGTTTGAGCATATGGGTTTACCTATTTCTCACAAAACAATAAAACACGCGAAAAATCTGATACTTGACGACTAAAATTAGCTGAAAAAAGATCACAGGATTCCACAAAGGATGCCCGTACAGCGAAAAAACTAAAAAAAATTAAGGAACAAGAAAGGATTTTATCTAAGGAAGGGGTTACATATGAGTCAGGTGCCTTTTAAGGTAAAAAAAAATACTATGTAAATTTAGTTATAATATCAGAATAAATTGACATTAAGATAGGGAACTACATATCTAGTTACAAAGGACGGAACTATTGTTGTAGAACAGTATGGTAGTTCAGCCTACTGTATGATTTAATATAATAATAAATTAGGGGAAAATAATGACAAAAAGAAGAGGGACCTACACAACAATTACTAACAATGACAGTGCATAACAATCAATTTAATTTAATTTTTTCTAAAAATGCCATGTATTATTTATATAAATGTTTTAATTTGTTTTACTTGCTTTGTTCTGTGTTTCTCTTCTTTTTAGGTAACACTTAATTGGGGAGTGTCATAGGCAAGAAAAACCCTAATGGAATGCCTTTGACTTTTAAACCCTGAAGTTGTGAATCGTATTAAACGACTTTTGGCTAACGTTTAACCATATGGAACTTATTGGACGAACAGTTTTTAATATGTAAAGAATCCACGGGTCCAGTTATGTGGTTTTTATCGCGAGCACTTCGCCTTTCCACATAAAGCAAGTGGATTCGTTTTCCTCGCGGTTTTTTTTTTCTATCCGCACTGATGACGCCAAACATCAGTCAGCTGGACCTCCTGTTTTAACCTGCTTTTATGATGACAAAGGGAGAAGATGGCCCGTCTTCTCATGTCACGACAGCGATTTTATAAGTGTATTTTAAGGTGACTTTTTGATATACAAGGACTTTTTTTTACACGGGACTTTTATTTTGTGTTTTTACCAATTTTCAACCCATTAAGTGTAAATAATTTAATTAAATCAACCTGTCCATAATATATATATTTAATGTGTTGGACGTTAAATCTGTAATAAACAGCAGAACAACAACACATAGAGCTAAGAAAGATTTAAGTATGGAGCGTCAGTTTGGGAACTAAAACATTTGTAAAATGAGGTATTGCTGTGTGCTTAAAAATCGGTGTTTTATAACTTAATACCTTCAGTGGCCAGAATGAATATTTTGTGTTTCTATTGGTTATAACGTGTTTTAAAAATAATTTCGAGTGGAGAAACTCTTTTATCAGAAAACAGCAGCAGGATTATCAGATCAATTTACATTTTACATTGCGGGCATTTACAAAAATATGCAAACATCTATAGGAATATCGTATACTCAGGTAGCGTGAAAACAGTCAAACGCGGGAACCTTTTACGAACAATTCTTTCTACATCCATAATGATTTTCATGAACGAAAAACAAACAGCTAGAACACGCTCAGCTCAGTAAATTTATCACGAAATTGCCTTGAACCCATGCACGTATAATAACATCAGTGGCTACCCCCCCCCCCCCCTCCTACATCTGTTAATTTTAACGAAATGTAGCAAGCTAAACAATTATAGATTTATTAGTGCTAGAATTATTGGTCTGATAACCAGTGTTTAAAAAATCAGCTTGCTACGTATCTTTTATTTTCCTTGTTTATATTTTACTATTAGTATTGTCAACATGGGTGATTTTACTGATTTCCTTTGCCAATTTTTCCCACTTGGTCTCCGCTACTGATGTAGTACAGCACATCTTTTACGGATTAATATTCCAATCCTTGTCATCATTTGTATATCATGCATCACAGTAATACATATTATATTAGCTCAATAGTCATCACTAATCTTATTTTCTCATTTTTTTTTTCTTGTTATTCTTTATAAATTTAGGAAAAGGCAAATATGTAAGGCATCGAAAATATTAGAAGTAACTTCACTTAATAAATTACTAAGAAACGATTATATTGGATTTCTCTATTTCAAGGTAATAAACCAACAAGAACACTTTTACAATACGAATGTTAAAGTTTATGTATATTTTTATTTTAACTTGTGATTTAGAATTATAATCTATTATATCTGGTAAGTACGATTAGTAGTATGGAGTCTTACTTTAATAGATATTTCTAAATCTACGTAAGCATTACTAATTATTGGAAAAGTACGTTTATCGACGAAATGCTTGTTTATTTAAATATGTTTCAGTACCAATCTGATTAAAACACAGATTCTATTTCGTTCCGTTTTGTATAGTCTAAAATTTCGTTTTACTTGTCTTTACTACACTAGGATCTGGATTTCTCTTATATTTCAAGATAATAAACCAACAAGAGCACTTTTACAATACGATTAGTCCTATAACGAGACATGTCTCTTATTGCACAATACTGTTTTTCATGTAAAAGAAGCTTACACTGATCAAACAAATAATTATTTTTACTTTCATGTAATTCTATTATCATCTTCACAGAATCTATTATAAAGACTAAAAACTGTATTCTTTGTGTTGGTATAAGATCAGATTTAATTAGGGAGACATGTAAAATGATTTAGTTCATTTGAAAAATATATTTTCGCTCTGGGGTTAAAATATTAACTCCATAATACGCATCTCTAAAATCTATTGATGTCATAAAATTATCCTTCGTTATTAAATTAACTGAAGTATGAACGGTATCCATTTTAAAATGGTGGTAAACAACACTTACACTTAATTTTTTTCACATTCAAAATTACCCTGTAAGAATTCAATTCCCTTTTTGGTCTGATAAATATATTTGATATAAATTCTCCATCAGAATGCTTAGTTATTTTTTAATAATAATAATACCCTTTTCAATGAATTTGTCCATTTCTTGTCGAACTATATCCTTGTCCTTATCTGAAAATTGTATGGGAGATGGAACAAAGTATTTCAGTCCCTCAATATCATTTAAGGTGGTTATACCGGAAGTTAATTCTTTCCAATTATCAATAAACTTAAACAAATTACCAGCTGTTTTCAAAATTTCAATTCATCACCGCCCACCTGTGTATCTAGTCTCTTCTTGACTTAATTTTTGATGTGGGCTTTTGCTTGTTGTAGGTACCTGCGTCGCCATAAGGTTGACGGCCTCTTCTATAACCTAAAAACCTGATCCACTCTTATTCCCAACAAAATTTGTCCACGTCCACTTTTCTTCAATGTGGGATTCGTCCGAGTTGGGGTCCTTGTTCAATTTATTTGCTAACTATACATAAGAGTAGGCCGTAGTGAGCTGTCAGGGTAGAATTTCCCTCATAGCACAATGCATGGCGTATGCCCGTCTTCATTAGCCGAGTTCGGAGCAGAACAGTAGGACTTTTACATATTGAATGTTATGAACAACACTACAAAGAGTTTAGTAGGGGAGTTTTTATGAGGAGGATCCAAATGAAACAGAGCTTGATCACATAACTTTAGTTTATGAGGATGCATATTTGACAATAACCTTCTTAACTACAATACTATATACATATACACATTGACATTTACAAGAAATTTGTATAGATATTTAAAGTATTTTGTACATTTTGTGTATTATAAATGGATTTCAAAAAGTAAACATAAGTGTTTGTGTTTTAATTTGTACAGTGTTTTATACAGATAGAATCTTAACTTATCCTATTAATTGTTGTAAATAAATAGGAGTTAGGGCCTACTATGTAATTGTTTTTTTTTTTTTGGGGGGGGGGGGGCAAGTATAAAACTTTCCAAATGTTGTAATTGTATATTTGTGACCACATCTCCAACTTTTACCACTAGGCGACAAGACCGCCATATTGTGCGACAACACGTGCAGAATCCCTTCACACAGGCATCTGAGATAGCACGTCAGACAGTGGGAACACACTGAAGACCCATCAGTACCGATACAGTGCGCCGACGTCTCACCTGAGAGAACATCCATTGCCGTAGACCAATCCTCACCCCTCGCCATCGACGTGAACGTCTACAGTTTGTCCAACAACACTAGAACTGGCAACACAGGCAATGGAGAACGTGGTCAGCGTTTTTCTGACCAATGTGTCTTGGAACGAGACTCATGAGGAGGTCCAAGCATAATGGTTTGGGGTGGAATCATCCTGAACCAGAGAATGGGTCCAGGGAGAAGAGGCGGCATCACAGCAGTGCGTTACATCGATCAAACTCTCAGACAATACGTCATAATCACATTTCGCACATCACCGAAACAACGTTTTCCAGCATGGCACCGCCAAAGTTACTCGGGGATTTCAACAGCAGAACGGTGTCAACGTTATGCACTGGCCAGCCCTTAGTCCGGACTTAAACCCGATTGAACATCTTTGGGATGGAATTCAGAGGAGACTTACTAACGTCGTACCGTGACCAAACACAGTCGATAGATTGCGCCAGGCTTTTCTGAGAGTGTGGCTCCAGGTGCCAATAGCGCTAATCAATCGTCTGGTCCACTCCATGTACAGACGCCGTGCTGCTGTTATTGAGACTCGCGGTGGACACACCAGATACTGATGTATAGACTGTGTACAGACTCTAAACTTTCTCGCAATGTCTTGGAATTGTGACGAATTAATCACTAATGTGTCATCATACTGTTCACAAAACATTGTTTTGATCCATTTAGTAAGTCGTTTTCTAGAATGATTTTGAAATCGTACTGTCATTTTTTTGGCTGTTTATATATCGTCTGTTGGGATATTAGTGATTGCAACAAGTACTATTTTAAGATTATCCTCATTATATGGTGAATTTATATTGTCAAGCACCGCTATATTTTGTAGTAAATGAAGAAACGTTAGTTATAGTTAGATGTGAGTGTCTCAAATATTCATTAAATAATTACGCCGGTATTTTTAGCATATTCAAAGGTCACAGGCATGTCAGAGCTGTTTATTTGCATTTAAAATACAGATGTGACGTCAACCTTTGATGTTGGCGTACCATTATTTCAAATAATGGCACGGGCAATGTGCCAAGTATATACATTATTATACTAGTTGTAATATTGGACGCGTGTGTCGTATTTCATCGAAATGCACGTGCTGGATAGTGTCTGTATTTTAAGCTGTTTAATGTTCTCGTGCAAGACATTGCGTAATATACGGATATTGCACTTGTGCTATCGCAATCGTACAATATCAATAATATATTACTTAATGTCTTGCACTCGACCATTAAACTACACTTATAAAACAGTTGGTGCAGTTTTTAGCCTTTATCTGGTAAGGAAAATAGAATATCAATATTTCAAACATATGCAAATACAGTGACCACTTTCGTGTCTTTAACATTGATTTTGAATACACTACCTTATCAATTATGAATTATTTTATCAATATATTGATAACGTTTTAAAAAAGAATTCAATATGTTTTTATTTAGTTTGTTTGTGGAACATCCTGTGTTACATTAATACCGCGAACGGCTACCAGATTTCACTTTGACACTACGCTATAAGATTAATCTTTCGTCCCGGCATTCAGATAAAAAGGATGTGACACTATCGTGTGCAATTGTTGTGTATTCTGAACTTCACGTTGTGAATCCTTATAAATATTCAATAAAACCCTGGACACCTGTTATATTCAAATGTGGTTTTCTATACCAATTATACACCAAACTACGTATGTGGTTTTAAAACAACTATAATGTTTCTATAAAATCTACTCCACATCGTATTGGTATGATGTCTGTTAATATACCTGATGCTTTTTAGGAACCCGTCTGACGTATTCTACAAAAGTCCAACGATGTCTACTGACGTGTAGCCCGGGCAGCTCTTTTAGTTCTCTAAATATGTGAAGTGTGGATTCGAATGTTCAAAAACTATTATCCAGTTCTCACGGTTTCCAATTTGTGCAAGCCGTGTTCGGTTCATTTCTGATATTTACAGTTCGTCCCATGTATTCGTGATTGAATTAAGCTTAGCAAATACATGGATAACACGGATATCTGTTAAAGGTTTAGTCTATTGTAATACACATTTTGTTAAAATTGGATTGTAACCTGTGTTCGCTGATCTTCTTCGGGAACAGGTATTCCCAGATATCAATAAGTTTCAAAATATAAGTAAAGCTTACAAAATCTTTCAATTAATTACTCTAATATATGTGCCTTATTTCATGGAAGATGTAGATTCATATAAGAACGCTACTGACGATAAAATCCGCATGAATTGAAGCAACAAAAATGTATGCAGTGTTGTTTAAAGATACATTATGGGAGATTCGATAACGAGTTGGCAGTTCTCACTGTAATAGTTAAAAACTAGATAATGGAAAGGCAATTTGCTGAAAATTTAATTTAAGTTGATCCACTATGAACCGAGAACAAAGCGATTGAATTTCCGCCTAGCCTTGATCATCATTACTAAAGTCAGTACGATAAACAGCGTAGTCTCGATACATTATGGGAGATTCGATAACGAGTTGGCAGTTCTCACTATAATAGTTAAAAACTAGTTAATGTAAAGGCAATTTGCTGAAAATTTAATTTAAATTGATCCACTATGAACCGAGAACAAAGCGATTGAATTTCCGCCTAGCCTTGATCATCATTACTAAAGTCAGTACGATAAACAGCGTAGTCTCGATTATCCATTTAATCGTAATCGTTAAATCGTGAAAGAAAGTTATGCAGTAAATCGGCTCACAATCCACTAAAGATTGCAGGCTAGGGATGCCACCTAGAGTTGATTATGGTCTGGATAGGTTAATTAATGTCTAATAATTTAGATAGCATTGGCCTAAAGAAATTCCTGCAATAGACAGAGTTAGCTATTGGTGCATTATAAAATGCACCCTGGTCACGGATCACAGACAACAAAGTTTATTTCGTTTTCCAAACCGGTCGTTCTATGGTAGAGAGTTAATCTACTATTAATTATATTGGTGTTTAATTTGTTGATAACATAATTTAAAAAATGTGGCAGAACGCTGGGTATCAATATATGTCGTCCTCTCTTGACCCCAATTCATCACACAACATTTAAACATGACCAGTCAAAAACTGCAGTCTCTATATGTTGTTCACAAATCAAATATTGACGAAAGGACCAACGGACAGGTTGGCGACAAAGTAGAAAATGGGTGCAACTAAACCTAACCAACTATGTGCATGACTGGTACAGGTCCATATGTAATCCGGCGGTTCAACTCATTTCATTTCCTGTTAGAGTTGTTCATAGAACCATTAAATCAGCGAAAGAAAAAATAATAATCTACAGCCTTCAGATCGCGTGAATTGTTCAACCAATCACTTTGCATTGCTGTACAGGAAAACATAATAATGGGAGAGAGAGAGAAATTGGTTTAACGTCCACTCGACACAAACTAGGTCATTTGGGGACTAACATATGGTTTAACTTTGTTTCAATAATTCGCTTGTGCATAGGGGTCTTTGGCAGTGGGGGGAAACCGAAGGACCGGCGACCCTTCTCCTTGTCACGTACAACCGGGGATTCGAAACCACGCCAGTTGACTCGATGACAGGCCTTGATACAGCGTGCACGTGCTAACCATTCGGCCATCAGTGAAATGGGCTTTACAGATATCCATGTGTACAAGCCTGGTTGAAGCAGGGTAGTTAAAATACACTGATGGCATTAGTAATGAATATAAATTCCAGAAGATAACATGGGAATGTTCCCGCGTGATTTGAGGGTTATTGATCATAAAAGTCCTTCAGATATAACAAGAGTCTGGTCTTCAATCTTCCATACTAGAGTTAACAAAGGGCGGGAAACTTTTAATAATGTGCAATGTGTCAATGTACAATCACATTTATTTCAAGATGCATTATATTCAAAGTAGATAATGAAAAATGAATAAATTGAGAATTTCAATCGAATAACTTTATTCTAAGCGACGTTTTGCCGGTTTGAAGATGTAGTGTAGATTGTTTATTATCGTAGCAACATTATTTCATTCTAAATCTCGGCTATTTTATCGTTGAATTTCTATTTAATTTTCAACCATTCGATGGTCTATTCGATTGATTATAGGCTTGTAATGTGACTAAATGTCGACATAATAGTTTATATAATAATTGAAGTCAACAGACAGACCTGCAATTGACATGTTTTTTTTATCAGTAGTGCAGATCAAGCGATGACATAAACAAAGCAATGATGAAATAAATTTCAATATAAGAATTGTCACATTACGTTCAGTGAAACACACAAGGTTAATATTTTCAAAGAATAATTATTGTCATTGTGGTGTTTAATTCAATAGACTGAAATGTCACAGCAGTGCCGGATTTATATATAGGCTTGGCAGGCTGAAGCCTTAGTCCTCGAGATCTACAGGAGTTTCCGGCCAAGGTGTATAATATGTTTAACACTGTCATAGACTTTCTTACCGAGGAAAGAAAGTTTGTTATCTTACGTTGTAATGTGAAGAGAAATTGTAATCTATTTTAATTCAAATTGACGACGATATAAATCACTACTACAGTATTTCGCAAATAGAGCGCCTTAGCTTCGTCCCATTATCCACCACCCAATTGAAGATACCAAGCTGTTCATCATAAAGCAGTTTTCCATACAAGCCCCAATAAGGACGAGTAACGTCAAGCGCTCCAGGTTTCCAGTTGGTGTAATTTATGTTTTGTTCATTTCTGCCATCAACAAATTCAAATGTCCCATCTTGTTCTATGTTATGAATTCCAATGAAATAATGCGTACCTGAAAGTATATAGAATTAAACAAACTGATGTCCTCCACCCCAATCCCAGAATAAATAGATGACACTCATAAATTACTTGCACATTTACCTGTTTATAGCGTAATATGGAACTTATTCAAGGTATTGATGAAATGAAACTATACAGCAAAGTTAATTAGAATCAGAGTTATCAATGCATCACCAAATCAAATTGCTTATGTCTCCTTAGCAGATAAGCTGAAAATGCCCATCATCAAACTCAGTCGAGAACATCTACATGTGTGGGGGAGGGGAGTGGAGTGGTAGGAGGAAGAGTGAAATAAAGCTTGCGGTTTGGATCATAAGATCTGCCACTGGGCCAACAGCATGGGTTTCTTTGGGGCCCCCTTTCTTCCCACTGAATCATTTGTTAGTCCCAAAAATGACTTTTTTGTGTCGAGTGGACGTTAAACACACACACACACACACTGTTATGCATACCTATGGACAAAGTTGCTGTAACAATATTATGTTTCAACTGACTATCGATAATTATTAAATCACCACCATCTTGCTGACAACGTGCCCTGGAGTCAGTCCAGTTGACCTTGTCTTCATCTGTCTCGTACACCCGAAAACATGCATCATTAACCTCTGTGTAAGATTGGGCACAGGGAGTCTTTGACGTCAGCAAATTATCTGTGTGATACAAATATTTATAAAGATAGCCATGCAAAGCGTGGAATAAGCCCACACCGCAGATTTTTCTCAACTGCAGCTTATCCGAAAGGAAACCTTTATTTTGGAGAAATCTTATGTCTAGTGTTCATCCTCGTATGGCCCAATTGCTTCCAACCACATTTGAAAAAAAAAATGTTAAAACCTATAGCCTTTATCGCATTCACAAGGTTTTGGTCAAAAGGAGATAACTCAAGAACGGAATATGAATATTCATAGAGATCGATGACCTAAATATAGTGTTCACTTTTGTTTTCGGAAAAGCAGGCATAACTCCGGCACGCAAAGTCAAAGAACGCTTAATATCGATAAGGTGAATCCTCACATGACCTCAATTTTTTCTACCTACCAGATTTGAAATAAATCCATTACAAACTATTACCTCTATCGCGTCCTCGATGTTTATGGAAAATGGGGATAATTCTGTAACGCGGAATGCTGGAAACCAATAGCGTTCATCCTACAATAAACCCAATGCTTACAACCAAATTTGAAAAAAAAACATCTGTTGAAAACTGCAGCCTATATCATGTTCACAAGCTTTTCGGCAAAGGGGTGATAACTCCGGTACGGAAAGTCAAGGTACACAGAGTTTTTTCCTCTCATGACCGCAATGATTCACACCAAAGTCGCAGAAGCCAAAAATCGCGATTTCAAAGTTATCGGCACCGGGGGATAACACCTTAACGGCGAACAATGGTTCCCGACAAATTTGAAAAGAGTCCTTTAAAAATTGAAGCCAATTGTCGACGGAACGACGCATAAGGTGACGACATTATACGCCCACTCTGAAATGTAGACCCATAAAAAGTAATCTTATGTACATTACTATTCTACTAGAAATTTGGGCCGGTAAACATGTAATTATCGAAGATTTAGATATAATAGTTCAAAAATAGATGATGAGAAATAAAAATTTCAGTCAAAGTACTTTATTCTAAACGAAGTTATCAGCGTTTGGAGTTTTGACAAGCGAGACTCGATAAACCATTTTATCGCTACATTATTACATGGCAAAGGTGTTCTAATCCATTTAATATCTAAGCCATTCAATGGCCCAGAGAGTTCATTATAAATCTGTCATGTAAATACGTAAAAATTAATTTATACAACATTTATATACAAGCCAGAATAAAGACCGTCAAAAGATGCGATTTTAAAATTTCTGTATATCTGAACATTGTTGGATGGGTTGTATGTAAATTTGATTTGTAATTTTAGAAACAGGGCGAAATACAGTTCGATTTCACACCCAAATCAAATATACCGAATAACGAAGACTATCACATGCTTTGTATTTAGGAGAAATCAACGGATTATTTACTTGTAGGCCATACAAAAAAAAATATGCGTGGTTTTTTTTCTTATTTCTGTGTTTTTATTTAGTTATATGATCACTACTGGAGTACTGGGCCGAATGGCTCCTCAACAACGTCACATTTGTCAAAGCACTAAATTTATCTAATCACTTGCTCAGTGGGGAAGACGTTAGCTCGCTACCCTGGAGGTCCCGTGTCGACCGAAAAGTTCATTGGGATTTTCCGGCGTGGTTCTATCTTGTCAGCGATGCAGGACCGAGGGCATGGAAAGGTACAGCGTATAATAAATAGTTCGAATGTGACGAAAACCGAGGTCCCATGTACACCTTGGCGTGCACATAAAAGATCCCTTGACAGTTGGAATTCGATATAAGAGTAGGCCGTAGTGCTGCTGTCCGGGAAAATTGTTCCCCATAGCACATTGTACGCCGCATGCTCATCTTCATTAACCCAGTCGGTGCAGAAAAGTAGTTTTATTTGTCGCCAAGCGCATGATCGTTACAAAAAAAAACCTCGGGACAATTGACATCTCCCGATATAGGTATAACAAAATAACTTTGTTCTACTATTTGTTTTAAGCTTCTAACATTCTTGTTACATTTCATACTTTTAGATAGACATAAACACCTTACCTGACATGGTATAATAAGTGGTATTTGAGACTGTGAATTGTGAATGGTCATCATAAACGGCATCGTGCAGAAAGCAGTTATTCTCAGTAATATCAAAGAAGAATGATTGACAGTCAGCTCGACTTGCACATATCAAAGCGCACTCGGATTTTGAGCAGATGAATTTGCTGTTTTCATCATTTACAAATTTGTTATCCATATTGTGTAAACGTTTCCAGAGTACACCTTTGCCAAAACTGTAATTTACGAAATACACCATTATAAACATGTATAACATCATTTTGTCAGTGACGCCCTTTAACTGATGAGATTTTGAAGGATTTGTGGATATAGTATATATAAATATTTCTCTATGGTTTTGGTATCGATTAATTTTATTATAGATTTTAAAGGTGCGCCATTCAAGAGCTAAATCTGAGTATTGTAGGACTTCTGGCTTTAAATCTTATATAAATCATTATTTAGATATATATGCACTTGTCAAGCCCATAATCAACTCCCTGGACCATCGGATTGTTAAAATATTGAATGGATTAGAACAACCGCACCATATAATAGTTTAACTTTAAACTGAAAAATTGAGACTTCGTTTATTATCGTAACACTAGTACTTGCCGATCGTGACTATTTACGCTATAACTTCAAACACTCGGAGTGTTTTGACTGAAATTTTCAATATGACTATACTAGCAGGATACCCGACTTCGCTCGTGGGTCATAACTCCGAAACCGGAGGTGGTAGACTAACGCCACCTGGCCTATGTTACTCCCCGGTCCGAGCTACCCCTATACCCCAAATTTCAGACTCGGGGCAGGATACCCGGCTTCGCTCGGGGGTCATAAGTCCAAAATCGGAAGTGGTAGACTAACGCCACCTGGCCTATGTTACTCCCCGGTCCGAGCTACCCCTATACCCCAAATTTCAAACTCGGGGCAGACCTAGTGTAGCCGCCAACTCCGAACAGACCGGCTTCGCTCGGGGGTCATAACTCCGAAACCGGAAGTGGTAGACTAACGCCACCTAGCCAATTTTACTCCCCGGTCCGAGCTACCCCTATACCCCAAATTTCAGACTCGGGGCAGACCTAGTGTAGTCGCCAACCACGAACAGACAGATACCCGGCTTCGCTCGGGGATCATAACTCCGAAACCGGAAGTGGTAGACTAACGCCACCTGGCCTATACCTCAAATTTCAGACTCGGGGCAGACCTAGTATAGCCGCCAACCCCGAACAGACAGACAAACGACAGTCACAAATATATATATAATATATATATAGATAGATGTATATAGATGTTATTTGTTTGTGGACTTGAATATAGCTATCTTTAAAGGTGCATTATATTAGATTTAGATAAAGGGCTAGCCGTTATTGCTATAACTATCGATTAGAAAGTATATCCAATAATTACTGGGTAAAACCATTTTGTTGACAAAAACATATCTTATGTTGTACATAAAGCAAAGCTTAGTTTATAATCTAAAAGCCTTCAAGTGTTGTCCCGCAACAGGTTCATACAACGACCGGGTTTAGAAAGATATGGTAACAAAAGCTAAATCTCTTTGATTTTAAAATAAAATAAAGTGTTCAATGAGTCATATAGATTGGGAATGGGACAGGCAAGCTCTATGCAATTATATTTTAATTGCGGTTATATATTCCCACTGTTTAACGACGTCGTATATTGCCTCCATCTTTGATATCCATACATCCGTCCATCAATCTGTTCTATTTCCCGAAATCCGTATACAACCCAATACCAAAGAGGTGCTATCCCTTTAATCTATTTAGTGTTTGTAGATTTTAATAGTTCCTGCTCATAAGAGGTGCACAAACTCGACTATAATAAACAAACGATTTCCACATGAAGCATGTAGGATTGTTACCAGTTCACTTCATGTCAACCATGTACGTGATATTAGAGCATGTTATGTATGGATGTAGCACTATGTGTCGCTATGCACACTTCGGCAACCTAATCAAATGTCATACGATGCACTTCTATGAGTCTTTGGCTAGATGTGAAAAGTACAAAGCCACAAAAACTCCCGACATCCAACGTGTGACGCATACTCTCTTCTCTGCTACATATTTTGTTAGCCTTGCGATCGTCTAGTATTGAGTTTGGTTATATTTGTAATTTCACATCATATGACTCACGTTGTGCATATATTTTGGACAGATTTTTACGAAATTCGAACTCAAACGACATTACGGTTTAACGGTCATACCTTCGAACGTTTTTGTAAATCGGATAATAATTGTGACCTCTAGAGGGACCACAAGCTAAAACGCGATTTTTCGTACAATCAGGGGCCATAATGAAATGGTGTAGAGGTGTAACTGTCAGCTTAATGTTTCTTTTCAAAATCTAGGATTTGTGTTGTTTGTTGCATATTATATGTTACTTATAGAACAATAAAATGTCAATTTGGCTCCTTTTCAGGCCTCCTTTGTGCTGTCAACTCTGTCATAACTACTTTTTTGACTTCATTTTTTAGGAAATTGATGCAAAGGTCCAGACAGCTTGCTTCAGCACGAGGATTGCAATAAAAATTTGATTTATACCTCTGAGATTTGAAATGTTGGATACAATGAAATATTCCCAAATTTTTCAACATTGTGTATTATGTGACCCTTTTGTTACGGAGGGGTAATCATCGACTAAATATGGTATTTTTTTATTTACCATGCATAATTCATATTTATTGCAAGTATTTTAGTTTATATGTACCCAGAGACTGTAAAACATAACTGTTAGACCGATTCCTTTGGTAATGTCAGTTCTGCAACCAAAGATAAGATTGATTCAGTCAGTTACATGTTTCGGGGGCAGGGATGCATGTTTCAGTATAGATCACTAATATTATAATCAATGCAACTTATTTGAGATTTTTCTGTTTGCATATGTCCAAAGTTTCTAAAAATATATTCCTTGCCAGTCCGGTTATCTATAAAGTGAAAACTTATTAGCATTTTGAAAGATATTACATGTAGATTTTGCACTTTTTTTATGGCATGGTAATAAAAGAATTATTTATGCAGTTTGCGTGCAGCTGGTCCAATTTATTCACAGAACTCAAATATTGCTTTTATAACAAAAAGCCCGTGGACATGTGACTATTAATTATTTTCCTTTATTTCATGCAGTGCGAGTTATAGACAATTTTTCCCGTAATTTTATTCTCCAACTTTCCTGCAATTTTTGGTTGACTTTTTGACCTAGAATTGGAGAAAAGAGATCAGATTTTGCATTTTATATAAGTATGTGGTAATACTGATATTATAGCGGATGGATAGGGAGTGTAAATTGTCTTTGTGCAGAGGAATCATTGCGTCAGAAGTGAGATTTTGACCCCAGTCAGCATCAAATCCTAGCAAAAAATTTAACGGTCAACCACCTACAAAATTATGATCAGAATAGTTCCAAATGCGGTCCCCTACGTGCCTATAAAGATTGGAACCAGTCGAATGTTAAGCAAAATGATACAGCCTGTGATGTTATAACCATTTAACATTGAAGTTAATGGGCAAATAATTGCTAGTCTGAGACTAACTACGATCGCCCATTCGTTGTTGTAAACTTTGTCAAAATATTTTAAAACCTACTATTGCGAGCATGTCACTTCTTTGATATTAAATTTCTTGTAAATGTAGTAGGGTATATTTGTCTATGAGTTGTAGGAATATAGGTTAGTATAAATATCCTCAGTGGAAGCCGACGTTAAATAAAGCTATTTCACACATGGATCTGCCTTCAAACATTCAGACTGTGAGAGTGAATGACTGGCTAAAAGAAGAATATTATAGATTATAAACAAAATGATACCCATGATAAAACACTTTTCAGTTTCAGTTTGTGCAGATAGCACCTTTTCTCTCTAGGATAACCGGAGAAGAGTGGTGTGATAACGATAAAACCAACTTCCGGTTTTGCATTTTGAGACCCGACTGGATATCCTAGACTAATCACAACCAAGCCTTTGTAGTGTTTAATGACTGATCTCTAACAGCACAATTGGGCATTATTATAAAAGGCTGTAAAACGTTTTTAATCCGCCCCTATCTCCAACCTATGCTAGACTAGCATATAATTTACGGCATAAAATTCACCCTCGGTGAAAGCGGTCATTAAACCCCAACGCAGGAACGAACGATGCCCGACTAATGCACAAAGAAGGTCAGAACTAATTAGCGCGCTTGAATTGTCGCCAGAACGTTAGGTGGTGAATCCTTCTAACCAGTACGCAAAGGCGTCTCCGTCTAGTGGTTTTAACAAACTGAACATTCTAGGTTATAACTCTCTCTGCCTGTTAGCATTGTATAATAAGTGTGCTCGGAATTTGTTGACGTATTCATTCAACTTTCACGTGTGCAGCTTCCGGGATAACAACTTCTATGAACTACACGGGGTTAGATCTATTTGATTAGGCCAACTTCAAATTTGGTCAAGGTCACGAGATGTAAACAGGGTTAGCGCTAATCCCAACCTTAACCCTGGGCCTAGTCCTAACGCTTATCAAACCACCACCAGCTACAACCAATTGATCTCCACTGCACATTTACCAAACACCACCACACTACAAAACTTTAAGGGCAAAATAGAACTGAAGGGTAATGACGCCATTCACTGAAGCCCAGCCACGGCCAAAGACATCATCAACTGCTGGATGAGGAATTTAAACTAGTATCAGGGAAAAGGAATGACAGTTGTCAATTTGAGCGACAGACTTCTCAGTCCCACAGAAATGAACATTCTTGACAAAGGCCTTAAATTCATCCCAACCCCCACAATAACACCCATAGATCCCATCACCCAGGCAACCGATTGCTTCCAAAGAACCTTTTGGTTAACTTATTTTTTAGGAACAAACCCGGCAGAGGTAAAAAAAAATTATTCAAAGAAATATTCACACGGAAAGCACCTAAAGTCATTATAAACCAGCCATCCTAAAAACTTTAGATTAAATGAACACAGAAATATCCACAATCACAAAAATCCAAATCTCAACCGAGCAACAACAGCATTCAACATCCTCGAAAAAGACAAAAACAGAATAATTAAGAAAAGCGACAAAGGCTCTTGTTGTGTCATAATAGAGACTTTTGGCAATAGTAATTTTATGGTCCGTATCGCGTATCCGTATGGTTTTTGCGTGTGACGTCTTCAATGTGTGAGTATTTCTCATACTTGATACGGCACACGGATACGGCAGCACTTATCGAACAGCTTTCATACGGAAAAGGTCCGTACAACATTGTCGTGTCCTTTTACCGTCTTTTTTGCTACTTTTAGACGCTGACGCGTTTTTATTAATCTTTGTGTATTGTAGAACACGAAGGTGTATATTTGATGTGATTTAGGGATATCTGCCATGCTGTAATAGAACTAAGCTCAGCTGATCGACGCACACGTACGCGACGCGAAAATCTGCCAAAACTACATTGACGCAACGTATTGAACGTATACGATGCGGATACGTGATACGGATGGGAAAATTCCGCTTGCCAAAAGTCTCTAATGACTCGCACAGCCTATATCTCTGACGCAGAAAAACAATGAGTAATCCTTAACATTACACTAAATTAGACCAGCCCATCATTCAGGACACCGCGACCTTAATAAACAACATCACGCGTACATGAATTGCAAGACAAGGAATACATAACAGCAAAACAATATGATTATTTATCCGCTAAATCTGACTGCCGACAACAGCATCTTTATACGCTACCAAAAATACATAAAAGTCCAGAAACGGAATGATTTATACCTAATAATTTACCTAAGGGATGCCCAATGATACCAAGACGGTGGCAGCGAATCATACAACGTATCACAATATATAAACCATTTCTTATTACCCCTAGCATGTCAAGACTCGTCCTACCTTAAAGGCACTGACGATTTTATTCACAAAATCAAACAGTTAAGAGTCCCCGAGCACATCATTTTAATATCCATCGACGTACAGGGCATGTACACGAACATCGATAATACCACAGAGTTGAAGCAGTTAGGAAAGCATTTCTTAGGAACCCGCAAGCATCCAGACCGGGCGAAGACGTTTTTAGATGACGTTTTCAGTCTGGACGTAGATACAAATAATTTTCAGTCAGCAGTTAAAACCAAAGCCAAGATTCAAAATCATAAACATATCCGACCATTTCCATAACAAAACATCTGGCACACAATTCCCAATATTAGACAAACTTTCATGCAGTAGTTCAAACATAGTTTAACTAATTTCATGTAGACAAAGTGACAAACAATACGTAGGGGAGACCCAAAATGCACTTCGGGAAAGAATTAACGGTCGCCGGTTAGACATAGTCACCAAAAAGACAAACCGATCTCAATTCCCTTCAACCAACCAAATCAGGACATTCCTGATCTCATTGTCACACCAGTAGAACGGACAAAGGGCTCTTTGAAACTACAGAAGAAATTAAAACGTTTAGGCTAACAAGAGAGAAATATTGACAAATTGAAAACAACAGCCTCCCTAGGTTTGAATATTTATATGGCTAGCGCGATAGCCCCTTTAGAAGTCCCATATAGCGTAACAGCAGCGAGTACATCCTAGGTTTGAATATCTATATGGCTAGCGCGATAGCCCCTTTAGAAGTCCCATATAGCGTAACAGCAGCGAGTACATCCTAGGTTTGAATATTTTTATGGCTAGCGCGATAGCCCCTTTAGTAGTCCCATATAGCGTAACAGCAGCGAGTACATCCTAAATCAGCAGAAAACACTATACTCATCTCCAGGAAAATCATCCAAAATTCTTAACACAGAAGCTTATAATTGTATATTCTAAACATAAAAAACGACATCTTAGTGCATGGTAATTAGACTAAATAACACCAGTCCTCACCCTAACCCAAAGCAATCAATATATCAAACCTTAGCCCTAATCCTTAGTAAATAAAATGAATTAGTTATAAGAATCCGTAGCCCTAACCCCGGGATAGTGGAAAAACTGATTTTTAGAAAAATTCAATCCTTAGTAGGAAACACACTACTGTGACTCTCACCTAAGAGCCTCAAATTTATTCTGTTTTTTTTTTCAGAACAAAAGTACCAGAATACCACAAGCTACACCGAAGGAAGATAATCAGCGCCACCAACATCAAAACATCCCAGCGAAATCAACTTTGTATATACATCTAATGTATTGAAAGTATTTTTATAAAGCTACGAAATATAACGAACCAAATTCTGATCATCCTAGGTCAGTGCTTATGTGGAGACTTAACCTCTCCCCCAAATTTCTAAAACCTAATCTGCAATCTCGCCAACAATCACATGCCCTATTTACATCTCAGCGACAATGACGAAAATTGAGTTTGCCTTAACAAATAGATCTAGTCACTACACGGGGCTGCTTAAATCGGAGAAAATGGGAAACTGCACTGAATTGGATGAATCTGAAATGTGACACTGGATACCGGGAAATCTTAGGAGAAAACCCTAGTTTATACGTGTGAATAAGTATAGTTCCAAATTACAGCTCCCTCTCGAATAATGTTTGATTAAACTATTTATTTACATTGATTTTGATTAAAAATAGGAGGAAAAGTCCACCATCTTCAGCTTTATGCTGACAATTACATTATAGAGTTTATAAACTGTGCGTACCTGTGGTTACATTGTATATTCACTCTAACTATAATATAATTGAAACCCAAGAGATTCCTGTTCATTCTAGAAAGAATAAACGTTGTATAATTAATCAATATTCTGATCTGGTTTTTAGTTTAGACGCCCTTTGTGTTTCCATAAAACCTGTATATTTATCTACTAATCCTTCCGCTAAAACATCATGAATATTTACTAAAACCCAATAGACAATGTAAATTCAAATACACTTCACCGGTTTTAGATCAAAATGTCAATAAATACAAAATTGCCATGCAAAAATGAAGAAGGTGGGGGGAGAAACAATGTACATTATTGTAAAGATGTGAAATACAAATACTCAAACCAATATTTATTTTTTATATTCGTTCCGAAATAAGAAAGGGGAATCACTAGCCTGAAATCTATTTACCACGCTTAATTTTTATTCCCAGTAAAACGTTATAATAAAATAGGTATTTTTTCAATGAATCTTCCAAATAATATAAAGATAATAAATATAATAGTATTTATTATCGATGGTGTACTGTAACTTTACCTTGAAGTGTTATTCTGAGTACAGCAGCAAATATGTAGACAGTTCCAAAGAAGACCAATGTAATATAGTGTATCTGGAAAGCTAATACCAGCTATCCGGGTTTCAGGTTTCCTTCATTTTCTACAGCCTGTTTTTATTTGTCAGAATAAAAGTGAACAAAGTGTCCGGGTTTTATAGAACATTGATGGTAAAATTGTATTACTTTTATAACATCATCAACTGATTATAGATTATAAGTTTCCTAATAATTGTACACGATATAGGAATACATTAACATTGTCAATAGCATGAAGATCGGCAATTGCAGGTTCTTAGGGCTTTGATTTTTGGAATCAGTGTTTCCAGATTCGGATGATGCTGAGGTGCTGGCTGAAAGAAAACACAAATAACTTAATGAAATATTAAAACAGTTTTATAAATATTTAGACGACTGAAATCCATCTGGGGGTTATATGGAACATGATATTATATAAATTGACAAGGGTATTTTGCGGTGAATCTTATCACGGAAAACTCAAAGTTTATAGAAAACCACTCGTTTCGGGTTAAAACCAATCACCTCACATTGAGACCAAATGTGCCAAAGTTGCGACCACCCCTCCCAGGAGACTATTATTCACCACAAGGCAGGGGCAGATTTACCAAAAGGCATAGTAGGTAATCGTCCTAGTGGGTATCACTGAAACTAATTTGTCGAGCAGCGTATAATCTTCTTTCAGGTATACACTGGGTATTTCAATGAGTACAGGGCCCGGCAATATGCTAACTTGTTGGCTTAGGGCCCTAAAGAAGGTAAACTAGAGGGTCTCACAAGGATCGATGAAATGAAATGGGGTTCAACGTCCTACTGTTCTGCTCCGAACTGGGCTAATGAAGACGTGCTCACAAGGACCTTGATCTATAATCATATTTACACGAAAGCAATAATCAGCATGGCATTGTATCACATTTTTAAAAAAATAATAATAAATCGATTTAGATGTTTGTATACCATTAAATCATATTTTTTTAACGCTTATAAGGTTTATGTTCGTTTCTGTAGAGAGAGAATTAACAATACTACCTAATTTCAGAACCAACACAACGAGGTAAACTTTTCATTCATTTGCGTGCATGTGCTACCTTTTCCATTAGAAAGTGTAGAGGTGATCCTACGCACAATACAACTGTGTCATTTTCCAAGTAATACAGAACTGGAATTATTTATTTAATTTGCGTACTCGTGGAGTCGCTTGGCAGTAGAAAGTGGAGGAACAATGATACGCACCACAACTGTCGGATCGAACTGACGGTTCGCATAGAGGACGGACCTTGGCCCACAGCGCAGTGTCGATTGACCATTCATTGTGGATATGGACAACCTAATGACATTCGGCAAATGAGTATAATATATACTCTTCAAAAAAAGTAGGGGATATTCAGAAACAAAACAAAACTGCGGAAATGCACTGCTGTTGTTATTAGAGGTAACCAGTGTATGTTAATAACAGGCCAATGTTCTACGCATGAACATAAACAGTTCATATGGGCCCCTTATCTGACGGCCCCATTTCACTCGCAAAGAGAAACACTGTCAAAAGTGAAAATGGACGTTTTTGATTTTTGTCTTAATAATGAGCAATAGCCCCACCAATCCTCAGACATTCAGCAATTCGTCGTGGCATGCTCCTAATCAACCGTCCAATCACGATTTGGGGCAATCTGACCCACTCCTCTCGCAGTGCCACGGCCAATTCTTGCAGTGTTGTCGGTTGACCTTGACGTCGACGAACACGTCTCCCAATCAAATTAAACGTAACACACTAAAGCAAAGATACGCTCAACAGTAAATCTTATGCAACAACAGATAGGAAAGCAAACATGGATAGGATAAACCAGCACGCAGCAGTTTTCATCAACCCTTCCTTGAAGTGCCAAATTTGACAATGAACCCCATCCCACGTGTATTGCGTGCGCATGTGCAGCTCAGTGGTTCTATTGGGGCGGTAAGTTCTTCATCTGTGAACATACTCTCAAAGCCTGTCAAGTGTCCATGACTATCATATCACAACCTGCATAGGTATTTGCATTTCAATACCCCCTACTTTTTTGAAGAGTATATATACACAGTACTTACAACACAGTTGCTCAACACAATATTGTGCTTCTGATGGACAACCTGAACACACTGCACCAGTTTTATTATATGGTTTTCTATTGCCGACATTCCCCCTGAAAATATGACAAGCTGTATCTATAATTTATGTAACAAAGCCCTACGCCAATTAAACCAACAGGCTAAACCAATGTTAACCCACTTCCCAATTTACTGTGATCCTCTTAATGGCAGAACATTTAGGCTGTACACGACCTAAAGATGTATTCCTTACGTGTACTTAATGGCAGAACATTTAGGCTGTACACGACCTAAAGATGTAATCCTTACGAGTACTTATTCTTAAACCTGGCTTATCTACATGTACTGCTATTATGAGTAGGATTTATGTGAACCATAATGCATGACAGCATAAACCACCTGTGTCGGGGTATGGGTATGCTCACCCTTTCATGAACACCTAGTGCTGCCTCCTACTATGGGGTGTGTCTAGTGTGGTAAGTTCACTTGATCTCGTCACTCGACTTTTGAGAAGTTGGCTGTATTTGGCCATTAGTACGATTAATTGTATGTGGGTTTTTTTGTTTTAAATGTTTCCTATCTAATGAAATGTCTTAGTTTCACTTTAAATTTAGATTAATAATGTTTTTTCACAAAACGTCATGCTTCCTATAACAAGTTTCTTTAACAGCTGTATGAAATCTGTACTTGAATATGCCTTATTTTCTTGATTACAGCTTAAACATCCTATCTGGATTGTGCTCATTTGAATTAGAAATGTGTACAAATAGTTCGTGTTTTGAAACAGCAAACTAATCAAGTTCTGTAAGTATATTATCGGAAGTCAATATTCTATGAATCGTTCCCGATGTAATAGTTTCAATGATGAATATTTATGAAACGTATATATGAAAGTTGACGATCTGATGGAAAAAAGTTAGCGGACAATTCGTTTTGGAATTGTTGTTTCATTAATAGCACCTACCAATTACCTTAATCCATCTCGACATAGTATGAAATAGACACACGTAATATACTTTATTTACATGTACTTACCCCGGCCCAAAGTTACAAGCCATTAATATTCCGGAGGGATAAATAGTACCCGTGAATTGGCTACACCAACGTATACCACAGCCTAGTGCATGACTTTCATACCACACCATCTGAAAAAACAACACAAGACTTTCGATATATTTAAAGGGAAGCTACCCGTGACAAGTTACAAAACTAATTGATTACCACATTGTACCAATTTACCCCACGAAGTCTTAACAAAAGAGAGTAACTAGATCATTTCGGGTCTAACATAATATAGTATACCTTTATTGAATAATTACCTTGCGCGCAGGGTCTATAAAAATTGGATAAAATAGGAGATGAAGAGAAAACCCAAGACGGTAAGAAGGCTACCCTTCTTCATGTTACGTACAAGCGCACATGTTTTACCCCTTGGCAAATATATTAATGAATTACAGTACCTGGGTGTAATGTCCACAAACACCATTACAAATATGGGTTTCATACGTGTATGAATTGATTTCATTATACCAGACATCAATTATAACATCCAAATCGTATGAACTACCTGAAAACAATCAACAATTGTTAGTAAAATGGCCATAATAATTATATTAAATAACGTGCATGTAGGCGTTTGCTCAATGCGTCCCAACGCTTCCCTACACACACCAATAATCTTCTTCCAACCCCTCAAAACAGTGACAATACATTTAGAGGAAAATACAGTTTATTGACATCAATACTGGAAGGTACACCTATCTATGAGACGTAATTTTAGATATAGACGGAGTCTATTGGAGACGATTAACAAGTTGTCTTCTACCAAGGCTCCAAAACAAGTTTATAATCAGAGAGTACCAACGAGCGGCTTGTGCTATTTAAAAGAGACCCGCATGACAGAAAAAATTCTTCTTAAACAAAAAAGCTGTGACGTAGAACATACGTATCAAGAAATAGTCTTGGTTACCTATGTCTGAGATTTTTGAACTTAACAGTGCATATTACTTAAATCTGTTTTTCGAAAATCTGCAATCTTCGATGCATTAAGATATATCCTCGATAATCGCGATCTAAATACATGACCATTACTATCGACTTGAAAATGTATTCAGACATGTGTCCAAAGCCAGTCTGGAAGTTTTAATGTAGCTAACATTTCAAAGACGTTGAATGGGTGGTTACCGGGCCACGAGCGGCTAAATGCCAACTTATGTCTATCATTACAATATCAGATTTTTGGAGAAAAAAAAAGTTTTCTCGGCATGGGTGAATCTCGTAGAAATTCGGTTTCCCTATATCAAACGAGGCCACCAAGTAGGGGTTTAAAGATACTTACTGCTACTAACAAACAGATTTTCACCGACATGCTGAAATCCGAATTTGTTGGAAGTATCTGTATTATGCTCAGCATGACAGTTATTTATATAAGTTTGTGCCATCTGTGCGAGGTCATCATTCCAAACCTACAATACAATAAACGTTTTAGGCTTTGGTATTCTCAACATAACAAGTCGCTTAATATTTTATCAGTGAAATGGGCTTTACAGATACCGATATCAACAAGCGGGATTGAAGCAGGGTAATTAAAAATACGCTGATGACATTGGTAATGAAGATAAGTGCAGCTGATGTTCAGTCACGAGAAGTATAGTTTCAAAGAACCGGCCAATTATATTGCAGAAGATAAATCAAATATGGAATAGTGTTTGAATTTTTGTGTGGGACTATTCTTTCAGATTTATTAAAAACGCCCAACTAGAAGTACAATTATTCCGTTTCAGAGAATAAGAATACGACACTAATGTTAACAAGAATACCAGTCCGAATTTGCACAAAAGTTATTGCGTTTTAAAAAATCGATCGAAGACAATCTACTAGGTTGTAAATAAGTCACGTGGTATCCTTATCATTTCAATTTAAGTAAAGTTACTGTTAATTTTCAACAAATAAGTTATTACTATATGTGCAGATCACATTTCTGTTAATGTTATTTCACTACATTGCAGTGTTATGTCGTTAGAATCAATCAGTCTACCAGATTAAAGTAGACGAATTGAATTCATTGATGACAAGGCTGACTGTGATCATTGAGGTATATTCGAATGGCAGAAAGTCACTACTTTGCATTAGAAGTATAGCTATTCTTTTTTAAAGGACCCATCGATTACATCAGGTTAATTACAACATACATAATCGGCGTTTATGAACGAATAGACGAACCATTGTCATTTAAGGAAAGTATATTTAAATTCCATATCAAAGCTCATTCACTAGAAATAAGATTGTGTTTCCAAGAATGTGACACCGATAATGTTACGTGGATTAATTGAATGGCCTGCGATTTATACCATGCTTGAAATGAATGACCAGAATAATGCATGCCTGCCTTATACTTACCAATTGTCTCATATTGCTGGCGCCGACTTGTCGTCGATAATCATTATGTTTATCCAAAATGTACTTTTTTTCTTCAGTCAAAAGTTGTGTGATTTCACTTCCACTTCTAGTTGCTGCTGCTCGAATATCCCTGGAGAGATAAGCTGAGGACAAATCCACACACAAAAATAGAAACGTCGCGAATTGGTACCTACAAGACGACATTGTTTCAAGAATCGTCAACTTTTTAACATCACTGAAAAAAATTGAAATAACTATTCGTTTATTAAAGATACATTAGATAAGATAAAGATCTGACAGTTCTCACTGTAATAGTTAAATAATAGATAATGAAACGGGAAAACTCGAGAAATACTCATTTTAAAAACGCTTTAGCCTCGATTGTCATAATTGCCGTTCTGACGAAAAACATTTATCGATTATCCATTTTTTCGTTTAATCAACAATGGTTGTTGAACGGAGATCGGATTCAAATGTAATAAAAATCGGAAACATCAGACGGCATCGAGACTTTATTATGGTCCTGTCATGTTAACACATGTCTAAATAATAGGTAGATTTAGCTCTTGCATAATGTATGATTAACATAAAAATGAAGGCAATGTATTCACAGAAAGGAAATGAAATGGAGATTCACGGTCTCAGTTTTAAACATCAACAGGGCTAATGAAGACTGGGGGAAAAACTGCTCTTCTTCAAATTCAAAGATTTCATTTAAGTGCTCATCAATGTGCACGGGGGACATATATACTATTCAAAAAAGGTAGGGGATATTTGATTTTGGGGGCATAATACTAAAATATGCAAATGACTACGAAAAAAGTCACTATAGAACCTAACAGAAGAAACATTTCCAGTTACATGTGACGCCCAAACGCACCAATAGCTACCACATGGAATGCAGGTGATGCTTGGGATCATCATGGGGGTCCAACCCAAGATTTGCACGACTCTGACTTTGAATGTTACAGTCATTGTGGCATTGAATTCCAGGGTGGAAACATCAGTTTAATTGTTTTAGTGACCAGAAAACAAATTTTGATATGCGTCGGTTTACCCAAAATGAAAGGTTACGTGCCCATGGCATGCTACAGATCGGCACAACACAGGCGGTTGTGGCGCGGACGATGAATGTTTCTCAGTCTGTCATAAGCAGGCTATGGTCCAGATACCGTGATACACAATCTGTACAGGACAGACCACGCTCAGGTCGACCAAGGGCGACAACTCAAGCCCAGGATCGATTTATCCGTACCTTGGCCTTGAGAAATTGTGTCATCACAGCAAATCAGATCAGCGCTCGTCTTCAAACAGACACTGGTGTGAGAGTGAGTGGCCAGACGATTCGGAATCGACTGCATAGGGGTCACCTTCGCGCCCGACGTCCTCGCGTGATCCCTTGTTTGAGAGATCATCACATTCAGGCAAGACGTCGTTGGTGTAGGGATCGTCAACACTGGGATAATCGACGCTGGAGCAATGTGATGTTTTCAGATGAGTCAAGGTTCACTGTTGATTTTTTGGACAGACGTAGGAGGGTGTGGCGTCGTCGAAACGAGCGCTTCCAAGATGTTAACGTCATCAGACATGATCGATTTGGGGGTGGTTCTGTTATGGTGTGGGGAGGCATCACTGTTGCTGGAAGAACGGCTTTACATGTTGTTGCAGGGCGTGTTACAGGCCAGTACTACCGGGACAACATCTTGGCAGTCCATGTTGTGCCGTTCGCACGACGTCATGGCCGCCGTTTCATCTTCCAGGATGACAACGCAAGATGTCACAGGGCCAGGATCGTTACAGGTTACCTCCAACAACAGAACATCACCACATTACCTTGGCCAGCACTGAGTCCCGACCTCTCCCCCATCGAGCATGTCTGGGACATGCTTGGACAGAGGTTACGTCAACGTCAACAACGTCCTGCCAATGTCCAAGAACTTGCTGCTGCGTTGCAACAGGAATGGGACAATCTGGACCAAAATGACCTTAGACGTCTCATTAGGAGTATGCCACGTCGGATCAATGCTTGTTTGGCAAACATAAGAGGATTTACCCGTTACTGACTTGGTTGTGATGCTGTGGTAACTTTGCTGTTTGACCCCGGGTATCATTTTACCCTTATAATGGTCAGTCTGTGCCTTACTTAGTCTAACGATCATTTGGAATAAATCGATGAATGTGAACTTCATTTCATTTTGTCATTTGTTTCTTCGTCAGTTTCATTAGGTGACTTTAATAACACTTAAAAATCAAATATCCCCTACTTTTTTTGAATAGTATATATATATGTTTTTCGTTCCATGCGAACGACTAGATGATGTTCGCCGCCAGGCCGTAGGTCAACATCGGGATTAAAAACAATGCATTGGTAACACGTAAAATAACAATCATTTCAAATTTAAAAAGAATTTACAAATATGTGTTCAACATTAAATAATAATATATACTTACATTTTAACGAAAGCGTCCGTTAATATAGACACGTCAGTCTTAACGCCGGATTTATATAACTTTTATTAATTGAGGGCGTTTTTCAATTAAAATAAAATGGACACATATAGCATGTAATACACCTTAAATATTGCCACATTAAACTTATTAAACTTTAATGCTTTTATTTATAGGGTCAACGTCTATATCATTGGCGACCCAGAGAGTGTTTTCTAGATCATTATATTACGATAACTACCAATGAACAAAAGTAAAATTCATATTAAAGTAATAAAATTATGTTTCACCATTGTATCCCTTTCTTAAAGCTTACAATGTAGCATTAGATTACTCATTTCCAATTTTACGGATGAATAGGGATTGCAAATAAAGAAATCGGCACAAAAGAATGATAGTATAATCCTCAACTTTTAATAACAGTTGACGAAAATATTAAAGCGGAATCATCAACCTTTCTTATAACTTATTCAAATGACACTAAAGATGCACTTTTGTAAGATTTAGATACGGGCCGAGTTCTCGCTATATTAATTAAAAAATAGATAATGAAAGAAATATATGTTGAAAGTTTTATTCAAATTACTTCATTCTGAGCGGAGTGATTGTTGTTCGCAGAACAATGTAGTCTTGGTTGTCTTTGCTACCGTTGTTACGATAATAAACAAAGTCTCGATTGTCCATTTCAAAATTAAGTCATTAACTGCCAATCGTATTTTACTGTTGACAAACAAAACCACGAGAAGTTCTAGAGAGCTGATTATGGGCCTGGCATGTAATTAAATGTCTGAAATATATAACATTTGAGGCTAAACAAAAGATCTGCATTAGGCAAATTTAGCTCTCTTCGACTGAGAAAAAATCGAAACGTTGACCTATTCAAAGTTAGATATGTTTAACGAGTGTACGTTTTTTTTTTATTCTTACTTTTTCTTATATTTTTTGGCAACGTTTGATTACCTCAAATCCCCCTTTAATCTAGATATAACTTTAAAATAATAAGCTTCTGAATAATAACGTCAACAGTCTACGTTAGAAACATTCGCACAAAATGTGAGAATGGTATCACCCGTACCACATTTCGTGGGAATGTTTGTAACGTATTAAACGTTAAATGCACCTTTAATTCGGATTTTTAAATTACGTTAGAAACATTCCCACGAACAGAGACACCCCGTCTTTACTATTCCATGAAAAACAACAATGAGGCACTAATGTGAGGGTATCATTAAATAGCAACCCGTTTCCTGGAGTGACACAAGGAGTACTTATTTACCCGTGGATCTAATGGCTAAAAGTTGTGAGAATTAAACATCCAGTAGACTCTTTGAGTTTCGACGGCGGGAAAAGTTGGCAGACGATAATCTAATAATTTACATAGGCTTCGATATTTATGGTACTTGTAAATGGACAGAGACTAATAACAAATACAAGCTGTTAACGGATCCCCCTACCCCCCAATCAAGTCACGTGATAAACACGGCTGGAAAAAATAATTCAGTGCCATGGATGGTCTATCAGACGTGGAGAGCGGACGCGAGAAAAACCGGTCGCCACATCCGGCGTATAACCCATGCATCGTTTCTTACTACATATTCTGGAACAGCCCATGATTGTCTAGTATTGTCTCTGGCCGCATTTATTTCTTATTTTCTTCTTAGGACTCCACTTTAAATATTGTGTATTTACTCTGCCACTACTCATTCAGTTTATGGTAACACACAGCAACAACAATATTACATTTCGTTTAAACATTTTATATTAAGCACTGCTACATACAGGTTACACAATTACAAGCTTAAGTCATTCTTTCTAACTCGCTCCCATGCAGAATCAAATTCCTACATGGCTGATGGCTGTCTACCCCAGTGCGCACATTCTATTAATTATATATTCTCAGATTCACACCCATTAATTATTCTGTTGGCTAATTATGATGTAATTAATCATGTGATTGGTCACTCTTGCCAAATATGAAATGGTAACTTTCCTATCACGTGTATTTCCAACAATAACAATTTATCCTTGAAAATATTTATGTTTATGAATTTAGAATCAATACTATGAAAGATAACGCTATTGTTCCAGCCATCATAGTTCTTCATTCTTTGTCTTTAGACCCCATGTCCTGTTATTGCCACAATATTTCATAAACAATTTTAAGTTGCGTTTAAGAATTAACTCATACCATAGCTAATATTTTGGCAATGACAATGGAGAATAATTAATCAAAACCATAATATTATTTTACATAGATGTTTCTTAGCACAAATTCTTGCCCTCCATATTACTACAATAGTTTCCCACATCTTTAACAGTTTACAAATTCACCATTTAATGAGGGTAATCTTAAAGTAGTATACACATTAATTGGACTACTGTCATGCTTTACATCCTAAAACTATTAACTATTTATCTGAATTTAACTAATCATTCCCCATATTCAATTCGTAAAGATAACACGTTTGTCTATTTGCCGTGCTTTCACATCAGATAATTTGAAAGGTAGCGAAAGCATGTTTTTTTACATTTGCTTTAATTCAAAGTTACATGTTTTATAATTCTTATATCTATAGACATATGTCATCAATTAAAACTTCGATCCAGTTGTTAAAAATTTGAATATGGCAAATCTGAAATTGTATATGTGCAGATTGATTTTATCTTAATTTGGTTATATAGTCTTTTTGTATATATTTTCCGTAATCTAGGAGAGAGGTAATATAGGCATAGCCTCTTCCTGTATCCTTTTCTGAGAATAAGATATTGTTTATATATATTTAAACGAAATCTGTTGGGATATTAGAGATTGCAACAAGTACTACTTTAAGATTATCCTCATTATATGGTGAATTTATATTGTCACGTACCGCTATATTTTGTAGTAAATGAAGAAACGTTAGTTTTAGTTAGATGTGAGTGTCTCCAATATTCATTAAATAATTACGCGGTATTTTTTACATGTTCAAATGTCACAGCTATGTCAGAGCTGTTTATTTGCATTTATAAAACAGTTGGTGCAGTTTTTAGGCTTAATCGGTAAGTAAGATAGAATATCAATATTTCAAACATATGCAAATACAATGACCATATACATTTATTTAGTTTGTTTGTGGAACATCACTATTAAGAATATTATTTTGAGTTGTAAAGCCGTGTTTCATTAATACCGCGAACGGCTGCCAGGCTTCACTTTGACATTATGCTGTTAGTTGTGATTAATCGTTCCAGCAGTCAGATAAAGAGATGTGACACTATCGTGTTCAAGTATTGTGTATTAGGAACCCGTGTTGAATATAGGCTTGTAATGTGACTAAATGTTTAAATAATAGGTTAATAGAAAATTTGAAGCCAAAATAAAGATCTGCAATTGTTTTTATCAGTAGTGCAGACCAAACAAAACATTGCTGTAATATATTTCAATATAAGAATAGTCACATCACGTTCAGTAAAATACACAAGAATAATTATTGTCATTGTGGTGTTTAATATGGACTGAAATGTCCCAGCAATGTCAGATTTACCTATAGGCTAGGCAAACTACAGCCGTAAGCCTCGAGATCTACTGGGGACTCCGGCCAAGGTGTATAATATGTTTGACACTGCCATAGACTTTCTTACCGATGATAGAAAGTTTGTTATCTTACGTTGTAATGTGAAGAGAAATTGTAATCTATTTTAATTCAAACTGACGACGATATAAATCACTACTACAGTATTTCGCAAACAGAGCGCCTTAGCTTCGTCCCAGTATCCGCCATCCAATTAAAGTAACCAAGCTGATCATCATAAAGCAGTTTTCCATACAAGCTCGAACCCCAGCGAGTAAGATCAAGCTCTCCGGGTCTCCAGTTGGTGTAATTTGTGTTTTGTTCATTTCTGCCATCAACAAATTCAAATGTCCCATCTCGTTCCATGTTATGAATTCCAATGTAATAATGCACACCTGAAAGTTTAAAGAATTAAACAAACTGATGTCCTCCATCTCAGTACAAGAATAGATAGATGACACCCATAAATTACTTGCACATTAACTTTTTTTATAAATTATAAGGCAAACAAATTGCTTGTCACATCGGTTAACATGAGTAGATAAATGCGCACCAAATATCCATCATCAAATTCAGTCAAGATATTAATTTATTAAACATTTATGGCAATTTCTTGTCGACACTATAAACTATGTCCTATAACTTTCAATCAGTAGTGATGTTTTGGCGTTCCAAAGACTCCACCAAATTGTTATCCCTCTGCTTCACCAGAAAAAATACAATGATAATTATCCGACTTAGTCAAGGCATTGACAAACCAGGTTAAAGCACAGGTTTAAACAACCCACCCCTGCTTATCCCTAGCGGAAATGCTCATTAAATGCCAAGACATTCACATCTACGCCCATGTTTGAACATAACACCTCAGTTCGAATTTTCGTGATCTAATTGTGGTTATTGTGTCTCACAAAGTTAAACAGACAGGAGGACTGGACAGACGGGTGAAGGCTTCTTAATAGTATATTGCCTTCACCAGAAATTTGGTAACACTAAATATTAGTAGCAACAGGCTTATAAATCTTAAACCCCAAAATATTCTTTTTTTATTATTATTATATTTCCAATTTACCTGTTTGCCTACTGGGTTATTATTTGACAATTGTAGTTTCAGGTGTTTAAACAAAAGCCGACAAATGGTAACAAGAATAACATTGAATATCGTAGGTTTCTTGCATAAATATTTCTTTAATCAATAATTACCAATACTGCGAAAATAATTTCTTGAAAGTATTTTTATTGCTGCGGCCGTGGAAACCTTACAGGGAGTAGCGACCGTGCCTTGCCAAGCTACTGTGATCAGAGTATGAATCTTCTGACTAGTCCCATTAATATTACAAGAAGTTGTTTTTTCTTATACCTTCCAAACAAGTGCAAGGGCGCGGGATGGTGATGACTAATCTTTTTGATTATTATTAAGAAGCTGTATGCATGTGTACTATAAATCGTACAAATTTACTTTGTTGTCTGTTATTGACAAATAAGGTTGGATGGTTTAAAACGTACCCTTTAAATCATAAGGTCTCTCTCTCTCTCTCTCTCTCTCTGTTATTAACAAAACATGCGTACCTATGGTTAAATGTGCTGTAACAATGTTATGCTTCAACTGACTATCAATAATTACTAAATCACCACCATCTTGCTGGCAACGTGCCCTGGAGTCAATCCAGTTGATCGTGTCTTCAGTTGTCTCGTACACCCGAAAACATGTATCATTAACCTCTGTATAAGATTGGGCACAAAGAGTCTTTGACGTCAGCAAATTATCTGTGACACAAATATTTATAAAAAGTAAAATTGCGTACATTACTATTCTGAAATGTGGGCGCCTAAAAGGTTTTCTTATGTACATTACAATTCCACTAGAACGTTGAGCCCTTAAAGATTCAATTACGTAAGATTTGAAAATAATAGTTAAACAAGCAGTTTCCATGCAAGATACGCCCACTTTTGGCAAAGAGATGGACAGAGAACAAGCTAAAACAAAAGCGCGATTTTTCATACAATCAGGGGACATAATCCGGGAAGTTACTACGGTTCGATAACCACGAGTATCGGCAGGAACCCAGATCTTTGGGATATAAACATATATTTTAAGTTCATCAAAATTGGATAAAAAATTGTGACCTCTAGAGGGTCCACAACTTTGGTATTACATACTTTTACACTATTTGTATACGTGGAGATGCCATTTTGTCGGGCAGTTTCGGTTCCGATTTTCACGAAAGTCTAGCTCAACCGTCATTATGGTGTGGCCGTGACATATTTGAATGTTTTTGTTTTTTTAAATTGGATAAAGTGTGACTTTTGGTGGGTGCAAGCTAAAAACGCCATTTTTTGCGTACAATCAGGGACTATAATTCATGAAGTTACGGTCCGATATATGCTCGAATATCGAAAGGAACCGAGATCTTTGGGATATAAACATAAATAATATTAAGTCTCATTGAAATCGGATAAAAAGATTGTGGCCTATAGAGGGACCGTTATTACGATCCGATACATGCCAGTATCGAAAATTACCAATATCTGTGGGAGATCGACATATATTTCAAGTTTCATGAAAATCTGATAAAAATTGTGACCCGTAGACTGTCTAAAAACAAATTGTGTGCGTGCGGAAGGCGCGACAATATACGTCCACATGAAAATGTAGGCGTATATGAATAGATAAAGAGAAATGACCATATTGAACATTTCAGTCTAGTGACTTTATTCTGCGTTTTTATCCATTCAATATATTTGTGATTCATGACATGGAGAGTTGATTTCCACCCATACTTACAAATTACCGCTGAGAAACCCAAATTCACTAGAGACACGACTTTTAAAGGAATTTTAGATTGTTGGATCGACGGTATGTAGATTTGATAGATAATGGTCGAGTGATAGAATATACTTCAATTGGCTAAGCGCTAAAATCAATCTAATATTATCAAATCAAATTACTAAAATTTGGATTTTATCTTAGTTAGAATTTTGTGAAACAGGCCCCTGGTCGAGATTGCAGCTTATGCAAAATACATTACGATTTCACGCCCAAAACAAGTATACTGAATCTCATAAATAGAGAATCAGACCAATCTGAAACTCTAGAAATATTGCTTTTAAGGCAGCGAGGAGTGTCCCATCTCATGTGTTTAGGGGAAATTAACGGATTATAATGACATGTTCGTTTCAACTATGATCACAGATACCTAGTTTAAATTTCAGGGCCAAGCCCGGGCATTGTGCAATCAGAACACACAATAGCACTACCGTCTATTTGATACGTTCCAGCAGCAAAGTCCATATTATATATATTACATGGATTTACTGCGCATGACCTGGTTCCTCCAACTGCGGAGTCGCGACTGCTCAGTGAGTAAGACCCTGGCTCGCTAACTAGGTGGTCTTTCGCTGTCTAGCCGAGAAAGTTCCTCCGTGGTGCTGGAACAGTATTTAGTCGCTCGGATAAATGATTTTTTCCCAAGATAAAATAGCTTTGGCCTCTAAAACCTCTCTTATTTATGTTGTTTTATTAACGTAAGCCTTCATTAAGACATAATAACAAATATATGATAAGAAAAAATTTAATTTCAAATAGGCCTTCAGTAAACACATTTGAGATTATTGATTATCTTTTTACAAATCATCATAGTATTATAGGCCTTTAGGTCTTCTAATACCACGAATTTGGCCATTTTAAACCATTATAGGCCTAGATAAGAGTTTATAGATATGAAGTGATTTTCTTTTAGCGGTTTTTTTTAATTTTTTTTTGTTTTTGTCTCTTAATTATTTGAAAATAGTATAATTTATACTTGAATCGTATGGTTATATATAAAACAGTAACAAAGGGCTTTGTTTACTTGGGGTTTTGAGTGTTTTTTTCTTTCTCGGGATTCTAATTTGGGGCGTCATCTAAATGCTTAAATTGCTTTACAATGAAATAAACGGGTGGGCCATAGCTGTATTTCCCATGCTATGAAAAGAAAATGAATGAGAATTGTTTTTGTGAATGGTGGTATGTTAAAATTATGTGACCCGGGCCATTGGCAATAATATAATCATTATTCCTAATACATCTATATGTCGCAATAGATCTAAAAACGTTGCCCTAATCAGTGTTTGTTAATGTCGTGATTTTAAGTTAGGAGAGGGTGACGGCTGTCCTAAGTTAAAATTGATTTTAGTTAAAATTGTCCATAAAATAGTGTTGTGAAACGCCACTATTAGATAAAATTTTAACTTAAAATATTATTTTAGTGGATTTTAACTAAAATGCTTATAATTGTTTTGTGAAACTCATCTATCTTAAGTTAGGATGAAATTTTAGTTTAAGACGATTTTAAGGAGGTTTAAGTTTTTGTGAAACAGGGCCCTGGTAACAGAATAACATTTGCAGGAATCGATCTACTTTTTAATCTTGAAACGATTTCATATTTCAGATACACTTAAAATGGGCGTATCTTTAAAAGTTCTCAATTATCTACTTAAAAGTTCCATTCAAATATAAACTAACTGGGTTATCATCTCAGTTTAAACTTTTGATTTCGTTATTTATTCCATTTAACTTATTGAAATGTAAACAGTCAATTATCTAAATAATTGTCAACTATGGGAACTCACTCCTTATATCAAAATTATATACCGGATTGTTAAACTGACCACCCTCTAAGAATTATCACTTTAACTTTCATCTTCATTTTTTGTCCAAATTGTCTACTTTAGATATCATCGTACGATATCGTTATAATAACTTAACAATGACCGAAACATTCAATGTTTATGTATTATACCATTGCTTTAACTGTAAATAATTCACGGTTTTTGTGTTTTTCATTTTTTCCTCTTTTTTCTTTGTCAAATGAACACACAACAATTAATGATTATATGACTGAGACCCATCCAACACACTTACACAATCCTTTGAATAGTAGTTATATATACTACTGCTTGCTATTTTAATAGGGCTGATTGTGTGAGAAAGTGGTTAGATGGGTTTCATACATCGAACATATTATTGCTTTATATATGTATCTCCAAAGACATGTTCTTTTATTCCTCGTTTATTTATCTGTTTGATAATTTTTACATTCTCAAATCACTTCTATTAAAATCTGGCGATATAGAACTGAATCCAGGCCCCAACATTGGAAATATAGAACCACTATCGGTTTTTCATCTTAAAACACGAAGTATAAGAAACAAACTAGACCAAATATTCGAAATAGCAGACGATTTTTATGTGTGTGGTTTTACTGAAACTCACTTAGACGACAAAATAAGTCATTAGAGTTTATTAATAACTGGTCAAACGGTGGTGGTATTTTGGTTTATATTAACGAAACTTTATTGTGCAAAAGAAGGCACGATTTAGAACATAAGGACACAGAAATTATATGGGTAGAAATCAAGTTCAAACATAGGATCATCTTAATAGCAACAGCATATAAACCACCGAATGCTAACTATAAACTTTGGTCTCGTTTAGATACATCAATTGATACAGCGTACCAAACTACTGACACTATAATAATTTGAGGTGATTTAAACATCGATCTTATCACTACAAAAACCAGTAAGTTACATGATTTATTGTTATCAAACTCGTTAAGAAATGTTGTTTTAACTCCAACAAGAGTTACGTCCTCAACATCTACTTTATTAGACGTCATTTTAACTCCACTAGACCTAAATGTTTGCTTAAGTGAAACTATAGATTTTGATAAGCATATTTCTTTTCATAAAGGTGTTAGTTGTGCTATAGATATTAATGTTAATACTACAGCAAGTTTTGCAAGAGAAGTAACTATTTATAAGCAAGCGAATTACGATAAACTCAACAATCTTATATATGATTTTGACTGGATAAATCGATTTGATTCACTCAATTTAGATGATGCCTGTGAATTATTTTACGATACTTTAAATCAGTTTATCAACGAATGCATTCCCAAAAAACGCGTTACAATTCGACCTTCCGACAAACCGTGGTTTAATTCCGAAATACGAAAAGCGATTAGAAAACGTGATAGCTTACGAAGAATTTCTATTCAAACAACAAAACTGAAGGATTTGAATGGGTACAAGAAGCAAAGAAATAACGTTAACAATTTAAAAAAACAATTAAAATCTAAATATAATGATAAATTGAAAAATTAGTTTTTAAACACATCTGCAATTATTTTCATTTTAATAATTTACTAAATTCCTATCAATCTGGCTTTAGACCTAAATTTTCGAAAGTTCATGTTTCATCTTATGTGACATCTCTAAGGCATTTGATAGAGTGAATCACACTGGCTTACTAAAATAAATTTCTAGTTACGGATTAGATGGTACATTTCTCCATTGGCTTAGCAGTTATATAAGCGATAGGAATCAAACTGTTTTTGTAAATAACGTTTACTCGTCGACCCTACCACTTAATTCTGGAGTTCCCCAGGGCTCTGTATTGGGTCCATTTTTATTTCTTGTATACATAAACGATATTCAAGATTCTTTGGAAAATACAGCCAGATTATTTGCCAATGACACCGCCATTGTTTGCACTAAATCTCGTGTATATGAAATAGAAACTTCATTAAACGCTGACGTATTCAAACTAAAGTCGTGGTCCAAGGATTTGCTGATAAAATTTAATCCTTCTAAAAGAAAAGTATTGCATTTCAGCAAAACCTCCGAAAACGCCCCAACTTTATATTTTGGTAATGAATCATTAAATGTTGTAGTTAACCACAAACACCTTGGCGTTACTATATCAAACGACTGCAAATGGTCCGAACATGTCGATAATATTTGTAAAGCTGCCTCTAAACGTTTAAATATATTAAGAAAATTTAAATATACTCTTAAGCCAAAAACATTAGAAATTATTTACTTGAATACGCTTGTGAATTGTGGGATTGTTTTAATGTATCTGATCGCGATAAACTTGAAAATTGAAAAAATTCAACTCGAGGCTGTCGTGTATTTTGTACACTGTTTTGCCTGATTACACTATTTTGCCTAGACCCTTTTTTAGGACTTCGAATTTTGTCTAATGGTTTGGATTATTGGTACTTGGTTTTATTTTATTAAACACTTTAAATCTAAATTAAATAGTACAAACAATGACAATGTAGCGCCCAGTCTTTTTCAAACTGGTAACAGAAACGAAAATATTATACATACTAGAATGCGTCACCAGTGTAGTTCGTTAAATTCAGACCTCCATAATATTAAATTGGTTAATAGCCCTCAGTGTAATTGTGGATATCCAAATGAAAACGAAAACCATTTTCTTTTACAGTGTAACCAATTTAATAGTGAAAGAACAAAATTATTTGAATCCCTGACCTTTTTACCTACGATTAATGTTCACACCCTATTGTGGGGGGGGGGGGCAGCAATTTACCGAACCACCAAAACAACTCATTGTTCGAAAAAGTGTGTTCATATATAAAAGCAACTAAACGTTTTAAATGTTGTTTGTAAGCTGTGTTCATTTGCACCCTGTACATTTCTGTTTGTTTGTTTATTTGTCTGTTACTTATTATGTATATTAGATCTATATTTATTACACCTCACAATTCTTCAAATAAACTGCACTATTCCTATTTATACAATTTCTGAATATGGAAAGAACGTTTGTAAGTTTTAATAACTTTTGTCTATTCCAATTGTATCAAGAATTATTTTTGTTGAGGCAATAAAATATGTTTAACACCTTACCTGGGGCAGGAGGTGACATGGTATAATAAATGGTATTCGAGACTATGAATTGTGAATGGTCATCATAAACGGCATCGTGCAGAAAGCAATTATTCTCAATAATATCAAAGAAGAATGATTGACAATCAGCTCGATTTGCACATATCAAAGCGCACTCGGATTTTGAGCAGATGAATTTGCCATTTTCATCATTTACAAATTTGTTATCCATATTGTGTAAACGTTTCCAGAGTACACCTTTGCCAAAACTGTAATTTACGAAATACACCATTATAAACATGTATAACATCATTTTGTCATTGACGCCCTTTAACTGATGAGATTTTGAAGGATTTGTGGATATAAAGTATAGTATATAAATATTGTTCTATGGTTTTGGTATCGATTAATGTTATTATAGATTTTAAAGATGCATTACCTAAGAGCTAAATCTGAGTATTTCTGGTCTTCTGACATCAGTTTTTATTTAGACATTTACGCACTTGACAAACTCATAATCAACACTCTAGGTCATCGTATGGCTGAGATATTGAATGGATTAGAATAACCGAGTCATATTATAGTTTAACGTTAAATGGAAAAATCGAGCAATGGCCATTCAAGGACAGGAATGCAGTTTAATACGAAATTCCTCGTCAATTATTTGCACGGCAGTTGCAATGTCATTTTTAGACACCATGTAGATTCTGATTTCAGAATGCCCCGGTAAGTTGTAGAAGAGCCATATGATGTAGGCATTCCGTCATTAAACTCGTTCTGCAAGTTGGTGGGGTTGAGAGGGTAGAAATGACCTTATTTTAATCTATGCTTGTAACCTATGTATCCAGTGCTTGACATAAAACAAACTGATATTGTTATTTCTGTGTGTAACCATAAACTGAATAAGCGGAGAATAAATTCACAACGTTACAGTGGTGTCGTCAGTAGAGAATTACAAATATAACCAGACACAATAGTAGACGATCACAAAGCTAATAAAATATGTAGCAGGAGAAGAGAGTATGCGTCACACGTAGGATGTTGGAAGTTTTTGGCATGTTGGCTTTTCACATCAGGTCAGCGACTCATAGCGCTGTATATCACTACATATTTGATTCGGTTGCCATAACGACGCATATTGATACAGTCATCACTAAACCACTTATGAACATGATCCCATACGAAATTAATTATGACACTTATCACTAACAGCTAGAGGTTTGTTGCTTTCTTTTTTTGTTGTTTTTTTTTTTGGGGGGGGGGGCATTTTCAAACACGATGGGTTTATTCAACTACTATGTAAATGCAGCCGAATTAGTGGAATAGCCATAAGGATGACCCCTATTTAAAATTAGAGCCCTGCATGCGTTATTGCTCCTGTTATCAAAATTAGCACCCACGCCCTTAGCCATTGCCCATTGCTGGGATAGTTTGACCTGTACTAAAGATGAAACCAATCGAGATTGAATCCTGGTTATAAGTTTTAATCTAATAAGACTTATTGCACTTCTACTTCTACCAGGTAGTGTCCACAATCATGGTTGATCATTTTGACACGGCGTGGGTTGCGCATGGCCGGCATGACGATGAAAAGTTAAGAACGGTATGAAAAGTTAAAAACAGGATAAAAATGACGTGGTGAGAATGGAATGTCTGGTGGTAAAGCACTCCAGTCTCTTATTGTTCTTGGGAAGAAGGAGAATTTCTTGGTGTCATTCTTGGCAGACGGAATTTAGAAAGTTTGAGGGTGCATGTGTCTAGTTGTCCTATTTGGTGGGATTAGCTTGTCTGTTGCGATGTTAATGAGGTTGATGTGGATCTTATAAAGCATAATCAGCCGTGCTTGTTTTCGTTTGACGTCCAGCGGGGTCCATGCTAAACGACTATTATGTATGTTACACTAGCTGTTTGTGTGTAGTTGTTCATGACATATCTTGCGGCTCGACGTTGGACCATATCGATTCTTTTGATATTATACTGTAGGTGGGGACCCCAAGCTGCGCTGGCATACTCAACTGAGGGCCTCGCAAGGGTCATATATGCTCTCTCTTTAATCTTTGGCGATCTGATGTTGAGATTCCTTTTTGAAAAGCCTATGGTCTTGTTGGCTTTGCTGCATATGCTCTCGATGTGATTGCTCCAGGAGAGATCTGAGCTAATGGTACATCCTATTTGGCACAGTCGACAGATTGTAATGTGTGGCCGTGTTATAGTACATAGGGGTACCTGATCTTTCATCTGTTCTTGGTGACTTCTATGGTTGATTGAACAATAAATGGATAAACAATCTTGACCACTTAAAAGGTTGAACATTCGTGCATTTTAGATTTATAACTATTCGGATGACTTACTAGCTGGTACAATCTGATTAAAACACAGATCCTATTTCGTTTCGTTTTTATAGTTCAAAATTTCGTTTAACTTGTATTTACTACACTAGGATCTGGAAGAGTTGTTATCATTGACGTGTTCAGAATAGTGTGAGGTATTAGCCAATGAAGCGGTCTGTTACGGCGAGCTTTAGGCGTGTTTTGCACGGAACTGTAGGTAATCCACTACTAACACTAATGCTGATTGGTTTATCAAATGTCGGACTCCATAGGCTCACTTGCCGCTCGTATGACCTCTGACGTGACCTATCGCAACAACCGGTCCGATAAAAAAACGAAACGAAATATAGATCTGTATTTTGATCAGATTGTAGCTGGTAGGTTTATTTTTCCTCTAACGACAATCTGTGTTTTTATTTTAACCATACAAAAGTAAGTCTGTTGTGAGTTTGTATTTATATTTTTTTTTTTTTTATATACTTATTAGAATAATAAATGAACGATTTTACATGAAGCATTCATCCTGCTACAAATAGGATTGTTGTAGGAATATTTCCTTCCTGTACTAATAGCATACATGTTTATATAATGTAGGTACAATATTTAGACATCGAGACCATTTCATATCAATGATATATAACGACGTGCAAAAGACATTATGGCAGACTTTAAAATAATATATCAATAATAATAATATTTATCCGTATATAGATAATGGACCAAAGACGCATAATATTTGTTTTTGGGTTTTTTTAATGTAACAATAATAAGTTGAGATTATTGGTCGGCTATTTGAGATTTTTGTCTAGTAATAAGCAGATAGTTAAACGTATTTGAGCCTCCTCTTCATAAACTGCAGTGTCAATATTTTCACTTCAAGCATGATCAATTCTTATACACAAGTTACCACTTCACTTTATGTCAACCATGTACGTGATACAAGAGCATGTTATGTATGGAGCCGAATCGTTGTCAAATTAAAAGAAATATCATGTGTAAATTTGCAATATTGTCATAGTCCAAAAGGTCATTTTTGGGATTTTTTTTATTTAAGCCATACAACAAGGGCGACTTTTTCGTCGTACTGGCTTGTCGGCGACCTGCGAATTTCAAAACACGAGAGTCGCCGTTAAGCCAGATCGATGAAAAAAGCGCCGATATCGGAAAGGTCCTGTGTATGCATGGGTATGCACGTAAACTAACCCTTGGCAGATTGAAATCGAAATAAGAGCAAGCCGTACTGACACTGTCCGGGCATGTCCGGGCAAAATTTTCTTCAATATTTTGTGCGAAAAATAGTATTTTAACCCTCATTTCATTTCGCCTTCCAGGCCTCGAAAGGATAATTGACGAAACATGATGCACTCGTATTTCATGTCCGGATTGTCTAGTTTGCAAATTAATAGGATCCTGTCTGTAAAGATTTTCTAGTTAAACGTATGTAAACTGTTCACATTAATGGCGATCTTCTGTTAAGAGATTCGCCAAAAATTGAAAATTTTATTAAAATTAGTTTATTCAGAGCGACGTTATTGCGGTTTGACGATATAGCGTAAATCGTTATTATCGTATTAGCAGTACTTGACAACTGGGACTTGTGCTCATTGTCCATTGTATCGTTACTTTTATAAATCTCGCGGATGGCCATCCGATGGCCCAGAGGGTTGATTATAGGCCTCTTACATAATGCAACGCTTGAAGACAATAGTCAAACTTACGGTTGATGATGTAATTTATTAAACAAACCTTTTCCCTAAAAATAATTAATAATTATGCACAAATTTTAAAAATTATAAAAACCCATGGGGCATTAAGTTTAGTCGAGACAATAAATACCTGCGAGTTATGACGTCACCTCCCACTGAACTCGGAACCACGCCCTCTGGCAGTTAGATTGGAAGAAATTCTGGTAGTTGACAATATAATTGAGGAATTCAGTTAAAAATGCAAAAATAAAAACAGTTATAGTGATTTTCATGCTGTTAAATATTTATAAAGTGTATTATACATTATGTTGAACGTTTGTTACATGTACAATAGCTGTTTTCCAATTTTGAAAGTATAATTGTCTATAACACAATGCATTTTAATTTACCCCAGTATCCCTGAAAATGTTCATTTATCACAATCGAAAGCCCAAACTTCTCAAAAATCTTCATTCTGATATTCTAACAAGAAGTAAAATATGAAATCAGCCTTTGCGCATGTAACTAACTTTCAACTTCCTAGACGAGAGTCGCCGTTAAGCCAGAGTGACGAAAAGGGTGCCGATATCGTAAAGTAATCGACGCCTTTTCTGGCGGCCTTTTTGTCGTTCTGACTTAACGGCGACTCTGGCATTGTATCTAGAAACACGACGATCTAACTGGACGCTTTCAGCCACCATATTTATTGGCCCTTGATATGGCCCTTGGCGCTGTATCATAAAGTCTGTCATTGAGTCGACTGGCGTACGTGGTTTCTAATCCCCGGTTGTACGTGGCAAGGAGTAGGGTCGCCTGTCCAACCTCGTGGGTTTTCTCCGGGTCCTCCGGTTTCCTCCCACTGCTAAAGACCCCTACGCGCAAGCGAATTATGTTAATAAAATTTAAAAAAACATATGTTAGTCCCGAAATGACATAGTTTGTGTCGAGTGGACGTTAAACTCCATTTCTCTCTCTCTCTCTCTCTCTCTCCCTCGATAATTGTGCTCTTGTTGTCGACGAATCAACAAATTCAATAGACAGAGAGGGAGCGAAGGGAAGTAACTAGTGTTCTGTTACAACTAAGATTGCAGATTCGATGTTGTAAACTTTCTCAAAGTATTTTAGAACATATTTTTATGTGCGTGTCACTTCTTTGATGTTAAATTTCTTGCAAATGTAGTTGGGTATATTTGTCGGTCAGTTGTCATGTATTACCTGTAAGAAGTAGTCGTCCTTTGTAGGGAATATAGGTTAGTCTCAGTTTATATAGCCTTGTTTAACTAGACACTCAGTTACATTATGTAGTCTTGACTTTCTATGTCATCTTCTGTTCTGATACCTTTTCCTCTAACATCCTGTTTCACCTTGAGGCACTTTTTCTCAAATCCCCATCTTGTTTAGATTAATTTCGATGTTTTCATGGCACCGAATTCGCTATAGCATGTAGGTTTACATTTGTTTGTTGATATTACTCGACAATATTAAATATAAGACAATTTATTTACAATTCAAATAGTGTTTATTCTTATATAGTTCACAATAAAATAGCATAATTAAATTAAAGAAGTAATCGGTTATACCTGGTAGATTTAGGGAATCGTTTTTAATATTTTAAATTGTATAGTGTCTCATTCGGTGTTTGTTTTATCGTTTAGTGTTCCGTCTAGCTTTAGTATTCGGTCTGATTTTTCACATATGCATTTTTTAACATAGTTGTGTAACGTGCTCCTTAATGGCACCTCAGGTAGGTTTATACTTGTTTGACTTGACTCGACAATATTAATTATGACAATTCTGTTGTGATATTACCAACAGACCCAACTTCACGTTTTGCATCCCGAGACTCGATGGGATATCCGGGACAAATCACAACAAGCAAGTCGAGTTCCTGTATTCCTACGCGGGAGAATGTAAAAACCCTCACCGAAGGTTGGAAGTGGAAGTTAAGTCCACAAACAAATGCGGACAGGGGCGACGACATAATTTTAAGAAAATGGTATAGGGTATCTATAAGAAAGCGTTATATTCTTATACAACAGCATAATATGATCGACAGTATTATATGTCGAGGACAAAAATATTAGAGTTGTCGAAAATTAACAGAAATTTAATAACCATTTTCCTCGACCGACTGACCCTAAATGTATTAAGAAAATCACCAGTCGATGCTTAACTAAGTAGATAGCACACTTAACATTTAAATGCGCTAAACCCCTACCTCAATATTATCGACATAAAGAACAGAAATACAATTTATTTCAATCAAAATAGATGTTATCTTGCAGTGAAAATATAGGCTCCTGATAGCCAATATTTAATATACAATGAACATTATAAAATCGTGTTTTCGTGTATCATTTGTAATGAGAAGACTTCATGACCAGATTTAAAACCATACCTGATTCCATTATGCGATCCGACAGATCCAGAAGTGACTAAAATGAGTTTGTATAATAGACTAACAAGGCGGAAAGACTGGCATTAGATTTGGACCATTCACGCATTTCGCCCTACATAACTGATTAGAAATTTAAAACATTGGTTAACCAAATACTGGACGCCCAACTTTTGTCCATTGTAGGTTCCAAAGAATATAAATGTACTTCTTTAGGATCAATGTTGCCAATTAAATACATCGACATGTCCGATGTTATAGAAGTAGACTTCGGACTAGTATAATATAGCTAAATCAGACACGCCAGGGTGAATCCGATATTGATTAAAAATAGAATAATGGTAAAAATTAAGAACAGTGTTTTGTCAAACATTCTAGCTACGTCTGGCCAGTGGTTACAAGTACCAGCATCACAAATTTCACAGCAAGATGAGCTATCACTGGTGGCTGACATCGCTGAACTTCTTGTATCCTCTGTGTGGGCTTTCAAGCTATTCTTAGCATTGTTATACTTTCTGGCCAGAAGAAATTTAAAAGCTAATGGTACTTCAGATCGTTGACTTTTGCTGTGGATGCAGATACTTAACGCATTACAGACAACGCCAAGAAAACTCATCCCAATTAACAGCGTCACATAGATCACTGAAGAAAGAAAAAAAAAGATTATTGTGTTAGAAAACCCAATTAACTTCCAGTTCCCTTTTTCACAAAAACGGATAATCACAACCCTTTTATAATACAACAGATTTACGCTCTTTTAAAAAGTTGGCCAAAGATAGTATCTCCTGTGATATCGTGAACAAAGATAATAACCCATTCGACACGTACCGTTTCCTTATAGATAACTTCGTTAACACCTTGGTTCGAAATGTGTAGAGTACAGCGAATGTAAATGTAAAAAGATGGTTGCCCCGTTAAATATACAATAATATATTCCACACTAAAATTATTTGGAGCTGTTTTACTTATTCTCTACAAAAGTGTAGCCATGATCTGGTATTTTATAACTCACCGAAATAGGCAATTTTGTCGGAGGTCTTCGGCAAGTGGTGATCAATACCACTCAGATATACCGTCAATGACAGCAACGAAGTTATAGAAACTGTTAACTTTTCTCCACTCTGTGGGGGCACCAGCAGACTAATTCCACAAAGAAAGGAAATAGTCGCGATAGGCCCAACTACGTTTAACATATAAAACGTAGATTTACGACAGAGTCGAATTGAAAATTTTAATATAGTATTCGTCTCATTTTGACATCCATTAACTTCATCAGCTTCTTGGGTAACACTGCTACCGATGACCTCGAACTCTTCACTGGAAGTCTCAAAACACGTTGTGATCATTTTCACACCTTGAACATTCATCTCGGTATCAGTTAAGGTCCATGATTCGATTTGTATGCTGCAAGACTGGTAATCTACAGGAAATCTGACGACATCTAAAAGACAACTTGTAGTTAAATGAAAACTGGGTTCCCAGGTAGTATGACCAGTATAAGAAACAACAGTCCTGAGATCGTCACTTCCGAACATTTTGTAAGCTTGTATTCTGAAACACATAATAGATTTGTTGATGTAAAAAACATGGTCGAATCTCCCAACCCATGCCTGAAAAAACTCGAAAGTCGCCCTGGTTAAGCCATTTCGATGAATAATGCATCGATATCGTAAATTAAATGTTGTCGTCTTACTTAATGGCGACTCTCGCTCGGACGTTAAAAGTAATATTACATGCGCTATGGCTACTTTCATGTTTTAATTCTTGTTAGATAGGAGCCGATTTTGAATGAGTCCTGGCTTTCAGGAATTATCTCAATTTTGTGTGACAATAGAGTTAAGTAAAAGTTATTAGCGACAAAATGAAATAAATGATCAGGCATGTGCTGCCGGCGACCTTCGTATTTTGAAAGTCTTGAGACTCTAGATTGTAGTTCTATCAACAGTTGAATGAAATTAAAGTTGTAATTATCTCCCTTTTTGGCTTGACCCTTTCTTTGAGGTCAAAAGTGAGGAAAAGACTTACACTGGTGTTACATTACGTCACAGCTATTTACTCCAACACTACTTTTGACCTCACCCAACGGACATAAATTTACTTTTTTTCTTGGGGGGTTTTATATACAAAAATAATCGGTATACTTCTACAAACAAATATCTAAAGTAACAATTTGAAATAAAAAGCGGCTGCCAGGCAGGATATGCCCACATTTTCGAGAGATGGATAGAGAACAAGCTAAAAAGAAAGTGATTTTTCCTACAATCAAGGGTTATAATTCAGGATATTACAATTCGATATGCGCAAATATCGAAAGGAACGAGAGGCAGCCATTTTGTCTGTCAGTTTTGGGCCAATTTTCACGAAATTCGAACTCAGCCGTCCTTGGTGTGTAACGGTGATATAATAATACGTTTTTTTTTAAATTGGATAAAAATTATGACCTCTATAGGGTCCACAAGCTAAAAACTCGATTTTTCGTACAATCATGGGGTCCATAATTCAGACAGTTACGGGCCGATATGCGCGAATATCGAAAGGAACCGAGATCTTCGGGTTAAAAACTTACATTTCCAGTTTCAACTAAATCTGATAAAAATTGTGACCTCTATCGGGTCTACAACCTTGATATACCATATTTTTACGCTATTTGAGAACGAACGGCGGCCATTTTGTCTGTCAGTTTTGGGCCGATTTTCACGAAATTCGAACTCATCCGCCCTTAGGGTTTAAATCGGATAAAAAATATGACCTCTATCCACAAGCTAAAAACGCGATTTTTCGTACAATCAGGAAGTTACGTCCCGATATGCGCGAATATCGAAAGGAACCGAGATCTTTGGGTTATAAGCATACATTTCAAGTTTAAACCAAATCGGATAAAAATTGTGACCTCTACAGTGTTCACAAGCTAAAAACGTCATTTTTCGTACAATCAGGGGCCATAATCCATGAAGTTACAGTCCGATACATGCCAATATCGAAAGGAACCGAGATCTTAGGGTGATAAACCTATATTTCAAGTGTCATTGAAATCAGATAAAAATTGTGAACTGTAGACTGTTCACAAACAATTGTGGACGGACGGACAGGGGCGACGACAATAAATGTGGGCGTATAAAAGTACGTACGAATTGAAAGCGAAAAAATCGGGAATCCACATATCTTTTTGTTCGACATTAATGTGAGTAATTCCACCATATTCTTCAGGGTTCCATGTTAGTTTTTCATTTATCCATGTCTAGAAAGATTAAAATGTACAATGATTCTTTTGTCCTTTTTAAGTACAATACTGATACAATGAGAAAGAACGAAGTATGTGCACTGTGTACAATCAAACAATGAGTAAAGCCACTTAATTAACGACAAGAGAATATTCGATTAAAATATAGTGGTTAATCTCCCAAGCAATTGTCTTCGTTCTGAATAACGATTTAGAAGAACTGCAGACTTTTATTTTAAAGAAGATTGGAACGGAAACTGTACACAGACGCCTACACGGCATCAATGTCTTGAAAGAAAAAAAAATAAAGCCATAGACAATTGCTTATCCGAAAGGAAACCTAATTTGATCCTTTAATACATCTAAGCTCTATCGTGTTCACATCCGGTAATAATCTGTAGCCTCATTCATACGGATTTCGAAAAAGAGATGCTAACTCAGGAATATAAGGTCTTAAAAGGGTCAGTATCGATAGAGCTCTTTTTCTCATGGCCCTTATACTTTACACCAAATTTAAAAATAACAATCCGTTAAAAACTGTAGCTTATATCGGGTTCATAAGCAAATTGTTGAAGGACGGATGGTCGTATAAAAATGGGGTTTACTTACTATAGCCATCCATCCTGACGTTGTAAGAGTTTGCTCAAGAGTGTCCTGAAAAAAGGAAATCGTATCAGTTGGTTAATATGACATTCACAATACCCGTCGTTTTATTAGACGCAATACCGGATTAACGCAAATCGAGGTACTAAGAGGACATGCGTGCGGGGGTAAGAACTTCATAGCATATAATCACGAGAAGAAACATCTCGTTTCCTTCTCTAGTTACTAAATAATCAAAGTGTAACATCTGTCAAAGGATTATTAATAATTTTTCAGACTTTTGTGAGAGGCGATAAACAAAGTGATTTGTCGATGCTTTGGAACATGAAACTGGTTGTAGGTGTTTAAGTACATTCCTTGACTTAGTTAGATGATCCACAATGTCTGCTAAGACTAATTTGATTGGTTGAAACTTTGAAACACAATAACTTAATTTAATTCTAATTGTGCGAGAGGGACTAAACTCGGGGAACAGTTCCATTAAAAAAGTAACGGCTAAGTAGAGTGATAAGCAATTTGACATGTTTAGAATAAAACAAGTGGTTGTTTTCCCATTAAAATTGTGTTCTGTTACTGTGTTTCCCAATTGCTAAATGTCACTTAAAGATTTTAAGTTGAATAGTTTGCGCTTTACGAAAGGATGACTGTACAAATAATTAATATGTGTATTTATTGATTTTGGGGTTGTGGCGGGGGATACGGGCCTCGTCGTTGGTTTGTTACATGTCGTTTTTAACTAGTTGGGATTGTGTGAATAATAATAAAAATGAACGTCGGCATCAATTATTCACATATTTATTACCTTCGACATCGAAACCTGGTAAATTGCTTTATATAAAAGTCTTTTTTCGAGTGTACAATTACAGTTTTGTAAACATAAACATTTTAATTGGGAACATTTCTTTAGAAATGCTAATAAAATCGTTATTAAAGAGGCTAAACCTCTTTGATTTAGCTAAAAATAAAGGATTGAATTTAGTTGATAAATTGTGTTATTTAAATGTAAACATACCAGTTTAATCAATCGAACTAAATACATGGTCATATTAATATCAGTTTGCTCTAACTGATTTAATTTTGGTCGAATGTTGTTAGAGTAGTTTCCCTTTTTAAAAATTTCTTCTTTTAATCTGTAGACATCCTCAAACGTGTGACATAAAGTCGCTGAAATAATTTTAAAACATAAAACAAGAGGCATGTCGGGTCCTCTAATCACCCACTAGTAGCAAGGTGGGGGCCTGACAAGGACAGCTGTCGGATGGGACTAAAAACCGAGGTCCCGTGTACACATTGACGTGCACGTAAAAGATCCCTTGACAGTTGGAATTCGATATAAGAGTAGGCCGTAGTGCCGCTGTCCGGCCAAAATTTCCCTCATAGCACACTGTATGGCGTATGCCCGTCTTCATTAGCCCAGTTCGGAGCAGAACAGTAGGACGTTAAACCCAATTTTATTTCATTTTGTACTTTCATCCATTCATGGGCGTACGGCTCTGTAGGTGCATGGCGTCGCTGACTTGGTAAGTCTAACAATTTCCAGAAACGGTTTTGTTTTCGGAATGTAGTCGTAGATGGCCTTCTCAAGTTTGATATAGATAAAAAAAAATAAGCCAGTCATTTGACAGGCGATCCTACCCTTTGTCACGTACAACCGGGGATTCGAAATCTCGCATTAAAACAAAACATTGAGAATATACCAATAGACTGTTAACTGACAATGGATCTTTAGTAATCAGAATATAAAGTTGAGTTCAAGGGTGTAAAACAATGAATATCATAACCTTGCAAGGTAATGTAAATGGCGACCCAAACGGACCATATTAGTTTGTAAATACATGCAATCTTGAGTGATCTGCAGATTGCAGTTGACCCCAATGCAAAAAGGAAATGAGGAAAAAAAGACACTTACTAGTTAGAGATGACGAGAACAAAAATATAATCGGAATAATAAATGCCATTTTGTCTTCACATCAATATTTTCCCTGATATTTTTAACATACCATATAGCGACTGGTGATAGCGATGTGGTTTTTAATCTCTGTTAATTGACCAATCCCGAGTTTCGTGTACACATCAATATGTCAATATTATTCCTATAGTTTTCAATTCGACTAGCATGGGATTAATGGCCTAATGGCTTGGGTCGTTTGGTATATCAACTTTTCTGTTCATTTACTTTCCATTGCTGTTAATATTTTAATTGACTTTGACGTCAAAGATTTCTAGTTCCCCTACTTTGGGAAGTCCATTGACATCACCTGGAACACTGATGATGGCATACGCCGTTCAATTGTGTGCTATTCTTTTGAGAGGGGGGGGGGGTGGTAACGTCCACTCGATACAAACTAGGTCATTTCGGGACTAACACATGGTTCAGTTTATTTCAATAATTCGCGTGTGCGTAGGGGTCTTTGGCAGTGGGAGGAAACTGGAGGACCCGGTGAAAACCCAAGAGGTTGGACAGGTGACCCTACTCCTTGCCGCGTACAACCGGGGATTTGAAACCACACCAGTTGACTCAATGACAGACCTTATGATACAGCGCACACGGGTGTTTATTGTTCTTGTTGAGCTGGGTAAGCATGTTCTACTACTCCACTTTATGCTAATTGTTAGCATCGTTGAGAAATAGATAAAGCAAGGCACTAGCGAGGCTATTCCACTTACCAGACTCCTCCCAATCCGCCAAGACTAGAGGAAAATGAAAGAATGTTCATAAAACAAAAACAATTCAATGACTCCGAGGATGATGACGGATGTTTAAGACAAGGGTTGGTACATGGAAGACTGTACACCTATGCTGGAGACACCTTGATGGCGAGGGCCTTGGCTTCAGTCTGCCAAGCCTATAGGTAAATCCGGTATGGTTTGTGGGGCGTAATCACGGAAAGTGTGCGGTGAGGGGGCATTGACCAAATATATCATTTTGCTTTCATGCAACTAAGGATCATGGTTATATTGGTTCAGTTCTGCCTAGTCTTTGATACGAATTGAATGCCGAATCTACGTTAGCTACTTTGTGTTACCGATTGCTAGGCCAAGGTCATTCTGGTCGACCTTCGGGTATCATTTTTTTCACGACTAGTGCTCAGAACTAGAAACCGAACGCGGAGTGTTTGGACCAACATATGTTCAAATATGGCTTCCTCCGTGAACACGGTGATGTCATTTTACGCTACTTTAGAACTCGATCATAACCCTGAAAAAAACCTCTTAAGCTGAAGGAAAGTCTATACATCTCCATGGAAGATAATGAATCGCTATGCTATATAATGTTATAAAGTTTAATAAACAAATAATACTTTCATGAAATTAAACTTGCTCGACTCAAATTATTGTATAGATGCGACAAAATTCTTTGTAATTTGACTTTATTTTTTTGCATAGACGAAATAATGCGTAATTTTTAGACTTACATAGATTCAGATAACATACGAGACAAAATATATCTGCTCATAGAAGTAGCACGATTTAAAATTATTTCAAGCTTTCCCAAAATCATATTTAATTGCATTCCAATATGTTAGATATTGTTCAATCTTGAAATCGTTGTCTACCATTAAACCATCACCTGGTATTAAATAGCCAATGTCCGCCAAAGTATTGCTTAAACGATTCTTATTAAATATATCCTCGTCAGATGTAGCAACGTTAGGGGATTATATAATATGTATTATAAGAAATCCGATATTAATAGAAACTAAGGCAATAGTGATCAGTGTTAAGAATACTCGATCGGCCATTCTGGCAACTTCTGGCCAGTGGTTACAGCTACATCCGCCATTCAGGTTGTCACAACAATCGCGCCTGGATGTGCTCTTGTATGTTGAGGACTTCACAGAATGTCTGTGATGTGATTCAGTTATGGAATTTTCCCTATAATTGTCAACAGCAGTTTCTTTGATCATATTCATGCCCAACCATGTTGGTACTGGGGATTCTGGGTTCTTGTTGTGAATGTAGAGGGTACCTACATTACAAAGTACACAGATAAAGCTCATCCCAATCATCAATGCCACATAAATCACTGAAAAGGGAAAAAGAATTGAAGTTGAGCTAAATGCTGGTACTAGTAATGTAACTAACGCCATAAAGGTTAACAATTATGTTTATATACAATCTAAAATCAACCTGTCATATTACATACTAGCTTCATTGTATCGACAAGACCCATCAAAAGGTTGACCGACAGCCAACGGTGGGCTCGTGTTGCTGAAGACGGCCAAATGTAAAAGGCGTCTTTGGCCAGATAATCGCAAAATATATGTTGTAAAATCAGCAATATTTTTATCATTTTTATTGCGTGAGAATAGTCTACCCCAAGAATAAATTTCAAATTTTTTATACTTTGAAATAAAAAAAAAACAATTTTCTAAAATATTTGAGCCATATTGCAGCCTTATTTTATATTCATGAGGAACGTATTAAGTACATATGTACGCTCATGCAATAATAATGTTGATGAAAGATATCCTTGATTTTTTTTTGATTTTTGTTTTATTAACCTATCATTGGGACTGTTCAGACAATGCAACCGTTTAAACATTCCGGCAGGGGCATGTGTAAAAATATCATACAAACCAAAATAGGAAATACTGTTAGCTGTCTTGGGTAACTGGTCCTCTATAACACTCAAAAATACTGTAAGGGATAGCAACACCGTTATGGACACAGTCAGCTTTTCTCCACTCTGTGAGTCAATAAGAAAACTAATTACGCACAGGGATGAGATAGCCACGAAAGGCCCAACCACATTTAAAAGGTAGAATGTTGATTGTCGTGCCATTGTAAGGGTAAATCTGGATTCAGTTAGTTCATAATTTGGGTTGCTATATACTGTATAACATGTCTGAGTCGTTTTCGTGTGTATAATTGCAAACTCCCCATTAGGGACTTCAAAGAGAGAATTGTCGAATGTCGGATCTTTTATGTTAATTTCATGATTAGTCGTCATCCAGGGCACAATATCTATGTTGCAAATCTGGACATCTACTGGAAACAGCGACACGTCAACAACACAACTTGTACTTAATGTAAAACTAGGCTCCCAATCAACTGTACCAGAATTGTTAACATAAAGTCGCAAATCATCACTTCCGAATTCCTGATAACCTTGTATACTGAAAAGTAAAACGAAGGATATTTGTTACACACAGACCTGGCCTGCTGACATTCATTAACTATTTGCACATTTATCTAGCAGTCCAAGTGTTTACAATTATGCTAAATCTGAGCAGAATAAGCTAATTATCAAATAGCTATATCTGTTCAAGGACGAATATACTTATCGACGACCATAGTCAAGGTATTGGAGATCAGATCGCTTACCTCTACAAAATGATCACCATGGTATAATGCAACTACATTCATTACGCACTTGCGTATCTCTACTTAGCTTTAGCAGAAAATAATCATCATAGAACTCAAGACGCAGCTTTACAAAATGAATAAAACCTTCTTCGTCAGTGTGTCGCATTTAACATTAACATTATGGTCGTGATTTGTTTGTCCCCAGTGAACACGACAGAAATTATTGTGTTTGACATGCATTGGTTAATTGTTCGTAACTTTCTAACTTTCAGTAAGATGTCCAAAATATAACATTTCCTGCTCGTACCCCCCCCCCCCCTCCGTAAGACTAAACAATCAAGATTTGTTTCTTTCCGAGATAACACAATTTCAAATGTTGCCCCTTGTTTAATATTCGGTTTAACAAGTTATTATCCAAACGGTCTACATCTTGCATATCTTCTCTAACGAGGGTACATTGCAGTTTCACACATCTGCCCTTGTCAATATCATTTTGGTAGTTTCGCCGTTTAGGAAGTTCACCCACTATCTGTCACAATTTTTCTTATGGACTCATTATCTCCCCCTTAATACATCATTTGTACTTAATCAAATGAACATTTCAGATTTATTTCAGATTCAAAAAACATACCAATTTGATGCATATAAATCGGGAAACCATATTTCTTTTTGTTGAACAGTTATTTCGACAATACCGCTATAATCGTTGGGGTTCCATCTTAGTAGCTCATCTGTCCAAGTCTAAACGATAAAAAATAATGTTTACATGTGGAGGAACATAGAAGTTGTCAAACCTCACGACACATACATTATGCAAGAGCTAATTCTGCCTATTGTAAGTTCTTTTTTAGGCTTCAGATGTTATAGAAATTATTAATTAGACCTTTATTGACATGACAAGCTCAAAATCAACTCTGTAGACTCTCGGGTTGCTTGGATACAGCTTGGATTTAAACAGTCGTCCATTTAAAATTAAATCAATAAATGACGGACCAAGATAACGTTTACCGTTAGTCACTGACGTCTCTACGGGAGAACAGTGATGAAAGGCTTGCCAAGCGAGGGTACCATAGCCATTGAGAATATTACTTGATAATCGAGTATAGGTGGTGGAGTCAATCAAACGATCGGCAATTCTCGTAGCCGGTGCGGACATTGTTGATGCCTATTTCTACTTTTGAATTTCTATAGCAAGAATGGCCAACTCGTTATTAAACTCTTAACTAACGTATCTTTAACAGTATTATTTATTGAAACTTTGCATGCATTCAGATACGTTTTAGTTACGCTCAGAAAGCTTGATCAATATTACATTTGCTACCAAAGAAATAATAATAATATTAACTATGACGAAAAATCCCGATGTTTTCAACACTTGTTCCCGTGTATCCTGAAAAGGAAAAGAAAAATATACATGTATTAAAGATTTACATCAATATTGTGCCATTTGAAATAGAAACATTAACCCACTAAAACGTTTCGCTACAAAAAAAGGAGTGGGTAACCAACACAGGAGACAATTCTTCTTCAGGGAAACTGTACGCAATAAAACTTAAAGGGAAATCAAAGGTGGGTCCATAAAAGGAATGCAACTCCCGAATGTGAACATATATAAACAGTATAGAAGGAGATAAATAGGGAAATTGAATTATCATGACAGGGGGGATGATATGTATCACATACGTTATTAGAGATCTCAACAAAATATTGGATGTACAATTGTGTGAAAATGGTTATCATCAAGGTGTTTAATAGAAACCTGCTTTGTTTGAAGGCTGGCGGGCAATCAATAATAGTTGGTAGTAATCTTGTGAAAGTTTACCAATTACACCAAGAATAATGAGGGATTAATTTGCTACAATTACCAGTACTTAACACCCTTATAACATTTATGCATTAGCATAATTACGTATCATACATCCAAGATTCGTCATGCTGTGTGATTTTGATTATATTTGGGATAAAAACATAATCAAACTAATTAATCTATCAAATGTCTGCTTCGAATGTTTGCTTTAAATGTTAATCGGAAGGAAACTTCTCCATACCCCTTGGTTGCGTTTATGAGACTAGTTTATCAACCGAGAATCCATCTTCAGCTTGTATATATCGGTAGTCGTTACCACAAAAATCGAAGCCCAAGTAAATCCCTGATTATTCTCTGTCAACCACCTTTCCTGCCTTAACCGCAGTCTACATGACGTTTAATTCTTTCAAAGTGCCCACAGCCGTTCGCCATTAGATCAAAACACATGTGGTGCCCACCCCTTGCGCCACTCGAGGAGACGGGGCTACCTTTTAGGGATACCCTCACATTTTAGTCTTATGTGCGCCGCCCGTGTGCTTTTGCCGGGAATCCAGTATTTCCGAGTAAGATTTTGGATCTCCATACCAAAATGTCGATACTGTTATTGGAAATAACTACCCGATAAATACGTTCGTGGGAATATATCTTTAATATAACATATGTTAAAGACCAACCATAATGAAATAGGGTGCAAGTTAGGGGATGTAAAACCTTTCGATCACAAGTAGCTCTAAACACTAAACATAACCAGTCAGCACAATATGTTTAAAGGGGTTATGGCTCTAATCATTGGAACCTTGATATAGGCGAAAATGGCTCTAAAAGTACATATTAATGTTATATGAATATATGTAAAGTGACTTCTATTCCATGTTTGAAACAAATATTGCAATTTCTAATCATTTATATTCGGTGAAATACGTGAACAGTTGAAATTGAACGGCAATCGATTACGCGTGATAAGTCCATTCTACACATTTTGTAAAATTATTATTTTGTCGTTTGTGAATCAGCCTATACTATTTACTTCAGCTTAGTCTTGTATGATAAGTTTGTTTTTATTCATTACAAAATGGAAACCTGAAACTATAGATTACACGACTCGTGTAATGAATTAAAAATACAAATTGTGTCTTAAGTATTGGATATTAGGATGCTATATTTTCACGGCAAGATAACATCAGTTTTAATTTCGAATATTATGGAAATACTGAGTTGGAATCTTAGCTCCTTTAAAATATGCGGCCGAAAATTCTTCCCACTAAATGTACACAGTTTATAAACATTCAAAACCATTAGTTGCTTTTGCACATGTACACCACGATAACTATTATAGTAGTAGGTATGATTATAAAAACGGATATAATATTATAAAGATTCTTGGCTATTTCGGGATTCCTGCTAAAAATTTAACAGCTTCAAGTTAATTTTGTAAGCGTATCAAATTGAGACAATCTCGTAACTCAGTGTAGATCTTATTTGAGATTTGTAAATATTTCTTGTTTTTCGGTTAAAGTTCCATTTATATTTTCTGAAAGGAGCAGTCCAACATTTCATAGATCAAAACAAGTTAAAGTGGGCTAAAATAACCAAATCAAATCCCTTCTGTTCACTCTCTTTAACATATTTAAACATTCATTTGATTGAGCAACAATCTGTTTGTAGTCTTCTACAAAGATTCATTGCTAAAAAGTAATATTTGTGGGTTTTTTTAGTTTTGCTAAAGTATACTGCCTTCTGTTTTACGAGTAAAAAGATTAGATATATAGATATCAGCCAGTTAAGTTTCAATGCATCAGTGTAAAGTCGACAATGTATGTCTAAATAAAGGCCTTTGTTACTAGTAGATAGTTTAAATGGAAATAATTGTAGATATTTTTATACGCCCATATTTTTATGTAGACGTATATTCATGGATTAAGGCCCCTGATTGTACGAAAAATCACGTTTTTAGCTTGTGGACACTCTAGAGGTCACAATTTTTATCCGATTTTTATTAAACTTATGTTTACAGCCGAACGATCTCGGTTCCTGTTGATATTCGCGCATATCAGACCGTAACTCTTTTGATTGTGGACCCTCTGGAGGTCACAATTTTTATCCGATTTTTAAAAGCGTTTAAAAAGATGGGTTTTACAACCTCATGATGATTGAGGTCACAATTTTTATCCGATTTTTAAAAACGTTTAAAAGGATGGGTGTTACAACCAAATGACGGTATTAGTTCGAATTTAGTGAAATTCTGACCGAAACTGCCCGACAAAATAGCCGGTTTTTGTGCGCAAATAGTGTAAAAATATCTAATATCAAGGTTGTGGACCCTCTAGAGGTCGCAGTTTGTATCCGTAATTCCTTGGATTATGGCTCCTGGATGTAAGATAAATCGTGTTTTTCGCTTGTTGTTCCTCTAGAGGTCACAACTTTTATCCGATTAAAAAAACCGCTTAAATTTATCACCGTTACAACATAATGACAGTTGAGTTCGAATTTCATGCCCGACAAAATGGCCGCTCCCCATAGGCAAATAGGTTGTAGACCCTGTAGAGGTCACATTTTTTAGAAACTTAAAATATATGTTTAATCCCACAGATCTGGGTTTTTTTTTGATACTTGCGCGTATTGGATCGTAACTTCGTGGATTATCACCCCTGATTGAACGTATAATCCCCCTTTTTAGTTTGTTCTCTGTCCATCTCTTGCAAAATGTAGGCGTATTTTGTCTGGCAACCGCTGGTTAAAACTAATATAATAGTTTTCCTGCTATTCCAGTCTGTGAGTATAGCTTTACTTGTCACTAACCTGAATTTCAACCAATCAGACTATTGTGGTTGCATTCATCGGACACTAGAGATATAACATCCGGACAATTTGATGAAATAAATAATGATCTATAGATCAGGGGGCCATTAAGTACGGTGACCTCCCGGCAAAACATTTAAAAATTGGACGTCCGCAAATTCGTTTCCTGCTATTCCAGGCCGGCAGTACAACAACTTTAAAGTGGAAACATATATTTATTAAACTGTTTTTGAATGTTTTAAATTTTAATCCATCAGGCATTTACGATTCCCGGACAATTGATGAAACGAATATTGATCGGTGACCTAAAGATATCACACGAAGCAAAACGGTTCCAAACAAAATGTTTTAATCCATAGTCGATTTAGTACAAATGTAGAATTAGTGTTTTATTAGTATGTACAAGTCATCGGATTACGGGCAATTTATTGGATTTTCTTGTCAGTCTGGCCCCCGCAACCTCTGGCACCTATGGTTTTAAGTAACAATATGCGCTGAGAACGTGGCCCAAACAGTGTAATATTTAGCTACCAGTACAGTGTAATATTTACCTACCAGTCCAAGCAATGTAATATTTACCTACCAATCCCAGCAGTCTTGATAAATACATCTTTATTTCGATATCTGTTCTTTCAGATTGGTTTATCTTGGGGCGGATCATTGCAGAATAATTAGACTTCTTAAAGAGATCATCTTTCAATCTGTAAACGTCATGAATAGAATAACAATGAATACCTGTAATGATATATAATGCGGTGTTATTAAAAGTGCAAATATTGAAAGTACTACAATTCTAAACGCCCTTTAATAATAAAGATATATTAGACGCAATGGTCTTTATTGTGTTGGGCAACAACTTTGGCGATATCTCTAATCAGGGGTTATATAATAAGAATCAGGAAATAATCAATATTAACTCCGCTTCAATGTATTACTTGTAGCATGATACATTGTTCTAAAAATATAACATGCAAACCTTCATGCCAAGCCAAGCCAACGTTATCCAAACATCTACGAAATTTAAACTTACTATTTTAACTACTAGTTCTACAATATCTATGGATTAAATACTTAAGATAAATATTTGTTTGACCTTACCAGTAAAATACCAGAAAACGAAGATCACAAACACAAACATTTTCTTTGGTCACGGTTATTCCTATTATGGGTACATGTTATCCTGCCCTGCCGTTTAGTATAGCTGGAGACACCCAACTGACCCAATTACTCGTAATAGCAATTGTTGAAATTGCGTATTAATTAGAATCTTTTAAAGATAAAACTCTTTGGGTTTAATAAAACAACAAAATATATCCATTATATCAAAACACTATAATTAGAATGCACCTACTTATGTGATACTGATACGTTAAAGGCTAATAACATGCTAGAATAAAAGGTTAGATATAGAGGATTATACACAATCAAAAACATGTTGTTCCAAATATTCGCGTGCCTTCATTAATGTGCCTTAAGTAATAATAATAATAATTTTCTACTTTCGCACAAGCTAGTTGATTTTCCTTGTGTGTTTTTTTTCGAGTGTGCTGAATTAAACATTCTTTGCATTGAACATACATTATGCAAGAGCTAAACCTGCCTATTGCAGGTCTTTCCTTAGGCCTGAAATGTTACCTAAATTATTAATGAGACATTAATTAACTTATCCAGACCATAATCAACCCTCGATCCCATCGTCAGCCTGCGATATTTAACGGATTGGAATCCCATAATACCCTTTAAAATAGTAAATGTTGAGATATATCTGGCTTGTTGTACCTGGATATTGGCTTGTATGTGGCGATTTTGAGTATAAGTTACGTTGTTTCTACACGTCCAAATGTTCGTAAATTGATATTGTCTTTGAAACTTAATTAGTAATGATCGACGAACTGAGAACATAAATGGCAGACTTATTCCCTTTCGCTACACAGTATTATTGCTGTTAAATCCAGCGCCGTCAACCTTATTACGTCATCTATGGAAGATCAAACAGCTCTTTATTCCATTGTTCTTAATTCATAGTCTTTAATTCTTATTGCTTAATGCATAGTCCTTCATTCTTATTTCTTCAGTCACAGTCCTTAATTCTTTAATTCTTATTTCTTTATTTGTTGTCGTATTTCGGCATTTGTACACTAAAATAAACATTTATATCTTAAAATCAATATTTGTATCTTCAAATCAATATTTGCCTTACAAATGTCTTATCAGATTTTTAAATTGTATTTTTGTTTAATCAATCACCTGCATGGTATGGCTAATCCATTGAGTTGTGTTAATATGTATGCCCGGTTGATTTGACAAGTGTTTTACAAGATTTATATTTGGGGATTTGTATTTGGAAGTTTGTTGTTCGAGATTTTATTTTCGTTGTATGTTTCTGATGAAATGTAATTTTTTGATTTTCTAAAATAAATTTTATCTTTATATTAAAATACAATTAAATTAAACCAAAATACAATTTAAAAATCTGATATGACAAATGTCTGATTTATAAAACAAATATTGAGTTTAAGATAAAAAAAATGTCTCTAACTCAATATCATCCAAAGTCTTCGACATTGAAAACACGAATTATTTGTCAATTTAAATCAACATTTATTTTTTGATCTTACCGGGAAAAGATGGGCTTCTGATATCCACTGTTTAAGACTACATAAACATTTTACTATTGGTACACGAATTGTGTACCATAATGCGTTTCAGCGCCATTTGTAACAAGGGACTCGAAGAACGAGGCTAGACGTGTTCTACATGTCATGTATAATGGCGACGTCATATTCTTATCTGGAGAGTATGCGCAATATATACTATCGGTGTAGACTGTAATAACCTGACGCTAGAGACTGCCATTCGATTGAGACTTCTGACGTACTTCGATCCCGGTGTTGACCGGGAAAGTTCATCGGGATTTTCCGGCGTGGTTTCCCAATTTCAGTGGTACATGTCGGAGGGCACATTAGGGTGCACCATAATGCGTTTCAGTGTCATTTGTAACAAGGGATTCGAAGAACGACGCTAAACATATTCCACAAGTCATGTCAAACGGTGACGTCATATTCTTATCTGGAGAGCATGCGCAATAAATACTATCGGTGTAGACTGGAATAACCAGACGCTAGAGATTGCCATTCGAATAAGACTTAACTAATTTAAAATTATAATAAAAACGGAAACGATTGAATGTAAATCAGTTTATATACATTCATATTACATTATTATATGCGTTGCGACCAATTCCTGTCAATTGCTAGGTCCCAAATATTATTAGCGATATTTAGCTCTTATAATGTTAGTTTACAAATGTTTATTTTAGTGTACAAACGTCGAAATACGACAACCAATGAAGAAATAAAAATTAAAGACTATGAATAAAGTAATAAGAATCAAGAAATTGAATAAAGAGCTGTTTTGTCTTCCATAATCATCAGGGACAAGAAAACAACAACCGCAACGCTGAAATCGGTACACTTTTAACAAATACCAATCTAACATTATTAATACTGTTTTTATACGCCCGTATCTTCACACCGTCCTCATTTGCTTGTGGACACTACGAAACTTAAAATAAATGTTAAGCTCCCAAGGATCTCGGTTCTTGTCACTATTGGCTATACCGGATCGTAACTTTATTCAAAATGGCGTTTTTAGCAATATGTTCCTTTTAGAGATCACAGTGTTTATCTAATTTTGATGAAACTACAATTATGTTTATATCCCACGAATGTCGATTCCTCTCGATATTGGTGCATATCGGACCGTAATTTCCTGGATTATGATCCCTGATTGTAATTTAGCGTTTGGACACTCTAGAGGTCACAATTTGATCGTAAAGGCCGTTTTTATCTAGTACCCCGCACCCCACCCATTTTGAAGGCCAAAAAGTCCCAATTTTCAAACAAGTTTTTAAATTATAAAGAAAGTTAGCCTCCGATTATCGGCCAAAGCTCAAAATATTCACCATGTGATACTTTTACACCATTATCAGTATGTTCCAGATATGCGATAAATAATTTAAAGTGGGGGTAACTAACTAACAGCGGTAGCTCTCTTAACAAAACGGTCAAAACAGAAAGTTGGGGGGGGGGGTAAAATAATAATTACTGAAGCAACTTCCATATTAATTCTCTTGAAAGAAAGGTAATGTTAACTGGCCGGCAACTGGCACCAGACCAGAGGCTGTGGGTGCGTCCTTCTAAGAACAATGCAAGATGTCTAAAAGAACCTTAATCGCGCTGGGCTGATTTTCTGTATAAAGTTTAGGTACGTCAGCTATTAGGGCATATCATTGCCATATCTAGGTATTGTTTTATTTGCTCACCCATTTACGTCAGTCTTATTTTATAAAATTGGGCTAATGTGTACTATACCAGATAGCCGGAGAACTCTGACCTGATGTCTGACCTAACGAAACGTTACAACAGTAACCCACTTCCAGAAATAGATAGTGGCAGGAACTGTCGACGAGCGAGTCTAAGAAAGTTATAGAATCCTGCAAGGTCCCTAATTAGCCTATTTGTAGCTAACAACTTACAATACATTTTACAGAACACCATTCAGAGAACATAAATGACCTCTATATGCATGTAGTATTCCACATAGTCATACCGTTTTACCAACAGCTGAACAGGACAGAAAGATGGATTATTGATTTATCTTAACTGGCTTACCTAAAATGAAAACTGATGTGATTTATACAGTTGACTTTTCTTCCCATTTTGGATTCACTGTTGATGGATTTGGCGCTCTCTTCGCTTTACACGCGTTGTCTGAAACCGAACTTCATAAATCTGCTCGCAAATTACACGATTATCGAGGACACATAGAAGAATCTTTTGAAGATGAACTGATGCAGTTTGTAGGCTAAATCAAACAGTATCCTGCTTGAAACTCTTCCTAACGTGGACGTTGCTTTGCTGAATTATTTGAAATTGCCGGTATTTAACAATTATTTTTGGGTCACTAACTTGGGAAAATGGCATGATCCAATCGAAATACCAAATTTTGACCACTGCATGATCTCATCGGATTCGGTTATAATACACCAAGTCGCCATAGAAAAACATATGTTTATTTGTTCTCATTCTAAAAGGCTAATAATTAGTGCCCAACCCTACCAACATCCAATGCTTGTGGAATAGAGAAACGATATTGAATGAATTCATGCTCTGCTTTTCTTTTCAATTTATAACCTATGAATGTGAGGTAGCCCTAGTGCCCAGTTTCCTATATATTTTTTTTAAAAAAAGAACCAGGAATACAACTATACAAGGTTGTGAAATTAAATAGAAGGTTAAAATTCCACTCCATTTGCAATCTGATAGCTACATTAATATTAATAGGGTATTAGCGAGATCTCGTGTATGTATCTGGCAGCATGTTTTGTGCTGTAAAGTAGAATGTTAAAATCGATTTCATTTAAATCTTAGTTCTGTTCGTTTATTATTACATTTTAAGATTGATCCAGGATTGGTCATCACACAGCATGCCTAGAGCAAACTATAGATTTTAAAATAATGAATGATTATCACAGGTTAAGATTGGTTCAGGATTGGTCATCACACAGCATGCCTACAGCAAACTATAGATTTTAAAATAATGAATGATTATCACAGGTTAAGATTGGTTCAGGATTGGTCATCACACAGCATGCCTACAGCAAACTATAGATTTTAAAATAATGAATGATTATCACAGGTTAAGATTGTTTCAGGATTGGTCATCACACAGCATGCCTACAGCAAACTATAGATTTTAAAATAATGAATGATTATCACAGGTTAAGATTGGTTCAGGATTGGTCATCACACAGCATGCCTACAGCAAACTATAGATTTTAAAATAATGAATGATTATCACAGGTTAAGATTGGTTCAGGATTGGTCATCACACAGCAGGCCTACAGCAAACTAGATTTTAAAACAATGCATGGCCTTGTGTTCAACTTTGGATGCCACCTTAACTAAAAAAAGCCAAACTCCATGGCAGACGAGGCCAAATTAAACCAGGGCCCTGTTTCACGAAATTTTATCTAAGATAAAATCCAGATTTTAGTATGTTGATTGGATAATATTAGATTGATTTTAGTGCTTAGCCAATCAAAATTGAAGTATCTACTAAAATTTGAATTTTATCTTTAGTTAAAATTCCGTGAAACAGGGCCCAGGTCTTTGTGCCGAGTTGGTGAAATCCATTCATTGACTAGTTCCTGATTTCACAGAATTAGGCTAGTGGGGTTTGGGGTCGAATGCGTGTTAGATCATATGATCGGTCATTGAGACAAGTGGAATGGTTTCGATGCTAAGCTTTTACATCTCACGTGACGATGGGTATGGTCGCATGCCCAATCTCAGGGGTTTCTCGGGTCCTCCGCACCCTCCCCCCCCTTCCCCTGCTAAAGACCCCTACAGGCAAGCGACTTATTAAAATGAAATTGTAGCATATGTTAGTCCCGAAATGATGGTTGGGTTTGTGTTGAGTTGACATTAAATACTCTCTCTCTCTCAATATAGGTTTTAGTTTTTATATTCCCACTTTTAGTACAATTGTGGAGTATATTGTGTCGGCATATAATGTTCACAATTTTCCAGACAATCAGGTTCGCTCCCAGTATTGGCCGAGAAACTTCATCGTGATTTTTTTTTCGGCGCGGTTTCCCCTTGTCAGTGCTGCAGCACGGTCGGTCTAACAAGGACAGCTGTCTAGCCGTTCGGATGGTACGAAAAACCGAGGCCCGGTGTACACATAAAGATCCCTTAGCAGTTGGAATTCGGTATTAGAGTAGGCCTTAGCGCCGCTCCCGGGCATAATTTCCTACATAGCACACTGTATGGATTAGGCCCGTCTTCATTAGCCCATTCGGAGCAGAATAGCGACGTTAAACCCCATTTCATTTCATTTCATTTCCAGACAGCCAGTTCTTGACGTATCTTTATGAAACTTGGTATTCATATTTATTGACAAAAGATCTGGGTAGAAAAAAGACGTCCTGTTTGCAAGATCTATTGCTTATCATATCAACACTTAATTAAGTTTATGTACTTTTACTCACCTAAAATAATTTGTTTTGTCAGGCTTTGCTTTAAAAACTAATATGAAATATAGAAAGGGAAATAGTTGCTAGCTCCGTAAGCCAAGAGCTTAAGAAAATGCGAAAATAAATGAATAAATAAAATTATATTGCAAAGAACAACAGTTTTATTATATCTATTGGACTGTCAGTGTGGCAACATTAACGTCTCTGAACATCATCTTAGGGATTGGCGGATCCCTTGCAAACTTAAATATTGACTCTCTAAAGGGAATATCGATCCAAAAATGGTTCAATATCTACAAAATAAATTGAAATTTGTCAACATTTGGCCCCCATTCAATTAGGTCAACAGTGTCATCTATGATCTTCTCTAAAATGTTTTGATGGACCTATTTTTAATCGGATTGAATCCAAGCTGGGAGATTATCTAGTGTTAATATTTTGATTTTATTTTCTAAATTAAATGTTAAACCATTCATTACATTTTAGCTTGAATTTAGTGATGGAAAATTTCATGTTGACAATGTGTTTTCTGAGTTTAAACAATGATTCGTGGAATAAGATAAAAAAAAAACAACGTGGTTGCCTACGACCATGCTATGTCCCAAAATCTGATGGTTTTGAAAACCATGTTTTTCTGTTAAAACAATGTTGTTGTTTTTGTGTGATTTTTACTGTTTTGTTTTGTTCGTTTTTATTTTTTGGGTTTTTTTTGTTTTTGTTCTTTTTTTTGTAAAGGACTGCTTGGTAATAAAGGGTTATCCTTTATTCTAATAAGTAGATTGTAAAATGATATAGACGATGGGATAATCTGCAGTACCATAGTATTATCCAGAACAAAAATCGACATAACAAACAACAAAACCATGGTACCACAGAATAGTATATTTTCGTATTTAACAGCATTACTTGTTCTGACTTAATTTATACTACTTCCGGGAATCGACGCCCAATTAATGGAATCGTTACTAGTTCATAGCACAAATATTATGTTCTGGTAGTATTTGTTTCGCTAATCTTGTATGATAAAGCCACAGACTGATTGGTTAATATATCTTTGTTAGATTAATGAATGATTTATGTGTTTGCCAAACAAATATTGGTTAATGCATCTTTGTGAGATTAATCAATAATTGATGTGTTTGCCAAAAATATCACATTACATTTAATCCTAGCGTTCCACGATCCTTGAATTGAATAGACTCGGACTGACCATAGCCTGTGGCGGGACAAAAGAATGGTGATCCGTCACATATACATAAAGGAAAACCTGGCATTAATACAAATAAGAGTAATGGTAAAAATTATAAAAACGACTTTGTCGGCCATCCGTGCAACTTCTGGCCAGTGATTGCAGCCCGATTCATTACTATTACCACATATATCACAGCAGAGTGCTTCCATAGACATAGCCGTAATCGACATGATAGAACTTCTGCGGAGAGATAAAAGAAACACATTACTATGTGTGATTTCTTTAGATTTAGTTTTTGTATATTTTCGAATCAGTAGAAACTTCACAAATCGTGGTATGCGAGAACTTGGACTCAAACTGTGAACGAAGAGGGTAATCACATTTCCTATGACAGCTAAAAAACTCATTCCGATTAATAACGTCACATACATCACTGAAAAAGAGAAAGGAATTGGTGTTTTAATTGACATGGGACATCAATGGCAGTAATTGAAAATATCGTGCGTAGAAAGTGTTAGTGTTCAGTGCCAACTTGGTGTAGATGTTATTTACATCAATATCCTAATTAGGTTCGATGATCAGCATTTCTGCTAAGCAGGGAATAGTTACTTTAGTAACGGTGTCTGATGGGAGCCTCCCGCCATTATTGCCTGCCCCTATACACATGTAATATGTAATATGAAAATAACGCTTTACACCACATCGGCTCTAAGGCTATTTTGGAATGCTTGCCTTCTATTGTTCACCGTGATTCTTCTTTGTTCACCAAAAGGAATCATTTCTCGACACATCCGACACAAATTTAAAATAATTCAACTCTATATTCAAGTGGAATTTCTCGATTCAAAAACAGAAACAAATTCGTTTGAATTGGTCTGCCATCAGGAAACCCGCGCTTGCGCAGACCGCAGGTCATTGGTTCCCGGCTATGCTCAGCCGAAATTCAAAATTTAGGAATGAAATGTTACCGTAAACAAAAGTTCTTACTATACTTCAATAATGTATGAATCGATTTTATGTAATAATTGTTTATGTATGTTGAATACAATCACTTTAGTGGTATCAATATTTCCATATAGTGCGTTAATTTAAGTAAAGGTAGAATTTTGTTTTTGTTTACGGTATAACATTCCATTGCCAACTTTTGCATATTGTCAGATGTGTCGAGAAATGATTCCTTTTAGCGAACAAAGAATAGTCACGACGAAAAATAGACGGTAAGGATTCCAAAATAACCTTAGAACCGAGGTGGTGTAAAGCGTGATTTTTATTATTACATGTGCATAAGGGACGGCCAGTAACGGTGAGAGGCTACGATCAGACACCGTTACTAAAGTAACTAAGCGGGGATAAGCAGACACTTTGAACATGACCATTCAGATGAGAGCGACGAAACTTTAAGATTGGTTAAGAGGGAACATTTTATACTCAGGTTGAGCAGTGTGGTAAGCGATTTAATAGTTAAGTGCTTTATAAAAAGATAAATAAGCAAGTAATTAATGAATGGCATCTTTATATTTTGAAATTGGGGGCAGGATTACACCTGGATTATTTATCAACATGAAATCTCAACTCACCAAAATACGGGATGGAGTCAGATGTCTTTGGTAAATTATCATCAACAACACCCAGGAAAACTGTTAAGGACAACAACACTGTTATGGCAACGGTTAGTTTTTCTCCACTCTCCGAAGGTACAAGAAAACTAACGCCACACAGAAACGAGATTGTTGCAATGGGCCCAATGACATTTAAGAGATAAAATGTTGGTTTACGTTTCAGTTGTAGGGTAAAACTTGACATAATCAGTTTGTTATTGGGATTTCCAGAAACTGAATTGTTCAGTCTGGGAACAGAACTACCTACGATAGCAAACTGACCGTTGTGGGCTAGCAGAGTATCTACCACAATTTTTGTTTCGTTGAACCAAATTTCTTTGTCAGAGGTCATCCAGGGCATAACAGTTACTGAGCATGTCTGAGAATCTACCGGAAACATAGTTACATCAACAGGACAACTCGTAGTGAATGCAAAGCCTGGTTCCCAGGAAATGTTACCAGTATGGTTAACATAAACTCGCAACTTGTCACTTCCAAAAATATCATCCTCTTCAATACTAGAAAGAATAAAAAGAAATACAAAATCCTTAAATGCCGAACATAAACATACATCTATTAACACTTAAGGTGTTATTATTATTTCAATGCTTCGAAAAGTTTTGACAAGAACATTATTTTATATAACGAGGATTCACTTTTTAACAACAATGGTGTGTGTTCACAAACTACCAGCCATAACTGTATTTCTGTATACGTACGAATTAGTAGCTGTCAAATCAGGAACCCAAATATCTTTTTGAAGTACATTCATTTCTACAATACCACCATAGTTGTCTGGATTCCACCTCAACTTTTCATCTATCCATGTCTTTAAAGAAAAAAATAGGAAACACTGATAGCTGTCAAGTCACTTTATTGAGTAGACTTTGTTAAGTAACAAGACAACAGTGAGGCTGATGTCCCCCACGCAACCTCAAAATACATAAATGACATAATAATTAATTAATTGCACATTTCACGATCAAACTCCGTCAAGGTTTTGAAGTACCTAGTAGTGAAACTATACACTAAGTTTCATCACTCTCCATCAGTTAGAATCAAAGTTATCTTTAGCTGGGCCTTAGCGGAAAATGTTAATTATATGTATTGAACTCGGTTAAGACATTCACCTAATGAACATCTAAACTAAGTTTAAACATTTCAATTAAAAACAGAGTTCTAATTTTCCAAAGTCTTGATCAAGCAAATTAAATTGGTTATCGCTAAGCAGAAAATTCTCATTGTCAAACTTAGTCAAGGTATTGATATGCATCTATACTATAGGTTTCTCACTCTCATCTCATCCAATTAGAACCAAAGTTATTGTGCTCCAAAAGCTCAGCCAATCACATTGCTTATCTCTGCGTTACTTAGTGGAAATGCTCATGATCGAACACTGTCAAGACATTCACCTTCTCAACACCTACAACAAGTTTGAACATTCTACCTCAGAAGGAGAATTATTGTGTTTCAAAGTCTCAGCCAATCAGATTGAAGTCTCTACTTTGCCTAAGCAGAAAATGCTCATCATCAAACTTAGTCAAGGTAGTAATACGAAGTTCCACCACTCTCACACAATTAGAATCAAAGTTATCGGGCTTTAAGGTCTCGACCAACCGTATTGCTTATTGCTCTGCTTACCCTGAACAGAAGATGCTCATTATGGAACTTAATCAAGGTTTTGAAACTATTCATCACTCTCACTAATTAGAACAAACTTATCGTGTCCCAAAGCATCAATCAATCAAATTGCTTAGCCTAAGCAGAGAATTCTCATCTTCGTACTCTGCCAAGGGATTCATCTAATCAACACCTACACCAAGTTTGAACATTCTAGCTCAATTCGAAAGAGATCCATTGTGTCCCAACAAGTGTGACGGACAGACCGATAGACGGACGGACAGACCTATTTTAATAATCTCCTGCTTTTTTCGAAAGGCGGAGGACAATAAAACATCAAACGCAATCAGATCCACAGATTATTGAATTATGAAATGACCAGCACCGCCCCAGTCGTGTCTTCTTGATTTAATGATTTTCTCAGCATCTTTTTCGGAGGTGGAAACAGGAATTTTTAAAATGGGGGTGAAAACCCAGATGTTTTAACCGGTTTTATCCGAGAATAAATCCAGGGCAAGTGAACTAAAATGTGTTATTTGGTACATTTAGCCCTCTTCATTAGTACAGTCGGAGCGGAACAGTCGGACCATAAGCCCCATTTCATTTCATTTCCAGACAGCTAGTTATTGATGGATCTTTATGAAACTTGTAGCACTTTGGCCCTTGAGACAATTTTGGGTTTTTATAAAATTGTCCCTTTAATTTTGTCTATAAAGTCAAATCACACAGTACTAAATGAACGTGGATATAGTTGTTCGTAAAAAACAGTGATGTTTTAGTTAAATTATAATCATTGTCAAAATAGTCATCAAATTCAGGCTGTTTATTGACCTATGGTTGTTAGACCAAATAAGGTAATATCTATCTCTGTTAGTTGTGGGAAATAAACAAGATTATTACGTATATTCAATGGAAAAGTACCAAGGACCTGCCGAAATGAGATAGGTATAAATTGAAGGGTTGAAGTGAGTTTTAACTAGACTCTAGCCAGATTATTCCAAGAAGCCTTTATATATTTGAGAACGAGGAACCTGTAAAGTTATTTCCAGATTACCAATAAAGCTGTGAAATCATTGTTGCTGTAGTATTATTTACGATCACAAGGAACACAACAAATAAAGAAGTCTGTAGTACTACAAACTTGGTATTCATATTTACGGGCAAAAGATCAGGAAAAAAACGTTTTGTTTGTCGGATGTCCTGCTTCTTATTTCAACACCTAATTAAGTTTCTATGCTTTTACTTACCTTTAAACTAAAATAAGTTGTTACATTTAAACAGTTTGTGACATTCTTATTTCCGACAGTCCCGGCACAGAGATATAAGAGAAGAACGAACCCCGAGCGGGCCCAGTCATATACAATTATTCTGGCTCTCCGAGGCTTGATATATTCAAATATACTTTTTATTTTACTTTTAGTATTTTTGGGATAACACTTCCTTGAAAAAGCATATATTCTTCTTCGGAATTTCGGGTCGTTCCCAGATGGTAATAGAACCTATTTCAGCAGAAGAATGTCTGCTTTTTCAAGGAAGTGTTATCCCAAAAATAACAAAAGTAAAATAATTATACTTTTTTATGTTGATTGTGCTTAGCGCAGTTCGCGGCAAAGAGATATAAGAAAAGAAAGAACGTCGAGCGGACCCAACAAAATACATTTTTTCTAGCTCTTTGAATTTTGATATATTAATACAAATATACCTCGAAGTATCTATATAATATAGGATATTGTGTCTTTGATAGTGTCTTAAGGGATTTTATAACAATAAATATAATATAATATATTAACAGCAGTAAGTTAATTGCATATATTTTATCTGTCCCAACTGCTCAAGCAAGTTAGAATTTAAAAAAAAACACATTGTATGTTTATAATGTATAAACGACCATTCCGGCTGAGCTATGAGAAACAATTTTCTTAAAACTGTAGTTAAAGGGTTAATTATCCAAATGATCGGTCCAGCGCTGTTCTGAGTTGGGTAAGTCTAGTATTGCAAGAACCGTAAATAAGAATAAACAAGCCAACAGTGAGGCTGATGTCCCCCGCCGAAATCCCCAAATAAATATATGACACATATTAATTAATCGAAATATCAAACTGATTATCAACTACACACTAAGTTTCATCACTCTCTATCAGATAGAATCAAAGTTATCTTGCCCCAAAGCATCGACCAAGGAAATTGCTTATCTCTGCTTAGTTTTAGCTCGATATGTTAATCATTGAACTCAGTCAAGACGAACATCTACATCAAGTTTAAACATTCTACCTCAATTAGAAGAAGAGTTATTGTGTTCCAAAATCTCGGCCAATGAAATTGCTTATCGCTCTGCTTACCCTGAGCAGAAAATGCTCAATATCGAACTTAGTCAAGGTATTGATGTAATGAAACTATACACCAAGTTTCATCACTCTCACTTAATTGGAACTAAAGTTTTCGTGTCCCAAAGCATCAACCAATCAAATTGCTTATCTCTACTTACCCTAAGCAGAAAATGCTCATCTTCACACTCCATCAAGGCATTGATCTAATAAACACCTACACCAAGCGTGAACATTTTAGCTCAATTAGAAGGAGAGTTATTGTGTTCCAAAGTTTGGCCAATCAAATTGCTTATCGCTCTGCTTACCCAGAGCCGAAAATGCTCATTATTGAACTTAGTCAAGGTATTGATGTAATGAAACTATACACTAAGTTTCATCACTCTCACTTAATTGGAACTAAAGATATCGTGTCCTAAAGCATCTACTTACCCTAAGCAGAAAATGCTCATCTTCACACTCCATCAAGCAATTTACCCAATAAAAACCTACACCAAGTTTAAACAAATTAGCTCATCTAGAAGGAGAGTTATTGTGTTCCAAAGTCTCGGTCAATCAAATTGCTTATCGCTCTGCTTACCCTGAGCAGAAAATGCTCATTATCGAACTTAGTCAAGGTATTGATGTAATGAAACTATACACCAAGTTTCATCACTCTCACTTAATAAGAACGTAAGTTATCGTGTCCCAAAGCATCGACCAATCAAATTGCTTATCTCTGCTTACCCTAATCCGAAAATGCTCATCTTCGGACTCCATCAAGGCATTGACCTAATAAACACCTACACCAAGTTTGAACATTCTAGGTCAATTAGAAGGAGAGTTATTGTGTCCCAAAAAGTGTGACGGACAGACAGACAGACAGACGGACGAACCCATTTTAATAGTCCCCTGCTTTCTTCGAAAGGCGGGGGACAATAAGTGAAGAATATGCCATTGTAAGTTTATAGAAAACTGACAAATAAATTGATGAGAATAATAACGTAAACAGTGTTAATTACGAGAAACGTTTTTATTGTATTTTTAAAACAAATAGCCAATAAAAAAGTAGTTGTAGGCTTGCCTGCCATTGCTGTTAAATTGATCTGTACCACCAAGTAATTATTACTATGATTTAATGTTTTAGCAAAAGTAAATAACGTGGGCATTTGTTAGTATGATGTATTCAATTTGGAGAACATTACTTACAATAATAAACCATCCCAGGAGTTTCATAACTTGTTCACGTGAATTCTGAAATAAAAAAGAAATATTCTATAATTGTTGCATAAAAAATCAAAATGGTGTAGTTTTGTGGGATTATTTCTGTAATTTGAACTCTTTATCAGAGGGGTAAATAGAGAAACACCAACTTGTTAGCTGATCGTAGCAAATGCCACGCACGGGAATCAATGATAAACATAATAAAAGCCGTGTGGGATTCGCTTTCATTACACAATTGACAATGGGGTTATTTCTGAACTCTCTATTAATTGACAATGGGGTTATTTCTGTACTCTATCAATTGGAGAGAAGCCCCACACCTAGCTGATCGCAACAAATGTCAGGAACATGAGTGGATGATCAACATAACGGGGAATACCCTTTGGGGGGCGGGGGTTCTCTATTTTTTCCACTAGCCCATGGGTTGTGATATCTGATATATAATTAATTTCTTACCAATTCAATTAATTGTCTTAGAAACATTTGAATGTTAATCGCTGTTTGTTCAGATTGATTTATTTTTGGACGAACCATGGTTGAGTAATTTGACTTTCTAAACAGATCTTCCCGTAATCTGTAGGCATCATCAAATGTATGACAAGAAATAGCTGAAATATAAACGTTATCATCAGAATATGTTAATCACTGACAAGGGGAAACCACGTCGGAAAATCGGGATGAACTTTCTCGGCCAATGCAGGGATCGAACACCCGACCTCCAGGCTAGCGAGCCAGCGCCTTACCCACCTAGCCACCGTGGCTCCCTATTTTTGGTGATTGGATAGCTTGAAATCCAATATGGCGGTTGTAAGTGGAATTTAACCGTCGGATATACTCAGTAGGTGTTGTAAGTGTTAGAATTGTGTGTCTAGCATATAGAGTTTTTGAGATACAAATGAATATCTAAAACGTGGTGGTCATAATGAAATCCAATATGGCGGCTGTTTGACCGAATCTCTTATACTTCCATAAATTCCCTTGATATTGATAACAGTTCCTGTACGAAATGCTGTAGGTTTATATACCGAATAGCACGTTTCCTTTCGATATTGGTATTATCGAACCGTAACTTTATGGATTACTAGCAGGATACCCGGCTTCGCTCGGGGGGTCATAACTCCGAAACCGGAAGTGGTAGACTAACGCCACCTGGCCAATGTTACTCCCCTGTCCGAGCTACCCCTATACCCCAAATTTCAGACTCGAGGCAGACCTAGTGTAGCCGCCAACCCCGAACAGCCCGGGGGTCATAACCAGGGGCGGATTGGGCCATCGGGCGATGAAAAAAATAATTTTGTCCAATTCGTCTAAAAAACCTTTTTTCTGCTGAACATTATATGGGGGGCGGGGGTATTGGACCGGCCATGGAGCGATGATGATCATGTTGTATATGGCCGGTGGCTTTAACGGGCCGCCACGCCATCACTGGAGTCTGGAATGGGCTGGTATAATAAACTGTCTGGGCCGGGTGTGCTGGGTGTGGGCCGGAATTCGGAATCTTGCAATGGGGATTCCGAATTTCACCCGAAAATTTCATCGGATTCACCCGACACTGTCGCCCGCAAATTTACTAATTATTAAGTCACCTGCACCCTGTTTGTGGGGATACGCCAGAAACGTCTGCCAATGGTTCGTATATCCCCAAAAAATTCAATTTTAAGACCTCAGCAAAATTTGGTGATAGCTGGTCTGCTGGCTGAAGTTGACAGAGATTATAATCAGATATGCCACCAAATCGCATATTTGGGGGTTCATTTTTCAAAATGTCCCCCCCCCCCCTTCCGGGCTCCGCGGCCAGTAAAGGGGGCCGCTCCGACACGGGAGCCCGGGCCGGTTTCTGGCCCCAATCCGCCCCTGGTCATAACCCCGAAACCGGAAGTGGTAGACTAACGCCACCTGGCCTATGTTACTCCCCGGTCCGAGCTACCCCTATACCCCAAATTTCCGACTCGGGGCAGACCTAGTGTAGCCACCAACCCCGAACAGACAAACAAACAGACAGACAGACAAACGACAGTCACAAATATTAGTATAGAAGATAGATGGTCCCTGTCTGTACGAAAAACTTCTAGATCTGGAGGTCACAATTTTTATACGATTTTAAAACCGTTGAAATATATGTTGGTATTTAAGGGAATGATCAAGCAGTCTGCTTTAGATCTTCCGATATCACAATTTCCTTTTACCTTCTATCGATATTAAATCTTCCACCAACTGTTTTAAATATAACCGCTGACAACGGTCTTGGGATCTTGCTGGCACAAACTTCATCACATTAAGCCTAGACTGGCTTTATATAGAACCGATATGAGAAATGAAGTTGTGTTGTGTCGCACTCGCGTTGGTCGTACCTTTTAAATCTCGTGTTTTCATTTTAAAACGAGAGCCCCAACTAGAATTTGAGCACCAGCTGTCAAGTTCCCTTGAAGGAGTGGGTGTATCTCAAAGATATACGAAAAATATACTATCGCTGCCAGTCTTTGCACAATTTATTTGCCAAAACGGGTTTATACGGACAACTGCTAGACTTTTTAAAAGAGATAGATTTTTATAATAAATTTTAATTTTAAAGAAGCCAAGTCTCTAACTTTGTATCATCCAAAGTTTTCGACATTGAAAACACGAATTATTTGTCAATTTAAATCAGCATTGATGTTATGATTCTACCAGGAAAAGATGGGGCTTCTGATATTTAGAACAAAATAAACAGTTCACCATTGGAACACGGGTCGTGTACCATAATGGATTTGTAACAAGGGACTCGAAGAACAAGGCTAGACATATTCCACAAGTCATGTCAGATGGTGACGCCATATTCTTATCTGGATTGCTATCGGTGTAGACTGGAATAACCAGACGCTAGAGATTGTCATTTCGATTGAGACTTCTGACGTATTTCGTCTAACATAACTGATTTGACATTAGAGTAAAAACAAAAACGATTGAATTTAAATCAATTTATATACATTCATATTACATTATTATACCATTTGTGTCATTTACTAGGTCCCAAATATTGGCGATTTAGCTCCTTTAAATAATTATATTTTAACCATATTTATTTTAATTTAATCATTATTAAAGATACATTATGGAAGATCAAATACATAACTGGCAGGTTTCACTATAATAGTTAAAACCTAGATAATGTAAAGATGATATTCTGAAATTTTCAGTTAAATTGCTTCACTCTAAGCCAAGAAAACCTTATTTTATAATCACTGTAGCCTCGATTGTCATTGTTGCCGTTGTCGCGGCAATTAACAAAATCTCGATTATCCTTTGGAGTTTAATCATCAAGTAATGAAAATAGGACATATAAGATGGTATCGAGAGTTGATTATGGTCTTTCCATGTTAATAAATGTCTAATTAATAGTTTATATAACATTTCAGGCCTAAAGGAAGGCCTGCAATAGGCAGATTTAACTCTTGCATAATTCGTATTTAATTTACTCTGATATTTGTATTCACTGATCTGGGATTTTTTTATTTTTAAATATACATATAGATCTTATGATTCCATTTAGTCTGGCGCAATATAGCCTTTGTTGGTGCTGTCGTGCCATTAAATAATACTTCATTTCATTTCATATAAAAATTTATATAACCCGAAGAAAAACAATAGTGCTTGACACTAGCTAGCTACTACACATTGTGAAATAATAAAATAAGAAGAAAGTATATAAAAGCATTTCTTACCCGTAAAAGACCATTCAAACAAAAATACAATGCTGAAAAGGGTTACCCACATCTTCATTTTCACGTTCATGGATATGTTCCATGCATAATACGAGGGTTGTATAGCACGATTACAATTTATACTAGGCTATTTATAAACAGTAACAAATCCACTTATTGGCGGCCGCATTATCTTTCACAAAATAAACAGTTCAATATCATGATTATGTGTTCAGAATCATCATGTAAATATTTCTCTAATAACTGTCAAATGATTTGGATAAATAATCCAGCGGTTGCCATGCAAGATACGCCCGCATTTTGCGAGAAATGGGTAGAGAACAAGCTAAAAAAAATGCGATTTTTAGTACAATCAGGGGCCATAATCCAGTAAGTTATGGTCTGAAATATCGATGGAACTGTGATCTTTGCGATATAAAGTTTCATCAAAATCTTACAAACAGTGTGACTTATCTAGTGGCTAGAGGGTCCACAACCTTCGCATTACACACATTTAAACTATTTGCATACAAGGTGCGGCGATTTTGTCGGGCAGTTTCGTTTCCATTTTTCCAAAGTTCGTATTCAACCTGCATTGTGGTGTAACGGTGATAATAATTTAAACAATTTTTAAAATCAGATAAAAATTGTGACCTCCAGAGGGTCCACAAGCTAAAGATGTGATTTCTCGTACAATCAAGACAGGGGCGGATCCAGAGGGGGGGGGGGACCCCCCCCCCCCCCCCGCTCAGCTACATAAATTTAAAATGTTTTTGTAAATCAACACTTTTAATGAGAAACGTTTCTCGGCCGTGTGCTTTATCCTTTATCGTCAGATGTGGGACAGGATGGGCACTCAAAGCACGAGATAATGATATAGACATTATGTGATATCATAATTAATGCTTTGCATCCATGAAATTGAACCACAATGTCATTGTATTAATTCATAATAAAAATTGAAGTCAAACGAGGTTTTGAATTTCTCTGTTTAAAAAGCTCAATGTCTATGTATAAACGCCAAAATGACGATAGAGACCATGCGGGAGGGGGGGGGGGATACATTGTCTCAGGAACCTGGCAAACCCCCTCCTGCAAAATTTCCTGGATCCGCCCCTGCAAGAGCCATAATCCCGGAGGCTATGGTTTGATATGCACGAATATCGAACAGAACCACGATCTTGGGGATATAAACCTTGGTATTGCATACTTTTACACTATTTGCTTTCAAGGAGCGGCCAGTCCGCCAGTTTCTGTCCGAATTTTACGAAATTCGATATCAACCATAATCCAGGAAGTTGCGGTCCGATATGCTCGAATATCGACAAGAAGGAATCGAGATCTACGGGTTATAAACATGCATTTCAAGTTTCGTCAAATTCGGACAAAAACTTGTGACCTCTGGAGTGTCCACAAACTAAAACGTGATTTTTCGTACAAGCAGGGGCCATAGTCCATGAAGTTCCGGTCCGATATTTGCCAATATCGAAAGTTTCGTCGAAATCGGATAGAAATTGTGACGTGTAGACTGTGGACAGGCGAACAGTGGCGACGACAATATACATTCACATGAAAATGTGGACGTATAATAAAAAGGGTTTTAACGTTTTACTTTTCTGTGTCTGGAGACCTATAATTCTATGAATATATAGAAATCCCAGTATATGTGTTTGTATTTAACTAATCACTATTTTTTATGGCGCGAATAGGTTGTATACTGATGTGTTTGCTATTAATTTATACCTGGGAATAAGTAAACCATTAATCTCAGGTACATTTTGTATTATGTACACAGTTTGTGTTATAGTAACACACAATTCTACTGTTATAATGATTTGCAAATATATTATAGTAGTAGTACGTGCCTTTCCTTTGGTTAAACCGGGACACCGATTACAAACCTACAGAAATAATTAAATTTTTAAAAACGTTAACGGCCTAAACAGTCGCCATACTTGTTTTCAATTTGTGAAACAAACATGGCGACTGATTAGGGCGAATAAGAAAAGAGGCAGGCCACGCCCACATCCAGCCTTGTCAAGTTCGAGTGTCCACATCCGGCTAGCTATATATTTCAACTACCAATTACCTCAAAGAACTTATGGAAGACATTAACATCACCATAGTACCTGCGGACAAATAGGAGGCAGTTGTAATAATGGATAGACCTGATTACGTCAGCACTCTTCAAGACAATCAAGTTACACACAAGTAAAGAAAGAACCCATTTCTGCTCACCAATCCAAACACCTAAAACAACCTAAATCCCTTAATTAGTCTGCATTAAGCAAGATCAAAATCCAACCCCACTCAATACTAGGTTACATGTGTGCTCCTGAGGATGTTTTTATTACAAAACAGCCCTGTACTTTTCGAAATTACACCACTAAATCTGCTGACCCAGTCATCCTCGACACCAAAGACTTTTATTATAACATCAATGTAAGCTCGTCTCCTACAATGTTGCCGACTTGGTCACGCCATTCACTTTATACTAGCGCACTTCAACACACAGCATAATGGAATTAAATTCACCATGGAAACAGAGAGCGAAAACAGTCTCCTCACCCCCACCCAATATTTTGGCCGCAAGAACTCTTTTGTAAAGGTCGTTGCACGAAAGTAACTATTCGACTAAAATTTGACAAATTATTCTATAACTTTCATCAAATTGAACGATCATTTAGGTGCTTAGAACTTTATGACCTCTGCTGTTTTTTGATAATATATGATATTGACGTTTCAATTCTGTATAAACTTCTGTCAAGGGACGAACTGGCTATGCTCTAATTAAACATGTAATTAATCCCGTATGTCATTTACAGACTACATATGATCTGTGTACAAGCTCCACATGACTTCAAAGGAATATGCACTGGTCAGTAAGCATATCATGACGTGATAAAGAGACAATTGCATGTATGACCATGAGTCTTATCTATGATCGAAGGGGATATAACTGGAGACAAGGAGAGACGCAAAAACAAGAAGACTAAAGACGACTGGAGACAAGGGGCAAGGCGCAGAGACCGGCGTATGGACTCACTCGAGTTCAGTCGTTGCCTTAATATACTCATGTACCGTCCCGATGTGTTCCTGTCGTAGTCTAGTTCCCGATGTAGTTTAGTTCCTGTGTAGTCTAGTTTCTGTAGTATTGATATAGTTGTGTTATATTGTGTTCCAATGTAAATAAACCATATATTTACGAAACTGATATCTGTTATCACTAAAATAGTGTTACAGAAAACAAAGAGGCCCGATTTTAACATAAAAGTGAGACTTCTAGAACGTAGACTTTCAGAAGAAGGAAACCGTGTTATGCTTATACTGATTCCTGTGTTAAGAGACCCACGGTCGCGTTTAGATAACTGAACAATCGATCTTTATTTCAAGTCCATCTCACGTCCCTTGTATCTATGGCAGATTAGGTAACTAGAAAAACGATGGGATAGAGTGTTCTTTATACTCTTTCCTTGTGTCCCTTATCCATCAATTAATTCACGGCTTACAGTTATGACCTGTAAAAACAAGCGATTGCCATGCAAAATACGCCCACATGTTGTAAGAAATGGATGGGCAAGAGGTAAAATCAAGTGCTCATCCTCTCATTCAAGATCTTTTGATCTTTAACATATATGTTAAGTTTCATATGAATGGGACAACAGTGGTATGCCCGCCTCTCAGGAGGGCCTTCAAAATCCACACATATTTCAAATTTGCGTGAAAATCAGGGGCTATAGCTCTAGAATGCAAGGTCTGATGCGTACCAAAGTCGAAGTCATCCAAGAGTTTTTGATCCTGAACACATAGTTTAAGTTCAATCGTGAAAGGTCCACAAACATTTTGTGTAAAGGTCAGGGGCCGATACGCACGGATATTGAACTCACCCAAGAACTAAAGATACTCGTTTTAAGTTTCATCTAAATCGGATAACATTGTGACCTTTAGATGGTCCACAACCTGGGTATTACATGATTCCATTATACTGTCTGTGTAAAGGGGAGCGGCTATTTGACGGGAAGTTTCGGTCCAATTTTCAGGAAATTCGGACACAACCATAATTATGGTGTAACGGTGATATATTTTAACAATTCTGAAAATAAGATAAAACAAAATGTGACCTCTAGAGGGCCCATAGGCTAAAAACGTGATATTTCATACAAGCACAAGATCACGGCCCAATACGCCCCAATATTTGAAACAGCCCAGATCTTTCGGATATAAATATATATTTTAAGTTTCATCAAAATTGGATAAAACATTCGAACCTTTGGGTGGTTCACAACCTCGATATTACGGTCAGATCTAAATATTAAGGCCACCAGCATATTTCGCCAAGGTCAGGAGGTGTAAAAAGGGTTAGGGCACGTGATTTTTGCCGAGGATTGTGGGTTAGGGTAAGGGCTAGATCTTGGGTTAGGGTTGGCACTAGCCCTGCTTACATCTCGTGACCTTGACGGAATCTGCAGGTGGCCTTAATATTTAGATCTAACCTAGGTATTACATGCTTTTAAGGGGCGCGGCCATTCTGTCGGGAAGTTCCTGTCCGATTTTTACGAAATTTGAACTCAACCGTAATTATGGTGTAACTGAACGATTTTTACAATCAAATACAAATGTGACTTCTACAGGGTCCACAAGCTAAAATGTGATTGTTTGTACCATCAGGGGCCATAGTCCAGGAAGTGAAGGTCCTATATGCGCCAATATCGAAAGGAACCAAGATCATTCGGTTATAGACATACATTGTAAGTTTCTTCAAAATCGGAGCTCTAAGAGTGTCCACAACCTTGGTATTATGCATATATTTGTCAAGTTCAGCATCATAGGATAAAACCACCATCGATTGTGTTTTCATGGTAAAGGGGAATTAGAAAAGAAATAAAAATTCACTCCATTGCTGAGTAATTTTATTAGCCAGAAATCGCTCAGAAAGCGTCTCCGACGATCTAGACCCCAAGGGCCTCCGGGGCCGAGGCGGCCCCTGGACGCTCGCCTAACGACCTAGGATGGTAGCCCCCAGGTCAAGAATTGCTTCCGCCGGCCCTACTCCCCTTTCTAAATGCCATTGTCCGAAGAAACATCAAATGGCTCCAAACTTCAGATTATAGAAAACCAACACACACCAATCAGTTTGTCCTTTACAAATCCAACCATTAGTTTGGCACTAGCTTGGCTGTTGTCCAAGTCCCCAATATTAAAGCGCCCCCCCCCCCCCCGCCCCCGCAAATCCCCACACCCAATTAATTCCTCAAAATATTCAAAAGCAATAAATACAAACGAAGGGTTAACGTACTGGTAGCACTACTTATTTTTTGCATTAAATAAGGTCTACACAAAAGAAGGACAAATATTCAAACGCTAATGGGTTCCAAATGCCTGTACTATTTGATGTCTATCTATCACTTTCTCTTTCCACTTTGATATACCATTACATAAATATACACACGGCCTATTATTTGTTTTGTGTGCCAACAATTCAATACCTGAATTAAACAAGGAAATGCAATGAAGAGCCATGTATGACGATACCCTAAATTGATTGATTTACTGGGTTCTTTTATAGATCACTATTTGGATGTTTATTTCTGTATTAGCAGTGAAAATGGTTGACCTTAAAGCGGTATAAGTCTGCGCAATCAGGAATAATTTGTTGTCATTAATCAAGTTTAAATCATACTAATTAGGTGGCCGACTCGTATTCCAATCAACCAATCAATTAATTTACAGATCACGGAGACTGGGTCGTCGGGAAGAAATTTTGAAAATTTAACTGTCAATTCAGTAAAAATTCGTGGTATTCAATTACAAGAAAAGTAAAATTAGTGTTGTATTAGATTGTGGGCACTTTTCTTTGGCAACTAGATTAAATAATAATTTTTGTTTTCCCTTTAGTCGTCTGCCCGAAAAGTTCGGCAGCAGCTGGACTAGCTGACTCGTACGCCTATGATAATGTCCATTGGTTATCTCTCTATAATGTAGATTACTATAAACTGTGGAAACCTGTAGCGGTCTCTTTTCCGATCGTAACTTTTCGCTCTTTGATCCTCGACTTTTTGCTTTGTTACGTTTGGAATCCTTACCTTCTCTACTTCCCGAGTCTCCATTCGAGATTAAAAAATGGCCTCAACAGGCTTCCATGGTACCACAGTAAACAAACCTTATTTTGGTAGCCTACCCATTTAAAATTATAATTTTCAAACGTAATACTCGGCACATGTGGAGGTTTGAAAGATTTAATATACTCCTCGTATTTGCATACAGACCGTAATAAAGCTTATTTTAGTTCCGTGAAAATGTTGGAGGAAGTTTTTTTTTATATATATATATAATAACAATGTGGCGTCTTTAATGTATTGGTACATTTTATAAAGATTTTAGGAAAAGGTAATTATTATTCTCTACAGACTCCATACCAATGGCTACATCGTCCTAAAAGAAAGTGTACATTCAGATTATAAAATATCTATAATTAAATTATTATACAAGACACTACTTGAACGTTTTACGCTTTCTTGGGTCATATTGTAAGTCAGGATAATAAGTATAACAATTTTCATTCAGATCGCATATTACTTAAATCTTGTCAAAACTTCAAAATATGTTTATTTGTTATTATCTATTTTTAAACTAGTAAAGCATAAACTGCCATCTTTTTATCTAAATCTTACAGAATGCATCTTTAAATGTATATGCTTGCATTAACGTAGTATAAGAACTATAAAAGTGCAGTCAGTATGTGTGAAATAGCTTTATTTAACGTCCGTTTCCATCAAAAAATAGAAATTTAAAATAAATTACCATTCGGTTTTTCTCTGATTCGCCTCACTCAAATACTGTCTCTTTGGTTTTTAACATCTTGGCTGCAATGTTTTTACTTGCTAGGTGATAATGCAACATAAACTGTTAAAACTACATACAAGGAAGATAACGCAAAGTTTGAATCATTTCTCAGACTAGTAACTCCCCCCACCCCCCCACCCCCCACCCCCCCACACACACACATATTAAATCCATGACATTTCTTGGGCTCTAACATTTCTTGGAACATTTTGATGATCTTAATCTTTATAACCAAAAAGCGACCACCCTTATTTGGTCTGATCTATTTCATAAAGCCAACTCAAGATTTCGTCAAGGTCGCGGAGATGTAATTAAGGTTAGGGCACGTCATTGTTGCCGAAATTGTAGGTTAGGGTTAGGATAAACGTTAGGGCTAGGTCCAGGGTTAGGTTTAAGAATTTGGGGGAGAGGTTAAGTCTCCACATGAGCACTGACCTAGGATGATGAAAATTTAGTTCGTAATATTTCCTAATTTTATAAAAATACATTCAATACATTAGATTTATATACTGTTTTTTTGGTGTTGGTGGCGCTGATGGGCTTCCTTGGATGGTGCTTGTGATATTCTGGTATTTTTGTTTCTGAAGAAAAAAGAATAAATTTGGGGCTCTCGAGTAAGAGCCTCATCAGTGTGTTTCTTTCTAAGACTTGGAATTTCTAAAAATGTGTTTGTTCCACTATCACCGGGTTAGGGCTAGGGATTCTTATATCTAGTTGTTTTTATTTACTAACGGTTTGGCCTAGGGTTTGATGTATGGTTTGTTTTGGGTTAGGGTGAGGACTAGCCTTATTTAATCTAATTTACTGTGCACTAAGATGTCGTTCAGATTTCTATTTTTAGAATATGCAATAAGTTTTTGTGTGAAGATTTTCAGTTGATTATCCTGAAGGTCAGGATAGTGTTTTCTGATGATTTTGGACGCACTTGCTGCATTGGCACTTTCCGAATGACTAGGCAACTGAGTGTCCTTGTCAGCCCCTCCCTCCCGCACCACTAACAAGGGAAAACCACGTCGGAAAATCCAGATGAACACGCGACCTCCATGCTAGCGAGCCGGCGTCTTACCCACTTAGCCACCTTCCGGATGATAGATGACAGGTGGATTATTACAATAATACGGGTTTCGTGTTAAGGGAGATAACTCTTGTTAATTAAATAAGCGCAGACTACAATAAATTTCCCATTCCCATTCATGTTAACTCTGGTCTCTTTGCGCTGCTCAGACTTTTCCTCAAACATTCGGTTAGCTGAACGCTTTTCTCTACAGACAGAGCAACGTCTGGTCATGTCTTTGCTCCACATTTTGACATCGCAATGTGTAATTATCCCCGTAACCAACCTCTTAACTCTGTTATCCTTCCGCATCTAGACCATGAATATTAGCCAAAACGTGGCATAAAAGGTTAATTCAAGCCATCTTTTTCGATTCTAGACCAAAAAATCAACAAAATGGCCATGCAAAGGGGGAGAAAGACGGAGAGGGGCAGGTAGAAAATTGATTTGAATAGACGAACTACAAATTGTGGTCTGCCTCCAAATTGAATTTTTGGGATCACATGGCTAAGTGGGTAAGACGCTGGCTCCCTAGCCTGGAGGTCGGGTGTTCAATCCCTGCATTGGCCGAGATTTTCCGGCGTGGTTCCCCCTTGTCAGTGATGCAAGACCGAGGGCCTGACAAGGACAGCTGTCTAGTCCTTCGGATGAGACGAAAAACCGAGGTCCCGTGTACACTGTTAAAAATGGGTGTAATTAAAAACTATAAGCAGTGTTAATTAAGTGTAAACTTTACACCACAGCTAGCTTTGTTTAAATGTAATACCTTTTCAAGGGTAACCGACTAAAAGAACTACACCTAACAAGTGTAACCGATATTCATGACTACTGAACACCTGAAGACGTGTAAATGTTCCAAAATATTACTAAGTACAAAATCTTAATTAATAATTCTTGATTCAGGTGATGTGCATAAATAAATAAACCACATTATTCAGCCAAGATGTAAGGATATGTGCATTGATTTTTCCTCATGATTTATATTCATTGTAATTTGATGCAGATTGTCTAATTGCCCAACAGCAGTTGAATTTGAATCAGTCTGATGGGTATTTGTCAATTTAATGTCATTGTAAAATGAAACACAGTGGCCGACGGTCTATATGTAATCTAGGTCGGGCTAAACGCCCTATGCTAATTATCATGGAGACCAACAGCCAATTTCAAGTTTTCTGAACTTAGAAGTCGTTGGCTTGAAATAAATATCCAACAAAACAAATTACACCCGTGTTGGTGTAATGATTAAAATGGAAGTGTAATTTACAAACCATCCTTGAGGGGATAATGCTTAATCTACACCCACGGGTGTAAACTATTTATATGTAACATTACACTGTCTGAGTGCATCAGGCAGGTTACACTACTGGAAGTGGCAACTAGTTTACACCTGAATTGGTGTAATGTTCTGCACTAGTTGGGTGTATACATTGGAATGCACGTAAAAGATCCCTTGGCAGTTGGAATTCGATATAAGAGTAGGCGATCGTGCCGCTGCCCGGGCAAAATTCCCCTCATAGTACACTGTATGCGTATGCCCGTCTTCATTAGCCCAGCATAGGAGCAGAACAGTAGGACGTTAAACCCCAATTCATTTCATTTCATTTCCAAATTGAATTCAGAGACTATCATCAAATTTAGTCAATTACAATTACAAAATCATGCAAATACATTACCACAAATTCCGTTACGGACGATAAAGAAAGATCGAATAACTAAAATTCTCTAAAATTATGACCAGTGCTTTAAAGATTAACTTTCAAAGTTTTGACCCTTTTTTCTCTTCTTTATGTGTTAATTGGTAATTGATGTTTTCCCTTTTTCTTTCTTTGTTTCGGCAACCAGAAATCTGACTGCACCAAAATCCCTAAAATCGACTGCAGTAAATTGGAAGACCCCCAAAAAAGTTCCAATAGCTAAAAGGATTGTACTTTTGAATAAAAGTTGAACGTCATTGAAATTTGGTCAAACCACGACCATTCTATGAATTGCCAGGGATAATTAATTTTTGACGGTTTATGTCACTAATACCTACTTGCAATCTACTTAGAGCATAACACTAAAATCTATAGCATAGGGGGGGGGGGGGGGTCTTTATTCCATAAAATCCCTAACAACATAATCTCTTCTACAACACAAATGGTACATTTACGTGCTAAGAAGTTCATATTAAAACAGGCTAACAGTCAAATTAACAAGATAAGGTTGACTACAAAGCTACCTGGTTAGCACGTGCGTGCTGTATCATCCTGTCATTGAGTCAACTGGCGTGGTTTCGAATCCCCGGTTGTACGTGACAAGGAGTAGGGTCGCCTGTCCAACCTCGTGGGTTTTCTCCGGGTCCTCCGGTTTCATCCCACTGCTAAAGACCCCTACGCGCAAGCGAATTATTGAAATAAAATTAAACCATATGTTAGTCCCGAAATGACCTAGTTTGTGTCGAGTGGACGTTAAACCCCATCTCTCTCTCCCTCCCTCTCTCTCTCCCCCTCTCTCTCTCTCTCTATCTGGTGCTCATGTGTGTGCTGTAGTTTGTGTCAAGGATGTTGACAACCCACATAAATCCCTTGCAAAAGTAGCTATTAATCTGTCAAAATTCCAAAAACGCTGACAAAATTAAAGTGGTAATACGTCTATGTAAGCCAGTATAATTAGCTTCTAACCATACTTATATGCATATTAATTTAGAAATTCTAACAGTTTAAGCTCTGGTATTTGCATACTTCTTGAATAATGTCCACTGTCTATCTCTCAGTTAAGCTGCTTACTGTAATGTAAACTATGGAAACCTGTTCTGGCCTTTTTGCAATCTTAATTTCACGCCCTTCATCCTCAACTTTCGACTTTTTGCTTTCTTGCGTTTGAATATCTTTGCTTTCTCGACTTTTCGCCCCTCAACGTCTCGCCTCACGACAGGCGATGATATCGTATGAACTGCAATTTGACGGAGAAATTCTCCTCACAAGCACTTTTAGTCGTGAACTTAGAACGCATTAGTCCATGTGTTTTCGAAATGACCGAAATAATGTTGACGAAACACTAAATTCCATTTCCATTCCTTTGTCCTAGTATTATGGAACAATGCTTAGTTAGTGTTGTTGGTATTCGCCTATTTTTATAACCTGCATCTAATTAATCAAAACTGTCGAAATAAAAAAATCTTGAAATGTCAATAAAAATGGCATTGTTGGTAATCTCAATGGACATTTCGTGATTTTGCTTTGCGTTTCTTGATCTTGATTTACATCAGAACTCTGTGGGTTTCGTGAAGCCTTTTTGTTGGGTTTTTTTTTTTTTTTTTTTTTTTTTGGTTGGTTTTTTTTTGCCGGCCTTGAAGAGTTAGTATTAGTATTTCATTCATTCAAAGGTTTACCTTATCTTTATATAGATAAAATAGCGAAATATAGGTGACTTAATATTTTTATCTTAAAATATATACCTTTGTTCAACATGACTTGTTCGCGTGGTTAATAAAACATTATTTTACATTTGTGAATGAAATGGAATGGCCGGTGTTTAACGTTCTACTTTTCTGCACTGATGGGGTAGGCTAGATAGGCAACCGCCCTCATAAATGCAAGAACAAACAAAACCAGAAGTGGTCGATACCGCTCAAATCCAATCACATTTCCTACCAGGGTATAGAGGTGTATGGTGATTCGGTCTCTCTTCCGAAAAAGTGTCATCTCTTCTGAAAACGTGCCCACGAATTTCGAAAGAGTTCTCTCAAATACGCATGGAAAAGCCCGCGCCAATGTCGTCATATTCGTATTGATCTAATGACAACATTGTGTCCTCTTTTTCTGCTGCCCCCCCCCCCCCTTGTTCCAAACACACATTGCGATACTAAAAACCAGCCGCGCTCATTGTCCGTACATGCAACATCGATCAACTCTCCTTCTTTGTTGGCTCTCAGTCTTAGAGGAAATCAGTTAGCGCTGCTGCCATGGTTATCAACTGATTTCGTTTTCGATTTAAAAATAAAACATTCTCAGTTTGAAACCATTTGTAATCATAATTCCACATTTAGCTCTGTAATAAAATTATCAGGGCGGACTGGGTAGCTCTGTACCCTTAGGCGGATTGATTTCGTTGGAACCTAATCGCGGAAAAAATCAGCCTGATTTATTCCTGCACCTCACTCAAATAAATCATTGTTCTCCTCGGATTTAGGCCATTATATTTGAAGTTTAGTTATTTTGAAAAACAAATATATGCCAAATCATGTTTTCCTATCGGAGCCAATGAGCCCCTATACTTTCTAGGGCATCAGACAAAGTATGGTGGTCTAAATCCCAGTCCGCCCCGAAAAATAGATGAGTTTATTATTATATAGTAACTGTATTTGTTATCATTAGAACAGCCTGCCCTCTACCAACAAGTATTGTAGTTTGGCACTAATATCTGGAGAAAGCGACGCTGGTTACATCTTGAGAGATTTTTTGTTTCATTTCGGGATCCATCACCCAGTCCAATTCCATGTGGCCCGGAGTAAGCGGGTGTCGGTCGAGCTGCAGCCAGCGAACCAAATATTAATGGGGCTCCCCAATTAGTTTTGATTTATTATGCTGTGCCAAATAAATCTATCTATCAATCATACTCACACACAAATTGCATTTTCAGCTACGAGTACCATGCAAGCGTTATCCAGCCCCAATTTATACTGATGACTTTAAGACTAGATTTCACAACCGGATTAATATTTCCATAATACTTAGAATCAATTAATCTGTTTTTGTTTTAATTTATTGCGCTAAATGAATTTATATATATGCTTTTCATATGATTGTCGACAATAATGTGTTTAGTGTGATAGTTATATCATAATGTAGGGCTTTGTAGGCTATAATTAATAGTTAAAAAGAGTGCATGAAATGTTTAAATCCTATGACTTCATCGTTGATTTCAAACATAAAGATAAATCGTTAATACACATATTAAATAATAATGGCCCATGCGCCTGGAGGGGGAAGATCATAAACATACTAATAATAAAAAATATTATTATTATGTCTATGGGGCAGACATCAATTTACAGATAACCTCTGCTTTTTGTCACCAATAAAGTTAGTGCAGAAGTAGTTAATTTATAGCCTTTTCATAGATAACAATAAGACAACAAAAATAATTAGATTATTACTTACAGTCATCATATGTATTTTCAGTAAACAGAATTAGCGCTGTAAAAGGCATGACATATTACATCCCGACTATCATGATTAAAGAAAATGAAATGAAATACAAAGGGTTTAATGTCCTACTGGTCTAATGAATACGGGCATACGCCTTACAGGAATTGGTCGGACAACGCCACTACGACCTACTCCTATTTCGAATTCCAACTGCCAAGGGTTCTTTTACGTGCACGCCAGTGTGTATACACAGGGCCTCAGTTTTTCGTCCTGCATCACCAAGGAACCACCTCAGCCAACACAGAGAGCGAATCCAAGACCTTCTGGTTAACGAACCAGCGTCCTTCTCACTGGGCCGCTAAATATTCCTATTCGGGCTTCAATGCTATTTGAACTATTATTTAGACATTAAATTTAATTTATTCACATGACAAGCCTGTAGTCAACTCCCTAGAATATCGGATGATCGAGATTTAAATGGATTAGAGAACCAGCGATGTTTTAAAATTTAACAATGAAATGGATCAAGTACCGTTGCTACGATAATAAACATTCGGTGCTACATCTTTAAACACTCATAACTTCGCTCCGAATAAAGATATGTTTAATTTTTCATTATCTATTTTTGAACGGTCAGCTCTTTATCTAAATCTTACACAATGGGTCTTTATTCAATGACGGTGATTCACTTGTACAACACGATGAAAGGTATTATTTATTTATTCACGCGTTATAATATATGCACACATAAAAGCCACTTTCGGTTTTGCGTACTAATATACACAGTTGACAGATGGAATTCGATATAAGAGTATGCCGTAGTGCCGCTGTCCGGGCAAAATTTCCCTCATCGCACATTGTATGGCGTATGCCCGTCTTCATTAGCCCAGTTCCAAGCAGAACAGTAGGACGTTAAAACCCCATTTCATTTCTTTTCATTTCTTGAAACTAGTTGGGAAGCCCCCCGGCCCCTACCCCATGCCCCGGCTCCTTCACCTATGTCTACGAGCATGATTTGCTATTATATTATCTTAGCCCGCTGCCACCGCTGCTTAATATTGAGCGACTTGTTTATTCGACTGAATTATTCGACTGAAGTATTCGACTGAACTTTTCGACTGGTTTATTCGACTGGATTATTCGACTGAACTAACTGACTGATTTTATCGACTGGACGCGGCCACATGAAAATGTCAAATACCTCACCCCCCCCCCCGCCCCACCCCATCCCCTTTCTTCGTTCATATCATATATAGGGACTCTATTCTTTTCGAGGCGGACAAGGACAGCTGTCTAGTCGTTCGGATGGGACGAAAAACCGAAGTCGCGTGTACACATTCGCGTGGACGTAAAAGATCCTTGAAACTAGTTGGGAAGCCCCCCGGTCCCTACCCCATGCCCCCGGCTCCTTCAGCTATGGCTACTAGCATGATTTGCTACTAATTATCTTAGCCCGCTGCCACCGCTGCTTAATATTGAGCGACTTGTTTATTCGACTGAATTATTCGACTGAAGTATTCGACTGAACTTTTCGACTGGTTTATTCGACTGGATTATTCGACTGAACTAACTGACTGATTTTATCGACTGGACGAGGCCACATGAAAATGTCAAATACCTCATCCCGACACGCCCCCCCTCCCCCGCCCCATCGCATTTCTTTCCACGTTCATATCATATATATTGACTCTATTCTTTTCGAGGCGGACAAGGATAGCTGGTCTAGTCGTTCGGATGGGACGAGCATGAACTAACTGACTGATGTTATCGACTGAACTAGCTGACTGATTTTATCGACTGGACGAGGCCACATGATAATGTCAAATACCTCATCCCCATACGCCCCCCTAACCCAACATATCATATAAAGGGACTCTATTCTTTTGAAGGTGGACACGGACAGATGTCTAGTCGTTCGGATGGTACGACAAACCGAGGTCCCGTGTACACATTGGCGTGCACTTAAAAGATGGGGGCATATGGGGATGGGGGAAAAAGTAAAGCATGACTTTATTAAGCCGCGGTGGCAATAACTAAGATAACACCTTAAAGTTTTAATTTGAACAATCAAATTTGAACATGAGGGGACGTAAAAAATAAACAAAAACAATGACAAAGACATTGTTGTCAGTTTTCTCGGAAATATCTCATCTCAGGATGTTTCGGAGGGTTTGATTAAGAGAAAGCTCACCCACCTCGTTCTCAATCAAATCGAGAACACACTGAGCTCGAATGAAAATTTGATCCAGTCTTGTCAAAACCTCAGCCAAGGTTTAAAAAGTTTATCGCTGAAAGGAGCGAATATCACGGAGAAGACATTTATATCGCTTGTGTCGCATTTTACAAATTTAGAAAATTTAGATCTCACTTGTTGTAACTCCTTGTTCATGTCTGAAAAAATTCTTGAAAAGCCTTCGGATGTCGAACTCTTGAAACATTCCTTAAAGAACGTTAAGACCTTGACACTCTCTTCCATTCGATTTTTATCCGATTCCACGTTTAACAGAATTGTTTCTGTTTGTCAGAATGTACAAAATCTTTCCATAGCGTCTGCTCAGATTACTTTCAACAGCCACGCTTATTATCCAGAGGACACAAAGGACTGTGATAGCCCGGCCATTTTTTCATTCCGGAACATTTTATTTTTCTTGTAAAAGCAGAAAGAAAAAATAAAGTCACTGAATTTGAGTCGCATTTCCATAACGGATCCGTTTCTTGCTAAAATATCCCGCGTGGAGGGATTAAACTTGAAAGAATTGATTCTAATTAATTGTCAAGACTTAACCAGTGAGGGAATAATCGAGATGTATTCAAACCAGAAAAATATCGAGAAAATAGATGTCAGCTATTGTATTGATGTTGGAGATCGTGGCCTCCTGGCCATTACGTCGAATTTAAACAATTTAAAGACATTGATGACGAAGAAATGCCTGCGTATTTCGGATGTTTCTGCGAAAACGCTTAAAAATCTCCCCTGTGTGGATGTCCTGGATTTGTCTGAGTGTTATAATTTGACGAGCGACGGATTGATTCAGGGTTTGTGTAGCGGAACCCAAAGCCACCTGACCCACCTGAATCTGCGATGCTGCAGTTCCTTAACAGACGGCTTAGTTGTTGAATTATGTAAATACGTTCCCGGACTACAATATCTGGACTTAGGTTCCTGTTTTCCCTTGACAGATTTGAGCGTTCAAAGTATCTCGAAGAACCTAAAGAATTTGAAGCATCTCTGCCTGACCTGGTGCAAGGAAATAACCGATCTGGGTCTGATCGGATTTGAAAATGTCGATTTGAACATGGACACACATGCCGACCACGGAGACCATGGGCAATGTCGCTGTACACGTAGAAAGCACGAATCCACCATATTCCGTAAACCCACGGGAGAACTTCAGAAGAAAAAGTTGGCATTAACTCAGTTGGAAGCCCGAGTAAAAACGGAAGAGCAAAGATGCCGCCTGAATAACATCGCTGGTCTTCAATCTTTGGATTTATCATCGTGCGAGAAGTTGACAGACGTCAGTGTCAAGGAAGTCATAAGATTCAGCGGGTTATGAAGTCTCAACTTGTCGTCTGTTCACGGCCTTACCAACGCCAGCGTCATCGCAATCGCTAAAGGTAATCCAAGGTTGGAGGAAAACCAGATTCAGCAGTGTCCAAAAATTACAGATTCCGCCATGGAGGTTATGATCGAACGCCATCTTGACGTATCTTTCTGTAAAAATATGACACCCGAAGGCGTTGATAAAGTGGAAGCGAGTATCAAATGTTTGACTAACATACAAAGGAGATTGGTTGGAGCTTTTTAACAAGGATGTAGATATAGGAATTGTTCGATATATTTTTGAACCAGGAACTGCTTGCATAGACTTCGTCATCTTCTTGGCACGATGCTCTGCCAATTTAAATATAATCAATAAAAAATTGGACAGACTTGTTCTTTGGACAATTGCTCATAGAATGACGGACATCGATTTTGGATAATGTTGTCATAATTCCAAGATGGCTGCAATGCGACATGCTCAGTTCCTAGCACTCGGCAAACCTCCGGAGATTCCAGTACCTTACATCTAGCCTCGGCTGTATGACGAAGTCTGCCATTGGAACTAATTTCAAGTTCCCGGATTACCAACAGCGTTGATCCTGGCAACGCCTTTGAAGAATGTTTTATCATACAAATATTTCAAAGTCTGAAGCTGTTTTTTCTTTCAAGTTTATCCGATTTTCTTCAAACTAGTACAACTTTGCAGCGAAAATTCTACACACTCTTCAAATGACGCAATTTTGATAACTTCTTTTTAATAGCGGTACGTTTTCCTAATAAGTAAACCGGTGCCGTATTGCATTTGTGTAGGCGTAGGTACATATCACTTACCGTCATACAGCCAAGGCTAGATGTAGAGTAACAGAATCTCTCGAGGTTTGTTGAGTGAGTTCCCAGGTAATATTATTGTGATTATTAGGTATAAATTAAATATTTTTATTTTTGTGTTGATTGGTAAATTTGATGCATACACATACAATAGTAAGTATATCGTAGTGCTAAAAATTGAGGATGATTATTTTGACAGCCTCCACGTACGTGTTATTTAATTCAAATATATTATATATTATATTCAATACCTGGAAATAGTCTACAAATGTGGCTAATTATTTCTGTGTTGTGGACTAATTAAAATACATGTATTGTCATGATGGACTATTACTGCTCCAAAGAGTTCATTTAATGCCCTGTTAACTATTTAGCACTAGTAACACCTGAAACTATGGGGGCATTGGATGGCCGAACGGTTAACGCCTGAAACTACGGGGGCATTGGATGGCCAAATTGTTAGCGCATGCATGCATGTTGTATCGTAAGGTCTGTCATTGAGTCGGGGGGGGGGGGGGTTGGATGGCTGAATGGTTAGCGTGCGCGCGCTGTATCATAAAGTCTGTCATTGAGTCGACTGGCGTGGTTTCGAATCCCCGGTTGTACGTGGCAAGGAGTAGGGTCGCCTGTCCAACCTCGTGAGTTTTCTCCGGGTCCTCCGGTTTCCTCCCACTGCTAAAGACCCCTACGCGCAAGCGAATTATTGAAATAAAATTAAACCATATGTTAGTCCCGAAATGACCTAGTTTGTGTCGAGTGGACCGTGGACGTTAAACCCCATTTCTCTCTCTCTCTGTCATTGAGTCAGCTGGCATGGTTTTGATTGCCCGGTTGTATGTGAAAAGGAATAATAGGGTTGCCTGTCCAACCTTGTGGATTTTCTCCTGGTCCTCCGGTTTCCTACCACTGCTAAAGACCCCTACGCACCAGCGAATTATTGAAATAAAATTGAACCATTTGTTAGTTAAACCCGATATCCCCCTCTCTCCTAAAACTACTGCGCCCAATATAACACCACTGCCTGCGTCACGCGCGAATGGTCGTTGTGCCTCCAACAACTAGTCCTAGAATGGGTACGTACACCTGTATGAATTGTATCACTTTTCTCAATTTGTTTCACGGTATCAGGTTAGTTAGTATTTACATGCAACAGGTGCTAAAGGGAGAAAAAGAGAGAAATGGTGTTAACATCCATTCAACACAACATATGGTTCAATTTTATTTCAATAATTCGCTTGCTCGTAGGTAGGGGGTCTTTAGCAGTGGGAGGAAACCGGATGACCCGCAGAAAACCCACGAGGATGGACAGGCACCCCTATTCCTTGTCACGTATAAGCAGGGAATCAAAATCACGCTAAGGGTTAAAGTATTGAAACTATGACATTTGTAAATGTATAAATTTGTATGATATATATTTTATGTAGTTCTTTATACCAGTGATATTCAACTAAAAATACTAACGTCTTTCACATCAATTGTTTCAGTGGCATTTAGTAATTAAACGGAAGATCCTCCTCTATAAAACTGGAAACAGCACGATTATATGGTTGTCATTGTGAATATATATCAGTGCTGCAGCATCTGGGGGGGGGGGGGGGTGTCTCTGTTCTCTGCATACTTCACAACCTTCAAAACTATGGAATAGCCTTGGGGAATGCTAAATATATACCAGTTGGGGAGATTTGTGATTTCCAGAGATCACAATGGCCACTTTATGTAAATGAGTATTTTGGGGAATACTAACCCAAACCCTTTTAAGGGGAGTGAAAGGGAAATTTGATCCAATTTCAGTCTCCTAAAATGGTTAGGGTTAGTATTCCCCTAAATACTCATTTCTATAAAGCGGCCATTGTGGACTCTGGAAATTCCCGAACTTCCCCAACCGACCTACAATTAGCATCTCCCAATAACCGTCCTTTTAATTTGCACCAATCTATAGCCATTTTTAAGAGAAAAAAACAAACATTTATTTTTAGAGGCTTTCAATTAATATTTATTTACTTTGTTGTGTTTTACATTCATCTTTTAAAATTGTTTATTTTATTTTAAATATGTTCACCAGTCAGATATTTTTTAAATACGGTTATTTATATAATGATCCTACAACAAAATGTTGACCATTGTATCACATAAACAATGAAACGTCATATTTGTTAATATACAATAAATGTACTATCTTTAAAGGGAATTTAGGGAAAGTAATATTTAATAACAGATGTTATTAAATAACCAATTTTAGTACATTAAGCGTGGATTAAGTTGTGAAAATCAGATATAGTACAAAATGCAAATATGACTATTATTGGCTTGAATGTCTCGCAATAACTCACATGGAGCAATAAATGAATTAGATATAATTTTTTGGGACCAACTGAAAGTCTACATTACCAGAATATGTATCCTTATTTTCAAGCCTGGACAATCTGATTAAAATATGGATCTATAATATTTCGTTTCATTTTTTTATATTTTTGATGGCCTACACTACATGAAGATCTGACCAGTTGTACTGGAATATCGCGTCAGGGGTCGTATGAGCGGCTTTTGACCCTATGATGTCAGACATTGATTAATCAATCAGCACAGTTCCGTGCATGGCACACCAAGAAGTCACAGTAAAAGACACTTTCATTGGTTAATCCTTCACGCCATTCAAAACGGGGTTATATAACAAACCTTCCAGATCCTAGTGCTGTACAGACAAATAAAATGGAATTTTGAACTATAAAAAACAAAATGAAATAGGATCTGTGCTTTAATCAGATTGAAGCCCGACATACATTTGTAAACCACCTGTCACAGATTATGTCAGACACAAATTACCACACAACATTTATATTATAATATTTACTTTGAGTGATAATTTGTCTTTGACAGGTGCCTTATTTCCAGGTTTGGTTGTTTTAATGCTTGCTTGTTTTACTCATGGTTTTCTAAGGCATTTTTTTCTGCATAAAATCAAAGTTGATATTTTAAAATAAACAAACTTATATGGATACTACTTCTGAATTTTATTAACATGCTACATTTCAATACACATACAGGTATCGTTATCAAGCATTTGATAAAATTCAGAAGTAGTATATCCATATAACTGTGTTTATTTTTAGTGAAATCTATTTCTATATGTCTTATAAGGATTAAGTTGATATTTGCCATTCAAGAGCTTGATTTCACCAAGCTTAACCGTTCATACATGTATCTTCAGGTCTCAACTTTTTTTTTTTCTACCTTAAAAAGGAAATTTGACCGATATTTATTATATTCATGTTAACGTAAATGTACATATTTATTATGCACATATGTATTGTCTACAGGAAAGTTCCCCATATCAGTGATGTAGGACAGAGGGCCTGCACATACGTACTGTCTACAGGACAATTCCCCATATCAATGACAAGGAACGTCATCTATTCTTTCATATGGGACGGGTGGAGGGGGATGGATGACCGAATGGTTAGCATGTGTATCATAAGGTCTATCATTGACTAGACCTGTTCTATTCGAACATGAACCCAGTAATATTTCTTGGTGTTGATTAATGGCCTAAAGAATGAAAAAATGAAATAAGAGTTAAACGTACTATTTTTCTTTAACCTCCCGGAAAGAAATCGACTTCAAACTGTCAAGGGTTCGATTAGGTGCATATACACCCTACATTTTGGTGCGCGTGCACCCCAAATTGCGCACGGGACCGTGGTTTTCATACTATTCGAAAGACTAGGCGCCGTACTTTGTCAAGTTCTCTGTCCTGCATCAATGACAAAGGGGAAATGGGGGAACCAACTTTCGCGGTCAAAACCAGGATCGAACACGGGACCTCCGGGTCGCGCTAAATAGAAGGACTGTTTGTTAAGTGCGGCCTTGAGCGAGGAAGATAATGAATCAATCTAAGCAATAGGAGATAAAAAAAATAAAACAATAACTATCTTATCAGATGTATAAATGAAGAATAGTGTGTCATTACATAATTTGTATTATCATTTATCACCCAATAATAAATTAAACAGTAGATATCGCCTGTGTGATAAATTTCATAATCTACTGCGATATCTCCTTAGGAGATATCGCTTTACATGAATTTGATTGGTCAGTTGAAAAGGAACTACTTTTTTTATTTTCAAAGAAAAGTTTATTTTTTATTAAAAGTAACTTCTTTTTTTTTTATTAAAAATGAACTATCTTTATTTAATTGACCTTGATGGAAACACTGGGTCAGTATAGAGGACATTGCTGTCAAAAAAGTTATGTATCACTACGCCGTAATGTAATCAGATTCTTTAAAAGTGAAATCTATAGCAAAGAATTATATTTATTTATTTGTGCATGTAAGAAAGGATTGGGTGATAAATAAAATCTCCTACTCGTCTTTTTTGATATCAAAAAAGACTCGTAGGAGATTCTCTATATATTATACAAAAGAAGCCTTGCGCGAGGAAGATAATGAATCAATCTGAACAATTGGAGATAAAAAATAAAACATTAACTATCTTATAAGATGTCTATATTACAAATAATGAATAGTGTGTCATTACATAATTTTTACTACCATATATTGTACAACAGCAACCTTTCAAACTGAACCAGTTTGCAGTCATCGATTTAATAGTGGCGTTAAATTAACTTGTAACATGGATGGGAAATCTTCCTTTGTTCTTTTCGTTAAATAAGCAGATTGATTTCCCTAATATGTAGATTGGGTGGAGCTTAACCGTGCAATAACTAGACGTGTGCAATGCTATTGCACACTTTTGCTGGTTGACACTAGTTTTTGTAGAAATCATATAGAGAAGTGGGGTGGGTTTTATGTGCAATAACAATAAGCATGTTGAGCAGTTCTCAATGTTACAAGTCATTTATAGCACGCTTCATTCGTTAACAGGTTTAACCCCTCGGCCTTCGGCCTCTGGTTAAACCTGTTAACTCATAAATATAACATGTTCAGGAAAACGGGATATTATCACATTCTTCAATCTGCAGTGGGATAACGCTGTCCCTGTTTACGTCCAGTGACCTTTGACCAAATCTGCAGTTGGCCTTAGTATTTAGACCTACACCCATAGGGCCTTTGTAATAGCAATTTTGACAACCAAACATGCAACTTAGACAGAGTGCATTAATGGTATCCCAAAAATCGACACAAAAATATTATCATATTACTGGACATCTTAACTACTGGACCACGCCCAATACAAAATGTTCAATGTCCCATGAGAATTGGTACATTCATAAATAGTTAGCTACTCCGGAATTACGTCAAATACGTTTTCCCGAATCGGAAAGTCATGTAATGCGCTACAAACACCGCCCACTTTCCAGTTTAGCCTAACGACTGACGATACTTATTGTTCATCCAGGGGCAGTCCAGTAGCCATCTTGCTGGCTGAGGAGGGGCAGTGAAGTTTTTAGGGAGGGGGCACACCCGGCACAGTCTACAGTAGGTATTTTAGAGATATGGTCGGCAATTTTTTTTCGGGGGGGGGGGGCAAAACACTTTGCCCCCCGCTGGCTGCGGGCCTGTCCAGGGGTTTATAATTATTTGCATATCTCGTGTAATCAGTCTCTTCTAACTATGATGGCTGATTAGTATCATGTCGTGATGTAGTGGTGTCGTCCTTCATAAGCCGACAACCCGACATCACGACATTTTAACCCAACACTACGACATCACGACATAATGTCGTGGTGTAGTGTGAAAATGTCGTATTGTCGGGTTAAAATGTCGTGGTGTGGTGATGTCGGATGCAATATGTCTTAATTATGTACAATTAAGCCGTGGGCACACAAGTCGAATAATTCGGCCTATTCAATCGGCGCAAAGTTGCAGCTGAATGAGTAGGTACACTGTGCGAATTCTCAATTCAGTTCACCAGTTGATTGCATCAGCTTTTACGTAACTTGATTAAACATGTGATTTCTCGACAACAGTGTGTTGATTGGCTAATGAATCAACTAGGCTAATGAAATAACACTGGACACAACAGGCGGCGACTGATTCGGCCAAATTTAATGATTCGGCTAGTGCGTCCACCGCTAGACTGAGAGGGGTGACACCGATACTGGTTCACTAGTTAACAATAATAACTTTTTTTTCTTTCTGCAATTTGAATTTATTTTTTTATTTTTTATTTTTTTTAAAGTATACTATTCAAAAAAAGTAGGGGATATTTGATTTTTAAGTGTTATTAAAGTCACCTAATGAAACTGACGAAGAAACAAATGACAAAATGAAATGAAGTTCACATTCATCGATTTATTCCAAATGATCGTTAGACTAAGTAAGGCACAGACTGACCATTATAAGGGTAAAATGATACCCGGGGTCAAACAGCAAAGTTACCACAGCATCACAACCAAGTCAGTAACGGGTAAATCCTCCTCTGTTTGCCAAACAAGCATTGATCCGACGTGGCATACTCCTAATGAGACGTCTAAGGTCATTTTGGTCCAGATTGTCCCATTCCTGTTGCAACGCAGCAGCAAGTTCTTGGACATTGGCAGGACGTTGTTGACGTTGACGTAACCTCTGTCCAAGCATGTCCCAGACATGCTCGATGGGGGAGAGGTCGTGACTCAGTGCTGGCCAAGGTAATGTGGTGATGTTCTGTTGTTGGAGGTAACCTGTAACGATCCTGGCCCTGTGACATCTTGCGTTGTCATCCTGGAAGATGAAACGGCGGCCATGACGTCGTGCGAACGGCACAACATGGACTGCCAAGATGTTGTCCCGGTAGTACTGGCCTGTAACACGCCCTGCAACAACATGTAAAGCCGTTCTTCCAGCAACAGTGATGCCTCCCCACACCATAACAGAACCACCCCCAAATCGATCATGTCTGATGACGTTAACGTCTTGGAAGCGCTCGTTTCGACGACGCCACACCCTCCTACGTCTGTCCAAAAAATCAACAGTGAACCTTGACTCATCTGAAAACATCACATTGCTCCAGCGTCGATTATCCCAGTGTTGACGATCCCTACACCAACGACGTCTTGCCTGAATGTGATGATCTCTCAAACAAGGGATCACGCGAGGACGTCGGGCGCGAAGGTGACCCCTATGCAGTCGATTCCGAATCGTCTGACCACTCACTCTCACACCAGTGTCTGTTTGAAGACGAGCGCTGATCTGATTTGCTGTGATGACACGATTTCTCAAGGCCAAGGTACGGATAAATCGATCCTGGGCTTGAGTTGTCGCCCTTGGTCGACCTGAGCGTGGTCTGTCCTGTACAGATTGTGTATCACGGTATCTGGACCATAGTCCTGTCAAAATATTTCAACCAAAATCATATGTGGCACTTGTTTGTCTGAAGTAGATTCCGGGCGTATACAAGCTTTCAATTCATCATACCTATGTAAATACGTAGCAGACAGAATCACCTTTAGAGATTAAATATTCCCAAAATTGTAGTTTGCATGTGACTAACAATAACAGACTTTAAGATGTCTCAATACGCTTTAATTACGTTTCAAAAGCCAAGGTAAAATTATTTAAGGTGATGATTTTAATTCCAGAACTCATGTTTTAAATAGGTCATTTCCACAGTTGGTTATGTTAACGACATACCTGATATTGATTTTTTGAAAAGTTAAGAACAACCAAGACCTGAAAATTAATACCTTGGGTAGGGGGTTTATTCAGACCTGTAATTTACTGAGATATATGTAGGGTGTCCCACTTTAAAGAAATATCTCCAAATATCTCGACAATTACAACACAATATTTATATATACTGAGCGCCATGGAAAACGCATCACTTAGTTTTTCGTATAACAAAATGATCCTGTAAACATATCTTATTTATTTTGCTTCTTATTGTGAACAATATTCAAATGGGAACACATCAATAACAACACATCTGTACACTTATGGATGTTTAATCTGTAATCAAGGGTACAAAGTCAGAGGGGTCAAAACCAAAAGTACGACACAGATCTCAGTAGCGCGTATGTCCTCCACGGGCCATCATCACGGTAGGCTACAGCATTAACGCGACCCCTGCAAATGTGTAGGGTGGTCCGGTGATGAAATGTGAAGCCTCCCCACACCATTACACTTCCCCCACCCAATCGATTCGTCTCGAAGACGCAGCAGTCTGCAAGACGTTCCCCAAGACGTCTCCACACACGTTGACTTGATAAAGATGAAAGCGACTCTCATCACTGAAGAGCACACTTTGCCAGCCTACTCTTCTCCATGTCTGGTGTCCTTCAGCCCATATTAAACGCCGCTGACGGTGATGATCCCTGAGGAAAGCTCCAACATAAGGTCGTCGTGCACGGAGTCCTACTTCTCTTAGACGACGTCTTACTGTGTTGGCACTTACTGGTCCTTGTCTTCCGACGACTGCTGCACCTGTTCGAGTCGCTGGGTGAAATCTGTCACGCAGATCAGTGACCCGGATGTAGCGGTCTTGAGCCTGGGTTGTAACGCGTTGTGGACCAGGACGTTGACGGTCACGTGTTGATCCAGTAACTCGAACACGTTCCACCAACCTTACAATACCACTATTGTAAGGTTGGTGGAACGTGTTCCAATTGAAGTGTCTGGCAATAGCACGTGTAGACATGCCAGCCCGGGACATTCCAATGGCTTCATTCCGTTGATTTTCAGTAAGTCTCGGCATCTCTAGCTCGATTCCTTCACACGTCCAACAACAAATTACGACAGATTGACGTTTCACAGTTCATGTACTGCACATTAAGTTGAAAACATGCTTTTAAAGGGCTCACACACAATGCTGCACGTGGATATTGGGTTTTTCATGTGCATCTCGTGCAATTTTTTTTTTGTGCACACGGGCCGATATTTTTTGCGTTTGGGAGCATTGTGTGAAACAATAGTTCATAGTATTGCATAATATTATACATACAAAACCACCTAGTAATAAAATATTTGGGAAAAAAAAGTGATGCGTTTTCCATGGAGCTCAGTATACCAAGCCACACTAGCCGAATCATTCGGCCTATTCAATCGGCGCAAGCAGCTGAATGAGTGGGTACATAGCCTCGCTTAACCAATCTACCGACCATTCTCCGTCTGACTGAGAGCTCGGGATAATCAAGACTATTTTTTTACGAAAGCTGGAACAAGAAATTGAATTTAGAAACACGCACGTTAGACAACTCAACAATTGTTTTAAGAATCTTGTAAAAGTAAAATGAAACTACCGCTAAGTGGGTAAGACGCTGGCTCGCTAGCCTGGAGGTCGGATGTTCGATTCCTGCATTGGTCGAGAAAGTTCATCCAGATTTTCCGGCGTGGTTTCCCCTTGTCAGTGATGCAGGACGGAGGGCCTGACAAGGACAGCTGTCTAGTTGTTCGGATGGGACGAAAACTGAGGTCCCGTGTACATATTGTGAACGTAAAAGATCCCTTGGCATTTGGAATTCGATATAAGAGTAGGCCGTACCGCCGCTGACCGGGCAAAATTTACCACATAGCACACTGTATATGCCCGTCTTCATTAGCCCAGTTTAGTAGAGAACAGCAGGACTTTAAACCCCATTTCATTTCATTTCATTTCGAAACTACCGTTTCAGAGATATTATTTGTACTAAACCAAAAGATGCCACCCCTAACGGTATAGTTAATGATAAAGCAATTTAAAAATTAAAACGAGCGTAATTTCTAAATAACCAAAAGGCTAAATATTACTGCTATTCAGAATCGTCAAGAATAGATTTTTTTACGGCTGTAATAGTTGATAGATGTGTAATGGACTGAGGTCAGACCACGCCGATATGGTAAACAAACTCAGTTCCAAAACCAAATGGAAGGCAGGAAAAACAGTCACCCAAAGGCGAGACAGGTAGATGCAGGGCATCAAATGAAAAGCAGGTACAAACACTAGAAAAAACAGACCCGATTGTCATTAACCTTAGCAGTGTCATACTATCTAATGAAGTAATCTGATTATTCCAGAAAGGACTAAAATTTGCCCCTACACCTCCTAGTGACACATGCACTTAAGGTCTGAGCTTTCTCGATTTTGTAGAAAATTAAAGTTACAGCATCATTTTCACAGCGATAGTACAAATCTAGGCGAAACAAATCAAACGGAACCGGAATACTTTGTGCGGAACAAGTCTATTTTTACCCCACATTCCGGTAAAGATGTTTTCCTCGATAAATTCATAACAATCATGATCGCATCGGGTCAAAACTAATTCTGTAAAATCAAACCTTAATTAGAGGCCAATTTGAAGCTCTGAAAAGTTTGAAGGATAATTACCCCACATTCCGGTAAAGATGTTTTCCTCGATAAATTCATAACCATTATATCATCCAATCGAGTCAAAACTAATCCTGTAAAATCAAACCCTAATCGGCGCCAATTTGAAGCTCTGAAAAGTTTGGAGGATAATTCGGAAATAATTATTTAAAAAGCTGACAAAGGGGGAGCAATAGTATGGCTAGCAGAAAACTAAGGTTACCAAAAGTACCATCAAATTGTAAAAAACATATATGAAAAATATTTGAATTTTGCAAAATAAAAACATGGCAACTTATAGACGGCATACAAATGTAGACACTGACTAGTCAGAGACACATAGAATGACTCAAACTGAATAAAGAAAAACACATCTATGAACTTATCAGTAGACACTAGTGAATACTGAATTGGAATCACGTGGTTTTCGCATTTCCTTAGTTTGCCGTTCAAAATTTCGCGGCACACATGTTGAGAATCACTGCTTCACAAGAAGATGGGAAGTCCTTGATATACCAAAATATTCACATTTTAAAGAACAGTGAAGTTATGACGAATATCTTATCAAAGACTAAGATTATTAATTGTCTGAAACAACCAAGGAATCGGGCTAGATTATTAACATCCCCAAAATTTGATAGCATTCAAAAGACACCAGTGGTAACGGAATCTGGGGAGAAAAGATGCAAAACTTGCAAAATATTAATTAATCCATCCTCCCTCCGGATTGCAGATGACAAACTTTTCCACACCCGACAATCTATGAATTGCAAAACCAGTTATGTAATTTATATGATTGGTTGCCCTGGTTTTAATGGACGTTATATTGGGATAACCTATTATTATGCTCAGAACAAGGATAAAACTCCATCGTCAATATATCCTGAATCCACAATATAGGATAATCCCACCAAGAGGCCATTTAGATGTTTTAGTCTGGAGGCTCAGCGCGGGGGGTGTCCATCAAATGGGCACAAAACCAGACCCAACTTTTCTAGAGTAAAATTTTGCGTAGAATACGATGCCGAGTGGTAATCAGTCCGCCGTTGGGGCGTTTTCGAGATATTTGGGGTCAAAGGTCAAATGGGTTCATTTGCACTGAAAGTGAATGCGCGGTCATTCTTGTATCATGAAAATAAGCTGAAAACGATCGAAAGTAATCACACTTTCAATAAAAATGTAAACTTGCTAAATTCACCTTTGTTCTTTGTGACCCCAGAGGTCAAAAGGTCACATTTTCCGTTTTAACACTAGAAAAATTTAAAGTAATAAATGTCAGCGTAAAATATAAAAACTAAAGTGAAACCTGTTCTAATTAATAATAGGAACATTTGAACTTTATCTTTAGGTGGTCTTAGCATCGAACTTTTACTTTGGAACGTCGAAAATGATCTTGCATAACAGAACCAAAACGCTTCGGGGCCTGTTTCAAAAATATGTAAAAACTGTTAAATCAAAATCTCTCCGAATTTTCAACGAATGCTATACATAATGATACTAGTTGTCTGAAAAAAACAATTGAATAGTTCCATGGCTGGATTCCAGCCTGCAGGCCGCGTCACAAAACCTGCCAAAATTTCCCCCGCTAACATTTACCAATACGACATATATCCTGTGAACTACTATATGTACAATGCATTCGTCGGTTTTATCTGCGTCCATGTTCCGGCGAAATTCATAAAAACTTATAAAAAATTTGCAAACTTTTAATCTCGTCGTCAGATACGTGTTTTCCCGTCACAGATTAACGTCGGTTTTCCTGGACTGGGATTCTCGGAAATCCCCGCGGCCTGCAGGCTGGGGTCCAACACTGAAACTATTCAATTGTTTTTCAGATAACTAGACTCATTATGTATAACAATCGTTGTGAAAATAAATCGGAGAGATTTCTATTTGACCGTTTTTACGTATTTTTGAAACCGGTTTCAAAGTGTTTTGGTTCTGTTATGCAAGATCATTTTCGACCTTCCAAAGTAAAAGTTCGGTACTAAGACCACCTAAAGATAAATTTGAAATGTTCCTATTATTAATTACAACAGGTTTCGCTTTAGTTTTTATATTTTACGCTAACATTTTATTACTTTAAATCTTCCTAGTGCAAAAACGGTAAATTCCACCTTTTGACCTCCAGGGTCACTAAGACTAAAGGTGAATTTAGCAAGTTTACATTTTTATTGAAAGTGTGATTACTTTCGATCATTTTCAGCTTCATTCCATAATACAAGAATGACCGCGCATTCACTTTCAGTGCAAATGAACCCATTTGACCTTTGACCCCGAATATCTCGAAAACGCCCCAACGGCGGACTGATTACCACTCGGCATCGTATTCTACGCAAAATTTTACTCTAGAAAAGTTGGGTCTGGTTTTGTGCCCATTTGATGGACCCCCCCCCCCCCCCCCGCGCTGAGCCTCCGGTCTATTTGTGGTGGACGAGAGTTTTCCCGTTAGATAAATTCAATAGCAATAACAACGATTTACTAGAGGCCAAAGAATCATATTTTATTGAAAAATATCGGCCAGAGTTAAATGCAACATTGTAAAGTGTTATATTGTATGTATCATTGTAGTCTGAGTTATACGCTATGACGTCATAATCATTATTGTGTTATCACTATCTTGTTATCTTTTTACCATTGTATATTTGCCTGAAAAGCATTAGCTAAAGTACAGGCGCGTGTGTGTGTGTATATATATTACTATTTGTTTTATGTTCTATAATATGCCATGTACAATGTATATGAATTGTATATACGACCTGAAATGGGCGTTGTGATACAATTAAATCTTACCTTATCTTACTCGATCAAAATGGTAAATTTCTACTGAAAAAAATATTACTATTTGTTTTATGTTATATAATATGCCATGTACAATGTATATGAATTGTATATACGACCTGAAATGGGCGTTGTGATACAATTAAATCTTACCTTATCTTACTCGATCAAAATGGTAAATTTCTACTGAAAAAAATATTTATGTGTGTACATCGCCCAGAGGCTTTTGTCAATACAACATGATCTGATTCATTAACTGATAGCTACATGCTACGACCTATATTATTTTTTTAATCCTATACGCCAGTGCAAGTGTACTGGTGCTATTTAAAATAAAGCCTGCTGCACACTAGCGGTTTTCCGTTTTCCTCTTTGGGGTCTTTACCGAAAGTGACCTGTCACCTCCCGTTATCGTGTCTTTTAATATAAGCTAGACGTCGCGAACACAAATAAATTGTCGATATTCTGTTTTATTACTATTATATTTGACGGTTTGCCAATAAAACGTAAAACGACGTAGTGTGTTTCGGGCTTAATGAACTTCATGTCGCGTTTGGTATCGTCCACATGATTGTTTATAAACTGAATAATAGCTGTTTTTTCCTATTGATTTCATCTAAATTTGTATGTAACATTGTATATCAGAGGATGAAGCAAAACTGTTTGCCAAACCACAAAGAGAATATCTTATTCGTAGAATAAAGTTGACATAATAGGCCTATATATAATTAGTAATAATATTTACTGATCAGTATGTTTTTCACTGGAAGTCTGCTCCATTACTCAATAATGATCTAATCTCAAATAAACTTATCTTTTTAAAGCGTTGGCGGATTTAAATTCAACACATTGAATAAAGTATTTTTTTTCCTTATTTCAGTACTTTACTTTTAACTAGGCTGCCGCACCGTGGGGTGTAAAATGCAAAATTTAAAACCCACAATTTTTCTCGATCAGTTGCTCTCAGAAAGAACGCGGTTATCGGTTTGAAAAGTGTTTTATATTTTCCGAGATTTTGAAATAGATGGAGATTATATTTTATCACCCAATAACACATTCTACAGTAGATTCGCTTGTGTGACAAATTTCATAATCTAGGCTGCGATATCTCCTTAAAAGATTTATGAATTTGATTGGTCAATTAAAAAGGAACTACTTTTTTATTTTCAGAAAACAATTCATTATTTATTAAAAGTAACTTTCTTTTTAGTAAGAAGGAACTATTTCTACTTAAAGGAGCTAAATCGCTAACATTTGGTACCTAGAAATTGACAAAAGTGGGTCGCAACGCTTATAATACTGTAATATGAATGTATATTAACTGATTTACATTCAATGGTTTCCGTTTATACTCCAATTTCAAATCAGTTATGTTTGGCGAAATAAGCCAGCAGTCTCAAGCGAGTGTAAATTTCTAGCATCTGGTTATTCCAGTCTACATACGCTGTTTGATTTGGCGCAATGTGTCTAGCCTCGTCCCTCGAGTCTCTTGATACATCTGGGGCTGAAGCGCATTATGGTACACGATTCGTGTACCAATGGTAAAATGTTTATTTTGTCTTAAATATTGGATATCAAAAGCCCATCTTTTTCCGGTAAGATCACAACATGAATTTTGATTTAATTTGACAAATAAATCGTGTTTTCAATGTTGAAGATTTTGGATAATATTGAGTTAGAGACTTAGCTCCTTTAATTGACTTTGATGGAAACACTGTTTCAATATAAAGGACTTTGCAATGGTTGAATTTCTGTCAAAAAATGATGTATCTATAGTAAAGAATTATATTTATTTATTTGTGCATGTAAGAAAGGATTGGGTGATAAATAAAATCTCCTACTCGTCTTTTTTGATGTCAAAAAATATCAACATTCGTCGATAACGTAAAAAAAACTCGACCAAGCCTCGTTTGCCTCGTTCTTTCTACTTTATCGACATGCGTTGATATTTTTTGATTTATCAAAAAAAGACGAGTAGAAGACTCTCCATACATTCCAGCGGAAAAAAGATTAAGACTGAGTGGTCCCACTCACTTGGACACGAGTTCTCTTCCAATATTTGAGAGTTGTTTCCCTTTTGTAACCTTCACCCCGTATGTCAATGTCCCTTGGATAAGTTAAGTATGCTTGAATTCGTGTACAAGAATAAAGCGTAGAGGAAAATGTCAGACGATTTACAGTTAATGGTAAGTTATTTAAGACCATAGCTGTTAATTTGAGCAATAGCATGGAGTCAATGTCTTAAAATAAGTAGCGACCGCAGAGAAATGATAATACTTGCCGAATTTATCTTATCTTGGCCAATTATTCGATTTTCTTTTTTGTAAATAATAGGCTGTAAGTGTATAAAGTGTAAATTCACACGTCAACATTGTTGTATAATGTATTGTAATATCTCGAATAACTGTCTCATTGATTAAACCTAAAAGTTGTTGAGTAGGGGTAGGTAGCTATAGGCTAGTTGTCAGCAGTAGTAAACTACTATACTATTACTAACATAATATGTAGGTGACAGTCAAAGTGCATACTCCTCCCATTCAGTGTTTGGTTTGATTATACCTAATCCCACTTAACACTGCTGTAATGGATGCAAATTTCTGTTCCAAATTATGACTGGTCAATAGTCCGATTAACAACCAATAGCTAACTGCGTAACAACAGCATTACGCTTTAAACAGAGTTCCAAATTAGACAAATATATTTTATTATTTACATAACATTACGTCATGATTCACGATTTTATTACGCCCAATTAACCAGTGCATAGCAAAATATAGCAGAAAAACTAATTGCGTGACAAACAACGCTATCAAAACGAATACAATATAAACAATATTTACTGTTTGGAGACGTACAATACTTTCACCATTTTTGATACCTTAAATCACTCTCCAAAGTTTTAGGGAAGACCCCAGATTAAACGAATGGCTGTCATGTTGCTGTACTTCGGATAGATATGATTGACGGGAAGAATAGACACACTACATTGTACCTCAAAAGCTCAAGTAGGCCTACATGTATCAGAAGCCAATCCAGCAATGGCCAGAGAGGGATTTCTTGGGCCATTGCTAAAGGAATATGGTCAACGTGCAGCATACTCTACCTACTGTAGTATTGGAACATATATAATAAGGGCTGTGTTCAGGGTTACAGACAGATATTGCTTGACCTGTATCTCCTTCAGTTTAATTACCAGTCAGAAAGCAAAAAAAATACATAAGGTCATAAGACATCATGTATTTTAATTGCAAATCTTAATCTTAAATTTGTGGGGTTGGATGGCAGAATGGTTAGCATGTGCGCGCTGTATCCTAAAGTCTGTCATTGAGTCAACTGGTGTGGTTTCGATCCCCCGGTTGTATGTGACAAGGAGTAGGGACGCCTGTCCAACCTCGTGGGTTTTCTCCGGGTCCTCCGGTTTCCTCCCACTGCTAAAGACCCCTACGTGCAAGCAAATTATGAAAATAAAATTGAACCATATGTTAGTCCCGAAATGACCTAGTTTGTGTCGAGTGGACGTTAAACCCCATTTCTCTCTCTCTCTCTCTAATCTTAAATTATTTGTTTGCAAAGATTAAATGGAAATCAACATACTTGCTGGTACGAGTTTACATTTTGGTGTACAGTTTTGACAGTGGAACACAAGTCAGCCTACATCACCACAGTGACTTTTTCTATAGACATAACATATTCAACGAAACAAAACGCATTGATCATAGATATTGACCGTTTTATTTTATTCCCCAATTGTTCAGTAAATCATATCATATTGAAAAAAGTTTAAACCCATACATGTTTTATTAATTTAAACATATTTTATTGACACATATGAAAGGATTAGGCACAAGTTTCAAAAACTTAGAGAAGCCTTTTCCATACATTATACATATTGTTATAATCTTTACAATTTTAAACAAGGTAGCGAATCAATTTATACATGTACAGTATATAATTTAAATATGTAAGATGTAAGTATACACATAACAGGTAAATATACACAAATATACTACAAATCATATCAAAGTACAAATGTAGCTTGGAATCAAAAGTGAGATAAAAAAATCAACAATATCACTTAAATGTTTACATTATGTTCAATATGAATGATTCTTAATGTATAATATAAAAGTGAAATATGACTGAACTGTGATGTATAAAATTACTTACGATCCAAACAGTAGATATAAGGTTATATAGCTGGGCACCCCATCTTCTTTAGGAGAGAAAATTTTTCGTTATCAAGTAAATCCGATACCCTATTGGTTCTGAGTGTAAACATTACAGGTAATGACATTTTAATAAACACGTCCGTATATAATGGAAATCAAGGAGCAAACCTTAACTTATATTCTGGTAATGCCATGGTAAGTGTAATATCAAAAATAGGATTGGGTTTAACATGGGTAGGCCTATACGTTATTACTTTACTTCATGCATGTGGTACCTTGAGGAATTTGGTCAGACAACACGATTGCTTGGTTTTATATGCCATCCGACCATGTAGAAACTGCACCATGCCAGTCCCTCTGTCCTGCACAACTCACAAGGGGTAACCATACTGAAACACTGAAAGGAACTATCTTGTCCAACACTGGGATTGAACCCGGGACCTTCTGGTTAGTATGGCCCCCAGAAGTGATGGCCTCTTTATATTTCATAAGCATGTATGTCAAAGTTTTAATGATTTTCACTTTGCTTAATATATTTGAGAATTCAGTGTAATGATGATATCTGTTGAGAATTCAGTGCTTGGAGTAAAACAAAATGAATGTTCAGTGCACTGATTGTATTACTACCCATGTAATTATGTAGCTTAGATGTTTACCTCTGCTCGGATTGTGAGTACAGTACGAACAGCAGGAAGAATAATTATATGAATATTAAAGGGTGTAACTTAATGTTATAGATATTATTTGAAAGTAAAAACCCAAAGTAGAATTCAATATTGGATTGGCCAGTTTCAATCAAAACTTTGCACTGTATAAAATTAAAATCAATATCATCCAAAGACTTACACGTTGAAAATACGAATTTTTTGTCAATTTAAATCAACATTGTTTTGTGATCTTACCAGGAAAAGGTAGGCTTTTGATACCCAATATTTAAAACAAAATAAACATTTTACCATTGGTACACGAATCGTGTTCCATGGTGCGTTTCAGCGTCATTTGCAACAAGTGACCAAAAAGAACGAGGCTAGACATATTCCACAACTCATGTCAAACGGTGACACCATATCTTATCTGGAAAGCATGTGCAATAGACTGAAATAACCAGACGCTAGAAATTGCTATTTGGTTGAGACTCATGCCATATTTCGCTGGACATAACTGATTTGAAATTAGAGTCAAAACGGAAACAATTAAATGTAAATCACTTTATATACAATCAGATTACATTATTATACATGTATGTGTTGCAACTCATTTGGGTCAATTTCTTGGTCCGAAATATTAGCGATTTAGCTCCTTTAAAGCTACTACAAATTTAGCAATGATATGCCAAACGAAATTTAGAATAAATGATAATAATATCATATTACAATGTCAGTGTATTATTACACCTGTCTGTATATAATCTGGCTTCATTAGGTAATGCAATCAGTGTGTCAGGTAAATGTCTGTATGTCTTCCGATTATGAAGATGCAAAGCCGAGTTGCGTCCCACAAAGGTCGATATTATTCAATTTGTTTGTTCAACTGTGCTACACATGCAAATTTGCATTCAAGTCATGATTCATGGGTATTATGCATGTACATGTATATAGAACTCAAATTTCTCAGGCACCAATCTTGTATCATAGTTTTGGAAAGTTGTCCGACTAGAACTCTATGTTAATAACATTTTTTGTTGAGTATTGATTGGTACGTACATGTAACTGCAGACGTAGGCATTGAAAATTGTTCAGCTGTCTTATTTGACATCGAACATATTTAGCTTTGTATTGTAATCACGTTCAAAGATTTGGTTACTGATTTTTAAATTTCTTTATGAATCTGTTTTTCGTTGAATTTCGTCTGAAACAATTTTTTTTTTACACGTTTTTTTAATTTGAGATCAAAATTCTTCAATAACTTCTTCCCAATGATAAATGATTCTTCCTTATGTTCATTTGTTCATATATATTCAACATATCCAGACAGCCATAATAATGGTTTGACCAGGTTGTTGGAAGAGGATGATTACAACCATTTCCAGTGCCAAAAATTCCCAAATCTTGATTCCATTCCTGCAAATTTCTGGTGCCCAAATAAACATACTGGTACTTGTAGGAATCTGGCTTTATTAACCATTCCAATCCCAGCCAACAAAGATACATGGGAACCTTTAAATTCCAAAACTGTTTTGGTTAAGATGGATTACCTGTACTTTTAAATGCCAGTGGGCAAGAATTGTTTTCAGTGTGTACCTAGTGTAAATGATTACTGTTATATATATCCAAAAGTATTGGCACAACCGTAAAGCTGTACTACTTTGTTGTGCACGGTAAACAGTAAAAAGATAGAAAAAAAACACAAACAGAAACTGATTTCATCACTGGTTTAGTACCACCAAATAGTGATATTAATATTACTTTCTTTTTCAAATTTTATTTAAAGAATGCATAATTTATTTCTTACCTCTATGGCTGAAATTAATATTATCGCCCTGTCTATCATTACTTTGATATATATGTTAATATTTTGATCTGAAGTTTATAAAGTGATTCCCTAAGCAAGGATGTTCTTGACTACCTTATAATGACTGGATGCAAATAGGCTTATTTTATAAAGAGACATCTTGAGCAAGAGTTATAAAATTAACAATACAGTCAGATCAGTGCCAATCAAGTGTCAAACACTTTTACTTGATTACTTTATTTATGGTTAAAAGCTTATAATTAACTGATTCTATTAATTATATTTTGCTGTGAAACTTGAACCAATGAAATTTATATATTAATTTAACTTCTTTGATTTCATTTGTTACATCAATATTTATTATCCCTAATTTTATCTTTAATCTGATTTGGCAAAATAATTGCCCTTTCATCTGTATGTAAATTAGTTTATTTTCAAAAAAAAACTTTTAAAAGTTAAATCAGATGGGAGAAGAGATCAGATAAAAAAAAAGAATTAGTTGAGAGATGAGATTATAAAGGATAGGAAATATAAGATATAGGAGATAGGGTTAAGACATTTATTAACCCTTCTATTTGATTTGTATATAAAGTAATATTAAAACAGATTTGGAATTGGCTACACCCAACCCCCACTCATAGCTCGTCCATATGTATCACCGGATCAGTGCTTATTTAAATGAAAAATGGCCCCAAAACTCGTTGATATAACATTGTTAAAGTACTTTTCAAATTAATGCCATAATGTTTAAATATAATTCACCATCATTTAGCTGCAGGGAATGAATGACATAATGTGTACTTTGTAATGTGAGTTACCAAATATGTAATGGGAGTTACAACTATATTAGATTGTGACAATACCCTGTCACCCTGTTTTAGATTTATGTATGCCATTCTTGCAAACATTCTGCACAATCTTTGATTTATTATTAGCGATAAATATCATGCCGGTAGTTTCATTTACAGCTGTTTTAAATTGCATACACAAATTGTAATGTGGGTATCATGTATTTTAAATATGAGCTCAAAATCAAAGAAAATATATAACATCAAAGAAATATGTATTTCATCCCAAGTACCTATTTAGACAAATGAAAGTACATGTACACTGCCTTAATGACCTAATCAAATTAAATTGAATCATTATGTGAGTGGGTTTATGTGAGAGCTAAATTTGTCTATTGCAAGGCTTTTTCTGGCTTCAAATGTTACATAAATTTTTATTTAGACATTTATTCAGATAAAAAGTCCACAATCAACTATTGAATGGCTAGGATTTTGAGTAAATTAGACAATGTCTGTGTCATATGCGCGTTATATAACACTTTTAATATGACAAGCCAATAGAAAATATTCTAAAAATGCACTCACAGACTCCCAATAAAAGGCCTGACAATACGTTAAGAGTCTTATTACAATTAAAAGTAATACATGTAAATATTTGGGGCCGGGTGTATAAAATTTGGGGCCTAATTTGTGCCAAAATAAAACGGGGGGTCTGTTTAATTGCATCTGTCCAGCCGTTCAATCTTCACTAAGAATAATGTAAATTGACTGACATCTTTTCATTTTTCATCATCCAGTTTTGACCATTTATAGCAAGAAAGTCCAGCGCTAAATGTTGCATAATGTCTCTTAAAAAACCCCACCAAAATGTGACAAAACAGTCTATTTACCTATTTAAAAGTCCCTAAGCGTGATTTAAACCATATGGAAATCCCTGGAAAACTACAATGTTGGAAAGGTTTAATGTGTAGTAGGAATATCATTCCAAAAATGGTTACGTGTACATTCTGTCAAGTATTAAGAATGATATGATGAAGTGAAATTCCAACAATCTATGCTGTCCCTTATGTAAATGATACCCTTTTATTACCTTTAAATTTTCTTCTTTTTTTTTTTAAAAATCTGTTTATCTGATTAAAACACAGATCCTATTCGTTTTGTTTTTTTACAGTTCAAAATTACATTTTACTTGTCTTCACAACACTAGGATCTGGAAGAAATGTTACAATAACCTGAGTTTGAATTAATGTGAGGGATTAGCTGATGAAACGGTCTGTTGCAGCAAGTTCTTGGTGTGCGATGCACGGAACTGGTCAATCAAATGTCTGATGTCAAAAGTGATCTACCACTAAAACTGGTCATATCTTCATGTACATGTAGTAGAGGCAATGGAAAGTATAAAAAATAAAAAAAAGCGAAATAGAGATCTGTATTTTAATCAGATTGAGAATAGACTGATCACTATTCAAGTCTCTTTATTGTTGGATGACGTCATGGTCGTGATATTATAACACGCCCACCATTTTTATAACCCTTGCTTAATCCATGTGTATGTGTATGGTACAATGTAATATTGATGCAACAAGATAAATTTAAACTGAACAAATACTAGCACCCAGGGGTAAAAATCATCAAGATGTGACAACAAAATAAACAGTACATATGACAAAGATCTCTTACATGTATGCATGTTTGTTTTTATATAAGATTACGTCTTTCAAATAACTATGCAAATTTATAAACGTAAGTATGAAATAAAATGTTTCTGAAGTTGATTGAGGGTTAATAATGGGCCAATATATCATCAGTAATCTGTCAGGATATTCGGCGTTATTGACATACACTAAACCGTGAAATAATAAAACTGTCTTTTGACAGCATGGAAAACATATCAGGACCTACTAGTTAAAATGGGTGTCGCGTTGGCTCAGTAAGTAAGACAGCTCGCTAACCTTGATATCCTGTGTTCAATCCCAGTGTTGACCGTGAAAGTTCATCTGGATTTTCTGGCATGGTTCCCCCCTTGTCAGTGGTGTTGGACAGATGATCTTGCAAGGGACACTGTATGGTCATTCGTCTGAACAGAACAGTAGGACGTTAAACCCTAATTTTTTTCATTTCACTTGATAAAATGAACACTGAATTTTACTCTTCACTTTGGCAAGGGAATGCTATTAACCAGACAATGTTCCCCAACAGAGCAGTGTTAAGCAATTTTAATTACTTTACCTTCCTTCATCCATATACATTGTAGAAGTCATCGAAGTGCATTTTAAGATTAGGTCATGACTACCACCACACAGACTAGATTATTGATTTTCACCATGAAAAATAGGGTACAGTAGATATGTTTTATTGTGGTGCATAAAATTAAAACTTTGACAGTTTGATCGACTTATATATCCATGTTTGATGTTTTAAAAATTTAAGACAGTTTGTCTTAATTAATAAAAATCAGTTTAGTAAACAAATTTGTGATGAACAGGTTGAAATTAGCATTCTGACAGTTAATAATAAGTCCATTTATATTGCAGTAATTCCACATAGTCATGCTCACAGTTCAACTAACAACACAAACATTTGCAATAAACCTCACGATTATCGGTATAGAGTATAGATAGCATGAGTTCCATGTCGGCCGTATATGCCGGTCAGGACCGGGGACTTTGGAAAACTACCGAAACTGGATCAGACCCAGTATAGTCATCATCCATTGTTTCATCTGTGGGCTAATGTGTAGTATTGCTTTTTCACATTTGTTCATAATAAGTTTTAGGAAATATACTATGAGTACTTCAAAGGAGAGAAAGAGAGAGAAATGAGGTTAGGTTTAACATCCGCTTGACACAAAGTAGGTCATTTCTGGACTAACACATAGTTAAATTATTATTTCAATAATTTGCTTGTACATCGGGTTCTTTAGCAGTTCGAGGAAACCGAAGGACCTGGAAAAACCCATGGAGTTAGACAGACAACCCTACTCCTCATCACATACAAGCAGGGATTCAAAACCACACTACTTGATTCAATGATAGACATTATGATCCAAGATTATAGTAATGTTGTGGTAAAGCTACAGTACTAGATTTTTTTCTATTTGGGGAACCCAGAAGAAGATGGGTTACCGCCCGGTAGAAAAGCCTGGATATGACACATGTCAGAGACTTTGTCAAACATAATTATCACACTTGTAATTAAGTGTGTGATAATTTTGCTATGCCAGTATATGTGATAAAGTGTGTCTTACATGGCTTGTATACAGTGTATACATTATTTTATGTGATGTGTACTTGACAAAGTCTGTGACAGGTTTGTTATGCCCAGGCTTGTATTATTTTATATGATGTATACTTGACAAAGTCTGTGACAGGTTTGTTATGCCCAGGCTTGTATACATGTACATGTATGTATGTGTACTTGACAAAGTCTGTGACAGGTTTGGTATTCCCAGACTTCTTGTATGTTATTTGAAAGTTTGTACTTTACAAAGACTGTGAGAGTTGCCTTATGTCCACGCTTGCTGGTAGGATCAGGAAGGTTTAATTTGTATCTAAAATCTGTATTCTGGTTTAATCTGTGAATTAAATCCCCCATTCACCAAATGTAGTCAATTATATGTACATTGATACATGATCGGTGGTATCAAATAACTCTCTGACCAATCTTATCTGAATTACCATATGGAACTTCTATGATGTAGTTGGTAAAAAGGGCTGTTTTCTGCATCAGGTTAATTTTTTTGTCCTGGTTTAATATGTGCTTCCTTAGTTTAAACATTTTCCTACCCGAAACCCCATTTTGACTCACTATCCTGACAGCTCCTCTAACCCCCACTATCAATTTTCAACGGGCTTAAGTCAGTTATTTTAGACAGTTATATACAAACCCAAACAGTGTGCACACATGAAGTTAGAAATATAATTCACTTCTATTAAATCATTGCACGTTTTCAGGTCGAAAAAAAGGTCAATATATTCCAAAAATAGATTGTAATACTTCTTGTCTCAAACAGTACGACATGACTACATGATCAGAATAGCCAGTTGTATTAAATACCAATTAGAGAGTAAAATCTATTTCTGGTATTGTCTCCATACAGAAGACAAATGATAAATATAGGGAAACTGTTAAAAACAAAATCGCTCACTGTTAAGTAAACTTTGTTCACCTGTTCGCACAAATGGATTGATTAAATTTGAATGTTTGTGAAAAGCTAACCAAGCAAGTTATTATCTTGTGTCCTGAACTATACTATATGAAATAGGCAAAGAGGGGGGAGGGGCTGCTTGGTTTTTACAGCTTACAATAACGGGGCTAAATCGCTAATATTTGGGACCTAGAAATTGACAAAAATGGATATAATAATGTGGTATGGATGTACATAAACTAATTAAAGTAGCCAAGTCTCGAACTCAATATCATCCAAAATCATCAACATTGAAAACACGAATTATTTGTCAATTTAAATCAACATTGATGTTGTGATCTTACCGGGAAGAGATGGGCTTCTGATATCCAATATTTAAGACAAAATAAACATTTTTCATTGGTACACGAATCGTGCACCATAATGCGTTTCAGCGTCATTTGTAATAAGGGACTTGAAAAACAAGGCTAGGCATATTCCACATGTCAAGTCAAACGGTGACGCCATATTCTTATCTGGAGAGCATGTGCAATAACTACTATCGGTGTAGACTGAAATAACCAGGCACTAGAGAGGGCCATCCAATTGAGACTTCTGGCGTATTTCGCCGAACATAAATGATTAGAAATTACAGTGAAAACAGAAAAGATTGAATGTAAATCAGTTTATATACATTCATATTACATTATTATATGCGTTGCGACCAATTTGTGTCAATTTCTAGGTTCCAAATATTAGCGATTTAGCCCCTTTAAGGTTCATCAAAAAGTCTGTATGGGTAATGCGTTCCAAAAAAGAGAGGAAATAAAGTTACAGAAGTTTCTGAGCAACACCAATTGTGTTTAGTCATTCTGACAGGACGAAAAACTTTGCCAGGTCCACTAATGTAAACATTTACGTGCATACAAAAGCCTCAGTCGTGTATATATTTTAACATAAGTCTTCTTATTAAAAATATATTGTTCATTGATCTAGCAAGTTATAGGACACGGGATGTATATATTGTCATCACCTGCTATCGTGCATGCATTGTCATTGTCAATAATTTTTCATGTACACACTACAGGTCTGAGTTCTTGACACTTCAGAATGAAATTAACCCTATTGAAATTCAAATTCCTTAAAATTCATTGAGAGTGTTCATTAAGGTATAACTTAAAGATACTTTAGTTAAGAATTTCATAAAGAGTTAGTCATTCTTGCTATAATAATTCAAAAATAGATGATAAAAACAGAAAATATTGAAAATTTCATTTAAATTTCTTCATTCTGAGCCAAGTTATCATTGTTTGTAGTTTTGACAAGAAGTGTGCATAGTCATAACCGGGGCACTGGTATATTCGAGACTTACCTCTCTTTCCTATTTTTTAATTAAATTTTTAAATAGCGACCTGTTTTAATATAGTTAAAATCTTGAGTATCTGATGCCAGCGAGATTTGATTATGGTCTTGTTTTGTTAATAAATGTCTAATTAATGGGTTATATAACATTTCCGGCCTAAAGAAAGACCTGCAATAGGCAGATTTAGCTTGTGCATAATGTATGTATTTTTTTGGCTTTTTCTATTGATCTTTATTGATGTTGAAAATGCTTAGCAGTATAGTCTTAGCACCAGAGGTTTTTGCAAAGAAGTAAATGTTTTGTCAGTTTGTTTTTGAAAATTTAACACCCCAGAGGCTGTTGACATCCATTTTGCTAAATAATCCCAAACTCTGACAGACAAAAATCATTAATTTATTGCTAAATATCAAAGGTTTGGATATATTGTACATAGCAGTATGTCTAGCAATTACAATTGGCAAATTCAAACATAGATTTGAATTAGAGACCTCTCCACATAAAGGATATTTTAGAACACCCATGTACATGTATACTGTACATGTTGTTGTTGGGTATTCAAACAGTTATTGATTATAATTGATTGATACAATTCACCTTCTATTTGATCATTGTCTGAGATTTTATACAATAATCAATGATTGAAGTGGAGGTTTTATAGCTTGTCATTTAGAAGAATAGATATATTGAGTTGGTAGCCCAGTTTTATATGAATGTTGTTGTTCTTAGTGTTTAACGTCCGCTTCCACCGAAGGTGATATCGCAGACAAGTCTTATTTTTCATTTTCATTATCTCAGCACACGTGCAGGGGTCTTTCCTGTGGGAGGAAACCGGAGTACCCGAAGTAAACCCACGAGGTTGAGAAGGCGCCCCTATCTCCAAGCCACATATGCTCACACCAGGGATCAAAAGCACAACCACAAGTCAGAGGTGACCGGCCAGCTAGAGGTTGAAGCGCAGCGCTCTAGAGCATCCCAACCCCTCAAAAGTGAGATGATCATCACACTTTGTAGTGGGATTTCTTTCATTTTGAGTAAGGTCTGTCTGTATCAGTATCATGTTCCTGAAGCAACGACCGCGAGTTATACAACATCTAGATGTTGCTACACTACTTTGCAATTCCCAAACTTATACGTACGTTATCTGCCTTTACTGCAGACATGTGAACAGTAGCGTCCAATCAGAGGTTGTATCACAAACACACTCAAATCAGACGGAAACCTTGACATTGAATGAACCTTGAACTTTCAACTCGATTACCACAGTTACATGTAGACATTTTAGCCGGAAACCACGATACTTGGTATTCGTGATGATCGAGGAATCTGCAAGGCTCTTAAGCTGGGTCAGTACCCAATCGAAATTAGTGCCGAAATATGTGGGGTATTACGTGAATTGCTTGATAAGATGTATGGAGTTAAAGCGAGATCAAGCCTTCTATTGAAGATGTATCACGACAGTCCAGGGACTGTAGCTACAACTTTGATGGCCACTCCACAGATCCATGCACTTGATTTGATGGTACTTTTAATGGTTATTACTTTAAATGTCCATGTGTCTTCACAAGTTTCATTTTAATTTCATTTGCTAGGATTTTTCAGTTTAAAAAGAAAAATGAAATAATAATAATAATAATAATGAAGTTTTATATAGCGTCTTCTCCATGTTGACACATGCTCAAAACGCTTTTTGTAATGGCTCTACTGGTAAAACTGTTGAAACAGGAAAGTCTTTAGTGCGAATTTAAATTGATTAAAAGTTTGTTGATTCTTGATCTGTTGTGGAAGTTCGTTCCATAATCTAGGACCAGCTGAACTGAAAGACCTATACCCATATGACTTCAAATTATATCTTGGAACAACTAGTGACTGTTTATTTTGAGAGCGAAGTGATCTAATAGGGTTGTAGTCATATAAGAGTTCAGATAAGTATTGAGGAGCTGCATTATTGCGACATTTATACACTAATGTTAGTATTTTATATTTGACTCGCACCTCAGCAGGTAACCAATGTAAAGAAGCCAGCACATTCTGGATGTGATCAAACTTATGTGTCCTTGTTACTATTCGGGCTGCAGTATTAAGAACCTTTTGGATCTTGGCTAGAAGTGCTTGTGGGATTCCATAGAGTAAACTATTACAATAATCAATCCTTGATAAAATAAGTGATCCCACAAGTAGTTTAATTTGAACCTCTGATTGAAATCTTGTCGGCATTACACATCCAAATATTTCATTTCAGCTATTATTTGAACTTGGTAGGAGTTCTTGCTATCATGTCTTTCAATCATTTGGGGAGGTTGGATGGCTGTGAAAGGTTAATGTGTGCATGTCGTATCATAACGTTTATCATTGAGTCAACTGGCGTGGTTTCGATTCCCCGGTTGTACGTGACAAGGAGTAGGATTGCCTGTCCAACCACGTGGGTTTTCTCCAGGTTCTCTGGTTTCCTCCGACTGCTAAAGATCCATTCGCATAAGTCAATTATTAAAATAAAATTGAACCATGTTATTCCCAAAATAACCTAGTTTGTGTCATGGACATGAAACCCCATTTCTCTCTTACTTTCTCTCCGCCTTGATATCAATCAATAGGCTTTTCTAATGACAAATATATCTTTCTATATGACAGATAAGTTCCTTTACTTTATTTCTTCACATTGTGGATAGCGAACCTAGACATTCTATTTCAATGAAACATGATATATTGTCAAACCATACAAAATATAGAGGCCATCTTGTACAGTATTTCTGTGAGTCAAATGGCTTCCTATATGTTTTTTTTTACCATGCATGGGTAGGTTTTTTGCGTTTATAAACCACTCAAACACTCCTAGAGTAATGACCATCAATGACATAACCATGCTTTAAAAAAACAAATCTAACAATATAAATTAAAAAGATGTCCCCCTCACACACTTTTTGTAAACACCTGTTCAATCGGTCGTAGTACATGTATGTCCACTTCTACCTTGGATAATATCGCAGTCACACCCACAGGAATTGAAAATAAATACCATGGGTAGCTTGTGGGGATAGCTGGATTGGGGGTGGGGGCGGGTGTAATGTGGCTGCTTTAGATCATAAGGACTGTCCTTGAGTCAAGTGGCATTGTTTTAATTCAAGACTTGTATTTGACAAGCAGTTGAGCCACCTACCTTATAGATGTGGGTTTTCACTGGATTCTCCATTTTTTTCCCCACTTTTAAAGACCCCGACTGCATGTGATTAGAGTATTGATAAATTACATGTTATTCCTAATGTGATCTAGTTTGTGCAAGTCTCAAGCCTCTCTCTCCCTCCCTTCATAGGTTTGCTCACGTTAAAAAAAACAATGCTTTTTTCCTTGATGACCTCATGTATAGTACATCTTTCATATTTTTAGATTATAGTTAATAGTACATTTATGTCAATATGATCAGTTGTCATTAACTTAAATAACTTTTGTACAAGTCTGTGGTGTTATCTGTTGTTTTTTCAGTAACTTATAAATTATATTTGTCAATAAAACTTTCCACACCTGTCTGATTGATATGATATTAATAAAAACAACTTCTGCATGTCTGTCAATTGTAATTTATGGGTAATCATTATTGTCCAGGTGTATGATACACAAGTTTGCAGAATCTTTATTTTTTTAAAAGTCTTAAACAAACTCATTGTTTCATTTACTGTGACAGTCAAAGGCTAAGATGTAGACAATGTCTGTACTTTCTGTAAGTACAAGTATAAATAAACATGGAAGCTTACTATTAGATTACGTTAATCAATTTGGTAACACAATATGTAATTAATCACTCATTTTAAATCATTACCACATTCATTTTAAGTGTTAAAATATGATTAGTACACAGAGCTCTTCCAGAAAGAGTTTGCCAGCTAGACACTTCTTTTTACATAGGTTATGGCGTAACGTTTTTCAAAACACCAACAAAACACCAATCAAATGAAATGGTGTTTAATGTCCTACAGTTTTCCAGCAATTAGGATAATGAAAACAGGCTGCGGTGTGCTATGAGGGAAATTTGACTTGGACAACAGCCCTACGGAAGACTGTCAAAGGTTCTTTTACATTTGAGCCAATATAAACACAGGATCTGGGTGTTGGGGGGTGGGATGGGGGTCATCCCCTCCGAAAGACTAGACACTGTTCCATGCCAGGTCATCTGTCCACTTTAATTAGGTCCAGACTGAATACATTTAAACTAGTATTGAAATAATTGTGAAACAGGGTCCCTTTTCACAAAAACCTAAGCTAAGATCGCTAAAATTGATTTTAACTTGTACATGTAGGTTTGTTTTTGTTGGTTTTTTGGGGGGGTTTTTTTGTTGGTTTTTTTTTTTGTCTATTAATTATTTGAAAATAGTATCATTTATACTTGAATCATATGATAATATATAAAACAGTTACAAAGAGTCTTGTTTACTTGGGTTTTGAGTGGTTTTTTTTTGTTTTTGGGGTCCTAATTTGGAGCATCATCTAATTGCTTAAATTACCTTACAATAAAGATAAACGGGTGGACTGTAGCTGTATTTCCCATGCTATGAAAAGAAATTCAGTGAGAATTGTTTTTGAAAATGATGGTATTTTAAAATTATGGGACCCAAGCCATTAGCAATATTATCATTATTCCAAATCTATCTACATGTATATGTTGCGATAGATCGAACAATGTAGCCCTAATCTATGTTTGTTAATATCATGATTTTAAGTTAGGAGATGGTGACGACTATCCTAAGTTAAAGTTGTCCCTAAAATAGTTTTGTGAAACGTCACTTTTTATGTTAAGATAAAATTTTAACTTTGAATATTAGTTTAGTGGATTTTATCTGAAATGTTCTAAATCGTTTTGTGAAATACATCTATCTCAAGTTAGAATGAAATTTTAGTTTAGGACAATTTTAAGGAGATTTAAGATGTGAAACAGGGCTCCGTTCTAGATAAAATAGTTGTTTTGTTTGTTATCTGCCATGTGAGAAAAAAACAGACTATCAAACTAAGAAGCCAGTAGTAATGTCTCGTTAAAAAAACTTGATCAATTTAAGCAAAAGACCTTGACACTGCATTGAATAATACGCCCACTTTATTACAGAGATGTGTAACCACGAATCAGTGTGTCGAAGAAAAACCTTTTTAGATCTGTGAACTTATTGATTCATTGAGTTATAACGCTTTACTTTCTCCTCTCTTCTACTCTCATCTATACAATATACGTCATTCACTCCGTCGATCAGTCAGTCAGTCAGTGGTTTAATAAAAATCTATTCACAACATATATAGCTATCTGTGTCGTATGTGATCTATTCAACCAGATTATGATACAAGTTTTTGATTATTGCAAGTTTGGACTTTACCACAGGTAGAAGTGTGACCGTGTGTTAGAGGATTACCGTTCAAATGTATCATGTAAGTTCTTCAGTCTTTACCATATTTTATAGATAAGACATGTTTCAATATTTTATTGCCAGTTATAACTAAAATAAATCACATAGTATGTGTCTAACCTAAATAGCACTGAGAATACTACATATGCAAGTACTCTAAGCTAAAGTACGGTGTGTATAAAAATAGTAATATTAACCTTGATGTTTAGGTCTATCTATACAGGTACTTCTGTTTAAAGGGCCATGAGCATGTAGACCAGGAGTGGTCAGCCTTGTAACCTCCGGGTACAATATACATGTACTGTCTGTACAAATGATTAAATTTTAAAGCTAGTAATGTCAAGATGATTTATCTTAGTGAGACTTTTGATTCTGTTTTGGCATCGCCAAGTCAGATTAGTTATAATTAGTTATTTTTTATTGTAGATCATTATTATCATTAGGTACATTGTGCCACTTGAAATATAATGATCCAATGTGTCATTTGTGATCCCTGATATATTGACGATTGATAGCATACATCCAACAGCTTTTGATTCTTATTTAGTATTAATGGACATAAATTGTAAAATCTTAATCTGTCACAATCTGTTGTATCTGGTCCCATTCTCACCTTTCAAAAGACAATTTTTGAAAATATGAACTTTTAAAAGTATTAGTTGTTGAGATATTGCTATCTGAAAATAACACGAAATCGGTATGCTTAACTCTTGTTTGCTTTTCAAAGGGAGTGGATTGTGAATGGTCTAAGATGATTCCTTATTATATTCTTTGTATTATTTTCTATTCATAAATATTCCTTTCTTGTAAAAAAACTAATATAATTTAAGCTGTAATAACAACCCTAACACAATGCAATTCAAGAATGGTATTGGTGGAAATTAAAACGAAGAACTTATGCAGTTTTTAAGTATCTTAATATAAGAGTAGGAAAATTATATCATTTTTATAAAATTATCCACCCACCTCATACCCGTTTAATTATTATTCCCAAACAAGGAAGTGTTTTGGAAATGTGCTCTGCCTGCCTGTCCTTCAATCCCATGCAATTTTGTTTACAAAATATATTATGAAACTTTCTACAGACCTCAGCCCATTATAGTAGTTGTGCCTTTAGCTTATTAATAATTTCTGTGTTTTTAATATACTGAGTCTGCTATGATTTTGTTGAAATATTGGAATGAAGTAAAGTAATTATTTGTAAAACATTATGTGTATGTAACTATATAGGAATTGACAAAGTAGATTTTGACCAACCGATATCTGTATCTGGTCAGTCGCCCACCCAACCTCGTGGGTTTTATCCAGGTCCTCTGGTTTCCCCCACTGCTAAAGACCCCTACGCATAAGCGACTTATTGAATTAAAATTTAACAATATGTTAGTTCCGAAATCACCTAGTTTATGTCGAGTGAACGTTAAACCCTATTTCTCTCTCTCTGGTGAGGTTATTTAACAAGTCTGGCTTGTGGGTGGGTATGATTGCTACTGTTAAGGACTAAAATGTAAGTTTTACCAGCATATATTTTAATAACTTTTAGAACACTGCTGACAAGATGTAAATGACAATTTTGGAATTATAATTACAGATTTATCCTTAGTCTCAGATCTTTTGATAAAAACAAATGTGACTGTTTAAAATTCTGCTGTGAATAATCTTTAACCTTACTCAAGGGTCCCTATATGCATGGATATCTCTGACTAAATCTGTAATACATAATGGTTACAGTTGAAAATAGAAATTTAAAACCTTTACAAGAATAGTTTAGAGAAATGTATTTATCAATTAGAAGATTATTATGTAATTATAGACTAAGTTTACCATGGTTTATTGTCTTGTATGACAGCCTACAAAAAGATTTATTTCAGGATATACTGAATATATAAAGACATTTTGATTTACTGCATGATGAATTTACATCACTTTGGCATACATTTTTGTAACAAGGCATGCGCTGGGACCCGTAGTTCACAGTATTCACTCTTATTCATCTCAGTTAGTCACCAAGTTTTACAGGAAGATGTAGCGTCTCAGTAGGTAGAAATTTTGGGTCGCTCGCGCTAACCTGCTGGTCCCATGTTCGGTCCCTGCCTGGGCCATGACAGTTCATCAGGATTTTCCAGTGTGTCTCCCCATTTGTCAGTGTTGTAGAACCAAAGGCCTGGGCACGCATAGTCGGTTGGATGAGACAAAAAATTGAGATCTGGGGGTACACATTGACATGCCCGTATAAGAACCCTTGACAGATGGAATTAAAAATAAGAGTAGACCGTAGCGCTGCCATCTGTGCAAAATGTGTCTCATAGCACATAGAAATGGTGTATGCCTGTCTTCATTTTCCCATTTGGTGCATTTCCCATTTCTATATTTCACATTCATTCAATCCTTCATAATTTAGAAAATAACCCTTCACTATTCTCTGATTTTACAGATCTGGTAAGAGTTTTGTTTATTTTTGAAAAGGTCCTCCTAACACCTAATAAAACAAAACATTTCTGTTTGCATGTGAGAAATTTTTGTATTAATGATTTGGCTGATTTAAGCACACACACTTTACAAGGTTGTCCAAAGATGATAGATAGATAGATGTTTATTGCATCAAAACGTCCATGAAGGACAGCATGCATACATATACACTTAGACATAGTCATATACATTCAATAATACATATTACATAGACAACTCAATACATTCATACAAACAGTATACTACATGTACAACTGTACATGTATATCAAATAGTAAGTGCAGGAGGACCGCACTACATGCAAAACAAAAATCTGCAAGATAAACCTGCGGACAAGACAGAAAATAGACATTGCACCAAATAAACAAATATCACAAATCAAGTGAATGGAAGGGGTTTCAGTTACATGTAGTTGCCACCATATTTGATTTAGCTCTCTTATCAAAAGCCAAAAACACATATAAAGCCACTGCCTTGGCAATCAATTTTGGTGGTGTAAAGAGATTAATAAAATTGTAGGAAATCTTAGGATTTGCCGAGAAGGCTGGGTATAAATGGGCTTGGCGTATTTCTTCATACTTGCTACAGTATAGCAAAAAATGATATGATAATGGTTAAAACATGATTACATTGTAATGATATTAGAATGCTATTATCAGTCATATGAGCTAATCTCAAATGTGCCAATTATTGAAAATAGATGTACCTTTTTGTTATTAAAGATACATTATATAAGATTTAGATAAAGAGCTGCCTAAAATTAAAAAATTTCAGGGTTTTTTTTTAACATCTATTAGATCTACACCGACATAAGAAAAACAACTAAAACATCCCATTGATGAGACTGCTTACTGCCCTCTTCTGAGAAACTTTGCAATGACATTTTATTTTAGCAGAGAGAATATATACTCCAACAAAGCTTTTTTAATCTTTACCAAAACAACCACAAGATTTAAACAAACCCACAAACTTTGGAAGGGATTCAGGACACCAATTTTTTTTTTTTTTTTTTTTTCTTAATTTTTTATCTTCTCTTCTCTTGGTTGTTTTAGTAAGTTATCTTTGGATTTCTGCAAATTGCACTTTTTGCTCTAGGATTAAATGTTGTGTACTATGGTATCTGTATTTGTTACAGGATATTGACATGGCTCCAAGCCATCAAACATTATGCTATTCCCGTCATATATTTACATCTAGGTCAGTTCACAAAAATCATTCAGCTCTGAAAGAAATTACATAAACACATTCACATCAATTTCAGGATGACTGCTTGCTTTCAGTCTATTGTACATATAGTTGTCCATGGGAAATAGCAACTATCTAGATCTGCCCCTTCAGATTACTAAATACAATACCAGCTTGAGCAGATGGTATAGATATATTCTCTTAGGTTTTTTGGGTACATGTAGGTTGTTTTTAATATTGATAGACCCCTTAACAACCATAACAAATTAATTAGACTATACTTCGTTTTATCACATTAAAGATGGGTTCCCGCGTACAAACTAGGTGATTTAATGGTATATATGGACTAAAAAGATATTTAAACTAATTAATTTGTCATAATTTTGCTTCAAATCCTTCTCAAACATTGTAATTCCAAAGGAATGTCCTGCTATAAAAATTCAATCAAACTAGGTCATGTTTACTTCACGTGACTTACCTCTCTTGGAAGTCAGAGGAGAATTCATTGCATACATAAGACGATGTTGTCTTTAATCGCTTACTATTTATTTCAAATATCGAATCCTAATTAAATTCTCGGATTATCCACTACCCGCGTCTTTTTCCATCATTTTTATCTCAGAAAGTGTTGTACGTCTAACTCTTCATAAAGTTTATCAACTTGTACATCAAGCGCTCAATGTTCGCGTGTGACCTTTGACATCATGCGTGCTGAAATTCCTAATCGTCGGACTGTTGATAAGGTGAACCCTTACGTTTTTGTCCTGTATACACTCCATTAGTGTTTTTAGGGGAATCCAGTATTTTTCTAGTAAGATTAGATATCTCTACTTTCCATATATACCAAAATTACCATACTTTTATTGGAAATAACCACCTGATAAATACTTTTCTGAGAACCCATCTTTAAAGATACATAAAAAGATAATGAACAATTATTTTATTCTGGGCAAAGTTATGACTATCTGAAGATGAAATGTAGATCGTTTATTATCGTAGTAACAGTGCTTGACAACTGAGATTAAGTCTTGATTAACCATTTTATCGTTAAATTTGTAAATGTCACTGGTATTCCAATCCATTTAAATCTTAGCCATCCGATTGTGTAGATAGTTGATTATAAGCTTGTCATGTGAATAAATGTCTAAATGGTAATTTATATAAGATTTGAAGGCAGAGAAAGACCTGCAATAGACAGATTTAGCTCTTAGATAATGCACCTTTATATTATTGCAATTCTGTCAAATGATAGAAATTGTGCTGTATCATAAAAAAGAAAACTATGCAATAGATTCAGAATCAAGTTAAACAAGCATGCATCAATAATAGCAAAGGTCGGCAGGAACAGTCATAAAAAGGAGATCATTATGGAATATATGAATAATCAATAATAATAAGTGAGTATATGACATGGGTTTTTCTGTACAAAATTGCAGTGGATCATAGATACATGTAGTAGTGTGTGCTGCAATAATTGAATTATTTACCATGTATGGTGAGCAGTTATATGAATTCTGTTCAAAATTGAGAAGGTATTCAAACCAATGCACGAGTTCACCATTAACTAGGGTTCAACATTAACTACGTACAAGCCTATAAATAATGATTATATTCATATAGTGCATTCTTCATGTATTTAATAAAAAAAACTAATCAATAATTATGAGTCAATCAGTTGTATAGCATTTAAACAGCCAAGTTTTTAAGCGACACTTGAAAAGTTGGAGAAAGTCTAAGATGCTCAGGAAGAGAATTCCATAAAGTTGATGTTGTTATCGATTGTCAGGTTTTTGATCCAAATGTTTTAAAATTGGTTTTCGTCACATTCAACAAGTGTTTACTACCCGAGCAAAGAGTTCTAGTTGGTTGATATGGAACCACTAAGTCTTCTAGGTAAACAGGTGTAATTTTATGAATAGTCTGATTTATTAAAGAAGGTATCCTTTCATTCCCCTGAAGCCAATGAATTGTATTTAATGCAGGATTGATGTAGTCTATTCGTTTCTTCCTTTAAATGATGCAAGTGGCATGATTCTGAATTCTCTGTAATATGGTGAGAGGTGCACTTGAGGTAGACCAGACATTAAACTATTACAATAATCTATACGTGATAGAATAACCAACCTTGATAATGGCAGTAGCATTCATTATATGTTAGCAGTGGTCTGATGGACTCAATATGTAGATGATAGTTACTGATTTAGCAATTTATGTGATTGATGTGGTTCTCAAAAGTTCATCCTGAGTCAATATAAACATCCAAATTCTTCACAACAGTTGACACTGGAATGATCACATCTCTAAATATTGGAAATTACATATTTTTTTATTCTGTTTGACCAAAGAGTTCTTCTTTTTTTTTCGTCATGCAATTTTAGTATGATATTGGAAGATATCCATGTTTTAACATCAAGACACTTATCTAGCTTTAAAATAGTTTCACATTTGGTAGATGCTGTACGAAAACCACCAAGCAACTAAAAAAAAGCATGTGTCCCTCTAGTGCCTTTTGTTGTTGGTTTTTTTTCACCATTTTGATTGATGTTTTTAATACATGTCTGACACAAAGTCAAAGTCTCAGAGGTACATGTACTTGTTCACTGTAGTGCCTGACATTTTCTCTTATATAACTAAATTTGTTATTGCCAGGCCAGATTATACAAACTTCCAAAATAGATTAATGTACTGACTGCCTCTAAGTCAATGTCATTTCAGCATGTTTTACTAATTTGTAATATAATTAAAAATTTTACAATGTGAATCAGCACTGTCATCATTCATTTAGCATAACACACCTGTCAACAATTTTATTTATTTCATTGTTAACATATAACAATAATGTAAATATATTACATTTAAACTAGTGTATTATTTCTTTTTTCTTTACTTCTTTAGTCATATTGACAAAGACACAATTTGTCTTATACACCTCATATCCCCTTTTTGTGACCTATTGATTGGACACAATTTCTCTAGCCACCTCGTCTCACCTATCACCTATGTGACATATTGATTGGAAACAATTTTTGTAGCCACCTTCCATCCATTGGTAACCTTAAAAAAAAATTGAATTGTTGTTTTGACTAAACATTAAATGCCCCATACCTTTCTGTTAAACACTCAGCTTCCATTTATGATCACTGAGACTTTGAATCAAAGTTGATGTATAGTTGCATGTCATCAGCAAATAAATGTGCATCTACTCCATATTTAGCCACGATTCTTGTCATTGGTTGAGTACGAAAGTGGCTGAAATTATATACAGTAGTCATTCATTAGCTGTACTGGGAGTACATTAACCCATACACCACTATGATAATACACATATGTTTGGCTATGTCTTTTTACGGGTGATTAATCGAAGACATGTAATTTTGGAGGAATATTACTGGCGTAAATTTAAAGCAGGTACGGGTTGGTATACGTTTTCATTCTATTGTATTACGAAAATATGTAATTTTGTAGGAATATTACTGACATAAATTTGAATACTGTACGAGAATTAAATATGAAAAATAACAAGGTGCATCTATTTTTATTATGTACGAATTTAATATTTTTTTTGACGCATCATTTTTAACTGTGGTCTGAATCCATCTGCTTAAATGATGATAAGAGTTATATGCCCCTTTATTTCGGTAAAAATGCCTGAAAAGAAAAATTCTGAAATGGCAACACTGACATAAATCCAACCAGCCATGGATGATGTATGTATAGGATATTAACCTACCCGAGGTTGATATGGTACAGAACGCGCGGGCTCTTCCATTAAAAGGCAACAACGATTGGATAATTGCTCGATAGTTTCCGCCAAATAGCGAAAATTACCAAAGTAATTACGTGCATGTTTTTGTTTATACGTCGCCATTTTGGACTATTGAATTGAAAGCAAAAACAAAATGGATAGTAATACGAAGTCAGACGAATAATCAATCGACGAGGATCTATCCAAAGCCTGCAGAAAATTTGGATCAAAAGGCATTCTTTTCCAAGAATTCTGACAGTGAACCATGATTGAAGGTTTTCGGTATGTTCAGAGAAGGATTTGACCGACTGTTTTAAGTGGACTGTACCCAAAAATACTTTACAAAGGAACTCTTGGGCGATAAATACTTTCAAGTCTTGTAGTGTGTGGAGAAATAAACGCAATGTGGACGAAAGGAAAATTCTGAAAGAGGTCTTAGACATGGATAACCGATCTAAATACATGTATGTCGATAAGTACGCCGTCTATTTCGGTCCTAAATGTTAGAAACTGTACCATAACAAATTTTAATTGTCAAAAGAATAAAAATTTATTTCTGTGTTTTTTTTGTATTATTTCGATCATCTACGTCATCAGCGGTTGATATGAGCCGAATATATTGACCTGAGATGACGTCATTAGCGGTTGATATGAAATATCAACCTGTCATGACGTCATCAGCGGTTGATATGAACGAATATATCAACCTATGATGATGTCATGACAGGTTGTTATGAGATATAACTGCTATGGACATCAAAGTAAAAACTACCGCCAGTTGTATATATATATCACTTATTAATAGTTAACCTCTTAACATGTTAAGTGACAATAATACCTACTTAATGACAACTGTCTGATTTCTAATCATTTTCACTGACTACAAACATTTTGCATATACAACATGAACATTTAGATCTGTCTGCGGCAGATAAATTCATTAATAAAATTCATGTGTTCATAAGTAAACAATACCAATTTTACAGTGTAATAAATATGACATGTATTACAATTTATCAGTTATCAGCAATAAGGTCATGGTAGTTGAGAGGTAGGGCAGGTCCGTTTCTCACTTATCAGGGGTTGGCACCTGTTGGGCTTGGCAGTCGTCCAGGCAAAATTATCCACCTCACATTGCACACATAACTATAAAGATGAAAATTACCAAGTACCGTTATTCTGTTGACAAGACATTCTAATTTCAATCAATTTGTCATTATGTTATGCAAGTCATCTGAACAGCTTCCAACAAGTGAGTCAACATGAAGCACATTGGAAAAAAAAAAAGACTAAATTTGCATCAATTTGTGCATCACAAAAAGACATGACATGTTGAAAGTTTATACAAGCTTTTATCTCCAATAAACAATGTCTGCATTAAGGTTGTTAAGAACAACTTTTGTGTTTCAATTTCTTATTGGAAGAAAGCTTTAATAATTATTACTTGGAATAGGAGCTTGATGATGAATTGGTCGTAGATCCAGTAAACCCAGATATCTAGAATGGAACCTTTGGGTTTAATGCTTTTTAAAATGTTTTAACCAAAGGTGACTGTTTGAAGAATTTAAAGTATGTTATGTCAATGTCTACATCAAATGCAATCGACTTTCTCTTCACCTTGGGGTGTGTACTCGGTCCCTTTCTTTTTGTAAACACACTCTGTAGTGTATGCCATATGTTTTCTATTCAAATATTTCCGAGTGTAAGTTTTTGAAACGATTTTATTGCTATCCACACAAGTATTTTGAGGTCATACTGACTATTGATTGTTTACTTTTTTCCACGGTAAATATAAATAGCAGAGGTTCATGTTGTCCTTATAAAACAAGTCAGGTTATGTAACTCGGTCAGTTTGAAACTAGTTATTGTTGTTTATGCCATAAGTAAATATTTATATGCCCAGATTCGAATTGGCAGAGTTGTCTGGGTCAGACTGATCAGTTAGAAAAATGTAAACATCAAAAGGAGCAATCATCTATTAAGACAATTATCTGAATTGTTCTAAAGGGTACCATACTTTTTTTTAAAAAAAACAACAAGATGACAGAGTTTTTAACATCCTGTGTCATTGTATACCCAAATCTGTTTGCATGGAAACCCTTAAATTATTAAATTGTGAAATTTCTAATCAGGGAAAAATAGAATTTAATAATATGTTGATGTTTGTATAAAGTTTAATAAGGATATCTCACACGGTTTACGAGTTATGCTCCGGAAGACGGAAGGAGTGCATTTCAATATCTTCACTGCACTTCAAACAACGCCAGATACAATAGTGTCTGATTATGTGTATTCAAATATGTTCAGACATCAAATAAAAATCCATATATCCTATGATGTTCACAGATTTCCTGAATCAACGCTCCAAGCTTCTATTAAGCCAAGTGAGTGGGACACGGTACAGTGGATCAATGCAATGTTGGTAAAAGATTAACTGGGTTAATGGGGTAGTACCTATACATGACTTGTCATTTCTACACTACAGTCCAAAAAGTATGATGATATTCCTTGTTTGCGGGAGCCGTGTTGGCTTGGTGAATATGCCACTGACTCCCTAACCAGGAGGGTCCAAGCTTCCTCAGGGTTTTCCAGCCACATGTTTTGTAGTCAAAACCATCTTGTCGTTCAGATGTGATAAAAAAGTCTCTTGTATATCACTGACAGGCACAGGTCATGAGCCAAGCAACACCAGTGCCACCCACTATCACCATCAATTGGGAAAACCTGGAAGTCGTCAACCAATTCCAGTACCTGGGCTCAACAGCAACAGACACACTCTATCTAGAGACTGAGATCAACAATCCTGGCTAAACTATCCAAGCGTGTCTGGGAAAACAAACTTCTGACTTTTTCCAAGGTCAAGGTCTACCAAGCTTGCGTCATCAGCACTCTGCTTTACGACACCGAATCCTGGGCAGCTTATGCACATCAAGAAAGGAAACTTCAAGGCTTCCACATGAGATGTCTGCGCATGTTCCTGGGTATCACTTGGTATATAACTTGCTAACAAAGCAGGCTTACCCTCTATGTACACCAACCTCTGTCAGAGACGCCTGCGCTGGATAGGCCATGTCCACAGAGTGGATGATTTCCGCCTTCCCAAAGACCTCATGTAGTGACACAACTAGCTGGGAAGCCCATGTTGCAGACAGAATAGCCTGGAAAACCCTTGTATCAAATGAACTGACCTTTGGTGAAAACAGGGGGTTGAATGGCTAAATGGTTAGTGTGTGCGCGCTGTATCATAAAATCTGTCATTGAGTCAACTAGCGTGGTTTCGATTCCCCGGTTGTACGTGACGAGGAGTAGGGTTGCCTGTCCAACCTCGTGGGTTTTCTCCGGGTCCTCCGGTTTCCTCCCACTGCTAAAGACCCCTATGTGCAAGCGAATTATTGAAATAAAATTAAACCATATGTCAGTCCCAAATTGACCTAGTTTGTGTCGAGTGGACGTTAAGCCCCATTTCTCTCTCTTCGGGTGAAAACAAACACAAAGATCAAGCAAAACAAAAAAGACTTAAGACTTGACAAGAGTAAAGCCAGCCAGCATCAGCCTCACAACCAATCCGACAGTGCACCAACCTTTACATACGACGGCTGCAGCCGGAAATGCAAATCCAGGATCCGCCTGTACAGCCACAGCAGACGATGCTCCTGAACGACCTCAAAAGGCGCAACTCAGTAGTCATTGACTGAAGGATGTCCATTATCATTGCAATCATTTTATACATCAATAAACTATTGTATATTGTTGACATTCAGAACCCAACCATGTAACTTGGCTCCCCATTCAATAATCTGGATGTCATGGCTATGTCTGTGTATTGATAAAACCTATATATTGAAGTTTGTGGTTAGTCTGGAATCAGCCCACTAGTAATATTGTCTGTGATTACACAGTTCTTCATTATTAAAGCATAATAGATTATTGAATCACCATATTAAAGGTTAAATGAGCCTTAAAGGGAATATAAAGTAGATGGATAAAAATGATATGTGCTTAAAGGCCTTTTATGCCATTATACAAACCAAACCAGTAATATATAGTGTGTACTCGTCAAGGTCTGGCTGGTTGATTGATAATGTTGAGAGAACCCTCGACAAAATGTCGAAACGCATCTGACAGTATCTGCACGTAGCAGATTGTGGATTCAATTGGGACAATCCACTCGTAACGTTTTGCACAACAATGGGAACCTGGCATAAGCTATAGTAAAATTTGTCGTAAATAAAGATTGTGTGACAAAAATATATTGTAGAAATATATATTTATTTTACGGGCAGTTTTATCTTCTATTATATTAGATTAATTTCTATTACGAATATGATATGTCATTATAGAAACTAACCAATAATGTGAACTCGTTAAGGTCTGACTGGTTGTTAATCAGCAAGCATAAAATATCACAGTGCTTGTCCCATACAGTAAACATATTGTAAATGAAGAAGGTGTGACGAAAATACATTGTAAAAACAGCTTAGTAAAAGGGCAGGTTTTATTTTAGATTAAATTACATTAATTTCTATTTAGAATTTGCTTATTATTAAAAGGGCAGTTTTTATTTTAGATTATATTAGATTAATTTCTATTTAGAATTTGCTATAATGTCTCATGATATACGATATTCTTACTTTATCAGTATACCAGTTATTACACTACTTTAAGGAATTAAAATAAGATCCATAATATATCATGTATTGTTCTCCTGTCCTGCTGTTTAGAATAAACTGAAGTAAACCATAAATATACATGTACTTATGATACTTGGAAATACATGGGTGTGAAATAGTTATAGATAATTCATATGTAAATAATGTTATACAAATTTTGATAAACTAAAATGATGGTTATTTGTTGACTAACTAAAAAGTTTGACAAGATACTAATTAATGCAGGATTTGGGTCAATTCATGCATACATTACGAAAGTTTATTTTGCATGGTCAGAATTGTCAATAAAGTTATACTGCAGCTACAGCATAACACTCATTCCCAAAGAGTTCACAGCTTATCATTGTTGTAAATATTGGTTGTAATTATCGATTTTAATTATTTACAAATTCACTCTTTTTGTCATGAATCCTGATTTGGAAATTTACGATACGACCAAGCAATAGAGGTTTTGAACAACCCTCAAAAACCTGCTCTTCATCAAATTTTAAATGTCAAGGTTTCTTTTTCATTCACAGCAAATGTGTACACAGATGGGCGTATGATTTTCATCCCATCCGAACCACTAAGACGCTTAAACTAATAGGTTTTAAGTTCAAAGTTACTGTGAGTAGGTTAGAAGGTTACAAAGCTATCTTGGATATATCAAACAGGTTAATTCTGTACAGTTGACCTTTTTCTAGTCAGGTACAATTCTGAAGCTCTTGTACTTTGTATAAATGGTGGGGTGGGGGGCGGGATGGCCAAATGGTTAGCATGTGCGCGCTGTATCATAAGGTCTATCATTGAGTCAACTGGCGTGGTTTCGATTCCCCGGTTGTACGTGGCAAGAAGTAGGGTCGTCTGTCCAATCTTGTGGGTTTCCTTCAGTCCCCCCCCCCCACTGCTAAAGACCCATTTTCTCTCTCCCCCCCCCCCCCCATGTATAAATCTTGAAATGCACCAACTGGAAGTAGTATACATAAGATAAAGTAGGCCAGAGAAGGCAGAAATTTAACATTTTATTGATCTGTAAGTGCCACATATTCAATAAACAAAATGTTGAACATTAACCTGAAAAATAACAAAATCATTTACAATATTTTAATGTGTGGCCTTAGAAGTGCCTCTGACCAGAAGATCTTATAAATTCTTCAAAATACTATTTATTAGTAGAAATTCTTGGCTATAAGTCAACCACAAATTCCTATTGGTAAATTCCATTAAACCGCTGAAAACAGTTTTTATTTTAAAGTTTAAAATTATATGGACTGTTTCTTCAATTTGTATCCAAAACCCATTTTTACTCTGTATAATCTAGAACAGCCCCTTTTAAACTCTCAAGGCTAGGAGACCTGAATCTGGGTCAGATAATTATGTGAGTAATTGGGTTGAGTTTAATAGAGCCAGTGTGTGTATCAGGAAGCTAGTGTGTGCACAAGATAAATATATATTGCTATAACACATACTGAAGAGTAGTAAGAATATAGTCTTAAGGCTAAATTATTTCAATATTACAGATTTAAACAGGTTCGACTATTGTCTAGAACAACCTAGCTTCGTAGCTTCGTCTAGAGGCAGTCATGAAGGGCTGATTCTAGTCACAAACAAACTGTCTACAAGAAAAAACGATAAAGCTAGCAGCGATTAGAGTCTTTATGGTGCTAGTACCTCTGGGTAAATGCAACAGAAAAAAAGTTCCTTTGAGTTTTTCCGGCACGGTTCCCCTTGTCAGTGGTGTGGGACAAAGAGCATTTAAAGGCAGTGTCTAAAAAAAAATGTAAACAGTTGGAATTCGAAATAAGATTAGGCTGTAGCATCACTGTCAAGACAAAATTTCCCTCATATGCCGTAGTAAACCCCTCTTCATTAGCCTATCTGATGAACATTTCTATAATTACCACAGTACTAGTAGTAGAATTAGGTCACCTTATACTTATGTGATATCTCATGGATACTTTCATTCCCTATAGGAGTGGTTAATGCCTGCACGTTGCATCATAAGATCTGTCAAATGGCATGGTTACGATTCCCTACTTCTATGTGACAAGGAGTAGGGTCACCTGCCTAACCCGTGGGTTTTCTCTGGGTCCTCCAGTTTCCTTCCACTGCTAAAGACCCCTATATGACATGACTGGAGATTGATTTTCTACTGAGGGTATTGTTACCAATTGTTATATTTTTTAATAAAGTAATGTAAATATGTGATTATGCATAGCAAAAGATATTTTTGGTATGTTGATAAAGGCGTGGATGATTTTGCACTCAACTATTCAATGCTCTAATGTATTTGAAATGTATTTGTTTAATCTCTGTTGTTGATAGTACGGTTCCAGTTGGATAAACTTTGATTAACGATATGTTTTGATCGGACTCAAATTTGTGAAGCACACTTGACGTTTTTAATTCCTCACAACAATATTTTTCGTTAACGGTAAATGTTATTTAGGTTTCATCTAGAATGGTTTAATCTTCAGTGTTCCAGCTTTAACATTTGGCCATTTACAGTTTGAATCAATTGAACAATGTATTTAAAGTTTCATAGATCTTCTACTTATTATACAAGTCTGGACATAATTAAGGATCCTGTCACAGATTGTGTCCAGACTTATTGTTATAGGAAACTTATTAATTGTGTCGTTGAATGATATACATGGTCTTTCATAATGTAAGCTTAAAAATTAAATCGTGTTCTGAAAACAAGTTATTATAGTACTATACTGCCGAGGAACCGAGCATGACATCATTGCTGCCTTCTTAGAATTGTGAGGTCATGTCAAAAGTCTAAATTAGTTACTCGATGTGCAATTGTACAATGATCAAGCCTGCCAAGCTTTTTATATGGAGATCGTACTTGAATTGGAACAGCCTTAGGCATTTTTCGAAAACCTTGCCCCCAATGGCATATTCTAAATATAGATATATTTATTTATCGCTGTACAAGATTTTAAGCTGCCTATGAATGTAAAAGACAATAAAATATAGCTTAACGTGGTACATGTATCTTTTCTATTTTTCTCTTTTCTCACTTCTTTTTCACAACAGAATCATTATTAAATACCGGTGTACATTTCTTCAAAGTTGAAGTTTCCGCCAGTAGTTAAAAGTTAAAAGCAATTTTATTGTCAGATGATGCGATATATAACAAGCCCAACTCCAAAATATGTTTCATGAAGTCTTATTGATAGGCTTGTTTTGATCTGATCAAGGAGATCATTTAGGGTTTACACTTTGATTTTGTTTTCTGCATTAAATGTTAAGTAATCAATCTGAGTATGTTAGCATAGAATAAGCCGTAAGAAATTTGATATTTTCTGAAAAATGTGAATCGCACACAGTTATTTTTAAGAGTGCAGTTCTAATGATGTGGATAAGTTTGATAATATAACCATAATATAACCATACCAAATGAACTCTGTATGGTTCTATATGTGTATATAGAACAAAATTTATTCAATATGCTAATACATTGTCCTCATATCAGAATGCATGCATATGTGTCATGATCACTATATTTAAAGTGCATGTACTATAACCCATATCTAGAGTATACATTATAAAAATAGTAGAATATATTCCTTAAAGGTTGATGACAAATAATGCTTAATATAAGTAATATATAAATTTGCTTAATCGTTATATCAATATTATAAGTGACCATTGTTATTCCATTCTGTATAAGATATTAGCAGTTATTTCACAATTGGTTCATTGATTGCTACTTCTTTACTCTTATTGTTTGATTGTAAACTAAGTGATGTTAAGAAACTGACCTATTTATTCTATTTATTCATTTGAAGTAGGTCTATAAGGAAAACATACCCTTTTATCTGTTTAGAAAATACTATAACCCTAACTGGACATTTTATCTTTGTCACTGTTCTTATTAAAACAAATTATGACCCAGTTTATAGTATGAAAACCAAGCATTATTAGGTGTGGAAGCAATAGACAATACTGTTCAGTAGGTGTAAAACTAGTCGTCCTACTTTTCCGCTCTATCTGAGCTTATTAAATCATGCATGCCCCACACAGTGTGCTATAAGGGACTTTTTTTGCCCAGACAACACTGCTATGGCTGCTGAACATTATTTCCGATTCAATGTGTACAAATTCAGATCTGAATGACTGCCCGACTGGTAAGACCGGGATCGAAACCGGGATCTCCCAGTTTACAAGCCAATACCTTACCAACTGGAGCTGCTCCCTCATTGGAATTGTCAGACTAGTCGTAGAGGGAACCCTGATAGAACTCTTAGAGTTGTCCGTCAATTTTTATGCATGATTATTGTCCCTGATTATTGTCCCTGACACCAATGAAATGAAAGCCATCTTTCTCAATGCTGCTGGTGGCCATATTTTATTACTTACAATGTTTTTAGACATGATTGCATTAGGCTTACATATAGTATAATAGTATAGTTAAACATACATTATGCAAGAGCTAAATCTGTCTATTGCAGGTCTTTCTTTAGGCCTGAAATGTTATCTAAATTATTATTTAGACATTAATTAACTTATCCCGACCATAATCAACTCTCGATGTCAACGCTAGCCTGTGATGTTTACTGGATTACGATACCATTTTCTGCTCCACTTTCATTCTTGATTTAATCATGAAATGGATAATTGAGACTATGTTTTTTTATCGTACCGACTTTAGTAATGATGATCGAGGCTAGGCCGAAAATCCAATCGCTAAAATCTTGGTTCAGAGTGGATCAATTTGACTGAAATTTTCAGCAAATTCCCTTTGCATTATCTAGTTTTTAACTATTATAGTGAGAACTGCCAGCTCTTTATCTAATCTCCCATAATGTATATTTAAGGTTACACAGAAATGATCTGGTAGTTAACAAGATAAAACTCTACTGTCATGTGTCTGCAAGAAGTAGATCACAAACCGAATTGTTAGAGGATATACATACAATGATGCTGGACAATATATATGTATATACTCCACTTGAATTCAAAATTCAACAAAATCAACTTTCATGTCTAGCATAGATTAAGAATGATCTAGTCATTTAAATGAAATTTTAATTAAAAAGTAGATCTGGTTTGACTGTAAAAGATGAAAGTAATTCCATCTGATTTCCAAGATCAGAAGAAAGCTATAAACTGGAATTCTCATTAAACCTTTTATTATGGTATCTACCATGTTTTGGTAGACTGCTACCATAATAGCTGATTAACAGGAAAAATGAAGAACAGTTTTCCTTTGATTTATAGGTAAAAAAACATGTGGTTTTGTTCATATATCTGGGTCGTTATTGATGATAACTTTATAGGTAAAAAAAAACATGTGGTCTTCTTGTTTATATATCAGGGTCATTATTAATGAAAACTTGTTTACAACTGTTTTGTTATAAGAAGTAAAAAATGTGCATGAGACAAGTTATTGTTACTTTTTTTTCTTGGGGGGGGGAGTAGTCTAGTTGTCTAATGCATGGTGGGGGGGGAGTAGTCTAGTTGTCTAACGTATGTGCTTTAAACCATATGGTCTGTCATTTTGTCAAAATAACCTAGTTTCGATTCCGAAATAATGCTTCTGATTTTAATAGACTTTTATCAAGTATCTGTTTTATTGAAAATGGATACAGGGAAGTCTAGGTCGTTTGATGTGTTTTTGCTAAGAATACACGGTAAGAAAATGTGATATCACCAAGGGAATTTTGAAATGTTATTCATTTTGAAAAATGTTGGCACTGGGAGATAATTAGATACTTTATCTACTGGAACTTTTACATTTGCAATTTTTAATTATGTAAACCAGATCAAGGTTGAACAAAAGGCAATATACTCATTTGTCTCATTTATTTGGCTGAAGAATATTACAATAAATTTGGAAGCAGTAGTATAAAGGGGGGGGGGGAGAGTCAGTGCATTTGGGAATAATGGTGTTAAAATGGAACTTGTGCAATGAAGTCAAAGGTTTAATGAGAAATATGTAGATTTAGACTTTTATTCACATGACAAGCCTATAATCAACTCTTTAGGCCATTGGATGGTCAAGATTTTTTATGGATTGAAACAATCGCCATTTAATGATTTAATTTTAAAATGGATAATCAAGACTGTTTATTATCTTAACACGGGTAGAAATAAAATGAAATGAGGTTTAATGTCCTAATGTTTGCTCCGGCTGGACTAATGAAAACAAGAGGTAGCAATCAAAAATCAAGACTATGCTCTTCATACCAAAATTTCCAACATTCATAACTTTGCTTAGAATAAAGTAATTTGACTGAAATTTGCGACAACCCTTGTGAACACCCCCCGGACAACCTATCTTTATGACATTTTATCAGTGCTCGCGTTGGGTTCCATTTTTTTGACAGATTTTCCTTTAAATTTAAATTTACTTCCTTTAAGTATTTTTTCCCCACTATTAAAAGAAACATTAATTGTTTTGTTAAAATTTATAGTAATTTTTATTACATTTTTAGTTACAAAGTATTTATTTAATCAAATCTGCTGTTATTATCAGAGATAGAAGAAGTCTTAGATGTGTCACCATAAAGTGGTATTGTGGTATTGTTATAGATTTTTATAGATCCGTCAACACTGGCACAATTGATAATGTATGTCACAAAATACATTACCCTACATGTAAGTGATCTGCCTCAAGGTTAGCTTGACCCACATTGGCTAAAAGTACTATTGGGATCCAGCTATAAAATTACTTCAAGTGTTTAAATGGCCATAAATACCATATAAGAAAGGGTTGGGTATATATTAGGCCGCATTTAATTAATTATTTGTTTCTCATGACCTGTGTTTGTGAAATATACATGCTACATGAGGTAATTATTAATTATTGAGATTGAATTGAACATTTTTGAGTTTAATGCTGTTTCTATTTCCGCAATAACTAATGTTGGTTATTTGGTCATTGAAAACTCAACGGTAACTGGCGTTCACGATTTATTCACATTTAATAAAAATTTTATAGATTAAAATATATGTTGCAAAGTAGCCGGTCATCGGAAGAATAATAGGTCTAAATTATTAGTGATACGCTTCTAAGTTAACCATTCGTTAATTCATTCATTCTTGGCATTTCATTTCTTTATCTTCCCCAACTTTGATAGGTTATGAAATTAACTGTTCCAATCAGGTTGATGATTTGTTCTGACATAAATATTTAAAAGCATACCTTTGGATTTTTGAATACAACATAAGTTAGATTATTTAACATGTCAGTCCAAAGAATTTATTACACATGTGTTCGGTTCTCTAACCGTGAAGGAAGATAGTGCCAATAACCCTGTATATGTTAATTGTCTTTAACTTTGACCCCATCGGCACATGGCATGGTGATAATATAAATACTTTTATGATTCTGTCTATCTTCATTAAAATATTCACATTTATAAATATCTTTGTGTCCTTTTTAGACTGTGTTTATAGAGTGTTCATAAAAAAAACGTGAAGTAGTGTCAATCAGTCGGTAGGCCTCATGGCAGCATTTTTGGAACGGGTCACAGAGTGCTAGTCACATAAATAAAATATTTTAGCTTTTATTACAATTGACAAGTTGTCAAGTGCCTTATGAAGTATGTATGTTATCTTTGGTGAAAGAAAATGCTGCAGAATGACAGATATGATACCCTTTTTTTAACTTCCTGTTTCACGTATGGACTTCCTATATTTTTTCACGTTCTACAGTGTCATGTTTATCGATGAATAGTGGATTTTAATGCGTCAATCAATTCATTGTTAATATTTGAAGGTAAACAAATATAGTTTTACAAATTTTACAGGACGAATTTGTGACCTCCCTAAATTTGACCAATTAATTATTGTAGTGCGTAATTATTACGGATGAAAATGGACATGCGGATGGGTCATGAGAAACAAACAATTAATTAATTAACCGCGGCCTTACATTCAAGTTATTTTGCCAATTTGCAGTATGTGCTTTGACATTTTGAATCATCTGTGCTGTATTATTATACAATTTGTTTTGTTTTATTTGATGTTTGGTTATTTAACTTGGGGGTAGGGTAGGGGTGGGGGGGGGACATAAATCAAATGAAAATAGAATTTGTTATTAATCGAGATGGAAAGGTATATATAGAGAATCTCCTACCAGTCTTTTTTGATATCAAAAAATATCTACACAAGTTAAAAAAGTAAGAAAAAACGAGGCTCTGCCGAGTTTTTTTTTACTTTATTAACGAGTGTTGATATTTTTGTATATCAAAAAAGACGAGTAGGAGATTTTATTTATCATTCAATCCCTTGTTACATGCACAAATAGATAAATATAATTCTTTGCTGTAGATTTCACTTTTACTGAACATTACAGCGCAGTGATACATCATTTTTTGACAGCAATTCAACCATTGCAAAGTCCTTTATACTGACCCAGTGTTTCCATCAAGGTCAATTGAATAACAATAGTTCATTTTTAATAAAAAAAAAAGTTACTTTTAATAAGAAATGAACTGTTCTTTGAAAATAAAAAAAAGTAGTTCCTTTTCAACTGACCAATCAAATGCTTGTAAAACGATATCTCCTAAGGAGATATCGCAGTAGATTATGAAATATATCGCACAAGCGATATCTACTGTAGAATGTATTATTGGGTGATAAAATAACTTGGTCCACTCTGTATTTGTAATAGGTTATCATAAAATAAATATGCTTACTGACAACTCAAGAATGTTGCTTTATATGGTCAATCAATGGTAACCAACTCCTGTATTATTGCTAACCATTTAACATGACCACATTTTAAAGAGTACTCCATTTGTCATCAATAAAATTACAAAATAAAAGTGTCTATGATTCTGCTTTTTACTTTGAACAAATTTTAAGTTAATTATTACTGTACCGTTAAGGTATAGGATTCTGCTCTACTCAAAAAGAATTTGCAAGCTACTATAGTTCCACTTTACTTTGAACAAAATTATGTTAAATGTACTTTAAACATGACTGCACTTGCTGTAAGAGATCAAATCTTGCTGTACTTTATTTACATCAATAAGAGTATTGTATTAGTCATAGTGTTACAGGATCTTCCTTTACAAAATATTATAATTTCCCTAATGCTTGATTTTACTTCTTTGGCCATTTGAAAAAAAAAATTTATTCAGAAATTCCAATTAGATTTTATATCAAATTTAAGTGTGTGTTGAAGAAGAACTATAATATGAATGAAAATTTTACTTTTTTTCTGCTTGAAATTATATTTTTCATTCATAAAACCCAATAGTCCTTTAATTCATTAGATTATATATCTGCTGCTAGAAAGAAAAGCTGCCTTAATGACAAATAAAAAATGGAGAAAGTTTTTAGTAAAATCATGGACCTTATAATACATAAGGTCCATGGTAAAACTGTTTCTCACAAAAAACATCTTAATTTACAGCCACATTAATGATTACTAAATTACATTGAAATGTGGTTGTATGAATTTAATATCCGATTGAACTAAATTTTGTTTTTTTGTTTTTTCAGATGTCAGAATCTGGTAGTGAAAGCCTGGACACATTTCAGGATTTAGGGGAGAGTGATGATTGTCATGATATGTCCATGGATGAACATGAGCATCCGCGGAAACGGTTAAAAAGCAAGGATGACAAATTGTGTGGTGTATGTGGAGATCGAGCCTTAGGTTATAATTTTAACGCCATTACCTGTGAATCCTGTAAGGCCTTCTTTCGAAGAAATGCTTTGAAGAAAAAGGTTGGTCATTATTTCACGTAGTATTGAAATGGTTATATAGGAATTATAGACTATATCACAGAACCATAGAACTAATTTTATCTTTTATGTTAGTCTCAAAATCAAGGCTGCCTAAGAATATTTGAGGCTCTTGAGTAAAGCATGTGCCCAGATGAGGGGGGCGAAATATCCTGACCATCCACCTCTACTGCAGACCATATTGTTTTTTTCGTACATGAAAAATTGTCCCATAACTTCTGAATTTATGAATTTTTTGGCAAATCCCCCAAACCTCTTAACTCCTGAACATGCCCCTAATGTGGATAACATTTTCTGAAAATGCATGGAGGGGGGTGGTTTGTTTAAAGTGGTAAAATCTCCAAAGATCTGTTACATGTCTGAGGTGATTGATCACATGATCATTTTGTATACACATATAGACCTCCATTTCACTACATAAACAGCACTGTAAATGATATAATTGTATCAATATTTGTATTTTCCAAATTGAATCTGGAGACTGTAAAATTCCTTAGATTAGAACTAATGAGTTAATGAAATAATAAACCCCTGTTCCATTCCTGTTTATGTCGATTAACAAATATATATGTAAATAGATATAATACAAGTTTGTAAGTGTGTATAGCCTATAAATACATCCAGATTTAGCCTACATGTAACTCAGTATGCGTTTGATATAACATCAATTTCATTGTTTGATAAGTTATATTTAGATTTTGTTTTATGGCAGGCAATATTCTCAAGGCAATAAGTATTCCAGTTTCCTAATTTTACATGGTCCCAGTTGCTTAATGTATCTATTGGTATTATCAAATCACAAAGCTGATATTGACATCAATCAAATTATATCTTGGTATTTGATTATCCATCAGTTTGACTTTTTGATTGGAAAAACTATTGCCAATTATTTTATCTTCTGTTAATGAAGATGCCACTATTTGTAAAGAGTCAATAAGACATCTACCGTAGATGGGGGGATCACGGTGGCTAAGCGGGTAAGACACTGGCTCGTTGGCCTGGAGGTTGGATATTCGATCCCTGCATTGTCCGAGAAAGTGCATTCAGATTTTCCGACATGGGTCTCTCTTGTCAGTGACGCAGGACGGAGGGCCTGACAAGGACAGCTGTCTAGTCGTTTGGATGGGACGAAAAACCGAGGTCCCCTGTACACATTGGCATGCACATAAAAGATCCCTTGACAGTTGGAATTCGATATAAGAGTAGGCCCCTAGTGCCGCTGTCCATACAAAATTTTCCTCATAGCACACTGTATGGCTTATGCCCGTCTTCATTAGCCCAGTTCAGAGCAGAACAGTAGGACATTAATCCTCATTTCATTTCACCACCGCAGATGTCTCATTGATTATTTACAAATAGTGGCATTGAAAAAGGATTCATTAACAGAAGATCTAATTATATTTAATATTATACTACTGCTATGAGTAATTATCTTATGATTTATTAAAAATCCGCAAGGTTTAAAGATATTCGGAAAGGCATCTAATTGGTGGCCTAAAAGGTAGTAGAACCATTACCTATTGGCTGGAAAGGACCATTGTTGTTCCTGGGAATATCCAGTTGTTGAAACCCATAGTTGTCTAGATGATTTGGTTTGTGATGGACGTCTATATGTATTGAAATTGACCAACTGACAAATTGAACTATGTCAGACAATTTACATGACACAAATTAAGCTTATTTGTGAGCATTACACAGCTTAACCCTTAACCGGTCATTGTCGACTATAGTCACCACAACGTTATTTTTTATAAGCCGCATTTGAGTATTTAGTTTTGTATTTAATTGATATGGCCACGCATGCGTGTCAGACAGGAACTTGTCTTGTCAAGGGCATTGAGAAAATCATGTCTTTGTTCAACATTTTTTGACGAAAAACGTAATTTAACGGTGTTGGGAACGTTAAAGATGCTCGAAGTGGTTGAAATACTTATGAATTATTCAGAATTGGATTATATCGATGACACCGATTCTGAAGACGATATTTCTGATGAAAAGGTTTTAGAATGATTTGCAAATTATAGATCAACTTATCCCCAGCAACTTTTTTATTGGTGTCAAGAGTCTATCACTTATAATTATTCGGCAGTAGTCGATTGAAATAGGCATACAAAATATTTCACGTCAGCCTTTATTTAGCCTGACCACTTGATGTCATAACTTCAAAATGACGGCGACCGGTTAAGGGTTAAAACACCAGAAACACAGTCTTAAAATTGTAGTCTTTCTTGTGTAAAACACTAAAAAGTTGACGTAGATGTATTTTCTGAAAATATTTTTCGGACTGGTAAATTCAGAGATAGAGAGAAAGAAATGGGGTTTATCGTCCACTCAACACAAACTAGTTCATTTCGGGACTAACATATGGTTCAATTTTATTTCAATAATTGGCTTACGTGGGGAGGGCTTTTTTAGCAGTGGGAGGAAACCAGAGGACCTGGAGAAAAACGAGTTTTGACAGGCGATCCTACTCCTTGTCTTGTACAGGCAGTGAATCTAGCCATGCCACTTGACTCAATAACAGATAGTGATGGTCCGATAATCGGTTTGAACATTGGTAATTGGCCGATAGGTGGCCTATCGGGAGAAATCGGACCGATACACGGCCATTTTGCCGATACTTGAGTTGCCGATAGCTGTTATATAAAAGACTCTGTAATTACCTTTGAAATATTAACCGAGTTGTGAACAAATCATTATTTTGCTTGACACACGGTGCATCTTTATAGCCACGCACACGTTGCTATTTAGATGTACCAGTAATACAAGACTCTCATAGGGGACGTAAAAAGGAAAGAATAAACATTTTAAACAATGAAAAATCCTTACTGGTCTCCATTATATAAATAGCCACGCGCACGGCAGAAATGAAATGAAATGAAATGGTGTTTAACGTCCTTCTGTTCTGCTCCTATACAGTGTGCTATGAGGGAAATTCCAACTGCCAAGAGTTCTTTTACGTGAATCCAATGTATACACGGGGCCACGTTTTTTTCTCGTTACATCCGAAGGACTAGACAGCTGTTCTTGTCAGGCCCTCTGTAAGGTATCACTGACATTAAGGGGAAACCACGCCGGAAAATCTGGATAAACTTTCTCGGCCAATGCAGGGTTCAAAAATCCGACCTCCAGGCTAGCGAGCCAGCATCTTACACACTTAGCCATGTGATCCCCCCCCACACACGCACGGCAACCAAAATAAAAGTTTTATTTTGGTTGCCGTGTGAGTTGCTATTTAGACGTACCAGTAATACAAGACTCCCATAGGGGTTGTAAAAAGGACAGAATAAACAGTACAAAATCCTTACTGGTCTCCATTATTTTTTAAATCCTTATTCACACTGTTTGAGAGTTCGGTTCTATCAGTCCAATTTTTGAGAATACCATTTTTGCACATGTACAGACAGACATTAATGTACAACAGTCTAACCGATAAACCTTTTGATTGGAATAGGGAATAAGCCAATTGCATGATGGTCAAATTTTGACATAATTTGTATCATTAAATAATAACTTTTAATATAGATCATACTACCAACAAATGAGTTTCCATTAGATGGTTTTATTTTTAACTATAGTTCTAGAAATGGGGGTAGAATGTCACGTGATTGCCACTGTTGACAGGTCAGGAAGCTATCGCTTTGATGTTTCATTCATTACCGCATGAACCATTCCGACATCTATTATTGACATACAGGTGCCGATCACTCAAGGGAATTATATCGTATATCATAATCAACACTTAAAATATGATAATCTCGACTTTAGTAACATGCGTTTCCCGACTAACAATGACATATATCTATATAGATTTCCATGCCATTTGAGGCATTTTAATGTGTAATAGTTTTATATCCACCCCTATCGGTAATTGTATCTATATCGGCAGATATATTTCACTGTCAATATGTGATATCGGTAAAACCAATAGGTGCCATATCGGACCATCACTAATAACAGACCTTATGATCTAACACCCCTTTAAATTCAGAGATAGTAAGATGTGTGAAAATGCCTGGTTGGCATAATGTCAATCATTTTATAGAATTTATGAAACTTGCTCATGTGTATGCCCTTAAACAAATTATATTAAAAAATTTAAATATTCAGCGTTTTGGGTGGAATTTATACTTAACTTTATGCTTATTTATAAATAAAATACTATTCGTAATTTAATTCCAGAAAATGAAGTGCCTTTTCCGAGGAAACTGCATAATAGATGTCAGGACCAGACGATTCTGTCCTTGCTGTCGTCTGCAAAAGTGCCTTGATATTGGAATGAAGGAGAACATGATATTGGGTAAATATTACACAACCGTTTATTGACGGAAAGAATTTTTAGCATACATAGAACAAGCTCGTTTCTCTGGAATGATGAGATAACTTGCCAAAATTGTGGCTGTTTTATTGAGCGCTGACAAGAATTTTGAGGAGGCCTACCGGTAATTATGTTTGCAAACACCAAAAGTGGTTGCCCCATATTGAATTCTGACAGATACAAAGATAATTGTTCCAATAGATTTTGCTCAAATATGACTTTTCCTTATTGTCTGTATCTTGTTGTAAAAGCCTGGGACCTGTTTCTCGAAATCATAACTAAAGATAAAATCCAAATTTTAGTAGATACTTCAATTTTTATTGGCTAGGCACTAAAATCAATCTAATATTATCCAATCAAATTACTAAAATTTGGATTTTATCTTAGTTAAAATTTCGTGAAACAGGCCCCTGGTAGTCCATGCCAGAAAAGTAAGTACCAATAGTGAGATTAAAAACTGTAGGTTCTTACTTTAGTACCTGTCTCTTTTTCCCCTAAAAACATAAATCATTAACAGAACGAAATGTTGACTTCGCCGGATATGTCAGGATAGTTGGTCAAAAGGAAATGAAATGAAATGGAGTTTAACGTCCTACTTTTCTGCTCCTAACCTGGTCTAATGAAGACGGGCATACGCCATACAGTGTGCTATGAGGGAAATTTTGCCCAGACAGCGGCACTACGGCCTACTCTTATATCGAATTCCAACTGCCAAGGGACCTCGGTTTTTCGTCCCATCCGAACGACTAGACAGCTTTCCTTGTCAACCCCTCCGTCCTGCATCACTGACAAGGGAGAACGATGCCGGAAAATCTGGATGAACTTTCTCGGCCAATGCAGGGATCGAACATCCGACCTCCAGGCTAGCGAGCTAGCGTCTTACCCACTTAGCCACGTGATTCCCCTTGGTCAAAGGGAGGGAATCACTGACCTTGTTTGATCTAAAAATAGTATATGATTTTGTGTTGAACATCTCGGTATTTTAGCTTGTCTTTCTTTGTTTCTGTATAGAAATATGCTTCCGTAGCCTCGTTTTGGTCATTTCGGGTACACAGCAACTGTGCTAGGGGGAATTCCTTCGATCTCGAATAACCAGTCTTTTTTACAGCTGCCGATAATGAAAAAATGGCTCTATTCGTTTTCTTTGTTTTGTGGGACTAAGATCTCTCATTATTTTTTCATAAAATACACTGACAGGAGCAGCAAAGTCTACTCATTGCTAATTCATAATATTTTGTCCATATTTTTACAAATCGCATTACTTATTACACGAATACGTCACGAATCGAAAGGACCTTTTGTGTAAACCAAGGAAAACGATGAAGAAATTCTAAGTTCTACTCAATCGATTTTAACAAACTTGGCGTCAAATAAAGCTTACATCTGGCGGAACATTTTAATGGGATGGCTTGTGATTATCTGAAATAGATTTTATTTCAGACCAGTTTACATAATGACCTATGAAATTTTTGGATTTTCTGGAATTATGGCATTACTATTGGCACCATGAAAAAACACTCCTGTAATTTTATTAACCACTAGCTTAGGTATTTGCATGCCAAAAATTATTTAATTCAGATCAGATCATTTTTCAGCTGATTTCAAAATTTAATGTCTTTAAAACCACAAGAGATATGTGCCCAAACTATGACTTGAATCGTAACTTCAAATGTCTATTTAAAGATCACACCAAATTCATGTGGAGCAGAGTTTGAAAAAAAATATAAAATTAAGTGCGAAGTTACCATAGTTTAGACATGGCAACGCCCTTAAATCTCTTTCCAATATAGGCCTATAGAGCAAAGTATTTTACCTCCACTGAAAACACTGGTAATGTTATTGTCAAATGGTGACAAGTTGAAACTATGCTGGTATTGATTGGCCAATGTCTCATAAGTGCTCACACACTAGATGACAAGCTATCAAAATGTTCTAAATATGAAAGAAAAATAGGTAGAAATATCTGATTGAAATTGTGTTTTTCCCTGCAGGTGGTTTATTAGATTTGACTTTTATAGTCAACCACATTTGGTTTAATATCTCTCGAAAATATAAGACATATTAAGACATTTTGCTTCAAGATATAATACAAGATAACTTACACTAAAGCCTATATATAAATCCTATATAAATCCTACAAGTCACTGTATCTTTTCTGAGAAAAATGTCACCTCATATTCATGCTATACTCCATGAATGTTTCAAATAGATACACAATAACCTGTCCTTACCTTATTTATTTTAAGTAATTTTTGGTTGATTTAATTAGCAAAAATGATAAGCTGGAGTCAAAATTTATATCAGGATTATTTTGTATTGTATTTTCAATCAGATCAAAATCTGTTGCTAGCCAGTCAGTCCATGCTTAAATTTAAAACAGATTTTAATGAGAATTTAGGAAACTAAGCTGCAATGATAAGTCCATATTAAATACTATTTGATACAACTAGAGATATGATTATTATTATTATGGCCTTTATTCTCTGGCGTTTCAAGACTAGGTCAGTCTACTCATATGTAACTCATCAGTAAATTAGACAGAAGACAAGTTTTAGGAATGAATAGTTTTTCAATTTCACAAACACGATTTTGGGCAACTCGTTAGTAAGCTATTGATCATGACCCATTCAAAAAATGCTAAAGATGGAAAGGATAAGACATACTTTACACTGAAGAATTTTGTAAAATATAACTCCTCCTCGTGCAAGGTCATGTGGGGACAATTACTATTAGTGGTTGGATTAATAGGTCTTTGCTATGCAAGGAAAGAAATTTGTGCAGCGTTCTTTAGCTCTCTAGGTGATCACATGCACTGAATGAAGAGGTGGGCCACCCAACAGATGTTAATTCGCTTTCTCACATATTCTGATTGAAGTTTACATTCAGATAACTTATCTAATTGTGGAAATTATTCCGAGTGTCTTAGAATGTAGTTGAAATTAGAAAAATAAATAAAATACATGCTTATTCTACAAACAATTAAACTGATCCTCCAGTGAACTATGCTTTGAGATTATAAATTGTATTGCCAGGGTGGCAGCCAATTGCTGTTCATGACAATCCAAGAGAATTTCAACATGATGAAACATGTCTTCTGTGCTATATATAGCATGTGACATATGACCCATTTCTCTGTAATCTTTATTGATGTTATATATATATTATTTATATATACATGTCGTTTGTGAATAATTCTTCTCTGTATTTGGCCAACTAGACATTTATGTAGAAGAAACAAAGAATTGAAAATAACTTATATTTAAGGGAACAATGACCTGAAGAGAGCTTGACTTAAATAGGTTAAAAGTTACAAAGTGATAAGATTAATTATAGAGTCGTGTAAAAGCATACATTCCTACCAAAACCATATTCTTCAAATCAGATACAGTATTTGTAATTCTAAAGTTATGACCATTTAATGTTTGCATTAGTTTATATTCAAATTGTCTCATCATCTGTATGCTCTGCCACTGTGAACAATATATATGTAAAACAAAAATAAAAATGGTTTGGGTGCCCAAGTTTAGATTTGTCGTTGATTCCATAAAGTAGTTAGATTTTAAAACGTTAAATACCGTGTAATTCAACATGGCACCCTAGGAGTTTAATATGATGTAGGTACAAATTAATACCAAAAGGTTTATTTATATAAGAGTCAATGTTTGGGCTATGTCTTGGAAATTGGAAGTGGGAGGCGACTAGTATGTGTCTCTCTTTTGTGGACTGAAGTGAGATTGTCCATTGCATTAACTGGACAGGTAGGCCTGTTCACCTTTGGTTATGTATCATTGTTGACCGAGCGACTTCTTATCATCCTGATCGGCTATGGACCGCTTTGATTCTACTTAATTATCTCTTGTAGCTGAGAGAATAATGATTTTTTAGCCGAGAGATTATCTTCCGTCAAAATAGTGGTTGATTCCGAGGCAAAAGGGGGATCACGACCGACTGATTTGATCGACAAAATTAGCCATAACGAGATCGTAAGCAGAGAGTGAGATAATATAAGAGATAAGAGTGGCAATGAAGACCTGGTTATCTCGAGTGTCATTGACTAGTTTTGTTTGTATTGAACTCTTCAGAACAAAATATATGATTTGTGTCAGATACCATATCAAAGTCTAACCTACATATTTTTTTTATATTTATATCTTGGGTAGATATTTCTGTTTGACTTGATTAAATGATAGACCTACTATCATTGGTCTACAGTAATAGGCCTTCTATCATGGTACATCTTTTATAAAAAAAAATTAAATCTTATGCCATAATTATTAACGTTATTTACTTCCACATTTGGTTATGCCATAATGTTTTCATTCCTTACACATACACAAATTCCTGTAATTGTAATGGGCTCATGTTGAGAAAGACCTTGTAATCTTCTCAATTCATGTAAGACTTGGAAAATTATTGTGTACCATTTTTAACTAAAAATAATCTATTGTCGGTTATGTACATGTAGGTCCTACTAATGGACCATAAAAAAAATGTCAAACACAGATTTGATATTTTCTTTTGTAATTCAAATTAAATCCATATCCGGTTCAAATTCAAATCCAGTAATATTTTCAAATCCATTTCTTTGGAATTCTATAATTTATCTCAATTTGAAGTGATGGGCCAGGGCTCTAGTTTGTCATATTTGCTTGTCTTGGCTGACTTGTAGGGAAATTGTCTGACTGAAGAACTCTACATGTCATGAAATTAGAATTTCAATGAATTTAACCTGAAACCACAATAATTACAGTTAAATTTGTAGTTTTTATGGGGTCACGGTGGCTAAGTGGATAAGATGCTGGCTCGCTAGCCAGGAGCTCAGGTTTTCGATCCCTGCATAGGCAAAAAAGTTCATCCAGATTTTCCAGTGTTGTCCCACTTGTCAGTGATGCAGGATTGAGAGCCTGACAAGGACAGCTGTCTAGTCGCTCGGATGGGACAAAAAAAAATAAGGTCCCGTGTACACATTGGCGTGCACATAAAAGATCCCTTGACAGTTGGAATTCAGTATAAGAGTAGGCCGTAGTGCCGCTGTCCGGGCAAAATTTCCCTCATAGCACACTGTATGGCGTATGCCGTCTTCATTAGCCCAGTTCGGAGCAGAACAGTAGGCAGTTAAACCCCATTTCATTTTATTTCATGTAGTTTTTATGAGGTAAAACACTCCAAAAAGTTTTTTTTTTTTTTTAAATTTTGGGATAATGCCAAACATTGTTGTATTCTTTGAAAGAAATATCTTGCTAATCTGTGGGAGGTATATTCCCTGAAAATTGTAAAGTAAAGGCCATACAATGGACTCCTTTAAATTTGTTTTCTGTGTATTAAGTGATCTTTTGGTTAATTTTATAGTAGCTATAGTAATTATAGTCATAGTAAATGTCCATACTTTTTATGGTTAACTTCAGTTGTCTGGGGATGTGACATTAACTTGTCTAATAAAGTGACAGGATCACCTGTACTGTATATGAAAACAACATTTATTTCACCTATATATGAAAGTTGTATGTTCTTTTAGAGAAGAGAAATATTGCATAATGTCATAGATCTTAGAATAATTGTAATTTTTAAAGAATTTCTAATATTCTTCTACGTAATAACACAACTTTAATTGTTTATCGTTATTTTACCAAATTTTACATAAATTGGAAATGTTCACTGATTTAAAGATGCATTATGTAAGATTGAGATAAAGAGCTGGCAGTTCTTGATATAATAATTTAAATATAGATAGGGAATATATTGAAAATTTCATTCTAATTACTTTATTCTGAAGGGAATTATGATTGTTTGAAGACGTAGATTGTTTATTATCATAGAAACGGTACTTGACAATTGATTAAGAATTTTATCGTTAAATGTATTAATCTAACAGGTTTTCTTATCTATGTTAATCACGGCCATCTGATGGTCTAGAAAGAGTTAATTATAGGAATGTCTCAATAATAGTTTATGTAACATTTGAAGGGGGGTTTGATGGCCGAATGTTTAGCATAGGGTCCGTCACTGGTGTAGTTTTCGAATCCCCGGTTGTATGTGATAAGGAGTAGGGTCGCCTGTCCAACCTCATCGGTTTTCTCCAGGTCCTCTGGTTTCCCCCCACTGCTAAAGACCCCTATGTGCAAGCGAATTATTGAAATGAAATTGAACCATGTGTTAGTCCCAAAATGACTTAGTTTGTGTCGAGTTGATATTAAACCCCATTTCTAACAAAAATAACAACCTGCGATGGGCAGATTTAGCTCTTAAATGTATATAATGAATCTTTAATAGAATAATTCTGCTCCTGTTAGAAACTGACTAACACTAAATTAGCAGGAAATTTGTGAAATAGCCTTCGTAAATAGTCACAACAATCAGCAATCTGACCTATTCTGGTTTTAAAGAATTAGAGTGCAAAGCATGTATATAAAGTAAATTTATGTTCAAATTCAAATATCTGGTAAGAACAAATCTGAGTTTCAAGAAATATAATACTATATTTTCTACTTGTAGGTGAACATGAAAAACGTCTCCGAATGGCAAAAGTAACTGAAAACAGAATGAAACGAGAAGAAAGGGGAAAAGTGATGATAAAAGAAGAACCATTGGACTATGATATGCAACCAATGGCCGACTCTTCAAATGCCTGTTCATCATCTGTCATGGATTCACAATCCAGTAATGCCCCCAGTCCAGCTGATCTTTTTGAACACATTCCAGAGTCCATGATGCCCACAGATCCAACATCATATCGCCAACTAACTCCAGAAGAACATGAATTACTGGAAGAAATTACAATTGCATATCGTGAAACAGTTGGTAGTTCTTTACCCAAAAATGATCCCAAGCAAGATGAAAGTCATTTTAATACGGTGAGCAGTTGGGTCAACAATTCAGAATTTGCTGTTCGACGTCTGATTAAATTTGTGAAGAAAATGGCTGATTTTTGTAGAATAAATCAAGAAGATCAGATTGCTTCGCTGAAATCATCTGTTGTAAATACTTTGTTGCTTCGATCTGTGGCATTCTATATTGTTGAAAGAGACTCATGGATGACGCCAAATGGTGAGATATCAACAAAAGTACTCAAAACCACAACTCGACACGGCGACCTATATGACAGCCACATAAAATACTGCCGTAGTTTGAAATCGATTGTCAATAACAATACAAAACTATTTGCCTTGATACAAACTCTAATAATCTTCAACCCAGATGCCCAAAATATACGGGCACGAGACGAGATGTCCAATGTACAAGATAAATACCTTATATTGCTTAAACATTATCTGGAGCATGAATACTCGTTTGAATTTGCAAAGAATTACTTTGTAGCCATATTAGCAAAAATATACGAAATTAAGAAAATCAGCGATAACCATGCCAAAGTACTTCTACAAGTTGATCCTGCAGAAATTGAACCAATAATGTTGGAGATACTTAATCTAAAGTGAACTCGGCTAATCGTGATAACTGTTACAAAAAAACCACAACATCCTTTATGAACCAATCAGGATAATTGATATGTAAATTAACAAGAACTTGAACCAATAGATTCACAGGGTTATATTTTATCCATTATTTTTGTTAACTTTAATCATCAGGGAGTACTTATTGTGACAATACTAAATGTGACTAGAAATGGCCGCTAAAAACATTGAAACCACAATCATAAACTATGATAAATACAAAAGTCTATATATTGTATATAGGGACAGATAACTATCATATATTATACATAGATACTTAGAATACATAAGGAAATGCCTTATACATATCACATGTTAGTTGTGTATGGACCATGTGCTATAAAATTCTTAATGCACTATATGTACGGTTTTCGGATATATATATAAAAAGGGTCGGGAATTGGATTTTAGAAGAGATTTTATTGGTGTGTCTTATTGACTATATTTGGTGCAAAGATGTTATCAAGTGCTTGAATTGTTAATGAAATCATCATGTGCTGCAATAATTTGTGGTGTCCTTGAACTTTCATCTACATCCCTGTTAGTGCTTTGTTAAGTTTAAATTTTTTTGTTATATATACATGTATGTGAATATAAAGAAAACTGATATCGGCATATAAATTATAAATATGTTGATTATGAATAGATGTTTTTAAAAAAAAAAAAAAGAAAACTGATATCGGCACATAAATTATAAATATGTTGATTATAAATAGATGTTTTAAAAAAAAATAAAAATAAAAAAAAATCAGTACAAAAACCCTGTTTTTAAGCCGTGGGATTTAATTATAGATTGTTAACAAAAGTTAAGTGTCGAATTGGTAATGTTTGGATTACTGAAATTTAAGCATCATATTGTTAAGTGATATGTCCAGATGACTGATAGTTAGGCATTGAATTGTTAAAGGTACATGTTCAGGTTGCAGTGTCTTGATCCTTAAGAAATTTACATATTTGGATTACTGAAATTTAAGTGTCTGGATTGTTAAAAGAAATACATACGCATTTCCAAAAGTTAAATGTTCGTACTGTGAACGATACATGCCAGGATTACTAAAAATTAAACGTTCGGATTGTTCACGGTTAAATGTAAAAATAGCCACATGTTACACAGCCCAGTTTCTAAGTTAAATGTCTAGATTGTTGCATTTCAATGTATCCGGAGATCTAGATTGTATAATTGTGTATCCGGAGGTGAAAGCATATAATTAAACTGTGTCAATGAAAATAGGTCTCTTCCTGGTAACAATTTATTTTATTCCGGTTTAGAGTAACACTGTAAATGTTTTATCAGTGTCATTATTTGTGTTACAGTGTATGAATGTTTAGAAACATCAAGATTTGTTGATACCCGTGCCATATTGGAGTTATTTTTTTTTTTAAAAAACAAAAAAAAATGATAGACATGTACATTTACTCTTCAATTTGTTTAACCACTATCAACAAAAAAACTGTGAAAAGCTATGGACAAAAGGTGAAAAAAACCTGAAATAATAAAACTTAACCCGGTGATCGATGCTGCTTACTTAATATTATTGGATTATTGTTGTGGCCTGATCCATGTGTACCCACAGAGACTTAATTTGTTTTTCAGCCTGAATGCCTTGTTTTATTAAACAAGTTCGTTTGTTATATAATGATTTAATACCCAGTGATCATGTTAATAAATTGAGTTTTTTTAAATAATCAAATATTGACGTCTTGTAGCAAAATTATAAATTTGCTGTACAGGATTTTTGTTTTAAGATTTTTAGTGGTAGCTAAAGGAAGCGTTTATAGTTTAATGTTAATTATTTCACGACACAATGTTTCCTTGTTTTGTTGAAGGTAAAATGGCTAAAAATGTTAATATATGTGCCAATCAGTAATATTAGACTATTAATAAACCAGTAATTAAATTATTATCATATGTCCACATTTTAAGGGTGTGTTATATTGTTGTTACCCTGTCTGTCCATTCATCCACTTGCCTGCTGTTTACATATCTTGTTACCCCTACTAAAAGGTTACAACAATCCATATATCTTTTTGAAATTGATATGGGTTGTTTGTCATATAGTAATGAAAAATTTTCCATGATTTTGTATGTTAACTACCAGAGTTATTCCCGTTTGTTGCAAATCTTATGAGCACCTTAGGGGCTTCATTATCTGATCTTTTTAAAAAATTTATGAGTAGTTCAGCTTATGTCTGGGCTACTTGGCTGTTGGTGGGCATATTTTTTATTACCTGGCAACTTAGGTAATAAGAAGTTATCTGCTTAGTTTCTGACCAAACAAAAATCACAATTGAATTAATATAACATCAAAAGGGAGTGCCAAAAGAGACAGGACCAATTACCCTAAAAGTTGATGTATATTTTAATTGTTTTTATATAATATTAGAAATAATCTTAGATTCACATAATTAACAAAATTTAAAGTACCCACATAAAGTATTTTACAGAATCTTTTGTTGATTTACATGTGTTTGAAAATATCTTCCAGAATCACAGAGTTTTTAAAGTTTTAAAATAACCATACTTAAGTAGTTTATTATACCGGACAAAAACACTGTATTTCTTTAGGAGAATTTCAATCTCAGAAATTAGTAACAAAATGATGCATGAAGCCTTCACTTCAGGCCTTCACCCATAATACATCTGATAGTGCCAATACAGATATTTTCAGTTCACTGATAAAATGAAGAAAGTTAAATTTAACAACAGAAAATTTATAAGATTTCAGTAGCTAGATTACAACCGTTTGCTTTTACTTTAATTTTTTGTGGCCTGGATTTTTGGTTAGCCCATAGGTGCTTGCCTTATTTGCCTCATGGTTAATCCGGCACTGCATATGATAGAGGTTATCTATTTTGTCTCTATTTTAAAGAACCATTACTATGTAATGTTGTATTTCTACCCTTTATACTCTGCACCTGTGGTTAAATTAAACATACATTATGCAAGAGCTAAATCTGACTATTGCAGGTCTTTTTTTAGGCCTGAAATGTTATCTAAATTATTAATTAGACATTAATTAACTTGTCCAGACCATAATCAACTTGAGATGTCATCGCTAGCCTGCTATATTTACTGGATTTGTATCCGATTTGCTTCTCAACTTTCATTCATCATTAAATCATGAAATGGATAATCGAGACTATGTTTCTTATCGTACCGACTTTAGTAATGATGATCGAGTCTAGGCCGAAAATTTGATCGCTAAATTCTTGGTTCAGAGTGGATAAATTTGTCTGAAATTTTCAGCAAATAACCTTTACATTATCTAGTTTTGTAACTATTATAGTGAGAACTGCCAGCTCTTTATCTAATCTCCCATAATGTATCATTAAATTAGTGATATAATACCCCTTTCTAAGGAATAGAAAATTAAATTATTTGAAATACATGTGCAGATGTGGTTAAATATAATTAGTGATATAATACACCTAATTCACCTTCCTAAAGGATGGAAACTTAAGTTATTTCAAATACATGTAACTTTGAATTATTTGAATCTGTGTTTGTGGTCCATTAATTAAGATATGAGATCAAATTTTAATTAATTTTATAGTTTACAAACGCCAGTAACGTGTCTGTCTTCCTCACGCCATATAATGTTGCCATAATAGAGACTTTTGGCAAGCGGATTTTTCCCATCCGTATCCCGTATCCGTATCGTATACGTGATACGTTGCGTCAATGTAGTTTTAGAGTTTTGGCAGATTTTAGCAATTTTTGGTTTCACTAATGTATCATTTCAGAAAGTTTAGCCCATAGATCAACCAGTATGCAGACAGGCGGGAAAAATATGAAAATTCCGAGAAAAACCCATCAAAAATAATGATTAAATTGCAGTCGTTATCACTGTTAAAATCACATCAAATATACACCTTCGTGTTCCAGGATACACATAGATTCATAAAAACGCTATGATGCAACATTTCAGCGTCTAAAAGTAGCAAAAAAGACGGTAAAAAGACGACAGTGTTATACGGACCATTTCCGTATGAAAGCCGTTCCATACGTGCTGCCGTATCCGTGTGCCGTATCACGTATGAGAAATACACAGACATTGATGACGTCACACGCAAAATCCATACGGATACGCGATACGGACCAGGAAATTATGCTTGCCAAAAGTCTCTATTAGCCACACAACGACTGCTTGTGGCATCATAGCAATACGACTTCCAGTGACTGGTATTCACGCCTTCTTGTCAGGTGTCCATCTTGGTTTTATCGTTGTGTCTTCCACAGAACTGTAGAAGTTGTAATTCTTTAAAATCCACACTTTATACCCCAGCTTTGCATCATAAAATCGTAATTTTCAACATTCCCATTCTGTCAAAATTCATTTTTTTGTGTTTGGGAGAATTGATCTTTGGTGCGTTTATTTTAATCGTGAAAACATCCTTCTCACAAGTTACAGTCGGATCGGATGTTGTTACATTAAGAATAATGTCCAGCCAACAATCATGCCAAAAATCACATTTCAGCTGCAGGATATCTCGCCAACACTTAAGTCAAATCAATGGTGTATTTTCATTGTGTCTCGGTAAAGTTAAGTCTGAGAAAGTTTAATGATTTTGTGACTGAACCACTGTTTTCCTAGAGCATCTTTGATCTTACCATGGATACCGCCCTTGCCAACCAAGTTGATCATGACTTCAGATGTTCAGTATTTGTTTGATAGTTTTTAGAATTGAGATGAGTATGCTTCAAATTAGGCCTTAGCTAGATATATCCACAAGCAATTTAAAGGACAGCTTTATAAACTTGAAGACATGTTCAATATTTTTTCATGTTCTATCTGTAAATGTGAGCTAACCTGTTGCTAAATTGAATTGAGAAAGTACACGTGGGATTACACAACGGCCAACTCTATTTACTTTACATGACCCAGTGAACGCATTACTTGACTGAAGAGACAACGCATGTCTGACAGTTACTGGATTTTGAGTTGAAATTTGATTTAACGTCATACCTTTCTGCACCAACTGGGTATGTAAATATGGTTATTGGATTTTGAAATGAAATGAAGTGGGGTTTAACATCCTATTTTTCTGCACCAACTAGGCTAATGAAGAGAGTTATTGGATTTTGAATCAGGATGTTTGCAATGACACGTCTTGATATCAATATTTCTACTTGAATACCTAGTTAATCTATTTTTTTAGTTGTTCTCCACTATTCCACTTATTTTCAATCAATGAACGTATGGATGTTTTAAAAATATATTCTTTCAAGGATATTAAACCCGTAAATTTTTCAAATCTAAATTAGAAAATAAATCTATATGGTGTATGTGTTTTGTCCACACAATTGTTTTCAAATAATTTCATTTCTTCGTAAAACCATCCCTACTAATCAAAACTTGAATTTATGACAATAAACAAAACCCAAATTGTTCACAAAGTTATATATTCTAAAACTATTCTTGGATTGGTTTTTATAAACATCAACAACAATGTATGTACTTGCAGTTTTAAATAACAAGTACAGCTTTAAAAATTGACCATATATGGAGAAATACAAACATGATATGTATAAAAGGAGTTTACTTTGTCGCTGATTTTATGATAAAAATCTATTTTCTACCTATTAAGATATATGTGACATTTAGCAATCTGAACCCATTTTTAAAAAAAAAAACACGAACTATTCTGTGGAACGATATCTACAATTAAAAGTTTATTAATAGTCTTCCATGGCAGCGTTTGTTTACAAAAATTAATGTGTTTTTCCTCTGGTGAAATTTATTGGTTTTATTAACAATTTCATTAGTTTAAATGTGTTATAATATATTGCTGTGATCACTGTCTGTCTGTCCGTATATCATGCATAATTTCTTCTGAACACTCTATAGACTACATTTTTTACCCGATATATTTTGCACACATTAATATGACGATACAACCTATTGAATTTCAGCTATTTCTGATTTTAACTTCTGGAGTTAGAGAATCTTCTAAATACTCTATCCACAAAAATTTATATGTCCGAAATTTATATGCATTGTTCAGATTATGATGGAAAGAAGCCTACCAAAGTTTTGTTAATTATTTCAGACTTCATTGCCTTTGCTCATTTTATTAATGTTCTAGCAACAAAAATTAGTTTAATGAAATGAATAAACTTATCATATTTCAATGATTCTGTTAATTATGGACCTAGTGAAGGCAGAAGTGATCAATTGATTTGATTTAAATGTATGTTCTTTCTGTCAATTTCTGCTATGGATAACAATTACATAAAGTTTTCATTATATCTTCTAAAGTTATTACCTTAGCTTGATTATGATGATACCTAAAACTTCACAATGAAACATCCTTTAAGCGCTGCTCGATTGTCTGAGCTACTGTGGGCATGTTTTGTTGCATGGCAACGCTTTTTAGTATGCATGTATGGATTTATCAGTGTTGCACTAGAAAAAAAATCAATCTGTCTGATAGTGTCTATCGGTAAATTGATTGAAATTACCAAGAATGTATGATACATAATAGTTGAATTTTCACTGCCATTATAGAAATAAATGTTTAATTGGGATAAACTGTGGTAGTGTTTATCAGAATGGATAATACATCAATTATTCAATAATAATAGAATTTACACAGGTTTTCCATTTTAAAATTGCATGCACTAGAGTTCAGATAAGGTTGTGAGTTGCTAAAATTGGAACATTAAAAGAGTAGGCCATTGAAATATTTGCAAAACGCAAACAGATAAAGTCTTAATGTCTTTAAATTAAAAAATTACTTTTGGATTCACTTTATCATCTCTAATTTTAAAATAGCAGTAGGTGAAGATAGATTCTTGTGTACTTTGTTTAATTGTGCACCCAACGCTTTATTCACTACATATGCACCCAGAACCTTGATCATTACATATGGATGGAGACAATATTGTCAGTTTATTATCGAACGTTTGTATTTTCGTTAAGATTCTATTGATAAAACACAGCCGTGAAAAACAATTTGGAAAAGGGTGGTGTTGCTGACGATATCATCATCCGAGTTAACATACTCCTTGTCACTGCCAGTCACGCCATGTGAAATCTTGCTATCAACGTTGGTCTGTCAGATGTGGTCCATATTACACTGACGCTTGTAACATGAAAAATCCTTTTCAAATATACCATTAATCTGGGGCTAATTTATTAGGTTCATGATCATATAAGCTAAAGATTCAAATTCAGGGGCAAGGGCAAATAACTCGTCTGAAACCGCTTCTCAATCAGTCAAGAATTTACTGTGGTCCGTGAAACGGCAATACGGTAGTATTATTTCTGGTCAGCGCTAATAATGTTTTGTATAGAAACAGTTAACTTGCCTGGTCTATGTTTCTTCCGGAAGCTCGTGTCTGAGCTAGAATTGTATGTCAGAATAAACAAAAACTGACTACATATTTAAACAGGCATTTTGTAAGAGCTAAATCTGCCTATTGCAGGTTTTTCTTTGGGCCTTAGATGTTATATAAATTATTAATTAGACATTTATAAACAAGACCATAATCAAATCTCGATGACATGGGATTTCTTCTTTGGTATTTCTTAACGCCACTTTCACTGATTGGGGAATAATAATGACTTTATTTAAGAAGGGTTGAAGATTAGGCTATAATAGGCTTTCTAACATCCTGCCCTTCATAGAAAAAATAATACAAAAGATATAGACTGACAAAATAAAATGGCTTGACACAGGATTGTTGCCAAATAGAATTATATTTCTTACCTACGGTGGTTCTTTAATATTACATTTGATGTTTGTTCATCTGATTTTTTACATCTGATAAATAGAAACAGAACTTACCTCCTGCATGTTTATCGATTCCATATGCTATGTCAAGACTCCTGTAGTTTATATTACATAACCAAATCTGTAAAAACTCCATCTATTTAAATCGATTTTAAGTGCTGTTGGGTCACTAAGAGCTGGATCCATGGGCGGGAGGAGAGATGTTCATCCTCCTGTTTTGTCTGTAACTACTGGGTTATCAAGAGGTAGAAGCATGGGTAGATGCTGGGATGTTCATCCTCCCGTTTTGTCTGTTACTTTTACCGTGTTATCAAGAGGTAGATCAATGAGCGGGTGCTGGGATGCACATCCTCCTGTTTTGTCTGTAACTACTGGGTTACCAAGAGGTAGAAGCATGGGTAGATGCTGGGATGTTCATCCTCCCGTTTTTGTCTGTTACTTAGAGCAGTGGGCGGGTGCTGGAATCCTCATCCTCCCGTTTTGTTTTTAATTTTTACTGGTGACATTTTCCAACATGCCCTATTGCTTGTTGATTACACTGTTATTCGAAATTTGAATACTTTCAAAACCAACATCTTAAATTTACATAAACTCGACTCCCCGATCAAACTAATGGACTCCGCTCCTTTACAAGATACCGGTTGATTATTTGAAATAAGAGTTTGGGAGCTCGTGCGTCAACCAGAGTGGCATTTCATTGGTCTGAATCAAATTTTGTATCATATGTTTTCAGGGGTGGGGGTTGGTGAATAATTATTAAATACAACCTTGATCTATATTGTTTTTTAAGAATTTTGTATATTTGTTCAGATATGCGACAATTTTTTTTATAATTAACTATTACTAATAAAATAGTGATGGGCGGTGCTCCTATAATTGAGAGACACGCTTCCAAATGTCAGCAATTTATATGCGTCGAAAGAGAAGCGTGTCAGTTGTAGTCTGCGTGATGGAGACTAATATTTACAATCAGTATAAAGCATTGTTTGCAAATAATTACTCATCGGATCATTGTAAATTGATCCGTTGCGTAGACATTTGCTGCTGAGCTACCTATATAGATGAAAAGTTATATGTCTCATATTTTCAATGGACAGATTTATCTTGAGCTCTACAGACATACATAGCTAATGTTAGTTAAACCTAACCATATTTTATAAGTCATTCATTATGTCCAATGGTAGAATACTGCACTTTAATTTAAGCTCGTGTAATCTGAATACAGCTGACTGGCATTAATACCATTATAAACTCTATTTAGATGTCAGTGGTTATCTTTTCAGGAAGAAACGGAATAGATTTATCTAAGTAATATTAGATGAATGTTAAAGTAATTAAATGGCGTATAGCTCTATTCTTTATAATCTTAAAATAGACGAAATGGGTCTGAAAGCACATGTAATATGAATGTATATAAAGTGATTTATGTTCCATTTAAAAAAAAAACAATTGTAATTTCTAATCATTTATGTTTGGTGAAATACTTGAACAGTCTAAATTGAACAGAAGTTGTTTTCGCCTGCACAGTCCATTCTACACGGTTTTTGTCCCCCGCCTTTCGAACAAAGCAGGGAGCGAGAAGCATTTTGATTGGTCAAGACTTTGGAACATAAAAACTCTGCTTTTAATTGAGGTAGAATGTTTAAACCTGATGTAGATGTTCATTAGGTGAATGTCTTGACTGATTTCAATGATTAACATTTCAAGCTAAAGCTAAGCAGAGCTAATCAATTTCATTGGTCGATGCTTTGGGACAAGATAATCTTGATTCTATCTGATAGAGAGTGATGAACTTTAGTGTGTAGTTTGATTGCTCGAAACTTTTGAAAAAAATAAATGTTCGATTAATTAATATGTGTCATCTATTTATTTTGGGATTTCGGCGGGGGACATCAGCCTCACTGTTGGTTTGTTTTATTATTATTTTGTAGTTTTTTAATCAGCCATTACTAATTACTTCCGCATTGTCTTTTGGGTTGGAGTATACGGTGTATAAAAGTGATTATAAAATGTTCTTTGTATCATCAAGATTGGAAATAAGGATCCTATGTTTTTACGGCAAGATAACATTGATAGTCACAAATAATAGTATAGATATATCATCATATCTGACATTACATATTCATTATATCCAGCTGTTTTAATTTGGATTTTACTACATGTATGTTGCATTGTTAGTTGTCACGCACATATTGTATAAACCAAAAAGCTTTAACGACCTATATTTTCTCATCGACTGGGTTAATGAAGACGAACGTACGCCATACAGTGTGCTATGATGGGAATTTTGCCCAAAAAGCTTGAAACTGTGATTGAACCACGGACCCAGCTCCCTAGTCATCGTTCCATTAATATGTCGAATTTCGAGGGCGTATATTATTTCCTGAAAAACAAGATTCGAGTAAACCAGAATGTTAAAATTCTGCTGCAGTCTTTCATACCGTTTAAATAGATATAATGTATTGTTAAGAACTGTAAACGATTCGTGATTTTAGCTCTCTGACTTACAATATGATTTAAACCCGGTTATGGAAAATGAACAAGAATAATTGTTCTTATATCGATTTATCCCGGTAATTTTTAATACCGTATGATTCCGGTTATCAAAACCTCATTATTATTATAAATGCCTTTGGTGCATATGAATATACTGCTCTCTTGTGATTTTAATTGTTTATCTTATTATTAACATCTGTACATAGTTGTTCACAGATTTAAGGGATATTTTCTCTTGATGTTGGGAAAATGTTGAATTATCTTATGTAATAATAATGGTTATTGCCTGTTACTGTACTGATAAATAGTTTATGAGTATATATAGATATCATATCACCCACCCAGAGAGTAACGGAATATATTTAATTAACTGATGTTACTTGTATAATGTTTATATTTATTTTAAATACCGTTTAAATTGTTGATGTGTCTGGAATTTAAATGCTATGAACCTTCGGAAGAAATTAACACATTTTGGTTTTTGTCCTTATATTAATGTCCTTTGTTTTTCTCCTTATAGTAATGTCCTTTGTTTTGTTTTTAGCAAATGAAACAATTTTTTTTTGCGATGTATTGTTTCTGATGATGAGAAATAATGGGGAAAACAATGTGTATAATTCAAATGTTTGTTGGTTTACTGTTTGTGATTTACAAAAACATATGATGTAGAAATAAAATTCTTTATGATATTTTCCCTTTCCTATTTATTGTCTCACCTTGGGTGGTCAAATCATTCCTTGATTAATTCTGGAGGTTGAATTTATCCTGGGACTTTGTTGTGACGTATGGGGTTAACTTTCGGGTAAATACCAATCTGAACAAAGAATTGTGTTAAAACAAGATTATATAGATATGAAGGCTGTTGATCAGAATCATTTGGGGATGTTCGGGGCACCCTACCATATTTCGTTGAAATTATTCAAGAGTCTTCGAAGAAGAAGAAATTAAGTATGTCCGTAATTTTCCTTCCTCAGTGTACTCTTTTTGAAAATTCTCCATCCAAGCTGAAAACGTTAACTGGTGGATGACTGAACCGGTCTGTGATATAAACAATTTGGAACCATGGCTTGAAGGGCTAATAAAAAATGTAATCCATCGAACAGACCATGGCGCCTAAATATGTGATAGTCCTTAGCCAAGGATCAGGCGATTCCTTAGTTCACGGCCACCCCAAGTAGTTGGTTAGCGTATTGCATATAGCAGGGTCATCATCAAATAAATAGTTAATTGTCATGCGGTGGCGTGCAAGGGAAAAGAGCAATGTGGGTGACACCCTCGGTCACAGTCCGGAACAAGCTAAAAAATTATATCTGTGAAAAGTAGGAAACTTACATCGAACGACCTAAAGGGATTAAATAAACAACCTGAAAATAACAAAATATTTATGTGCCCCTCCCCCCCCCCCCCCAACACACACACACATCCACACACACACACACAGCCACACACACACTCAGCAAATAATTTGCAAATACTTGTTTATTTGTGTATCGCCATGTTTATCATTTAGTTAATCATTATGATCTATGTACCCCCATTGTCTGCGATATCAGCTCGGTGGAAGCGGGCGTTAAATAAAGCTATTACACACGCACACACACTCTGTACCCCCGGGTCAAACGAATGCTGGATAACAATTAAGACCTGCGTGGTGAATGATATTGTACGCTCGGATTTAATTAAACCGTGTCTGTAGTTGCAAATTTTATGTTTTACGTAATTGGACTCCAGACTATACCGAGAACATTAAATTGATGGTGAAATCACACATAACGCGAAGATATTCATGTATAAATCGAACAAAAAAATCACAGATTGTAAAGTTTAGTCTCAAAGGAGTCATTTTATCAGGTATCGTAATACGACAATAACATCATTATGATAGCCTTGTCATCCTCTAGCGATTTTATTGACTTTATTGTAAATTCCATGCCATTCCTTGGTATTTAATATCTTCTTGTCTTCCGCCTTTCATTGGTCGATGCTTTGGGACAAGATAACTTGAATTCTAACTCATGGAGAGTGATGAAACTTAGTGTTCACTACCTGGTAGTAGTGTAGGGCGCTTGTATGTCCCACTGACCTTGACCTTTGACCCCGTGATCTTGCATTGAGTGACCTTGCGCTGACCTAGTAACCTAGTTCGTCGTGACCTGGCCTATCCTGTGACCAAGTTCGTGGTGACCTGATCTTGCACTAGAGTACGGCCTACTCTTATATCGAATTCCAACTTCCAAGGGACCTTTTACGTGCACGCCAATGTGTACACGGGACCCCGGTTTTTCGTCCCATCCGAACGACTAGACAGCTGTCCTTGTCAGGCCCTCCGTCCTGTATCACGCCGGAAAATCGGGATGAACTTTCTCGGATAAATGCAGGGATCGAACACTCGACCCCCAGGCTAGCGAGCCAGCTTCTTACCCACTTAGCCACATGATCCGGACAGGAGGGAAACAACTCTTTTTGCATTGAACATGATGGCCCTGAAAAGGGGCGTTGTCCTCCCAATGAGAGGGTTCCTAACAGGAACACTTCGAATGCTCCTAATACCGTTGTCGCTTCTGGCATTTTGAGCAGATGTTTGCTTCCTCTATGGTAGGTGTTTGAAACATCGACTTCGCACTAGTGGTCGGCATCCGGCATCCGGTCGATTACCCCACAAGTCTTGAAAAACCTATAATCTTTTTGTGGTTGATCTATTTTTTTTTTTTTTTTTTGTGACATCTTTGCTTTGATACTTCTGTTGGGACGGTACAAAACGAATTTACAGAGCGAAAAAGCATCGACCTGTTTGTCCTTCTTGTGGAAGTCGGGAAAATGATCCCTAGCTCATTGTTCGACGCGTATATCGTTAACTCCATACATGTGACCGAAACAGAAAGGGCGTGCGGACAGGTGACATGAAATCGGTGACACAGATAATATAAACAATAATGTACGCAGACGACACTGTCGAGTCCTTGAATCCATCAGGATTGGTAGTGGAGCTGTAGATCTCGGACGAAACGTCGAAAGGCTTTTCCGTAAACATCAGGGGGATAGCCGTAGGAATCGAAAAAGACAACGTGATCTGATCCTTCGCACACAAACACGGTCCAGTGTCTACCCGGTTTGTCTTCGTCGTCCGTGTTGATGACATAGGTACATGGGCGTCACATGTAACTATGTTTTTCTGGGGGGGGGGGGGGGGGTCTGAATATACTTGGACCCCCCCCCCACAAATTTACATATAAGGCCCTAACTCCTATTTATTTACAACAATTATTAGGATTAGTTAAGATTCTATATGTATAAAACAATGTACAAATTAAAACACAAATATTTATGTTTACTTTTTGAAATCCATTTATAATACACAAAATGTACAAAATACTTTAAATATCTATACAATTTTCTTGTAAATGTCAATGTGTATATGTATATAGTATTGTAGTTAACAATCAAGGTTTGTTTCATTTGGATCCTTCTTATAAAAATTCTCCTACTAAACTCTCTTTGTCGTGTTGTTCATAACTCAAGCGTAACATTCAATATGTAAAAGTCATGAAAAAAATATGAATACGGCACCCCCTGACTTAAACATGATAAACATTGTATTGGTGTGATATTTTAGTTTAAGCCCGTAAAATATGCCAAAAAAGTGTTTACAGAAGACACACACACACACACATTAGAGACTTTTGGCAAGTGGAATTTTCCCTATCCGTATAACGTATCCGTATCGTTTTGGTAGATTTTCGCGCCGTCTACGTATGGGTAGCTGATGTGAGGGTAGTTCTATTACAGCATGATGGCAGTTATCTACCAAGATCAACATCCGTACTAGTTAACGTAGCCTACAAATTCCTAAAGGGAGTGAAGTCGTTCGACAGTCGCTGAGTTATTTAAAAAAAAAAATTAATGTCGAATCTTATTAAAAATATACCCCTTTTACAGATTTGCAAGGTCCCACCTCCCTAAATTTAGCACGTAGATCAACCAGCGTGCAGACAGACAGGAAAAATATGAAAATTCCGCGAAAAGCGCATCAAAAGTAATGATTAAATTCCAGTTTTTGCCATGGTTAAAATCACGCGACACGGACCAGGAATTTACTCTTGCCAAAAGTCTCTACTCTCTCTCTCTCTCTCTCTCTCTCTCTCCCTATCGCGCTACATCGGCTGCAGCACACCCTCGTGCCTCCGGCGTCACAGATTGGTAACATTTTATATAATTTCATTTGCGGACACCCCCCCCCCACCCAATATATATTTCACGGCTACGCCTCTGCATAGGTACGGGGTCGGGCGCAGTATATCCTGGTGATTACGTGCCCACACGCCTCCGACAACGCTAGAGGGGAGATGTTTTTCTAAATCTCGTGATGACTTGTTGGCGCAGTATATCCTGGTGATTACGTGCCCACACGCCTCCGACAACGCTAGAGGGGAGATGTTTTTCTAAATCTCGTGATGACTTGTTGGCTGGCGTCGATTTCCAAGACATTGTCGTGTTCGGCAAACAGAACAAGATTGAGGTGATTCGTCGGGGCCGCACCGAACTTGAGTTCCAAAGACAGGTTACCCCCGCTTGGTCGTTGGTCAAATCGAAACAATACACAGTAAACCCATTAATATAGTCGTTGAAAGGGAGGTCCAGGTGTGGTTCGATGGCTTGTCGCTGGGAAAGTTCACATCGTATTCGTCTACCATTTCCCCGTTCTTGGTCAGTTTGATATTTTTCAATTGATTGTGTTCGAATTGGAATGGATTTCTGGTTTGTTTTTTGTTTTTTCTTCCGTCGTAGGCCGTGTTGAGTACCATGCCCACGACCAATCTCTTCGACAGGCTTTCGTTGACGAACAGATTGTCTAGGATGTGACTGGTGCGATTGTCGGGAATGACTATGTATCGGACCACCACGCGCTTCAGGGGATACTTGGCGTTGGTCGATAGAATTTGGGCAGCCACGCGTGGAAATCATTGAGTAAAGTAACTGCGAGAGGTACTCGTCGCATCGGCATAATCTTCCTGTATATACTTGGAGCGGGAGGGGTACATCCGACGGGAAAATACACCAATTTGTGAGGCGTCTCGGGGATTTTTAAACAAGACCAAGTAATGGGCATTCAGGCTGATGGTATGCCGTGACTTGTCGAACAAGTTTTGCACAATGTAAATGACACTCGTGTCGTAGAGATGACTTTTTTCGTGAACCACCTTTTCAATATCTCTCATCAAATCGTTCACGCCCAAGGTAAGTGGACCTTTGTCTTGATCCATCTCGTCGTCAATGTCTGTCAAGCTATCGTAATTCTCTTGCCATTCCCACACGGTGCGCTGGTGAGGGACATCGAACAGGAACGCTTGGAGAAAAGTCTGTACAAAGACCGTCTTTCCAACGCTGACTAACATGGTAAAGGAGTGATTGAACGCCAAATTCATCTCGTACTGTCTCCCCACATTATACAATACCCTCTTTTTCCCCCTGCCTTTTATACTTTCGAGCCCACCACATAAAAACAGACATGGAGTAAATAAGAACAGAATGAATTTATTTGACAAAAAATACAAAAATAGCATGGCATTCAATACAAAACAAACATAGCATACAATACAAAAAAAACATGGCATATAATACCAAAGAAAAGAAAAAAACAAGAATGTTAGTTATCTCGGTCTCTCTTCGGGATCTCTTGTCTCAACCAGGGTACATTTCTTAGGGCGCGAGGAATCCAATACACTTGTCCCAAAGGCTTCTGCATCGTATCCTGTGGGTTCCAGTCTTCCAAGTACGCAAATGTTACGACGACGGGTATGCATTCATTCGTATCGAAAGATGGGGGATACGACAAGACTTCGGTCATATCTCTCGGACCCGCATTTTAGAAGAGTGCTCGGGATAAACTTTCCGCTTCCTTCTCCGCAAACCAGACGACAGTCGGCTTCGGGGTTTCGCTGTTTGGGGTTTCACTGTTGGTCGGGAGAATAGTAGAAGTTGGTGAGATGAAAAGCCTCGTCGGCTGTTATCTTTTTCTCCTTGTACCGTCTTTAGAGTTCGAACCAGTATCGCTGACTACAGGTGTTGTCTCTAGGCATATCGATGTTGTTGTCGAACATGCGACTGGCACTGGCTTCAAAACTGTCTTCGGTTTGGATTTCTTCTTGGTACTAGAGCAGGCCGCCGAGCTGTCCACGGTTGAGGCACTTGTGATTTTCGTCGGTGGGTCTCTTGACTCCGTAACATTTTCTTTTGACAGTTTCTTTTCTTTCTTCATCGCTCTTCGCTTTTTTGCGTTCGATTCGTTTTCTTCCACACTGGCGTTCCCAGTTTCTCGTTTTTCGACAGAGGTAACAACTTCCATAGGAGCCATAAGCTGGTCTGTCTTGTTTCTGTTGTGGTTTCCGTTGTTGGGAACGAGCAGCTCTATACCAGTGTCCGACATTGTTACAGACGAAACAAGTTTGACTGGCCATCGAGAGCAGAATGAAATTTCATCGGTCGGTCGGTCCTGGCGTTTAACGTCCACTTCCACCAAGTAGACAAGTGTTCCTAAGAAACTTGCCAAAAGAAGCCATAAAATAGGCTTGATCCAGCATATTTGGGTAAGACACAGTGTCTTTGTAGCACCAAAGGTATGTTTCATCGAAGGGAGAGGCTCCGGGTGTAAGAAAAGAAAGAATGGCGAGCGTGCGCAGTCTGGCCCGCTTTGCCATAATACTGATATCTTAGGTGTGGTAGGTAGAGTTAGGTTTGACTGTCAACTGGACCCTAGGGCCCGCCGCCTGTCTGACCTAGGTTCAAGGATGTGATAAGGTAAATTTAGGTTTGACTGTCAGCCTGGCCCTAGGGCCCGCCGCCTGTCCGACCTAGGTTCGGGGGTGTGGTAGGTAGATTTACGTGTAACTGTCAGTTAGGCCCCAGGGCCCGCCGCCTGTCCGACCTAGGTTTGGGTATGCAAGCAATATTTTCCGGGCTAGGCGTTGTCGTACCTTTGGCCCGATCCACCAAAACAAAAAATGCCCCTCACAGGGTACCAGACATCCCTTCATGTAGGGACGTCCGACTACCAGTATCCCTCGGGATGATCACTTATGGATCCCGTCCGTAGGGTCTTGGGGTAAAATCTCAAGTCTACAAAGAGCAGAACACTCTTTTTGTCCCTCTGGGGTCACATCATAATATCTAGGACATCAATCTCACACACGAATTCGTAGATTAGCTCATAGATCTCGTGTTTACTTACACTGGGATACAGTAAGTTCGGAACACTGAGAGTCGTGTTAAGGGAGCTCACTTTATCCGTGAGGGGTTTCCTTTCCGCTGTGAGGTGAGGACAATATACTGGAATATGAGCCTGAGATATTTACGGATAACTTAACATTAAAGGACTCATCGGATCTGAATCTGTATGTGTTGAGCTCAGTAATGGTATTTTACCATTCAGAGCTGACTTTTCGCCCCTTCAAAACACGAAAGTCGAAAAGTAGAAGTTATGACAAAATGTGATGCGACAGCATGCTATACAAGCCAAAATGCAAGTCGAAAATAAGAAATTAGGAAAAAACGAAGGGCGCTATTATCGCAGTGTATTATTTCTTAATTTCCTATTTTCGAGTCGATTTTGTCGTAACTTCTACTTTTCGACTTTCGTGTTTTGAAGGGGCGAAAAGTAGCAATTATGAATGGTAGTTATAGGTTTCCATAGATTTACTGTTACCCCGGTTAAATGAATATATAGGTTATGACGTCTATTCCGTACGCAATTTTCAAAATTCACGGACCAAAAAATATTGCTATTCAAGATGAGTTATATTCGTTGGAAGTAATTACCCACTCGTTGTTCAGTTCGCGTCCAAAAGTCTGTTTGCCTTTTATGCGAAAAGACAAAAATGTGACTTAGATCGTTCTTCCCCTGGACTCTTCAAATACAATCGTGTGATTTGATAAATACTTTTGAGTTGACAAAATTCACTCTGTATTGAATGACTAGGAGCCACGTGGACTGGAATGACGCAACTTGTTAAATAATGTTTAACTTATATTTAGAAAATTAATGTTGTTTACAGTGACATGATATATAAGATAAGACGTGTGTCTCCAGTAGCAGGTGGGTATTATAACAACGGGGGTCCATTAGAAGGTAATTCAAACGAATTCAAACTGCAATAAGCAAGGAACAAATCATATCAATTAGAAAAGCTACGGTTACTCGGTAAGGAAGACGTTGGCTCGCTAACCTGGAGGTTGGTTGTGGGGGGCGAGGTTATTTGCCCGAAATTTTTTTAGTCACCGGAATTATACAATTATATTTCTGTGATATATGGTCTCTGGTGTTTGTGCCCGAAAAACGGCAATACATCGCCCGAAAAATGAACGGTTCACCGAATCTTCTTTCAGGCTCCTACGCCTATGAAATGGACGGTTCGCCGAACCTTGGGCGAGGGGATGGGGGCTCCTACGCCTATGGAAATTGACCAAAACCTGGCAGCAAATGTAAATTCTAACCCTGTTCTAAGATTTCTAGAAGGCAACAAAAACCGCCATGCAAAGCTCAGCTGGATAATGGAGAAAGGTATAGGGACTACATTCGTAGGTAAGCCATGTGAGGAGAATTAATGGTGGTCGAGTGGTCTAACGCGTGCACATAACATTATAAGGTCACCTGCCTAACCCCATAGGTTTTCTCCGGGTCCTCTGTTTTCTCCCTACTGCTAATGATCCTTACACGTGCAATCGAAATAAATTGTACCACTTCCCCCCCCCTCTCTCTCGTCTCTAGACACGCGTCACCATCGTGCGTTTGATTTATCAGGCGAGTTTATACATGTAGGCCTAAGGTTACTATGAATATAATATGCTGTTTAAAAGAGTACGTCTATATTAAATTCTCTATCAACACTATTTGAAGTCGAGTTCTTTTTTCTAGCAATTCGTATTGAGTCGGTTCAGAATAAATTGTATACGGGTGTATTAATTTTTCTTTTCTCTACTCTATCGGTAATATCAGTATGATTGACGTAAATTGAATCCTGATATATCACGGGTCAAACAAGTACTATTTCAGATAAATATTTATATCAGTCATGTAAAATATAATATGATTTATTATCTCATTATGACGTCGAGTATCGGTCACATTTCTAACAAATATTATGAACTGTTAGAAGGAGTATCTAATAAAAAAATGAAATGAAGTTAGTTGATAATCAGATGCTTACTGGAAAATAAAGTCAAGAGTTAAAGCGGCTAATGTTTTCCATAATATTCGAAATTAAAGAAAGGAAACAAAATTCAATATTGGTCCATTTCATGTGGCATTTAGCAATTGACACACGTAAAAAAATAATAATTTTAAAAATATGTATAATAGACTAATCAGATGTAAACGGCTGTCGTTTGGTTTGGACTGTTCACGTATTTCCCCGAACCTAATTGATTAGAAATTATATTAATATGTGCTTTTAGCCCCATTTTCGTCTGTTTTATGGTTCCCACGGAGAGAGTGATAAGCCCTTTAGAAGGCTTTCCTTGAAGGGATAACCACGGTTTGGGAAAAGTGAGCTTGGTATCTCTGCCACCAGTGATCAATTCCTGGCTGATCACGAGTCACCGGTAAACGGAACTTCAGAAGAGTGTGTAAGGACCAGCTAAAACGTGGCCATTAACGGTGATTTTACTTAAACTAAGATAAGTTTCACCGTAGGAATAAAATAAGATTAATTCAGTTTTCAAACCTTTATGTAACAAAAACTCAAAATGTATATATCAGTATTTACAGTTCCAATACGTTTATTTCTGTCAACTGTCCATTTTCGGGTGAATAGCGTTCACCGTACTGTGCTAGTGTATTTCCTTTTTCGGACGAATAGCATTCGCCGTACTTGTTCTCGAATCTGATAACTTGTCTTGAATCTGCGACTTGTCTTTTTCGGGCAATCATAGATCGCCGTACTCTCTGTATTTACAAGGTTTCATAAATTGGAAAGTAAAATGGAAAATAACTATGGCGGGTGTGGCGCCAGGCAGGGTAAGCTTACTCTTCCGGACACCTGTTACCACTGTATGTCGTGTAATTTGTACACGGTGAACAGTCCATATGCTGATTACACTATTTTGCCTTATTACACTATTTTGCCTATACCGTTTTTTTATGACTTCGAATTTTGTCTAATGGTTTGGATTGTTCGTACTTGGTTTTATTTTATTAATTCAAAATATTCTGAGTATCGACAGGATTCCCCCACAGTATATGCTGCCAAAATGACCAATCGCGCAAGTTTTAAGTAATTCCACAGAGAGCTTTGTCTTGTACCAAAATCAAAACATGACTGGTGGTATTCAAAATTATTGTACCCTAATGACGAATCTCATTTATCAAGAAATTTGTCCCGTATCGCGTTCACAAATATCGTATAAGCATGAACTTCAAAATGGGGGACGACATCTGTGCAATTTGGTTGTGGAAACTTATGAACTCCGATCTAGATAGTGTTCGGCGTACCGAGGTGATGACAATACTGTATACGTCCATATTTGGGTGTTTGAAAATAATTAGAACATGTCTTTAAAAGACTGTCAATCATATATCCACCCTCTTGATATCATTTATCAGATTAAGTAAAATTGTTCATTCTCAACATTAATATGTAAAATAACTCAAGTGTGACTTTTGAAGCGTATGTACCGAGTTATCTGGAATCGTATTACATACATGCATATAATCATATTGTGACATTAACATAGGATACATACAGAAATTAAAGTGGTTTTAACCCAAGGCTTTTCTTCAGTAAACAAAGGAGTCAACGTGCCGTGTCTGCTTTATAAAAAAATAACCCGATTTGTTAGCAATGAATAAGAGTAGAGTAGAAAGCCAAGTGAAACATCATGTTTTATCAAAAAAACAATTCTAAAAAAGGACGTGTATTGATAGTTGTTGTGGAATTTACAATTAATGTATATTATACATTCATAGGCATAGGGGACCAATCTCAGTTGGTGGGGCTAAGGCTATTTGCTGGAAAATTTTCACTGTTACCTGAATTTTCCACTAAGCTGTGATGGTTGTTTATTTTTAACTAATTACACAATTACTCAACAATATAAATATGCAATTTATGTTAAACAAAAATCAACTTAATATGTTCCCCAGTGTTTGTGCGCGAAAAATGGAAATATACTGCCCGAAAAATGGACGGTGCGCCGAATCAGGGGGGCAGAGGGGGCTGCACATCCGCCCCCCCCCCCCGACTCTTATGCCTATATATATATATATACATTAACCATAAGCGATCAGCAGCGACAAACAAGCACACTAGGAGACACATCAATGGACAATAATCAATGGACCAAATAGACAAACAAATTTATACATCAAAACAACTTTTTTTAAAAATCAAAGAAAAAAGAAAAACTAATAAAAATTCTAGGTCGGTCTATGTCAAAGCGTGTTATTGATCATCTAACGTAAGTTTTACGTAATATAGTTGTCTTGGGATTACGTAGGCCATTGTTTTTGCGACTATATATTTTATTTGAGCGACAGATATGAAATGAAATGGGGTTTAACGTCTTACTGTTCTGTTCCGAGTGGGCTAATGAAGACGGGAAGCGGCAGATATAGGTTGGAAAAAAAAACAAACTTAAGTTTAATACTATTACAAGTTTATGTTTTTACCCGTACAGTGTTGATCTGGTAGGGCTGCAGTTTAAATCTACATCATAGAGTGCAGAGATGAAAAAAATAAAACATCGACAAATATTCGTTACTTCATTAATGTGCAAATAAACCTTGACAATCCCTCGTTATTATAATTAAAGATACATTATGCAAGATTTAGAAAAAAAGACTGGTCACGCTTGTATATATAATAGTGCAAAAATAAATATTGGAAGACGAAAATATTTAAAATTTCAGTCGATTGTCGACCCTTTCATATGCAGTCTACGGTGATATTACAGTTTAACGCAGATATGGCGGGTATTCTCTAATCCATCCAATATCTAAGCAATCCGATGGTCTAGCGTGTGGTCAATCTATCTAAATCTCGACTATCCTACGTGCTACAGAGATGTCTAACTAAAATGTATGTACGATTTCAAGCCAGCAAAAAGACCCGCAATAGGCAGATTTAGCTCTGACATCCTGCATCTTTAAACTAAATTCAAAACATGTATTGTAGAGGATGTAGACCGGTATAAATAGCAACGACCACGTGACACTTTTGCATTATTTCTAACTTTCGGGGGATCTTAATGTGCCGTCAGATTTTCGACCCCTTCGAACGACTAGAGGCTTTGCTTTGACATGCCACAAAGTCCTACAGCACTAACTAGTTGTTCGGATGGAACAAAAAACGGAGGTCCCGTGTAAACATTGGCATGCACGTAAAAGAACCATTGCCATTTGTAAGTCCACGATGAGTAGAAGGAAACGAACGCCACCGGACAAAATTCAATTACTTTATTGAATTGTCAGGTATCCTCTTACAGGAAACCTGTATTACTCAGCTATCGTATAAGCAATGATCTCTGTGTTAAAATTATATTTGGAATGTGTTTAACCAGCTCTATCACATATGTGATAATGACTGGCACCAATATTGTCCTTTAATTCAGAGTCCGACTGTGTTTTTGTGTTTCCATGAGCCATCGCTTTGTTCAATAAATCTTCTCAATAATCTGCTGGTACAGTAGAGTCCTGATATAAGCAACCGGTCGGGTGACAGCTTAAAATTGCTTATATCCGATTTTGCTTATATTAGAGCAAAGTATAATTTCATATGCCCCACAAAAGCTTAATCTGGCCCTGCTAGCGTGTTATACTTTAGACTAACATACGTTACTGTTCTTACATGGTTAGAATAACATATGCAATGAGTGGGGTGAATTTTGGCCGAACCGCGGCCTGTACCGGATTTACCTATTGGTTTGGCAGTCTGGGGGCTAGGTACTCAAACTTTACGGGTCGCCGGTCCTGGTATCACATCCTTTTCTTACACACGCCGTAGTCTTAACCACCCGCTTTAAAACACTCTTCAATTTTTACCATAGTCATTAGGCGTGGGGTGGGGGGGGGGGCTCAACAAGTAGAATAGTATGGTGTCTCTCGTCACCTAAATCCGGCACCGACTGGGGTGTTCCGAATTTCACATATACCAAGTGACCTCTTCTGTGCGCCGATGCACACCAGGTATGTTAGAACCGCACGTGCAAAAATCCACCGATATTTTAGTTGCCTGGGCCCTGTTTCTCGAAATCTTAACTAAAGATAAAATCCAAATTTTAGTAGATACTTCAATTGTGATTGGTTAAGCATTAAAATCAATCTAATATTATCCAATCAAATTACTAAAATTTGGTTTTTATCTTAGTTAAAATTTCGTGAAACAGGCCCCAGGTCATTGTCATGGTGAAAGGTGAACCAATTTTTTTGTTTTGATTTTTTCAGATGGAAAACCGTGTTCGCTGGGGGTTGATTCTAAAGGTTAAACGGTCACAAATTTAAAGAAACCCAATACAAAGATTATCGACTGAAGAATAAAGATAACATCATGGCATCATATTATTGAAGTGAACTTTAAGAATTATATGTGGTGACCAATCACCCTTAGATCATCTTATGTTCACCTATTCTAAAACCCTGTAAAACAAATGGTAATATGTGACAACAGTTCTGAGCAAGGTTTCCACTACAGAAAACTTCTCTAGTCTTTATGAAATAAAATAAAACCAAGTACGAACAATCCAAACCATAAGACAGAAGTCCTAAAAAACGTTATAGGCAAAATACATGTAGTGTATTAAAGCAAAATAGTGTAATCAGCAAATGGACTGCTCCTCGTGTACAAAATACACGACAAACAGTGGTAACAGGTGTCCGGAAGAGTAAGCTTACCCTGCCTGGCGCCACACCCGCCATAGCTGCATCCAATGAAGCTATGTTTTTCAGCGTGCGACAATTAAATATGCATTATGGAAAAGCTAAATCTGCCTATCCCCCTTTTTGCCTCAAATGTTACATAAATTATTATTTAGACATTTATTCCCATGACAAGCCTATAATCAACTCTCTAGATCACCGGATGACCGAGATTGCAATGGATTAAAGCATGACTGCCATTTAATAATTTGATTTAAAATGGATAATCGAGATTTAGCCTTGATTGCTACATCTTGTCAAAACTTCAAACACTGACAACTTTGCCCAGAATAAAGTAATTTGAATGAAATTTCAACATATTTAGTTTTTCATTATTTATTTCGGAATCGTTATAGCCAGAACGGTCGGCTCTTTATCTAAATCTTACATAATGTATCTTTGAACAATCATAACAATACAGTATATAGCATAAATAAATTCAATCCCATGTGGATGTGTGTAAGTAATGTATTATGTATATATTCAAACTGACTGTATTCAGATATATCATTTTTATGTCGTCGTTGTGTGTGCTCTTGAATTATATATTTATTTATTTGATCAAAGAGACATCGTGTAGGAGAATAGAATAAATTTCTTTACAATGCGAAAGATTCGAGTTCACATCTGATGTGTGTCACAGTCACCGAGGTACATTGATCCAAAAATTCCTTATAGGATTCCATCTTACATCAATTATTGAAAACATGCTGTCGTTTTCAACTGGACACTGGTAAAAGGACAAATATTTTATTAAACACCTGACTTTTGATAGTCCAAGTACCATTTTATCAACCCGTCTTCATTAGCCCGGGGGGGGCGGGGGGGGAATGGTTAGCACATGCGTGCTTTATCATAAAGTCTGTCATTGAGTCAACTGGCGTGGTTTCGAATCCCCGGTTGGGCGTGACAAGGAGTAGGGTCGCCTGCTCAACCTCGTGAGTTTTCTCCGGGTCTTCCGGTTTCCCCCCACTGCTAAAAAACCCTACGCGCAAGCAAATTATTGAAATAAAATTGAACCATGTGTTAGTCCCGAAATGACCTAGTTTGAGTAGAGTGGACGTAAAACCCCATTCTCTCTCTATATCTCATTAGCCCGGCTGGGTTGAAAATGTAGGACGTTAAATCTCTTTTCATTTCCAATTTCATTTTATTACTATTACCCCTATCCAAGATATCCATTATCGAATAGAACGCCCCGGGTTGGAGTTTTTGCAAGCCCGGCAACGTCTGTGCAACTGACAAGGACGTGTGTCTTGTCATTCTGATGGCACAAAAAAAACTAGATCCATCCGTGTATCGGTATGTAAGTAAAGAAAGACACTTGGCGTTTGAAATCGATGAAAAGTGAGCGGAAACTCCGTTCAACGAGAACAATTAAGAATGTCTTACGTTAGATTTATTTTTTAAAATCTGATCAGCAGTGAATGTTCGCTAGGCGGCTTTATTGACTGAGGGGGTTGACAATATTGACATTTTACTCCTTCTGCAAATTAAATTCTGGGACATTTTTTTGAAGTATAAGAAAAATAGATAAAGGTGTTAGAAGTATATCTGGATAAAAAATATTTCCTATTCAGTGTAAATAGGTATATAACATGAGTAAAAGGCAACATTCTGCCGAGACCAGTTTACTACGAGGTCCTGTGTACACATTAACGTACGTCTTAAAGAACCCTTGGCAGTTAGAATTCGATATAAGAGGAGGCTGTAGTGTCACTGTCCGGGTAAAGTTTCCCTCGTAGCACACTGTATGGCGTATGCCCGTCTTCATTAACCTAGCCGGGGCAGAACAATGGGACGTTAAAGAGGGTAAATCTTTAACTCAATATCATCCAAAGTCTTCGACATTGCAAACAAGACTTATTGATCAGTTTAAATCAACATTGATGTTGTTATTTTACCGTGAAAAGTTAGGCTTTTGATATCCAATATTTAAGACAAAATGAAAATTTTAAAATTGGCACAGGAATCGCGTGCCAAAATGCATTCGGGTGCCATTTGTAATGAAGCGACTCGATGAACGGTGCTAAATATATTCCATGTGGGAGAATACTACCGGCGTAGAACAGAATAACCAGACGCCAAAGACTGCCATTCAATTTGGACTGTTCGTGTATTTCGCCAACATCAGTTGATTACTAAAAACAGGAATGATTGAATGTAAATCAGTTTATATACATTTATATTACATTATTATACGCGTTGCGACCCATTTGTGTCCATTTCTATAATGCCAAAGAATAGCGATATAGCTCCTGTAAACCCTATTCCATTTCGTCGACAAACCATTACATTTTCTTTTTAATACAAATCAATAGCTGGATAATGTTAAACATAAGTCAAGCATTATGATAACAGAATAAAAGTAGACCACAGTAAACAACTTTATAAATAACACTGTCCATTCAAACACTTAAAAATCGATTTCTTGCTATATTTAGTTATATATACGAAGTTCATAGAAGTGAGTATTGATACACCCCTGAAGACATCATCATTGATGTCATTATTGAGATAGGCCATCATAAACAACCCTTCCCGATCATTTACGTGAGATTTAAAGCCTGTTGAACACAGGTACTCTCCTGTAATCATGGAAAGTTCTAAAACTGAGCATCGTGCGGTTATCAAGTTTCTCACGAATACATAAACGTAGGACCAATGTGTATGGGAAGGAACCCCTCAATATTTTACTGTTGCAAAATGGTCAGCTGAGTTTAAGCGGGGTCGCAGCTCCTTGGACGATGACCGACGGTCAGTAAGGCCTGTTGAAGCCATTACAGATGATATGGTTGCGCGGGTCAGGGCTTAATCATGTCCGATCGTAGAATAAAGGTGGACGAGATATCTTCAGAGTGTGGCATTTTTCAAGGTGTCTGCAAGATGGGTGCCACGAAACTTAAATGCACAAGATCGACTATAAACCACCTAAAACTACAATAACAGGAGCCTACTATGCTGACTTGTTGAAGCAATTGAGAGCGGCGATCAGGAAGAAGTGGCGCTGCATTTTGACTGCTGGGGTTATGCTTCTTCACGCATGACAACGCTCCAGTGTACAAGAGTCGTATTGCACAGGCTGCACTTCAACAATGTGGCTTTGAGCAACTTAACCACCACCCCCTACAATCCAGATGTGGCACCACGCAACTTCTATAGGTCTATATAATTGTGCGATCCAAAGAGATATGGTCGGTCCATATAGATTTAAAAAATAAATCTTAGATTAGTAGTGGACATAAATACGTTAATGGCTAAATACTTATAAAACTTAGATCAGTGTTGGAAATAAAGTGAGTATAAGACGTTGGCTCGTTAGCCTGGATGTCCCGTGTTTGATCTTGGTGCTAGCTGAGAAAGTTTTTCGGATTTTCCGGCGTGTTTCCCGCCTGTCAGTGGTGCAGGACGGAGACCCTGGTAAGGGACAAAGTATAGTCTTTCGGATGGGACGTAAAACATTGGCGTGGGTGTAAAAGAACCCTTGAAAGTTGGAATTCGAAATAAGAATAGGCCGTAGTGTCGCCGTCCGGGCAAAATTCCCCTCCTATCACATTGGATGGCGTATGCCTCCCTTCATTAGCCCAGCCTGTGCAGAACAACAGTGAGCTAAACCCCATTTCATTCCATTTCTCATTTCCAGAAGTAAAGGTTAATAGCTAAAATTAAGATGGTTAGATCTAATTGTTAAGGCCAACTCAAGATTTCGTCAAGGTTAGCACGTGACTGTTGGCGAGATTGTAGGTTAGGGTTCGGGTAAGCGTTAGTGCTAGGTCTAGGGTTAGGGTTAGGGTTTGGATTAAATTTGACCAAACTTGAAGTTGGCCTTATGAAATAAATCTAACAAATGAAGATACTGTTAAAAATGAAGAAGTTAATAGGAATAACGTATATCAATAATCGTTTCAATCACATTTAGTAATTGAACTGGAAATACAGAATAAGGTGGAGTACAATTTAAAGGGATATCGGTAACAATATACATGTATATTATAGTTTATTATTGATCGTCAAATACTAATAACGCCCGTATCATTATATTATACCTCCATGGTATTCCAATAAGCTTTCACATGAAGAAAGAAATGAAAACGTATTGCCATTATCAGTCTTAGAGTCTAGACAAAAAATCTAGTATTAAATTATTATGTATGTTTTCATGGCCATCGGAATATGTGTTTATCCATTTAAAGTTTTTCCCGGTAGCCTATAATTTAGTATTAAACTATTATGTATGTTATCAGTCTTAGGGTCTGGACCTATAATTTAGTATTAAATTATTACTATGTTGTCATGGCCGTCAGAATATGTGTTTATTCGTTTAAAGGTTTTCCCGGGACCCTATTTTGTGTCCTAAAGTTCGTAGGTCCCACCCCAGACCACCCCATCTACACCGTTCAGTGTGATATGAGGAAAATATTGCCCGGACATCCGCGGTACGGCATACATTAATGTCGAATTTCAACTGAAAGTGGCTCTTTTACATGCACGCCAACGTATACCTCGGACCTCGGGTTTTCGCCCCATACGAACGACTAGACACCGGAATTGAACCCGAGACCCCCTGGTAAGGGACCCATTGTCTTAATCTATCTAAGAATTCGATCAGTGGCGGTAATTGTGATGTTGTTGGCCGACTTGTTGGAATCCATTAAAACTGTAACCTGCTTTAATAGGAATGCCAGTTGACAAATGACTTTATTACAAGTAAAGAAAATATGCAAGTTTTAGGGTATTTTTTATATGCCATAATATCATCAACAAGATACCTTCTCCTATTTTAGACGTTGATAAATAAGTTTATTTCCAGCTAGACGATTTTTAAGATAAGCGAAATTACATTGCTTATAAAGACTCCACTGGGACCAGCATTAAGCATACGGGCATGTAAATGTATCTATGGGTACGATTGGAGACGTCATTGTTAAACGGTATTGATGGGAATATTGATATGTTTGTCTCACGCTAGAGTTTAATATTTAGACTACCAGAATTTTATTCTATAGCGAACAGACAACGGTTTTTTTATGTACAAGTTATAACGCACGTAAAAGTTTATAAAAAATTTCGTCCGCCCAGTTTGACTATAGACAAAGGGAGATAACATTTAATTTTTAAAAACAGAGTTCTCTCTCTTTTATCGTAAACGGAGAGAGAGAGAGAGAGAGAGAGAGAGAGAGATGCGGGGTTTAACGTCCACTCGACACAAACTAAGCTACTTTGTTGAGTATTGGGGTTTTTTGCAGGGTTTATTTTTGGTGGGGTGGTGGGGTGGTGGGGCGGTGGGGGCGAAAAACGGATGATATAGACTTTCATACCATACACAATACAATATATATCCTTATAAAACGCACATTGAATGGTCAAATCCTAATCAACACCCTAGACGAGCGGATTATATAGACTTTCATACCATACACAATACAATATATATCCTTATAAAACGCACATTGAATGGTCAAATCCTAATCAACACCCTAGACGAGCGGGTGGCGGAGATTTAAACGGATTAAAACACGGTTGGCATTAATTAATAATTTAATTTGAAAATGGCGAAGCGGTGCTAAATCTCGAATAACACGTATCGTTGTTATGATAATGATTCAAATCATTTACTTCTATAAAGCTGCTTCACAAGTCATTTAAACATGCATTATGCAAGAGCTAAATCCGCCTATTGCAGGGTTTTCTTTAGGCCTTAAATGTTATCTAAATTATTAATTAGACATTAACTAACTTACCAAGACCCTAATCAACTCTCGATGGCTGCAATATTTAGTGGGTTTGAATACGTTTTGTGGTGGATGAAATAACCGTTAAAATGGATAATGGGACGTTGTTCATTATCGTAACAACGGTAGTAATGACGACCGAGGCTAGTCTAAAATTTAATCAATAATATTTAGGTTTAAAGTGAAGTAATTAAAATGAAATTTTCAACATATTCTCTTTTCATTATCTATTTTTTTAACTATTATAGCGAGAACTGCCAGCTCTTTATCTAATCTTACCTGATGCCCCTTTAACTTTTTAGAATTGTCACGGTATTTATAGTAATGTATGCCCGGAAATGTGTATATTCTTAATATAAACTTAGGACCTTCGATTGATCTACACGGTATTTATAGTAATGTATGCCCGGAAATGTGTATATTCTTAATATAAACTTAGGACCTTCGATTGCTCCCAAATGACTGGCCTAAACAGCGTACCAAAAGGGTGAAAATGGAAAATGGACACATCTATAAATAACTGAGTATCACATTAGTGGAGTGCCTCCATTTGGAGGCAGACCACCATTAATTTTCCCATTGACTTCAATGTTAATTCTGGCCTCTTTGCCCACCTCCAACTTTTCCCCAAATTTTCGTTGGGCTGAATGCTTTTCACTACAGACAGAGGAACAAATGGTCATGTCTTTGCACTAAAATTTGTATGAGGTTGACCACCAAAATTTTGAGATACACAAACTTGAAGAAGCATACTGAAAACATGTAACTAGTTGCCGTACATATCCCCGTAGCCAACCTGATAAACCCCGTTATCCTTCCGCCTCAAAATCATGAATATTTACCAAAACCTGGCAGAAAATGTTAATTCAAACCCTCTTCGTCCATTCTAGACCACAAAATCAACACAATTGAGCATGCAAAAGGGGAGAGAAAAAAAGAGAGAATTGCAAAAAATAGACGAAATTTAATGGTGGTCTGCCTCCATTTAGCTGTAAGAGGATAGAGTTGTCTCCCTTTGAACGCAAAATTCGGTGCTGTTAAATGCGCTGTGTCCAGTTACCAGAACAGACACTAAGCTAGTTGACCCACATTTTAATTCCTAAATCAATGATTTTAGTCGAAAACACAGAGTATACTTCGGGTATATTGTGAAGTGTTTATTCCGTTTTAATTTTATAAAATTGAACAGATTTATTTAGTCTTTGTGTGTCTGACATGTGAAACGGAGTAGAACGACATTACAAAATACTATACTTTTCGATATGGCGGCCATTCTAGATAGTTTTCTATGTGCAGAATGTACTTTTTTTGAACGTTACTGGGCCTCTGGATAAAAAAAAATGCGAGCTTTGAAAATCTGTAATCCGTACTTTGAAAAAATGCTATGTAACTTTGTGAATCTGGCAAAATTGTATGGGGAAATCTAGCTATCATTATGATCATCGACCACTTTCAATTTCTGCTAAAGAAAATCGCCATGTGACAGTGAAGGTTCGTTTGCCTTTGGATCAACTTTGGATGTTTCTTTTGACTGTTAATAACATATGTTAATTCTGTTATATGTTGGTTATAAAAGTGTAAGCGTGTTATTGGAAGTCAAATTCTGGAAATTTTCACAGATCCCCAAAACACCGGAAACCGTGAATCGCCAATAAAACCTTAAAAAAAGCCCTGGAACGTTATGCAAAATAAATACATAATTATAAACTGCGTGGAAATTGGACCATTTATTCATAGATTAGGCAATGAGAGAAAATTATGCCTTAGCTTGACATGGAATGGGGTTTAACAGTTTAACGTTATAATTTTATGCACCAACTGGGTTAAAGAGGACGGACACATGCCATGTAGTGTGCTCTGAGGGAAATTTTGCCCAGATATCGCCACTACGGCCTACTCTTATCCGAACGATTTGCGGGAAACCAGCATCGGGGATTGGTTTTTAAATTGCAAGAGGGGGAAATGGAGTTTAACGTCCACTCGACACAAACTTGGTCATTTCGGACCAACATATGGTTCAATTTTATTTCAATAATTCGTAGGGGTCTTTAGCAGTGGGAGGAAACCGGAGCACCCAGAGAAAACCCACGACGTTGGACAGGCGACCCTACTCCTTGTCATGTACAACCGGGGAATCGAAACCTACGCCCCCCCCCCCCCCCAAGACAACACCGTCGCTCCTACTAAGCTGAACAATATACTGAAAAACCTTGGGATATATTTCACCTGGGTCATTTGGCAAAAAACATTTACACTTACAAAGACCAAATAAGAATGGGTTGGAACTTAATTTTTAGTTGAAACTTTCACCTGAAGTCATTTTGAGACTAGCATACCGAATTCCAAATGTGAAAGGTTCTTTCGCGTGCACGCCAAAGTGTAAATACTTGGACTTCTTTTTCATATCACTTTACGTCTAATCTCTGCGTTACTCCTGATACCTAAATATATACTTCCCAAACTAGAACTTCTCGAATTGCCTGAGGAATATCACTAGTTTCATCCGTATACATATTCAGAAACAATTACTTGAGTATATTAACAATGTCTGTATGGTTCTTGACGACTGTAATCACCTATCTTAATCCGCCATGAATATATACTATTCAAAAAAAGTAGGGGATATTTGATTTTGGGGGCATAATACTAAAATATGCAAATGACTACGAAAAAAGTCACTATAGAACCTAACAGAAGAAACATTTCCAGTTACATGTGACGCCCAAACGCACCAATAGCTACCGCATGGAATGCACCAAGATTTGCACGACTCTGACTTTGAATGTTACAGTCATTGTGGCATTGAATTCCAGGGTGGAAACATCAGTTTAATTGTTTTAGTGACCAGAAAACAAATTTTGATATGCGTCGGCTTACCCAAAATGAAAGGTTACGTGCCCTTGGCATGCTACAGATCGGCACAACACAGGCGGTTGTGGCGCGGACGATGAATGTTTCTCAGTCTGTCATAAGCAGGCTATGGTCCAGATACCGTGATACACAAACTGTACAGGACAGACCACGCTCAGGTCGACCAAGGGCGACAACTCAAGCCCAGGATCGATTTATCCGTACCTTGGCCTTGAGAAATCGTGTCATCACAGCAAATCAGATCAGCGCTCGTCTTCAAACAGACACTGGTGTGAGAGTGAGTGGCCAGACGATTCGGAATCGACTGCATAGGGGTCACCTTCGCGCCCGACGTCCTCGCGTGATCCCTTGTTTGAGAGATCATCACATTCAGGCAAGACGTCGTTGGTGTAGGGATCGTCAACACTGGGATAATCGACGCTGGAGCAATGTGATGTTTTCAGATGAGTCAAGGTTCACTGTTGATTTTTTGGACAGACGTAGGAGGGTGTGGCGTCGTCGAAACGAGCGCTTCCAAGACGTTAACGTCATCAGACATGATCGATTTGGGGGTGGTTTTGTTATGGTGTGGGGAGGCATCACTGTTGCTGGAAGAACGGCTTTACATGTTGTTGCAGGGCGTGTTACAGGCCAGTACTACCGGGACAACATCTTGGCAGTCCATGTTGTGCCGTTCGCACGACGTCATGGCCGCCGTTTCATCTTCCAGGATGACAACGCAAGATGTCACAGGGCCAGGATCGTTACAGGTTACCTCCAACAACAGAACATCACAACATTACCTTGGCCAGCACTGAGTCCCGACCTCTCCCCCATCGAGCATGTCTGGGACATGCTTGGACAGAGGTTACGTCAACGTCAACAACGGCCTGCCAATGTCCAAGAACTTGCTGCTGCGTTGCAACAGGAATGGGACAATCTGGACCAAAATGACCTTAGACGTCTCATTAGGAGTATGCCACGTCGGATCAATGCTTGTTTGGCAAACAGAGGAGGATTTACCCGTTACTGACTTGGTTGTGATGCTGTGGTAACTTTGCTGTTTGACCCCGGGTATCATTTTACCCTTATAATGGTCAGTCTGTGCCTTACTTAGTCTAACGATCATTTGGAATAAATCGATGAATGTGAACTTCATTTCATTTTGTCATTTGTTTCTTCGTCAGTTTCATTAGGTGACTTTAATAACACTTAAAAATCAAATATCCCCTACTTTTTTTGAATAGTATAGTTCGCGGGGTTTGGTTGAAGCCCAGAAGTAAAAACGTCAGGTAAATTGGATTGAATATATTTTGGTGAATCTAGATTTTCGCGGCGTTCTACCTTTAAATTTAAAGCTTCCGGTAATGGGGGACGACTTATTCTAAGTGCAAGAGCCACAGAAAAAAATAAACCTATTCTGCAGAAGATTTAAAGGAATTCAATTTATTTGATAAAATCCACCCTTTTAAACACAATAATTCTGCGTGCAAATACCACAACCCTATTGTTAGAAATATTAAATTGGTGATAAGAAATTGTTATGTACTGCATTAAGAAATGCAAAATCAAGATGCCCGTCGCGTATACGCATTTCATTCATATAGCTACTCAACGGTCTGCACATGTATGGGTCAGTATTTTAATTAAAGGTGAAATCAAGGGAGTATCAAACAAAAATTTCAACCAAACAGAAATTAAACGAAAAACGAATTTAAATTATCTACACATGTATCAGTTTGGTGGATTTCATTTCACGTATTCGTGAAAGAAAGAATTAATCACACGTCTTGAAATTTTCTGAATCATATATAAAAAGAAGTTTAACATCAAACACTTATGGTTCTATGAAAACACTTTATGGGGGCCAGAATATACATACATATTTACATTATTTCAGTAAAAATAACAAAACTACGGGTCTATTGGTCTTAGAAATAATTTTCTACGTGTGTTATTTTATTGTTATTAATGATATTAGTGTTGACTATGCTAACACAAAAGCTAGTTAAAAGAAAAACTTGGTCGAGATTGGTGCTCTCCTTTTTGGTGAAGATAGCCCTCGCTTGTCCATCAATATTTGTTAGATATCTACACAAGAGTAAAGGCACTCCCGTGACTTACTTTTCAATAGCGGTGCAGCTCAGTTTGGCTCAGTTCTTTGTGCATGAGACTCGCATGAAACCGCGTCGGTTCCGTAACTATTTGGTTCCCCGTTTTCATCATTTTCCAGAAGCAACGACTACGAGTTTTACAACATCTAAAGTTAAGATGAGATTAAGCCTTCTATTGAAGATGGGGTTTGGGTGGCCGAATGGTTAGTGCGCGCTGCATCATAAGGTCTGTCATTGACTAGCGTGGTTTCGATTCCCCGGTTGTACATGACAGGGAGTAGGGTCGCCTGTCCAACCTCGTGGATTTTCTCCGGGTCCTCCGGTTTCCCCCCACTGAACCATATGTTTGTTCCGAAATGACGTAGTTTGTGTCGACTGGACGGTAAACCCCATTTTCTCTCTCTCTCTCTCTCTCTCTCTCTCTCTCTCTCTCTCTCTCTTGAAGATGCGTTTTTATATGGTACAGAAGGGAATCGGTTTACCTCATTATGTCAGAGCTTTCTCAATTGTCTATTAATTGTCTATTTTTAATATAAATTGACCGAGTATGTTGGTATATTGACAGAGTTCGAGGAAGGGTGGTCAAAACAACACTGTCCGAGAAAATTGCATCATAGCGTATGGCTGTCTTCATTAGCTCGATTAATGACGAAAAGTAGGATGTTAAACCCCATTTCATTTTATTTCATTTGGTGTGTGATATTTGTTATTTATTTAGATTATTTTAAGGCCAAATACGTACGTTATTTTATAATATGTGGATCTATCATTTTACTCGGAATTTTTTTTTTTTTTTTTTTTTTTTTTTTTGACTATCTGAACCATCTTGGACAAAGCACAAGTAAAGCATGAATACACGAAAATACATCTTGTTTGGAAACATCGGGTCTGTTTGCAAATTCCAGATCTTAATCAGATTCCCTTCTCATCAAATCGGATCGATTTAAATACTTTTAATGGTTAAACCTAACCCTAATCCAACGCTAACCTTTGTTAGTTGAGGTGTAAATAAATGTCATTACCTATGTAATTCCACTCGTCAACTCGCTCAAACTGCCAACAAGTAATCTTAGCTCCATGGAAACGGTTGACCAATCAGAGGTCGAAAGGGAGTGCAATGGTTGGAAAAAATGTCAGTTAGGAAAAAAAATTCGCGGTCGGTATATTTAAAAAATTAGTAAAACTATTTTGCAAGGCGATTTTAATGCGTTTTACACCTTTCATATCCACAAAAATTTAATGAACATTTTCAGAGTGGAAGCAGAGTAATTCCTCAAAAGTTAGTGATTTCGACTAAAATCGTGGATTTAAGAATTAAAATATCGGTCAATCAGCTTCGTGTCTATTCGGTGAATTTGGTCACAAATTAACGAGTTTGATATCAACTGTATTTTCTTAAATTGGCAATTCAAAACATTTACTTTGTTGAGTTGGCTATCGGATCAACTGCAATAACCAACCTTGATTTGAAGGCCAGTTCAACCGGTGTACGTACACAAAACTGTACGCCCAGTACTTCACTGCCAATTTAAATGACAAACTTTTCGTTTTCTTCAAACCTTTTTTCTTGTTTCAGGTTTGTGCAAACTGTTTACATTTTATTAAGCTAATTTAGTGTTGAAGTGATCGGCATAAAAAGGCCCAGAACTGTTGTATAGGCTCATCATGTTTATTTGTTAGCTGTGTACTAGAAAATTAAAGGAGGTAAATCGCTATTCTTTGGCATCTAGAAATGGACACAAATGGGCCGAAACGCATATAATAATGTAATATGAATGTATATAAACCGATTTACATTCAATCGTTTCTGTTTTTATTGTAATTTATAATCAGTTATTTTCGGCGAAATACGTGAAGAGTTCAAATTGAATGACGTCTGGTTATTCCAATCTATACCGGTAGTATTCTCCAGTGGGGTATGTTTAGTCTCGCGCATCGAGTCGCTTCATTACAAATGGCGCTCGAAAGCATTCTGGCACGCGATTCGTGTGCCAATTTTAAAATTTTCATATTGTCTTAAATATTGGATATCATGAGCCCATCTTTTCAAGGTAAGATAACAACATCAATGTTGATTTAAATTGACCAATAAGCCGTGTTTGAGTTAGCGACTTACCTCCCTTAAATCTGTTTTGTGAAAAGAACAGAACTGGGTTATCTCTTGCTGTGCACACTGTATTTGATTCAAACGTAAGCAATAAACAATTGTTTTTTAAAACAAAGTGATGAAAAATGGATGATGATATTAATGCCTAAATCTAGCTGATTGTAAAGATAATAATTTTACCAAATATTGGTTAATGCCTAACATGTTAAAAGTTATAACGATCCTCTGGAAAAAATCATAAAAATAATATTCATAATTATTCATATTTCATTAAAATCTGACATTTAAGGATATTTTGCATTTCTCCTAATCATCAGTTGTTTCTAAAGGCACTGGGATATAGGGGTCATTGGAGGTTGTCTATCCCCACGTGCGAGAAAGTTTTATTATCCGGCATACCATAGAGTTTTGGGATGTGAGCACCTTGTGTTTTGTGCTACAAGTGTGATGTTTACCTTAATATGGTACTTTCCCGCTCAAAAAAGTACCAAAAGTGCCTAATGTTCACTTTGCATCGTCGGTACTGCGCCACTACTTCTTTATTTCTTTACTAAGCAGTGGGGCAATTTTTGGCATCAGTTACTTTCTATACCAAAAAAAAATGCCCGGTTATTCACGGGAAACGTTTCTGTTTTGGCATTGAAAAAGGTTTTTTTTCTTTGAAGGTGCTGTAGACGTCTTGCGACATGGGATTAACAACTGTTGATCGTTATTCGTCATGCTGTGTTTGGTATTCCTATCATTACATGCATTACAAATAGTGGAATATATCAGGCGCGAGAGGCAACTTCCTAAAATTCCCCGACCTAGGATGGCATTGTATGATATATAATAAATTCCCCGACCTAGGATGATATTGTATGATATATAATAAATTCCCCGACCTAAGATGATATATAATAAATCCCCGACCTAGGATGAGAGTGTATGATATATAATAAATCCCCGACCTAGGATGATATTGTATGATATATAATAAATTCCCCGACCTAAGATGATATTGTATGATATATAATAAATCCCCGACCTAGGATGATAGTGTATGATATATAATAAATTCCCCGAGCTAGGATGATATTGTATGATATATAATAAATTCCCCGACCTAGGATGGTATTGTATGATATATAATAAATTCCCCGACCTAGGATGATATTGTATGATATATAATAAATTCCCCGACCTAGGATGATATTGTATGATATATAATAAATTACTATCATACATAATAATAGTGGGTTGTTAACTCCAATTTCATTTCATTCCGAGGGGTGTTGGATGGCCGAATGGTTAAGCGCGTGTGAGTTGTATCATAAGGTGTGTCATTGTGTCAGCTGGCGTAGTTTCGATTCCATGGTTGTCCCTGACAATGATTAGGGTCGCTTGTCCAACCTCGTGGGTTTTCTCTGAGTCCTCCGGTTTCCTTCCACTGCTAAAGACCCCTACGCGCAGGCGAATTATTAAAATAAAGTTGAACCATATGTTAGTCCCGGAATGACCTAGCTTGTGTCGAGTGGACGTTACACCCTCTCTCTCTCTCTCTCTCTCATTTCATTTCGACCCTTCCATCTTCCTTGCAGATCCACCGTTTAGCAAGCTTAATCGCAAGAAATGCCGGGGTACATGTGTGTATACTATAAGAGCATTAAAAGATCGTACAAAAAAATTAAATAACTATATTTTTGTTTCAAATTGGACACGTATGCACAGAAATATTATATAATTATATTTTTGTTTCAAATTGGGCACGTGTCCACCGAACTGTATATAATTATATTTCAGTTTCAAATCTGGGTGCACTGTCTTCTGGAACATAATAGCCTACACAGCTGTAGCTTCAGCTAACATCACGGCGCTCGCTAACCTCAATGGGCAACATTATCCGAGAGACATCTTCAGCAGGGCTATTGTTTCTGGCTTTGACAAAGCCAATCTTTGTGTCTAACCACATCGTGCATCTGTTTTTGTGGTTAATTTGTGTTGGATGTTCAAACACTTGAAGGAATTTTTTGACGTAATTGTCAATTTCTTCGTAGATCTAATAAAAGTTAGGATAATTCTGGTTAATTTTGCTTATATCCCTTACCAAGAAGAACCTGGTCAACCTCGCTTGATCGGGTCATTGAACTGTAAAACCTCATTATTTGAATGACTATGTGACATAATGCTTGCTCTATAATGCTGGTATTTAGTCTAGTGACTTTGTTATGTTATACACACAGGACTGTGTTTCATTGCTTATTTTATTCTAATCCGTCATTTAGAGTATTTTGATATGAGATCTATTTCTTTCTCAAAGGAGAATGGGTGTTACGTTATTATTTTCTGCAGCAGCTGTGTGGCAACAGTTAAGTCACGTGATTATTAAAGTATAGTAGTGTCATGGCTTTTATCTGAGTTGCCCTGTCGAAGCAGAACCGCACGACGTTAAACCCTATTTCTGTCTGAGTTCTGTTATTCTGCTGTCCACGCCTCAAATGGACGCACAACCTTTCTCACTACATGTACTGCAAAAGACATAACGAAGCAGTGGAGGGGATATTACTGCACTTCCCAAGATAACCTCAATTTTATTGAACATTTTTAGGACCTTGATGAATTGGGCCAAGCTTTGCACCAAGATTGGAATAAATTGCCGGGGAGTCAGACTTCACGTGTTGTTCAGACATTGCGGTAGCAGGCTCTATATTTTATCATGGCTAGTGGTAGTTAGCCCGATGCCGACATTTTCTATTTTTCTTAATTATATAGAGACCTAAGTGTCCGGTGTGCTGGGCTAAAAATGACCTTGGAATTACTTTATACAGATTTAAATCATACTGATAAATGAATAAATTGTTGAACTTCTTGGAAAATGCTACAGAAAAAAGTTCCTATATGATTATTGTATATTCTGTACTTAACCGTCTTGGTTTATGGTATTTCTTTCTTTCTCTCTGTGTGTTCTATTTTGTTCTTTCTTTCTGGTTAAACTCTGTGTTTTAGTTTGTTGTAATTTTGTTCTATTTTAGCCGTGTGTTTTATTTTGTTGTTCTTTCTTTCCTTATTTAACCCTGTGTTTAATTTTGTTGTTCTTTTTCTCTGTATTTAACGCTGTGTTGTAGTGTATTGTTCTTTCTTTCTGTATTTAAGCTTATGTTTTATTTTGTTGTTCTTTCTTTCTGTATTTAACCCTGTGTTTTATTTTTTTTCTCTTTCCTGGTTAAACTCTGTGTTTTAATTTGTTGTTCTTTCGTTCTGTTTCAGCTGTGTGTTTTAAGTTGTTCTTTCTTTCTGTATTTAACCCTGCGTTTTATTTTGTTGTTTTTTCGTTCTGTTTTAGCCGTGTGTTTTAAGTTTGTTGCTCTTTTTTTCTGTATTTAACCCTGTGTTTTATTTTATTGTTCTTTCTTTCTGTATTTAAGCCTTTGTTTTATTTTGTTGTTCTTTCTTTCTGAATTTAACCCTGTGTTTTATTTTGTTGTTCTTTCTTTCTGTATTTTATTTTGTTTTTCTTTCTTTCTGTATTTAACTCTGTGTTCAGTTTGTTGTTCCTCCTTTTTTCTGTATTTAACCCTGTGTTTATTTTGTTGTTCTTTCTTTCCGTATTTTAGTTTTTTGTTCTTTCATTCGGTATTTAAGCCTTTGTTTTATTTTGCTGTTCTTTCTTTCTGTATTTAACCCTGTGTTTTATTTTGTTGTTCTTCCTTTCTGTATTTAACCCTGTGTTTTATTTTGTTGTTCTTTCTTTCTATATTTAACCGTCTATCTTATTTGTTCTTTCTTTTTTATGTATTTAATCTTTTGTTTTATTTTGCTTTGAAAAGTTTGAATATTTGTTAAATGCGCCATTATTACTTCACATGTCTTATAAACAAAACAAAAAAAACCTAATTATGTATTTCAGCATATGTTAATTTAGATATTTGACAACATTAGGTTAGAAAATGCTGATTATCCCGTATCTCCCGTTGTTATGTCGCCATTTTGAAAATACTCCATGTTGTGCAGACGCCAATTTGACAATGGCGAAAATTGCTTCTGTATTGTCTGTGATCAGTCAACGGTAAAACCACCATAATTTTCATATTTAACTTAAAAAATAACTTAGTTATTTATTTTATACCTCCCATGGGTTATAACAAAACAGTCATTGTTGATTTAAACCATCGCTGCTTTTTAAGAGATGAAATATTCCTTTAATAGAAATTTAGAATTTTGTCAGTTTTGTTGCAGACATTGTCTGGCTCTAGATGAATGATAAATTTTAATTTAGGTTGAAACCATGTTTTAAAATATTAATAATGAACTATTAACTTTGTGACATAATGTCGGATTTATATTTCTATAGGATAATGTAGTCGGTCTACATTCGAGATGTAGAATTATTATCTTTTATCAGAATTTATACAATTTTAAGGTAGGATTTCCCGAATAAATATTTTTAGACATATTTACATAATATAAATCGCTGAAATTAGGGTGAAAGGGGTACGTTGTTTTACTATAGGACTTACGTTTTATTTAATAAACTTAATATTGTGTAAAGTTACTTATATCTGTATGGGATGTAATTTAATTTGCTTCGGTATATTTATAATTCGCATTGCATTTATCATTCGCATTATATTTATCATTCGGCGTAATGTAGCCGGGTTGGGGAATACAGTTTTCCACTTCGATCTTTCCCGCCAACATTTCGCAAAGCCAACGTATATATATAACACACCCTTCAGGTCTATTTTATGGCTCTGTTAAAATTTTATTCACTCGCATGATACATATAAGCCGCGAATTTGAGCTGATCTTCAAGTGCTCTTTTCATAACGAATCGCCTTTTGTAAATCTATGAAACGATAGGTGTCTGTTGGGTTTTTGGTTGCTACTTCCACACACCGGCTATTTCTAAATACTGGGTTATAACAACTCAAAAAGAGAATGGCCATTTCCTTTTCACACAGTAAAAACATCTGTTATTTTTCTATTCTAATGGTGTAATATAAATCTCCGCCATTTCTTATTAAAAATATTAGGAAATATTAGAATATCTCCATATTTCAAATATTAGAATATCTCCATATTTGAAATAGTTCAATTATCTATATTTCAAATATTAGAATATCTCCATATTTAAAATAGTTAATTATCTACATATTTAAAATCTCCAAATTTGATATTATAGTATTACAATATCTCCATATTTAATATATTACAATATCTCCATATTTAGTATATTACAATAACTCCATATTTAAAATATTACAATATCTCCATATTTAAAACATTACAATATCTCCAAACTGAAAAAAAATATAATATTTCCAAATTTAAAATATTATATTATCTTCAAATTTAAAATATTACAGTATCTCCAAATTTAAAATTTTATAATATCCCAAATTTAAAATATTATATTATCTTCAAATTTAAAATATTACAATATCCCCAAATTTAAAATATTATATTATCTTCAAATTTAAAATATTATAATATCTCCATATTAAAAATATTACAATAGCTCCATATTTAAAATATCTCCATATTAAAAATATTACATTATCTAATTACATGTACTTAAAATTAATGTAGAGTAATGTTTATGAACTGTTTAATTGCTGACATAATGTAAATTTCACGTGGTGGTATCCTATAATGGTGGCATATATTTACCGGGGTATGGCATTTATGTTGGTATGGAATTGGCAAAATATTTTAATAATTACATAATAATTAGGCATGGGGGTTTCTAGATCAAGATACTTGGCAGTTTAAATAATAGCGAATTATGGTAGAGCAATTGTGTAGATCAACGAATATCAAAATAATTCAGTATTTTTAGGTAATGTATTACAGATGAAATACTCAACAGAGCAATTTGTTTCATAATTCGGTTGCATGATCTTTTAAATTTGGAGAGCCTTGATCACTAGCGAGCAATGAATAAATGAATTAATTAATGAACGAATGAATGGAATGGGGTTTAACGTCCTACCAAAGCCCAGCTTAACCGGAGCGGGGCTCTGGACATGACTAGAATCGCGAGGCCCCTAACGCGACGAAAAAATTATTTCATATCCTTTTGAAGGTTAAGGGATAGCTCAGTCTATCGATTACCGTGAGATTTTCATCTGGAATTTGAAGTTGTTCTCTTTTTGTCATGAACCGCGGGCCTGGGCCCCATAGGCCTACGCCTAGGCCGGGCTTTGCGTCCTACTATTCTGCTCCAACCTGTCTAACGAAGACGGAAACATGCAAGAAAATGAAACAGGTGTCAACGTTGTACTTTTCTGCCATCAACCAAGACTATTCCTTAATAACAAAAGTGCTTGATTTTGGTTTTCTTGGTTTTGGGCTGGTTTGTAGCGTTGATAAGATCTGTTTTGTGTTTTAGTTGAGTGGGTGTAGTTTTATGGAATGATTCGTATATGAAAACTTATCGAATGTTTTAAAATGTTTTACAAAATTATTTCAATTCAGGAAGATAAATGATAAGCCTATATATATATATATATATATATATATATATATATATATATATATATATATATATATATATATATATATATATTGTATTTTAATATACATAAGAAATAAGGAACACCGTGTTCACTCAGATTTTTGCGTGAGACATTATAAGTTTGTGATTAGCTTAAGTACTAACCTATGTTATAAGGTCCATGATAAAGGTTAGTTCTTTTTTCAATCAGAGATTTTTCTTCTTTTTTGTTGGAATTAGAAATAATTACATTTCTCCACGAGATCTCTTTGTTTTAATCAGAAACCTTATTTTAATCAGAAACTAAATAAGAGACTTAAAATTAATTGATGGCGCAATTAGTCATTTAAAATTCGTTAAACACAAATTATTCATTCTGTTCATTCTGACTGAACTAAACAACGTCAGAAATAGACTGTTACGTTTCCACTGCTTTTTTTTCACTGCTAACAATTGTTGATTTCCAAAGGAAATACTGGATGTTCGACCAGTCGGTAGAACACAGAGTTAAGTGTCAAAAGTAAAGTTGTTGGTTGAACAGCAGTTCACCATTTTCCTTATTAAGCTATATTTTAAGATAATGAAACAGGAAAAGATAAAATCGATACATTTTAGCTCATTTATAATTTTTTTAGCATTGCAAGAAATAAATTATTTTAACTTTTAAAATTATGGTTGAATCGATAAATTTATTTTTGCAGTTTTCGGTTGGCAAGGTATTTCTTCAAAACAATTTCCCAGAGAAAGTGGACGAAATTCAGTTTGGTGGATGAAATTCAGTTTACATCATAATAATGCTTACGCAGACCATAATTTTCGAGAAACGTTAACTTATGCTATCTTAATCCCATCCGTAGTTCTATGGCTAGTGTACCCCTGGTGTTAATGCTATTAATACCAGGCTATTATCCCTAGTTCTATGTCTATTATAAATAGGGTTTTTCATGCAATTATCCGGAGTTTTATTACTAGTCGGAACAGTACTTGCCAGTAACCTGTCTTCATTAGCCAAGTTTAGGAGCAGAATAGTAGGACGTTAAACCCCATTTCATTTACTTGCTAGTAAAGGAACCGTAACCCACCGTTCTGTAGCTTATCAAGAAATCGTACCCTGTCATTGGCACTGTAGTCTATAAAGAAATCGTACCCTACCAATGGCACTGTGACTTATCAAGAAATTATACCCTATCAATAGCGCTGTAGTCTATCAAGAAATCGTACCCTATCAGTATCATTGGCGCTGTAGCTTACCAAGGAATCGTGCCCCATCAATGATATTGTAACCTGTCAATAAAATACTACCTTCTATCAATATCGTTTGTTGATTTCAGAAAATCAAAACAGCTGAAATCTTATTCAAAATGGAGAAAATAATCACATCTGTTCCAACAGGAAGTGTCATATTAACAATTCCACTCCGCACACTCTTTATTTTACATATAAACAAATTAATCGCATCAAAAATAATTACTTCAAAATCTAGCCTTGCATTTTCGTCTATGATAAGCGTTTTATGTCATCGGTGCTAATAAAACCGTAGCTGCAAATGACACGATTTGCATATCAGGCATATCTTATTATTCTCGACATTAAATAATATAAATATGTACGTTCATATAACTGTACGCAATTCACCCGACTTTATTAAACCGAGTGTAATGTACACCGCTGAGCTTTTGCTATTTCGTTTCGTTTTAGAGGGTTGCTGTACTTACTGACCGGGAAAAGAAACGAACTACACAAAACAGCTCATCGTATTTCAGACACGTTTCAACACGATGCTATTATCCCACACCGGCTTTATTCGTGTAATGTTTTGGGTCAAGAAGAATTAATGTGTGCCTTTTTATAAGTTTCATAAAGGTTTGTTACTTTATTTGTTAAAAGTTTAAAGAGGGTTGATTTGCGGCGAATGAATGATAATTGATCAAAGCGTAAAAGTGTTAAAAACATGCGATGGTTTAATGAAAGTAAGAGTTCATTTAGGTAAAACATAAGAGCTTGTAGTATTAACGGCTATGATAAGACGCATCATTTTTTTTTAGTTTATGGCGTTTTTTAACCTTAGGAGTTGATGAATTCTCACCTAACCTCCTACTTTAACTCGGTTTTAGACTAATTACTATTATGGTATTGTTTAAACTCCATTTAAAAAAACCTACCTATTGTCGTTTTAGAACAAAAATTTAGAAGTATATTTCCCTATGTATTAAATATATATACAATGGGATTTGTTTATTACACGATATACCTCAAGGACATTAAAAAAAAAACTTAAATAGACATAAATTGAATAGAAAAATTTTGATTCAAGAAACTATTGTTATTATATACTATTATCAACTTTAAATGTGGGTTGTTTATTCTTTTCTTGTATTTTCCTTTGGCATCATTTTCAACTCTTTAAGTGTAAATAATTTAATTAAATCAACCTGTCCATACTATCATATTTAATGTATTGGATGTTAAATCGGTAATAAACAACAGCAACATCATTTGAGCTGTTGCCGAATCCCTTGCAAACTTCAATATTCAAAACATTCAATCTCAAAAGCAATACTTCTATTTTGATTTCTTAATTAAATGTTAAATAATCAATCTGAGTAACTTATGCATTTTAGCATGGTAAATGTATTATTTTCCGAAAAATGCAGATAATGCGCAGGTACATTAATGTACATAATCAGTAATAGTAAGTGCAGGAGGACTGCACCACACACAAAACAAAAATCTACAAGATAAACCTGCGGACAAGATAGAATATAGACATTGCAAAACATAAACAAATATCAAATCAAGTGAATGGGTCTGTGGGCCAGCCGTAAGCGTCCACTGCGCTGTACAGTCCCGGTCTGTAATGATGCATGCTTCACTCAAAATATAAAAAAAATGATGCTTTACAAAAAAGACGTAAATAAAGTGTACATTAATTAGTGTTTAAAGTAGCTAAGTCTCTAACTCAATATCATCCAAACTCTTCGATATTGAAAACACGAATTATTTGTCAATTTAAATCAACATTGGTGATGTTATCGTATCGTGAAAAGATGGACTTCTAATATCCAATATTTAAGACAAAATAAACATTTTACCATTGGTACACGAATCGTACAGCGCCATTTGTAATCAGGTAGTCGAAGAACGAGGCTAGACATATTCCACAAGTCATGTCAAACGGTGAGGCCATATTCTTATCTGGAGAGAGCATACGCAATTGACACTTCTGGCGTGTTTCGCCAAACATAACTGGTTTGAAATTAGATTAAAAACGGAAACGATTAAATGTAAATCAGTTTATATACATTCATATTACATTACTATATGCGTTGCGACCCATTTGTGTCAATTTCTAGGTCCCAAATATTAGCGATTTAGCTCCTTTAAGCGATAATTCTTTAAAAGAACACGTCCAACTCTACCAGTTTATTTTAAGTATTTTCCTAGTCAATTCTAAATGTGCATAAATGAAATGAAATGGGGTTTAACGTCCTACTGTTCTACACCGACTTGGCTAATGAAGAAGACGGACATGCCATACAGTGTGCTACGAGGGAAATTTTGCGCGGACAGCGGCACTACGGCCTATCTTATTTTTAATTCCAACTGTCAAGGGTTCTTTTATGTGCACACCAATGTGTACACGGGGCCTCGGTTTTTCGTCCCACCCGAACGACTATAGAATGTGTTTAAGACAAAGACACAAATCCAATGTTCGTGAAGATAATAAAGGTAAATGTATGTAAAATAAGTCTAGAAAAGTCAATTTTATCAATCAACTTTCTTCCTTGCCATATATATATATATATATATTGTTATATATTAATTACAGGAATCGTATACTTTTGTGACAATTTTGGACGGGGAGACAACCATTTTAATTATTTTTTTATTAATTTCACCTACATTAGATATTTTAATGATTTTATATAATAGAATTAATAAATGAGAACTTCATAAAAATTATATGGTGCTATTAATAAGGAAGTTTATTTTTACGTATTTTATGGGTATATATATATATATCAGCCACATGGTTATATAATTACAACTGGGTATAGAATAACTATCATTAATCTGCTTAATATAAACCTTCTGAAACATTAGATTCTGACACATTAGATCTTAATACGAATTAAATATTATACAATGTACTATATGTAATTAATGGTTATTATGAAATAATATATAATTACTAAATTAATGTCTACAAAAAAATTAACGGTCTGAATTAAGCGAGTAATGCGAATTTTGGAGCAAAAAACGGCCATATTTTAAAATTCTTTGATAGAAGTTATTACAGTTAACCTTCATGTAATGAGTTCGAAGGATGGCAAGATAATTACATGCATTTTCCTGTCAATTTTTTCTGTCTAATTCACTGCTGAGTTAATGGAATTGGTGAAACATTTTATTAATAAGATGATTAAATAAATGCGTTATTACAGCATTATAGCCTTGGCAACGCGGCAGCTCTATCCAATCAAAATGAACCTTGCTTTTCATAGAGAAACGGGAGTATAACAAAATCGTTGTCCCTTTGCGGCCACAAATCTGGTACACACAAAGCAAGGTCCCTCTACCGGACCTACTTGTTGTTTTTAATCTAATAATATTTTAATATTTCATGTAGAAATATGTTTCTTCCTATTTGGGTATTTTATGTAATTGGTTTTATTAATAAAAATAGATTTAGATTAAATAGTATAGGAAACAATGTATTGAGCCCCAACTCGGTCACGATTCTATTCTTTCCTTTGGGCTTGATGGAATGGGTCGTTGCAGGAATTGCCCTTGTGGGTACACCTCAGGTTTGACCATTCAGTGCAAAGAGGATATCTGAGGAATCTACTGTCCTTCCCTAAAACAATTTTACATTATGTGTTTATTTAATGGAAAATGTGAATATATTAGTATATAGTCTGTACCAGAAGGTTGGCAAATCAAATATTTCTGAGTGCTGCTCACTACTCACCTTAAGCTTTGTGTGCTGCTGACCACTTACCTTAAACTGTGTGTGCTGCTCACCAGTCTCCTTGAACTTTGTGTGCTGCTCACCACTCTCCTTAAACTTTGTATGCTTCTACCCACTCGCCTTAAACTTTGTGTACCGCTCACCACTCAAATTAAACTTTGTATGCTGTATCACCAATCACCTTAAACTTTGTGTGCTGCTCACCACTTACCTTAAACTTTGTATGCTGCTCATTACTTACCTTAAAAGGGCCAATCCCGATATTTTTTTGGATAATAAAACCGCTTAATTTTGTGTTAAAATGCCTTAAAACCCTCTACCTACGGGCCGAGCAACTAAATCAATATTTGTGATACGTTTGCAAACAACTTAAACCCGTCAGTAGTCATCTGGAAATGGAGACCTGTGTCCCAAACTGTATTATACGGTGTCTGGATAAAACCATACCTTCTGTTTATAAAAATAATGTGTAGGTGAAATTTACCATCCGCTATCAAGTACAGCACGTGGGTCATTCACTGTATAGACCTCTCAAGAAACGGGAAGCGATTATCAGGTCACCCAACGAAAAAATTGACCCGAAATCTTAAAAGGGTTACGTGTCCGTCTAAGCAGTTTTGACGTTCACGTCCAAACGACTCAATATTTTGAGCTGAAATTTTGAGACAAAGTCAATATTTTGGTGCTTAAATTTCATACGTACTCGGACTTTAATTTCTGAGACTCTTTTCTAATCGGGATTTTCCCTTTAATGTGTGCTGCCCAACACTCACCTTAAACTTTGTGTGCTGCTCACCAATTACCTTAAACTCTGTGTGCTCGTCACCACCCATCTTAAGCTCTATGTTTCGGATGTAACACAAAAGATCAGTTTTTGTTACTGACTGAAGTAGATAGTGCTTACATTTATGCAACTGACTTTTATCTCTCGTCTGAAAAACACGGGGTGTAAAATAATATTGTCAGAGTATGTCAACTAAAACCCGAATATCCAAACCACGAACCGATTTTCAAAACATCAAAAAGCCTCAAAAACGTAGGAGGCTTCAAAATCATATTGTTAAAAAAAATGATCATGAACCAAACCAAGTATCATCTCATATACTGGTATATTTTTTTTTATGAAGTCCTCGCCAAATGATCTTTATTAATGAAATATTATAATTAATTTTACTCATAACCCATACGGTAAAGGTTATTAAAAATCGTGGAATCTATTCAAAGGGAAAGATACCCAATATTCACAATTTTAGCTTATTGTCAAAACGGTAACTTGTTCGGTGGGCGTGGTATTTTATAGAAATTTTAAAATGCCAGATGGCTGGTAGGTTCGGTTTTATTTTTAAATAATGTTGAATTTAATCTAAATTGTCTAAAATATAACTGTGCTGTATCAATAGTTCGCGTGGAATGAAACGTGCACCACACCCCGCCTCTACATCCATAAAAAAGGAATATCCTAAATTTAAGGGCATTGTTTTTACAATGCCTGGGTCAGTATCGATTATACTTGAAGTTACCAACTCCGGGTCACTAATAGAAGGCAGCCAGCAAAATGGAACGAACATTTTGCTGACCCCTGACACCTAGACCTGATACCTAAGCCATGAAACTGGGTTTGCGGTGGAACAATAACTAATCATCAGACTCTAATTCTTTATAATTTGAAATTATACATACCAATACCGTAGATTTATTTCAGTTTAGTAAGGGCAGGATATCTGATTAGTTAATAGGAATATACTCTTAGGTCGTTTGACTTGGTCAAATTATCTCGGAATCAGATATATCCATAGATTCTTTGTAGGAGGCGAGGCGAGGTTATGGGTATAAAGAACAGCACTTAACAAAATTTTTTCTTATGTTTGTCTTTTAAAAAACGCGTCTACGATAAAGACAATAAAATGGTATGATAAAAAATGTTATCGTGAAACGTTTTGAATGACACTCGCCTTACATGTACATTAATAGCATGGAAGATTATCAAATCTTAGTATTAATCTCATGTACACTTAAATTATTATCTACTAAAGAAAATTATCTAAAAAGTCATCAAAGTTAAAACAAAGTAATCAGTGCATTTGGCAAATAGTTTTAAAACGGAAATAGAATTGTTCCTGTAAAATTATCGCTTATGGCTAGTGAAGCAGAAACCATGTGCGTTTTTGATTCCTCATATATTGCGATTTTTGACGATTTTATTGAGGCACGCTATTTATTTTTTATCAGATAAAAATTGGGAGAGTTTTATAGAATAATCTACCATTTAGTTTAAGATATTGCAGCACATCTCTATATTCTTTTTAAAAAAAACAACTTAAAACACATTTATTTTAACAAGCTTTTATATGACTCAGTATGTTAACACGTCATTAATAATTGTTGTCACTTTGTAAAGTGCCCCTGAACATGTGGTATGAGTATGTTGGAATAATAATAATAATATCAGACGATGATATAAGAGAAACAAAAGCCCAATTTTTTTTTTTTTTTTTCTATCGCTCTATTTTTACATACTTTATATCCCCCTCGGTCTCCTTTGGGATTATTTTGAGACTTGCAAAAGTATTACAAAAAGGAGTTATCAGAATTATTTTCTGGTATAATAAGTTTACCGTAAAAGGGGGCAATCCGTGAAACCCCGTGGCCACCATGGATGTCGCGAAATCTCTGACATATCACGGATTTCTCGGATTTGGCACCCAGCGATTACTACGCGAAACCCCTGAACGATTTTTACGTAACAGAGATCCTTCATATTTTTTCACTTATTTATTAAATTGCATTAATAATAGCTACTTATATTTACAACATAGACTGCTATGGCACGGAATGGGACATTTGTCCTCCATCTTGCAGCATCTACAACTTTTAGACCCAGCACAGTTTCATCTGACGAGTCCTTGGCCACCAGTACTAATTTCTTGGGTGACATCATTTCGTAATCCAACAGTTTGGCCGAAATTTCTATCGGACTCAGAAAGCAGATGTTCGGGACACACATCGAACTGATGGCGTGAGACCAATCGTCACCTTCCACCCAACCATTGGAACATGTTGAAAAATGTTCATTACTGACGACAATACAGACGGCAAATTAAATATCTCAGATCAAGTGGGCGTACAACTCCCCATGCGTCTCTTTCGTATCTAATGTTAATCCGTCTCTTTGACCTTGACAAGGAGTAGGGTAGCCTTGCCAACCGCGTGGGTTTTCTCCAGGTCTTCCGGTTTCTTCCCACGCGCAAGCGAATCATTGAAATAAAATTGAGCCATATGTTAGTCCCGAAATGACCTGTCAAGTGGACGTTATCTCTCTCTCTCTCTCTCTCTCTCTCTCTCTCTCTCTCTCTCTTATCCTTCCGGCTCAAGATCATGAATATTCAAACCTTATCTTCGATTCTACACCAAAACGTCAACATAAATCACTATACAAAGGGGAGGGGGACTATTTATAAATTGTGCACTACATTCTTCGGTTAGCAGATGTAACAATTAATTGTTTTGTGTCCCTGAGCCCTATATCCAACCCGTCTGTTTGTGATCCTTAATACATGTATATATTAATGATGTTGAATCCCCTGTTAATCTGCTAACAGGGCTGTCAATATAAGTATTTTAATCGGACATTTTCTTGAGCACCGTTTTGTGTATTTGGCGCTATATAATTATTATTGTTTGTTATAATCGATTATGTAATAAATGTCAAGAGGTAGAGTATGAAATTCATTTTCTAACATCCTGCAAAAAAAAAACCCCAAAAAACAACCAGAAAGCAGAAAAAGCTCTTTATAGACTACTTTTGTAGGAAGTACTAATTTTCAATGATCTAAACGTTTACCAACAATATAAAATATTGATATTGAACAAAAATGTAAAATAATTAAACTGTTTGGGAGCTTTTGTATATCCACCATTTTAATATTATAATAACTATATCTCTGGGTACCTACAATTCCTTGGGGGATGGGGGGATGGATGAATGGTAAGCACGTGCTCGCTGTATCATAAAGTCTGTCATTGAGTCAACTGGCGTGATTTCGATTCCCCGGTTGTACGTGACAAGGAGTAGGGTCGCCTTTCCAACCTCGTGGATTTTCTCCGGGTCCTCCGGTTTCCTCCCAATGCTAAAGACCCCTACGCGCATGCGAATTATTGAAATAAAATTAAACCATATGTTAGTGCCCGAAATGACCTAGTTTGTGTCGAGTGGACGTTAAACCCCATTCCTCTCTCTCTCACCTGCAATGCAGGATTAGCAGACTGAAGGCTGGGGCCTCAAGATGTAAAATACTTTGACATAATCCTTTCCTACACCCATCCGTCGTCATATGGAGCTTTGCTCACTTGTTTACAATACACTTTCATCTTGCCCAATCGTGACGGTGGAGGATTGGGAGGGGACCCATAAGTGAAATAGCCTAAGGTTCCTCTTCATCCAAACTCGGTCCATATAACTATGTTTGTTTCCAGTAATTTTTATCATCCATGTATGCACATAACCTTGGAAAAATTTGGATGTAATACAGTTTCTTCTTCTTCTGCATCTTCTATAGTTTTAAAAATTAGTTCCCAGCTTCAGACACAAAAGAATTATCTACGACGCATTGTTGAAAAAAAGTGAGAACACATGTTTGCATGTTTTCTATGAATTCGCCATGTTGAGTTTTTATCCCATCATGATGTGGGTCCTTTTATTATTACAATATGTTATTCAAGTTTACAGCACTTGGAATATTTTATTTCAAAGCATATTTACATCAAATGTACGCTATATACTCTAAAAGAAATCGGTAGAGAGAGCCAATTTAAAACTCATTCAACACCGACAAAATTTGTAACATGTGTTTAAAAAAATCAAGTGTGTATTATAGGCCCAACCATGGTGTATTTAGTGATGGAAAAGGTGGACCGCCTATCTTTAATACATCGACAAATAAATTTTGTTATTTACAATTTCGTACAACTTAATTACACATAGACGGATACTGTGAACTAAAAGTTGGTAACTTGACAAGAATGTTTTTTCGCAGATTTTCAAATTGTGGACTGTTTCTCCTTGCCAGTGGAGGGAGGACCTGGTAAGGATAGTGTCTAGTCGTTCGGATGTGACGAAAAACGGAGGCCCCGTATACACCTTGGCGTGCGCGTGAAAGAACCCTTGAGATTTGGAATTATAAATAAAAGTAGGCCGTAGCGCCGCTGTCCGGGCTGAATTTCCCCCATAGCACACTGCATGGCGTATCATTAGTTCAATCCGTGAAGAACAAAATAGAACATTAAACCCCATTTCATTTCATTTCAGTTCTCGACTGTTTACTTAGTTAACATATACTTCTCCCTCTGAGAAGTATCCTATCGCTTGTGTCTAGTATAGGGGATCACGAGGCTAAGTGGGTAAGACGCTGGCTCGCTGGCCTGGAGGTCGGGTGTTCGATCCCTGCATTGGCCGAGAAAGTTCATCCAGATTTTCCGTCGTGGTTTCCCCTTGTCAGTGATGCAGGACGGAGGGCCTGACAAGGACAGTGATCTAGTCGTTCGGATGGGACGAAAAACCGAGGTCCCGTGTACAAATTGGCGTGCACGTAAAAGATCCCTTGGCAGTTGGAATTCGATATAAGAGTAGGCCGTAGCGCCGCTGCCCGGGCAAAATTTCCCTCATAGCACACTGTATGGCGTATGCCCGTCTTCATTAGCCCAGTTTAGGAGCAAAACAGTAGGACGTTAAACCCCATTTCATTTCGTGTCTAGTATATTCTTCGGATATAAGATTATACTCGATCATCTATCGTGACGCTAACTTTTAAAATTAAGAGATTATTTCATAAAAAATATATTAAGATTACAATCTGACATCAAAACTGGGATACCTTCTCTTTGAGCAAAAATCACCCTGGTTTGGTATAATGCCCTTAGATTCGGTTCACGGTTTGATTTCGTCATCAACTGTTATATTGTTTCTAGAAGGGAACAGGCATCAAAGAGGGTAGCTTTTTAAAATAAAAAAAAGTACAAACCATATTTAGGATTTCTCAAGAGTGGTTAATTGTTTCAACTGGACTTAATCTTTATTTATTTTTGTATTTATCTACGGTAAACACAGAGGTACCTGTAGTTCATCTACTTTAATACACATGAATCGGGAAAACTCATAATAATCTTAGGTTTATTGTTAGGTCTCTTTAATATATTTTACTAAATGTCATTTTTAATAAAACAAAAAAATCTTAATGTCAGTTTTATTTTTAAAAAATATACTTTATTTGTGTAGAGAAATGAAGTTTATTTATTCTGGTGTTTTTGGTTTAAAGCCGCGTGTGTTATATATACCAACTAGAGAATAACTAAAACTTGTGAATCTGCATGTTATCCAGCATCCTGTAAAATGTCAGTCGCCTTCCTGTGATATTTCCACTGCCAAGATTACAAAAAAACACGTCAGTGTAAGAAAAATCTGTTGTTGTACGTACATACGCTTAGAAAATACCATTCTCAATAATCATTTCTTCTAGTAAAAACGTTTGTGATGTAAAAACATTTCATTCGCACCATAGAACAAACTTTATTGCATATAAAGGTTATGAATAATAAACTAACAGGAAACAAACTAACTTAGTGATATTAACACAAAGATATAATTACAATAACAAAATTTGATTGATATATAAAACCTCTTAATTAATTAAACATGCATTATGCAAGAGCTAAATCTGCCTATTGCAGATCATTCTTTATGCCTTAAATGTTATATAAATTATCAATTAGACATTATCAACTTACCAAGACCATAATCAACTCTCGATGCCATTGGATAGTCCAGACTTTCGATAGATTTAAATATGATTTGCGGTTGATGATTTAACGTAAAAATGGATAATCGAGACTGTTTATTATCGTTACAACGGTAGCAATGACAATCGAGGCGAACGGCGATAACTCGGCTCAGAGTGAAGTAATTTGATTGAAATTTTCAACTTATTCTCTTTTCATTATCTATTTTTAACTATCAGTTCTTTATCTAATTATATAATACCCCTTTAAGCATGTTTTAAAAATAGTTCTATATATTTGTTTAAAATCAATATTTTAAATTATTGGAAATCATTAGAAGTTGTTATTTAATATAAAATTAGCCTAAAAAGTGATTTTCTTCTTTCTGCATGTTTTTGCGGGATGCTACAAAATGAATTCCACTCTCTACCCCTGGACAGATATTACACCAACGACCGTTAACATCTAATCTGATATATTTTCCTAATTCAATTCTCAATTTATATGCGTTTATTATCAGATTTGTCAGGGTGTTTCTGTGTTTCCATGTTTTATTTTATCTAGGTAATTTTCATAACTTATATCAATTTTTATTCTTTTTATCATAGCATCGTCTAAGAGAAAGTTTGTTCAAATGTTCAAAATAGCGAAGAGTTACTGAATTAGTCCATAAAATTATGTCCCAAGAAATAACAATAACTTGAATTCCAAAATAATTATTTTCTGAAAATAATTAAAATTTAATCATGATGAGCTAAATATGACCTTCGAAATATTAAAAGTCCTGAAATTTAATGTTTTTAAATTCTAAAATGTACCTAAAAAAATAATTTAATCTGAATTCAGTGGAATGTTTGTTTTGTTACATTTATAAGCACGATTTGTTTTAAGGATAACGTATAGTTGTTCGAGTGGGACGAAATTCCGAGGTCCCGTGTACACATTAGCGTGCGCGTAAAAGAACCTTTGACAGTTGGAATTCGAAATAGGAATTTCCCTCATAGCATATCGTATGTCTTATGTCCATCTTTATCAGACTGTTAGGCGGTGCCGAACAGTATGACGTTGACACAATGTCATTTCAAGACTTTTTAAATAGACTTTTAATAGTTTGACAACGTCAACGGTACATTAGGACATTTGACAATAAATTCATACTGAGCACGATACAGGGTTATACAGTTCAACCCCAGGGGTTTATATATAACGTGGTACAAAGATGGTTATGCATATTTACTTATATTAAAATTATCATATTTCACCACTGTCTTATTTCAACATACATCATGCAAGAGCTAAATCTGCCTATTGCAGGTCTTTCTTTAGGCCTAAAATGTTATCTAAATTATTAATTAGGCATTAATTAACTTATCCAGACCATAATCAACTCGCAATGTCATCGCTAGCCTGCTATATTTACTGGATTAGAATCCGATTTGCTGCTCAACGCCCATTGATGATTTAATCCAAAAATGGATAATCCTGACTATGTTTTTTTTATGGTACCGACTTTAGTAATGACGATCGAGGCTAGGCCGAAAATTCAAAATCTAATATCTCGGTTCAGAGTGGATCAATTTGACTGAAATTTTCAGCAAATTCACTTTACATTATCTAGTTTTTAACTTTTATAGCGATAACTGCCAGCTCTTTATCTATTCTTCCATAGTGCCCCTTTACAGTCGCTGATCGCGAGCATGTATTTTTAGAACAATATCTTATTTTATTTACGGCTTCTCCCATGCTAAAATGTATTTAAAGGGACAATAACACTCTTGCTGGCTTGAAAGCTCCAGAAAATAAATAATATCTCTATCTAAGTACTAGATGTTTAAGTGTCCTACCTGTGGTGTAAATTATCCATTACATCCTATTTTACTTGTCCAAAGGGTTCGAAAATATTTTTAAATTGAAGTTTCATTTGAAAAGGTTTACGTTAGACGTTTCAAACCATTATGTTGGATTTTTCAAAATTTTTAAATAAGGTGTGTTAAGATGAAATTTGTATCATCAATTAATTGAAATATTGTAAAATAGTACAATTTGTTGACCAGAATAAAGATTGGGACATATTATTCAGTTACAACAAGAGTGGTATTGAGCCTTTAAATTGATTAGTGAACATTCAGTTAAGAAAACTAAAACTAAATCCATATACCAACAGTACAAAGATGATCTTTTTAAAAGAGGCCCATCGAAAGATCTACCTAACACTTATAAGCAGAGCTCACGCCGGCTTTCAATTTTTTTCCCCGATTTGAATATTTTATCTGCCAAAAATGCGGGATAGGTTGGCCTATTATTATAAAACAGTTACCCGTATCTACAATATACAACAAATTACATAATCCTCCTTATAATACATTTGGGGGGGGGGGGTGGATGGCTGAATGTCATTGAGTCAACTGGCGTGGTTTCGATTCCTCAGTTGTACGTGACAAGGAGTAGGGTCGCCTGTCCAACCTCGTGGGTTTTCTCCGGGTCTTCCGGTTTCCTTCCACTGCTAAAGACCCCTACGCGCATGCGAATTATTGAAATAAAATTAAACCATATGTTAGTCCCGAAATGACCTAGTTTGTGTCGAGTGGACGTTAAACCCCATTTCTCTCTATCTCTCTCTCTTATAATACATTAGCCCAGTTTAGAGATGATTTACTAACATCTCTTTGGTGACTTTAGTCTTTGCGCACACCGTATTGCACGATATATTTCCAGTATTTTCACCTCAAATCTCATCCAAAGGTTACCAATTTTCTATAAATTTATGTTTTGTGTGTATAATAGGCCTATTGTTATTTTCAGGTACCGTAACGGTATCAGTATCTGAATCCCTGATAGAATGATTGAAATTTTAATTTGATTTGTAAGAGATGCTTAACAATCAGACTCGTCGTTCACTTCAGAGAATCGTCGCTATTCGACTCGTTCTTACATTTCCGACCAATGGTGACGCTAGCTTCTTTATTTCTTCTGTGGGGGATGCCGAATTGAATCCTCTCCGGAAGGTTATTCCTTAAGAGATTCACCCTCCACAGTATTTTAGTTTGTAAGATATTCAAAATCCCTCAGCGATTTTAAATTCAATCTATATTTAGTTCAATTTATTCACGATATTCCCAATTTCTAATTAATTTTTCAAATTACGTGATCTGCTTACCGGTACGATGACATAATCAAGTTTAATTGCGGAGAAACGTTCTTCTTCAATAATTTTCTTTTATAATTAATGTTTTATCCCGCCCTGACAAATTTTAGGCTGTTCCCCTGGTATCAGTTTTGAAATATCATAAAGGAAAAGTCAGCCGAGAATCATGAATATTTCTGGTAGGAAATCTAATTATAAACCCTTTTCTTCGATTGCATACAAAAAGTCATCAAAATTCACCATGCAAAAGGAGCAAAAGGCGAAAGGGAGTGAAGAAGTCTATAAATTCTAAATAAAAGGAATAATTATGTCTTGTGCCCGGGTGGACACAGCTCACCAAATATTCGAATGACGTGCGAAAGTTATTTTTGTCTTTCTCTCCCTTTCCCTTTTCCGCCTTTTGCATGGCGATTTTTAATGACTTTTTGGTGTAGAATCGAAGAAAAGGGTTTGAAAATACATTTTCTGTCAGGTTTTGGTGAATATTCATGATTTTGAGGCGGAAGGATAATAATAATAATAATATCTTTATTTGAGAAGGGTAAAGGATTAGGCTGTGGAAGCCTTTCTACCATCCTGCCCTTCATGAAAAAATATAATACAATAAATGATAGCACAACAAATAAAAGAGTGGAGAGGTTGGTTAGCTTAAAATGTGGGGCGGAAAATTACATGTTTTTTTGGTCTTTACTTCCAGTTTGTGTATCTCAAGTTTTCCATGGTGAACCTCATACGTGCTTTTGAGTAAGAGGTTGCCACATGTTGCTCCATCTGTGGTAGAAAGCGTTCTACTCAACGAAAATTTGGGAAAACGTTAGAGCCGGTCTAAGAGACGAGAATTAACATTAAACTCAATGGGGAAAACTTTAGTGATCTGTGACCGGATAACAAGGGAACGTCCATTTTGACAGGAGTTATCCCCCTTTTTTGGCCGAATAATTTTATTCTCATCCATACAGATTTCTGTTTCTTAAAACAAAAGCTGATATAGCAATTTTCATCATTTATTGTTCTGTTTGCATTTCTATAGGTTTAACCTTTTCAGATCCTGTTGAAAAGTGCATTTATGTATAGTTATAGTTTTCTAATAATAACATTGGTCATGATATTTCGAAAGGGTAGATTAATAGGCCTGAGGCCTTTCTTACCTTTTTAATCCTTTTTAAATGTATTATGATTTAAAATATGCATTTAAGTATCTTGGGAAATATAACTTTTAATGTGTCATGCTCGTTTTGAAAAAGATTATTTTTAAATTTAAATTTTCTTGGGCATCTTCTTTTTTCGATTTCTGTTTTCTTTCCAACATTTTGTATTATATGTGTAAATCGAAATTTCTTTTTATATATTGCCGTCACCCTGTCAATAGATCGTACAATAATCCATATTTTGTTTTAATTAATAGGGGTTGTCTATTTAATTGAATAGACTATACGAGTAAAGATTTCAACCTTTTCCAATTGTCAGATCCAGAGTTACGTATTGGCTGCAATTATTATCCTGTCTTTCTTATATTTATATTGGCTGAATATCCGTCATATTATTAGGTAGAATCCTACATATTTTCGACGATTTTCGATAATAAATCTTAAGAGTTATTCCCCCTTGTTACGAAATCCAGCTCAGAACTGTTTGGACTACTTAACTGGTGATCAGTGTATGTTTCTTTGTCTGGCAAACTATGTTTTAAAAAATTTGATTTTCCACTTGTTTTATTTTTTCTATATGTTTCGTTATCTGGCAATCCATATTTTAAATAATTTAATTTTCCACTTGATTTGTTACTTGTGTTTTCTTTTTAATAATAAAAAATAATTGAAAGTTGAGAGATTGATAATAAGACTCTAGTCGTCACTATCAATCAATTGTCAGTGTTTGAAGAAATTTAAAGGAAACAAGCACACAATAAATCAATATATTATTTATAAAATTGCTGTCACAGCACTATCTGTCGGCCATAACAAACTTCTTCATTTATCAATATTAAAGTTTTTGTATCTCAAATTACTTTATGACATTTTCTTTCATTCAAAGTTTGTGCGTTTCTCGATATTTTATGAACACGTGTGGCAATAGAAATGATCCCGTTTCGCTGTCAGATTGCATTTACCGCTCGCTTCACAGTTCTCACAAATTCTATATCAAATCGGTATGGAGTGCTGCTTATGACCGGGGGATTATCTATCGCGCTGGAGAAATTAGGACATCGGAAACAAATAATATTGGTGTGCAAAGACCATAACAGTCTTAATGTCTGAAATAGACATATGTATACCCCACCCCACCCCTTCTAATGTCTGGATCCACCCATGTGCTTTATGAGGCTTCCATCCCACACTTTAGTCAATACAAAATTTAGTATAAAATACGCTTAGCTCAATAGCTCAAAAATGTATACCAAATGGCAACAGGATCTCCAGGGATTTTCTTCTCATGGACTTCTTCCAAAGCTTTTCTTAGAGTTCAACGCATTCTACCATAATGTAAATATGAAACTAACCCCATACATTTCCAAATAATAGTCAAAAAGAACCCAACAGAAAAGATATTTTCAAAACCATTTGTTCGATTCTGGACCAAAAGATTCTGGAGAAGGGCTATAAATAGAAGGAATAAATTCGTGAACACGTTCTTTATATAGGAGAATATCCTTATATATCAGCAAAAATCTGTTTTCATTTACTTCCCATGTATTCCTACATTCCGGTGAGCGAAAAAAAGAAAAAATGCAATAATGGTGTTAGACATGTTGCTTTTTGTTCAGAGATACATTATAGGTTCTTGGACCTTTCGGTCACAAATGTACAAATATTTCTTAATATCTTAGAGAAACTCGAAAAAAAAAAACCTTAAATAATGGATTTTTTGAAAATAAAATTGCGCTTTTTATTACCTTTTCGTGCAAAATGTTCCAATATTAACATAATATCGCTCAACAATGCAGTAATTTCATCAATTTAGAAAGTTACACCTGCAAGGCATATAGTTTTAGAAACTTTGGGCTATATACGAATGAGTTGCACTGATAGCAAGTTAGAAATCTATATTCAGAATAAATGCCCGCCTTTGAAGATTTAAAGGAGCTAAATCGCTAATATTTGGGACCTAGAAATTGACAAAAATGGGTCGCAACGCATATAATAATGTAATCTGAATGTATATAAACTGATTTACATTCAATCGTTTCTGTTTTTACTGTAATTTCTAATAAGTTATGCTCGGCGAAATACACCAGAAGTCTCATGTGAATGGCAATCTTTAGCGTATGCTCTCCAGATAAGAATATAGCGTCACCATTTGACATGACTTGTGGAATATGTCTATCCCTGTTATTTGAGTCCCTTGTTCCAAATGGCGCTGAAACGCATTATGGTACACGATTCGTGTACCAATGGTAAAATGTTTATTTTGTCTTGAATATTGGATATCAGAAGCCAATCTTTTCCCTGTAAGATCACAAAACCAATGTTGATTTGAATTGACAAATAATTCGTGTTTTCAATGTCGGATTTTTGATGATATTGAGTTAGAGACTTAGCTACTTTAACAGTTTTGGTTGCAGAACGAAATTACCAAAGGAGTCTGGCTTAAGGTATATTTTACAGTTCCTGTAATATACATATAAACTCAAATACTTGCAATAAATGTGAATTATTTGTACAAATTGTGCTTGATAAATGTAGAAAAATGTCATTTTTGGTTGATAATGAATCCCTCTAACAAATGTAATTGAGGAGACTTTTTAGTGGTCTGTATCCATATTCAACTACATGTGCGGAGAAAAGTGCCATTTTTGGTTGATGATCACACGCTCTAAGGAAAGTAACTAATTGGTGGGAGATTTTTTGCAAATATGGAGAAAAATGTTATATTTGGTTGATAATCACACCCTCGAACATAAGTGACTTACCACTCAGGGAAATTTTTGTTGGTCTGTATCCATGTAAAACTAGCGTTTAGCTGAACAGATATAAAATTTGATGGAAACGCCTTTAAAATAAGGAAGGTTGGATGGCCGAATGGTTAGCTGTATCATAAAATCTGTCACGGATATGAGTCAACTGGCGTGGTTTCGATTCCCCGGTTGTACGTGACAAGGAGTAGGGTCGCCTGTCCAACCTCGTGGGTTTTCTCCGGGTCCTCCGGTTTCCTCCCACTGCTAAAGACCCCTACGCGCAAGCGAATTATTGTAATAAAATTGTACCATGTGTTAGTCCCGAAATGACCTAGTTTGTGTCGAGTGGACGTTAATCCCCATCTCTCCTTCTCCCTCTGGTTCAGGAAACCGCAGATAATAAGTTTCATGTTTAGTAATTTCCTTGTGGTTGCATTAAAATTTAATTGATTGAAACCACAAACTACTAGTGTACCCCTATTCTTATTTCTCATCTCATTATGTTTAACGGGAGAGATGGGTTTAACGGCCACTCGATACAAACTAGATCATTTTGGAACTAACACATGGTTCAATTTTATTTCAATAAAGAGTTGTATTGGAAGGTCGTGTCAGGGGTTGTACGAGCGGCTTTTGACCCTATGACGTCAGAAATTGATAAATCTATCAGCGTTGAGATTTCTAGTGGTCTACCAACAGTTCCGTACATGGCACAACGCCGGTAAGATCCTAGTGTAGTAGAGACAAGTAAAACGAAATTTTGAACTATAAAAAACGAAACGAAATAGGATCTGGGTTTTAACCAGATTGGGATTAACCAGCAAAAAAAAAATGTACGTGCTTAGGGTATCATGGCGAGGAGGGCACCACATAATTTCTGCCTCGTTAGATGACGAATTCAAAATATTTAATTTTAAAAAATTAATTTAAAAATTTTAGTTTTCCATTGTTTTATGTTTTTTTCTTATTGCTGCCTTTTTTGTCCCAATATATAATGACGTGTATAAAAACCTCAGAAAAACTGTCAAAGGATCTTTTACGTGCACGTCAATGTGTACATGGGACCTCGGTTTTTTGTTATATCCGAACAACTATACGTTGTCCCTCCTAGATCCTCCTTCCTGCACGACTTCTGTTACGACATGCCTCAACTAATCCATGCATATAAATATGTACCTTGCTACTTTTGCACTTGATCAGATAACTGGATCTGTATAGGAGTTGTCAGGTTCAGAAACATATCCCGGTAGATGAAGTCTATAAACCGTCCTTTCTAACATACACGAGGGTCATAAATGTGACGTTCTGCTCGATGTGTTCTTAATTTGCATAACTTTTTATGAAGTTATCGTTAAAGAAATCAGATCTGGGGCTTTGTTTTTGTAATTGGATTGTGGATAATTTCTTTGATTTATACTACATCAGGAAGATAACATCAGAACGTAGCCTCAACGAGGTTTTTCAGCTTCAGCTTTTCCCTGATAAGAAAACACTGTTCTCAAAAACCTTAAAACAAAATTTTAACATTAACATATTTCATCACATCGATATCGCCATCTTGTTAAGTGCTGTTAAGTCTAGCAAGATATCATATGTGTGTCTCACTTACGTCATTTGAACAAAATATAAATGCTTGTAGGAAAGAGCGATCTTGACTTTCCCGCGGTTTTTATCGTCTGCAGACTTGTATATAATTAATGGAGTTTTGCTCGCTAGAAGGTGTTGATGGGCACCATAAATTTTGTACTTAAGGAAGTCATTGGGTGTAAGGCAGTCAGTTTTATGACCGTGCAGAATATTTTCAGATCAGTTAAAGCCGTCAGCAGTTGTTTTTTCCTGTCATATTTTGTGATTTAGTTTTGCCATTCATTTCTGTACGCAACTAAAACACGTCACTTTCAATCACTTGAAAGCCATAGCAAACAGTTCTGGTGCACGCGTCATATTCCCTGACAGCAAGGCATTAAGAAATATGCATACTCTTATATTTAGAAGATAAATTAAATCGTGTCACAACCTGGTTTTGACAATAAGTATTGGAAAACACATCATTTCTTTATCTTTCCAGTTTAAAAGTGGCACGTCAGTGGTTTCTTTTCTCTTTAATTTCAAGATTTAATAAATTCAAATTTCACATGAAAGTTTTATAATGGTTTGTAGTCAAACATTTCACAACTCTTCTAAATGTCGTTCAACCTCTACTAACAAGTACAACCCCAAAGAGGCAAGATCAATGTTGCATGGACAATGAATTCTAGTATAGTTTAAAAGAAAGAGACTTTTTTGTTCGTCACGATTAAGATCAAACATGCATCTCCATTCTTTTAGTTTTTACAATGTTTTATAGGTTGACAGGAAAAAAATGAAAAGAAATCAACGCGCGATCTGCTCTTGTACGTATTCTATCATTTGTAGAAATTGTGAGTGCACAACGAGCAATTCTGTTGTTTTTTATTTATTCCGTGCCGTCTCTCGACCAGTGGATTTGTTACACCTAAGGCATCTATTGGAACCTATGTGTCAATCACCCAACTACCTGACGTGGTCAAAACTTGAACTGAAAACGAAGAAGTTTTGTTTTTTCAGATATATATGAGACAAAATAAGACTATCCTTAAATCGTCCACCATCTTTCACTACACTAGTTTCATCCTTATTAGCTACATCAAACATGTTTATTCTTTCAATAACAAGATGGACGGGGATCTAGTGTTTTAACGCGTGCGTGTGAAATCACAAGGTTTTTCATTGAGTCGATTCCCCGCTTTTGGTCGCCTGTCGAACCTCGTGTATTTTCTCCGGATGCTTCGGTTTCTTCCCACTGCAAGCGAATTATTGAAATAAAATTAAGCCATATGTTAGTCCCGAAATTACTTAGTTCGTGTCGAATAGACGTTAAACCCCATTTCTCTCATTTCTCGCTCCCTCCTTTTCTACAACACCCGATAGCACTTGAGGAGTTTGAATAGAATTAATTGGCAATCTTTTCTTAGACTTTTGAATTTTTAAAATCAATGAACAGGTGATTCTGTACTTAAACGTTGTCACCGACTTCATCTTCTACCCATGGTCATAAAACTGCAAATAATAATTATTATTTCATCAGCGTAAAATTATTAACGCATATAAGCGAATATTTAATGAAATAAGTGAATAAAAGACATTTGTTTAAATGGCATGTAAAACATACGCCTTCTCGTGTTATCAGCACATGACATTTCTCAGGTTCGTTGTGAATTTACCGGTAGTTCTAATTTCTATATCAGTATAAAAAAATACGCGGGAAATAAAGGAATCCAGATCATCAAGTCGCATTATCCCTATTTTTTGGCGTTCGCCATTCGCCGTTTTAGGAGAATCACAGACACTGCTTTTCCGTGCTTAAACAATTCTTAGGCTACTCAATACTCGAACTATGTTTTCCGTGCTTAAATAATTCTTAGGCTACCCAATACTCGAACTACGTTTTCAGTGCTTATACAATTCTTAAGCTATTCAATACTCGAATCACGTTTTCCATGTTAAAATAAACGTGATTTTTGCTTAAATCTCATTGCATACAGATTAATATAAGAAAAAAACATTTCTACATGTGTTTTAACATGGATAAAAAGGATTTACTGACGATAAAAACATTATTCTAAAATCATATAAATAGCCGTCATCTTTATATATTTACCAATCACTCGAGTTGTAAATTAAACTTCTATTTGTGACTTGGGATGATTTTTACATTTAAATTATAGCTTGTCACGTAAAGCCAACAAGTAGAACAACTCTTCTTTCATTTGAATCATTCACATGGATAAAGGTTTACAATACAACTAATAATTTTATCCTGATCGACTTTTATGCCTAAACAAATATTTGAATGTCCGGTTTCTTTATTGATAATAAAGGGGAAAAAAATACGGTGGCGTATCTGCAGAGTCGGACTTGTGACAAAATATGTACGCATTCCTAAAGAGGCTTTTGGAAATTGTATACAAATTCAGTCGAAGACTACTTTTCGAAGATGTCATCAGTTTGTTGTACTCCAATCAGATTCTACAAATTCGACCACGTTGCGTACTATACAAATGAAATGAAATGGGGTTTAACGGCGTACTGTTCTGCTCCGAACTGGGCTAATGAAAACGGGCCATACAGTGTGCTATGAAGTAAATTTTGCCCGGACTACAGCATACTTTTATATCGAATTTCAACTGTCAAGGGATCTTTTACGTGCACACCAATGTGTACATGGGACCTCGGTTAAACCCCATTTCATTTCATTTCATTTTTCTTCCTATCCGAACGACTAGACAGCTGTCCTTGTCAGGCCCTCCGTCCAGCATCACTGACATGGGGGAACCACACCGGAAAATCTTGATGAACTTTCTCGGCCAATGCAGGGATCGAACACCCGACCTCCAAGCTAGCGAATTAGCGTCCTACCCACTTAGCCACATGATCCGGACAGGAGAGGAAACAACTCTTTTTGCATTGAACATGATGGCCCTGAAAAGGGGCGTTGTCCTCCCAATGAGAGGGTTCCTAACAGGAACACTTCGAATGCTCCTAATACCGTTGTCGCTTCTGGCATTTTGAGCACTTAGCCACCGTGACCCCCCCCCCCTCTCCCACCCTCCCGTACTATACAAAACTTGATTTCGATGATGCCTGCAATTCAAACCCTGGTGTCACTGGCAACATGGATTAATCCACCAGGAGCTGTTTCTCTCTGGTAACAGGATTAGTAAAGATTAGTGGGGGTAAAGAATATATATGATCGGAGATCACTCTTCAGGGAATGTCGGTGATTGTTGACCCGGGTTTATATTGTTTTGTAAAAGGTCCATGGTAGAAGGTTAGGTAATGGAGGGTGCTACTACACAGCGAAACAGATTCTGTTCCCAAATCCTGGTCGAAACAGATTCTAACTTATTGACTGGGCTAGTGACACAGCTGGTGCTCAATATGCCGAGGTTAAGCAGAAGCTTTATCATCTGATATCCTGATCGAAACTATGGGTCCAAGGAGTGGCGGTGTGGCGGTTTATTCGGTGTCGGGTTTGGCATAGAGCTTTATTGGGGTTTCAAAATCTTGGCCAAGCCATATCTTTTCTGCAAGTAAAATGTAAGGCAGATATAATACAAAATACAGTACGAAGTAGCCCTATGTAACCTTAACAATGACAAGTAGAAAAGAACAAAAAATATGTAAATGGATAAGAAACATTAATGATGTATGCTACTAATAAACAATTGGGTTGTTAAAAAACAGTCACACAAATTGTTTCATAAAAAAAAATGAAAAAAAAAAACAAACAAAAAACAACATAATAAATCAGTTCTCAGCTGTTATAAGATGGGTTCCATATGTTAACATGTGACTTAAAGGACAATATTAGTGTCAGCCATTATCAAATTTATGTAATAGAACTGGTTAAACACGTTCCAATATAATTTTAAGACAGATATCATTGCTATGGTAGATGTGTAACGGAAATTTGAAGAAATGACTGACACCAAAATTGTCTTTTAATGGTTACGCAACTAACACGGATTCTCATTGTGCCCCATGCACAAGAAACCAAGGCAAACGGATTACCGAGTCAAACGGGTTCGTACACAAGACCAGGCAGTAGTAAGTGCTGATGAACCGCAGCACATATGAGGAACTCAGAAGACAAACACACGGACAAGACATTGTAAGTCATAAAATCAACATCAGGTGAATGGAAATGTAATCGGATTTAACGTATTACTTTTCTGCACCTACTGGACTAATGAAGATGGTCAGGTGATTGCGTGGACACCAGGGCCGTATCTAGCGGGGGTGCAGGGGGTACATTGCACCTCCAGAAAAATATGGCGCCCCCCCCCCCAAAAAAAAATTTTTTTTTGATAACCTTTCAATCATAAAATAATACACTTGATTATGATCAGGCAGTGATGCTCTTAAGGCACTGATCAGTCGGTCTTTTTTTTTAAGGGCGCCCACATTCCTATGGGTAACTTGGGCATTATTTTGGCGCCCCACCACTCTGCTGCACCCCCACTTTTAAAATCCTACATACGGCCCTGGTGGACACCAATTTTCAGGTATTTGTGAGATGTACACAGCTATCAAAATATAAGTACGTTTGTGCAGTATCTGTTTCAAGTAGACAAATTATATCGAGTCAAAAAAGGTGACATAATGACATTGTGGTCGAATAGTGTGGGTGTTTAACTAATCAGCCAAACCGTGTCATCTAACAAGTTTATTACGGCCATAGGCTGCTTAATCTGTTGAAATAAGATGAGCCTATATCTTGTCTCCCCCCTAGGCCTTTTGTATTTTGTTACTAAAATCGCCATTTTTATTAACAGATCAACCGTTCCCTAGTGTTAAAGTGGCAAATATCATATTTTAATCTGTTATAAACGTAAAGAAAGACGCATAATATTAAAGTGGCTCATAACCAAAGATCGTGCATATTTCGGACAATATCTAATCAAATTGATTATTTAACATGTTATTAAGAAAACAAAACCAAAATATCAACGGAATATAATCATTCGGCTTGGATTACCCAACAGTCATAAGTGGCACTGGTTTGTTTATAGAGGGTGACGAATATTTTTGGACTTAAATTCCACTTCCACCATAGTGTAGTTTGCCATGGATTTATATTCCCTAAAATAAGGATTATGGGCTTTATTCAGCCTAAAGTGGTAATTAATAGAGGGTATTCAACCTTTTTAAGAATGTGTGTGGGGGGGGGGGACTAGTGGTTTAACGCGTGAGCGTAAACTCACATGGTCTGTCATTGAGTCAAGTGGTGTGGCTTTGAATTCACGCTTGTACGTGACAAGGCGTACGGTCGCTTGTCTAACCTCGTGGGATTTCTCCGGGTCCCCGGCTTTCTCCCACTGCTGAAGACCCCTACGCGTAAGCGAATTATCGAAATAAAATTGAACCATATGTTAGTCCCGAAATGACCTGTCGAGTGGGCAGTTTTTGTCGAGTGGACGCTAATTTAGATTTATGTTTTCAAAAGGTGAAAGATACCATTCCATACAAAAAAGAAAACATTTGGTTAATTGATAGAATGTCGCTTTATACCATAAATAGTTAACCTTTGACTTAATTCGTAGAATGTCGCTTTAAACCATAAATAGATAACCTTTTACTTAATTTGTATAATGTCGCTTTAAACCATAAATAGCTAACCTTTGACTTAAGTTGTAAGATGTCGCCGTAAAATATATGTGATAGGGTATCCAATAATTCATCAAATTTGCCTGGAGCCTATACTATATTCGACGTTTTTAAATCAACTCACCTTTGGGAAAAAAATAACCGAACTCAGCCATTCGATTTATAATACATTCCAAGCAGCTTTAAAGTCGCTCATCGTCAATTGCATTATATGGGACAGTATTTAATTTTTTATGACTTAATCCACGCTAAAATGTACTCAGATTTATTATTTAACATTTAATTAAGAAATATAAACCAAATATCACGGGTAGATAATCTCGCCGTTTGGATTTAATTGAAATAAGAAGAGTATAATTAATAGATTTCGGCGAAGCTTAGAGGTGGTTCTGACTATGTCCAGAATTAAAATAAAAAGTTCAATTAATTGTTTATATGCGGTGCGGTCCCCGAGCACTTAGCCTACTATTACGTTTTTTTATATTGATATAATAATTCCACTGTGAGATTACTACATCATTTTTATATGGATATAATAATTCCACTGTGAGATTACTACATCATTTTTATATTGATATAATAATTCGGCCGCGCGTATACTACATCATTTCTATATGGATATAATAATTCCACTGTGAGATTACCACATCATTTTTATATGGATATAATAATTCCACTGTGAGATTACTACATCATTTGTATATTGATATAATTTCACCGTGTGACTATTAGAACCTATTATAATAATTATGTATTTTTATAATGAAATTTATATTAAATGTTTTAACTCCGCTGGTAACCCTCAGTCCGAACGTTGCATTTGGTCCTATAGCTACAGGGTTGTGATATCCGGTTCCAAAGTGTCGTTGACGGGCAGGATGTAGCTAGCTTACTCTTTGTGCTACTACTTCTCACAGCTGTGACTCTGCTGGTGACCTTTGACTCGGAGGTTATCCCCTCTCCAGTATCCAAAAGCTTCTGGAATCGCTGTTCAAGCCAAGATGTACTTTAGTTTTAGCTTTTTATAACATATATCTATGCACATCTATCAATATTTTTTCTGTGATTGTATCGCCTCTTCGAATACCATTAAGGCGTTAAATCTAGTACACTCTTTTTACAACACACATGTACATCACAATGTTTTCTTCAGCTGTCAAAATGAATTTTCTGCAGTACTTGATGACCTAGGCTATATAATTCCTGATCTTCCAGATAGCAATCAGTGTTAATTTATGTGACAGTTTGGCAAAGTTGTTTGTCTTCGCTTATGCCAGATTTTGCTATTACGAAGAAGCAATTGGAGGGAACTATTCAAATAAAATGTTAATTACTATGACAACTCGTTTTTATATAGTCTACTAAATAACTTTTATTATGTTCAGGATTTTACTGTAAAACTACAATTAAATCATTTCTAAGGTATCGCGTATACAGCTCCTGACTCTTTGGTCTTAATTGTCGTACGGTATTTATCTCAAATATGAATTCATGTGGCAAAATTTAAATGTTACAAGCTGTAACTTGCATAACTGTTTACGATTTTGTTACTGGAGAGGGCACATTCTTGTGAAACATACTGTTTGCTAATGCTGGTGGGTTCCCACTATCACGATTCGTGCTACGATTGAAATCGTGGTTTTAATCGTGGAGTAATTGTTGTGATCCTATTAGATTAGTCGTATTGACCGTATTGAAACGTATCCGAACGTAACTGCACGTAGCAGATCGTGGACCCAATACGGACAATCCTATCGTAACGTATCGCACAGCAGTGGGAACCTGGCATATCCAATGACATATTTCTTAAGAAGTGCAGACATCCAGTTTTACTGTCAGTGTTAATGCCCCCGTCAGACCGAGGTGGCGTCCTTAATGCGCTGCTGCGACCGTACGGCGACGAGAAAATGCACAAGGTCGCCGGCAATCGAGAACACAGCGCGAGAAAATGTCCCAAACAATTACAAACTTGAAAAAAGTCGCGTTGTCATAGCTTTCCAGGTCAGATCGCAGAACTTTGGCGTTTGTTTTGAGCATGTTCAAACCAAACGCCATTGAGACGACAGCACGATATCTGGGGTTTTCACCACGCTTTTACCACCCTTATGGCGATCTTGACGCGCTCCGAGACCATTTTCCGTCGCTGTAGCAGCGCAGTAGGGACCCTACCCGGGTCTGGCGGGGGTATAAGCAAACAATGATATATTTTAATCAATGTTTCATTTTTAATGCATGATGGTTCTCAATTAGTTGAGTAAACACATTTCAATAATAAGCTTGCGCATTCGGGTCTTCAGCTGTAGGAGCCGGGGTGGAATCCGAACCGAGTTTCGATCCTGAAAGTTGAGAAGGTTTTCTGTTCCCTTTGGTAATATTACTTCTAAAGTGTTTATGTATAGCCGATCTTGCGTTCACCTGTCGACACAGTAAGCCAAAATATTAAATAAGTCGACTTCTTCTTAATCTTTCGAAACAATATCCAATTAGTAACCCAATAACCAGATCAACTCAAATCTATTTATTTCACCTTGTACCACCATTTTCTATTACCTGTTTCTTCTGATGTTATCATTATGATATTGTCATATCCATTGGAAGTTAACAATATTTAAATAAATTCGTGCAATATTATATATATTACAATACTGTTTGGACCTGCATGTGGGTTATCCTTTAAGATCACTCGTTTTTGAAGTTTTAACTGTATTAAAGATATAAAATTGTTTTATCAACAGTAGCAGTTCGTATTGTGATGTATAATTAAAAATGCAAAAAGTACGTATATTTCATTTATTCTGCTTACGTGTTCAAAATACTCAACAACTCATATTCTAAAGATAAATAATAGAAGCTTTGTCCTGTCATATAACAAAAGTAATGATTTTTTTTTAAAATGAGACGGCAGTATGAATGATTTACTATCATCGTCTGGATTGTAAATAACCTTTTTATTCAGCTGGGCGATTTTGTCTTTTATTCATTTTAACTTCTTATCGACAAGGAAATAAGAGGATCATCCAATTAATGGACATTCTGCAGTGCAAAATATAAAATTATTGAATGATCTTCATACAAATATTGTATTATTTTTTTTTTATAATTTTGCCAGGCTAAAGTGATTTATCACCCAATAATACATTTTACAGTAGATATCGCTTGTGTGATAAATTTCAGAACCTACTTACATGAATTTGATTGGTCAGTTGAAAAGGAACTACTTTTTTAATTTTCAAAGAGCAGTTGATTTTTTATGAAAAGTAAAAATGATGTATCACTACGCCGTAATGTAATCAGGTTCAGTAAAAGTGAAATCTATAGCAAAGAATTATATTTATTTATTTGTGCATGTAAGAAAGGATTGGGTGATAAATAAAATCTCCTACTCGTCTTTTTAGTTATCAAAAAATATCAACACTTGTCGATAAAGTGAAAAAAAAACCTCGGCAGAGCCTCAATTTTTAGGGGGTCTTTTTTACTTTATCGACTTGCGTTGATATTTTTTGCTATTTGAGGTTTAAGTTTCTAAACAAGATGTGTCTAGGGGTCTGGGGGGTTGGATGGTCGAATGGTTAGCACGCGCGCGCAGTATCATACGGTCTGTCATTGAGTCAACTGGCGGGGTTTCGATTCCCCGGTTGTACGTGACAAGGAGTAGGGTTGCCTGTCTAACCTCGTGGGTTTTCTCCGGGCCCCTCCCACTGCTAAAGACCCCTATTGAGATCGCTTGATGAGTTTCCTCGAGTTGCTAATGGTTCTACCAACAGAATATTTGAGATAACCAAGATCACAGTTATTCAGATAGTTTTAGCATTGATTTCCAGTGGCTCATTGAATAAGGCGATGGTTACTAGGGGGTCCCGGTTTCGATGCCATGTAGTCCGAGAAAGTTCCTCGTGGTTTTCCAGCGTGGTTTTCCCGTTGTCATGGCACATGCCCACTTTCATTAGCCCAGGTGGAAGAGACAAATGGGACGTTAACACCGTTTCATTTCATTTCATTTCATTTCGTTTCGTTAATGACTTCTCATTTATAATTAATCAAGAAAACATAGGATGTATTATCCAGCCGTTCTGTATATCAACTTGTACTTATAAAACTTTTCCCTCGAGCATAAATTAGGTCATCTAATTGATCTTGTGAACAAATTTGGATGTATGACTTTGTAATCATGAAATTATAGATGAACAGGTCGATTATTACAAAAGCTCAACCAACTGAGTGTATCATTGGTGTCTTAACCCCGTTAACACTGGCGCCCATCCATGCAACGTCGTGTAAATGTAACCAACATAATAGTACGGACATTAAAATTGTAGGAAAAAAATAAACTGAAATACAATGAAATGGGGTTTAACGTCCTCCTTTTGTTCACCAAAGATGGGCATACGCCATGCAGTGTGCTATGAAGGAAACGATGTTCAGACAGCGGCGTTTGAACCTACTCTTTGTCGAATCCTATCTGGCGTGGGTTCTTTTACCTGTATACCAACGTGTACTCGATAGCTCGGTTTTTCGTCCAATCCGAACGATTAAATGCTATTTCTTACTAGACTTCTCGTCTTGTGTCACTGGCAAGGGTAAACCACCACGCTGAAATATCGCCGAGGATCGAAACGTTCAATCACGACCTCTGCGCGCCTTTTAAAGAAATGTCTTTAAACCAGAATGGGGTAGAGCAAACAGCCGAAAAATGGAAGGGAAAGAAATGTTGGCATAATTTTAATTAGACTGACTTACATTATAAAAAATCCAATTCTAAAATATTAATAATTCAAAATGCGTTATGTAAAAGCTAAATTTGACTATTGCAGATCTATGGTTTGGCCTCAAATGTTATATAAATCATTAGTTAGACATACATACCAAGCCCATTAGGAACCCTCTAGAGTCTAGACCATCGGATGGTTGTGATTTTCCACGGATTTAAACACGATCGTCGGTTAATAACTTACTTAAAAATTGGACAATCGAGACTTTGTTTTTATCGCAACAACGATAGCAATGACAATCGAGATTACAATAATCTTAAAACTTCGCTCAGTATGAAGTAATTTTAATGAAATTTTCAATATATTCCCTTTCCAGTGTATACTTTTTAACTATTATAGCGAGATCTGTCGACTCTTTGTCGAAATCTTGATTATAAACAATTGTGAAGAACTATAGACTTCTAGAATCATTAAAGTACATCATAGCGTATTGTATCATCTTTACTGTGCGTGATGTCCCTTTAATCTTTCAACTGTAAATAATGTATGATAATCGGAGAGAGAAACATAGGTCAATGTGTTAATTCATCAGAGAAAGATAGAAAACAATAGAATTATCCATCATTTTTAGAATCAAAGAAACTAGGTTTATTGTCGAGAAATGTTAAATTATTTATGAAGTGTAGAAAACGCGATGGTCTGCAGTCGACCATGATGAATTAGTTGGTCTATCATAAGAACTATATCGATAATATAAATAATAGAAACGATTATCCAGATTAAACATGCCATATTCTTTTATAGGTCGTTATGATAGCTCCGTTAAGTTTTCCGATGAGAAGTGATATATGGTGTTCTAAAACAGTAAAAATAATTAGAAATGAAATGAAATGAAATGGGGTTCAACGTCCTACTGTTCTGCTCCTATACTGTGCTAATGAAGACGGGCATACGCCATACAGTGTGCTATCGGAGGGAAATTTTGCCCGGGCAGCGTCACTATCGCCTACTCTTATATCGAATTCCAACTGCCAAGGGATCTTTTACGTGCATTCTAATGTATACACGGGACCTCGGTTTTTCGTCTCATCCGAAGGACTAGACAGCTGTCCTTGTCAAGCCCTCCGTTCTGCACCACTGACAAAGTGAAACCAAAAAATAATTAGAAGCTGGGGCTTCTGTGCAGAATACTATCTAACAGAGAGACATAGAGATGGTGTTTAACGTCCACTCAATATAAACTAGGCCATTTTGGGACTAACATCCTGTACAATTTTATTTCAATAATTCGCTTGCGCGTCCAGGTATTTCGCTGTGGGAGGAAATCAAGGGACCCGGCGAAAACCCACGATGTTTGACAGACAACCCTACTCCACAGCAGGGGCAGACGGCTAGCAACTCCGTCAACAGCCCAGTGGGTTGAATACAAAATTACAAAGTTTTGAACTGTGTGAACTACTCAAATCAAACAGGTATCAGGTGTTCTAGGAAGAAAAACAATAAACCCGGATTTCAGAAACGATCCACCATTCGAAGACAGCATACGACCAATAGTAACCGGAAGTCTTAATTATGATGTTAGAACGCAAAATAGAGTGGAACCAAATCTGAGGAGTTTTCAGGATGTCAATGGGAAGGTCTGGGTGGGGTAAATGATACATAAACAAAAATCTTATGAGACCTCCCTTAATATATGCGTGACTCCGCTGAGAGTATATGGAGGGTTGGATGGCCGAATGGTTAACACGTGCGCGCAGTATCATACAGTCTGTCATTGAGTCAACTGGTGGGGTTTCGATTACCCGGTTGTACGTGACAAGGAGTAGGGTTGCCTTCCAAGACCCCTACGCGCAGGCGAATTATTGAAATAAAATTCAACCATGTGTTAGTCCCGAAATGACTTGGTTTATGTCGAGTGGACGTTAAACCCCATTTCTCTCTCTCTCTCTGTCTCTCTCTCTCTCTCTCTCTCTCTCTGAGAATATATCTAAACCCTCACCACGCCCCTGATATACTGTACAAAGGTATCAATCTCGTACAACAAATAAAGCTTAATCACATCACCGATTTTTATTCTTCACGCAAATCAAAAATGGCATGTTCTTTGAAATGAAATATTTTTTTTTAAAATAATAATTTGAATTACAATACGCATGGAACCAATCTAATAACATTACAAATTAATAACATTTGACATATTGAAACAAACAATGATGTATCAAAAATATAAAGATAAAACAAAAAGACAATTGAAAACGCAATCTGAACATGCGGAACACTATTCCCTACTTAGCGATTTTCCTTGTTAGGCAATCGATGTTACATGCCGATTATGAATCTGTATGTACGACGATGTATTGTTATATTAAAGAGTGAATCTTTTTGTTGACAACTATGCGATTAAAACTAATAATCAGATTCTTCATTTTTCTATTTTTCTATGAACAGAATTGAAAAGATAAAAATATGTATTAAAGAATCATCGGAGCGTGACTATCGCTTCCTAATATCTATAAAGGATTACAAAGGTAATATTGATTTACATAACGAATTTTTACTGTTAGTACAGCCATCAGGACAATAACGTAATATTTCGCGACTCTTGAGAAATTCTGGAAATTATAAAACCCCTGTGGAAAACCCTCAATAAAAAACAGACTATTGTATATTTGATGAAGAGTGAACAACCTCGATGTTTTTAATCATATAACCTTCAGGAAATCCTTTAATATTTTACAAGTGAGCACAAAACAAAACTCTTTCTGTTATTTTGATGTCATTGGTTTTACTCGCGGGTCAGTCATTCTCAGTAAACAGTATCTCTTGCGGATACATCAGCTATTAGGTTGCTCAGTCAATGGTAATGAAATTGGGTTTTACGTCTCGACAACACTTTACTTCGGTCTTTTTGAGACTAACATATGTTGATTTTATATATTACAACTGTCAGTTTGTCCAAACAGCAGAGTTTCCGGAAATCCTTCCTTGCGACCTTTTCTTTGCACTAGATATTTGTACATGGGACCTGTTGCTCCATATATATGACATATTAATCTTTATTTAAACAAAGACGGGGTTTACCAGACCCCAATATAACCCCGGGTAGTCGGAGAAACTTTCTCGGGATTTTCCGACTTGGTTTTTCCTTTTCGGTGTTGCAGGACAGAGAAGCTGTAACGTTGGCGTGCATGTAAAATAACCCTTGACAATTGGAATTGGAATTCCGTCATAGCACTCTGCATGGGGTATGCCAGTTTTTACTATCCGGGTTGGTGCAGAAAACTAGGACGTTAAACTCCATTTTATTTAAATGCCCTGTTATACGCCAAGTTTCAGCAACGCTTTTAATGAAAGCCATAAAATCAATTTTTAAAAATTGCTTTGTTTTCATAAACTAAAAAATTCAAAGCCCAAAGGGAGAGAAAATTCAGAATTTTGACAGGTTCATTACTTATGTCTGAATAGACAATTCAATCGAGAATTCTCTCCGGCTATGCAACATTTATTGTATTTTACGATTTTGAATCAAATAGGAAGATAACTCTAAGATTTGCTTTGCAATATAAATGGTAACATTACACTGTGTGTAGACTCGATACTTTCTTATCCCTATAGGAATATCTATCGAATAGTTATAAAATGTCTGCGTTTTAAGCTAGAAGAGTGTCAGCGTTAAACATGCATTATGCAAGAGCTAAATCTGCCTATTGCAGGTCTTTCTTTAGACCTGAAATGTTTTCTAAAGTATTAATTAGACATTAATTAACTGATCCAGGCCTTAATCAACTCTCGATGGCATCAGATTTCTCCGATATTAAATAGATTAGAATGGTTCAGCGATACTTTGATTTAATCAAATATGGAGGACCGAGACTTAGCTTCTATCAACCAGTACGGTGGTTGAAATTATTGCACACGTCTGTCAAACCTTCAAAGGCTAATATCGTCGCTTGCAATAGAGTAATTTGAATGAAAATTTCAAATTATTCATTTTACAGCATCTACTTTCGAACTATTATAGCACGAATGGCTAGTTCTTTATCTAAATCTTACATAATGTATCTTTAAATGGCGTATGGCTCTATTTTTTAACCATAAATAGGTCTAAAAACACATAATAATGTAATATGAGTGTATATAAAGTGATTTATCAATTTTTAAAAAAATAATTTGTAATTTCTAATCGGTGAAATACGCGAACAGTTGAAGGACTATCGTTTACGCCTAATTAGCCCATTCTTCGCGATTTTTTTTATTATTAATTTACCATTGTCAATCAGCCATTACTATTTACTGTCGCATTGTAATTAGGGTTTCACACTGCGTAGCTTGTGTGAAACACTATTGTTTTTGTTAAAATTATTCTTATTATTATTCTTCTTCTTATTATTTTTTTTTTTTCCTATTTGCTTATATCTCAACAACTTCTTGTCGGATCGATACAATGTCTTCAGTTTTACTGGGAAAGTGGGTGTGACTTAGAGATTAAAGCTATTCCCGGCATTCTGCGACATTGCGAAATGTCCGAAATCACCGAAAATGTCGTTTTTTGAAATATTGCCGTAATATTAACAATAATCATTGGATTTTAGCATATGATGCATTTTGACATAGCCAGAAACAGGGGACATAGCTATGTTACTTTTGATTTTTGATTTTCGACAAATCTTGGAAGATATTTGGCGCCAAATTTTGAAAATTTAAATTTTTACAAAAAACTTTTTTATTTATTAATATTTTTATATGACATTTTAACCAAGGTTAAAGAGTCATCTGATTTGAACAAAAATGTCAACATTTTTTGTTTCCGTAATTTTCCTTGGCCGCCATTGGCTAATTCAGTTTTTCAGTCCTACATTAATTATTTATTGTTCGATTTGTATAAAACCTAGTTCATATGTTCCGTGGTTCAAAATGTCATTTTTTTTGTTACCGGTAAAGTTTCCTGTCGGAACCGGAAGACGCGTAAATTTAGCAAAAACTACAGTTTGGTACCACTTTTTGAAAGCAAATATTATTTTTTACAAATCTGATATTATCCAAAAGATGCGCACTGTTAAGGTGCACAAAATCTCGGACTCAGTTTTTTTAATTTCGATTTCGTTTTCGGGCCATTTCGATTAAAAGGTAAAAAAAGGGGTAAAAATAAGCTATTTACAACCCATCCAGCGCCTTCATATATTAAAATATTTCTTTGATACGTTCATAAACTTGTAGAAATAACCCATACGAAGAGAATGTATGTGAAAAATAGTTTGTAATATGAGCAGTTGCCGAGAAATGGGCAATTTTGCATGAGTCACTTTTTACGCTAGTTTGCCTGTAAAAGAGTCAATCATTACTGGATTTTCATAAAAGTTACACCATTTGGTGCGTAATGTCAATTTTAATTAGGTCAAACCAATTCAACATTACCAATATCACCGGAAATTACGTAATGTGGGCAAAAACCGTATTTATAGCCTTCGAAACAAATAATTTATTCAAATGAGTTGTATTTGTTATTCGTTTAAAATTTTGATATTTGATTCCAATCAACTAATAGAATGAACCCATACGATCATATAGATATCACAAATTCCTTTCTAACTTGGTCAGTTGCGGAGAAATAGACGATTTTGAACAGGTCACTTTTCAAGGTTTTTGGACCATACAACTGTCAATTATTATTCGATTTTCATAAAATTTTCACTGTTTGATACCTTTTACCAATTATGATTTCATACAAGTAATTTTAGATTTTCATTATCACCGGAAGTAACGTCAATTTGGCAAAAACTGTATTTGTAGCCTTCAAAACAGATATTTTGGTCAAATGAGTCTGATTTGTAATGTTTTTACAATTATGATTTTCGATTCCGCTCAACAAATATATTGAACACATATGATCATACAGATACCGCAAAATGGTTTCTAACTTGTACGGTTGTAGAGAAATAGACGATTTTCTACAAGTCACTTTTCAAGGTTTTGGGTCTTTGCCATTTCTGATTTTAAAAAACTAATTTATCTTTATCATTATCACTGCATATAATGTAATTTCGTCAGGATCACTAAATGTATAAAATGAATTGATTACCAAAAGATGTTGGTTCCTGTGGTAATTAGCTCATATCAGATTGTTACTTCCTGAATTATATTATTGTATGAAAAAACTTTCTTGTTTAACTTTCTTCTCTATCCATCTCTTGCAAATTGTGTTTGTTTTTCTTTCCTCCAATTTAAATGGCTGATATTTACCATATTTGTTGGAAAGATTTATAAAAACCTTCAGAACCATTTGTAGGCTATGGTCTGGTATCTTAAAGTTATTATCTGATGGTGTTGATACCCGTCAGTCATTCTTCTTTTGTTTTGAGTAGATCTCAGCAACCGATTGTCGGATCGTTACGATTTCTTCGGTTTTATCGGAAAAGTGGATGTGACTTAGAGGATAAAGCTATTTTGAAAGTTCTGCGACAATGCAAAATGTCCGAAATCACCGAAGCTATCGTTTTTAGAAATATTGCAGTAATTTTAACAATAATCATTGGATTTTAACTTTCGATGCATTTTGGCATAGCCGGAGACGGGGCACATAGCTACGCTACTTTTGATTTTTGATTTTCGGCAAATCTTCGCAGATATTAGGCGCTAAATTTAGAAAATTTAAATTTTTACAAAAAACTTTTTTATTTATGAATATTTTTTACACAAATATAACGAGTCCTCTTCTGACTTGGGCAAAAATGTGAAAATTTTTTGTCTCGGTAATTTTCCTTGGCCCCCATTGGCTAATTCAGTTTTTCAGTCCTAGATTAATTATTTATTGTTCGATTTGTATAAAACAAAGTTCATATGCTCCGTTGTCTCAATTGTCATTTTTTTTTGTTACCAATAGTGTTATCTGTCGGCACCGGAAGTGGCGTAAATTGACAAAAAACTACAATTTTGACAGTTAGGTGCCATTTTTCGAAAGCAAATATTATTTTTTTCAAATCTGGTATAACTGAAATTGTGCGCCCTTTAAAGCCGCACAAAATGTTGGGACCAGTTTTTTTTAATTTCGATTCCGTTTTCGGGCTATTTCGATTAAAAGGTGAAAAAGGTGTAAAATTAAGCTATTTACAACCCATCCAGCGTTTTCATATTTTAAAATATTACTTCGTAACTTTCATAAACTCGTAGCAATAATCTATACGGAGAGAATGTATTTGAAAATTAATTTGTAATATGCGCAGTTGCCGAGAAATGGGCAATTATGCATGAGTCACTTTTTACGCTAGTTTGCCTGTAAAAGAGTCAATTATTATTCGATTTTCATAAAAGTGACACCATTTGATGTGTAATGTCAATTTTAACAAGGTCAAACCAATTTAACATTTTCAATATCACCGGAAATGACGTAATTTGGGCAAAAATTGTATTTATAGCCTTCGAAACCAGTAATTTATTCAAATGAGTCATATTTGTTATTTGTTTAAAATTTTGATATTTTATTCAAATCAACTAATACAATGAACCCTTACGATCATATAGATATCACAAAATGGTTTCTAACTTGTTCAGTTGCGGAGAAATGGGCAATTTTCAACAGGTCACTTTTTAAGGTTTTTTGTCAATAAAAGTGTCAATTATTATTCGATGTTCATGAAATTTTCACTGTGTGATACATAATGCCATTTACGATTTCATACAAGTAATTTAAGATTTTCATTATCACCGGAAGTAACGTCATTTTGGCAAAAACTGTATTTTTAGCCTTCAAAACAGATATTTTATTCAAATGAATCAGATTTGTAATGTTTTTAAAATTATGATATTTGATTCCAATCAACAAATAGAATGAACTCATTCGATCATACAGATACCTCAAAATGGTTTTAACTTGTACGGTTGCAGAGAAATAGGCGATTTTCTACAAGTCATTTTTCAAGGTTTTTGGTCTATAAAGGTGGCAATTATTATAGGATTTACATAAAATTTTCACCATGTGATGATGCTATTTCTGATTTCATAAACCAATTTAACATTTTCATTATCACCGGAAGTAATGTAATTTTGACAGGATCACTGACATGTAGCAAATGAATTGATTGCTGGATTTGGTTGTTTCTGCGTCCATTTTATTTCATGTGTGCAATGCTTATGTGGAAACCTGTTTAACGGTTTCATTGGTACCGGAAGTGACATAAGTTCAAGGGTAACGTGGCACCGGTGAAACCCGTCATTACTGCTTCGCAGTTCTAGTTTAGGTTGTTTTTCTTTGTTCATTCCTTTTGTGCCCAAAACAATAGGGTACACAACTCATGTACGGATTTTAAAATGTTCATTGTGTCTTACATATTGGATATTAGGAGCCCACATTTTCACGGCAACATAACAACATCAATATGGATTGAAATAGACCAATACTCAATTCTAATTTGTCCTTTTAATTTCGAATATTATGGTCAATATTGAGTTAGAGACTGAGCTCCTTCAAGCAAACTGAACTATTTTGACTTCCACGTATCCATATTCCGTTATTCCACGTATCCATATTCCGTTATTCCACGTATCCAAAGTTAGGTGCGAATGGCGGTTCGATTTTGGTTGACCCGTTCAGACGGGTTAGCAAACAGGTGTTTTAAACGTCCAACCTTGGCCATCCCTTTTCTGTGCAAGAGAGCTTTACAAAATTTTTTATTTGGACATAACATCCCCCGCTTCTGAATCATCGTTTGTAATACGTAACTTTAAAATGTCGTCAGTCTTGGATCTTCCTTTTATCATAAAGAAGACATGTTTTTGGTTGGAAATAGAGTACATCTTAAGACACTTAACCAAGCAATGTTCTCAAAAATATAGGCCTATTAGCTATATGATAATTTTATTCTATTTACATTTCATCGTATTACAAAACTAACACTAAATATCACAGTATGCATGCCACGAAACAAAATATTTCCTAATTGTATATGTTGCACTGCCTTGAGGAAGTCATTACACAAGAACGAAAACAAATTAAACAAAGAAAAATACGTTCATGAAACTGAGTAAAAAAAATCAAAGAAATAAAGAGACTTGTATGTGGCGTCCATGTGACTTCCAGTTGCAAATTAGTCGGCGTAATTCTCACCAACAAAGAAACAAGCCGGAACAATCAGCAAAAAGAGCTAGCTTCTAAAATAACTTGATAATTTCCCAGGTTTGGGTTGTGAAATATTACGACATTATGTCGCGGCAGTTCGTCAAAACAGGAAATAGGTATAACTCACATGTGGATTTTAGTGTTGTCTATTTTCAGGCATATTGGGGAGATAACTCTGGTTGGGGAGGAGGCCAGTGGATTTTGAGAAGATATCTTTTGATGATAAATAAGATACTACACAGTTCAAAAAAAAAATATTAGCTGTGTGAACTTCCAAGATACATGAAAAGTGGTATTAGGTGTTCCAGAGTGTTTAGTACCAGTTGAGTTCGAATTTGAAGAATGTTTCTTGGAGAAAATACAGGATAACGGTAAATCATTTCAATCAAAAAAGGTGGGTTATTAGAGATTGTTGCATACAAATCATAATGTTTTCGATTCCCCGGTTGTATGTTACAAGGAGTAGGGTCGGCTGCCCAACCTCGTGGGTTTCTCCGGGTCCTCCGGTTTCCTCACATTGCTAAAGAACCCTACGGGCAAGCGAATTGTTGAAATAAAATCGAGCTGTATGTTAGTTCCGAAATGACCTAGTTTGTGTTGAGTGGACGTTACTGGAGTATACCAGAAGAAATTAATGCGATTTGGCAAAGATCAAAGGTTAAAGATACCGTCCCATGTACAAACTGGGTAATTTGATGATATATTTGGACTAATCTATCCAAAATCCCTCTCAAACCATTGAATTCGCCAGGAAATACCCCAAGCTATAAAACATATAAGTCGTATTTGTGTCACGTGACTTGGCGGTCGCGGTAACTGGCGAAGGGTACTAAGCCGGCGGAGAATTTACTGAATATAAATGATGTTGTTGTCTTTAGCCGCTGTCCATTTCCCATAAATATCAAAGTCCAATAAGTAAATTCTCGGATTATCCCGTGCCCACGTCTTATTCCGCGGTTTTTATCTCAGAAACTGTTGTACTTTTTCCACGTCCGCTCACCAACCAATCTGATTAAAACACAGATCCTAATTCGTTTCGATTTTATAGTTCAAAATTTCGTTTTACTTGTCTTCACTACACTAGGATCTGGAAGAGTTGTTATCATTGACATGTTCTGAATGATGTTAGCTATTAGCCAATGAAACGGTCTGTTACGGCGAGCTTTAGGCGTGTTTTGCACGGAACTGTGGGTAATTCACTAGTAACATCAATGCTGATTGATTAATCAAATGTCTGACGTCATAGGGTCAAAAGCCGCTCGTATGGCCTCTGACGCGACCGGTCAGATCTTCGTGTAATGTAGGCCATCGAAAGTATAAAAAAAACATCAAGTTTATCAACATATCAAGCTCTCCCTAATGAAAGAAGCCAGACCTTTGACGTCACTAGAGCAGACTGCACTTAAAAATACACTATTCAAGAGCTAAATTTGCCTATTGCAGGTCTTTCTTTAGGCCTTATATATCATATAAATTGTTAATTAGACATTTATTAACATTGCAAGACCATAATCAACTCTCGATGACTAGATTAGAACGACCGGTTGTACGTGACAAGGTGTAGGGTAGCCTGTCCAACCACGTGGGTTTTCTCCGGGTCCTCCGGTTTCCTCCCACTGCTAAAGACCCCTACGCGCAAGTAAATTATTGAAATAAAATTAAAACCATATGTTAGTTCCGAAATGACCTAGTTTGTGTCGAGTGGACGTTAAACCACATTTCTCTCTCTCTCTCAGATTAGAACGGTTCGGTCATTTAATAATTTATTTTAAAAATGGAGAAGCGGGGCTAAGAATCGAATATACCACTACGAGTAAACAATCAATGCACACATCTTGTCAATACTACAACCATTGATAACTTGGCTCAGAATAAAGTTATTTCAATGAAAATTTATTTTGCATTATCTTTTTTTAAACGATTATATCAAGAACAGCCAGCCCTTTATCCCAATCTTACATAATGTATCTTTAATCGTCGAGCTGTCAATTGGTGAAACCCTGTGTGCGCTCCATGGATGTTTTTCAGGGAATCAAGTAATTTTCTAGTACGAATGGGTGTCTCTACTTTCTATAAATACCAAAATTGTCATAATTTAATTGGAAATAACTACCCGATAAATACTTTTGTGGAAATGCATCTTTAACAAATGTTCTTTTAGAATACAATTTAACAGGTCATAAAAAATGCATTCTGTGGTTTTAAGCGTTTGAATAAAACGTCGATAACTCTTTTCCTTTACCCCATCACATAATATAAAAAGCTGCACTGAAAATTTTGATGAATAATCATATAAAGAATGTAAACAATCCATATTGTCGGTCAACAAGTAGGTGGGATTGGTGGTATATTTAGTACTTGAAAGTCGATTGTGGGTTATTCGTGTATTTACCTTTGTTATGTTTGGTCAGAACGGTCTTGTAAAAAGACAGTTCCACCCATTTGTGTCTGATTATTCGTATACTTTCCAAACTTTTTCAACATTCAACAATTTAATATTCTCTTTTAATTGTGGATGTGATATTTGTTAAAATAATAAATTAAAAAGCAAGAATGGTAGTTTATTCTGAATTGTAAATTCCTTGAATATTACCGACAATTTCCCTACAAAAAAATTATTACTGATTACATGTACTTGTTATTTTCGTTTTAAAAAATATATATCTTTGAACTTATTATTTTTGTAAAAGAAAAAAGGAAAAGAGGAAAAAGAAAAAATGCATGTATATTAGAACTTGCTCTTTTCGTAAAGCGATATATATCTTAGTGCTTTTTTTTTCGTTAAAAAATATAACTTGGTACTTGTTATTTTGTTATATATCTTGCAACAGCGATAGGGCTTTTTTTTCTTTCCCAAAATATCTAACTGTACTATAAATTTAACAATTGTAATACTGTATTAATATCGACGACGATGGGATTAACATTTACCGTCTGCTTCCACCTAGGGTGATATCGCAGACAAATGGATATCTTTAAGGTGTGTTTATTATGCTAATAGACTACTTTATTGCATAATGTAGTTAAATATACAGATCTGATGACGAGGTATTAAAATGAGAGCTACATGGTTAGTATAGTAATTGCCTGACAACGGTAATACGACATTTAATACGAAAAACAATCCTTCATTAGTTACGTATCTATAGGCTATTATTTTATTCTTATTCTAAAACTAATTAAAATCACCATTACCTCATATTCTTACAAAATAATCCATATCACATACAAAACTTTAAATATTTAAATACACAACACATGTAATGCGTTATAGACGCTTTGTATTATTTTTAATTCTTTATTTATATTCAGGAAATACGAATCCATGTTGTAAAGTTCGTACAAAATGGTCCACGACGCGTTAGATACCAATAGAGCTTCCATGTTTTTAATTACTGGTAGAATTCTACAAAGTTTCCGACGGTTCCATCAGCTGTTGGTCTTAAATTACGATTTGACTATAATCCTGTAATTGTCTGGGATGAAAGCAATCGGATAAAAGACCGGTTATTACCGTCAAAAGGTTTTACTGTGGTCAAATTGATACATTTAAATAGCATTCCAAGCTCCATCAAACCTTCCACAGAATGTCAGGCTTATTTCTGGTATGGCTTAATGAACCCCTGACTTCATTATACTATAATAAAGACATCAGGAATGACATTACAATTGACAGCTCCCTTGATTTGGTTAACCATTCACTTCATCTCGGCCACAACTGACCCATGCAATTCATTATTGATGGAGTCCAAACACTAATATTTACTAAACAATCACCGCCATTCTGGTGACCATCAAATTCCCATGTTGGTAAATGAAGCGAAACGAAAGATTTAAATAGCTGCCATATTATGACATCGTTCGCTGGACAAGGTCATTGATTCATCCACGTCATTTAATCCCTGGCATCATAAAATCACCGACTTAAATGTAAAGTGAAGCGTGTCGTTTAATTGAGATAAGACCCCCGTGTTATGATTGCGGTCAAATTGGCGTAACTGGGCAGCGGTAAATCACAACCAGCGTAAACTGGACAATACTTCAAGGCTAATAACACCGGGGTTATTCGGTGCAAGGTCACTGGGGGGTGACCGTTGGTCAATGATAAATGACCCGGTCAGTTTCAGGGCAATGTAAACAAATTGAAAAGGCAGAGAAGGTATAGTGTTTCACTGTATAGATGAGGTTTAAAAAATACGGTTTTCAACCGACCATTGTTAATTATTAACAAGTAATGTTTTTCTACCAATATCTTGGAGAGAGAGAGAGCGCGCGCGAGAGAGAGAGAGAGAGAGAGAGAGAGGCCATTCTGGGATTAACATATGGGTAAATCGTTATCTCAATAATTCGGATCGGTGCAGAGGTCTTTGGAAGAGCCTGGAAACCGGTTGACCCGCAAAAAAAAACCGATTTTAAGCAGTAATACGCCTAGGTTCGACACCACAAACACGATGTCCCTTCGTTATTGAGGCACACGACGTTAAATACAATTATTTCACATACACACAACCCCTTGCCCCGATAGGGGGGTTGCATGGCTGAATGGTTAGCGTGCGCGCGCTGTATCATAAAGTCTGTCATTGAGTCGACTGGCGTGGTTTCGAATCCCCGGTTGTACGTGACAAGGAGTAGGGTCGCCTGTCCAACCTTGTGGGTTTTCTCCGGGTCCTCCGGTTTCCTCCCACTGCTAAAAACCCCTACGCGCAAGCGAATTATTGAAAGAAGATTAAACCATATGTTAGTCCCGAAATGACCTAGTTTGTGTCGAGTGGACGTTAAACCCCATTTCTCTCTCTCTCCCTCTCTCTCTCTCTCTCTTACCCCAATAACAGATCTTACTACACGTGTTTCACTGGGCCACTCGACCATCCTGATCGCACTACTATACTTGTTCGGCATTCATGACATGAGCGACGCCTTCAGCATCAAAACCTATATAAAAATTAGTCTTAAAGATACAACGATTAATATATTCAGAACCGTTTTCAAAAATACGATACCTAAATCTCTAATTTCTTTTTTATCTAAATATAAATTATACATTTTATAGATTTTAACTGTTCCCAGGTCAGAGGTTCATATTAATGACTATATACCTATGTTATCTTTAAAATGTGAACATAAAATTTGTATTAATTTTATCTTACGGTAGAATATATAAATATTACCCCCTAGTATTTTGATTGCTGGCTTTAAATTGAAATAAGCCAAAAAATCGTCTCGGGTCGTTGAAATGAAATTAACTTATCTAGGTTTATAAGATTTTGTATAATAGTAATTGTTCATGGATGAAAAGTTGATCGTTACTATTGTTGTTTAATGTTAAATATAAACATTAGATATTGTTTTCCCTGTCTAGACTTTTCTAGGTATATTTCCTGCGTTTATATATAGCTATAATATTTTTTATTGGAAATAAAAACCGTAACCACAAAGATTACAACATCACTGACTATCGAATCCTGTAGCAAATATTATGAAATGTAAGGCAATGACATATGAAAATTAATAACAATCATAAATTTATAGAAAATGACGATTTATTATTATACAAAGTCAAAAAGACTATGTAAGAAACTCATTAGTTCATTTTTATGTCAAAATTGTCGGTCTCATATACGTTTTTTAAAAATTAATTCTGTCCTAAACCAAACCTTGGCGCTATACAAGATAAGTTTATGAGGCTAGATCAAAGTATATCCATATTAGAAGAGAAATAAATATTTCGAGATGTTTCAAACTGTCCTTGAATTTACCGTAAGCCAAGCGATTCGTGCAAAAATATAATATTTACAAAGAAAATTAACATTATACTGAACAATAAACAATACATGAAGCTGACACAATCTAGACATATATTTAATATATATTATCATATTACAATATCCAGAATATATATTATCATATTACAATATTAGATTTGAATGATGATACGTCAATTTGTTACAAGTATTATCAGATTCTGTCAAAGGACAGATAAGATCGGGCGACTCCCAGAACCGGAGTGCTTCTTCTCATTATAAATATACCTCTACGATACATGTCAGGCCCGTCGGTATAAAATTCATATTGGGGTGTGTGGGGATGTGGCTTCTGTCAGCGTAGCGAAACAAAACTGGGGTCCCGGGAGCTTGGCAATTTTTAAACTAGAAAAGCACATTTGAAAATTATTGGAGCCCTGCTCTTCCCTGGTTCAGACGGACCTGTCTATAGTCCATTTAGACGCTTACGTTAAACTGGCTTAAAAAGGCCGGCTATAGAAGGTCGGGCAAGTTACTCCACCTGTCCAAATGGCCAAGATAAGCCTGCTTTTAAGATAAGTCTTCTCGAAGACAGGTAGAGAGCTGTTTTTGTTGGGGTTTTTTAACTGGCTTATTTGACCCTCCTTGGTGTTTCAATGACACGGTTAAACTGGCTTACCGGTTGCCGGAATTATTAAACCAGTTTCACGCAAGCATCTCAAGGAGCTATGGCTATTAGTAGTTTCGAGAATATTATACATAATTGTAGATAATATAGCCTATCTTTTTGGAATTTTATAAATTCTTGTTACATCAATAATTATATCTGCCGTGTATAATTTCACACGTCTTTGATAGCGGTGATAATATTACCATAGAAATGATTAAAAAGGACACATTTTTATAAATATATCTTTATATCGTAGAGTCATTATTATTAATAAACCATATATAGATACCCGCACAAATAATTGTTTTTTGTTTTCTAAATTTAAATGATGAATAGGGTGAAATTATTGTTGTAGACGGAATCAAATAAAATCGTGCTTCAATAAAGCAATTATCAATGAGTTGGGTGCACGAATATTTTATATTCATGTTATGCCTTTCCCCAATTGTCACGGTTTGACATACTTCGGTTCCTTGAGCATGCGTCTCAATTCACCAATTCCAAATAGGCCTATTTTATACAACCGACAGCCAATAAACGGTTTATTCAGTCGCTTCTTTTTTCATGATCTATATGTACTTAACTGCTATAGAGTTATTTTTAACAACACCAAGTCGGTGGGTTAATTTCCCGAATTCCAAAAACGGCTGAATCGAGATTGAAGACTTCGTCAATGCACTGATTTACTGGAACGAAATAATAAAAAAGGGGCGAATATGCTGCTAATAAAATGTCTACTTCTGTCTAATTTAGTTGTTTGGGAGGCGTGTCCCCCTGCACTTACTATTAAGGTCTGTCATTGAATCTACTGCTATGGTCTCGATTCCCAATAGGGTCGTATGTCCACCCTCCTACCCCCCCCCCACCCACTGCTAAAGACCCCTATGTGCAAGCGAGTTGTTGAAATAAAATCGAACCATGTGTTAGTTCCGAAATTACCTAGTTTGTGTCCAGTGGTCGTTAAACCTCATTTCTCCCCCAGACTAGATAATAATTGATACGTTAAATCAAGCAATTCATACATATAACTATATTATTCATTACACACGTTTCAACTTTTATTAGAGATTGGGTATTTGCTAATAAAGACCGCATTAGTATTTAATTCCCCATGTTTTATAACAGTTGTAGATATTATTGAATAATGTTGGGAATGGAACCCGGTAGCAAAATGGTCACTGCACATCACTATTGGTTGCCATTCACGAGATTCTTTAGGCCTGAAATGTTATCTAAATTATTAATTAAACATTAATTAACTTATCCAGACCATAATTAACTCTCGATGTCATCGCTAGCCTGCGATGTTTATTGGATTAGGTTCCTATTTGCTGTTCGACTTCCATTCATAATTAAATCATGAAATGGATAATCAAGACTATGTGTTTTATCATATCGACTTTAGTAATGATGAAAGAGACTAGGTCGAAAATGCAATCACTAAAATCTTGGTTCAGAGTGGATCAATTTGACTGAAATTTTCAGTAAATTCCCTTTACATTATCTAGTTTTTAACTATTATAGTGAGAACTGCCAGCTCTTTATCTAATCTCCCATAATGTATCTTTAATAATTTAACAACACAATTCACTCTTTTTGTAACGAAATATATAAAGTGACATTGGACATTTTCACATTCAATTTCTCATTAAAAGAGACTGATCGGTTACATTTCATTACAACTTTGCACATATATATTACACTTTCTCCATACTGTTTATCATGGGTAGTGGACCTCGGACCGTCGGACAGTGGCCAGAGGGACCAGAGGCTTCATCCTCCATTAATTTGATATATAAAAATATAATGACCCAAATCTATGACAGAAAAAAATAATTTATGAGTGGGATGCGGAAGAAGTGAATCAAGACATTCTCTCGTCATGTCATGTATTCTTCACGGTCATGGCTGCCCAAGAAAAAAAAAAGTTAGTCCGACCCTGTCCGACGACTCTGCTGTTTCTTGTAACTGTTTATGAGAATATCCGTGTTCCGTTAATTTCATAATTCATAAGATATTAATTAATGCTTGGCACCTCGAGAGATTAAGATTGTATTTTTAGTTTGTTGATCATTAAAAAAGCCGCCACAGTGGTGTCTTTTATAATCTTTGTCACACGACTGAATTTTAAAAAGGGTTTATCGGCTTTATAATTGGATATCGAACCGACTAACGTAGCGAAAATGACGCGAGGATTTGAATTCCTATGCCATAAATTCTATATTAACTTTTAATTTACATATTTTATAGGATAAGCTGGGAATAAGTAATAATTAGTTTATATATCCCAGTCTTCATGTTAAAGGGACTATCCCGATTTCAAGAGAGTCTCAAAAATAAAAGTCGGAGTACGTATGAAATATAGAGGAATGGTGTATTTACCTTCTCTAAAAATTCCAGATCAAAATATTGAGTCGTTTGGACATGAACGTCAAAACTGCTTATCTGGACACGTAACCCTTTTAAGATTTCGGGTCAGTTTTTTCGTTGGGTGACCTGATAATCGATTCCCGTTCCTTGAGAGGTCTATATAGTGAATGACCCATGTGCTCTACTTGATAACGAAAGGCAAATTTCACCTACACATTATTTTTATAAAGTAGAAGTCTAGTTTTATCCAGACACCGCATAATACAGCTTGGGACACCGGTCTCCATTTCCAGATGAAGACTGACAAGTTTAAGTTGTTTGAAAACTTATCAAAAATATTGAGTTAGTTGCTCGGCCCTCAGATAGAGGAATTAAAGGGATTTTAACACAAAATTAAGCAGTTTTATTCTCCAAAAAATATCGGGATTAGCCCTTTAATTGAACCTTGGCGTGAATAAACATGGACCAGGTGTTGATGTATATATCAGATGCCGTCACGTGTAATGCAAGTGTTTTTCAGCGTGCGATACGTAAAAGCTCATAATATATCTGATAATTTGGAGGCAGAGTTTGTGTGTAATTTATGTATATGCATATTCATGCACATGTCACTTTATGTGTTGGTTTTATTTGTTCGTTTCAAGAAAGCATAGTAATTTACTTATTTGTTTATTATTGGTATTTGTAGTTATTTGAGTATTGGAACGTCTAACTTAATCAATTTAATTGAAAGGCATTCAAAGATTTAAAAAGAAAAGCAATAACTTAAACACAAAAAGACTATAATACAGGCCTACTTTAGAATTAACTAAATTCGATATACTTGTCGTCTCATTGTCAATTAAAATGGTGACTTTCATGAATATTCTTTACCCTCTAGTAATATTCATTGACAATCATTTTTCAGATACCCATCTTGTAACACGAGATTTAATTGGTCAACAAGTCGCCGTCCTTGTCATTAAGGAATACTTTAAAAATTCTTGTTGTTAGGAAACCCCGCCGCTCCCATCCATTACTTTAGATACAATTTATACAATTGTGTTTTAGTTTCATTTACTTCGTTATGGTAAAATGTTTTTGTGGCCACAGAACTTGATATTCAGGTTTTAAAACATCTCTTTCAAGTTTGTTAGGTTAAAGTTATTGCGTACCTTTCATCCCAGCAGCATGCCAAAGGTTAAAGAGATGCCTACTTTATGTACGACCAGTTTAAGTAGATAATTACATGATTATAATGGCGGTGGGTGTGGCTATCCTCTCTCATTATTCAATTTTTCTAGACCACAAAAAGCAGGTTCTCAAGGACAAACTGTTTTCAGTCCAGAGATAAACTCACAAAAAGTCTTCATTTAAAATTAATATTTAAAGATACATTATGGGAGATTAGATAATGAGCTGGCAGTTCTCACTATAATTGTAAATTTCATTAAAATTGATCCACTATGAACCGAGATTTTAGCGATTAAATTTTCGGCCTAGCCTCGATCATCATTACTAAAGTCGGTAGGATAAAAAACATAGTCTCGATTATCCATTACATGATTTAATTATGAATGGAAGTCGAACAGCAAATCGGAACCTAATCCAATAAACATCGCAGCCTAGCGATGCCATTAAGAGTTGATTATGGTCTGGATAAGTTAATTAATGTCTAATTAATAATTCAGATAACATTTCAGGCCTAAAGGAAGACCTGCATTGGGTAGATTTAGCTCTTGCATAATGTATGGTTAACATAAATATTATATCTGCCTCATTAATTAAATTTTTGACTGTGTATTCCACCTTCGCTAATAATGTTTCAGGTTTACTTCCCAGAACGGTATGAATCTCACATTTTTTTTTTCTAACCTGCTCCAGGTTTGTACCCCCGTCACGGATTTTCCTATTATCTGATTCTAAAATTGTCAAAATTACGACCAGTTCTACTTCTGATAGATCATTCCAATTAGTGATAAATACTGATATGCGTAATTTTTCTATAACACCTAATGTTAGATTTTTGATGACCAGGTCACCTGAATGGTGTTAATTCTAACTTGGACTAACCAAAAGAAAATAAATGAAATGTAGTTTAACGTCTGACCTATCTACACCAACCGGACAACTGTAGATGCCGTACACGACGGTGGCTTTTCCATCTACTTTACACCCAATTCCACCTATCATCGCTTGAGATGGGTCTTGCTTTTTCGCCCCATCTGAACAACTAGACGCATTTTTCTTGCTAGCCACCCGTCCTGCACCACTGACAGGGTAATCCAGACAGGAAAATTCCCACGACCCTTCTCCAGCAATCCGGGGCCACCTTGTTGGTGAGGCAGCGCTGTACTCACTGAACCACCGTGGTTTCTCATGTAGTTACCACATTATGTTAATTGTACGTTACAAAAATTAACCATGCCAGCGAGGTTGTTATTGTCAATCATCGTCATCGTGGCAGATAATGTCACCATAGATTGACAGCTTTAAATTCCATATTTGACAATAAGGTGGATATTACAAATTTAAATTAATAACGACCATAAAATATTAGAAAGTGACTAGATGTGTTGACACTTGCCGCGATAACCGTTCCGTTCTCGGAACCATTGCAAGCCGGGATAAAAATTCAAGAAATTGCACCGTTTACATTGCTATACAATAACCGTTCTCGTAACCGCTCCTGGTAGGCTAAATAAATAAATATGGAGCTTGTGGCCGAAAATTCAATTTCAATTTGTCATATGTTACCTGAATGAAAACAAATCCGGACGATCTGCTTACATTTGGTCCACTCGGATACCGTTTACACTACGAGCATTTAACAGTGTCGTTCTCAGAACGGTTCCGAAAACCACCCTATTCCAGTGGTGCACATTGTAATAATCAGAATTTAACTCTTCTGTTCTCGAAACCGTTCCTGACACGCTTAAACAAACATTATGCAAGAGCTAAATCTGCCCATTGCAGATCTTTCTTTGGGCCTGAAATGTTATATAAATTATTAATTAGACATTATTTGACTTATCCAGACCATAATCAACTCTCGATGTCAACGCTAGCCTGTGAGATTTATTGGATTAGGATCCGATTTGCTGATCAACTTTCATTCATGGTTTAATCATGAAATGGATAATCGAGACTATGTTTTTTTATCGTACCGACTTTAGTAATGTTGATCGAGCCGAAAATTCAACCACTAAAATTTCGGTTCACAGTGGATCAATTTGACTAAAATTTTCAGCAAATTCCCTGTACATTATCTAGTTTTTAACTAATATAGTGAGAACTGCCAGCTCTTTATCTAATCTCCCATAATATATCTTTAAGAATGGTAATGTAAATGGAGTTTATGACACTGTCGTAAAGAGGACGTCTTACAATTTACAAAAGCCAAACAGTATTATTTTATTTGATTTGTACAACTGATTTGTACATTTGTACTATTGTACATGTAATGATATAGATAGTCATAACCAGAGTTAACGGCGTATGCAATACAATTGAGGAAAAGTGCCAAACTTTGGGATTGCATTTCGAAGGGGTAACCATTTTACAGATCTAATTTTTAGTTATTGTTGGTCAACAAGCCGCTACCCTTGTTATTAGGAAATATTTCAAACATTCCTAATATAATTTGTAGATTCCAATGACGTTCATATATTATAAAATTGAAATGTTACACGTTCTGTCTGAATGTAAAAAACTTGTAGTAAATAAACCAAAAATCAGATGTTCCCGAAGTAGTTTATAAAAATTTTAAGCTAGCTTCACTTTACAGTTTGAACGTGATAGCTAAAAATTGCGCAACTTATCTGCTTTCTTATGTGCGCTTCTAAGGTAAATGATAGCCACTGGCACTTGTATGAAATACGCACACAAAGAAGTTTATGTCAGAAGTGTTGAGTCAGTTTGGCTAATAGTCAGCTAAAGTAGCTCATCTTTTGTCGTCTTTCACAACATTTCAACCAAATAATCATACAAACATGAGTAACTAAGCCGACTTCCACTAATTGAGATCAAGAAGATCAAGTCAATTAAATACTTTATTTCCCTCAAATCAAAGATGTTTAGTTCACTAGGTAAAGACTTGTTGGTGTTTGTATATAGACTTCTACAGATTTACACACAAAAAAATTTAAGTCATGCTCAGGAAGGTCTCTTATGGATTAACAGGGGTTCTTGAGGTCACGGCAAGATATACTGTTTTGCTTCCTAAATCAAAGACGTACAAACAAAAACAATACAAAGACGCATATTCTTGTACGCATGATGCATAAATCAGTAAGATATCAACTCTAGAAATCGTAGATCAGAGCTTGATATGTGCTATTTGTTTTAATACATATTTTTAACAAATATAATCCATTTGGTCTATGTTATAGTTTAGAATCCTATAGGCACATAACTATGTTTTTCATGACAACGATTAAATAGTCATTGTTATTTATAATAGCAATAAAACTTTGCTTAACGAAACTCCTGGTTTAACTTTAATGAGTTAGAATATGTAAAGTCACGTAATAAAAGGTTATGAGGTTTATTGTTTTAAAGTGTAATTGTTTTTAGTCTAATTCTATGAATGTAATCAACTAGAATTATAGTGTCCCGTGGTGACTGCTGATGAATAACTAAATATTCTTCACAATGGTTCTCTACAGGGAGTGGAACATGAGATCACGTACAGAGAACATTCATGTCGGCCAACCCATCCATTCTTCCTCTAGCTTAATGAAAAGACATATTGCTCAGCTTTTTTGTTTTCCCGTATGTGACAATACTGTCACCCCTTCATCGGTCTTTATCCATAATAGCGAGTTGCCCGTATTACCGAACATACTTGATAAGGAACATAGAAGAAGACGTTTGGTTCTTTTAAATTATGACCGTATGCATGAGGAGTCGGTAATATTCTGTTGGTCGTTGAGTGGTACTGAATATGTTGTTAGCTGGAAAGGGCAACCAAACACGATTTTTGGGAAAATATTTGTCAGTTCGAGTTTCAGAAAGAAGAACGACATCCTTCCAATAATCCCTTCTGGTTTGACACCTACTTATAAATATTTAAATTTAACCATTTTTGATACACGCTAAATAAAAAGTCTACCATTTCCTGTTATTTTGTGACAACAATACACGAAGTGCTAACATGAAATCTAAATGTGTTCGTGAATCCAAAGATATTAGCCACCGGGCTTCTTATCCGAGCTGCGTCCAGATGAGTAGTTACTCATTTATACAATGGCGTCCAGAAACATAAATAAATGCACATGATCAATGGGCAATATTACTTTCATGGAGATGTAGAACATCTTTAATTAGCCCATGTCAGTCGAATCAATATCTGTTCAAATTCTTAAAAGCTAAAATTAGGTAGTTGCCAGAAAAAAACTTGGGACTAAGGATTGATGAACATCGAATACTTTTTGGTCATCGCCATAAACTTTAACCAGGGGTTCTAGTTGGTACCTGCATTAGGGTCTATCCGCGACAGTGGGATACTGGCGTATTTTGAGAGATGGTGGCTCGTATCGTCATACCATCATACCTTTCTAAATTTCGTTTTCTGAAAATTCTGGCAGTGGCTTGCAAAGCACAGTATCCACTCGACGGAATTTAAAACCACAAACATCATGGTACATCTATTTTGGGCAATTCCTGACATAGCTGCACGAAGAGTTGTGTAACCGTGCTCGTTCCGGAACGCTTGACACCACTTCACTAATGGTGTATTATTTATTGAGGTATATTTCCATTTACCAACCCCACTTACCATTATTCTCATTTTTGATTCACTTTAGTGGCTAAATAGAGGGGGTGCAAGGGTTCATTTTTTACACCTCCTCTCAAATGGAAAATTCATATGGGTTCAATGCGGTTTTCAACATTATTGACATGCGATTGCTATACATTACTACAGATGTTAAAGCACGTTGTCAACTGATATTTCTCAACCGGTGAAAATCATATAGCCTAGCATTTTCTACACAGCCCCATATTTCTCGATACCGGGGGAGATACTCTCAAGGACCCTCCAAAAGATATAAATACGGTATTGGATATTTGTGTTCCCATGAGATCTTGTTCCACATGCAAAATCAATGGTCACCACGCCCCTTTTCCGCTTAGTGAACATTTGAGTTTGTTTATTCATTAGTATTTATTACGTATTGTACGTATTTCATTTATCAAAATATTTAATTAGATTTAATTTCACTCCAGCATTCCTAGAATGAAATAGGGTTTAACGTCCCACATTTCTGGGGGGGGGGGGGCGAATGGTTAGCACGTGTGCGCTGTATCATAAGATCAGTCATTGAGTCAACTGGCGTGGTTTCGATTGCCCGTGACAAGGAGTAGGGTCGCCGGTCCAATCTCGTGGGTTTTCTCCTGGTCCTCCGGTTTCCACCCACTGCTAAAGACCTACGCGCAAGCGAATTATTGAAATAAAATTGAACCATGCGTTAGTCCCGAAATGACCTAGTTTGTGTCGAGTGGAAGTTAAACCCCATCTCTCTCTCTCCCTCTCTCTCTCTCTCTCTCACCCACTTTTCTGCACCAACTTGAAAATTCCTGAAATATGGTACTACAGAAAGCATGACTTCTTGGGCAAATGAGAAAAATTATCTCAAATTTCAATTGATGATCAAGAGGTACCATTGTATCTAAAAAAAATTAATGCATCCAATTTGAAAATAACTTGTATGATGCTGGGTATATTAAATAAATATACATACAATTTTGACAAATAAAATTGGTATGATTTAGAATTCATGCGGTGGAGACAGTAGTCTTACGTCTTAAATAAAACCTCCTTTTATTAGACAGTAATGTAAGTGGGCAAACAAAAGAAAAATAAAACCACAAAGCAATATCTATAACATACTTGACTGATGGTGAAAAATTAGAGTGTACTTAACGATAGATGTAGGTCACATGGCTGAATATTCATTTTAATCTTCTGTTTCAGGTAGAACGTTGTTGTACTTTATCAGGCCCAAGAAGGTGAAATAGAACATCGGGGGAGAAAAGTGTGCTTCGCATGTAGTCGGAATACCCTTTTCAAAACTGAATCGTAATGATCATGGGATTGAAAATTATAGTTGTATAATTTGTTGTAAAATCACAGGTCTGACACACGGAAATACCCCAAGACGCGAAAGCACAATTCCCCAATAGATACGTGTCGCTGTGTGATTCCCAATTACATAACTTCCAAAATGTGTAAATACGTCACAATTCTATGAAATACAATTACTGAGCGACGTTTCGACTAGACTTCGAGAGAGAGAGAGAGAGAGAGAAGTGGGGTTTAACGTCCACTCGACACAAACTGGGTCATTTTGGGACTAACATATGGTTTAATTTTATTTCAATAATTCGCTTGCGCGTAGGGGTCTTTAGCAGTGGGAGGAAACCGGAGGACCCGAAGAAAACCCACGAGGTTCGACAGGCGACCCTACTCCTTGTCACGTACAACCGGGGATTTGAAACCACGCCAGTTGACTCAATGACAGGCTGTATGATACAGCACGCACGAGCTAACCATTCGGCCACCCAACCCCCCAGGCTTCTCTAGTCATTATCAACTAGAGAAGCCTAGTCGAAACGGCGCTCAGTAATAAGCAATAATTGTATTCCACAGAATTGTGACCTGTTTATTCCAGTTCAATTAATAAATGTCATTGAAACAGTTTTTCCAAAATGTGATTTTCCCGATACCCAACCGCTCAGGTGCCATACGATTCCTCAACAATGAGGTTTGATTCCCCGATACAGAATTGCCGAGGTGTGATTCCCCGATATACCATAGCCGAGGTGTGATTCCTCGATACACAATTGGTGATGTGTGATTCTCCCATGCACAATTGGTGATGTGTGATCTCCTATACATAATTGGTGAGGTGCGATCCCTTGATACACAATTGCTAAGGCGTAATTCACCAATACACAATTGATAGAGTGTGATTCTCCGATACACGATTCCTAAGATGTGATTCCCCGATACACAATTCCTAAGGTGCGATTCCCCGATACACAGGTCCCAAGGTGCGATTCCCCGATTGTTGGAGTGTGATTCTCCGATACACAATTGCCAAAATGTGATTCTCCTATACATAATTGTTGAGGTGCGATCCCCCGATACACAATTGCTAAGGCACGATACACAATTGCTAGCGTATGAATCTTCGATACACAATTTCTAAGATGTGATTCCCCGATACACAATTTCCAAGGTGCGATTCCCCGATACACAATTCCTAAGATGCGATTCTCTGATCGCTGCCCGGTGTGATTCCCCAATAAACAATTAATGCGGTGCGATTCCCTGATACACAATTGCTAAAGTGCGATTCTACAATATACAAATGCCGATATATGACTTCCCGGTACACGATTACTATGGTGTGATTCCCTGACAATTGCTAACGTGATTTGCTTGTTTAAAATGAACGATATATTGCAAATCAAGCGTTACAGACATACTTAACGTTCAAAGAACAACATAATTTGTGTCGCCTTTGCTTGTTCCTTCTTATCCAAAGTATTTTTGTGGGGCCTTTGTTACCTCTGATGTTGTCAAGTTGAATGTTCCCTTGAATCAAGATGAAGCAGTGGTTTACACAACCCCCACACTTAATAGCCAAGTTGATGACTGGTCACATAAAAATCATTATAATTCAGCAAAGGAGCACCACCCCACGATGATAGATTCTTGATGCTTCAGAACCAGTTCCGCATTGCAGGGAATGTTTAAGCTGTATCAAGTCGTAATGGCACAGCTAACTAAAGGCCCGGTCCCACTGCACTTACGGATGCAAAGAGGATGTAAAAGGGGGAAAGAAACGTACCCTCCGTTTGAAAACGCCATGCATCCGTTGTGTACTCATTGCATACGTGTTTCATACGCTCTATCCATCGAGCATCCGTTCACTTTGATTTCATCCGCGCAAAAAGTCTTGGGCTGCACAAAACTTTTATAACGGATGAACTTTCTGCCGTGTACGATGTAAAGGCGCGACACATACGAGCTCCAAACGTTCCATGTCCGTTATCATCCGTTAAACGTCCACTGTATCCTCTATGCATCCTCGCAACTCACATCCGCTCCAGCTGAAAACGGAAAGAGGGAGGAAAGATAAGGTACATGGAACGTCTATACATCGTTAGTAGCACGGAAATAGAAAGGATGTAAGCGTATGCATCTCGTATATAAAGTTTTCAAAACGGACAAAGCGTTTGTATCTGGGATGTATCTGGTATATTGAAGGATCATCCGCTTTCATCCGCTAGGCTTCCGATGAACATCCATTTAACATCCCCGCTACATACTTCCCACGTTCGTTTTTTTTCTGTTCTGTTTTCGCAAATTTTCGTCAATTTCTGGAGCGGATGAAAACGGATGGAGCCACCCCCGAAAGTTTGCTCGTCCGCTGTTTCCTTTTTGCATACGTTTTGTGTCCATCGGCCACTGGGACCGGGCCTTAACCTGCCTAATGTCTGTTCATAATTTATGATGTAGACAGAACAGCCCTTTTTGGTAACAAATTTATTTTAAAAAAACAAACAAAAACCTGTTAATAGGGTAGGAATAAACTATTTATTTCTGTAATTTGAAGCTAGTTATGACAGAGCCATGAATTGTGATTACTTCACCATGATTTGTGCTTGAACTACTGTACATATAGGAAGATCAAATACATACTACATGAATATCAATTAACAATTATTTCTTCAATTAGAGATCCAATTAAGAAAAGATGAATGAATGTATGCAAAGCAGATCAAATTATGTGCCAATATCTCCACTGATTGATTAGATAATTAATAAGAATTTATACATAAAAAACAACTCCCCCTTTTTTACAGCACTGACTCATAAAACCACAATATTCAACAAATAAATGTACATGTACATTGGCAACAGTAAGACCAAGTCCTCCCAATGCACTCATTTAATAAATGATGTAATGTTTTTTTTTTCATTTGCATATTCAAGAAAATCTACAAAAATATGATATAATTATGTATTGCTGCCAGATATAATTATAATTATGGATTAATCAATCAATTAACAGCGATGGAAATTACCTCAGGGCTAATAAATTCATAAAATTTCTTTATATAAAGTGTATGGATATGGATCTTCTAAGTTTATTAATATCAATATGATGGTCATCATTATAGTTATGGTTTGATATAATAATATACTCTACTTTAATAATGATGTCGTACATTATATAGTACACTTATTGCTTCACATGAGAACCATTAAAAAGACACGTCAAGGAATTATGTAAATGCATAGTTAGGATTAAGGATGAATTTATGTCTTAATTAACAATAATCACTAATAATGTTTGAAGAAGAACATTATTTAATAACAAATATACAACATTATCAACTTGCTAATAAGCTTCATTATCTGAATCACTGAATGTACAAGCAAGGTTTGTGTCCAACCACTGAAATTTTGTCATGCCTATTTTCAAAGCAATTCCGCTGAAACATTACAAATAGTGTAATTCTATTCTTTTCTCTCTATAGCCAAGTAGTTTTAATAAAAAATATGTTTCAAGATCTCTTATCAATAATATGTTTTAATTAAAATCTTGCATATTCATTATCAGAATAAACAAACAAATATATTCTACATCTATGTACAAAAAGAAGAAAAGAAAAAAAACAACAAATTTTCAAATATAATCTGTATATTATATGGCACATTTCCAAATATGACATTATGTCATTTCTTAAAAAGAGAACATTCACAGAAAATGAATATTTTCACATTCAATGTCTGTATTGAACATCATAAAACATGCTTGCCAAAAATCAAATACTTGAAAACTCAGCTTAATAATAGATTTTCCCAAATAACAAAATATCCCATGGTTTAACTAAACATGTTTTTTTTTTTCGAGCCCCACAAAATGATCCTTTTTTTTTTCACAAAAAAGTAGCAAAAGTATCATCATGAATTGCTTTAAAGAAAATGTCAGATTAGCCAGAAGGTAAAGTACACAGGAAACATTGAACCATTGTTTGATCAAATTGATTCTGCAACGTTTTGTCTAGTTACATATTTTTTCGAACATTCAAGAAATAAAAAGAAGGTCTAAAAAAAATCCTTTCTTGAATAGAATTGTTATGGGTAGCAACCATGCCAATGTTTTAATGATTACTAGTGCATGGGATCAATATACCTGAGAAATTGCTCCAAGCTGTTTTTCTTTTGATCTCCTTGCTAGGTGATATCATCCTTGTTGTGATATCTACGCTTATATGCAAGTCTTTCACATAAAACTCAATATCATAAATGACATCACAGAAACGCTAACAAAAAGGGTCTAAAATTAGCACAAAAAGAAGCTTGCTGTATCCTATATATAGTACAATGTAGAGGTGTGCGTAGACTTTCGCAGATTAAATACAATCTAGGTCTACTATTCATGCATTTTCTTCAAGATTTCCTAAAGAGTTATTCCTACCCATCTAAATGTTTTATATATATATTTACTTATTTATATATATGTTCAACAATGACATGTAATATACATTGGTGTCGTCCATATTGGACAACAGAAGAACAAACCGGTATATAACTCCTGATGGTGATCACAGGGGCTTGAAACGGTAAGTGATGATAGATCATTGATCTCTTAATTACTAGCCATGTTAGTCTAATATCATGCTATTTGTTTCAAGCCTCTGTGATGGTGATACATAAGAATAACAAGTGATAAATGAATCGTACACAATGATCAAAATGATTGAAAAAAAAAACAAAAAAAAACAAAAAAAAAAGGAAAAGAAAATTAATGCTTTCATAATGAATTTCACAGTTAAAAGCAAATGAAACCAGCCATTCATAATTTTAATTATCACCAACCCCATACAGCACACAGCAGATATTAAAGCCTCTATCTTTGCCCTTGAAACAAAACTTGTTTGTTAACAGTTATCTATTATAGATTATTAAATAAAAATATAATACGAAATAAGCACTTTCTATGATGGCTAAATAATTACTATAAGAATCTAAACAATTGAATTTTTACATGGGATAAATAATACATAAAACCTTTTACCTATCATTGGATAAAAATCATATAAATAATTCTTAAAAAATCATTAATTTCACAAACCGTAACTCTACAATCTGTATAATTAAATGACCATGACCTCTAAGTTCAAAATTAAAAATGGCTGCTGCATGCAGAAGTTCAATTTTACTTTCCATTCAAAAAGACTGTAACCAAGGTTATGATTGACTAATTAAATGATAAAGAATGAAATGATGAACAGACTTAGACAAAAAATTCTATCTTTAATACAAATTATTTACATTAATAAAATAAAATTTCATTCTAATAAAACTTTACTGCAGATAACACGTCATAACCCTTTCAACAAGGACTCATAAACTTTTACTCAAAATTCTAAAAGTATTCTATTGCTTTGAATGTCAACACATATGAAAACATGTTCAAAATTAAAATGGATCAAGCTTAATAAGAAATTCTAACAAATCAATAATTAATGATTGTGTAATTGTTAAAAATAAAATCACAAAAATGGATCTAAAAATGTCTAAAACAATCATCGGCAAGAAGTAGACATTATCAAATGAGGCAGGTACAAATTAAAATTGGAAGATTAATTTTCAAGTTTTATTTTTTTTGACTAATACTGTCTTCATTGTTTGATGTACCATGTTCTTATCTTACGATTAAGAAATAAGTTGCAGAATTCAAGCAAATAAGCAACAGTTTTGCATCAAGCCGATAGGATCTGTGCATCGTCAAACAATACATTGCGTACATTTACAAACTTATTGCTTTTGACTAAAACATGAATCATGTCATTGGTGGACAAAAGTTTCATAGTATCTGTTTTGATTCAGAAAAATAACCCACAGAATTTGAAAGAAAAGATATTTATTAAATTTTCCATATCTGTTTTGATTCAGAAAAAAACAACCCAGGATTTGAAAGAAAGGATATTTATTAAATTTTCCATAGAATTGATTTGGCAATGGAAGAGGTCATTAACATCCTTTTCTGGTTGTGAAAAGCTCCTATATGTTACGTAAAAGGAGATGAAAAAAGACTATTTTAAGCCGTGCTTACAACATCAGGTGTAGACAATGCAGCTAATCTGGACGGTAATGGCCCAAAGTGCTTCTCCTTCCTTCGATGCCATTACTGCATTTGGCATTCAAAATAACATAAAAGTTACATTGCTGGTTAAAAACCACTTTGAATTACCCAAGATTTGGTTGAGTGAACTCATTATTGTAAGCACTGGAAAAATCAATTCACAATTCAATTGAAGAGCTTTATTTTTGATTCAGTTTGCCCTACACCGGTGAATATCAAGTTGAAATTTTATTACAAGAATGATGTTAAATAATTACTTAGAATAAAATACAAGATGAGTGACGCATAGGTTCTTAAAGCACTGTCGCCATCTATTGGCTGTAAAACAGACAGTCTAAGAATTAAGACAGGGATAATTGAGTTTACGGTTCGTAGACACCCTAAAATATTAACAACAGTTCCACGATCTGATCGGATCTAATCAATAGAAAGTAAAACGTTGAAATAGATTGTTTCTAAGTGTAAATTTCGGCTGCAGGACTGGTGCATGGTGTTCTATCAGTAAGATAAGCGTAACATAGACTTAACACTTAAAATGTCAATAAATACTATTTCACACATTTTTAAGTAATATTTTTGAGTGGAATCGGTACATAAGAACGTTTGGCCATAAGCTGTGAGGTGAGTGATGTCTGCAACAACTGTAAGTGTAAGCAATGATGACAAGCCACGATTAATAATTGATTTAAAGCTGAGCCAACTTCAGCAGATCATTATGTTTAAATGTTTACAGGGTTTCAAGAAGGTATCTGTATTTAAACAATGCACCATATCTTACTTCTCCGCTCCACCATCCACCATCTTCCAAATTCGCGACCATTTTTGCTTCGTCTAAGTTTGAGTAGGTAAGTGATGTGTGATAGTTGTAGATATGTTAACATCTATACTGTATGTCCTGAGAATGACTTTTGCACAAACACAATATCGTCACAATATCAGCGAGTAATAACAAAATCACGAAAATAAAAATAATATATGGCTCCAACATCATCCAATCAAAAGCAGGAGAACGACTTCTTTAATCGGATGAAAAGAGCTCAGGATGACCAACTAATCAGTTCTCAGAAGTAATGTCAATCATTCTTTTAGCACCCAACTGTATCACCATTCAGTTCTAAATGTGTTTTTAATATCATTCACAAAAGGTCCTAGAACATTAGCATTAAGACATCTAGAGTCAGTTTGGCAATACTTTCACCACACGAACCAACCAATACATCAGCCAGATGTTACGTACGTTAAGTATATATATTTTTTTTTTCAAACAAACAAGTTTATATATTTATATTAGTGTGCTTTTTGTAGCTTGCACAATGCACTATTTACAAGTCTTATCTATAATATAATATATGTTATAACATTGTCCTATACAAGTTGAGAATGAGCCATTCTACAATTTGAGGTACGGAAACCTTCAGTTCAAAGTTCATTAGATATTGTTTGCACCAAATGCCAATGAGTCCATAATCAACATCCTCATGAATCATGAAGGAAAAATTCCTTTAATATATTTTGGAAATAAAAGTCTTCCCATTCGGTGGTCAATGCACCAATCTGGACGCTGTCCTGGTGAAATAAATGGAGTCCATTTTGAATAGTTTTCTCCTCTCTACAGCTTGTTGACGTTGAGGTCCAAAACTTCCTTCATCAGAGGCTGGATTCCTTCTGGATTGACTTTCAGTAAGACTTGCGAATGTTCCTCGTTCAAGTTTCGTATATCTGTAAGTTTCATGAGCAGTTTGGGGTAGATGGTTCTAACATAGCTAACAGGATACTTGGACTCAAGATAGTGTTGAAGTAGTAAGGCATATTTATCCTGTTCTTTAGCTATATAAGTTTTATCACTGATACAAGGACGATCGGGTGAGAAGAGTGAAATGACCAGTAAGAGTATGAGCACTGTTTCATCTGCTTTTAAATCCATGGCTAAAGATTTAACAAATTTCATATGTTCATCAAATAAGCCAGAACCTTCACCGATTTTCAACTGTTCTGCTGTCATGGCATATTTACCGTTATCATATGGATCTAAGAAGTGTTGCTTCTCACGATCAAAGGTAATGACAGAGCGAATGATAAGCAGTTCTATACTACCACCCTTCAATAAGCTGATCTGATCTGTCTGGGACAGAGCTTTGAATGACTTTATCTTTTTGGACATATCGATAACTCTGCGGACACTGATTTCAGCAATGTTGACCAGGTCTGTCATGGACGGGTTGTTCCTGGAGATGTCGTTATCAACAGAGATTTCTAGAGACTGTTGGTAGGCAGAGAGTAATTCATTGATGGCCAACTGTTCTTCCGGATCCAAAGGGCGCAAACGGTTGTTGGAGGACGTCACATCACCAGACTGATGACGAAATTTTTCAACTTCTTTTTCCCTTCTGAAAAAATAGAGAGACATAAGTATCATAATGGTTCATGGTATATGCAGCAATAACATTAATTCATAACAATCTTGACCATACACCATTTATGCATACAATGATACAGCTCGCTAAATAATTAACACATTTTAGTTTTTGAAGAAAATTAAATATTAAAATTATAAATCATCCTTTACATTTAGCAATTTAAAAATAAGCTAAAAGCTAAAAGCTATATCTTTAGCTGAAAAGAATTCCCATAACCAGCAGACCCCAAGACAACCCCAACAAACACTTTTCACCAAGATTGTAATTCAAATATTTAGGAAATAGCAATACACTGAAATATGGCTCTACTTCAAATAGGAAAAAAAAAAAAGCTAATGATAACCTTTTAAGTGATGACTGGCCACATTTGACCCCAAGCTGTGACCTTGGCCCTTGACCCATGACCCTAAAATTGGAAGGTGACACAAGGTGAAAAAGTTATACATAAATGTTCAGGAACAAAGGTTTTATTCAATCAAAGTAACACCGAGGCCAAAATTAGGGTAATCAATTGAAGGAACAGCCACATTCCAGTGTACTGCTCCCAGAACATATAATTGGGAGGATGAACAATAAAATGAATAGCAGGGACATCCCAATGTTATAAATCATATCAAACACTGAAGATGTAAATCATCATTGGTTTATACCTGTTTTCTTCAATTCGCATCCTTTTTCTTGTTTTTTCTTCTTCTGTAAGGATGTATTCCTTCCTCATTCCTATTTCAAAACATTTTCGTAGCCGACATCTTTTACAAAATCTGCGATTGGACACATCCATTTTGCATTTCTCTTCATAAGGACACTTAAAGTAATCCTGAAAAATAGAATATTTAACTTTTCAAATATCTTCTGTGAAACTATCAGCGTTGTATCTTTGACCAATGCATATGACATAAAATCTTCCTTTTACAAAGACAAGACGTGGTAACAACAGCCTCGCTCGATGTAAACCAAACACATGATGATTTGGAAGACGAGTTATAAATTCCTCAGTGTTTTATTAAACTGGGTAAAATCAGGTATGTGAGCTTAAAGACTACAGTACAATACAATGTTTACTCTCATCAAATACAAACATTTGTAATCAAACTAATTTGTATAAACTTGAAAACCCTTGAATTATATACCTGTAAATTACATTGTTCAACGACATGCTCATGGCAAGTTGATATTGAAAAGTCTTGGTATAAGAAATTGAGGTTTTGTTTGTGGTTTTCCATGATCTAATAATTTTAAATATCCCCATATAGCTCTAACTGCATACAAAGTAGATGAATTAATACGGCCCCCTGTTCAATTTTAACGCATTGAGAAGGCCCCCCCCCATCCCCATGTAACTACATAGATATAAACAATATTTGAAGTCTGCATATCATTGTCAAGACTTCATATGAACTATGAACTAAATGTTGCACACCCAGTATAGTGAGTAAAATATCTCATTCAGATTTAATTCAGATTGAAGAAATTTACCTATATTTATACTAGAGAAATAAAGGTGAGTATCTTCATCCTTTTCTTTAGTGATAACTTTTTAAATGGATAAACATGGCCACCATTAATGTTTCTCAAAATGGCCGTCTCCATAAGCCCCATTGGAGCAGAACAGAAAGACATTAAACCCCATTTCATTTCTTAAAATGAAATAGGATTTATAGTCTTAATTTTCTAGACCAACCAGGATAATGAAGACGGGAATAGACCTAACAGTGTGAGGGAAATTATGGCTTAACACATGCTATAGTCTACTCCTAACTTCCAGCTGTCAGGGAATCTTTAATGTGCTACCACTGGTATACACACGACCTCTTTTTTTTTCCTCCCATGTAAACAATTAGCCGTTTTTCCTAGCCAGGCACTTTGTCCTTCACAATGACAATGGGGAAACCGGGCTGGAACTTTGGTCAGGTCTAAATATTTCGTCAAGGGTTAGGGCGAGTGTTATCACTGTTTACATCTTATGACCTGGACAAATTCTGCAGGTGGCCTTAATATTTAGACCTAATCCTGGAACAACTCTGAAACCCCTGGTTAGTGAGCCAGCGCAAGCTGCGCATGCCCTATGAGCCTCGATGACTCCTCGATGACTCTTTTAACATCTTTATGAATTCTTAATTCCCATGATTAATAATTCTAACTTTTTTACATTATAAATATCTATTTATGTGCACATGTGCAATATTAATTTGAATAACTAAACATTCATCTTCATCCTACCATGAAATTATATGTGTACTGGTTGGTTGGCAGAATAAAATGAACTTCAATTAAAATTTTACAAAAAAAATTCTCACTCCATCTCAGCAGTGAATTAGGAACAGAGAGTTTTTCTGATAGAAAAGCCTAAAGACCAAATACTGAACAAGCTAGGGCAGTGAACCGCTCACGAATCATTAGAACATTGGTTCACAAATTGGATTTGTTGCTTATTTCAATAGCTTGATTGGCAGGCGATGATTATGGCGTTACAAAATTATTGATGCAAAGGTTCCATTTCGTCGTGGAAAAAATGATTCAACATTAGTACAACAGTTGTTGCTATAGTAACTATTTGACAAATAATAATGGCTGCATTGGCGGGACAGGAGTAAAGACAATATGTAGCATTTGATAATTGATTAACGTTGCGTACGGACCAGACACAATCAATTAACAGGTTTTACCTGTAGGAAAATCTAACGAGCTAAATACCAAACCTGTTAATCTATACGCATGTATTACTGCCATTTTCTACACATTTAATCCAATTATTTCCTTACCGTGAAATAACATTTCTAATCAAAATTACAATTTTAGCCAAACAAGATTAGGTAACAAAACCAGTTTATCACATTTTATATAGTATGTTTATCACGCTTTTATTTTTTTTCTCAGTTTTATAAAAAATTGGGCTGTTATCGGCATAATGAACAGTATGTCTCATTTTCACTTTCTAGATTTTAAAGATACATTAGTTAAGATTTTAATAAAGAGTTGGTGATTTTTGATATAACAGATCAAAAATAGAAAGATAGGTTGCCAGGAAACAAAACATATGCCCACGGCAGGTAAATTGTTCAGTGCTCAACAAGGGCCTTAACTCTGGAAGTAATTTACAGAAATTGTTCGAAGTCGACAGAATTTTTCAGTCCTTTCATTGGCAGTCTCAAGTAATGATGTCAGTGATTAACGGTAAATGTTAACTGGGTCAGCCCATTTAATAGTTTAAATCCAAGCCATCCAAGGTCTACAGAGTTGATTGTAAGGTCTAATCAATAATTTCTATAACATTTGAAGCCTATAGAAAGACTTGCAATAGGCATATTATAGAAAGACTTGCAATAGGCATATTATAGAAAGACTTGCAATAGGCATAGAAAGACTTGCAATAGGCATATTATAGACAGACTTGCAATAGGCATATTTAGCTTTTAACTAATTTATCTTTAACAATCTGCAATTATCCCATAAGTCAGATTTATAACTATCGGGTATGATATTTGAACTGAAAGTGACCTATGAATCAGAATTTTATCTCACAGATCACAAATACCTATTTCCAATCATATCTGCATCTTTTACAGAAAGTTCATGAACAAAATAATCTTGTTTAAAGAAAAAAAAAAACAAACAAACCAAAAAAAAACCCAAGAATAATTTGCTAACAATACTACCTTTAGTACATAACTCTTACGGCAATTTTCCAAATATAACCATATTGCTTTTAAAAAATATTTTTTAATATTTTTAATTTATTCTTAACAAATTTATTTCATCTTGTGATATATATATCTTATGTATTTCTAGAATTGCCCATGGCTATTAACAAGATAGCTGGAGGAATTTTGATCGGTGTGGGACTAGTTCTTCTGGACTCGTGTCTTATTTAATATGTAATATTGTGACACATAATCCATTATACTTGTATAATTAACCTGGCAGGTACATGTACTTTAAAGATTGAAATTTAATCAGTCTTAACAAATTAGAGCAACTGTTTTTGGTGGTTTCGGGGATGATGTTTGCCCTAAATTAAAACCACAATGTTATAAGTGTTTCAATTTTACATGATCTCAAATTTAAATTCTCTTAGGTTCATTTACAAGAAAAGTATTTTAGAATTACATTTTAAAGTCTATGAACAGTTTTTATTGATTTTATATGGTCTAATTTTAGAAACCCCATTGAAACAATGCCAGCAATGTCAGTTGTTGGAAGTAACGCCATGCCAATCACATGACAAGTCTGTGTAAGGTATGACATTCCGATATTTCGGAGACAAACACTCAAACATCCTTAACAACAAACAAGTTGTCACTTTGTCCTCCGTGAACTCCCTGGCCATGTTTTGTAAATACTGAGATGTGGACCAAATGTTGATTATGTGACAAAATATACATGGGTGTTGTCAAATTTTTTCATATTTTCTGACAAAACTTTTTATCGAGCAGATAATCATTATCCAAATTTTGACTTTATTTGTGGAAACATTTAAGAAGTAAAATTCTAGTTTCGTTTCTCGAAAGATATTGAGGACAAAATTATTCTTGCAACAAAAAACATTGGAGGATTTTCTTCTGCTTAGCATTATTACTCTAATATTTGTGAAAGAATTATCAGAGATACATTTTTATCATAAATCTTTGTATCTGAAAACACAGTTATATTAGAATTTCTGTTTAATTTCAATTCAAATCACTTTGTCCAAGGTAAAGTATCACCAAATATTAAATATTCTAAAAGTTATCTTGATGGCATTTCTAAATAGAGCACTAGCAGCAGCAGGTATAGGATATTACCAAATATGATTCTTAAGATATCCTGCATAAGTTTATATCTCAATCTATGATAGCGAGACCGATAGCTGTTATATTATTTGACAAGTATTACCAAATGTTGCTCAAAGTTCACTGGAAGAAGGTTACAAGAGATGAAAATACAGATATTTCCCTTGATGACATTTTCAGATAGGTTTTAACTCAAAGGATGCTGGTCGTTAAACGTGCTGGCAGCCCTTTCAAACAAGCAAGAGAGAAGAGGATAGAGTCATATGTAATCCATCATGTGAATGGTTAATAGATAAAGTAAAGATGATAATGTTAGATAAATAGAACAACCATCTTACTACATCATGTAAATATCTCTACAACTTTTTTTTGTCTTCTTTTCTTTACAGGTTATTATTTTGTAGGCACCACCTTTCTTGAGTTTAACATGTATATATGCATATTGTGCAGTGTTAGAAAATCAACAGATTTCTTTCTAAACTTGTTTTCACACACATATTATATTTTATATTAATTTAAGCGACATTATTTACTCTCTAATAATGTATCCCAGATTCTTAAAATCTTTGGACAACAGCTCAAAATCCCATCTCTCTCTCTTTTTCTTTGAACATTGCTTCAACTATATGAACAGTTGATGTTCTGAAAACACCTTAAAATTATTGTTCAAGTTATATGCTTGTTTTAGTACTAGCAATGCACAATATAGATCAAGCCAATTTTTGAACTTTGTTTTAAATTACCGACAGTCTTTGATCCAATTCCTACCATCAAAGTTATGTTCAAATTATATGCCTGTTTTATTACTGAAGATGCACAATACAGATGAACCCCAATATTTTTCAGTGGAGATGTATTTTTTTCTCAGTTTTATTACCTAAAAGATGTATGTTATTATAAGTCATGTAGTTATTTGTATGTTTGTTGGTGTATTTGTTTATTTACCCCCCCCCCCCCCCCGTCTTCTATGTACAATTCTATATATCTTCATCACCTGGTTAATATCAGTTGTCTTTATGAAACTAAACCAGCCAAGCAGAATGAGAAGAATAGAAGCTCCTTCACTATATCCCATTCTCCAGTGGGGGGGGGGTCTTTTTTTTTTAGGGTCTCAAAATGCTTTATAGGGCTAATCAGTGTTGGTTTTTTTAAATCCCTATTGTGACAAAATCTACATTGAGGAGAAAAAAAAAAATGTCAACCAGAGCTTTGACCCCCAGAATTTATATCGCTAGGAAACATCCTTTTTGCAAAGTTAAGTTTTCATATGTCAGCTAAGCACACAATAACCGGAATAACCTTTTCTATTTTTTTTTGTTGAACATTTTTGAGCTTTTTTTTGCAATGAATATTTGATTAAAATGTCATTCCCATATTGATGACTGAAAGAACAAGGGTATTAAACTAGTTTCATTCCATACATTTATTGAAAACCATTCGAGCAGCAAATTCTGTTTGCAACTAAGGTTGCAACTGCATCATTCAGAAATTTATAAAAGAACATTTCTTTTCCTGAGCGTGACTCAGACCAATGATAAAAGTTGCATAGGCCTATTGATAATAGGCCAACAAAGGGAATTTTAAATGATGTGAAAGTTTCTAGTTTCAAAAAACCTTTTCTTAATTTTTGAAGTGATATAAATTCTGCCAGATCAATTTGACATTAAAAATAAATCTGAAATTGATACCGCACAATATCCTAAAATTTGCTGATATTTTAGATTTCATCCTGGAAAATAGATTCAACCCATTAATCATAGTGTCTGATTTGTTTTTATAATTTTTTTTTTTTTATTATATAAATTGTCTTAAGGAGATGCAGAATAATCTTGCTGCAATCAAATGAAGGCCCACAGTAACCTTTACGCAAATAACCATATGCTACTTTATTTTTTAAAAGATATAAATTTTCTTTTGCTAATTAACTAGAATAAACTAGAACAATGATGAATCATTACCTTGGTAAAAAAAAAAAAATGTGCATTAATGAAGAAAAAAAGTTGGTACAAACTTCAGATAAATCATTTGTTTTCCTAAAAATGATTTATTAACGTTTTGTCATTCTTAAACATTAAGTCATATTAATATAATGCGCACAAAGTAAAATATTCATTTGCCTTCAAAATTTCCAGGTTGTTGAATCACTGCTGCAGCTGGTCCCTATAGTATAACCAGTTACACTATCTGTTTTCACAAGTAGGTTCTGACATTCGACTCTACATTGATTAAAGATATGCAGTGGACAGACTAAGATTTAATTGAAAATTTGGATCCGGGTCCTACCCAAGGTGTGTGCATTTACATACACAAAGTAGATTAGTATCCAAAATTGTTAATCAACAAGAAAATTTATGAAAGCTACAAAATTAATAGTTTTACTTACCAGCCCTTTAGGAGCATTTCGTCTGAAGAAAGCTTTGCAAGACTCGCAAGAGATGGCATCAAAGTTGTATCCTAGAGCTCGATCTCCACATACACCACAGTACTTATCTTCTTTATTTTTCCGACTTTTAGAGATGTTGTCTGGAGAGGTGGTGTCCATCGGTCGGTACGAGTGGGACACCGACTCCATACTGTTGGAGTCCTCAAAGCTGAAAAACACAAGAAAGAAACACTTAAGAAATTTAAATACAAGATTTTAGCTTCTGAAATACTAAAATTCAGGTTCACCTTTTTCATTTTTTCAGCAATTGAACTTGTCTTAATTTGTTGTAAATTAGAAAACTGGTACCAACATATATATTAATAACCATACCTTAAATTACTGGATGTACATGTATGAATGTACAATGTAATAATGGTTTTCTAGAAAGGACTAGAGGGACAAGTTTTTTTGTCATTTTTTTAGAATTTAAATGATTGTATTGCATGTCTAATATAATTTGTATTACATGTTATGTGAATTATATTTATATATATATATGTATATTTGATTTAGAGTCATGTTTATGTGATTGACATTAATACACTTTTCATTAAGAATAACAGAGAAACAATAGACATCTTTGTGGTCTACTGTCATTCTCCTATTAAAGGGACAATAACACTCTTGCTGGCTTGAAAGCTCCAGAAAATAAATAATATCTCTATCTAAGTACTAGATGTTTAAGTGTCCTACCTGTTGTGTAAATTATCCATTACATCCTATTTTACTTGTCCAGAGGGTTCGAAAATATTTTTAAATCGAAGTTTCATTTGAAAAGGTTTACGTTAGACTTTTCAAACCATTATGTTGAATTTTTCAAAATTTTTAAATAAGGTGTGTTAAGATGAAATTTTTATCATCAATTAATTGAAATATTCTAAAATGGTACAATTTGTTGACCAGAATAAAGATTGGGACATATTATTCAGTTACAACAAAAGTGGTATTGAGCCTTTAATATGGAATGCCAATATGACTTCCATCTATCAAATATTGTCTACTGTTTTAAACAATAAATCATACTAATTTCAATTTTTGCCAGTCTCTTTTTATAAATAAAGCTAAAACTAAAACAAATTGCTTGTGTTAAAAGTCAATGCCATCAATCTTTTCAATAAACTGCACCTTTATTCAAGAACTCTGTTTAAAAAAATCTGATTTAACTAGAGCGTCCACAAGATATTTCAAAGTGATCAAGGGTCATAACTCTGGCAGTAATTATCGAAAATCATTGAAAATCAATAGGCTTCTTCATTTCATGACCTTAAACATTGTGTATAATTTTAAAGTCAATCAGATATTAACTTTAGCCTCCAGAGCGAGTATCCACAAGATTTTTTAGAGTGATCAGGGGCCATAACTCTGGCAGTAATTATCGGAAATCGTTGAAAATCAATCGGTTTCTTCGTCTCATGATCTTAAACACTGTGTATAATTTGAAAGTCTATCAGATATTAACTTTAGCCCGTAGAGGCGACGACAACATACAATCACATTTCAATGTGGGCGTAGAACAATGTAAATCTTCAGAAATTAAAATGTGGTTGTATAAAAAGATGTTTTTCTTTATCACAACGCCCACAAAAAGATTCAAATAACAAATCTTAATTATCAATAGATACATGTTGTGATAGGAGTCCTGAGGCAAGGTATGCTTACACTTGTCATTGGTACTAGATATAATATGGATTCTGTTGGGTTTTTTTTTTTACATTTGTAAGTAGTGTTGTTTTTTATGTTTGTATATTGTTATGCAGTTTTCCTGCATGGTCTATTAAACCAAAGCATGATAAAACTTCAGATAGATACTTGTCTGTTGTCATAAATAATTCTATCAGTCGAAATGTTTTTAATAAAGGAACGATTTATAACATTCGCTCCAATTGGATGCCTTACCATAGCAATTGTTCACATAATAGCAATGTTAATGAACACTGAATGTTTGTGTTTTTATCTTTTTAATGTCTATTTTCGTGAATTGAAGAGAAACATATTCTACCATCTAATAAGGTCATTATCTATGACAACATTTTTTTATCAAACCAATTTTTAGGGGAGTAGTGTAACAAATTATTTCGCTGAAGTCTTTGATTTTTGTCCTTCCTTTGATCTTAATGTTTGTGATTACATCGGGAAATTCACACTTTAAGAAAGGAAGGCATTCGTTAAAATTTTTATGACTTTCAAATGAATATTTGCTGGTTTAAATCAGTCGAGCTTTTGATTTGGCAGCAATTCAGTTTCCAGTGCTAGTTTGCATCATTTAATTAATACAACATGTTCCCATGTGTAACCATTATCTAATTAGTAATCTGACATTTTGGAATCTTGGGAAGAAATTTGCTAATTTGTAGCGTGTTAAACCGCAATGGATTGAATATTGAAAACAGGAGATTTTTTGCGGCTGGCCTGAACACAAACCATTACTTGAGTTAATAATGAGATGTACCGAGTCACCCCAAGCTACCAAATAAATATAACTACAACATGGCCTAGTTTCACTCTACAGCTAATTAAATGGTTGCTCTTTATACAGGCAACAACTATATTCCTCACTATAGAAATTCTTTCTTGCTTGGACACTTAAGACTTTTCATACATAAAAAAATATAAATACCCCAGTTAATAATGATTAAAATCATTTTGTATTTAATCTCTCTAATGATTGACGGGCGGCCATTTATCAGAAATATTTAACAGGATCAGAAGTTGTATGGCTGAAACAAAATCTAATAAAAAAGATCAGGGTGTTTATTTAAAAGCTCAGGCAAATAGAAAGGTTATGACCTTTTGTTGACTATCAGAGGTTACTTGGTGCAAAGCTTTCAAATACAGCTGTAAAATACTGGATGGACAATTGAGCATGGAGGCCAAACACAACCATGGTTAAAGCAAATGGGAGAAGAAATATATTGAAACAGAATGTAAAGTATTTGGTTTTACTGATCCATTATACAAGATGTCAGTGATTTATTTGGGGTTAATTTGTTGAATTTATGAGAACACTTGACTAGTTTATAATAAAAATATAACAACAAGGCGTATGAATACTAAACTAGCTGAATCATAATTTACGTTATACAATAGATTGTCAAATTGCTTGGCCTACTACGTACTTCCCTTTTTCCTTTTACGTCAACATACGTATCCTTTTTGTCTCTTGCGTCCATCCTGAATATTTCTCTCTTTAATGTTCATTACAGCATTTAAATGGAAGTAATTTTCAATGAACGTAACACAATTGTGGGTGTGAGCTAACCTTCAAACTAATTATTTCATTTATTGTCAGGTAAATCCAGATAAGGTTCATACATGTATTTAATGTCAAACTTTACGATATTACCCAAGGCAGTTTTCTCTATGACTTAAACTTTAATTTTTTGTTTACTTTTACTTTTAATCTTGTCATTCTGATTGTAAAACTAGATGAAATCATAGCTGGCTTGTTATTTTAATTTTATTTGTCCAAAGAGAGAGATTTAAAAAAAACACCTTTTCAAAATATTTATTTCTGATATTATTCAAATTCATGTAACAGTATTAACCTCAAAAAGTTTGATATTTTTTGTTTTTGTTACAGGAAATATGAATTTATAAGCAAGAAATAAATATACATGAACAGTATTAAATATACCAAGGATCACATATTTTCAACACATGCATGAATGAACTAATAGATTTCCATTTTTCCTGCACAAATGTACAAGAAAAACAGAAAAAAACTGGTCAATTGAGGAAAACGCCCAAAAGGCATTAGTGGGGTGAAGAGGGAAACACAAACATGATTAGACGCCATTATCCTGTCCGACATATGTCTCTGTCAAAATATTATTTTTCTTCGTTGTTTTCTTGTGATTTTTTCTACTGTCAGGTGAAGGACATATGCCTCCAACCTGTTTAGTATGTTCATTTATTATATATATCGAGAATAATAATCTTTCTCAAATGTCAGTACTAAAACAAAATCCTTTTGTCTGGAGTAATTTTCTTGTTTAACATGTTTGGCTGCACAGTTCACCTCAAACATGTTGAGTTTTATGTATATATATCATACCTCTGCATTCTAAAGTAAATATATCAGAAAAATTAATGCTGAATTGCTTCTTTTTTATTTATTAAAACACCTTTCTCTTTATAATCCTAACTGTTCTTGACTTGAGTATTTCAATCTATGTCAAATTGAATTTATAGTTTCCTTATTGGTATCATAAAATACCATAACATATGTATTTATGAATTTTGGAATGAAATTATCATTTCCTTACTTATCAAAATTTTAAAATGCTTTAAAAAAAAGTACATTATGAGTACAGCAGGTCACTTATTCAAGATACAATACATGTACAAACAAGGACATCAAGAAGGCCTAATGGAAAATAAATCCATTTTCATTAAATCCAATCTAATTGGATCAAACTGAGAACTTTGTGAAGTAGAAATTTAGGAAATAGGAGTGCTATTCTGATAAAAAAAATCGTTCCTGTTTTAAAATATTTGTTTATGTAGACTCTTCTCAATCTGTTTGCCTCATCTCATAGGTACCATGGGAGCTAATTAGTGATGCGGACTTAACTGTATGATGTTGAAAAATATATGTAAAAGCAATTAAACTGTTTTGAAGTAAATTTGATCTTATCCGGCAAAATAATTTACTGTGAATCTTTTTTCTGCATTTTCAATTATTTTCACCTTTCAACGCATTATTTTATAACATATGCTAAAATCACGATACTGTGTTAATTTTCTAACATGTTATATTTTGAATCAGTTGCATTAATGTAGTTGGTTTGCTTGGCCATACTTCAAATGAACAACACATATTTAGTTTTTTTTGTTTTTTTTTTCACTTATCAATTTTGTTAGGTAGTCTTGATCAAGAAAAATAATTTTAGGTTTGTTTTATGGCCAAGATATTTCTTTTGATATCGTTGGCCTGCCAATATCTTTCATTGATTACAAAGAAAATATATTCATATTTATAACCCCCAATATCTATCAACTTCATAATGTTGCCGACAGCCATTTTTCTTTCACACAGTAAGACAGACTGTTATACACCGTACTCAATATAATGTAATAAAATAACATTTCTATGTCTACGTAAGTATGTTAATGCCAGTTATAAAACATAATAGACGCCTGACTTTATTTCTATACAATATTTAATAACTTTATAGGTTGGGCTCGGCACGCTTAATTACCTTTTAATAAAGCCCAAAAAGCCACGATAGAAACAGAAGTAAAAATTGACTGACTAATGTATTCAAATTTAAGATCTAAATACAATATAATATCTCCATTTTGCTTCAATACAGATATTTAGAATCTGTTTTTTATCTCAGATTATAAACATTATAAAGGAATTATTCAAAAACTTTAGGTTTAACTTCTGTCAAGACTTCTATTTTGTCTTGTCTAGAAATCATATCAAAGACATTCATGATAAGATATTCATGTCCGGTTTTATTTCTGGTACTCTGGTGTTGTAGATACCATAGATTTCTTTCAAATATCGTATAACCTTAAACTGTCTTGTATATGTGTGAACTTATCAAATAAATTTGAAATGTTATCAGGTGTTTGAGGATGTCTTATACTTTTCAGCGCCAATTGGGCTAATGAAGACGCATTTCAGAAAGAGTAAGCACAACCCACTGTATAAGAAGACATGATTATCAGAAGTGTTCCCGAATATACAGTACAAAATAAGAAATGACATCAGGTGTTTAAGAAAGCATCTGCATACCCTGTCTGATAAATATTACTGTCACCACTCAATAGTTAATTGTAGCGTCATCATTTTCTACACGAGGGAGAACAAATATTTGTATTTCAACCATTTTTATGATTTTTCTTGATAATATCTGGTCAACTAATATATTAGCATGTTTTCTGGTTTGAATACCACACCACGACATTAACTTAAATATTTACACAGAATAGGATGGCAGGTTTTCCCAGATGCCTTAGAGAAAAGGGCGAAGGGAGCTGTATAAAGCTATGATGAACCCCCATCACGTATGAGGGAAAATACTTGCCAAGCCAAAACAAAGTTTAAAAGCTTTCCTTGAGGTTTAATATCAGAGTTCAAAGAAACGCTCGAAGCTTGTAAACATTCACATCTTTCTTAAACAATGAGAGCCGAATGCTATGTTAATTCTACACAAAGACGGAATCTTAAGGATGCCACAAGCTTACAACATAAAAGAGCTCATCATAAGTAGAAAATGCTGCTTCTATAGATGTGTATCTTGTGAAAATGTTGCCGACTGATTTGGGTGAAAGTAACAAGGTTTCGTAAGGTCACGTCAGGTTAAGACGTCAATCAACATAAATTACTACCTAAAACTTTACACATCATGAAGAATTAAAAAAACAACTTTAAAATTCCTGCCAATTCTATGTTTTCAATTACAGTTTTTTAAACCCTTTCTTCCAGTTTGAATCTCATTTAATCATAATAATCACAATCACTTTGGAATTTTATATTTTTAAGTGTAAACACCTCAAAGTCAGTGTAGCAGTTACACTGGAAGAAATGGGGACAAAATTTCTTAAGGTGTTTCGAAACAAAACAGAACTCTGTTTACGCAGATACTTGTTCTAAGGGTCACCAACCCTAACAAACAATCACTGAAAATGCTGAAGGCAATTCCAACATTTTGTAAATGTCAAAAGTGGAAAAAGTGGAAAATATTTAGATATAGCATTAGCATGGCACTGCTTTGCTGTTGCTGCAGACAAATACTGATGCTGAACGACGCTCAATAAAAATATTTGAATGTAAAATATAATTCAATACATTAATAAATTAAGTACGTATGTACCATAAGGATGTGACCAATTGGGAATATGGGGCCATAAATCTTTGCATTTATATCTGGTTTTGTATGACATTAAAGAGCAAAATATTTGTAGAGCAGAACAAAAAATTTGATATGAAATATCGACTTATGTGAACTTAACTGTTTAAAATTATGTCATTGCCCTGAATTCTATTTGTATTTAGCAGACAATAAAGATATGTTGATAATGTTTATCTTCAAATCTGAAAGGTCTGGGATATTCTAAAAAACAATGCCGTCTAGGAGCTTACATAATTCACTAATATGGAAAATAATGCAGTTTTAATGAATAAACAACATAGTTTTGATGCTAACATACTGTGTACGTACATAGAAATTTTTAAATGTTGACTACGCAATGAAACATGGTTTTCGTTCTAATGAGATTAATGCATAAATTTATGCATAATTAATTTTGTATTTCGCCACTTCCGCATTAAGAAATGCTTCAACATTTATGTTTTTATGCAAATACCTTGTGACACATCGGTGATAAAGTGTTAAAATCAATAAGAGTATTAAATATAAATATTTAATATTCTTATATCATTGTTCTCCTACACGACCATACAATAACCATAAGATCAGGAATGACAAGTCTGGTTAATAAAGACTTAGATAGACAGTTACATCACATCACATAGGTAACCAGCTTACGCTCAATGGTTTTTATCGTAATTTCGTGTTGCCAAGAGATATAACATAAGACTAACTAAGTAGGGGGTATAAAAAACATAACCACTGACTTCAAATCAGGATTCAAGAATTCCCAAATTTACGTTCGCGTATTGACTAAAAGATATTAAGTTTGAAGTCTTAGAGAATGAGTTTGACAAATTTCTTTGAAAGAAATGGAAAGCTTTTCCATGACTTTGACTATGTTTTGTTAAGATTTGAGAAGCCTATTGTGTTAGTTGTCAGATATTCTCTTTACGAACTTGCTGAACCTTACACAAGGCATTGAACAAATCCTTACTAAGCCTTCTATATACTATAGCTTTGTTACCAGTCAAACTTACAATTCATAAAAGAGAGGGTGGATAATGGGGCCCCCGAGCAGAAATCTCTTTCTCTTGACGAAACTAGATTCAATTATAACTAACAATTGCCGAGTTTTCAGCCCCTCATTTTAACCCATCTCACAACTAGAATGAAATAAGGCAGCTTTAGATTAGATGACTTAAGAAAAAATTAGCATTACTCTTTTCATTAGTTCTAAACACGAGTCCGCTCTACTAGTGAATAATAACGTAGCTGAAAATGATTTATCTTCTAGATGATTAAACATATCTAAAGTGTTATTGTTGACAAGAGTATACAGATTTAATATATTTTTTATAAATTTCCCACCATACGTATAAGCTGGACACATTTGTAAAAAACCATGCTACTCAATTAACCATCATTTTGTTGATGTAATGGAGACCTATTCTGGCACACCTGAAATCAGATGATGATGCACACACCCATCCTTACACCTTATAACATGTTTAAGATCTTCCATTAAACAGCGTAAATTATTAGTGAGACTTCCAACTTATTTATTCACTTCAATTCAAAATTCATAATTTTACTGGAGAAATTCCCACATTATAATTCATATAAGTTATTTAAATCCAATTTGGTTCCAGTACATTAATAAATTGGTTCTTAAATGTTGCGTTTTTCACTTTTCAAAAATAAATCTACATTTAATTTTCTAGAAAATATGCATCTGTTACATAAATATGTTTCTCAAAATATCGGAATTTAATCAAAAGTATAGTCACATAAACATCAGATGATCAAATTATATTTCCCTAAATGCATAACATCATTAAAAATATATGCCTATATATAATTTGTGCTCGACTGCTTTGCGTTCATGGTTTGGTCTAATTTGTTCAAAATAATTGCAAACTAATGTCTCTAACAGATTGTGTAAGGGAAGTAAGAGATGTATGCGGAACCCCCAAGGATGCCACAAGATCTACCAACATTTTCTTGGCTGCCAACAATAACAGGACTGTAATCACTGGTGTTATAAGATATGATCATACATATTTTGCTAGACTGAATTTTCAACGGTGTTTACATTTTAACATCTGTCGTTTTAACTGGTGAAGATCTGAGTTTTGCCAAGTAGAAGGTGGGTCTTGAATCAGGATCTATATATGTCTATAGTATACTCTCCACATGTTCATGTGTTTATACTTTCACCAAATCATTCTTAAAGCAGATCAGTACACTTCTACTGTTCTTTCATATTCTGTAATGTCAAATAATTCTACAGACTGTTGATGTAATTTTGACGGAAGTCAGGTGAGACGTAATGAGCTTCAAGTCCTAAATGGTCATCATATGTTGGAATCAGGGAGATGTTTGAATGGGAATTGGTGAGATCGGATGTTTAAGATGGGAATCGGGGAGATCAGATGCTTAAGATATGAATAGGGGTAGATGAAACGTGCAAAAGGGGGGGGGGGGTGTAGGGAGATCAATAAAACTAATCTCATTGACCAAAGTTAACACACAATCAAATGAATGAAATGCCTTCATTCCAAATTGCCTCTGATAATTTCAATAACTTCATGTTTCTCAACCCCTTCACGTTTTGTAAAGATTTTGGCAAATTAACTATTATCCTATATAAAATATTATAAACAGACATTCTTTAACCTATGGTCCCAAAAATACCAATCTCAGCAGAGACTCTGTTGGTCTGTTTCCAGAAATAGCAGCACAGTTGAACTTTAATAAGCCTAAAGTACCAGTGTTCTTAATGTATAGAGAGGGCACTTTCAAGAATTAACAGCCAGAAACTAAATTGCCTACACCCCAAATATTTGTAATCATTTATTTAAATTTAAGCTTTCGCTCTCAGTAACACGTACTACTTGACTTTTGAATTATCTCTCCCATCATATTGAGTAAATAGTTTGACAAATTATCAGAAATTCTGTTTTGGAGTGAAATTGATTACTGGTATAAGGAATGCCTATCTTTGACTGACTTAAAACACCATGACCCATATCTTCACACCATGAAATTATCTGGTTTCTTTCAAGAAGGGGGGCAAGTGCAACTCAACAGATTTTTCCAGCCAAATTGTTCACAAAGCCTCCTTGATGAAAAACAGCTTGGATATATTTCTTCCCTATGATCACAGCAAATTGCTTTCCAACAACAATGAAAATTATAACTTTCACATCTTTGTAACACTCTCTTCCATTAACTGTGATGCGTTTTTCTTTTTTTAATAATAAAAACAAAATTGTAAAATTTTGAGAAAGCTCGACATACCATAAACCATTATAAAAAAGAATCTTTTTTTCTTTTTACATTTACTTCCTTTATCTGTATCCATAGGGACCTCAACTATTGATATTAAAAATATGGAAATAATGATGTGGTCAAGATACTCAGAGGACAAAAAGATTGGCTCCAGGGCATACAAACAACCTTCAAATTGATGAGTCTAACCTTTGGTAAAAGTAATTAAGACAATTTTCACCAAGAAAATGAAGTTTATCTGCAAAACATTTTGTCTTTCAGAATGATACTTGATATTCAGATTGGTAGTTTGGGATTCATTATGAAGAGGGTATTTATAAAAGGACCCAAATATTACCACCCAACCTCAGAGAGAAATTTGTAAAGATGGGCTCCGCGAAACTGAAAGGTGTAGGCTCTTCACACCTTCAGTCTTGGTATATAGCAGTTCTTGTATGTGTAAATAAAACATGTTTGATAGTCGTTTTTTTTCCTCGACTATTCATTGAGCAATGGTGTGTAAACAATGACGGCTAGAGAAACGTGCTTCAATACTGTGACGTTGCTAAGCTATTGGTGAAAAATAGCTGGCAGCAGGAAACCCGATAGTTTCATAGTCAATGCTGAATTCTTTCAATGCTTGTGACTATACTCTCATTTAATTAACAAAATATAGGTATTGTATTTTCACCCAAATTGTCAAAAAATTTCAAAAGACTCTCCTCTTTTCAGTTTCTACATTAAGCAAACAAAACAGCTTTTAGTGTATGTGTTGAGATTGAATGAGGCATTGCTTGTTGAGTTCCCTCCACTTTGCACGAAGAATATTCCTTATTGACTCATACAGCTGATATTTTACGTTGGGACAGTACATGATTTAACTCTTTAGAAATATGTTTGAAATTCAATACACTTTATTTTGCTGTCAAATGAAAAACTATTTTCTATTCTCATTCAGGATCGTACAAATATGTTCGGATATTTTTCATCTGGGGTTCAATATTTGTTCAGAGTTATGTGGACATAGTTTGGCAATGTCTAATCACGATCAAATGTGAAATGATAACACGTCAACTGTATAGACAACAAAGAAAGAACTGTCGCTTAAAATGTGCGTTGAGCAGCAAGGACTGGATTTGAATTGAAAAACCAACATGATCATATAATATATAAGTCTGATGATTTCTTTAAAATAATAATTTCAAATAAGTTAAATTCATTTCACCCCCTGAAAATCACATTTAAAGGAAATTAAATATGGCCCCCACTTGCTAATTTAAATATTTCTGGTTATTCAGTTATTTATTCAAGTTAAGAAACAGCCACTTCTAGTTTGGTTAAACAAGTTTTTCGACTTTTGAAACTATTTTTAATAGAGTACAACATTAGTAGTGATTATAAACATTCTTTATGTATAAAACCATTTAATATTCATGAAAAACTGTAATTTATTCAGACACCCTACAAAGTAACTACAAGGGGGGTTTAAAGTAGTCTTAAGTATTAGAAGATGTTCAACACAATTATTCCATTCATCAAAGTCAACAAAACACAAAACACCATCCTTCAAATCAACTTTTAAATACGTAACTTTGTGTTTTATATATTAACGATATATAAGGCTGACAAACTCATTTCTTAAGCCTATCTCATTAATATCTTCAGTTTATAAAAATTATTCCCCCCCCCCCCAAAAAAAAACCAAACATAACTACCTGTATTTTTTTTTCTTTCCCATTTTTATTAAATAATGTTCATGTTCTCCAGATTTTAAGGTTTTTTTCAACTTACTAAGGATCTTTGTATTATTTTTACCAACTTTTTGTTCTCTTGCCGTTGTCCATAAAGGTGAACACAATCACACACAATATCGTGTACATAAACGTGAAAAACACCTGCTTCATTTTTTCCAACCAATGTAACAAAACACAAAAGACCTAGTCTCGCATTAATTTTGTAGCAAGTCTGACTAAATGGTTGATAAAATCAAAGTGTCTGATAAGTATTGTCTACCAACTTTGTTTCTTGTAACAGCTTTTCGAAAAAAATAAATTTCCTAAACTCTCTGATAAAAAAGGGAGAGGAATTGTATAAAATGGTTATATCTTTTTTTCATTTATTTTACATAATTGTACTTTATTAAAATTAATTTAAGAAAATCAGTCTACCATTTTCAATAGCATGTTTGCTATCACTCAATCTACAACCATGTATTTTCAAACAACTACCAATCTCTTCAAATTTTCAATTTGATATATTATTAATATAAATTTTGGTTCATTTACACTTTATTTGATAAAAAAATATATAAAGAAATACAGCTATCTTTTATCATGAACATATCTTGACGTTAATGAAAACATAACTATTTGGCAATAGATATGTCTAGCAGGGTATCACAAGTGCCAAATATCTCATCATTACCACTTTTTAGAAATTAATTTTGGAAAATGAAAAAAGTTTATTACACCAGAGAATTAGTTATACCAATCTGAAATTTGTTAACTTGACTAATTTGAAAAGTGCTAAATTACAAGCAATCATATGTAATTTAAAGTACCGGTAACTGGTCTTTTATAAAACTGAATTGTAATTTGTTTAAAAGTGTATGTGTATAGATAATTTTAACGCACTCAAGATATTTGAAAACAAGTCAATCAAGAAAAACCGGATGTCATAATGTAGTCATGGTTTTAAAGATTCCATAAATCAAGGCAGAAGTCAACCTGAAAGTGATGAAGATATAAAAACCCTTTAACTTCTTTACAATTTAGTCTTTTGAAGGGCCATTAAATCTGACCGCATGACTTGTTTTATTAGTAAGGAACATGCAAATTCATGCTGGTTAATGTTATTAAGATGTAATAAAGCCAACATCAATAGTCTTTAACTCTGATTAGAGACAATTAACTGTAACTTTCTCTTGTTTCGTTTTCGAGCTTAGCTTTTGATATGATCCCAATCCATGGAGACAGCTGCGGTTACTAAACAATTTTGTCACAGTTCTTGGGCCGGTCTTTATTGATAAACATCAACACTATTGGCAACTGGCAGTCATTGAAAAAGGTATTTTGTCGAAAGGTACCAGAGCAGCTTTTGAAAACTTAAATGCTTTTTAGACAATGAACAAAGATGACAAAAAATAATCCAGTTTAAAAAAAACAGTTCACTGCCTGTCATTGAGAAGGCTTTCTTTTAAGCTGGCTTGGCTTATCTTGGCTGTCTAAATTGGTCGGCTTAAAAATGCTCCCTTCCAATATCTTAGGGCATGCACATTTTATTACTTTTTGTGGAAGTAGGATATGTGTGCCAAATTCAACAATAACCTTCTACTGTAGCTGTCACAACAGTTAAGCTAGTTTAACTTATAGTCTGTGTGAACGCTACAGTCTCCTGACTTAACAGTGCCAGTGTTTGTTGGGGTTTTTTAACTAGCTTTCAATATAATTTATAATTTATATAGCTTTCAAAGCAGTCTAAACAGCATATTAGAATATTAGACTGTATGTTCGATTTTTGAGATAAAGCCATATCTTCGGCTAGGTTTTGTGTTTTCAAACCTAGTCACATCTTACATGTACTTTTCACAAGATTTTTTTTTTGTTGAGATTTTTATTTTATATCTTTTATAAAGACGAAGTTAAATTAGTACCAGTGCTATTGGCTAAATAAGGGCATGAACAAATTTAATTAACAGATGTAACATTCATGAATATGATCGTAGTTATAGTTTACCTTTCTGTTCAAAAGAAATGTTTTTTAATTTGAAGTTCACAAAAGCTGAATTCATTTTTGTGTAAATGATTATTTAAACAGCTGTAATTTAAAATAAATTGACATGAAACACACACTTTGTTGGTTACCCAAGACGAAGAAAAAATACAATCAATTTTTCTTGATACAAGTTACATAGAGGAAAGATAATATTTCCATAGTCTTATTGATAAACTCACACCCAATTATTGCCTCATGAAGGCACTGACACAAAGGCGTTACTATTGTATAGCTCATGTGTATGATGGGTTTGGCAAAAGACAGCTTCCTTAATCTCAAGCTTAAAGCTTGTTCCATGACAGCACTGTTCCGAGCATTTGGCACAATCTGTCGAAAGATTAGAGAGTTGTTTTTACAAACGATTTTCTTGCCAAAGGCTCGGAATTTCGCAAACTTTCTAGGACAAGCGAAAGACAAAGACAAGACGCATAAAGTTCACAAAAAGTCTTGAATGTTGTGGGTAAACATGCCATATTTAAACAGGTTTCTTTCTACTGTTTGAAGACTGTACTTTGGGGGTTTAAACATTCGGACAAGTCAACAAATCTGTGTGCCAAGAAATTTATCTTGGCCTTAACTAAAAGTTTCAACACTGGTTCTATTGTTTTTCCACTGCCTTAACTAACACCATATGACAATCTTTCCCTATTACTGTTAAATTCCACTTTTCCATGCAGGCAACCTAGAGACATTTGCTTCTTACAAATTCTTATTTTGAAATGTTGTGCCATCGTGGTTGCTCGAGAAGGATCCAATTTTCTTGTAAAAAGACAACAGGAAGGAGGATGTTATATGCAGACATTAAATTCTTTAACTCATATTTTCTTTCAGATTGAGATTTTCTTAAATATTTGGAGATAAGTATCTGAAGTTCTCCTTCACAATTTTTAAGAAAATCATTCTGTCCCAATTTTTCCGGTATATTCAGAAGGGGGTTTTAGTGTTGATTTTTCTGATGTGACCTTTCGTATCTTAACATGTAAAGAGTAAGATTAGCACAAGCTATCCACAGGTAAATATTATCTGTTTCCTGGCCAACCAATGTAACTTTTACCACGAACAAGATAAATTAAATATTGTTAATCATGTAGTAATGTCAGATTTACTTGATGAAACTTGACTAGATTTTAAAATGGTTTTGAATAGAAGCTTTGTGACAGTTATAAGATAAAGGGGGAGAATATTGTATTTTATACTTATTTTATCCAAAAGGTTTTATTGTCTCTTTCACATCAACACATGTCCAAAACTATTAAATGAAAAGAAATGAAATGGGGTTTAACATCCCAAAAACTTTACAAATTTATACAACAACATAAGTATTATTCCTTTTACTTGAATGTACTAGTATTTAGAAAATGGTCTAAGTTTGCATATTCATTCAAATACGACATGTGACATTAACTCGATAAGAAAGTGGGTGTTCTTTTAAACACCGCTATCAACCAATATTATGAATTGATGGTCTAAAATTCAGAGTGGTACATTTGTGTCAAATGACAATTTTTTCGAATTCAGTACATATCCTATTTGTGTCATCATTTAAAAAAATTTTTTAAATGAAAGTCACTTTTGAGAATGTTAATTCAAATATCTTGAAATATTTTAAACGATAAGATCTTTGTTTGAGATCATAGATAAATGAAATATGTTGCAATAAAATATCTCATCCGTTGTTGCTTCCGCTCACGTGAATGACAAAGTAATATATATTAATAGAATTCAAGGATTATTATCATACAGTGGTTATCACCAGATAATATCTCATATCTCCCCAATATTCAATTATCTATAACCCATGGGGATATTATTCATAGTTAAGGTACCACTCGGTGACATCAGGAGCTGTCAAAAATCAAAATAAGTCCTCAATGATAGCTGTCATCAAGTGACATGCAATTTCATACCAACATGTGAAGGTCGGCAATATCCCAATTGGTACATGATTCATATTCTACTTCCAAACTAAGGCTGATATTTAGTACAGAACACTTTCAACAACGTTAAAAATGTCAATAGGTACAAGCTGTCAAGTTTTATTTGAGGCCGTTACTCTGACCTCCCTCTGCACTATGCAGTAATTTGGTTACATAAATTCGAAATTATAACTATTTGATGATATGCATATCATCGGGTATTGTCAGTCTATATGAGATTATTTTAATAATTCTAATTATAAATTCATTTTAAAGCAGATAATGAACATATAAATCCATGTTGATATACAGAAAAACATTAAAAAACAAGCTAATTCTGATCAAATATTTGTTTTTAGATCGATGAAGTCTGGTATTAAGTATTGATCTGTTTGATATCTTCAAGTTATGTTATTAATAATCCCTGAGTATAATAATGGTATGGGTCTACACTTGTTCTGTTTCATATTCTTAATTTTTACAACCATTTAAAGATATGGATACTTTTACATGCAGTGGCCCACTATTTGATTCAATATGGTAAAGTTATAATAAATAACTTAAAACTTGAAATTGTCTTTCAAAAAAATAAAATCCTGACTCATTTTGTGTTTTGGTATTGATTACAAAGGAGTTAGATTTTATAACTACCTATCATTAAGTTTAATATTTTCTGTTTACCCTTAATTCTTCTTTAAAAGTTACCCCCCCTTTGATTTTTTTGATAATCCCTAAATACAGTCATTAAATAACCCAATTAACTATAATATACACTGGACCTTTGAGTTTATGCCTGTAATTAAGGGATAACCCTGAATGAATAATGAGGTGGCGATATTTTTTATTAAAGACTATTTATGATACCATAAAACGATATAGTGGTAATAACAGGTTATATAAATTGTGTTAAGTTCAGTGGTGTCAATTATCAGGCACACACACGCAAAAAAAAAATTGTTTATACAGGACAGGTAGGATATGCAATCAAATCGATTTCTTATCTGACATATCTGTACAAAATATTACATAGTTATGTATGAAAATTTCAGTTTAAAAAACATCAGATAACTTTAATAAATGACATTTTAGTAATTGTTACTAGTTATTAGGATAGAGAACACAAAACTAATTGTTTGTCTATTATAATACTACTGATCACAACATAATATGTATTTCCACAATAAATTTTATCTACTTAAAAAAAAGTTGGCCATTTTGAAATGGTTTTATCATTTTTTCTCCTTTGAGTTCTCCTACACACCTTAAAATTGTTGATAAGCTTATCATAAATAATCTATTGTCATATTGTTGAAAACTTCAATAGGAAATGTTTAAATATTTATAGATCTGTGGGGTAGATAACTATAGCATGAGTAGGAGGCGATCCTAGTTTACGATATGAGTTATACTGAATTCTCTTCCAAGGAATCATAATTTATCACGAATAGATATGAAGGATAAATTTAATAGAAATAAATTCTTAAATTGTAAATCATTTGTTGATGAAGCCAGAAACAAGTAATTATTGGAAATAACACATTTGAAAATTCAAGTAAAAAATTGTTATTGTCATCTAAGTTGTAATTGGTCATCACATTTTGTTATAATTTTAATTCTTTCCACAGTATATAGAAAATAAAGTACTTGTGTATATATTTACTAAAGTATATAGTGATATTCATCACTAACATAAAGGTTAATTTAATAAATCTGTAAGGTAAAAGTGTATGACATGACATAGGTGAAAGTGTCAGGACATGACATTTCATCAATTCTAAATTGGACAAATTCTTAATGTCGTGATATTTCTTATCACAAAAATCTCTGGAACTAATGATTTAAATAATATATATCTGAATAGGTAATACCATCATTAACTGTCAAATTGACAATTGGTGACAATTGCACTAATTAAGTACAAGATTCAACCATATGATATTTAACACTGATGCTATTTGGGTTTTTTGTGTGTGCGTGTGGTGGAAAAACATTTCTTTGTACCACTCATGACGTATGTAGTATGAACTTCTGATTGTAAAACACGTAACATTTAAATTTGTACATCTCCTTCAAGAAAGTTAACATGTGAACTAAAAAAACCTAAATGTATGACATTTCAAACTTAAATAGAAGAAAAAGGAGCTTTTTGGTCAGAACTGACTGGTAAGTTTGTCATCATGGCGATGAGACATCTTCTATGAAAAGTGAGTGTTGATCTTGTTTTAACAGGATGTATATCAATCTGTGAATAGAACAGAATTTGATTGAGTCCTGTTACTTAAGTTGTTTTCAAGTGTTTAAAAATTTCACTTACCATTTGACAAACAAGTCTCCAAAGAGACAGGTAAACACATCATTTGTTGGGTCCATTCTTGGTGGTCGGTGACCGTAAGTCGGTCCCGCATATTCCGAAAACATCATCATTTGTCCAAACTTAGGGTTATTAAAAAATCTTTGACCAGCGTAGAAAAGGTTACATAGAAAGCAATGTAGAGTATCAGACCAAACGGCACAAGCCTACTGCCAATACAAGCTTCACTATGAAATGAATACTGAAGAGCCTGGGTGAATGAGCCTATACTTAGTAAAACTACACGGAGCGGTATCACACTGATTATACTGACACACAGTAAACAAATCATGTCTCTGAGGTTACCAAGTACATTTCTCAATCTACAGCCAATCACAGACAGGCATTTTACACTGATTAACCAATCAGCCAGAAGATAATACAGTTAGACACTTTATCAAATTGTTAAGTCCGGCCTCCTACTACCTTCATACATAAACATAGCCTGGGGGGAAAAGTCTATCTTACAAAGAAAGGGGTGTTCACGTAATTTGATAACAATAAATGGGTGAATTTCGTGGTTTTGACTTGAGAAAAGGTGTTAAGACAGTCGTTGAATCATCAATTATTCACACATTCAAATACTGACTATCTACTTTATCAAGCTGATCAAGAATGGAAAATTGTACTGAACTATTAACTTATCGTCCCCCCTTGATGAATATGAAATCAGCCTATTGAGCAACGTAATAAGGATGACTCAACTATGTATATTAGCTTGATCAATGTAAATTTAGTTTTAAGAAAAAAGAATGACTTAAAAACTGGGTCACATACAAAAAATATTACCGAAAAAGAAATTTATTAGAATAATGTTTTCAGTGATAATATGGTGGCCTTATTCAATATTTTCCTATCAATTGTTGAATAAACTAGGAGGAATATTACTAGAAGATGTTTTGATTAATCACTTCCAATCTTTTATCCATTTCATTTAAGTAGTTTCAATTTCTTTTCATCTAATTCTAACATTTCAAAATCATATTTTGTCAAAAGAAATTTCATGTAATATTGTATTTTTGGAATCCAGTTTTCTGAAAGATCAATATTATTTTTTCAATATTATCTGTGGGATATGTATTAAGACGTGAGGTATGGAATAACTGACTACATTTTGTCTTGTCTTACTCGCTGAAAAGGACTTTTGAATAAAAAGAGAGAAAGGGAGAGAGAAATGGGGCTTAACGTCCACTCAACACAAACCAGGTCATTTTGGGACTAACATATGGTTTAATTTTTATTTCAATAATTTGCTTGCATGTAGGGGTCTTTAGCAATGGGAGGAAACTGGAGGACCCGGAGAAAACCCACGAGGTTGGACAGGCGACCCTACTCCTTGTCACGTACAACCGGGGAATCAAAATCCCGCCAGTTGACTCAATGGCAGACCGTATGATACAGTGCGCGCGTGCTAATCATTCGGCCATCCAACCCCCATGAATAAAAAGAACAACCTATATATGTAAGTTACTTTTACATATTCGGTAAATTTTAAGAACTTTTCCTTTTCTTACGATTGTTAAATCTGAAAGGCGGTGAAGATCTTGAGAAGGTTACAGACCTCTTTCTGTCTCCCTAACCCATCAAATTTTCAAAGAATTCAGTTTTCGAGAATGATAATGTTGACAGACTTATATCATATTTTACAAAATCCTGGAATTCGAATATAATCCTTTAATGAACTAGAAATTACGCAACATTTCGAAGAAAGACAATCCCAATGAATTTACCAGATACTTAGTGATAATCATCTTACATGTCTATAGGAACCAGCAATCCTGAATAGGATATGATATCTTGTATCATATTCACATGTTGTTATCCGCTACAGGCTTAAAAGAGATTTAGGATGAGAAATGGGAGTTAAACTAGGTCATTTGGGGATTAGCATGTTTAAGAGTGGGAGGAAACCAGCAAAGTCGTCTCATACAAAATTGGTAAAGAATCCATAACATGCACAAATGACAGGCCTATGATCTAAAGCAAATGCATTAGGCCTGGTTAACCCAACATACCATCAGGTTAACCCACTGTAACTGTTAGTGCTGTATTGTGCACACTTTTTAGTGACACATAAATTCTTAAAAACAAACTTAACTTTATTGACTTAAAATCATTAAATCTACATTTTTTCATAATTCTACCAATATTCAAGATTCGTTAGCTTTAATGGTCCTAAGTGAAATCCTATCGTTATCTTCTTCAACCGGACCTGATACTTATGTTGACATATGATATTTTTACATACTTATAGATCAGCCAATTGCAGGAGTTTTAGTTCATCCTTTTAATAAACAGTGTATGAGTTCTCACATCAGAATCATTGTTCACATATATTAATATAATAGACAGCTACAGACATGTGTGGTCTACTTAACAAAGCATATGCAGAATTATTTACTTGTAAGTTCTTTCAGTTGTGTAACAAAAAATAAACAATTTACATCTGAACAATTCAGTTCTGTCTTCATCATGTCACCAAGATATAAATCAATTTTATTCATCCATTATGATTATGAAGAAGACCCTTTATTGCATATAGTTCCATGTTATAAAAAATTGGTTGAAAAAAATGCCTAAACATTATTATGATAATTTTACATTTTTGTTCAGCATCAATATTTTAAAAGGTTGGGAAATGTTCAATATCATTGGGCAATGTGAATTAATTTGTGTTTTACCAACCAAGTTTTTTGATAGTCGCATAAAATCCATATCAATTATAATCATCAAACAATTCTATTTTTAAGTAATTAAGAAAGGACATGTTGCTGTGTAGGTAGGTGTATTGATATCAAGTGTTGTGTGAACACATGAACTGGTTTAAAGTAATGATGAAGCTGTTATCTTTTTATATTCACATCAGGAAATTAAACTAAATAATTCAGGTGTTAATCCCTTTATAAGATTATCACCTAAATGATGCATGAAAGATGTTGGCGATGATTAGGTATTACTGACAGATATGTCAATGTTTGAAACAATAAATGTCACACTATCTGGTAGTATGTGTACCTTTAAAGCAAGCCTGGAAATAAGGCATCTGTCACAGACAATGTCAGGTACAAAACCTCTGGTGCCTGTCATTTTGTCCGGCACTGATTTGTCTTTTTTATTGATATTAATAATATATGTCCGGAACTAAGTTAAAAAATGTCAGGTACTATTTCATTAGGCCTGCTTTAAAGATAATGCCAAGTGAAATATTTAAATCTCTCTAAACTTGAAATTCAAATATACGTGTCATAACTTATCTATACTAGTGTAAGAATTGTCTGGCACACTAACCTGGGTTTTGATCCTGGTCTTGGCAAAGAAAGTCGCTTGGGGATTTTACAGCATATTTTCCTCTTTCCGGTGTTGTAGGATGGAAGGCTTGACAAGGGACAGTGGCTAGTCATTTGGATGGGAAAGAAAGCCGATACAGAATTAAATGGAATGGGGTTTACCATCTCTTCCAAATAATACTCATAATTCTGAGACTCAAGTTACAAATAATTATTTTTTCTATTGTCATGTGAGCAATGATAGGTAGATGGGTTTTGCCCAGACAGCAGATGTGTGAATTGAAATGGCATGTTTGTACCAAATGAATGAAACTGATATATGACTCATGTATCATTTTAATATATCTTCAGATATGTCATTCCAATCTATTTAATGTTATTGTTATTTCTGAGCTATGTCATTAATTACATGATAGTGAAACTATCAAATCAAATTAAAAGTCTACAAACATATATTGATGTGCTAATTGCTCCCATGGATACTTCAAGATTTCATAGTTTTCCATGTAAAATATATGTAAGGAAGCAATTATAATTGTCAGTTCCTACAAAGTAAAAGATATTAGTTCAAATAATATGTTTGTAGCTTGTAGCTTTAAAATTGAATTTCAAATGTTTATGTCATGAATTACATGGTTGTGAAAGATATCCTTATACAAACTATTAAATCAAATTAAAAGTCTACAAAAATTATATTGATGTGCTAATTGCTCCCATGGATACTTCAAGATTTCATAGTTTTCCATTGTAAAATATACGTAAGGAAGCAATTATAATTGTCAGTTATTAAAAAGTAAAAGATATTAGTTCAAATCATATGTTTATAGCTTTAATTATAAACTACGTGACTTTTAATAAAGACAACTTATACATTGTTGTTTTTTTTATCCTAGAAACCAAAGTAGATCTCTAATTAGTGTTTATATAATTAACAAAGAGTTCAAGCAGAGTTGACATGCTGAAATGTTTGCCTAGTTAATTTGTGTCTGCCAGAAATAGGCTATGAATGACAGTTTTTTTTTTTTTCCCTCATACCATGACCGTTTAGATGTTAGTCCACTGTGGTCCGATAAGTTGTAAGCTATAACCCTAAACACTTTAAACACATCATGTATGAACTACACACATAGAGATTCTGTTGTATTTAAAGGAGCTAAATCGCTAATATTTGGGACCTTGAAATTGACTCAAATGGGTCGCAACGCATATAATAATGTATTATGAATGTATATAAACTGATTTACATTCAATCGTTTCTGTTTTTACTCTAATTTCTGATCAGTTATTTTCGGCGAAATACGCCAGAAGTCTCAATCGAATGGCAATCTCTAGAGTCTGGTTATTCCAGTCTACACCAATAGTATTTATTGTGCATACACTCCAGATAAGAATATGATGTTACCGTTAGACATGACTTGTGGAATATGTCTAGCTTCGTTCTTCGAGCCCCTTATTAGAAATGGCGCTGAAACGCATTATGGTAACCAATGGTAAAATGTTTATTTTGTCTTAAATATTGGATATCAGAAACTTTCCTTTTCCCAGTAAGATCACAACATCAATATTGATTTAAATTGACAAATAATTCGTGTTTTCAAGGTCGAAGACTTTGGGTGATATTAAGTTAGAGACTTAGCTACTTTAATGTTAAATCATCATTTGCATACATTCATAAAATTTTATATTCTATAAAATGAGAAATAAATTTATAAACTATATTTATTTATTTAATTCTCAAACACATAAAATGAATGTTCAATGATAACAAAATAAAGGGTGCACTTGATTGAAAAGTTATGAAATGTTTTAACAATGCTGATAACCGGATTATGAAATATGTTAAAGACATCCTCATAGGAAGTGAGCAGGAATAGTTTATTTTCTAACGCTAGATTAATTCCCTGTTGAAACAGATCATGTTTACACATTTCCACCAGCAATGTTCCATTTTCTTTCTGATACTGAATTTACATAACATAGATTCTCATATGGCATCAAGCTGGGACAAGAGGTAAAACTTGTCTGTCTTGAGAAACAGGGACTGTTGGGTCTACTGTATAAACAGGAATATGGAGTGTATATTTATGTATCGTTTCTGAAGTGAAGTGGCGAATTATCTTTTCCCTTCATCTGTTCTTGCGGTTTGTTGCTAAATATGACTAGGTCTTCCTGATTAACCTGTTTGATAAAAATCTTAAGTATTAACCTTGAAAGTCATAAAAGCTTATCAATTATTTTGATCCTCTCTGTGAATATGATAAACTTTAAATTATCTCAAAATATTTCATTTTCATCATATTTTCTCAAGTTTTCTTTCATTACTACATAAATGTTTTTGTGGGGCAACAAAAAAGGAGCAGAAAACCTCCAATTAAACATATAATTTTTGACCTTTTGATACAGGTCTTACAGTATACTGTTTAAATAATTAGTAACTAAAGTGCACTTAGAAATTATCTTTCTCCTCATCTCTTGAGTATGTTAGCAGAATCTAAAAATCTTCATTGCAATCTAAGAAGTCAACTCCGATCTTCGTCTTCGAAGTGTGTACATGTTAAACTGGCTGTACGCCAATCTAAGTCAACACAAGGGAGTTACAAATTCATTACAGCTAATAAGATAATTTTTCCTTGCTAATATTAAAAAGTGTGATGTTGTCAGCATGTGGGTTTTGTGTTGGCCAACCAAAACCCAACTTCCCTCATTAACGCAAATATCCCTGGCGCTAAGGTTTGCAAAATCAACTTGGAGTTGGGGTGAAGCGGTACACATGTGGCCTCAATAATGACTATTTTTTTCTCTGAGTATATTCCGTTTCACCCAAGCATGGCTAGATCATATACACAACCAGATGCATAAAGTGCGGGGTAGAAAATAATATGAATGCCTTCCTATCTTGTCTTCTCTGATGAAAATTGCTTTTCCATCACAAAGTTTATCAAATCAACAAATAACTACGCGATCAAAGAATTACTGAGATTTGGAGCAACCTGTCTTCTAGCATATTATTTCATCATTATTAACAGTGTAAATATCAGAATGGCAAACAAATAGACTTTATAAAAATCTTTCTGGTGCATGATTAGTCTGGTATGTTATTCATAAATAATACTTCACCGCGATAGAAAGGCCAACTATGCTTTGAGAATTCTGCCAATGGAGGGGATAAAACAATTCCACTTATAATTCGAACATTTTTCAAATTTAAGGTAATAATACTTGTATTTTCAATATTCTGGGCGCTTGATTACTTTTGAAAATATAAAAATCAAATTCTCATATATATTGTGTTGATGCTGAGTGACAGGTGCAAGAATGTAGTTGTAACTAGAAATTAATAATATAGATAAAAATCCAGTTTAATTCAAGTAATTAGTGAATGCAATAAATCAAATACTTGTGGACAAAACTTCAAACTATATTAATAAGCCTACATTAACATGAAAAGACTTAAATGAAGATTACATTCGGTGTTGCAAATGCTCAAGCAACATTTCAAATAGCCAACTGGACATGAGACTGATTTCAGATAAGTTAATACAGTAGAATAAGAGATTCACTGCTGTAAGCTAGATAATCATGTATTACAAGCCAGTTATTGATTTGTATAGACCTGGACTGTATATTTATTTAGTCGAATCAATTATTGGAGAAAGTAAACAATATAAGTATATCATATTTACTATTCATAAACTTATTATATATGTAGTCCCTCCCTTTACACTAGTAGATGATAGTAGTATATAAAAGTATGGTCTTGTAACATATACTATATTGAATTGGTTCACATTTACTGGCTACTGTCATTTTAATAGATTACATTTTTATACTTTAACACCATGTTTCTAAGCAGTAAATGCAATAGTTAATATCATACATCAAAACAGCAAAAGCTGAAAGCCACAAAAATTGTATCAGACTTTTGAGTAATTCGAAAAATCCATTAATTTGTGGAATGAAAATCAGTGATCAATTATAAAAGAACCCTGAATTGATGAGCATTTTACTTTTTAATTGAAGAGGAAAAGTAAAGTAAAACAATTGTTTTCGATGTTACCACAACATGCAAGTTCTTTGATGCATTTGCAAAAACGGCTGTGGAATCAAATTACCTGTCCCCACGCTATCTGAATTGAATTGTTTGATAAAAACAGCTAATAAAAGATGGTAATGTGTTGTGTTATTGGAAGAGTTATCACTTATTGAGATCTAGTTGACAAAGATCTTAAAATTGTAATACACATATTCTGTCATCATTTCCATAAATTCAATATTGATGACTTTTATCTTCATTTGTTCACCTTGGATGTTTGTAGCTGGGCAATGTATATAGAGCATATTATGTTTATTTCCTCAAAAACTAATTATTAAAAAGCTAAAAACAATTTGGTTTTTCATACTGAAAATTTATGTTACTGATTATCTGCGAAGCTAAACACCCTTTGTTGTACAGCCGAAATTAAACTAAAATTATGATATGTATTCTCTGTTAAGTGATAATCTAATTGTTCTGAAAATGGATCAGATGCTACTAGTTCCACTGATGCTGCTTGTGAAAGGAAAGAATTGGTTCAGAACAGTCAGCTCAGAATCAGAATTCTTGGTCTAAATTCTTTGGTGACAAACATTACCAAATTAAACTGGAATGCCAGACCAGGACATTCCTAAAGAATGCCACACATAAAAAGTCTTTTATCAACTTAAGGTAGTTTCACAGCCCATGCCACTGAAGCTATTGTTATGCCCTGACTTTATAGATACAGAGAAAAGTGTGTTAACTTTCTTCACTAAACATAAAACCTGTTCAATAATATTAGATAATACTGTCAGATTCTATTTATAATAATTATATTGATTAATGGACTTATTTACAATTTCACCTAGACTTTGTGTAGTATACATTTCTGCATGTCTGAAAGTGTGTATGAGTCAACTCAGTTACTTTTAATGTCATTATGTCTTCCATTGGGAATATGAGATTATTTCTGCCATAGATAAGATGTCTGTAGGTTTGAAGGTTTTTCTGGAATTTTTCATTAATCAATAGAAATCAATAACTGAGTTTTGTAGATTTTCCACCTGTAGTAGGAATTAGAATTTACTAAACACATTAAATTTATAGGTTCCTAACAATCTGATCAAAACACAGACCCTATTTCAATTTTTTTTTTTTTTATAGTTCAAAATTTTGTTTTACTAGCCTTCACTAGACTAGGATCTAGAAGAGATGGTATATAACCTGCATTCTGATTGATGTGAGGGATTAGCCAATGAACTGGTCTGTCGGTTGACAGTCTCAGTGAAGACAAAGCGAAAGTTGTATTTACAAATACCCACTTGAAACATCAACGAAATATAGATCTGTATTTTAATCATATTGAGGTTCTTAATTAAATAAGGATTGTAACTTGATTCCTTGACACGCAATCCAAACTCCTGGGTGCTCAATATAGTTGGTAAAAGGTGAGCAACAAATAAAATAACATTTACCAAAACGTGCTTTTTACTTTTGGGATCAGAATCCAAGATTTCATTTCCTTGTGGTCAGTTGCAAGTAAATATTTTATTAACTGAAGTCGATCAGAGACTGACGGTTATGTCTATGCCACTGGCTAGTAGGTCATATTGGTCAAGTCTTTCATACTGATTAATAACCAGTTAACTAGTTGTTGAGTTCAACCCACGTCTTTGACTTGATGGTTAAATGTTAACAGGATTCATTCAACTAGAGGATATTGGAGCTACATACTGCCTGCAGACATCATCTTTACAGAAGATAGAAAACAGAAGTATGTGGTTGTTGTTCTATGGATCAATGGTCTTGCAATAATCTCTTTGTATTAGCTGTTGACTGTCCATTTTCGATAAATATTGACTTACTAGTTAGTTCAACAGTTGTTTTATAAACTGACCGGACAACGATGAACTATGTTCTATGATCACTTTAGTAATCCTACAGAAAACATGATACCAAATATAACCGTGTCATCCTAGATTAAGATTTTTTCTGGATCAAATGTTTGACAATAATCCAAGTATTTCGAAACTATGATTTTGTATGATGCTAAGGTGTTAGTCAACATATAATTAGCGACAACAAATATCCATACCTCAAATATTCTCCATTATTTCTGAAGAACATAATCATTTTCTCGGGTCACTATGTGGGCAACAAAGTACACCCTTGAGGGAAGCTAGCCGCACTAAACTTGCAATGTATTTCACCTTTCCAATTATAATTTTTTGGAACATCATACACATTTCCATGCCTATCACCATGTTTGTGAGAGAAAATAATCATGTATCAACCATGTTTGGTTTCTGTGTGTATCTTGATTAGCCTAATATAGTAGTTTGTATCTTTTCCAAAGACAGGTTCACAAAGTATAATCCCATGTTAAGATCATGACACTATCATTTAACAAGTGGTGGAATTTATTCAGCGTCTTCATTTATTGCAAAAATTATTTACTACTAAAAGTAACTTATTTATTTAATGAAAGCAATTAACTATGGGTTTTTTAATGTTAATAAATATTTACACTGATATTTGGAAGTAGATATTTATAACTTTATAAGCAGTTTTTAAAAAAAAAGTATCGTTTACGAAAGTATTCAAATTCAAATAGTTTTGCCAGGTTATTCAAACTGATTTTGTATTATTCCTATTCAGTGACATTTAAAACTAAAGAATTTGACCTGTTATCGCCTATAAAATATTTACTATTATTAAATCAATGAAATCAACTAGTATTCAAAAATAAACAACAGACAAAGGAAAATATATTGATTTGAAATGTGTTATAGTTTTTAGGAATCTTAAAATGCACCGAATGGCATATATGCTTAATGTATTACAATATTCTAATAGAAAAATCAGCATTCAGTATGACCACTACTATGGGGTACATTATGAAACTAAAAGGAAAACAAGTGAACATGTCACTATTACTTTAAATTATATTTCACAATACATTCTTAGGTGGAGTAGATTATACCGTGATTATATAAAATAAATGCTCAATGAACAGAAGAGTTAGAAAAGCAGCATTTAATAGCAGACTGTAGCTTTGATATTTATCCAGAATCTAGTATATGTAGCGTGATTATGTTTCCTGTGTTGTTTTAGTTGAGCTCCGATGACGTAAAACTTTATTGAATTGATGTCAATTCCCTCTAATCAAATATACAAGAACCTTCCTTAAGGCAATTTTACGTAAAAATTCACCTTCACGTCTGACTGCTTCAAGTTATGCAGGTGTTACTAGCATGTATATATTCAATATGAAAATATTATTTTATTAAAACTTCTCTTACAAATAGGATGTTCTTCTGTTTTCTTACTCAATAAAACAAGCTATTGAAGATATTGTTGTATTGTAGGCTATATTTCCTTTCATACAACAAATACACTGTAAGTACATGTTTATAATATAAATGATACTTTGACCATCCGTTAGAAATTCCTATAGTGCTAGAACTAAAGTTGGGTACTTGAAAAGTAAAATGTATCCAAATCTTTAGTTTATTAAATTTTGAGAGTACCAATTCTGAAAGGTCAAACTAAACAAATTAAGATCACATGTGACTGATATCACAATAATGTACCTAAATAACACAGTTTCATTTGATTCAATGGAAGTTGAGTCCATCTGTTACCAGATTTTAAAGCATGAATAATTTAAATATCCATAAAACTTGCATACATTCACGAAACAGGGGAAATTATCGTTAGTGATTGAAGTATGAAATTAAATATTCCAAATTGCAAAAAAAAATAACCAAACCAAAAGACTGTTTATATCCTTTCATTAGTTATTATATCATGAATGATTGCTCAAGAGAATAAGACATACATTCCCGATAGATCGCAAAATTATACACCTTAGGCAAGAAGGAAAATGAGGTGCAATAAAAGACGTCACAGCCCTTTGCCTTCTAATGAATATTACATAATGAGCCGAAAAGATGTCAAGAGGTCAAGAGAAATGCAATACATGTACAACTCAACAATTGTTGTTAAAGAAATAAGAATAAATTTAGCTGTATTATTTGGTTGTTTTTTTAGAGTTTATATCTCAATGTGTTTGACAATGGCTGTCTTTACATGGCTCTAACAAAATGGTGATTTTAAATAATGGAGGGTGTAGACTCCACATCGTTCATTCACCATTAGAAAATCCCAGGTTGTTTTTGAACATTTCATACAAAAAAACATGTGCTAATCTAACTCTTAAGAAATTCTTCCTTCACTTCTGCACTGTATAGTCTCACAGCATCTTCTTTTGAAATTATTTTGTCACCTTCTCCACCTAACATATGTTCAAATCTTTTTATATTTTATCATACCAAGTTAAATAAATACTTAGCGCAAAAAGAAGTAATGCTATCTATCTTTTGTTATTAGCATATATTTCTATATCTAATGGTACTTTACGTTTTTCCGCCTGTGTTGAATGTTAAAGAAATAACTAAATTTGAAGGAAAATATTATTCTAACAACTGACATTTCCCCATATTTACTTTTTGTACTAACTGGCCCTTATAATGTTATATATTGATGTGTTATACACATATGTTAAGGGTGAAATATTCCGACCCATACAGGCATTTACATTACCTCACCTCATTGGCTCACTTCGAGGTTACATTTCTAAGTAAAAACCATCTTTTACCCAAGATGAAAGCGAGTAATAGATGGGCGCTACAAACGCCAGGGTCATCGTGGTTAATTGCTCCACTAAAGACAAAATAACTTCAAAATAGAAGTTTAGTTAGTCACTTTAAAAACTACTTTTTAAAAGCTAAAGAAAAACTGAAAACTGTCGATTGTTATAAGTATCTTAAATGACTTTTACAATGCAAGAATTCATTTCCCAGTAGGTATTGGAATGATATTCTTTTTTGCGTGCACTTACTCAACTGTTCATTTAGAATCAAATTACGTGCCCTCCTCTGAATGCCATGGCATCCTTTGAACCCTTTTAAAATATCATTTGCGCAAAGATCTCATGCATAATGTTTGAAGCGATCAGTTACATGACCTTTAGGTTTTGGCCAGTTAATTAGAAGTAGGTAGATATTATTCTCAAATATTGAATGACAGGTAAGATATCTATATATATTAAAAGTTCAAACTGGATAAAAATGCTTTCTAAGGTTAAAAGTTATTGAGTTTGAAAGACTTGACCTCTATTGAACCATTGCATTCAACCCCCACAACACATAACCTCCAAGCAATATTCAAACTTGTATATGATTATGGCCAGAGGCTCAACTTGACTTTTATCGTTTATGATTTAGCTACTGGGACTAGAGCTACATCAGATGAACTTCGAGGATGTACAATGATCTTTCTTTTTTTATACATCATTAAATAATCTTTGTCATAATGACCTAAGATCTATTAGAAACAAAAGGAGTCAATTCAAGTCATCAACATCCTGTACTCTTGTATTTGTTTCCATGGAAACACTTACCAAAACTGATCTTGTTTAATTAACAACCACTATTGTGGGTTGATGTGTGAATTAAATATCACACAAAGTTATCTTGTGACATACTCAGGAAATAAAAGTGGGATGGACAGAGCCCATTTCAATAGTTCTCCCTTATCTCTCTCAGCATGTGATAATGATAAATCATTTGCATGAAAATTTGCGTAAAAAACATACAAACACTTTTCTACCGTAATATTTAACTATACTGGACATTAAAGATACATTATGTGAGATTAGATAAAGAGCTGGCAGTTCTCACTATAATAGTTAAACTAGATACTGTAAAGGGAATTTGCTGAAAATTTCAATCAAATTGATCCATTATGAACCAAGATTTTAGCGATTGAATTTTCGGCCTATCTTCAATCATCATTACTAAAGTCAGTAGGATAAAAAACATAGTCTCGATTATCCATTTCATGATTTAATTTTGAATGGAAGTCGAACAGCAAATCGGAACCTCATCCAGTAAACATCGCAGACTAGCGATGCCATCTAGAGTTGATTATGGTCTGGATAAGTTAATTAATAATTTAGATAACATTTCAGGCCTAAAGAAAGACCTTCAATAGGTAGATTTAGCTCTTGCATAATGTATGTTTAAGCTGGCATCAAATTTTGTGATTAGTACAATGTAATCTATATCTTACGTTTTGGGTATACAATATCAATTTTTTTTACAATCATATTCGCATGTGGATTGGATGGCTCAGTCTTGTACAATATGTCTATTCTTTCCCAGGAAGAAATAGCACTGTAGCCATTGAAACAGATAAACGCCCTTAGCCCAACCGCTAAGCAACCTACAAATTATATATTCAGAAAAAACAAATTTAAAACCTTATATTAATAAACATGTCATTTCATTCAATTCAAACTTTTCTCAAGTAATCCATTTCTTACATATTATTTACTTGAATATGTTATTCTATTTCTGTTGTTAATTCTCTAACAATATTTGAGAAAAAATGTTGGAAAATGACTACCATGTTTGGGTTGATATTAAACTTCTGTTATTTAGTAGTCAAGTATACGTCGGTGTATTATTACACATGAATACAATGGAAGGGGTACACATGGGACTCAGTTTTTTATAAAAAAAAACAATAACACGACTCGTCACCCTTTAACATTGTCAGATAGTCTACACATGGTACTTATCTTTTAATACAACAATTGCACAGACTTTTTGCAAAGCTCCAAGTTCTGGAAAACAGTAGTTTCCCCTCACTAGCTGGACTAAAACAATATTTTCATTTTAGTGTTGAACATTTTGATTGTTAGCAGTTTTGTATGAAACTAGCCCCAGCCCAACATGTGTAAGCTATCAGTCTTAAAGTTCAAGTATGTTCAATTTTAAGAAGTATTTTCCTCGCTTAAATTTTTTGTCTCCTGCCTACATTTCAAATTTTAAGACAAAACTATTTATGAAATTTGGGTCTACAATAATTCTATTCTTGGGTGATCTTAACTTTTAATATTAATAAATCTATCGCTAACAAACTTTTGTAAAGTACTTTTTTAGTTTTATTAGTTTTAACAACGCAAAAAGTTTTTCTTATGTTCACCTCTTGAATGTTGTTTGAGAGGAAATTAACATGACTACTGGGCTATGTGGGCCATATGAAATGTACCGAGTGACCTCAGATTCTAAATCTGTCAAACTAGAGGTTTTACTATGTACAGTAAGACCATAAATTTACACTGTATGTAATGTAATAGTTAAGACTTGACTGACCCAGATAATAATAAATATATCCCTGAGATACAGATATTTTACTTTTATTAACTGTATTTGTTATCGATTTACCCCAATCCTACATCAACTTTTCATTTAATTACATAATAGTCAATATAATTGTATTCTGTAGCCAATATTTCATTGAAGCGTTAAGAAAATGATTTTACATATAAATAAAATATGCTAATGTAAAAGGCTTTTTTTTCACAATTTTTAACCTAAATAACAGGCATAGGTTAATGGTATAACAAATAACATTAAAAGAAGATAATAATAACATATAAGTAGACTGAAACATAAATAAATCAGTCAAAACATTTGCAAAGTTGTTGAATGATGCAATCAGGTTACTAACAGAACAATTTGCATTGTGTCACACATTAACAATTACATTTAACTTTAAGTTTGACATTAGTAATTGACAGGCTTATGAACTTTACAGAATTTTCACAATATCAGGTATTTAAATTAACTAGGAATTTATGCAGCTATTGAAAGAAGAAGAAGGAACTTTATTGCATAAAAATCTTGCCTTCTATTTATTTTACATTTGATCGTTTTTATAAATTTATTTGAGTTATCTGTTGGTATAATGTTATTCCACCTACAGTATTTTGAGTATTTTCAAAATTAAAACTTATGCTCTACATTAAATCATTCTAAAATCGGACCAGATGACAAATTAACAACAAACTGTGAAGGTTGAAACCCGGGATCAGAGTGAGTCATAACTTTAACACCGTTTTGAAAGGTAGTGATGTGAATTTTAATTAACTAGGAGTAACAAAGTCGTAGCTATAGATCTAGATTAAGATACAGATGTAATAGACATGTATTCATGGTAAATCTTAGAAAATTTGAACAGACAACTGTGTTTCTGTCTGGTCTTCATTGAATTCCAACTGTTAAGGGTTCTTTTCACGTACACACAAGATCTTAGTTCTTGATCCTATCCGACTGACCAGACATTGTTACTTGCCAAGTTCTCCGTCCTGCACCACTGACAACGGAAAACCTAGCTGGAAAATCCTGTGGTATTTTCTTGGCTAACACTGGAATCAAACATGGGAGCTCCAGGTTTCTGAGCCTTAACTCATTGAGTCATCATTTCTCCTAAAGATTTAAAGAAACGGTTCAGTTATTTTCTGCTAATGTACTGTCTCTTTAAAACCATTGTTTTACCCATACACTAATCACATGTCTAAAGTGTTATCCAGAACCACAATTGACATGTAGCATGTTTTTCATAAATAAACATTATCTATCTACTTCTTAATTACAGCATCTATGTACCAAAGAAATAAACCAATTAAAACGTGCAACACTTCACTACTCAAAGATTTTATGTCTATTTTCCATTCAAAATTGGTGAATATGCATTTGACTTTACAAATACTTATCCATAAAAGATATTTATTTAAGGTTTATAGCCATTAGAGTAAAGCTTTAAACGATAAAAATCTTATGTAATGTTTGGACATGTCTTCTCAAAGAATATTAAAATCTCTTTTTATTCTGAATAAACATTTAAAAAAAAAAATTAATCCCCACTATTTTCATTGCAAGCCATAATGGATTATCAAATAAATACGAATCATTCAACAAAATGACTAAAGATTTTCTAAAATTACTAACACTATACCTTTCGTGAACCGAGGCATGAAATTTTGTCGAAAGCAAATCAGCCTGTCACTAGAATAGATTCCTTCTTAAGGTGTATTCAGAGTCATGGTTGAAGATTCTATAGAAAGTCATGGGGATATTAAATTAGTTTTCATAAAAGGGTTAAAGATATTAAAATGAAGTAAAGGCAGAAGGGAGAGCGAAGTTAGAGTTGTATTAAACAGATGACTAGGTATTAATTAGACATGTCAACGATGAGAAAGATGTAACAACAATCAACTTCGTTAACATAAAAACATCTCTCTAAATACATTTTTCCATGAGTCACTAAGCCTGCCAAGAATGTACCTATATATTTGGTCGTCCATGGAAACACAGAACACTTGTTTGTATTATAAGGTATCTTTGTATAAAATTATGAAACAGATGTTAAAATTTGGAGGTAGAATTTTGAATAGGTGTTTCCGAAAAACAGAAATTAAAATTGGAGTGGCCTTAAGGAAAATTTCATACTAATCTTATTAATATTTTTCTAGGCTTAATCTGTAATAGGTCAATAAAACTTAGGATTAAAGTTTACATTGGTTTATATATTTAGGCTTTCCATTTTTTCAATCAAAGATCACACACTTCTATGTTTAGATTATTTTTAGTTTTGGTGTGATTGTTGACAATAAAATATTCAAAATAGCACAAAAGATATGAATGAATGAGCCCAGGATATGAGTTTACTATCCTGTAAACACCATTATCAATTGACAACAAATAAACAATTACATTTAGATATTATTGTTAACATTCTTCTGAGCCGGAAAACTTATTGATGACAATATACAATACCCAACAGCAATAAGAATTTTTTTTTTTTGTAACACGTTTTCCAAAATGACATAATAGTACAGCAACAACACCATTAAGACATTTGGAACTTGTTTTTATTTAATATACAAAAGATGGAAAATAAGCCTGAAGATATAAGGGAGCGTGGGTTTAAAGTCTGATTTGTGACGGAAGTCCTTGTCATAATTAACAAAGTTATATCTTTCATATCAAAACAACATACATAAGGCCAATTAACCTTGAAAATGGCTTCGGACAATGTCTTATTCATATAATAATAGTTTAATTGGGTCTAGTTACTCAATCTATGAAAATACCAAAAGAGCACGAGAAAAGACAGAACTGAGCAGTCATTTGTTTGGAATTCCAGAAATATCAGACAATGATTATGATCATTAATAAAAGCCCACAGAGAGCACCCTTATTAGGATCAACAGACCATCCTATTTCTAGTCACATATTATCTTGGGATAATGATGGCACTGGTAAATGGTAACAGTCTCAATACGTCAAATAATCTGTATGGATAAAAATACTTTTATTTATTCGCGTTTTTAATACAGCTGAAATCTTATTCGGCGATCTGAATGTAAATTATTGTCTGCACATCGAAGGTGATGACAAAATCAGTTTTGGTAAATGTATTTAAACAAACTAGGGCATTTCGGGACTAACATATGGTTCAATGTTATCTCAATAAATTCGCTTACGTGTAGGGGTCTTTAGCAGTGGGAGGAAACTGGCAGACCCAGAGAAAACGCACGAGGTTGGACAGGTGACTCTACTCCTCATCACACACAAGCGAGCAACCGAAACTAAGTCACCTTAATTCAATGACAGACCCTGTAACCCAAAGTGCATGTGTTAAAACGTTCATCTACCCCCCTCCCCAATTTAAAGACAGCTTAAAAGGTGTGGACAAAACCAGTTATGGGGAATGTATATAAACACAGTTTTAAAGACCTTAAACCAGTTAGCCACATGTGTAACATAACTATACCAAACAACTGTTTTATTAATTCATTAATCCGGAGATAAAATCGTAGACACACAGATACCACAGATAAGAGAATTAATCTGACCTATATTACGGTTTCAGACATTTTTCTCTTTAATATTTGACAATTTTTTAATTAGTCTGTCTGACGACTTTAATTCCACCAAAGACTTGTTCATTTACAGATGTTTATGTAATTTAGCGTTTTGCAAGGAAATTAAAAAAATTCAAAGTTCAACTTCAAAAATGTGAAAATAAACAAATTGGTGGAAGTACAAGTCATGTGGTTATAGCACCACACCCAATCAGCCCCTGGCCTCTACAACTAAATCCATCCAAATATAAACAATGACAATAGTTCAAGCATGTGGTTTCAACTTAGTTTAATATAAAAATTCACAGTGGTTTGTTTGAATCAAATGCCAAATAACATAAATTTTATTTATTTTGTCTTCAGTTATAAATATGGGCTTTTCTTCTCAATGTTCTTCTGAAGCATGGTTTTGTATAAATAACTATAGAAATTTTGTTATTTGCTCAGATTTGTAAGCTGCGCCATTGTTTGGATTAGGATGAGATAAACATAGCTGTAAAATGGACGTTTTAAATATGAGTATTTATACAAGTTTCTATTCATATACCCTACTTAGCGGCAAACATATAAACTTGTCTTATGTAAAAGTTATGCTGCAATGAAAGAATTTTATTTCGGACAGTTGTACTTTATATAATGATTAAATTTAACAGCCTGGTTATCAACATGAAGTCATGCCTTACTCCACATTACGACAATCTAAAACCAGCATAAACTAATTCTCTAACCCTTTTCTCATTCCTATTAGCATTACATATTCTATTTCATCAAAATTTATTTGCATAAATTTATTGATATATTTGGATATAAAATGGTAGACTTTATATATAGATTTCGTTGTATAATTTTGCCTGAAGGGAAATATGAAACAGTTTTTAAAAGTCCTACGCATAAATAAAAAGATTGCAATAAACTGATACAAACTTTCCCAAATTAAAAGAAGGTTGGGCAAGTGGTATATATTTATAGTAGGGAGAGATACAGAGAAAAATGAGGCAAGGGGACGTTAATGTGGGATGCTCAATGAATAACATAGGAAAGGAGGCAATACAGGCAGAGAAAATAGGAGAAATGAAATGAAATGGGGTTTAACTTCCTACTGTTTTGCTCCGAACTGGGCTAATGAAGACAGGCATACGCCATACAGTGTGCTATGAGGGAAATTTTGCCCGGACAGCGGCCTACTCTTATATCGAATTCCAACTGTCAAGGGATCTTTTACCCGCATGCCAATGTGTACATGGGACCTTGGTTTTTCGTCTCATCCAAATGACTAGACAGCTGTCCTTGTCAGGGAGTAGTGGTTTAGGCGTGGGTGCTCAATACAAAAAAACAAAAAAAAGTGATGTGGACATGTAATTAGTATAATTGATTGATTGATTGACTAGGTTATTCAAATAAAGTTGAATAATTGCATGAAATACGTAAATTGCTTTCTTCTTTTCCCCCTACATCAATTTCATTTAGCCACAATGAACAACATAAATAGAAAACATGATCGTTCATCAAATCACATTGACATGGCTGAATTGATTTCTTTTTTCAGTCCTAAACGATATTGTAATAAGATATAAGAAAATTTCGTCATGGATCAAATAATGCAGGGTTCAGTCGGTGCGTTACAAATTGGAATTTCTAATTCATGGCACATGGCCTTTCAAGATTATGTTGTTAATTTTGACAGTTTCTAATCACCCAATTCACTGACTTAACACAATGGCAGCGAAAAAGTTCACCGAGTGCGTTTGAGATTTACCATACATATATACATATGACTTGTATAATACGACTATGGGTCTTAAAAAATAAACACAAATCTAACACCCATCTGCGATTCGCTGTTCAGGGGTCAGATAAAAAAAAAATCTCTATTCATAATAACCTCAACAGTTCACAAAGTACACTATCATGCAAGCATGGCAAATTCATTCCCAATCTCTCTCGCAATGCCGTCCCTACTTATTTCATAATAGTGTAACCAGGTCAGTAGAGGAAATTAGATTATACAGGAGGGCCGATAGGTCCAATATGTTAAACCTTATAACAATGGTAGTCTGTATACCACTAACTTATTATTTCCAGCTTCTATAAAAGAGTAATAAAGTAGATATTATTGCCTATCACATTTCTTACATTTCTAGGTACTATGTAATATTCTACTGCAATTACTCTAAGTGCATTTAATTAAGAATTACTCGATAAACACAGAAGACTTTAATTTAACACCTGGTGATTTCTAGGATAGTTTCTTAGAAATAAAAATTTCTTCTTCCTAATTACACATTATCATTCTTTTTGATAAGAAAATTCAAAGTTATCTCACATCTTTTGAAAATTGGTGTGTTATTATAAACTATGGGGTTTTACAAACTCTTAAGCGAATGTGGAATCTGTCCACCAATCTTGCAGGAAATTGAAAACACAAATTTGAGAAATCCGAAATCATGTCTTTTTTTTAAAACAATAAATGCAATGAGTTATTTCCCTTTAAAGTAATTCAATATTTCTGTTCTTCTATTTATTTAATTATATTAGCATCGTAAAAAAACTGTGTCACAATTGTAAATTAAATTTGATTTTCATGATGTTATTCGCAGTGACCGTGAATGATAAATGGTATGCAATTACTTTAATAAATAATGAATTAAATTTTTATAATAAAAGGCAAACACATGGTCTCCGAGAACAATGGACAATATACTCTTTCTTCAGGTGCATGAATGTACACAGTAGATTAAATTACAAAAGATCGATATTAAAATAAATTGAACCTGTGTAACATGTGAGTCTGTTAAAGCTGTTTTAGCTTACATACATATTTAGCTTGATGTAATATTGGCTATTTTATTGGCTATTTCAATGTATGGGCCAAACAGCTGACAAAATTGATCTTATTTGGGTTTTTTCTCTTTGATCTATTTTCTGTTATGCAAAGAGAAAATGAACAAACAAATAAATAAATGCAGGTTTGTAATCCTATTTAAATTCATACATTATTTGACAAGGACAGTAAAAAGCTACAACTTAAGTAAAGGGAAACAACCCCATTTATCAATGACACTGAAATGTAGTAGTCTCCCTTTGACATATTCAGGCACTAGATTATTCCCCAACCAATTTATTCCTTCAGTCAGTGTTTTTCCTTTGCGTCATTACTATAATGTTTACTTTAATACATGCCAAATTATATTAGACAAAAAAGCTTGCCTGATATCAGATAATCATGATTTAACTAATTAACGTTTTTTTATCTCAATATCTGTGTTTAATAAACTACTAATGTTTTACATCAAGACAAAAACTGTTTGGAATGAGTGGAGATATTTGTTTTGGAAGTTTGTTATGTGTTATCGTATATCTCTACTTCCTTCCATTAATATAATAAAATAAACAATTACTTCAGTAAACAGAAAAACCTTGAAGTTTTCATGTTTGTTCAGTCATTCCGTGGTTATTTTACTTTTTTCTTATCAATTATCTTGTTGAAATCACGTTTTGTTTTTCATAAATTCAATTCTATAGATACTTTGATAAAACAACTTTAATTTCTTATCTCTTGTAAATAATTAAATTATTAATTTGTGACGTACGTCCATGAAACTCCTTAATTTTATTATAAACGATTACGAACCATGAAGAAAACAATTAATTACCAAAACATTTTTAGAAATTAAAAACAGAATTTGCAAAGTAGCCATGAACATGCATTTTTCGGAATCTTAGATGTTATAGTGTGCCATTATCGTCTTTTATATAAACAGAAAAGATAACACACTGAGAAATTGGTTGAACTCCCATTGAGGAACATTATTATGGATTCAAAGTTGGCTAGCCGCAACCTTATCACAGCGTGATTTGACTAAATTACCAGCTTTTACAGAATGTCAGCTTTGACAGATGTCACAGGAGGGGCCAACCGCAGAATAAAAAATTTACAGCAATTTTCATATTTACTCTTTCACCTTTAAGTATTATGTGTCATAACTTTTAGCAGAAGTGTAACTGGCAATAATATGGGGTTATTTAATATCTAACTCGGTCGTAACGCTTGTACACTCTAAAGGTTACTTGTATAATTATGTGGCCCATGCCACAAATAATACCTCTTCATTATAACGCTGTTGTTGGGATCTTTATAGAGAGTACCCAGAGCCTGGAAATAAGGCACCTGTTACAGACATTGTCAGTCACAAATTGAGGCTTTGTCAGGTACAACCCCCCCCCCCCCCAGTGCCAGTGAATTTGTCTGGCACAGATCTGGATTTTTTTTTTAGTTTTTAATGATCTTTTTAATACAAGTCTGACACAAAGTTTAAAATGTCAGGTACAACTAAAATCATTGAAAGGCTTCATTATAACACAGGAGTTTGGGTCATCTAGATCATAATATCTTTCATTGAGTCAAGTTGCATAGTTTTGATTTCAAGCTTGTACGTGACAAAGAGTAAGTTCGCTTGGCCGACCTCATATGTTTCCTCCCACCACTAAAGACCCCTACATGCAAGCGAATTGTTAAAATAAAATTGAACCAAGTGTTAGTTCCCAAATGACCTAGTTTGGGTCGGATTTATGTTAAACACCCTCTCTCTCTCTCTCCCTTTACAATTGAACCACGTGTTAGTCCCAAAATGACCATAGTTTGTGTTGATTGGATGTTAAACCCTATTTCTCTATTCCAATATAAGGCTATTGAGAGCCATGTTGACCCTGCCTTATACTGAACACCACCTTGTTTTGCATGTAGCGCAGTCCTACCGCACTTACTATTATTGTGAGGTTTCAGTTTATTTGTAATTACCCGGTAAGACAGATCTATTCTAATTACACAACTTTCTAATCAGAACCCTTGTTTTAAAAAGGTTTTACCGTAATAATGTATACTTCAAACAACTTCCTTGATGAAAAAAACTAATTCACTTTGATTTTGTTTTCGCTTCACGTATCGACATCACTATAGCGATTTTAATTCCCAACAGAATTTACATGCCGGAAATAATTTAATTCATATTTATTAACTTATTCTGTCCTGGTATATATTAATTATATTTCTTTTCTCTTTGCATCTAGAAAACCTTCGATTCTTTTATCGGTAATTAGTTACAGAAGAAATAAGTTGGCAGAGCTTATAAGTTTATAAGAAAAGAAAACTTTGGTCTGAAAGTGATAAAAGGATGGATGATTATCCTACCAAAATAACACAGGCCATGCAGCCTCTGTAACAAAAACCAATTGATTTATATTGTCAGATCTCCTGGCACAATATGATATTGTTTCCTAAACATACCAAATCTATTTGATGCCCATTGCTTTTTATTGCCAATAAACTCATTGTATGTGGAATATATGAAATGACATTTAAGCAGGAATCTAACAAATGGCAGACAGACATTAATAGACACATCACAGGAATCAAACTCTCCTGATAATTGATGAACAAATACAATAAATAATCAAAAACTTTTACTCGTTAATCATGGACATGTATATAAGGCAAACCCACGTTTTTATGTTCAAATAAATATAATTAACTAAGTATGTACATGTTCTCTATCAATAATTGCATGGTTTTAAAACTAATTTGAATCTTCCGATCGGGATAATTTAGATACAAATTTAGGTTTGTAAAATTAAATAAATTTTCAAAACTGAAGCCACTAATTGATTCACAGCATGATATTAAAAACATGTATGAAATGAAATGACAATACATAAAATTTAATGCTGTACATCTGCAAGTACCAGTATACAATATACCAGAACTGTCTCCTTCGCCCAGTTTTCAGAAAAGCAAATCAAATCAGAAAATTACCGAAACCGGGCCTATTTTAACGTGCCTCTGGATAAAAAATCTGTGCTTTGAAAATCTGAAATCTGTGCTTTGAAAGAATGCTATGTAGCCTTGTGAATCTGGAAAGATTGTATTGGAAAATCTAGCTATCATTATGGCCATCGACCACTTTCGATTTCTTTTTCAAAAGTTTTGTATTGTTGACGTATTCCCACCACGTTTATAAATATAAATATGTTAATTCTGTCATATTTTGGTTATAAAAGTGTAAGCATACACCATGCAGAGTGCTATGAGGGAAATTTTGCTCGGGCAACAGCACTGTGGCCTACTCTTATATCGAATTCCAACTACCAAGGGGTCTTTTATTTGTACTCCAATGTGTACACGGGACCTCAGTTTTTCGTCCCAGTCGAATGACTAGACAGCTGTCCTGTCAGCCCCCCCTCCCCAATCCTGCACCACTGACAAGGGGAAACCACGTCGAAAAATCCTGATGAACTTTTGCGGCCAATGCAGGTATCCAATGAAAGAGTTTTAAATCAAGAATACATGAACAGGGAAGATAAAGAGTTTTTGATAAATAATGTTTATCTGATTTGATGTCTAGATACACGAGCCAAAAATATATTTAGAAATCACAAATCTGGTGGCAAGAGACAGTAAAGATGAAATAAAAACCGAGAACTATGTGATTTAAAATGAAAACCATGGTCATATGTAGTCTACATAATGATTGTCTAGATAAATTGTAATTAATATCAATTAGAAGAATGTTCAAACCACCTGAATGTCATTAGCTAAATGTATAAATATAAAATAATTAATAATCAGAAATATCACCAAGACACTTGATAATATACATCATGTTTTAACAAAAAAACCAACAAATCATTCATGATAAAATATAGCAACTTCCTGTTTAAGACAACAATATGAATTTTAAACTAAAATACTATATTGTCACCATCTTGGAGAGAGTGAGAGAGAGAGAGAGAGAGGAATGGGGTTTAATGTCCAGTAAAAACAAACTAGGTCATTTGAGTTGCTTCCCCTGTTTTTCATTTTCAGTGAAGTCTGTATCACTACAGGACAGTACAGAGCAGTGGACTCTTAGTGCTAGCTCCGGGTCCATTCACTTAATCTGACATGTGTATGTTGTTTGTGATGTCTGTATATTGTCCTGTCCATAGGTTTGTCTTCTGTAATTGTTTGTGTGTGATGCAGCACCCCCGCACTTACTGTTTAAGTAGTGTTCTGAGAATGAAATGGGGTTTAACATCCTACTGTTCTGCTCCTGCAAGGCTAATGAAGACGAGCATACAGTGTCTTATATCGAATTCCAACTCCCAAGGGATCTTTTACGTGCACGCCAATGTATACACGAGACCTCAGTTTTTCATCCCATCTGAATGACTAGACAGCTGTCCTTGCCAGTCCCTCGGTCCTGCACCACTGAAAATGGAATATCATGTCGGAAAATCCCAATAAACTATCTCGGCCAATGGCAGGGATCAAACATGTGATCTCCAGACTAGTGAGCCAGCAGCTTACCCACTTAGCCACTGTGGCTCCAGTTCTGAGAATATCTGTTGGTGTATATGATACATATCACTAGTTATAATAGTTAATTTGAGTTGTAGTTCTGACTCGTATTTCAAAAACTACAGCCATTTAGCTAATCAAAAAAATAAAAATTTGTCACCAAATTGATCCATATATGGCATGGTGAAATCTCTTAAGGCAATTACAATTTAGTGCAACTAGTAGTACTGGCCCTAAGTTCACAAAGCATTCTCAGACTTAAGTTAAGAATTTACTCAAAATTGCCCTTTATGAAACTTTTGTTGATTTAATGTATCAAATACATCAATAAGAAACTATGTGCAACGTTTTGTGTTTTTGGATGAAAGATATTTCTCATAAACAGTAACTGAAAGTTGAGGAAATTCTTAACTTGAGGCTGAGAATGATTTGTGAACTCGGAACCTGGTGTTTACTGTTGACCTACCAGGTAAACAGAATAAATGATTTATTTTTGTTGTGTTGTTTTGATTCTAAGCGTTTGTAATATAATATAGTTACAGGTATCTATCTATCACCTGAACCATGAATAAAGAGGTGTTGATTCACATCAACCAGAGTTTAGTTTATCAAAAGTGTAGTATGTTAAATGAAGCAATTTCAACCCATTTTTGCATGAAATTTTAAAACATCTCACAAAAAAAACACAGGAAATGTGAAAGGCAGATGTCTGATTTTTCGCAATATGATTCTTTCCATCAATACAAATAAAATCCAGTAAGTATAGGACCCAAAGCCATAGAAATTTATTTTGCTCAACATAAGTTTTTCTCAAATTTCAATGGCTTGTTGGCAGTGCTCAAAATAGAATCTAACCATATACTTTAATATTGTTGAGGTATATGTAGTAACAAATTTGAATAATTTTCACGTTCTATGGCCGTGAGCTCTCATGTATGAGCTGCAAGGTAAATGATCTAAATCAGATTAATTCTATGACATAGATATTCTAATTTCTACATCCGATTTATCTTATAATATCGAACAACCTAACACATATATCAGGAGCAGGTTTCCTCCGATTCTTTTATTTGTTTGAGCTTATCAAGGTTCTCCCACAAACAGTGATACTTGCATCAAGAGGACTCTTGTCGGCTTCGATAAAAGGTTATTGAAACCACAAGAGGAATTTACGATAATGTGATAATGTTGGTCGTTAATCAATTTGTGAGTTTTCTGTCTTCACATTAGTACAAGATATCAAAGCTAGTTTCTATCTTTCTTAAGACAGTCAATAAATTGATATTACATGATGTCCTTGAAATAGTTCATCAAATTTTGATGGCAGTCTTGACTTTTGAGAGAGAGGGAAAGAAATGTGATTTAACGTCCACTCGACACATTTCTTGACTAGCAGAAGACTATGTTTCAGTCCATTTGGGACTCTTGATGGATAACCTGTGTTGTTTCCTATCCAAGGGAGTGGGGGTTGGATGGTCGAATGGTTAGCACGTGCGTACTGTATCATAAGATCTGTCAATTGAGTCAACTGGCATGGTTTTGATTCCCCGGTTGTACGTGACGAGGAGCAGGGTCACCTGTCTGAAGGTAATACATTAGAAAGTTCTCAATATGTCTGTCAAAAAATCAATTTTAAGAAAAGAAAATTCAAAATAAAAGATATTAATTTTCTGAACAGCTGTGTTACAAAAGAAAATGGTTTATGTGCAGAAACTTGAAAACATACCTGACAAACACCACGTTCATTGATATACATGTAAGATATGTAGGTGTGTATTATACACATATGTATTTTACAATTAACATAATGTTTATCGCTTACATATCAATACTAATGACTTCATTGATATTTTCATTAAGTATGAATTAATCGAAAGTTACTAATTATAGATCAATCTTATTAAGAAAATATTATCATGATTTTACTCCAAAGTTGTAAGATATGCTCAAATTTCAATTGATTTTTATATTAGCTTTTAATCTCTGAATTGAATAAAAGTGTATAGTTTTAGCAGAATTGCTACAAATTCAATAGGATTCTTCATTTGCACTCATTTGAACAGTGTATTTCAAATGGTAACTTTTCTTTCTGTAGTGTTCACAAGATTCTACAAATTGAGCAAGGACTGATAATCTAGAAGTAACTAGTAGTCTAATGGGAAATAAAAAAATGCATAGAAATTTCAAAACAGATTGGATAACTTTAGATATTAGACAAGATTCTAAAAAATTGCTGAAATATAAATGGCTTTTTCCACTGATGTGAACTACATAAATAAATTTTTAAATATCTGATGATATATGTAGTCTGTAGAGTGTTAATAAGAAATTGTGGAAGGTTGATGGAGGAATAAAGGTGAGGGCAATGTACGATCAAATTTAGATATGGACCTATAAAAACACATGAATGAAACATCAGGTGACCATTATATGTCTATCATTTGGTCGAAAGTAGACTTATTTAAGAATAATAAATTAAATATTTTCATAACATCAGATTTGTTATGAACATTTGACATCTACATGGTGAATATTCACATGTGCTATCACTGACTGAATAATTAAAACTCCCGCAAAAACAAACTATGTGGTAATAAATAGATAATTTTAATTTTTTTTCCCCTTTCTTCCTTTTAGATCATCAGATAATAAATGCCTACAGAATCAGGATTTCAATAATATTCTGTAAAAACTTCTTCTACACAAAATTTTATAAATTTATCTGCGGGGGTTGCCACATTTATCAACAAAGCTACATTTATGTTCCATCTTTCTTCCTTGAATTATAATCGAATTATGCCAATTAAAAGAGGTTATGCAGAAGATTTTTCATTGAGTGATTTAGGTTTACTTGGAGATGAAAACACAAAGAACCTGAAATACACCTTTATCTACGATATCACAATTGGTGAAAGCAGATGTTAGGCCCCACCAAGAAACAAACAAAATACACAACTGCAGGTTCATGCTTGATATAAGAATCAGAATGTATTAAAAGGCAACAGAAGTATGATCAATATTTTTAAATATTTAGTTGATGCCACATGTGGTAGGAGCTTTCTTCACATTTCCCTTTTAACCAGTTTAAAATCGTTAAAAGCAATGGAAAATTACCTCCCTTTAAAATTTGAAATGGAGAGGTTGAAGTGGATTTAGTTGATAGATGATAATGTCAAGTATGTTATAAAGAAAGAGAATAAGAACAACTGTTTTACTGGGTTCATGACAGTACATATCAGACGTAACTTATATCTCAACTGATAACACAACTAACCCCTAAAAAATATATATTTATCAAGCATAACATTACAAGATAAAATTATCTAATTCACTGCTTAAACTACTTTTAACACTCTTATAAATTAGAATGGTTCAAGTGCGCTTAACCTCAGTTTTTTTTTTAAATTTAAAGAGATAGGGCAGAGACAGAACTCTGGTTTCATGGACTAACATTTAAATATTTGGATCACCTGGGGACATCTTTATAATTAGCCATACATATATCCTGAGAAAACCAAAGGTTTCATACATAGGTCATATGTGGACTATCTAACAGATGCATCGCAATGCCACAGGTCTCCAAGACACCTTCTTAACTCGCTAAAAATATCAAACATACAGGATCTTACAACAGTAGATCTAGAATATATATCACAGAATTTCTCTTATTAAATTGTCTTTAAACCTCTTTTTTTTAATAATGGGCAATTGTTCATTGTTCTTCACTTAAGAAAAAATTGACATATATAGCATGCATACTGTATCTATTTCACTAGAACCTGACTGGATTGCTTTTTTTAATTATTTGATAAAATCATGGATTAAAAATAGGTATTAAATGCTACCTGGAACATTTATCTTATTATCAAGCAAATATTTTATAGCAATAATAAATATAAATAGCTACAAGTATGACGCCACAATTTAGCCAGTTTGAACTTATTCTTTCTAGAAGCCACAGTGGCTCGGTGCGTATGGCGATGGCTCACTAACCAGGAGGTCCCCCCCACCCCCAGATTCAATCCTGGTGGTAGTCGAGAAATTCCTACATATTCTTCAGTGTGGTTTCCTATTGTTGTTGGCGCAGAGCATAGAACCAAGTAAATAATGTCTAGTCATTCGGATTTGATGAAAAACTAAGGCACCTTGTACATGTTGGCATGCACATAAAAGAAACCTTAGTACCGGTAGTTGGAATTCAAAGAAGAATCATCAGAAACATCACTGGATGAAGAATAGGCAGAAATGCACTCATAGCACACTGTCATTGAGTCAAGTGGCGTGGTTTTGATTCCCTGATTGATCGTGACAATGAGAAGGTTTGCCTGTCAAACCTCATGGGTTTTCTCCGGGTCCTCCAGTTTCCTCCCACTGCTAAAGACCTATATTGATCAAATTATTGAATTAAAATTGAACCATATGTTAGTCCCTAAATAACTAGTTTGTGTCGAGTGTATGGAAACCCTGTTTCTCTTTCATTTATTCTTTCTATCATTTTTCCAGTAATTCTATATATATTCTTACAACTTGAATCATTTCTCTATATGTATTTCAATCTTTAAAATGGATATCTTCTCTCAATTGGCAAAATTTCCACTCTTCTGTTTCAGCTTAAAACTCTATTTCAACTTAAAAATGAAACAAGAGTGTGTAAAATATTAGACTGACAAACTGTCCGATACCCCATACCAATTTTAACAAGATAGGGTAAAGATATTTCTGTAATTAGCCAGGCAATTAAAACGTTGAAAACCACATACATTACGTTGCTTTTAAAAACTGGGAACATCTCTTTGATGATAAGATCTGTGAAAAGATGGATGCAAGAATGGAACAATTAAAAGATTAGGAAATAATACCTTTCACTGGGTGATGACAATGAAAAAGATTTACTATGGGGATATAAGCTTGCTCTTAATTTCATACCAAAGAATAACAAAATTTGCTAGCTCTGTGTGAAATCCTCAAATCAGAAGTGATATCATGAGTTCTACAAAGAGAGAAAGAGAAAGAGATAGAGAAATGGGGTTTAGCATTCACTCGACACAAACTAGGTCATTTCGGGACTAACACAGTTCAATTTCATTTCAATAATTCGCTTGCGCGTAGGGGTATTTAGCAGTGGGAGGAAACCAGAGGACAGGCGACCCTACTCTTTGTCACTTACAACCGGGGAATCGAAACCACGCCAGTTTACTTAATGATGACAGACCTTATGATACAGCACGCACATGCTAACCGTTCGGACATCCACCCCCCCCCTTCTACAAAGAGTAAACTTATTCTGATATGCCTAACACCAGTCACAACATATAGCCAAATGTATTGGACCTGGTTTTCAGGGGGTTAGGGAGCCACAGTGGCTCAGTGAGTAAGGTGTCAGCTCACTAACTAGGTTGTCCCTTGTTCGATTTTGGTGTTGGCCGACAAAGTTCCAGAAAGTGAAATTACTGGGTAGACAGTAACATGACTAACATCAGGACCAAGACCGGTATCCCAAAACTGATTAACTGAGAAGCACCATCAGATTACTAAAATAGGCAGTGGTTTTTCTTTCTCAACCTTTCAAATATCATGGGTTCAAAATCCTTGGACTTTTGATTTAAATATTGCGTAATAAGTTAGACATGAAAATAACAGTGTGGAAAAACTTGACACCACAATCCTTTCAAAACATTGTAATTAGTAAGTTTCTTGAATTGTACAATATTAAATACAGATTTATGTTAATATTATTTATGTCATTCTATTATTATAACCAGATGGGCAATGGAATGTTTCTTAATACATTTTATATCTTTAATAATCAGTAGGCAGAATGATAAAAACACCTCAAGGTTTAAACTTTATACATTCCTAGTCAGCAATTACGTAGAAGCATGTCTAAACCCCAGGTAAATTGCGTAACAAGTAACGCATGTGTACATACGAAATTATACAAATCTATTTTCTAAACATGATTTAGCAATAATTATTTTCAGAACTACAGAAAACGATTTTGATTGCTGTTGGTTACTGAATTCAAAATGTTTTGATTGTTGGCGATAGTATGCTAATATGATGATATTAATCAACAGAAATAGAGCACAAAAAAAAAAGAAAGTAGAACACTGATCTCATAAATAAGCTGGTACAATGAGATGCTTTATCTGGTGTCATCGTAATTCATGGATATCTGACATGGTTACAATATCTGCTGGTTTATAACCAAGTACCTGAACTAGTTCTATTATAACATACCATGGAATGGACAATATTTTTGTATTGAACACTCTATACATTTGTCATCTGTGTTACACTATAAATATATATAGCTTTAAAATGAAATGCTTTTCTGTATCAATCTGGCTAATGAAGATGGGTGTAGGTTTAAAGATTTAAAATCAAATGAAATGGGTTCTAACATACTATTTTTCTGCATCAAAGACAGGTGTAGGTTTCAAGAAGTTTAAACTAACACAAATACGAGCAAAAACGAGTTCTTTAGATAGTAATTTAGAGTATCAAAACATAAAATGTAGATTAGATACTTTCTTTACCTTGATGTTCCTGGATATATATATATATATACTATTCAAAAAAAGTAGGGGATATTTGATTTTGGGGGCATAATACTAAAATATGCAAATGACTACGAAAAAAGTCACTATAGAACCTAACAGAAGAAACATTTCCAGTTACATGTGACGCCCAAACGCACCAATAGCTACCGCATGGAATGCAGGTGATGCTTGGGATCATCATGGGGGTCCAACCCAAGATTTGCACGACTCTGACTTTGAATGTTACAGTCATTGTGGCAATGAATTCCAGGGTGGAAACATCAGTTTAATTGTTTTAGTGACCAGAAAACAAATTTTGATATGCGTCGGCTTACCCAAAATGAAAGGTTACGTGCCCTTGGCATGCTACAGATCGGCACAACACAGGCGGTTGTGGCGCGGACGATGAATGTTTCTCAGTCTGTCATAAGCAGGCTATGGTCCAGATACCGTGATACACAATCTGTACAGGACAGACCACGCTCAGGTCGACCAAGGGCGACAACTCAAGCCCAGGATCGATTTATCCGTACCTTGGCCTTGAGAAATCGTGTCATCACAGCAAATCAGATCAGCGCTCGTCTTCAAACAGACACTGGTGTGAGAGTGAGTGGCCAGACGATTCGGAATCGACTGCATAGGGGTCACCTTCGCGCCCGACGTCCTCGCGTGATCCCTTGTTTGAGAGATCATCACATTCAGGCAAGACGTCGTTGGTGTAGGGATCGTCAACACTGGGATAATCGACGCTGGAGCAATGTGATGTTTTCAGATGAGTCAAGGTTCACTGTTGTTTTTTTGGACAGACGTAGGAGGGTGTGGCGTCGTCGAAACGAGCGCTTCCAAGACGTTAACGTCATCAGACATGATCGATTTGGGGGTGGTTCTGTTATGGTGTGTGGAGGCATCACTGTTGCTGGAAGAACGGCTTTACATGTTGTTGCAGGGCGTGTTACAGGCCAGTACTACCGGGACAACATCTTGACAGTCCATGTTGTGCCGTTCGCACGACGTCATGGCCGCCGTTTCATCTTCCAGGATGACAACGCAAGATGTCACAGGGCCAGGATCGTTACAGGTTACCTCCAACAACAGAACATCACCACATTACCTTGGCCAGCACTGAGTCCCGACCTCTCCCCCATCGAGCATGTTTGGGACATGCTTGGACAGAGGTTACGTCAACGTCAACAACGTCCTGCCAATGTCCAAGAACTTGCTGCTGCGTTGCAACAGGAATGGGACAATCTGGACCAAAATGACCTTAGACGTCTCATTAGGAGTGTGCCACGTCGGATCAATGCTTGTTTGGCAAACAGAGGAGGATTTACCCGTTACTGACTTGGTTGTGATGCTGTGGTAACTTTGCTGTTTGACCCCGGGTATCATTTTACCCTTATAATGGTCAGTCTGTGCCTTACTTAGTCTAACGATCATTTGGAATAAATCGATGAATGTGAACTTCATTTCATTTTGTCATTTGTTTCTTCGTCAGTTTCATTAGGTGACTTTAATAACACTTAAAAATCAAATATCCCCTACTTTTTTTGAATAGTATATATGAGTTACTAACATAAAGAAAGATGACACTATGAAATCAATAGAAAGCAAAGTGAATTTTAAATTGCAAAAATTTAAATTTGGAATAATCAATTCTAATAATCTAAATTTGAATCAAATTGTTCTTTTTTGTAAGACTATATTATGTATGTTTCTAAAGTCTATATTTGCCAGTACTCTGAAATATTGAGCCTTCCAGTATGAGTGATACTTAATTTGGAACCTCATAACCAATTAGTAAAAGTTTCAAAATGTAAAGCATAAATCTGTTACTACATATATAACAATGCCACTACTTGGTCATTAAATACAACATTCAAATAGTTTTTATGAAATATAAAAATGTTTTATACAATATCAAAACTGTAAGTATACTACTTATAATATCCAAACCTGTGTTTTTAGGGTAATTAATGATGTTAAACAATGATACATGTAGAATTAGATTTTATCCCTACTACTGAATCGACAGAGAATACCCATGGACATAGTAACATGGTTAGATTACATGGTTATTAAGATGTAAATCGAGTATTAATTTCAGGCCTCATTAATTACCTCTTAATAATGACTACAAATGTTGTATATCTATAGTTCATTCCAATATCTCATCAGAACAGTTCTCCCGCAAATAAAATTCCCCAAAACTCGGTCAGTGTAATTTGGTCACTACCCTCATGAAATCTCTGGAATCAATAGATATAGTTCCTAATTTTAGGAATAATGAGATTTCTTTGCTTATTATTTATGATTCATCCATCATCACTCAATGAACTAGGGCTACACTTTACCTTTAAAAACAAATTTACCTACACTTTGCTCTCTTTAACATTAATCATAATATTTTTCAAAGGTGTCATCCATCATTAATAATTGTCTTTAACAACTTGGTGTGCTATCAATTTGGCACAAAATAAAGGATAGCTATTAGATTTTCAATCTTTGGATTGGTTATTTCTGATATTCTATTTGTATTTTAACCTATTCACCGTATATACTGGTTGAATGGGATATACATTTAGGTACCAATGTCAGATATATAATTGGCTGCAGTATGTAAAAAACGTTCAGGTAAATGAATCGTTAGTGTTGTATACCATGCCAAGAAAAAAATACGCTTTTTGACAGGTGTAAACAACTAAGAATAATCAGCTATTTGGTCAATTTAGTGCATTTGACAGAACCTGACTAATGTATATGTTAAAGTGCCAAGCTACCACAGACAGTATGCTGTGGTAGTCTATGGACCAAACCCTGGAACAATCCACTGAAAACCCTTTATCAAAGTGTATCATTTAGTTTTTCCTAAAGAAATTTCTGTTTAAAATAAGTACAATATATGGACCAGGAACTGAGTTTAACATTATCACTGCCAACTTGGAATTGAGGTCCATCAGTTGATAAGCCATAGAACACGAAAAAAGCATGCCGAGTTCTATGTCGTTCGTACTTGAATTGGTAGTGCCTTAGGCTTTTCTTTGAAGAGTGTAGCCCAGCCCCCCAATAAAGAACAACAACACAATGAGTAGTACGTCGAGCCCAGTTCCTGTATTAAATCTATACCTGTTAATTGTTTAGAAATAACTCTAATAACAGTAGATCAAGTCAAAGCGTTAAAGATAGTTAAAACCAATAGTATTAGCAAGGTTGACTTTAATTCAAATATAACTCCACAAGATGATGTTCTTACACCTTTTGTTAGGACATGATATCTATCTGAACATCTCATTACAGCTCTTCAAGTTCTATCTCCCGAGACCCATTTCAGGAAATGTAAAAAATACTTTATGATTGTATTACATACATCTTGTGTGGTCTGTTAGTAGAGGTCATTATTCTCAGACAAAGAAATTCTAGAATTTAATTCTTCTTGGTGCAAATTTTCTTACTCCTATTGAAGTGACAGATTGTAGATATAGGTCGTACATTTTTTGGTGATTATGCCGATTATCTTACCAAAGCAGAAGAGTTCAAAATTCAGGATGTTTCAGATTTACTCACATTTTCATCTGTGCGACCCTTAGAGAGAAAGATTTAAAACGATAACTTCCGAGGGTTTAAAAGATTGTAATTTTTAAAACATTTCTGCCAGTTCAAAGTTCCTGTTTAAATTTTTGGCTTCGAATTGATGACTTCTGCAGTCAGTTGTGCATTTTTAACAGAATTTATACATATTAAAATCAAATAAACCTGCATCTTTCATTCATAAGTCAAAACAAGGAACACATATTTCTTATTAGAATAACAAACAAAGAAAAATGTTTACAAATTTTTTTTTTTGACTCAATAAATTCAATTTATGCCTTTCATAGTTGATAATATTACAACAGTTTTTGCTGTGTCTTTAAATTGACATCTCAAATATAATTTATGCAAAAAATATAAAAAGTAAGCATTTCTGAAACATTATTCCAAGTAACTGTCATTTTCAAGTTATAAACATTTTTCAAGGTAGCATTCTCGACACTCTTTTTCTCTGAGTTGATTTTTTAGGGAACAATGAATTGTTGCATAAAATGCAACATCTGACACATTTATCTTTGCAGATTTGAAAAATGGCCGAGATTAAATCAAAACAAAGAACGTTTGTTTTGATAAATGAATTGTATAATAAATAAGGTTGCCTAGCTGCAGGATACAATTTGACAAAAAATGCAAATTAATTGTAAAAGTGTATAGTTGTTAGATGTTTTGTCTTGACAGTTTGTGTGTAAGGGTTACTCTTAAGTATAGACACAAATAATTAGAAACACTCAAAAGATAAGCTGTTGTTTTTTAAAAGAATGTATTGTTTCACAATGATAACCTTAATATAAATAGATTAACAAACAGAAAAGACCTCTATTAATTATACTACTTTTAATCTTAACTTATATTCCTCCAGTGAAGATGAGCACAGCTTTGTCTTTGATTAGAGAATAGTTTTTTTTGTGTCTTTTCTGTGCAAACTGTAATGGAAACAGGCTGAGATATTTACAAGTATTTTAATCATTTCTAGAGTTATGAATGTAATCCCAAACCTTCAACATTGCCACTACTTTAAATAAACAGATTGATCTCAAGTTGAACACTTTTACAGTTCTAGGCCATTATGATGGAAGTTGAAACTGTTTCAGATTAAGAAAAAAAATGAAATGGGGTTTAACATCTACATCCAATTGTTCTGCACACTAATCCACACTAGGTATATATAAGGGTATATTATTTATTATGTGTGTCTACCATTCTACCCTATCTTAATGACATCTTACTGAAACATTGATTAATTATTCCTAATATTTTTAAGACCAATCTGGAAAAATTTTCACAACCAAGCCTAAGTTGAGAAGATTATATTTCGGTATATCACTTCATTCCGAATCCATCATACTAATTAACTTTACAAATAATCCCTATGACCACCAACTGTTTATAATTAGGTTAAATACCTATGGATCATTAAGTTAAGTATACATATAACCCACATACAGCTATTAAGCATCAGCAGGGTTTCAACTCTGTAATAAAGTTCGACTTTTAATTATAAAGGTACAGCTTTGATGATTCTGACATAGATATATCAATTATTAGTTGTTTGTTTTTAAAAAAAAAACAAAAAAAAAAAACAACAAAAATTATCATTTTTATTTAAAAATAATTTTATCTCTGTGTCCATCTTATATCATTATTTTAATAAAGAATTAAAAATTCACATTCTATCTGTGTCCATCCTTCATAAATTTCATCATTATAATCAGAAATTCTTAACCACAGTGTTATTGTGGTTTATCTTTTTTCTGGTGTTTTCTTTTTCTTTTTGTTGATTTTCCTTTGAGACCTGTCATTGACTATTTTTTTTGCTAGTTGTTTTTCTGCTTGTTTAGATGAACAAGTCAGATATGAGCATGTACAATCAAAAGTTCAATTGTTTTATCATTTAAATTTCTAGGGTCAAAAGGTTAAAAAAGTTAAAACAATTATCGGTTATGCTAACCATTACAGTTATATGTCACCAATCATCAGATATCATTATGCACTTTAAATTGTTTTTAATACCACAACGAAATTACCAGTAGTCTGTGCATAAAGTGCTATTTATCTTTTATAATAAACAGTACAATAAATTAAAGGTGATGATCAGCTATTTGTCAACACAGGTAGTTAGGCCTGAATGAATCAACAGTAAAGTCAAGAAGAGCCAATCAGATTTATCTTCTAGTCAATCAGAAACAATGGTTTAATAGATCCTTTATGTTTGACGACTACTGATAATCTATGTCTCATCTCAAAGAAATTTGACTATTTTAAAAGGATTATTTGCCAGACGTCCTTTACATAGGTAATCATTATCCTTGGCATAATCATTATTGGTCCAAGCGTACCTGCGTTCTGACAAGGAACATATTAACGATAAACATTAAGGCATATTATCCAAATTACATCTGCTTAAAAATTCTATTGATGAAAATTTAAAGTATTGTGTAATATTATATAAGATTTTATATAATCAGGGTTTATCTATTAATAGAAGAAAATATTGCAAGCTGCGTGTGAACTATTTATTTATATATTTTTGTACTTTTTGGCCCCCTTTTACACAGTTTGTACTGTCCTCCCACACAGACAGAGAGAAAGCCAACTCTTCCATAAACTTGTCTTCAATGAAAAAATAAACCAATCTTTGTTAACATTAGAAACAGGTTGCTGCAAGCTGCAAATTTTGTTTTTTCATCCTAATTACCGACCCAACATTTTATTTGTAGATTCAAAATTCAGAATGAAGTTTGGTTATTATCTTAGGGTAAAATATGTCAGAAAAGATAGATATAAGAAATTAATAATAAAAAAAGGACGGTTGTACTATGGAAACTGGGAATTGTTGGCAATATAATAGTAACAGTATGGATGTGAGTACGTGTAGACTTCATAGGGAAATACCCCCAATCCAATTAAAAAAAAATAAAAAAATATAGTTTATTGGTGGGAAATTAGTTTTTATTTTTCCTTTTAAATACTTATTGCTTATCTAATGATTTTATTCCTATAAAAGACTGATACCTATTTTTTGGTAAATCTTACCTGTCAATAATTAATGCCCTTATTAAAGATACATTCCCAGAAAAGTATTTATCAGTTGGTAATTTCCAATAAAAGTATGGCAATTTTGGTATATATGGAAAGCAGAGACATCCAAATCTTATTAGAAAAGATTCCCTGAAAAACACCCATGGAGTGCGCACAGGACAAAAATGAGATGGTGTCACTAATTGACAGCCCAATGATCATCGGGGATGTCTGCTCGAGTGACTTCAAAACTTGGATTGTCTGACCTCTTTGCATTAGGAAGCACTTAATGTATATGTTGATGAACTTGATGGTGAGTGGACGTGGACAAAGTGAGAGACTTAAACATACAACAGTTTCTGAGATAAAAACTGCGGAAAAAGAGGGATTTAAAGCAAATATTTGATAAATTAATTATTTTGAATATGCTTTTAGTCAAAATATATCATCAAATCACCCAGTTTGTACATTGGAAGGTATCTTTTAATGACTTTTTTTTACTGATCCTTTTTGGGGAATTTGATGTAAATTCAATAAATGGGGTTTAACAGTCTGTCTAACATCCTGTATGATTTGGATATTTTCTTTAAAATAAATAATTTTACTTAAGAAAATAAGAATAAAAACATAAGACATAAATGTAAGGAGAATGTTATCTATTAAATGATCTGCTAGCAGGAAATGCACATTAAATCGTCAGTTGTAATTGCCATAACCATCAAAACACATCTAACCATTTCTACATCAGATGTACACAACAGGTCTCTTCCTCGACTTTTTTACGCCAACATTTACCATGAAATACACAATTATTCACGTTTAAAACAGCATGGTTGCCAGTGTACTTTTTTAAACTGTGACTACAGTCAACTTCATTGTTTTAATTTCTTTTTATTTTATTCTTTTCATCCCAAATGACCTTTTGCTAACATAAAATATGTTATTGTTTACATACATGTATTGTATTATTGTGCGTGCTGATTTTTACAAAGTTGTCTGAAAATTGTTTCATTACGTGACGAAAAAACTGAGACAGTATATGTAAGCGTGTAATAAATGCTTGAATACTAGCGTCATATTTGCCCACACTTGTTTTAGAAAATTTTATTGACGTTATTTAATGTAATAAATATTTTTTCGGTCTCTGTCTGCAATCCTGTATGTGATAGGTCTACTACTATGCACATACAATATTATTCATATCCACATATAACTATATTCATGTACACATCTTACATTATTCATGTTTATTCAAATACACATGACACTATTCAGATTCACGACGCTAATCAGAATCACACGAACACATTTGAAATAATTCATGTTTCAATTTGAAATTATTCATCTACACATTTGACATTATTCACTTTCACATTTTAAGTTATTTGTGTACATAATTTGATATTATTCATGTACATTATTTAAGCAATATTTGACATTCATATCTAACATTATTTCTTCACATTATTCATATTTAATTTTTGTTTACTCTCAGCACCTTAATTCAATAGTATCGCATGTGTAGAAGTTAAACAATAATAATGGGAATATTAGGTATTTATAGTAAAATAATCTGAACAATATAATCAATATGTTGGTCTTGCCATTGTTTAAATTACCCTGACACAATACCACGAAAAATCTCTTGACATTTTAACACAACCAAGAATGTAGAATGTGAGGAAAAAAAACCTAATCAATTAAGTTAATAGAATCGAAGGTAAATACCAATAGAATTAAAATCTCTGTAGATTAAGGAATTAAATATTAAACATTTGATCATGGGCTGTTATTATAGAACCTAATTACGCAGTTTACTGAAGCTTAAGTGCTCATTAAGAAGAGATATGCAGTAACAAAGATGTATGTGTCAATCATATTAATAATACATAAAATATTAATATCTTATTGTTGAGATTATATTAGTTATATATTTTGAGATCAGCAACTTTCAATGTTTCTTTATGACAAGCTTTGTCATTGATGCTAAAAATAAATAGAATACCTTGAGTGAATAATTCATACATATTTATTTTGCTAATCCCATTGTATTATCTTATTCATTATCTTTATCTCTGATTTTACAGCATCAATTAAATAAATCAGATGTCCACTGGACCCAGACCGTGTCACTTTGTCTAATGTCAACCAATCACCGGTTTTAAATGTGCTTGTTGTCAATTAGTTTTATTACATCTATACAGAATTGTACGTTCGTGAACCCGAAAAAGTAAAATAGGCTGAAAAGCAAAATATCAAAAACCTGATTTCCCAACTTTTTACATAACCACAATTCAGTAATATTAAGATAATTGTCATTATGACTTTCTATATTTCAGAGATTCTTTTTTAAAAATTAAGTATTGCTTCAGGGCATTTCGAGTCTTGAAATTAGGTCACTATTATTGAAAGGTTTATTAGGTGTTTCTTAAACCAAATGAGTACATTCCTATATACAAATTACTATTTTACCTGTGATCAACTCATGCTAAATATATATCAAATTTTTTCATTCTTGTTTCTTATAACAGGATTGCATTGTCACTTATGAAAATAATTAGTTATCTTTTACAAGTAGAAATACTGATCACAATCAAATGTCTAAGTTTTAACAAAACAGATGCATCATTTTTTTATATAACTGTCTTCCTTCATCATCAGATAATGATCTGAAAACCTTTAATGTCATTGTAACCAGAGTATCATTGAGGTTCATAGTGGTGATACCATCTTTCTTATATACAGATTGTGATAAAAATCTACCTTATAGACAGATATTAATATGTTAAAATGTGTTAACTCAAACAGAAGCATGGACAAAAACTGAAGAAGAATAAACAATTACAACTTAGGCCTGCGGCAAATATGCACATCACATCTCACCTCAATTTTTGTTCTAAATAGCTGTACGAAAAACGAACAAATTAAAGGAGTACAATCTATTATAACTGGTAATCAAGAAATTAAATCTTATTGTCAAACTGACTGTTTTATAATCAAAAACATCTATTAAAAAAAACGTTCTTGATTGATAAATAAATTTTATATGTTATATGATAACGAGTTATCAAATTTTTGTAAAGTAGCATGTAGAATTTTGTGAGTTTAAACTGTTATAACAAAACTGCCACCCACTCATCATCTCCTCATGCACACCCCTCTCCCCTCCCCCCAATTTCAATATATAAATTAATTCTTACCTTGGTCTAGGAGGTAATGCAGGTAGAGGGTACGGTCCCATGTTAGCATATTGTTGATAGGCATGAATAATACTCCACATGGTTCTCTAAATAATTCAATCACTGCTCTAACTTAATTTCATTAAATTCTAACACAATCTCATTCAATAATATTAGTTAATGGTCGACCACGGCATGTACACTCGTTTCCCTCAATATCTACACAACTGTTATCGATGCCTCAAGAACATGTTGAAAGGCATAAAGAACCTGCTGATCACAAAATCTTTCCAATAAAATTTCTTTAAATAAAACACTAGAATATCCCATTCAACGCTATTAGTTAATAGTGCACAACAGTATATACACTTGTTTCCTTTACTTCATCTACATCCTGCCATAATCTCCACTAAATTACTTCTTTATCCTACTGTAATAACAGTAGGTATCTTTAACACTTACCACGAGTAACGCAACTTTTACTTTCTAAGTTGTAGGAGTCCCTACTGTGTACTGTCCCCAATGTACTGTAGTTCACCATATAGCAGATTAAGTATTGATATTTCCCTCTCTAACCAATAGTTAACAAGTCACCAACCAAGCAACTAGAACCTTTATCATTTTCATCTTAACATCAATTTATTCTGGTATTTAGTAGATAAAAATATACCATTTAATGTCATTGTTCAAATTTAGCTGATAACTTCTTATTTACTCCTGTATCAACAGTGTACCACATTCACACGCATATATACATATATATATAGTTATTGTTTGCCAATGCTATCTTAACCATGAATCACAACAAACTGAATGATCACAGAATTGTTATTGCTGAAAGCACATGTTCGCATTTTCACTCAAAAAAGCATTATCAACTTGCACCACCGAGAAATCACAGAATCTTGTAAATAAAAGATATAAACAATTCATTCACTCTCTTCCAGTCTTATATTAATTGGCGAATAATTATGTTGATTATCTATCGAGTATGAGTGTACAATAGTTAATAGCGGCGGTAAGTAAACTATTTATCAATCCAATCAATTTTGTGTCATCAGAATGGAACTTATGCACATATGAGAGTAAAGCCTACTACTATAAGCTTTAATAATCCTCTCTAAGCGATTACATTAAATACATTCCTCGTAATTTGATCAACAAGAACTAATTCCTTTCATATCAATTCTCGACAAATTTCTCGTTTCTTGGTTGTATTGACTGATCAGTAATAGTGACGCCAGTTTTTCAATAGATTGTAATTTTGTCAATATTTCAAGTTACTTTTAGCAGATAAAAGAACTTTTTCTATCATCTCATACAATCCAAACCATTTAAAAGTATCCCTCATTCCATCTTGACCATTGACAGGAATATTCAATAAATCTGGCATCGATCAAAAAATTCCTCTCTCTTCACGCTTCGTTGGCTTCAATTAGAAGCTCTTAGAAAATATATAATATGACATATTCTTTTAATAGCAGTCACAGAATGACAAAAATTCCTGAATCCTAATGTTCTTTCTTAGGTTGACATTTGCAATTTCGATACGCACAATACTTAAACTTAGGAACTATGTACACTATTGTTTTCATATAAACACATAAACTAAGCTTGTTTACCAGCTACTATTCACAAATAGGATTCTCTTAAACAATGAATAGAGCCAACAACGGTTTATTTTACATGCTTTGTCAATTACACGGTCACTAAAATAGGAGATAATGTTTTATTTCATGATCACAGTCACAATAAGATGCAACTTGGTACACAAATGCCATAAAAAAAAATCCATATCTTTCATCTGTTGTATAGTGTCTAGTCTCTCAACGCCATCTGATGCCAATTGTATTCTAAATAAATCAGTTGCACAGATCAGATGTTTTCTGAACTCAAGTGAACAGGGTTATTTGACATATCCTATATAAGCCTATATTATAGTCTTATACCACACTTTAACACCGATATCCCTGTGACTTGATTCGCTCGACTTACTCCATGCTATTAACTAAACTTAACGTATTGGTAAATATGTTGTTAAACACAGTTATTATTCTCCATACAAACTAGGTAAAAAGACCTCAACTTATTATATAGTCACTATTAGAAAATACAATAACAACTAATATGCTATAGTTGACTGGTAAAGTGTGGGTCTATATCGTATTAGTTCTCTATGTAGACCGAGTAGCCTATACATGTCGAGTAGAGCACATTGTATTTGTGAACTATGGTTAAAAACCTTACAACACGTGGCTAGCCTGCTTCTTGCTACAGAAACTCTTTTGATTCTACAGAGAGATACTATCAGTCAGATAGTTAACTTGCCTCTAGCAGACTTTTCATCAGTATCTCTCTCTCTCTCAGCCTCTTAAATTTCACTATAGTTACCTTATATTACATAATACACAAATATTGACAAATTCACACATTACTGATTGTCTATCAATTCTACTGTCTGGCAGTCGAATGGCCGTGGACAGGAATCCATATTATTTCCCCAAGTTACCATATCAATCCAGTTTATAAATAAAGTACAAATCCATCTATAATGGTGTTTTATTGTTAATGTTAGATATTTTCTCCTTCGCAATTCGGTAATAATAATAGACATTTATTACAGTTCCGAGTTCACACGATTATTAATCATATTTTCGCTTGCAATTGACTCGATTATCTATTATAGCAAATGAACAAATATTTTCTATGGTGATTTCTGTATCGTTAATGTAACGTCCATTAGTCATATGGGAAAATATTTCTTGTCATACAATAGACCGCTTTTGACTTTTCTATTTACTAGGCGGTTAGATTAAGTGTAAAAAGCCATGTGTATCAAAAAGACTTTAATAGCATATAATGTCACACTTTGTCACAGGTTACTATTCTTATCCTAGCTATTATTCACAAAATACAGAGTTACATACTAATCTTATAGTGTTGTATAGTAGGTCAAAATATTATATATTCATTCATTTTATATTCTTTTATACAACTCATGTTTTCATTAACGCTTTTTTTTTCTCTGTATGTGCTATTATTAATCATAATTTTTAAATGTGGTATATAAAACTGACACTTTTACAACAGGCATAAATTTAATATATTGTACTTAACATTTGATAGATTTTGATGCCTCAAATATTTAGATTCAGTTTTCATTCTTCTACCTGCTAAAAATCAATTAATTAATTTAAAAAATCTAAACAATATTTTAGATTAGTGATCAGAAATTAATTGATTACTGAGCAGAAAATTTAATTTCTGTGATCTTTAATTAATTTTCAAAAGTTATTTTAATTATTGAAAATCAGAGTAAGCAATGAATGCCAAAAGATGATTTTTTTTTTAACCTGGTTTATATCTTAAAATGTTGCATTCAGAAGACAAAGTTAGACTGGTTTAACGACTGCCGGCGTTCTTAAACCAGTTTAAACTAAAGCATACTATATTTTGGTAAAGGTTGCAGGATTGAGGAAGTAATACCACTGTATCTAAGAAACTATGATGGCTACCTTAACAATGATTCAAATAGCTGGGCCCTTATTCACGAAAACTTAAACTAAGATACAATCGAAATTTTAAGAAACACTGCAATTCGATTGGCTGACCAGTAAAATCAATTTGCATATATCCCATGAAGTTGCAGTATTTCTTAAAATTTTGGTTGTAACTTAGTTTAAGTTTTCGTGAATAAGGGCCCAGGTATATAATTCAGATATGTTTGGTGACAACTATCCTGTTGAAATATGTAACTAAAGTTTGGGTCTGGTGGCTATTAAGGATAAAATGTGGGTTATCTGTTGAGTGCTGACAGTGAATATTCATGTCTAAATGAACTGTTAACATAACTACCATTAGCAGGATTCAATTTCACCACCTTGACTTTATAGTGTTTCTTAATTACCAAGAATTTGACTCAATGTCATTACTTGAGAATATTAACACCAGAAATGAAGACATTAGAACCCTCTTATTATCAGTTTATCACAAACATCATAATCAGGAGAATATTCTGGGAGTAAAAGTTGGTGATAGTTGAATGATGATAGAAGAAGGTTATTCAACAGTGATACCCCACCACATGTTATCATCCTATTAATATATCTCAACACATGCCTCTAGTTGAAGCAGGTGGAACATTTTAAACATAGTTAATACCACTATAGTGTCAGGGGTTAAAAACAAGAAGGGTTGGTCTACATCCATTCTCAACAGTTAACACTTGCCATCTAGATGGCCAATGATTTGACGTGTTCCAAGAAACAGTTTTGAAGAGATTAAAAAAAAAAATTGCAAGACCAGGAGGAATTTATTATAGAAAATTGTTAATAGTATTAGAATTGAAACAAATTAGCCCAATTTCCTTCAAATCCATATAGATCCATTCAAGAGACTTAAATCAACAGTTAACACTTGCCATCTAGATGGCCAATGATTTAGTGTGTTCCAAGAAACAGTTTTCGCACAGATGTGCTATTTGACAGCAATTGTGTTTAATCATAGCTTGATTACTACAGTTAAAATTAAAACTTCACAAAAAAATAATTATTACTTTTCATCATCACGTCAGATATTACCAATTACATCTGAACACAGCATGTTAACAACTTCCTTAACAGACACCCCACCAATTGGACAATTTTTCGAGGACTTAAAAATGCTTAATAATTTACTCCCTGTGATATTTAAAATAATTACTTTCTACTCTAGGAAGCACAGTTATTTATTGCTTACGTAAATATACAAAGTCATGTTTTATTTCAAAACAGCCAACAAATACATATGTGAACCAAATGTACCCAAACACCTATAAACATTCATATATTTACAGTAATCAGATTAGTCTAATTTACATTCAGGGACCATTCATTTCATTACATGTTGCAGAAATAATTAAATTAATAAGTGCCATGCATATATGATATAAATTTAATATCGGTTCTAATGGGGTACAAATAAAGAAGAAATGTCATAAAAGATGCATGCTATGTATTTTCTGGATTTTGAAGTTGGTCACTTACGAGGTTTCAAAGAAACCTCTGAAAAGCCAAATTTACAGATCTATTTCTATTATAACGATCTAAATCTTGACATACACAAGGAAATTTGTATCATTCGTATAAGCAACTGTCACTTAAAATTGAAACAACCCAATTAGCCTTCCATGATGTTGAAATACTGGAGATAAACTGTGATCGAAATCCCAGAAAAAAGAAAATTTGGTATTCAAGTCAAGACTTTGAATTTAATTTCATTCAAATCATATGTCAAATAATTTTAATATCAAACCAAAATTTGCACAAAGCTATGGATTTACAAACCTCAATCCAAAAAGTTTGTGCATACAGAAAAGAATCTGTTAATTCAGTATTTATTTTTCTACAGATGTAAAGAATACAACAACTAAATCCAATTAATAGTGTAAAATACTGTAAACCCATTCATCCATTTGTCCTTTTACTTTTGATTATCTGTAGTCAGTTACATATATTATGATCCTCAAAAACAGTTTGAAATTTGAATAAAGAAGTTTGAGGACTTGATTCCCAATTTTTTTTTTTAGACTTACCGGTAGCCCAATTTTTGCAGGGTTTGTGAATTTTATGATAAGAATTTTGGTAATATTTTGGTGGTTTAAACGGATAATACAGGCCTAGTTACGAATTAGAATACCATTTGTTTATTGATAAGCACAAAGATTCTATGGTTTCTTATCATAGTCACGGAAGACAGTTTTAATCTTATGATTACAATACCTAGTGTGCTCTCACTATTATTTTAACAACTTCTACATGTTATCAAACACCAGCAATTCATAGAAATAGAATATCAAATAGTCTAGGAATGGAATAACAGATTAAATGAGGCATTAACCACCCTCTCAGTTTCTGGAATTATTCCTGCACAGTAAATAAACAAGATATCAAAGAACGGTTTAAACTAAGAATGAAATGTATTCATTTAATAAAGTATGGCTGTCTTCTATTGTTACAAATGAAAACAAACAAACGTTTGCCGCTTTTGGAGTGTTTCCTGATCCTGCTATTTACTTGTTATTCAAAAAGTCTAAAGAATATTCTAGATAATATTCTTGATAAAGGGAAGTCAGATCTCACTTGGAGACTTAGCTGAAAAATATCCTGTATGGTTTCTGTCCTCCCCCCATGGAAAATTTCAAATCATTTCTATTGTGCAATTTAGAGAGCAGAAATGCAATTTGGAACCCTGATAAAATGTATTATAGTCTGAATTAAATGTGTCAGAATTAGATCACATTACAGTCTATTGCAGTATGCATTATAAAGGTATATGTGATGTGTTTTTTTTATAGCAAAAATGTGTTTTTTTAACATTAATTAATCAACAGATGACAAATAATAATGGTATTGGTAACAGCGACAGACGTAACTCACATGAGTACACTAATATATTGTAATGATTATACCAGACATAGAACAGTAGGGGGAGGTTCATGTCTGGATAAATAACTCTGATAATAATAGCAGTTAGTTGGTGATGTGTGTATGTTATCAGGGAACAGACAAAGTTTGGTTTTAACTCTATGATCTAACTGATAGATATAGGATTGACACTAACTTCTATTGGCAGTGAATGATCTAACTACCAATAATAGTTTCTGTATCTGCTACTTCTATCATTATCATATTCCTGATACCCCAAATGTACCCAAAATACTCTCATATCACGTCTTTCTGCGCCAGACTAGGTTTCGCATTCCCTGGAAGCATTCTGCAATTTTCATAAGGGTAAAGTTTCACCTAAGAAGTTGAAATTTACTAGGTTTTTGTTTTGACTACGTCATTGTTATGGCTGAAAGACGTCTATGTGTCACTGGTGTAACCATTTATTTCTACGTATTTATCTTGAAATCAAATATTTTTTTTAAAATGTGTAGCTCATAATTGCATGTGCTATTTGTTTAAGTTGAATATATGATCGGGGCTATCCATTTCTAAATTCCCATTTTATACCAGCCATCAATAACATATTCATTTCATCACTAACCCAAACAATGTAACCTTCTAACATTTGGAAAAACTATACATTTCACCCGCTATATTTTCAGGGTATATTTAATAAGGTATATACAGTGAATAAATACAAATGCCAGCACATGTTCATTTGCGGAGTGGAAGCTGCTTGTTTGTTTTTGTATGGATGTTTCTAATTGGTTGAGGGTCACATGGTCATTTGGTCAACTCGTTTCATCAATTTTCTCAGCAAGCAATGAGAGTATATGAGAATGTGATCGTTACTGATGACTAGATTTTATTAGGCCCCATGATACTGTCATTTCTCATCCAATCTTCTTTATCTTGCCAAAATCTTGGTTTATTCCCTAACACTTCACAAATGAAAGAAAGCTCTGAGATTTCTCCATAAAACATTGTAGCAGATCATACAAAGGTCGGCTTTGATGGTTAGCTTCAACTAAAAGGGTGTGGGGATAGATAAATATACAAAATATTTTTAAAAAATAAAACCATAATTATCGAAGGAGAGTAAACATATGAAATGGGGTTTAACATCCTACTTTGCTACACCAACTAAGCAATTGGAGATATACTTTAAATGTTGGCTGTTCTGCGTGAATGAACTTTTTCCAGAACACCAGATACCACCTTTTATTTCAGGAGTTAACACAGCTAACCAATTTTAGTTGTACCTTTATACAATAGTTTAGTTCAGTAATATCAATATTTAGTTTTTATTATGAAATAATGTAATCTCAAAAATATTGGTTAGGTTATTTTGATAACTCATATCAAGTTTGACAAAACAGAAGACTAAGCAACAAGCCTATTACCACCATGACAGTCTAATCAAATTTACCAAACAAAACAATGGTAATGAGAACAATCATTTTTGGAGGTAAACCGACATATTTTATTCATTTAGCAACTAAACCGAGTTGTTGATGAGGCCGTGCTAACAAAAACAATAACTACAATTACTAGATATAACACTGTGTACAGCCGCCATTTCACAACGGGCTGGAAACAATTTCCAGGAGTCGGTCTGGCATTGTGGTGTTAGGATAGGATTTGTTAAAAGTCTGGAGTAGGTTAGTCACGAAGGACAAGCATTCCTGTCTCCCTCAACAAAGAATGGCAAATTTTCTTCTGCATTCTTCAAGCTTTTCGTGGGGTTTGTCAGAGTATATGGAAGGGAGGTTGTACATGGCCATCAAACCAAATCCACGTGTTTCGTCTAGAAAACCGAATATATTTCTAATCACATCCATACATCCAACCCAACGTAAAAATATTTATCCTCCGTGACTTGTTGCTACCAATTGCCCTGGCATGTAGCGCTGGTAAACTTCTATTGTCTTCATAAATTACTCCACAACCAAAAATACCATCTATCCTCTTTGTACTTTTATTGTTTTCAAATCGTAGAGTGGCAAAGCAGCTCAGGTATTGTTTATGGAAATGTTACTGAATGAGACCCTTAAATAGGTTATATAAATGCTCTATCATGGCGATTCATTGGTCTAAAAACAGGCAGATACATCTGTAGAATGCTAGTCTTTAATTTAAACCTACTGTATGATATACATGGTTAAAAAAATAAACCATTTACATTGCCTAAGGATGAAATTGAATAGTTGTGAAGCTGAGAATATACTGGAAGAACAAATCAGAAATCAATCTCTTGCCAACACCTTTAAATATTTTCCCTCAAGCTCACTGTGTTCCACATAGCTTCTGAAATCCAAGTTTAAACTATTATTCTATTTAGTTGTTTTCTTCAGTTATTTCAAGTTAGTAGTTTTAATTGTACCTGTATCTTTTAAAAAAATGTTGTCATATTATTTTTGTTAAATTAAAACTGGAAGATGAAATAATAAGCCATACTGCCGCTGACTGGGAAATTTTTCCTCCTCATAGCAAACTGCATGTTGTATGTCGGTCATCATTAGCCCTGTTGATGCAGAAAAGTAGGACATTGACTGGCATTTTATTTTATTTTGTTTAATAAACTGTACTTATCAATCTAGCGCTTAATAATATTTACCTTCAATGTGTAGGAGTTGCCTACAAGTCATATTTATAACCCACTCCAAAATCTTGCTAGGACAAATGTCAAATATATCAGCTTGCATGGTACGGTTATTGGATATTGTCAAGGTCAGAAAATCATATCAAATCTATAAATTGTCAAATGAAATTGATCAAATCTTAATGGATATGATATTTGAACTCTAGCTTTTAATTACTTTCAGAAAAATATAATCGGCCTCTTATCAAAAACTGTCAATCCATCTGCATAGCTGTATTAATGAATGACAATATAATTGAGTGCCGTCAGTAGTGGCAGTGTCGACAGTGACATGTATTTATTGCCGGAGTAATATTGAAACAGTTAAAAGACATGGAAAGCAAAACAAGAATCAATAGAAATAGGAGTATTATAGCCTGTTCAGATGCTCAAGTTGAACTGGTTTAAAAATCCTGGGGATCGTTAAAACCAGTTTAACTTTGTCGTCTCACTGCAAATGAGCAACAAATAAACCAGTTTAAAACCCCAGCTCACGACCTGTCTTCGAACAGGTTGTCTTAAAAACCCCGGCTCCAGCTCACTTTGGACATGAGCAGTACACAGTAAATTATATTTCTGGCGCCATGCAGTGCCAGTGTTATCAAAAGCGTATAAGGATCGAATAAAGAATATGAAGCTACCCATGCGTAGTTAAACTGGTTTGGCTTATAGTACATGTAAACGTAGCAGTAGCACAATGCTGTCTTAAAAACCCTGGCGATTTTGAACTGTTTTAAAAATAAGTGTCTGATCTGTGTATTAGATACATCATTCATCTATAGCTATTCTTTATTTACTTTATTTCTTTTAATTATCAACAAATATACAACATTTATTCTTAAAGAAGCATTTTCAATAAGTTTGTTTATTTGCTTATTTCTCTCTTTTCGGATCCCTCACTTATACATGTATGTTCATAATTTTTTAATGTTTCACTGATGATAATATTAAGCTGTATCAAGAATGTGCCTCATGTAAATAAAACTGTTATTAAATCTCTAAATATTGCCAGGCTTACATGAAATATCATATAAATATTTTCAAAAACCTAGCAACATATAGATTTTTAGCTGAAATTGCTTTTTAAAAATTCAAATTTGTCTACAAACTTTTGATTAAATATAATTGTATATGTATATCTCCATTTTCCCACAAATGTGAAAACGTAATTACATGTAATTTGCAGCTGTATAATGTATCATGTATATGCACCATGAATTTACACTTTCCATGTGCATTGTGAGACTAACTTGAAATAGGTCTGACTTGTACCAATCAACTTAATTTGTATAGCTCAGAACTTTTCATTTTTAATGGCAAGTTTATGATGTTTGTTTCAAATGGCCTTTCTATATACTGTTAATACTAATGAGGACATTGGGCATACTCACAGTGCAGCACATTATTACCCCGATTTTTCATATACAGGTAAAGCCTCCCCTTAATTCTGAGCTTATTAAATGTTAAGATGTTTTCAATCTCATTTCTATGGTTTTGGGACGTTTAACTCTGTTCAATTTATTTTTTTCTTAATAAATAATGCATGCTTCAAATATATATTTGGAAATATTTCATCACTTAAACCACCAATTTACACATTTACGTTTGAGAGTTTAAACAACAATCTGAACTCTGTCTCACTGTCTGCTGTTACCAAACATCTTTTTCAATAAAAACCGATTCCACGCTTACGGCAATCATCTAAATGTAAATTCTAGCTTTTATTAGACGCTAAACAAACTTGTGCAAATTGAATGCAACCATGCACTTCTTCCATAATGGCTGAAACTTGTCCAATGATATTTAAACGTAAATAAGCCTGGAGCAAGGAGTGCAAATTCATATTCACCTGTACATAAAAGGTTTTAAGTAAGTGAGATAAAATCGAAAATTTGTCCGTCAATTGACAGATCGAGAAGGATATTGCTCAGTGTTTTAATAAACATTTACATTAACATGTTGGTAATGAAATAGATAGAATTTGCTACTGAAACATATACAGGATACTGCTAGTAATATAATCAAATGCTTTTTATGACATAACATAATTTGCAGAAATAGTTTTCCACTCATACTTTACTCTAATGGCAGTATCAAATTTACCCATGAGCAGATTTTAACATAAATTTTCACGATCAAAATCTCTGTCAGTATATAATTCAACTTATAAAAATGAACTGTTTAGTGATAAATAAAAATTAACTGTTTAGTGATAAAACGAAAACAAATTTTAAACAAGAAAAATGGCTACGAAAAATATGTGATATTTTAAGTTTACCAAGTACTATAAACCCTACTTTACAATTTTTGTAAATTTCAAATTTTTTAAAGCCTATCCTATTTATTATTTCTATTATATATGTTGAAAATGTTGCATTTATGTGAACTGTATAAATTAACAGTGTACCTATATAACATGTGCAAATGTCTGATTAACAGATTTACAGGATTTCGTGATTTCTTCTAACAGAAGGTAAACAGAAATGAAACAAAAGACATGATAAATATAAATGTGATAAAAGATGAGGGTAATAAACAATTCTGGTAAACTGTATCAACACTGTTTTATCTATTTACATATATATGTATTATTAGGCTTATGTTAAATATACCCAATGTGGTAAACTACTGGCATCACATATACATTCAGAATGGGTCTTCAATATACACACTTTTGTGTGCAAAGTTATAAAGGTCAGACATTTCATAGTGCATCCCTCTTTTCCCCCACCCCCTTTTAAAAATTCCTGAAATATAGTTATTGAAAAGTGATGAGAGGTGAGGAGGGGATGGGAAAAGAGAATGGAGGTGCTAAAAGGTGTTCCCAGAAAAAGGGAGGATCTACGACTTCTTACACAGTCGCAAAAAATGCGGACTAAGATGACAACAATATACCTGAATATTAAATATGGGTTTATAAAAACCTTAAGACAATTAGCTCAGAATGGCTAAAAATTCCAACAGTATTGTTATTCATCGGAACAATGTTAAAATGGAGTTCTTGCAATATTGTTCTCAGTTTACAAAATTCTTTTTGAACATACCTTATTAATATCCCAAAAGGTTTTCAAAACATAAAAGATAGAGAAAATATTTGTAATTTAAATTTTAAGGGTGGTTCCCAGTAGCCTTTTACACTCAACTGTCATCTGAGAGTAATGACATAATGTTACGTGTTCTTGTATAATTTAGAAATTATTAATTCATGCATTAATCTTAATCTTATGTTCTGTCTTATTGTGTTTTCAAAACATTAGACACGGTTTACATGAGGAATACAATCATGGATGTCGACATTTTCCCTGATCTTGCCATTTATGCTTTAACAGTTAGATGTATCTTTCAAAAATGTAAAACTCACATGTATATATTCATGTAGGCATGCCAGGACGTCCTGTTTAAATTGCTGATAACCAAAAAGCAAAAACATGTTTTGTGAAATTATCACATTTTTATCTAAGAATCCAAATATAAAATTATAGCCATTCTTTCTAGAGTCTAGTCTGAAGATCTGATTCTTGATTGAAAATATTTTTTCAACAAGCATACATGGGTGTTTTCTTTTGTGATGTTTCTGGAACCATAATACTGCAACCCGTCTGGTCCTGTAGGGAAACAGACATGAATCAACAGGTCCATACGGAACAACAGCGAGGAGAAATGAAATCTTTAATTGAATACTATTCATAGAACTCTTTCAATATTTAAATCTATTGTCCAGTGATGAGCTCATAAAAAAAACAAGGGTAAGAGTGTTGTTAAAAATATTGGAGCAAAATAATTGCCTTGTTATAATAGTCAATGTTTTATATATTTTTCAATCATGAAATGATTGAATTGAAATGACATGGGGTTTCAACATCTTACTTTTCTGCACCAATGACAACTTGCATTGATTGGAATTAAAGGAGGCAAGTCTTTAACTCAATATCATCCACAGTCTTCGACATTGCTAACACGACTTATTGCCCAATTTAAATCCACATTGATGTTGTTACCTCACCGTGAAAAGATGGGCTTCTGGTATCTAATATTTAAGACACAATGAAAATTTTAAAATTGGCACACTAATCGCATGACAGAATGCTCTCGAGTGCCATTTGTAATGAAGCGACTCGATGAACAAAGCTGAACATATCCCATAAGGGAATACTACCGGTTTGGTCTGGAATAACCAGACCCCGAGGACTGCCATTTAATTAGGACCCTTTGCGTATTTCACCGAACATATCTGATTAGAAATTACACAGAAAGTAGAAACGATTGAATGTAAATCAGATAATATACATTCATATTACATTCTTATATGCTTTGCCACCCATTTATGTCCATTTCTAGGAGCCAAAGAATAGTGATTTAGCTCCTTTAAAGAATCACTTTCATGGCTTTATCTTATGCTAATATTTCTCAATAAATACAGTAGGATTTGTAACATTCAGCTGTAAAATAATATGTGAAACCCATTTCATTTGTAACATTTATTCTCTTAATCGCCATAATAAGAAATTCTACGTTGCAGATTTCAGAATTACCCCCTGACTCAACTGTAAGTATTTGTAGTATTTGAATGTAATGTTAATCTTGTCGCTGATTAATTCATTAATCAAAATGTCCGTTAACATTGACATGTTTATTCCAGGTTTACATGGCGTCTTTACATACCGAGCTCGCTTTCTGACCACAATAATCATTAAGAATAAAAGTAATTAAATAAATGTGGAAGGGTCAATTTCTTCCCTCCGATGCCTTGCTGTCAATAATCTGGAAGTATGATCTCTCAGAGTTAATAGATCACAAATCAGGCGGATGTCTCCTTTAAATGAAATGTCAAGATCCTCATAACTATTGCCAAGTAAAAAGGGAGTCAATTCCCCTACCAAATTATTAAGATCAATGCAGAAAGCGTCCTCGTGTTGTTAACGACTACGAACTTGACATGACAAATGATCAAAATCTTTGCAGAGGCAAATAAATCGTTAAAACATGTAAACACAGTTTATCAGATTGGGTTCATGGATTAAGTAAACTCACAATGACAACAGTAATATCGTTTATTTTGATTTAATACACAGTTATTGGAGAAAATAAACTCTTTTCATTTTCTATCATCTATCTAAAATAACTAAATCTTTTTAACTGGGATTTGATGAACTATACGCACCACATGATACATAGTTTATCATTGGATCTTTAGGTATATGTATTCAATATTGGAGTTTAATGACGTTTGCATATTTGATCAAGAATTATTTATTGCGATTTTATAAACTTATCATGTATTGGATTTAGAAATAGTTTTTATTGGGATAAATAGCACATAGTGTGGTGGTAATTGATGGACTTTGATTAACAGAATTTAAAGTATAGGAACTAACATACACTGCAAATGTAATAGGAATATTGCTATTAAGTAAATTATTAAGCAGCCAATAATTAATGACTGTCTGTAGATCATGTAATATGAGTAATGTCAATATACATCACATGTGAATATACAAACTCAATAAGTAGTGGTGGACTTAACACCTTACTGTCTTAATCACTTAACACATTAATGTGTACTGTGTAATTACAGAACACTTCTAAAGATTAGTAAATATTATTAGTCTGAATTACACAGTTACTTTGATGAAATGAATCTCCTTTGGTCAAGTTAGTGTTTTCAGTATGCCAAAACAACACCTGAGTAACACCTCCTCTACTCAAGACCAATCAAAATAAAAACTTAAAAGGACCCCAATGTCTTGTATTAAACCAGCCATATCTTCCACCTAACTTCTTGCGTTCTCATTTATTTAATTCTTAAATAATTGAACATCGAAGGGCAACTGTAATGGATGAAATTGTAAGCACCATTTGGAAATTGTTTGAACATTGTGAATCCCATTTTTTCCTTGCTGAGGTCTCCATCATTCATGATTTTATGTAATAATAAATACAAGAAAGGATGTGGGAGGTAACTTAGTCATAATTGTGAAACCAAATGCTTTTTAAAATGAACAGCTGAGGAACATAAACTTCATGAAGCCTTTTTATAATTTGAGTAATTCTCTAATCTAATTGTTAAAATATGTTCATAAGATGTTAATCTACTAGATTTATTTGTGTGTATATCAAAAGGCAGTAGTCTAATATCCTAATTTAATGGTTGTCTCAACATGTGAACAGTTGCTGTTTAAATGTCAATGTATGACTTACATGTATGTAATTCCCATTTATATTGTCAGCAGCATCTGTTCTCCACATTCCTCTATTCCCATAGAAAATCAGTTTCATTGATAAGAAATCCTGACTTCTATCAGTTAAACTTGTCGACAAAGATGAACTTAAAAGTTACAATTCTTTCAGACTGTTCTGACATTAAGTGTACTATTTTGCTGTTTCAATCTTGGCATTGTTTATGTTGTTTATTTGTTTTGTTTTATTCTGTTTTGTGCACTTTGTATTAATTGACTTTAACTGCTCATATGAACAATGATAGCCCAGTCGGTGCTGAACAGTAGGACACAATATCATTTCTTTCATTCCGGTTCCTAATAGTACCATGAGACTACAACCGTAAAATCACCAGGCATTCCAGACAGAGCAAGCATATCCATCCACATGCACACATACATTTTACCTCCCTGCTAATTTGGATATATTAATACTGGGTTGGGTTAAGAAATAACATTCCAGTCTTACATATTACTTTCCTTTTATTGTCAGCTATATGAACTGAAATGGGGTTTAACCACCTACTTTTCTGCACTGATAGTGATTGGGCTAATGGAGACAGAGTCAACTGTCAGCTATATACATGTACAAAGCAAAGTAATTTAATTTGATTCTAAACTACATCCCACCCAAATGGAATTTCAATATTACCTTCATTTACTTTCGTAAACAGTAGCAACATTAATATTGGGTGAGAAATTAATAATAAAGTTTTGTTAGATATAAAGTTTTCAGTATGAAATAAATGGTGTAACAACTATGATAAATATTTCATAAATGACTATACTGTTTACTGTTTCTATGGTATTTGCAAATATATGTGATTTTGCTTTATTTTGTGCTTTTTCCAAAGACTAAAAGGGATGACTTGAAGCTATTTGTCAGGTCAGAGGGCCTGATAAGGAAAGCTGTCTAGTCGTTCAGATGGGATAAAAAACCAAAGTAGGCCATAGTGCTGCTGCCCAGGCAAACTTTCCCTCATAGCACACTGTATGGCATATGCCCGTCTTCATTAGCACAGTTGGAGCAGAACAGTAGGACGTTAAATCACATTTCATTTCAGAAGCTATTTGTATTGTCATTACAAATTTTTAGTGACCTTATACAAAAGATTAATCAAGCTTATACAAAAACCTATGGACACATAGATTGGATTGGAAGGACAATCTAATATTAATACATTATTAGAACAATTGCTGTTATCTACAGTACCGGTGGTATTCATTATCGTCATAATGAACTGGGACTGTATTAATTCATTAGTTGGTGACTACAATCAAACATCAGATTGGACATTGGTAGAATGATGCATTTTGATGATTGTAGTTACATGGAATATTGACAGATTTAAATTGCTTTGGGTTTGAAGAGCTAATAGATGACCTTTGTGACTAGATATTCTGGCCACTTGAACCAATAGTTCTACTCTTTTTAATTTGCTTTTCTTCGTTTGATTGGTAAGTTTATTAGGCGACAGGGGGACCACTGAGACAATTTGTTATATTCAGTTATTTTGTGAGAAGTCAATCAAACCCAAGAAAAGCAATAAGAGTTGTGATTGGGAATTGAGATGATAGTTTGATAAGCTGAAGACTAAGGTATGTGAGTACAGTGAAATCCTATCTTTGTTTATTGTCTCTGATAAATAACCAGATATCTATATATTTCATCTATAATTATAGCATTTTATTTGTGTTCCATTGTTTAAATCATGAATTAAGAGTTATAAAGATTGTTGTAGTTTGATAAAGGAACTGGAATATGAGTGCATTGGAATAATATTAAATTTATTGCCTCTGATAAACCATAGGATTTGAAACCAAGAAGTTTGGATTCATTAATTGGTTTGTTTTTGCATTGTTTTAGAATTACTTTGTAAGATATGAGCTAATGACCGGAGTATAAATGTAACTAATTCAATTACCATTGATTAAAATGCATGAACCATATTTTCTCATTGGCACAGATGTTCAAAAATACTATAATTTCATCAATTGATGTAGAAATAATTATATTAGAGTAAATTGTAATTAAATAACATTTTGAGTGCAGTGTTTAGAGATGGTGGTTTTTGGTTGCAGACAATCAAGAAGGTCATAACACTAAACTGTATGTTTTATGGTTTTATGTGGTACTGGGGTACATGTGAATAAGAACAAGTGCTCGTTGCAATAATATTACAAGATGTTGGTACCAGTTAACAAACCTATAACAATATCAAATGAGCTTTTGTGGAAATATCAACTTTTTTCTATTAAGATTCCATTGATAACATAAAATTAATAAGATTGGAACAGATCTGTCTATTTATCAATTCCTTAGAATTAGTTCTCAAGAATATGAAGAAGTTTGATGTTTCTACAGAAATCTCAAATGTGCTCTATTATGGCAAAGTTTCAAGTTTATAACAGCATTAAGATATATAACCATCAAGACATTCCATCAACAACATATTATTTTTAGGATGAAATAGATTAATGCCAAATCTGAATAAAATTCCTACCTGATGTCCATCTTCACGTTATCATCATCCAACCCCTGGAAAGAGTAAAAACAGAAATAGTAAATATCTAATATAAAATATAATTTCACTCCATAGAATTTTCGAATTAACTTTCTCTGAAAGAAAAAATATATTTAATGTTAATTGTAAAGTAAGATAGAACAAATTATGTGAAAATATTAAAAATTATGTATTAAGCCTATATGCATGTAGTTCCATTTTGCATTTTTAACTTAAATGTCTTGTAGGTCTACATTTTGAACATCCCAAAAAAAAAATTTCTCATGCATTGTATGATTGAATTTTTTTTTTTTTATCAACAATGCAATAAATTTGTATTTGATCCACAACATTCACTGGATTTTTTAACAGATCAAGTATTAATTTTGTAACAGAAAAAAAGGAAATATCCCAAATAAAACAAGAGTTGTTTCCCTTGAAACACATTTTTCTCACATGTAAAGTTCCACTGGTACAAATATTTGCTCAATAAAAATAACCATATTCCTAGTGCAGGTCATTTATTCAATTTACTGTATGCAAATCTTTATTAGCCAAAATACATTAAACACGCTTTAAATTAAAATAGTGAAAAAGTACTAACTGAGTGCATATTTTACGATAACCTTTAGGTGTGATGGATGAGACAAATTATATGAATACACATGGCCATAAAGTTAACACAACATTATTACTGTTATGTGGTCTCAACCATGCAAAACAATTGAAGATTTACTGAAACATGAAAACTCACTCCTGTAATAATGGCCAAACAATTGTGTAAATAAGATATTCTAATGCAGTGAAAACTGAAATGAATTTTAGATCAGATATAAAATAATTCCTGTACTTTCGGTATTAATATTTGTTCTTTGACAAATTCTAGATTTTAATTTTACCAAACACCACCTCTTTAAATGTATCATTAAGAGCTAGCTCAAAATTATCTGTCAATAACAATAATCTGTAACCATGTCTTTCCAGTCCTACACCCAACCTCTGTTGATGTGTAGTTTAAAGTCAGATTTTAATAATGGTCTATAGTTGTGGGATATATAATAATAGCTACAGAAGCAATAGTGCATTGGCAGCAATTTGATTAGGCTGGGGCAATAGAGACCTTTCTGGAACTCAGCTGAGTAAATTTTTTGACTTATGAGCAGAACTGTTTTTGGGTTGTTTTTTTTTAAAGTGACTTTTATTAAACATTTAATCTTCCAATATTGATGATGATGATGATGAATACTTGATAAGTACTGGTATTTACCAAGTGAAAGGAGGACCATTTCTTACACACATTGTGTAATTATAACCTTACAGAAATAGAGGGTGTTTTTCTGCTTGTTACATTGAAATAAAACAAACCAGCTGGATTTGTGTTGAAAAGATCAGGGGTGAGAGTCAAACTGCCTTCCACCTAACTCGATAACAGTTACAAAATTAATACCACACTCCTACAAATGGCTGACAGGAAGGGCTGGTTCACATTGGGCGAAGAAAAAACAACGAATAAAAAACCCCTGACGTTTGGATAATGATATTTCTTTCAGTCGATAATTTCCTGTTTAGATACGGCCCCTTTTTATTATGACAATTGTTATTGCAACATAATGTTACGTTATTCGCTTTAATGATGTATTTAGAAATATAGAAAAGTTCTATTATTAGAATTCTGACCTCACAAAATAAGATACCACTGACAGATTTGACCCTGAATAAGAATAGGTCTTAGTACAACCGATATATAGGATGTTTCAGTCAATACAAAAATTGTTATGTTTATGAGGAGAGAGATCATACGGGATTAGTTTCTTATCCAAATATCATAAACAGAGATATTATGTCCTAGATGCAATCTCTCCATCTAAGTTCACCTCTTCTTTGCAAAAAATATGGTGGTTTCCACAGCTAAAAAGATAGGTTGCCAGACAAAAAATCATATGCTCACACCAGCTAAGTCGTCCAAGCAGTCAACACGGGTTTTCACATATTTTTTTTTCTTTTGTCAGTAAAGAAAACATTTACAACACACTCAAATCTGATTACTAGTAGTTACAACGCATTAAGTAATTATCAGAAATCATTAGAATTTGTTTGGCTTCTAGTTTTGCCTAATTAATACTAACATTTAGTACACAAATTTACAAAACATTTAATATCAAGGGTCATTATTATGAAAATCAGTAGGCTTCGTCTCATGACCTTAGACACTGTGTATAAAGTTAGAGTCAATCAGATAATAACTTTAGCCTATAGAGTTTCCACAAGATTTTTCAAAGTGACCAAGGGCCATAACTCTGGCAGTAAAATCAATAGACTTCCTCGACTCATGACCTTAAACACAGTGTATAAATTAAACACAGTGTATAAATTTAAAGTCAATCGGATATTAACTTTAACCTCTAGAGCGTCTACAAGATTTTTCAAAGTGATCCAGGGCAGTAATAATCAGAAATAAATGAAAATCAATAGGCTTCCTCGTCTCATAACTTTAAACACTGTGTATAAATTGGATATCAACTTTTGCTTCTAGAGCGTCCACAAGATTTTTCAAAGTGATCAAGGGCCATAACTCTGGCAGTAATTATCAGAAATTGTTGAAAATCAATAGGCTTCTTTGTCTCATGATCTTAAACACTGTTTATAAATTTTATGTGGCCATATAAAAAAAACCAGGATAAATTGTCTTAAAAAAACAGACTAACTTTTGTGTTTGCCAAATTGTTGTTATTATTTATCCTCGTTGTTGACAAGTCTTAGAAAAGCTGATGATTAATTATCTACTGTTTCATAGCAAATATACAATCTAAAAACTGTTTCTTCAATCTGACAGAAGGAAACATCTATTTATAGATAAATTCACTACATTATAAATCATTCAAAGTATTTATCATTTTTTGGGGTTTTTTTGTTCAAAATCGGCTGATATAATTTTTTGTATATTTGCAATTCTGTATACCACAAGAAAAGGGTTGGAATTAGACCAAGTTGGTCCTACTAGCATAATGTACTGTATTTTTTTTCAAGTAAAACTGCCCTTGTGTAAAAGTACATTTTTTCAAAAAAGTAACAATTCTGGTCGTATACTCAAAATAACCAAATCATGATAGCCCAACATGTCATTAAATTTTAAAAAGTTGAATACATACATAAACCAAATGCTAATTTTCTTTCTACAACTAAGAGTGTAATACAATACCAAAATTCTAAAAATATAAAACCTATTTTATTTACACATGCACAGAAAATTAAAAAAATAGCTGTAAGAGGCAACTGCTGTTAACATACACATCTGTTTATGAGAAGCCTTTTCTCACTGAATGGAACATTTCTATAACATTATCATATTTCACAGTGTGACTATTCAATGTGCCTCCCACTCTATTCAATATCATCTGACTGTCTGAAATAACACCATGCTACATCCTGTTGGCCTTTTAAATATCCATCACCCAACACCAACATATTATATCATAATAGAGATAGTGCAAACTTCTTTCAAGACAGCAAGAATTTTAATCTTTTCATCTTTTCTTTTTTGAGGAAAAAAATTAAGATTTCCTGCTTAGAAACTGTTTTCTATTTTCATAATATACGCATATTGTTTTCATTTATTCCAAAAGAAATATTACGGAATTGCAAACAGTGGAATTCTGGAAATTTATACATTTATCTTTAAAGCCATTTTATTTTAAAAATAAACTGTATGGAGAATACAATAAATCTTTAAAAAAACTGTAATTTCAATAACTAGAGTTATTTCCCTTTAACAGCAAAGTATTTACAGAGAGAGAAATGTGGTTTAACGTCCACTCGACACAAACTAGGTCATTTCGGGACTAACATATGGTTTAATTTTATTTCAATAATTCACTTGCGTGTAGGGGTCTTTAGCAGTGGGAGGAAACCGGAGGACCCGGAGAAAACCCACGAGGTTGGGCAGGCGACCCTACTCCTTTGTCACGTACAATCGGGGATTAAAAACCATGCCAGTTGACTCAATGACAGGCTTTATGATACAGCGCGCACGTGCTAACCATTCGGCCATCCACCCCCCAAAGTATTTACAAAAAAGATTTACACATTTTCTGGGCTGAATTTAGTATTTTGTTTTTCAACACTATAAAGATTACTTACGGAAGATTAATTATAAAGGTAGACAACTTAAAAAATTTAGAAATTGAGAATGTGAAAATTAAAGTCATCTAGAGTGGAATTAAATTATCTTTCAAGACAATTCAAGAATTACAGGAATATACCAGTAAATAAAAAACCAACATACATAGATATGAAAAAGGGGAAATCTAATACGATAGGATCTTATATGATGTTCAGATCACCATATATCAACTAATTTAAAAAACAATGGCATTTTCAAGGCAACAGAATGCAGCATACACAGGGACTAAAAGCAAAAAACAAGCTTAAAGTCTTGATGCATCATTTTAGCACTACTATAAGTCCAAAAATAGTTGAATTTATAAGGCAAAAGAATGCAGCATACACACTTACTATAAGCAAAAAACGAGCTTAAAGTCTTGATGCATCATTTTAGCACTATAGGAATCATTTGCAAACAACAATATTATTAAAGATTAATCTCTAATAGGAATATTAGTCCAAAAATAGTTAAATTCTGTTCAGTATTTACAAAGATATGTGGAATGAAAATTATAAGATCTATACTGCTTGCTATCTAATCAAAGAAGGGACATTATTTAGCGTTGGTATTTTGATTTTGTTTTCTTAATTCAATTTTTAATAATCAATCTGAGTATTATGCCGTTAGCAATTAGATATTTTATCGAAAAATAACAATTGCCAATGTTTGAAAACCAGTTTTAAGCGACATAACACAGCATACATAATGTAAAAGAATTTAACATCCCACTTTACATACTAAATCATCGTATGTATATTATGCTGAACTGAGCTTCAATTACCTATATAATCATATTATATAATTAGCCTTAATTTGTATACATTCAATATACATGTAATTTGTATAAGATAATTAACAAGGTTATACTCTTGTTTATCAACTATGTAAATTGCTTTAAACATCAACAAATTATGAATATTTTATAACCTCACATAATTCATAATTAAAATATTATAATTAACCAAAACCCAGCATTTCTCTAAATTATCATATATCATGAAAGAAAATCTTCAAACTGTGTGGTAGATATATCAGACCTAATTGCATAAAATATAATAATATATGGTAATTCTTCATAAAACAATCATATATACAAACAGAGACAAAATGTGAAGGGCACATTACTAAATCCAAATGTAATTTTAACTGAAAAAAAAAAAAAAAAAATAATAATAATAATGCAGGTCATTTACAGTAAGCTATAAGCGTTTTAATTTTACTATTAGAATTTTGAAAATTTCTATTGTGTAGATCTATAATCGGGTTTGGGTGCCATTAATTAGGTTTTCTTCCTATCATTATTTCATCACTTGTGGCATAACTTAACCCTTTCACTGCGTATACCCGGTAGTACCGGGTATTATAAAATGTCGGTAAAATGCCCGTACCCGGTATTACCGTGTACTCAGTAAAGCCCTCGCTAAAATTAGTACCGTAACTGCAAGTGCCATCTATTGTATTTTCTATACACTAGAACATATTTCCATGTGTTTCAAAGCAGCAAACCGTAAAATGGCGGAGTGCATTGTGACAACGTAGACAATGCACTCTCGACGAAGTCGTGAATGACGTCTTGCTGACCAACATGTGGACAATTTCGAGGCGGGTGATACACATAATTCGTTTCCAGTTACTTGATAATGATAGTAGTCAGGACAGTGATTGGTATTATGAAGTGTGTGATTTGTTGCGCGACGTTCCGCCCATGGCTAGCTATGTCTCCCGTGCATGATGAACAAGCCCAATGTGAACACGATAGCCCTGTGTCTGCAGTAGATTCTGACAATAATTCTGATGTTGATAATAATGCTGGCCTGCTGGATCGTAAAATACGTAGGTAATTCCTGATTCCCGAACGTGTAGATCTATTGACTGACTATATTGATAATGATATGGAACTTGGGGATGAAAGTGAAAGTAAAAACAAGGTATTGCAATCCGCACGTGGTCATGGCAGCGGGAGACGTGATGCGCGTGTTCGCGGCGGCATTGCTCATGGCTGCTATTGATATTTTTGTTCATTTTATATATCTTTATCAAAATCCAGTAAAAAAAACAATATCTTTTAAGTATTTCATGGAGAAAAATTCGTTTTCGTGTTAGCTTTAGTGTGAAATGAGAAATCCAAAATGGCCGCCATGACGTCACGTGACTACATTATTATGCAAATTTCCAAAATTCTATTTTTTCCTCTTAGCCCAACCTCATGCCCATCCCAACAGACAAAAAGATTTTTCATAATAGCTTCCATAAGTACTGCTTGGCATTCAGTTCCAACCTCCCTTTTTTCCTCAAAAAAGGGTCTAGCACAGGCAGTGGATTTACGTCTAGCATTGAAAGGGTTAAAATTTAGAAATAAAAATAGCTGGACCTAATAATAATGACATGAGCATTTTTTGGTCATTAGCATCAAAATTATTGCAAAAATTTACCAACAAGGAAAGATATACATATAGATATGCATACGGGTGATTGACAAAAAATATGTTGATGTATACCTGTACCCAACAATTCCTATACGACAAGAGGTTGCCAAGCACGCTATGCCCACAAATTCCAAGAGATGGCCAGAGAAAAGGCTAAAAAAATAATAAGGGGCCATAATCCATAATTTACGAATATCGAAAGGAATCGAAATCATTGGGTTATAGACATACATTTAAAGTTTCATAAAAATCAGATAAAAATTGTGACCTCTAGAGTGTCCACTTTTCGTACAATCAGGGGCCATAATCCTTGAAGTTAGGATCCGATACACGCCAATATAGAAAGGAACCAAAATCTTGGCAGATAAACCTATATTTCAAGTTTTGTCAAAATGGCATAAAAATTGTGACCTGGAGAGTGTCCACAAACAAATTGTGGACGTCCGGATAGGAAGAGGTGACGACCAAATACATCCACATGAAAATGAACTTTTAAACACTAATAATACACAACAGGCATATTTCATCAGGGATATAATTATTTCATATAATTATTTTTCATAGATGAATATGATCCATGAATCATTTTTAACCAGGACAATAAATGGGGGGGAAGTTATTAACAAACTAGATATAAATCAACATGGCAAACATAGTTTCTCCATTTAAACTATATTCAGCATCATCATCAATATTACTTGTTACGTCTGTGGCCCATGGCATTTAACTGCCGTCATCATGTCTTCGTATAACTTTACTACATCGATACATTATATTCATTTGTTAGTGTTCCGACATCACGATATCCCATTTAGTGTATTGAATTATAACTCCTTATATTTTACAACTACCCTTTGTCAATAGAGCTAAGAGGCCCGATGGGGAAAATGTTGACTATTTGCTTATATATGCACTCATCCTCGCTTGACAAACAAATGGTAAGCTAGACCCCACAAGAATTATAGATTATCATCATTCGTAACAGAAACATCAAAGACATTCTGCGATAACTAAATATTTTCTAATCATTGGAGAGTTCTTTTAACAAATTGAACATGTATTTACTGTATAGTCATGTGAGATTGATAATAACATTATTATTGTTATGACTCATAATCTACGTATTTTATAGTGTGGTTGTCTCCCTTGTAAAATTATAAAAAAAAAATTGTCATTGAGGGCGAGAGAGATGGTGTTTAATGTCAACTCAACACAAACTAGATCATTTTGGGACTAACATATGGTTCAATTTTATTTCAATAATTTGTTTGCGCGTAGGGGTCTTTAGCAGTTGGACAAGCTACCCTACTCGTTGTCGCGTACAACTGGGGAATCAAAACCACGCCAGCTGACTGGATGGATTGCTCCTCCATTTGTGACTGAAAAATTCAGAATTTCACACAAGTTGGTCTTTAGTCTCATAAAAACAAGTTCACTAACTTTTAAATATTCTATCAGAAAATCTGTATCATGATCACAAGCTTAAATTTTCAAAATGTGGGGAAAGCCAATTCTTCAAAACCCGTTCAAAATTTATAATCACAAGATTTTGCAATTTGACTTGGAATTTCCTTTTAACCTTATGAATATTCCTGCATAAAACTCGGTCTTGAGTCGCATCCACAATCTTTGTTAAGTGTTAATCTAATCTGATTTGCTATAGAAAGAAAATGCCAATTTCCTTATGACCTAATGAATAACTGCAAATTTGACGAAAAAAGTCAAGAACTGAATTCTGATAGACGTGACAATAATATACATCCACATTAAATTTGAATGTATAAAAATGTCAATTCCAACATGAGGGCTAAAAAAAAAAGCCACTTTTGACACCCTATGAAGATGATAAAAGGACACATAAATATATCATATCAGAGGAATGAAAACAGCAAATACGAAGAGATTAAAGACCTTTATTTTGAGTAGGAAGCATTAATGGCAGCTTGGAATATAACATAGAGACATTAAATATTTAAAATGGTGAAACTAATAGCTGGCTTTATCATCATTCAATTTCTTTAAAACGATCAGATCTTTGAAGTGAACGTTCTTTTATAATAACCATAGATTAGACTGCAACTTGTTGAGAAGATGAAAGATTTATTGAGATGGTTGATGATCTTAAAAATCATCAGTTCATCCGATTATCAATGACTTTATTAATATACACAGAGAATATCAATATCTATTTTAAGATAAATTTCATCAAAATCTCATATTATCCTTTCTAAGTTTAAGTTTTATGTACATCTGTTGGAAATATAAGAATGGTGTTCTTAACCAGGTAATTTCCCTCTTTTACAAAAAAAATAAACCAGATCGCATCAAAATAGTACGAGGCTTATTACAATCGAGTGGTTTCTTGATAATATCTTAATCTTCCTACTTAAATGCATGCCTCGCCTTTGGCTTTACATTATCATTAAGGTCAAAGGTCACTTGTGTTAATTAGTCAAACTTAATAGGAATCAATAATAACAGGATTAAGATAATTATCAATATTAATTATTTACAGGTTAGTTTAATTATTTATTAGTCTACATCAGATATTGAATGCGGAAGACAACTAAGTGTATGCTTTTATAGTATTTTCCATACTGAGATAGAAATAAAGAAAAGCATATTTTTTTCATTACAGTTACAGTTTAAAGTGTTCACGAAAAACATAAAAATCAGAAGACAAAATAAGGCATCTGAACAAAATGAAAACGAAAACTTTTCCGTCATGAGAGGTCACATATTTAATCAGGCACCTTATAAACCAAAATAGCTGTTGGTTCGAAATTCAAAATCAATTTTGAACTACTGAACAAAAAGCAACTATTACTTCTTTTAAATTGATTATAAATACAAAATAAAAAGAGTGAAAAAGGAAATAGAGTGAAAAGAAGAAGTGAACTGTAGAAATGTTTAAGATTGGTTATTTCAAAGGGAGATAACTCTGCTAGACATAAAATATAGTTGTCACAATTTCTGCCCTTGGTGTTATGTTTACATAAGTCTTGTAATGTGGGTTATGTAACCAAACATATAATACATACACGTAAGTTCATTGAGTAAACTTATAAATAACGGGACTTGATTCTTATATAAGCTTACACTAGTTCTTTTATAATTCCTTTCACAATTCTCTTAAAACTTTAAAATGCTAGAACAGTTATGTATTAGTAAATAGATATTAATTGGATATCCATTCACTCCTATAAATGTTAATTGTGCCAATCGAGGTAGGGGGGAGGGTGGGCGGGGGCGGTACATTAAAAGTACTCTTATGTATATTTCAAAATTCTAGGATCTATTTTCAGCAAGATCTCAACTAATCATTACATCAAATGCCGGTATGATTTAAAAATTTTGAACAAAATCATTTTTCCTCTGTATAATTATTATGTCAGTTCATTTGTCTGACATCATACAGATATTTTACTTTAAATATAAAATATAACACAAAGTTCAAAGATTAAAAGTATTCTTTATGATAGTCATTTTGTCACATCAGTGTTCTTACAACAAACTTGGGTAATTGTTACAGATTTTGAAAAAACATACAGAGGCAACAAACAAAGCACAACATTGTTGTTATACCGCCTTCAGACCGGGGTGGCGTCCTTCCTGTGCTGGTACGGCGACAGAAAATGGTCTCAGAGCGCGTCGAGATCGTCATGGTAAAACTAAAAGTGTGGTGGAAACGCCAAATATCGTGCCGTGGTCTCCATGTTCGCCAATGATAGTCGAGTCACAGCGTTTGTTTTGAGCATGTCAGTAAACTCAATGACAGACCATTAGACCAATCGCCCCCCCTCACCCCACCAACATTGTAATAACTATAGTCATTATGTACACCGCCATTTCGCACAATATGACCAATAACAATTACGGTCTTAGATTTTTTAAATCTGTAGCTACTAATAATGAAGGACTGAATCTATTGTATGAATCTATTATTTAATATATTTAACAGTCTAGACACTAGACTATCATCTTATTTAAATACAAAAAACCTGATAGAAAAATATGGACTCTTTAGGAGTTTGATTAAGGGAAAAAATCTAAATGAATTCTTCTGGCCATCCATTTCCTGGCTGGAGCCGAAGAAAGTTAAAGTGAGTCATATTTTATTTGTTTATATCAGGTGGAATGCTGTAATCAATAAATTCCACAGGGAAAACAGCCATCACGTTCTTTTTAGTCTATACAATACATTGCATTCCTCATTGATCTTACATTAATGTTTGTCTGAATATAGGTCAATTATTGGGATTTTACACAATTAGATACCATATCTCCATATAGCCGTTAATAGCACTTTTGTGTGTTTTATAAGATATCTCATCATGGTTAAGGTTAATAACTGCTAAACGACTAAACAACATTCTCAAAAAATTTACCCTGGAATCTTGTTCAATTTTAACTTACAATTAAAAACACTTCAATTTGTATCAATTATGTCTATGTCAGCAAATTTCTTTAAATAAAAACTTGAGTTGTGTGACCTTTTTTTTTTAATTTTCTTTTATTTATTTATTTATTTTTTTGATGATTAAAAAAAAATCAATTGTTCATTGTCCAGGTTATTGTTTTGCAGAAATAATCGAAATGCCAGGAATTGTTTGGATATTGTATATGACCTAATTAAAAAGGGTGTCACTTAAGGCTGAATAAAACATGAGATAATCTTGAAAAAATAACACAACTTAGCATCATTGGTTATTCACAATAAACATACAATGATTGATTGTTACATGAACTTTAGAATAAAAGAGGAGTGGTAACTGATAAGCCTGGAAATAGAGATTTTAGTTGCATCTGATGAGATGTAAGGCACTACAGAAATATATAGCTAATAGCTGACTTTTTGAAATCTATGCAGGACAAAATGACATGCATGGGAGGCATTGTGACGGACAATGCCTGAATTGTGACAGGTGCCATATTTCCGGGCTTGGGTATCTGGTGTTCTGGAATAACGTACTTTGATTTTAGTCTTTTAGTTGTCTCTTCAAAATCTATTTGTCGATTCCAAACAAAATTCTTTTTGTTGATAAACATGCACAGTATTTTTGTTTTTCAAATTGTGACATAATTTCTGTACATATTAAACAAGTCTTGACAACAGAATATGTAGCCTTTTCTGTGCCATGTTTTTTGACAGAAATCAGTTTTTATTTCGAAAGGTTAAAATTGTATTGTGCTTGCCAGTGGATGACATTACTGCCATTCATTAACAATTCTAGATAATCTGAGCGTATGCTAATTTGACATTTCATACCAACAGCTTGTGCGTATAAAAATATTTATTTTTCATGCAATTATCACACAAAGTTATTCAATTAGTATACGGTTCAGTCTCTGAACCTATTCATGACTCAACTATTTGGCTTATTATCTAATTGTGGCATGCTTATCATTTAGTACCATCAAGTGTATTGTTGACAATGACATTTCATAGTGTGTGAAAATTTATTATAATGACAATTTCTTTTCCAGTGATAACAATGTAATTTCGGCATTACAAAGTAAAAGATAATACCTCTATGTACATCTGTTTAATTAACAGCTTGGGGGAGCTGCTCACGTTCGCTGATCTTGCATTCCACTGGATAGTTCACATTGGTCTTTGTATATAATTTGATTATGTTTCAATTACTAAATGCCATTCAAAGAATATGCTAATTTTGGTAGATTAGGAGTATGCGCACATATGATACATTAAGGCGCATGATGAGTTTGTCTGAGGTGTTCCAGGAAAAATAGCCTAGGTAACAGGTATAATGCAGTAGCGAAGGGTAGGCTTGAACACACGTCAATTTGGAAGCAAATTAATATGTGATTGAGAGAGTTTTTCTAAGGTATCCATCTTGTGAAAGCAAACCTTACGTCTCAGCGGCATTAGTAGAAGCAGTAGTAGATCCAACAATAGCTTATAAAGTTCACATATATAACATCTTATTTTAGAATCGAGATCAATACCAAAATTGTCCATACTTCCACAAGGAATATTAGTCTTGACTAAATAATGGCCACTGTATATGTAGTAACTATTGGACAGTCCATGCATTGACTTATGGACACAGTAGGCCTGGTTCACCCTCTAACAATGCATTCTACATACTTTAAAGACAATTGTAAAACATATAGACATTTCTGTATGACCTATGACACTGCACTATGGATGCTATATTGACCAGAACAATATACATTGTAGCCGAAGCAGAGACATTTTGGGGTGGAGCAATGAGATATTATTTTCCCTTTAGAGAAATAAAAGTGACATATGCGCTATTTTATTTACAAAGACAGCATTTTTTAAGACAATGTGTTTGCGATTAATACAGAACTCAAGGGAGTGTAATGATACGATTCTGTGATGTAGTAATATGAAGAAAACAATCCATTCTAACATGTGTTCATTAATACGAACTTTAAAATAACATTCACAATTTCCCACAAGTAAAACATGATTCCTGTCATCTTTTAAAAGTTTATATATGATTAGAAAGGTATGTTAACACAATGAGTGTTTTTGTAGCACTTCAGTATCCAGTTGTCTATTTATTACCTATGTTATAAAGAATGGAGAAACAACATAGAATCGTCCTACCACTATTTACGATAGAAATTCACATCGATTATCTGTAAGAATCACAATAGATCTGGTACCAACACTGAACTATTATCTTATTTTTTTTAATTTAACGATAATACAGGAAAATTAAGGTCTTAATGGATAGACAAGTAGAAAATAAAAGCTCTCTTAAAGTTGTGTTAAATACAAATAATTTCATTTCTTTTTTGATAGCAAACAGGATATGCTTATATATAATCTGTCCAAAACAATATAGATTTTATAGCACTGGCTAACAGCAGTGGGTGCAATATCATTTTCTTATTTATATTGTCAATTGTATTGTAAATTTCCAGAACTGTTTATTATAGTAATGACTATAGTGTTGTACATATGGCAATGAATACATTTTAGAATAATTAAACATACATTATGCATCAGCTAAATCTGCCTATTGCAGGTCTTTCTTTAGGCCTGAAATGTTATATAAACTATTAATTAGACATTTATTAACAAAACAAAACCAGAATCAACTCTTGATGGCATCGGATACTCTAGATTTTAACTAGATTAGAACGATTCGTCATTTAAAAACTTTAATTTAAAAATGGGAAAGCGAGGCTAAGTCTCAAATACACCAGAACCCTGGTTACCACTATGTACACATCTTGTCAAAACTACAAACAGTGATAATTTGGCTCAGAATGAAGTAATTTGAATGAAACTTTCAATATTTCCTTTTTTATCATTTATTTTTGTATTATTATAGCAAGAACGACCAACTCTTTATTCCCACTTCTTGAGGGCAACGCTCTTTGAAAAAAGCTTAAGAATCTGCCAATTCAATTACGAGTATGATCAACATGAAACTTAGTATGCTTCTTCCTTTGACAATTGTGCATGGTCTGGCAGGCTTCCATTTTTAATAAGGCTGTGATGCCATCATGCTTAGTTTCTGGGCCTGATTCCTAGAAAATTCTTAAGCACATTCTTGTGCTTAGATTTTAAGTAGACTTTACATTTATGTAAACTTATCTTATTTTGAGTTCCCAGAAAATTCTTAAGAACGTTCTTGTGCTTAGATTTTAAGTAGACTTCAGTGTAAGCACAAGCATGTTATTATGTGTTCGTTCTTAAACATTGTCAATCAAAGCACAAGTCCCAAGCAAGGTATACAGCTTGCTTACCAACCTGAAGACTGTTTCTGCTTCAAACAAGATGGCTGACCGTAGAGTTATTGACGGCATTTCCTATATCTTTTGATACCAAAGAGACAATTGAAAGACAGAGAAAATCCTTTAGAAACCATATTCTCGAGAAGAATGCTATAGAAAATTTTGCTTCTACCCTGAAACCATTTTATTTATTTATTTATCAATTAGTAAACAACACAAACACACAGGCTACTTTAAGATCAGGCGCTCTTCACAATTATTCAGTCTGTTTGCATGTGCTTGCATTTTTTTTTTTTTTTTTTTGCTTGTAGCACATTTTCTATGTGTATAGGGGTCATGTCAAATGCATCTAAATCGACCATTTGCTGGGAAGCAACCAACCAATTTATGACGTAATTTGCACACCAAAATTGTTTTTATGACTTCGTAGTCTCAGTTTACCAGTCACAATGTGTTCAGACTCATATTTGATTTGTACTTACTTAAGAACGGCCTTCAGAAACTTCTAGAGACAGTATTTTATAAAGTTTCTTACGTAAGAAAAAGCAAAGAATGACTTTGTGCTTACTTTAAGAATTTTCTAGGAACCGGGCCCTGGTCCATAGTAAGTTCATACCAGTTTACTCCTTTTCTTATAATTTGTAAAATATTGTATTTGATGATGATAAATTAAGATACATGACTTTAGGCAAGAAAAAAAAACAAGAGTTCTATAAAAGAATTAAAAACAATTATTGAAATAGCATACATGTTAGTTAAAACTAGGTATACATTGCCTTCAGGCTAATTTATATAAAACCACAATCTGCACAAAAACATCAACTTTACATACACACGACTTCAAATCTACCGACGACTTCTTGATAGATTACATAAAAAAAGCAGAAAATTTTATATTGGTTGTCAAAATCAACTTGTAAATTTGTCATATTATATAATTAACAAGTTGCTTATATAAGAGGATTGGATCAGTCAAAATATTAAACATACATTATGCTAGAGGTAAAGCTGCCAATTGCAGGTCTTTCTTTAGGCCTGAAAGTTATCTAAATTATTAATTAGACATTAATTAACTTATCCAGACAATAATCAACTTTCGATGTCATCGCTAGCCTGTGATATTTACTGGATTAGAACCCGGTCTGCTGCTTCTGATTAAACAAGCCAACAGTGAGGCTGATGTCCCCCGCCGAAATCGCCAAATAAATAGATGACACATATTAATTAATCGCACATCTATTTTTTCAAAAGTATCAAACAATCAAACTGATTATCAACTATACACTAAGTTTCATCACTCTCTATCAAATAGAATCAAAGTTATCTTGTCCCAAAGCATCGACCAAGGAAATTGCTTATCTCTGCTTAGCTTTAGCTCGATATGTTAATCAATGAACTCAGTCAAGACGAACATCTACATCAAGTTTAAACATTGTACCTCAATTAGAAGCAGAGTTGTTATGTTCCAAAATCTTGACCAATCAGAATGCTTATTGCTCCTTAGCCTAAGCAAAAAATTCTCATCATCGACTTAGTCAAGGTATTGATGTAATGAAACTATACACCAAGTTTCATCACTCTCACTTAATTAGTACTAAAGTTATCGTGTCCCAAAGCATCAACCAATCAAACTGCTTATCTCTGCTTACGGCCTAGGCAGAAAATGCTCATCTTCATACTCCATCAAGGCCTCATAAACACCTACACCAAATTTGAACATTCTAGCTCAATTAGAAGGAGAGTTATTGTGTTCCAAAGTCACAATCAATCAAATTTCTTATCGCTCTGCTTACCCTGAGCAGAAAATGCTCAATATCAAACTTAGTCAAGGTATTGATGTAATGAAACTATACACCAAGTTTCATCACTCTCACTTAATTAGAACTAAAGTTATCGGGTCCCAAAGCATCAACCAATCAAATTGCTTATCTCTGCTTACGGCCTAGGCAGAAAATGCTCATCTTCGTACTCCATCAAGGCATTGACCTAATGAACACCTACACCAAGTTTGAACATTTTAACTCAATTAGAAGGAGAGTTATTGTGTTCCAAAGTCTTGGCCAATCAAATTGTTTATCGCTCTGCTTACAATGAGCAGAAAATGCTCATTATCGAACTTAGTCAAGGTATTGATGTAATGAAACTATACACCAAGTTTCATCACTCTTACTTAATTAGAACTAAAGTTATTGTGTCCCAAAGCATCAACCAATCAAATTGCTTATCTCTGCTTACCCTAAGCAGAAAATGCTCATCTTCGAACTCCATCAAGGTATTGACCTAATAAACACCTACACCAAGTTTGAACATTCTACGTCAATTAGAAGGAGAGTTATTGTGTCCCAAAAAGTGTGACGGACAGACAGACAGACGACCGACAGACAGACGGACTAACCCATTTTAATAGTCCCCGGGTAAGGCGGGTAACAATAAAAAAAAAATGGATAATCGAGACTATATTTTTTATTGTACCGACTTTAGTAATGATGATCAAAGCTAGGCCCAAAATTCAATCACTAAATACCTGGTTTAGCGTGGATCAATTTGACTGAAATTTTCAGCAAATTGCCTTTACATTATCTAGTTTTTAACTATTATAGTGAGAACTGTCAGCTCTTTATCTAATCTTTAAGTTACAAACGTACCATCCTTTTGAGCATGAGCACTATGAAAAAACAGTCCATTATAATATAATCAACTCACTAATATTCAATTAAGAATTGAGTTTTGAATTTTTGGGGTATTTTGGTGTTCATATATCGCATGGCTGATAGAACAAGCCAACAGTGAGGCTGATGTCCCCCGCCGAAATAGGAAAATAATTAGAGGACACATATAAATTTATCACAAATTATCTTTTACAAAGTATTGAACAATCAAACAGTATATCTTTACTTCCAAAGTCTCGACCAATCAAATTGCGTATCGCTCTGCTTACCCTGAGCAGAAAATGCTCATTATCAAACTTAGTCAAGGTATTACTGTAATGAAACTATACACAAAGTTTCATCAATCTCACTTAATTAGAACTAAAGTTATCGTGTCCCAAAGCATCAACCAATCAAATTGCTTATCTCTGCTTACCCTAAGCGGAAATTGCTCATCTTCGAACTCCATCAAGGCATTGACCTAATCAACACATACACCAAGTTTGAACATTCTAGCTCAATTAGGAAGAGAGTTATCGTGCCCCAAAGTATCAACCAATAAAATTGCTTATCTCTGCTTACCCTAAGCGGAAAATGCTCATCTTCGAACTCCATCAAGGCATTGACCTAATAAACACATACACCAAGTTTGAACATTCTAGCTCAATTAAAAGTTATCGTGTCCCAAAGCATCAACCAATCAAATTGCTTATCTCTGCTTACCCTAAGCGGAAAATGCTCATCTTCGAACTCCATCAAGGCATTGACCTAATCAACACATACACCAAGTTTGAACATTCTAGCCCAATTAGGAAGAGAGTTATCGTGTCCCAAAGCATCAACCAATCAAATTGCTTATCTCTGCTTACCCTAAGCGGAAAATGCTCATCTTCGAACTCCATCAAGGCATTGACCTAATAAACACATACACCAAGTTTGAACATTCTAGCTCAATTAGGAAGAGAGTTATTGTGTCCCAAAAAGTGTGACGGACAGACAGACGGACGGACAGACAGACAGACAGACAGAAGGACAGACAGACAGACAGACAGACAGACGGACGAACCCATTTTAATAGTCCCCTGCTTTCTTCGAAAGGCGGGGGACAATAATAATCTGAAATTGCATTATGTAATGGAGATGTGGGCAACTGTAGTTCATTAATGGTTTAACTCCAATTTCTGTGTCATCAGTATAAATAGTTTTTGTAAGAAAGATCAGTTGTCCGATTTGAGAAATTATCATCATTAAAAACTGCACGGGGCTTAAAAAAAAACACAAAATTAACTACACAAAATACATGACATTTTATTTCCAAGCCCAAAAAAATTTATAATTTTAAATGATGTGTAATTTAACCAAAACAGGATGTTACAGAGTTTTATGTCACAATATAAAAATATAACTGACACCTGACACTGACAGGTCTTTTTATTAATAAGTTACTATTATGGTGTTTCTAACACAAAAAACTAGGGTATCAAACTTCGATGGTTGGTTGCCAATGTTCTGAGATACCCCTGGAAACAAATATCCTGATATTTTCAGAAATTATTGTGAAAAATCACTATGTCGTAATATTTAATAAAATGTTAATAATTTCAGTTTATCACTTTTTTTCATGTAAATACATGCATAAACAGTTAGACATACCCTTGAGGATTCACTTGAAACTTTGTAGTCAATATTTTTCCAAAATTATGCCATGTATGTGTTTATAGCTATGGATATGAGGCTATTCATTTACCCTTTCAAACTCGTTTTTTCTCATTCAAGGATACACCTTCTTGAAAATGAATTTTAAAGTACAAGAATACTAAATTAAACTATAAAATATCAGTGCTCTTTCAATAAGTGGTCATTAACGAAGTCAAAAAGTGATTTTTCAGATCACAGACCGCCATGACACATTAATAATCAGACTACCGGTATTCTCAATATAGTTGGCATTATTCATATGTCTGTTATTTCAATCATAAAATATCATTCATGTTTTATATGGAAAAAACGAAATATCGCCCAGCTCTACTCTGAGATACAATCAAAATTAATTGATTTTTGTCATTTCTGCACATTTAACTAACAGTCTAGTTTTTGTTTTGTACGCATAACTAAGTTCCAAAATATCTGAAGTCAAATCTGAGTTTAGCAAAGAAGGGTTTAAAAATCTTCGGACCTAAACTGCCACTTCGAGTTATCACCTCATTGTTATCAAATTATCCCAATATTGATTCCCTTTATAAAGTCTAATTTTCTTACAAAGAAAAATGAAAGACTTCACAGCATTATGAACCAAATTTATTATCTTTTTGAAGATTTCTGTTTTAATATGAGATGCGGAAACCTGACATTTAAGGGAAAATGTATCACAACACCTTGAACAATAAAACATGTTGCAGAAGTCACGAGCAGACTTAAACTTCACATTTAATGTTACCAGCGCACTCGTAGTACAAGGAAGTAGCTCTTCTCATGTCGGAGGAAAAAACAGTTCAGGCAAAAAATCTCAGAAATCCATGGATGAAAGACGTGTGAATTGCAGAGCGCGATGTTCTGTCCACAACGACGTACTGCTATTCACGCTGAAGATTGGAGAGTTATTTGGACTATTGAGACTGTACACAAAGAGATTATCTCTGTGTCAACAATCGTTGGCAAGGAAAATGAGCAAAATTTGTTCAAAGAGTGAGCCAATATTTGTCCAAGCTAACGCCGGCCTGATGCCCATAGCATGTAACCACTCTCTTAACCAGCCTGCAAAATCTAACACATCATGGCCTCAACCATGTTTGAAAAAACATTCAAAGAGTGTTTGAAATAAAGTCAGTATATACACAATGTTTGGGAAGTTAGAAAAAGTCTATTTGACAAAATGGTTTCTGTTTAATAAGATCGAGAAGTGAAGAGGGATAATTGGGAGAAATATTTAGCCAAAGCATGGCACACTCCTGCTTCAGAACTATAACCTGTTGGTTAATATTGGGATAATACAACCACAACTTTTGTTCAACATCATATACATCAATGGTACTTTTAGTTTATTCAATCTGTTTCGATACGTGTGAAAACAATAATCAGGGTTTGTCATTTAATAAAACAAAAGATTAATTAACAGATAATTCTGGGTTTATTGTTATTTCCACAGTTAATTTACTATTAATCAAAAGATTAGCGGAGGTGCTACAAAGTACTACGATATGGTAACATCCAACAATTGCCGTTGACTGGGCAATGATTTGTAAAATTTATAACAGTGACCGCTGGCCGCCGCGTCAGAGGATTGACCATTGACTAAAAAGATGAAACAATAGAATTTCTTCGGGGGGAATTTATCATGAATGCTTACAAGGAGATGTCACTGAATAGGAATGGCTGTTCATACAGATTCCAATGTATTGTCTTTATATTATTTACTGTTGTATGTCTCTTTTTTCATCTCTTACGATTTAATACACTTTTTATTCATCTTATATGTGAGGAAATTTTGAAAATTGAGTTATTGTTATTTTCACATTCTCCATCTCAATAGGCCTACCTTCAAAATGACGTATGATTGGTTTGAATTGGGCAAATTGACTGAGCTGGGTCCATTCGCAGCTGCCCAAGCAAGGCAAGTAAGATTTGAGAAAAAGCAAGTTAAACCATGACGTTTATTTGCTATTTTGTCGTTTAATATTTTCTTCTTTAGGTTTTCAGGGGTGCTGAAGACGAAAACCAAAGTGAAAATTTGATCAGACATTTGTTTTATATAAAAAAATGTTTATGTTTTTTTTCTTTCGCCAACTAGAATATTTATCTCATGCATTGAACTTTTTTTGCATATTCACATTACCTATGATAGTTTTATAATTTAGAACAAATGAGAATAGCCCATACATTAGTAATCTATGTTTTGTATATTATAACTTGGTGAGAATAACTCCAGTTAATTAATTAGCACCTTAGTGCCAGAGGTCAGGAGATTAAGATTGTTGATTGGGTAATCAAGTTTAGTTTCTTGATCATCAAAGAAGCCATCACACGACTGAATTAAAATAAGGCTTTGCGTATACAACAGGTCTATTGTTATTTTCACATACTGTACGGTATCAAAATATGAATCCCTGATAGAATGATAGAAATTTCAATCTCATTTGTAAGAAATGCTTGAGTTCACTTTCATGCATTTTGGCGGTGGTTGTTCTCATTTTTCCGACCCATGGTGATAATAGAATTTGAAACAATAATATCCAATTATGCATGGTTGTATACTTTGCATACCGCATGCCGTGACAGTAAATGGGATTGGGCTATCAATTAAATTCTCTTCGGAAAGAAAATTATTGGCCGTTTTGTTTATTTCCATTTCGGCCTATAAATTATTTTTTTTAAAGACGAAACAAGATATCAAATAATCGTCATTTGGATTAATTATTCGGAATAATGATTTTTCAACGGCCTTATCTTTGGTAATTACCAATCAACTCATCATTAATCCGTGACAATTGATTAGTATTACTCAATGACTTGATCTGCTTGTTGATTAATGTACTGTACCAGTATTCCGCCACATGTTTTTCATTAACACTCAACGCAATCTATACACGATCAGAATTTTAAGTTTTTTTTCTGCCACTTCTCAGAGAGATTCGTATGTACCCCCAAAAATTATGGCCAAAATTTCTGTCGCCAGCTTCAGCCATGATACAACAATGCTTTGCATGTGGTGCTTGGGCCAATCAGCAAACGAATTGTGTTGACTGCATAGCAACAAGCGGAGTTTGTTTTTGTTTTGTAGCGGTTTTAAAACTCATTTGTATTCATTCAAAATGATTTCATCGGCAATACTTTGATCGTATTTATAAACTAGAGATTCGTCGTTTTACAACGATGCCAAGCATTATATAAGAGGATTGACCGGTCATCCCGATGCATGCGGAGAAAAACAACTAATTTCGCTTAGAATTTTAAGAAAAAAAGACAGATTTATGATTACGGTACTCTTACAAAACATCCAAATAAAGGTGTTTTAAAATGTTGTATTGCCATTTTGATCTCTTGGGTCGATAGATAGTATATTTATAGACCCATATTTGTGAAAATCTCAATTTCGATCAAAATCAATATTTACACTTGCTTTGTTTGTAGCTCATTATGTGACTTTGCACATTTCGACTCATTTTGCCAGCATGGGTCACATATGTTTGTATTGTAAAGCTACAACTTTTGTGAATGGTACACTATATAAGTGTTCTATAAGAATAATATATAATTAAATAAGAAACATACCAAAATTGTATGACTGATATCTTAATTCAATCAAGAGAGATTTTTTTGAAACTGCCTTAGAAAATGTTTTGTATCATGCTGAATTCATGGCGATTTTTGTCATAGTCAATAAATAATTGAAATATCTGTTTCCTTTACAGTTGGGTCCTCAATCTATCAGAAGGAAACATCAATCCTACCAGGAAAAATATATCTAACAAACGCATTCTTTTTTAATAATCTACAATGTTGATATAACCTTCATTGTATCTTACATTTGCAAGAAGACAATTTAACAGGTGTGGGCATTACCGAGTTCTGTAATTAAGAAATGCAAACAAACAAGATAACAAAGTCAGTCCCAGTAGTTGGCATTCAATGATAATTAACTTCATTATTTGATTCATTAGGGATTTGAGTTAATAATTTGATTGTTGAATATGCATATCTAGTGGGGGGTGCACCTGTCGCACACACCCCTCCCCGGATCCAGGTATCAAGTGTTTTAATAAACTAATTTTCTAAATTTCTTGTTGTGATGTTCATAAGTTCTTGAAGAGAATGTTCCTACTGCCTGTCTCTACCTGAACCATTTTCCAGGATTTCTGACTGAGAAATTCCCATATAATTCATTATTTTAGAACTGGATTTTTGTCTCAGATCACCGGAAATGGCATTTCCGGGTTTCTAGTCCTCAAAATTTTCCGCCGGAATCACCTTTAGTGCTGGCAGCATCCACCTTTGCTGCCCATGTGCCTCGCCCACCCCACACTTTCCATGGTCTCTGGATCCGCCATTGGTCAATGTAATCAAACGATGATTGAATGCAAGTTTATTAAAGAATTGGAATTTTCAAAAGATGTAATACAGAAAGGGACTTTACAGCATAATTCAATAAGTCTGTAGATATCTATAATATAGTATAGTATGTTTTAACTTGATGCAGAAACTAGATCAGTAGATGTAGTTTATTTTTAGAAATCAATAACAATATATTGCTACTTTAAACTGAGATTTAAACAAGATGATCAAAGAAATAACTAATTGACAGCTGCTGTTCATGTTTCATCACTTTGAGCAATTCTTGACAACTATGGTCTTAAAATAGTTCATAATTTATTTAAGAAAATAAAGAATGTTATGCTCTCCAGATTAACTGTCATTTCTTTATTCTATCTGACTGTAATAATCTGTTAATATTAACGAATCAGTCAGCAGATGTTTGCCAACAAAACGTAAATAGTTTTATTTTTTTAAGATTCTGCAAAATTGGATTGGAATATATTTTAGCTTGAAGTCACTAGGTGTGTAATAATCAGCTGAATGCCAGTTTGGGAAATCTCATACTCTGAGAAATATTTCAACTTTTCTTTTCGTCTATTTCAAAATCCCCCTCACCAGATGGAAGTAATGAAATTCAAGCCATGGAATATCGGAGATCTTTGTAACCATATTTTATCTCTACCATGCAAGTAATTAGTAAATGTAAGTTTCTAAAGAAACAGTTTTACTTGTGGCTCATTTTTCATCCAGTTTGCTTTTTATTTGTTCAATGTGTTCGAGTTGGCTTATTTTTTATTCCACCATTATGCTCTGTGTTTAGCGTGTTGGGAATTGAGTTGGGATTTATCATTTGTTTTTAGTTATTTGATTTGTGCTCGAATCTGGGAATTGTGGAATGCCAGAAGTAAAAGAGAAGTTATTAATAATGGATTGAATACCATATGATAAAATAATTTGGTAACATGAAACTCTTCGTGGCACCTTGTCAAAATAAACATTGAACATACCAGTTGTATGAGAAAAGGAAATAAGTATACTGAGAATTATCTTGGGTATGTTTTCTTCTGTTATGATCATAACTATCACTATATTTGATTGATTTTCATACGAAGGGATCCCACGTCAAGTCTGTCCAATCCAAACCCAATAGGTGCGTGTAACAATATTTTTGAATGTAACCAACCCCCACCAGATTGTTTTGGATGTCATTGCCCTTTCTTCTTATACTGTTGATGAAATCATGAAATTTTACAGCTATCATAATATTGACTGGTATATGATTTAAATACCAATTAACCTATGATATAGTTCACTGTTATAAATTACAATTTCAATGTACCGATCATATGCTGTGTTAATTTTTTGAGATCTTATCAACTTAATTCTGAGATGTCTGTGTTGTGAGACAATCAGACAATGTGCCATGATTCTTTAGTTCCTTTTTCATATCTTGGACATCATGTTGTTAAAATCTTCCTATCCCTTCTGTATAGACAATTTGGATTTTTGACCTTGATGCTGGAAACCAGTGGTGGGAACAAGTAGCAGGACCTCAAGTCTGAGTCCCAAGTCTTCACAATGCCAGAGTCCCATTCAAGTCGCCAGTTCATCAAATGAGTCAGCAATTCATGACGAATTCTCACAAGACTCAATAAATAGATCATCGCATTTGTGACCTTGTGAATACCAAAATCTACCATGCGGATAATTTCAACCCATCTGGAACAACATTGCATCAAGTCCAGTTGCTGCCTTGATTCCAGGTAAAATCTTACCTTTTGGTCATCTATCTAAAGTACAATGACTTCTGTACATGTTGATAGCACGCGACTTATCCGTCAAGAAATGAACTTTTAAATAAATCATTCTCTTGTTTGTACAAAAACCTGTTTTTCATAATAATATGATTGATGACTTTACACAGACATAAAACATCTAAAAATAGCTGAAAGTGGCCACCAAAACAATACCACAATATGTAACATTAATTTAAAATTGAGTGATCAATGTTTTCTCTTTGATGAACAATATCAATACCAAATTTACAACATTTATTGGCTTCTTTATGGTTAAGTAAGGTTGCTGGATTTGGATTGTTCTGTAGGTAACAGATAAATGGCAGTAACCCATAACATAACTAGAATAAAAATTTTAATAAACAACCCTAAAAGAAACAAGACACAGAACCCCCTATAATTGTGCACTTTTAAGTTAAAAGAGTATAATAGCATGAAAAATTAGCCAGCACTACATTATTAGCCCCGGTTAGAGAGAGAGAGAGAAAAAGTAAAGGGGTATTAGGTCACCTCCACACAAATTAGGGGCTAACATAAGGCCCAGTTGAACAGTTGACAAGTTGTATATGCTAGAAATTTAAATCTATATTTTTTATTTTTTTATTTTGTCAAAAATATTTTTAAAAAATTGTCAAAGGTCAATCAAACAATGACAGTGATTATTTATCTTCGGTAACATAAATAGTTGAGTTGATAAAATATTGTTTGATTAAAGAATGATTATTGCAAAACATTCTTCTTCTCTACACCTGCCGATAAGATGCACCAGATGACCTTTATAAGGTGTATTCAGTCTATATATCCACCATTTATTTCTTCAAGGTCAACTCTTATAGCCGGAGATATGAAACAACTACACCACTGCATTTACTTTCATTATCTTACTTATATAAATATTTACTTAAAGCTAAGAAACATGAAACCTGTTTCTGTCAATTACGTATTTTATTTTCATATTTATTTCTGTAATTGGATGGGTGTGCTTCATACTTGACTTTAATCCTATCAAAAAAAACATACCCAGAAATTTTATCATCATAATAAAAAAACATGTCAGGCAACTACTGGCAATAATAAATCTAACCAGATACGCATTAGACATGTTTATTCAACTGACTGGTTTTAGTTTATCTATTTAAAAAATCAGATAGAAAAAAAATATATATCCTCTTACTGAGAGAAGAACCTTTGAACACATAAATCCATGAATTTACAAAGGATAATGTAAATATTGTATCAACCTATTAATGAAATTAAATATAAAATCTTAAAGTTACTTTCTCACAAAAGTATGACAATTTTGGTATATATGGAAAGTAGAAAAATCCAATCTTACTAGAAAAATGCTGGATTCTCTGAAAACAACCATGGAATGCACAAAGGACAAAAATGTAAGGGTTCCCTAACCGGCAACTCGACAATTAGGGATGTGTGCCCGAGTGACGACAAAGGTTGCACGCGAAAATTGTGAGCGCTTGATGTATATGTTGATAAACTTTATAGTGAGCTTAAACGTACAGCAGTTTCTGAGATAAAAACCACAGAAAAAGACTTGGGCAGTGGATAATCTGAGAATTTAATTAGGCTTCGATATTTATAATAAATGGACAGCAATTAAAGACAACATCGTCGTTTGTACACAGGAAGGTATCTTTGACAAAATGTTTGAAACCAGCAATAAAATTCCAATAATCTTTGAATACAGATTAACTGATTAACATATGTAACTGATAATTAATAACAAATCTAGTGTTAATTATGGTTATTTAAATCTAAAAGATATATAAACAATTTAAAACTCATTTCAAACTTTTCAGTTATGATATGCTTTATTTTATAAAATTGCAAATAAATACATTTCTAATTGGTATTTGTGTTCCTCATCCTTATAATGCCATCTTATCAGTGTGAAAACGTCATTTATTAAATAATTGTCAAAAATATAGACAAAGATATATCCATGTTAGATAAATACATACATGTTATATATGAATTATCATTGACAACAAAATAACTATATATATCAACTTATTGTTGGGTTAAATAATCTGCCAAAAATGCTCCTGCTTTTTAGAATGTGACTTTCTTGGTCAATATTTACAATTATTTGCTATGATTTAAGTGAATTGAAGAAGTAATAAAATTAATTCTTTAAATTTAAACAAGATTGTATTAAAATGAAACCCAGCAGTTGTGTTCATTAATATCTTCTTCATGACACAGGCAGTACAAAGATAAAGGTAGTATAAAAATTGACCTATGACAATAGCTGTACATGACTATTATACCTTAATCTGACTTGTAAATTAAACAAACAATAAATCTACTTACCGCATGCTTAAACGAGGCACAGAAATCAAACATGGCTGACATTTTTATCAAGGTGTTCCACTGAATGTCTATACTTAGAGAGAAAAAATTGTCAAGTCAATTTTGACTCGGGTTGTTATTGCCATAATGTCTTGAGGCAATGCTGGTTATGGATAGGGTTATAAATCATGACAACCTGTGATATAATGAACACAGTTATTTCAAATAATAATTTTGATACAACAATAACACCACCGTAGAACGAGATTATCAGAAGTCTATTATTTACGTCAATATGAATCCTTCCAATGATCCTTTATCCTTATCGAGGAAAAAAAAATCAGTTATCAGTGATTCAAATTGCTGTTGACACGATTATTACAGCCTAATACTAGACAAGATATTCTTGACTGCTTACAGGCATACTGTTTTAATCTACTAACATACTGGATGATCGTGTCTAATTGTATTTCTGTCAGCTAGTTTGATTGAGTAGATAGATTAAGCAAGACTTTCAGCCATGGAGTAATATTATCCAGTAACATGCATGGTATAAATTAAATAAAATTCATAAACAGAAGACTGAGTAATCAAAAAAAACAATTAAGGTGAATGTTTGGTTTAAAAAGTCTTAAAGAATAATTTGGGAAGGCAATGTCACCAAGACCGGGAGCCACAGTGACTCAATGTCTCGGGTTCAATCCTTGTGTAGACCAAGAGAGTTCCTCTGAATGTTTCAGTGTGGTTTCACTTTTTGTCAGTGGTAAGGCCAAGTTGGCGCAGTAAAGTAAGATGTTAAACCCTATTTCATTTGGTCAAGAGGTGTGGTTTTGATTTCACACTCAAACATGATCAGGAGTAGGGTCGTCTGTCCAACCTCATGGGTTTTTCTCCAGGATCTCTGGTTTCCTCACATTTCTAAAGACTAAAATTGAACAATTGGTTCGTCCCGAAATAACCTAGTTTGTGTCAATTTTTTTTTCTCTCTATTTGATTTGTCACTAAGACCACAGCCCTATCTAGATGTGTATGACCTACAACCAAATGGTTGTACAGTTGTTAAACTGTAGGATTGATTTTCAACCTCTTTTTTAAATAATCATATAATAAATACTATAATCACCATTATAAATTTTTTAAAAGTCAGACGTGATAAAACAGTCAATAAAACTATAATGACATGTGACATATTAGATAAAAAAAAAATATTTAAAAGCTTTAAAGGTTAAAAATGAAAGACAGAGATATAAAGAAGTTCATATACATGTACATGTAGGCATATTGTACTTTTCATAACCAGCTTTTGATTAAACTGACTCTTCTCTCTTATACTTTGGAGTGACCAAAATTCATATCCATAAAATGTAATGAGGTTTAAGGTGCTATTTTTCTGCACCTACTGGACTCATGAAAACGACCATGCATTGTGCTGTGAAGAAATTTGGCATTGATAGCTGCCTTTTCTACATATTCGAGCTGTCATGGATTCTTTAATGTGCACACCACTAAGTACACAACTGGGAGTAGGTTTTCACACCACCCCAAGGACTAGATGCTTTTCCCATGCAGGTCCTCCTCCTGCATCACTGACTGTACTGACATGGGGGAAAGCAGGCTGGAAAATCCTGAGGAACATTCTGCTAAATGTGTCCGTATGGCTCCTCCATAAAACAAAGCAAGGAATCGTATTTTGAAATAAGATAAAAGTGGAACAATAACCATACCATATTGCAAAGTGAGTTAATAATGTATGTACGAAATGAAATGGAAAGAAGTTTATTGTCCTCTGTTTTGCCCTGACTGGGCTAATGAAGACGGACATATGCCATACAGTGTACTATGAGGGAAATTTTGCTCGGGCAGTGGCGCTATGGCCTCCTCGAATTCTAACTGCCCTGGGATCTTTTATGTGCACGAGAATGTGTACACGAGATCTCGGTTTTCCATCTCATCCTAACGACTATATTGAATTCCAACTGCCAAGTGATATTTTACATGCTCACCAATGTGTACATGGGAGCACAGCATATCAACCCATCCAAACTACTATGTTGTCCCTTGCCAGATCCTCATTTCTGCACCACTGACAAGGGGGGAACCATGCTGGAAAATCCTGATTAACTTTCTCGGCCAACGCATGGATCGAACAAGGGGACCTCCAGGTTAGCGAGCTAACGTCTTACTCACTGAGACACCATGGTTCCCACATCATGTGTGAGCAATGCACTACTTTTATTATGATATATGGTAATAATAGAGCTATGAATTATTGTAATATTTTCACACTAATGACTATATCTGATGACAACCAACTCGTAACTCAAACCTTTTATTACTCTAAGTCGTTTGATCAGCGAATGTCTCAAAAGTAAAGAGATTTGGATGAAATGTCAGCTCCTGATCCTGCCATTATCTTCATAAGTTTGTTACTTTTGAAACTTAAATGTTAAAAGAGCAGATAAAAAAGTGACCATGTTTTTCTTAAAGCTTCTTGCAATGTGGAGTGTTGAAGTAAACAATAATTCTGAATGAAAATTACTTGGCTATCTCTAAGTACAGGTCAAAATTAAATATTTTTGTTTGTACATCCTGTTTGTACTTAGAAAGAAATGTTTATTTTTGTATGTACCAATAGCTTCACATCCTGTCCTAGAGCTTATATCAATGCCATTTTTTAAAGAGAAGTAGACACAGTTTTCCATAAAAATTTCTCAAGAGTAACATAAAACACAATTCTTATGTCGACAATACTATATACCGGAAAACACGGAAAAACACCGGAAAACACCATGTTATACTGAATACCGGAAAAACACTAAATACTGTAAAACACACTAAATACCGGAAAATACCCTAAATAGGTAACCCAGAGACTGGCACCCTAAATAGGTTACCCGGAGCCTGGTCCTCTGTGTGTTAGGGTTAGGGTTAGTTTCTGGTTTATAGAATAACCCTTCTCCGGGTTACCTATTTAGGGTGTTTTCCGGTGTTTAGTGTGTTTTCCGGTATTTAGTATTTTTCCAGCGTTTTCCGGTATTCAGTTTAACATGGTGTTTTCTGACACCGGTGTTTTTTGGTATATAGCATAGCCCTTCTTATGTTGATTTGATCTCATGTGTTATCATACATGTGATCGTGACAAATTTTTAAGGCCGAATATCTGTTTTACTGGGTTTTGAATCTAATTGTATTACTTCTGTTGCATTGTTGTTTAAGTTTGTTCTATCTGTAGTTTTTTTGAGCAGTTATCCTACCTTGTCTGTTATATCAGAATATACATTTAACAGGAAAACAATAATCAAAAATTCATTTTAAACTTAGCTGAACTTAAAGAGGCATTGTCAGGGCCATTACGGGCCTGGGCATTGTCATTCAGGAAGTTTTTGTCAAAGTACAAAATAATTTTCGATTTGGCGTGACTACTTGTCACATCAGGTATATTCAAAATAGAATTTATTAAAAATTGCCACCAATCTGCCAATCTATCACTGAGATATGGCCATTTTAACTTTCAATTTACATATGGAAATTTAACACGCTCTTTCAAAATATCTTACTTCAAGTAGGGTAATAATGGCCAGCACTTGGATTTTTGATAATTAAACATACATTATGCAAGAGTTAAAATTCAAGTCAATCAGATAATAACTTTAGTCTCAAGAGCGTCTACAAGAATTATCGAAATGATCAAGGGTCAGAACTTTGGCAGTAATTATCAGAGATGGCTGAAAATCAATAGGATTCTTCATCTCATGACCATATAATTGACACTGTACAGATTTAGTCCCTAGACCTTGGGATGCCTGCTGGTCGGCGTGATGACAATGTACGACCACATTTCAATGTAGGCGTATAAAAAATAACATTATTTTTAAATCAAACTAATATAATCTTATTCTTGGAATTATTTTATCAATATAGTCTCACAAGAGTCCCACCATAAAAACAAGCATTTCGTCATCAGCTTTACAGAAATCTCTGATTTTCAAAAGTCACATTTAACAACACTGTATTTTACCATAGAAAAGAGTTAATGAATGTCATTTAAAGATAAAATTTCAGGTAATTACAAGCGTTAGTAGACCCTTGAAGATAAATGTTTGGCCGGTAGCAAATTATATGTTTTACATGAAACCTATGTACACTCTCTATAACTTTGTGTAAATAACAGGATTTGTCAAAAGTGTATGTATATTTAACAGTAATTTGCTGTAAAGTTATTTGATGTTTGACATACAAGTATTTTTTGCGAGTATATGCGATGCTTGTTGTGTAAGATGCTACCCAGATTCGAGTAAGAGAAAAACATGTTTATAACTCGTAACACAGCGTAACTTGCACTCAATTCAAACTTGCTTTTCTTAAAATAAGTGACATTTAATACTTTTAATCGAGAGACAAAAGTACTTAAAAGTTGACAGAACTGTCCACCCTAGCCACATTTTAATTTATTTTGCAAATTATTCTCCCTTTGTGTTAACTTGTTGACTAGTTCATTTGTTTCACTGTGTGCTTAGAATATTCTTTCTCTAATCCTTCTTTTAATAAAGCTTTCCACAAATAATATGCTAGCTTAGTGATATACTTTTATTGTGATTTAGTACCTTACTAGTCAAAACTTTATGAGTGTTGGCAGAAAAAAATATGTATAGACTTCCATGGCTGGTTTGCTCTGATCGTTAGTTGTGCCAGATAGAATACCTGGCAAGGAAAAGTGTCTAGTTATTCTGAATGTATGAAAAACTTTTGGCTGAAATTTTGGCAGTTGGAATTTCATAAAGGGTAGACAGAAACTTCTCTAATGCTACACTGCATGGCATGGAGTATGCTTATCTTTATTAACCCAATCGGCAGAGAAAAGCAGATCTTATGGTTGAAATCATGATTCTGTTTAACAATAAATAGTAATGGGCGGCATGCATGAGGCAGGGCATTTAAATTCCTTCTAGAAAATCTGATGGCACATCTGAATAATCAGTCTTGTTTTATTTTGTATAAGTTCAAGTCAATTTTCCTTCAATATTGTAACCAACATTTTTATAACATTTTCTTTATTTATTATTTATGCAACATAAAATATTACACAGCCTGAGGACTTTTAATCTGTAGCATGTCAATTACAAACAAAAACATTGACAATATCCACAATGTAATATTCCAACTGTTAAGAATCAAATTAATGTGATTTGCTTATCAAATGATAGTATAAAACAATGTACAGACTACTGTAGTTCAAATCTTGTTTGGTTTAATTATATAGATTACAGACTTTATTGCCCAGTCAAATTCCAACTGCCATGAAAGTTTATTTTAACATGCACACCAATGTGTAAACATAATTTCAGTTTTTTGTCGAATTGAAACGACTCAACACTGTTCTTTTCATCCTGCAACACTGATAAGTGGAGAGAGAGAGAAATGGGGTTTAACGTCCACTTGACACAAACTAGGTCATTTCGGGACTAGCATATGGTTTAATTTTATTTCAATAATTCGCTTGCGCGTAGGGGTCTTTAGCAGCGGGAGGAAACCGGAGCCCGGAGAAAACCCACGAGGTTGGACAGGCGACCCTACTCCTTGCCACGTACAACTGGGGATTCGAAACCAAGTCAGTTGACTCAATGACAGGCCTTATGATACAGTGCGCACATGCTAACCATTCGGCCATCCACCCCCCCCTCCCCCTGATAAGGAGAAACCATACAGAAAAATCTTAAGGTACTTTCTCGCACAACAGTGGGATCGAACCAAGGTCCTCCTAGTTAGTGAAATGAACCTTTAAATGATCTCTAACAAAGGATGTAATATTGATGTTGTAATATCTATCATACAAATATTGACAAGATATTATAAGCATTGTACATAATGTATTATACTCATCTTAATTACATCACTTTATCTAATCTTTAATCTAGGGATTAACTTCAATGTTTACAAGATAATTTTCAAATCCTGACCTCAAGGTGAATAGGTCACGGAGTTGCGGTTATTGAAAAGCCTATCATATTCACCTTTATACCTACACACTTATATAACGAAGAGTTGAATAAATTAATATCAGGTAAGCTTTAGATGAGAAGTATAACAGGTATTAGTTCTGCTGATTGAACAGTCTATAGGCCAGTTTTCTGACTCGTAGATCGTGAAATTAGTTTAATACCCAACACAAGTTCATCTCCTTTAATATAAAAGAAGAGCTCTACAAATTGCGGGAATGGCTACCTATTACTAATATATAATCAAACTACCCAAGTGTAAGAAAAAACATAATGAATTTTATCTTTTGACAAGTGGGATATAACATTTATTACAAGTAGAAATATTCAATATAATGGCTTTTTTTATAAATAATTAATGGTTTAGAAATGTTATAGAGAGAATCAAGAAGACCCTTTTCATTAAGAATCACTAAAACATGAATGAGTATCATGTAGTCTTTTGTAAATTGGGATTAATAAACTATTACAAATAAATATTAAAACATAATTTACTGTTTGTCAATAACAAATAAAGCTTTGAATATTCAGCGAGCTTTGAATGCATCTGACAGAGTAGGGTATAAAGCAGGGTTCAATTTAAGCGGTATTGCATTGCAAAAGGCGAATTGAATTGGTGGAATTGCGATAGAAATATTTTATTGATTAGCCAAAATTCCATTCCAAGAGTCCCAAGTGCGATTCATATAATCTGTAAAAAAAATCTAAGATTTTTATCAGAATTTCATTGTTGAAAACTGCTTCTGTTTTGAGTGGCAAACTCCGGGATACAATGTGGTTTCGAATTCACCAAACAATTTCGATTAGATTCCATTGCTTTCTTTGCAAGCGATCACAGAAACTTCCTTTTCTTTTTATCTCCCAGACAGAAATTTTTTAACCCCGTCAATTCTGTAAGGTACTGTTGGTTGCTAGGTAACTGAGGTGCTCGTTATGTAATCAGTATCTTTCCAGTACAATACTACTATGATTTTCTAATAGTATTCGTCATTTCGTCTGGGTATTCATGACTACCTTAGCCCGCGATCTTGCTTTATGGTACCTTGTACCTGGTAAATTGAAAATGTTGTCTAATAAAAGACAAAGTACAAGGATAAAATTGGCCACGGTCCATTTATGGATACATAAGAATGACAAAGGACGTAAGTTGCTGTCATATTATGAGTTAGAAACTGCTGGCATCGTTTGTCAAGTTTCATGCAAATTATGCACGAAAGATGAAAGTAAAATAAACAGTACACAGAACATCAACAGAGCTTTCATAGGCTAGTTGGAACTACAGGATTGGCACTCCAAGCAGACAATGTCCGCAAGCATCTAATTTCCGAACCCCACCCTATGGAATTTCTGTCATGGATATTATCTAAAAGGCCTCACTCTTTCAGTCATTCTCTAGAGCATCTATTGAAAATCTATTGCATATCAAATTAGAGGGACCACCTGCAAAAGGGTTTGATGCCATTGAATGTGTTGAAAAATACTTTCAAACATCAAGACGACCAAATACATTACCGGTACCTTACATTAAATGGATTTTGTCAATAAAAAAGAAAGTGGTTGATATAAACTAAAGAAGTATTATTAATGTTGTTTATTACACAGTTAAATTTTGGTGACATAAATCATTTCTCAGGAAATGCTATTCAAATTTTGAATTGATTAGCCAAAAAGTCAAATCAGTCCAAAACATTTCCTATTCAACAGTTTATTAAGACTAAATTGAAGCCTGGTATAAAGAGAGAGAGAAATAGGGTTTAACATCCACTAGGTCATTTTGAGACTAACATATGGTTCCATTTTATTTCAATAATTTGCTTGCTTGTAGGGGTCTTTAGCAGTGCGAGGCAACTGAAGAACCCGGAGAAAAGCCTGGTATAAACCTTTGGGCCTAAAATTACACATCTTGTGTTGTACCCTATACAATACTAAATCCAATATCCCATTGCTGTTTGCTGGAACAAAAGTCTGAATATTGAGAATTGTTCAAAATATTCTGAATATTGAGAATTGTTGAGAATAAAGTGAGAAAAACGTGATGCTGTAAATTCATGAATTAAAATGTATCTAATACTGTTACAACATGAGATTGATCCAGGGATAAGCGGTGTATTTAAAAAGGTAATGACTTAACTCACAAATAGTGTGTTCTACGATTTAATTTTGTGTATCTTCTTCAAATATTCAATCAAAATCAATTAATTTAAAGTTTATTTGATCATGTTGGGTGTAAAACCAAGTGTAACTGATGCCCCTGTGGTGAAATTACAGTCAACATTAGTGTGCTAAAGTTTAACCATGTAAAAAGAATAGGTCTTACATGTACAGGTAAATGTCACCATCCTTTCAAAGTCTTAACTAACACTAAAGTTCAACTAAAAATACACAAATTCTACATTCTTCTTCATTCTCAAAAACAACTTAAGTTTTAAGTACAAAAAAGATCAAAACAATAATAGTTTTAAAAAAAAAACAAAAAACAATATTGAAATCCTACAATTTTGGGGTCTCAAAACTTTATGCTATACTTTTCCAATATCACTTCGGAGTGAGAGAAAATCAGGACCAGGAGAAGTGGCAAATCTAAAAAAATCCCCAAACTAATGTGTACTTTTCATTTGAAACTAGACATGTCTTCATTAGCCCAGTTGCTGCAGAAAAGTACGACATTAAACTCCATTTCATTTTATAGCTGGCCATATCCACACTCTATGAGCAATTATTTCTGTTGATTGTATAACTTATCCAGGACATACTCCATATCACACAATGTTCAAAAATTCCTTGAGAGAGGATCGCTCACCACCCTCCCCCATGCAGTAGAAAACCCTGGCGCTGCCAGTGAAAAACTAATGTCAAACAAGTCATCCATTAATATTAATACACTTAAGTAACTGGAGAAACTTCCAGACATATTGGAAAGGTCATGAATGGGATGGTGGAAAAATTTGCAATTATGTAACAGATGAGACAAATCCCTTAAGAGATTTTTTTTTGTCACATTTTTTTTTTAATAATTGAATACCATTTTTTAGTTTACAAACATCATACAGCAATATAAAAGGCCAGATGGGATGAAAAAAATGTCAGAGACGTGAAAAAAAAATCTAAAAAGAAAGACTTCAGAATATCGATGCTTTTATTGAATGAATAATATCTGTCTAGGATGTTGGATGGTATTATTAAGAGTCGCCAGTTGCTGGCTTTTTATTTCATTTTTCGGTTGATATGTGTAGCAGCAAATCATAATCAACAACACAGAAGAATTAATCAGAATTGAAACGTTTAATCTGTAAAATTGGTTTCTGGATTATACCGGGGTTGACGTCTGTCGATGCAAGTGGCTGAAAAGATTTCATCCGATTTTCTTTCAATTTCATTAGCGTCTCAACCAGCATGTCACTTAAAAGGAATAAGCTTTCTGCTTTATTAATATTGGCTTCATTGTTGAATAAATTTTTGATAATTAATTTTGTAAGATATAGAAAGGCAGAGTGAAAATCAATAAGCACCTGATCACAGGACTGAAAAGATATGTTGTGTAATTATACTAACTTTAGTCATCCGTTTATCCTCGATTATTATCATCCACACAGGGGGCAAACAGCTTTAATATCAAAAATAATTGACAGATTCGATCAGAAAAACAGTTGCATATTCTTTTTAGTTTAAATAGAAAAGTTAAATCATGTGGAGAAATAAGACAAAAGAGAAGAATGGGAATCAAACTATTACAGACAATTATAATTTCAATGAAGGATTTGATTCATACTGTTCAAACTGAGGGAGAGTCTCACAATATTGCAACATAAAAGGCAGTTTATACTTATTTTTTACAGAAAATTTGGTATTACTTACTTTTAAAGAAGTGTTTAATATAGTGAGACCATTTCCTCCTATACAATTGTGCTTGATTTTTAATTACCTCTGTAACCAGTTTAAGGATACATGTTGACAGCCTCAAATTGAGTTACATGTGACAAAACATCATATGTCTTATAAAACTTTTAATTTTTCTTCCTAGAGAATATAATTATTAATTTAATGTCAAATCAAATTGTCACTCTTTATTATGTAAGTCATATCATAAACTGATTATAAAATCATTGTTACATAAGTAACCTTGAAAACAATGTGGGATGAAAATCGCTATTTCAATTATTTCCGTAGGAAGGTTTCACAAAGCTTAATTCAAGAGCCTCTAGATAAAAATACAGGAAATTGCGCAAATTGTACAATCATCAACTTCAACCTTGACCTTTATTCAAGCAAATTACTCATATCCATTGTAAATTCCATGAAGACATCAACAGGACCTACGATTGTGGAACTTTTTCAGACCTATGCTGGGTTTACGCTGGTGATAAAAAATTTGCAAATCTGATCCAAAATGATGTGTATCTGTTGTGTACATTGTAAACAATTGTCAGTGACTCCCACCTTCAGAGAGAGACAGTGAAATAGGGTTTAACGTCCACTCGACACAAACTAGGTCATTTTGGGACTAACATATGGTTTTTAATTTTATTTCAATAATTCGCTTGCGCGTAGGGGTCTTTAGCAGTGGGAGGAAACCAGAGGACCCGGAGAAAACACACAAGGTTTAACAGGCAACCCTACTCCTTGTCACGTACCCCACCTTCAGTGTTCAGATGATCAATATTCAGTCAGTTAATCTGACAGCTTCAAATTCAAAAACGATTTACTGACAAAAAACAATATTATATTAGAGAAACTATGGATCTTTAATTTCCGGGGGTCTTTTTTTTCAATTTTATCCACATCATATTTAAAATACCGGAAAAATTATATTTGGCTGTAAACAAAAAATAAAATTTTCACATGGTTTGTGGCAGAGATGCTTTGTCTAAAAGAACAGCCATTAAAGTACATCAATTAAGTACCCTACAAGCTGTGATCTGTGATCTCTGGCTCCATAAGGTTTTGACATTACTTATTACTAATGAAATGATTTTTCTTGAGTCATAAGAAATATACAATCCTAGAGAGGCATTCAGCAATTGATTTATGATATTATACTGAAACTATTCTTTAAATAGTTTTGATCTTTTACAAATTTACTATTGTCTAAGTCCAAGTTGTAGTATTTTTTTTTTTTTTTTCTTGTTCATTAAAAATTGTCTTATGCATGGAATACCAAAAACTCCACTATTCAAATTACCCTCTATGTACTTTCCAAATAGGGCAGACTTAAACTTTTTGTGACAAAATAATTATTTCCATCCACACCAGACTAGAGCCACCATTTTTACCACAATAGTTGAAAGATGATGCTTCTTTCACAACTTACACAACAATATCATTTCAACAAATGGGCAATAAAAGGAAACCCATTTTTTTTAGATATTTGATACAACTTCATGGGCGGTCATACAAACCTCAGAGCCAAGGGCTAGCTTGTCATTGGACACATGTTATTAAATAAAGATTCATGTAACACATGGATATTAAAGGGACATTGTGCACCCATTAAAAAATAATTCAAACTCTTGGGTATTTTTGGGCAACACTACTGCAAAAATGTTAGCAATAATTGACGCTTATCAAATAGCATATCAAAATTCCTGATGGGAAAATCAGGTGACTTCTTCAATAGCTCAAAAAAGCCTGCCACGTCACTAGGCTTAGCTGCACTTGACCTGGAATTCAACTTTTTCTGCTAAGGTTTCCCTTTTGATGAAGGAGGTGCTGGGTTCATACTTTTGCCCGCAACAGCATTACGGTGCTTGGTAAGTAAGTTAGGTTTACTAATACTAATCAAGAAATTGTCAGATGCCTCAGTGATTACACTGGTTTTATCTGATTTTGTATAAAACCCAGGCGACGCCATGACAGGTTGCGCTTCGATCCTCATGAAAGAACGAAAGTTGAGAATGATCTAAACCACACACAAAAAATTTTCTGCTGTAGCGGATTTCCGCCAAAACTAGGTTCACTAAACAAACCAGAGGGTGAAAGTGCTAACTAAAACGAGTGAATAAATTATTGTCATTAAAATGATGATCAAATAAACAGAATTATCTACTACGTGACCACGCTCTCGTGGCCAAACGAGCTACTGACGACCACGTGACATACAGCTAATCTCATAGGATTCCTGCTGAAGGATGATGGGATAGAATTGCCGCTTATCTTATCTGACTCTGTATTTCCTCATTGACACATTTGTGGTTATTTCCCGTCTACTTAAATTTCAAATCTTAGAAAATATGACAATCTTGAAATAAACTGATACAAAAATTATTTTCTTAAACAGAATGTCTCTTTAAAGTTTAAAGGTTAGTTAGATAATTTGATCTGTAGAATATGATGCAAAACATATTAAACTTTCATACCAAACATAAGACGGCTTGTTATTGAAGACAAAGAAACGTCTTATTTTTTTCTTGATATGTAAACACAAGGGAAATGTTTTATCATGCAAAATCCTTACTTATGAATCACAGCACACATACTCAACAAAAAAACCTTCAACAAAAATCTCTTTTATAAAGTGATAAGCCTATCATATAATGTTTATTTTAATTTACTAGGGGTTTTACTCCAGACCTTATGTAATAAAAGATCTGTAATAGGAATAAACGGGGAGGGCTATAGATGTCAGATTGGGACAGGATACAGACCTATTTTCAGTAAGCCGACACCAATGGTATGTCACACCGGCTTAAATTGAATTCCATTGTGGAAAAATTAGAAATGTCAAAAGCTGCTTAATGTTAAATGTACATTTCAACCATTTTTTTAATAATATAAAAACAATATCTAACAGTTAAAACTGTAGTGAAATTTCCTGATGTTACACCGAGAGTTTTATCTCAGCATGGCAGCCATTTGTTGCAATGATTTCATCGCTCAATTGACTAATTTTAAACAGGGTTGTTCTCTCTAGGGAGTAGACTGGAAAAACAGACATTCTCACTTGATAATGATGCAATCTTTTTCAGCATTTCCAGGAGCCTACTATTTTATATAACTAATAACAGAGCCTATTTTTTAATGTCAAGTAATGTCTCAATATACAGGAAAGCCATGTACTGTATTTGATTTCTGTATACTTGTTGCTATATATCAAAGTAATACACAAGTATATACATGTACAAGTATGTTGATAATATGTAATACACAAGTATATCTATAATACACAAGTATATTGATAATACACAATTGTAACTAATACACATATAATAGTAATACACATATATATTAGTAGAGAAATACTACTACTACTAGATACAGGGTTACAAATATGTTAATACACAAAGTATTAGACAAGCCTGTTAATAATCCGTATACAAATATGTTAATACACTAACTACCATAGTGAGTATTGCAAATCATAAAAATGAACATAATAGACCATTTCTCTCCAGGGAATATCTATATCAAAGCAGATTTAATAAAAACTGGTACGTTTCTTTTTCAAGTAAATGATAAATCATGATTTGAAAGACAACATTTAAAAACATTTTTTAAAAGTCATAATTTTCAAGACGATACATCATCTGTAATGTTTTTCCGATCTTTATGAAACGTGTTTATTTAAGCGTCAAAGATGAAGACAGACAATAAATTAAAACACAACCTCGCCCTTTCTAATCATCAGTGATATTGATTAACAGATAAGTTCACAAATAGACCAGTCAAGTAAATAATTACTTATTTAGCGACCATAGTCTAATGAAGCAGAAAGGATTAATAGATAATATAAAATAATAGCGCCAGTCTAACAATTAATGGTCACCCTTCAATGATATTAAATAAAGACTGTATTGACCGTTTCCATATAGGTATTTCTCAAATCTTTAGTGTATTACTCCCTGTGAACTTGGAATTCACAGGAATCACTAACTCCGGTCTCCCTATGTCAAGATTTATATTTCATTCAAACATAACCATTAAATTCCTATATATATTTCAATAAGAGATTGTCAAATTATATTCAGAAAACAGTTTGAGGGGAGTAAGAAGTGAAGGTTAGTGCAATGGATATTTTATTGTACTTGACTTTTGCTTTTTCATGGTCATGTTATGCACTATGGGCCTTGGCCCTTATTTAAATGGCTATAACTGAAATGCAAGATATCGGTAATCAAACAAATTTTTGTCTTACCTGTTCTGTAGAACATATATCCAACTCTTCGTCTAACATATTGAGATCAAAATCTGAAAAACAAAATGAAAAGTTTGTAATACAATTTGATTTGGCTCTAGTTTTGTACAAATGGCTCATAGGTGTCTGGCTGACACAAAATGTTACAAATTAGATTTTATGTCTTACAATCCATAAGAAAGAACAATATTTTCAGGTAAATACAAATTTAAAGAGTCTACCAAAAATTAAATTAACTCCTGAAAAATACATCTTTAAAAAGCATTTTAAATGTTTTTTTGCTGGGTTTTCTTTCTACTGTTGTCATGTATTACATCCTACTGTAGTCATTTTAATTAGTCTGTCACTCATAAAAGCTCCACAGAAAAGATCTCTATGATAAGCTTTATCCAAATAGATGAACAAATACTCTATTTCAAAATCTGTTTTATTTTTTACTTTTTTTTTGCAAACTTCTAAGTTACAATTTTCTCTCATCTGATCTTATCATCAGACCATTCTTACCACTTCCCAATTTTGACGCCTTTTTTCTTGCATTTTCTCAGCTTGTTATCTGGGAGATGAAATGATAACAGCTAGTGAATGATGAATGAAACAACCGCCAAAGTAGTTTATCTAAATTTCTGAGACTCTAAATGTGCTTCTGACGAAAGCCAGTTTACAAATGGTAGTGTTTTTTAGTCAGAAGATTGTAGGGTTTACAAGCCAGGGTCAGTTACTTACACACTTACCCTTCCACTTGCCACCTGAACCGCCCAAATCTAGTGCTTATTAGACTGCTGCAAACCTCTCTGAGTAATGTGAATATCGGAGACACCTCCCAAAATATAATCAATTATTTAAATGTGTATGTTGATTTCCCAATTTCAACATATTTAAAGAAAATTTACAGCTTTTCTAAATATCTGCTTCTTGTCTTAAAAATAAAGATAAATTTCGGATGGTTTCAGGCTGTCCAGGGATATAATCTTTTTTCAAGGAACCAGGGTAATCAAATATTTAAGTGTGCTATGAATTTTACAACTTCAACATAATTAAACAAAAAGAACATTTTCTCTGTTCTAAAAATCTGTGTCTTATCTTAATAATAAACACACTTTTCTGGCAGTCTGTCACTGTAACTATATATTAATGTAATGGAATTAATTAATACATATGTTCTTAAACCAATCCTGTATATCTATATCAGCCAACACACCTATTCTATGCAACCGATTACAGATAAAGCCAATATGTAAAAAAAATTTGCTTATTGTCATGGCACCTACCAAACTATAAATAGCTAAAATGGCAGCTTTTCTTTAAAATTTTTTACTTTTTTCATCTGGCATTGATAAGCAAACACAAGTTCTCGTTGTCATAACAAAACAATTTAACACCTGGATAAAAGTAAATACCCCAAAAGTTTTCATCCCAAACTTTTTACAGTACTAAAATGAAAATGTATCCGAATCTCAGCCTACAAAAATATCAAACTCCTACCTTTGTTAGGACAATAAGCAAACTATTTTTTAGTGATGACTTGCTAATTCAAAAGGCCAATTCTGTCATCTGTTTTGAGGATTTTTTATGCCAAGAGAAATTCAAACCAGAATTGATTATTTACTTCTTGTGGCAAGTGACAGACACCAAAATAGATTATTCACAAGTATCATCATGTTTTTGATTTCTACTCAAGTCTTCGTGTCAAGCATTATTAATTGAAAGATCATTGAAACAGGTACAAGAACATTAAATTACACAGTTGTGCTCAATTATTCCCTTGAGAAAACTGGTGTTGTTTGTCGAGTAATTTTATTCACAGAATGTATAACGATTAAACCAGGTGATTCTCCTCTACAACTTCTTAAAATTCTAAACTTGATTTAAACAATACTTATTCAAATTAGATCGATGTTAAATGCACACATGGTAATATACAAAATGTTTTTAGCACTATGATATTTAATATTGCCTAAGGTACCTATATGTAACATATCATTTATTGTCAAAGATATATTTTTATTTAATTATTACATATATGTGTATTAAACAAGCACTTTATTAAAAAATATTACAAATATTGTTACCGGCATTAACATATCTTTATAAATAAATAATATCTAAGTATGTGACATACAGTAAAATCTGTATTAAGCAGCCACACAAGGAAATTTTCATGACTGGCCTCTTATCGGGAGTAAACTCTTAAATAAAATCTCAGTGTTTGTTAGTGCTGACATCAAGTAAATTTTACGCTTGGGTGCATTATTGGGAGCAAACATCAATACTTGCATCGGTAAATTTGGCTGTCGCTGAAACTTGCTTAGAACGAAAATTCTTTGATTCAAATCTCTGATGTATCTTCTGTAAACGTGTCATTTTGTACCAACATTGATACTACTGTCTACCATGGTGATGTATTCGATAATATTTTTTAATTTTATTTATCAAAAACACACATGTCCAAAAAACCATCGCTGAATTTGACACCGATTTTCAGGGGGTGTTACTCTTATATAATATAGAAGGCACCAAAACTTCTGTTTAGCAACAAAGTGGCAATGGAAAATGGATACTAAATGATCGTGACAAAACTCGGCTTTGACAGTACTTTTAGTTCATTAAATCAGTATCAAATAGTGTTTCGTTAGGTGTGAAAACAAAAGATTAATTAACAGTTATTCCTGGGTTTATTGTTATTTTCACAGTTCGTTTTACCTGATCAGTGGGGGAGTAGATAATTAACTATTAATCACGGGATTAGCGGAGGTGCTACGAAGTACGACAAAATGGTATCATTCAACAATGGCCGTTAAATAAGCGCTATTTTCCTATATTTATTAGTAAAATACATGTAGTGACCACTGGCCGCGTTAAAGGAGTGACCGTTGATTAAAGAGATGGAACAATAGAATTTCTACCGGGGGAATTTCTTGTGACCACTTACAAGGAGATGTCGCTGAATAGGAGTGGCTGTTCGTACAGATTCTACTGTAAATGTAAAATTTTGTTTAATGTGTATATTAAATAATTTTCTACAGTAATTTACTGTTAGCATTAATATTGGTAAAAATAAATATTGATATAATGAATTACACTATATTGAATGTCAAATTATACTAAAATTAGAATTGAAAAGAAATAATCTATTTCATAGATTATTTTACTATTATTAGAAAACAATAAATTAATATTATAACTAAACTGTGCACAAACTGTTTTTATTACAATGCAAGCAACATAAATATTGCATTATAGTATTACTTTATATTGAAATTGAAACTGTATAAAATTAGGATCAAAAAGAAATTATCTTGTTCATAGATTATTTTACTAATATTCGAAAACAATAATTATTGTTACTACACTGTAGTAAAAACACTGTTTATTGCAACCACCATGGACCTTATAATAAGGTATTATAAGGTCTATGTAACAACATACCAAACGTATATGAATAGACATTTGAAATATCTACACATGTATGACTCTCCCCTACATTTTCTACATCTTTTTTTTTTTTTTTAGGTTAGAGTTAACTACGCATGGGTAGCCTCAAATATTTTATTCGGTTCTTGCACGCTTTCGATAACACTGTCACTGTCTGACCACGATATTTTCCTAGGAATTTAACTTGCTGGGTACTGCACATGCTCAAAGTGAGCTGGAGCCGGGGTTTTTGAGCCAACCCGTTCAGACAGCCAAGATGAACCAGTTTAAAATAAATAGCCTTCTCGAAGACAGATCGCGAGCTGGGGCTTTTAAACTGGTTTTCTGCCCCACATTTGCATTCAGACGACAAAGTTAAACTGGTTTAATGATCCCCAGGGTTTTTAAACCAGTTCAACTTAAGCGTCCGAATGGGCTATCAGACAGTCAAACTATGTGTATCTTCTGTAAATGTATGACTTTACATTTTCTGGATCTAACGGCATCATATTTTTAATGTACAGAGATGCATCTTTCACTAAATAAACTGATATGACATCTCATATCAACTCAAACTGATACTTTGTTTTTCTATACAGATGGTAGGTCATGTCCTGTTAAATTTATTGCGAAATATGTTTTGTGATTATTTTCATCTCTTATTAATAGAATATTAAGATGATAAACTTAGTAGTCAGTTCACTCAGCTGTCTATTTTTTGTCTGAATCTATTTCAAAATAGCACTTTTGTGGTCAACTGAGCACTGAGTTGAAATACCCTGTCCTGAAGGAATAAGAACACAAAAGGCATTAAAGTCATAATTCAATAATAGTGCGACTATGTAAATTTACAAACTAGAATGCCAAAGATCATAAGTCTTTTCGTTGTGAAATACTAAAGATATATAATGATTTCCTATTTAAGGATACCCTAAGAAAAAGATGATACATTGCCAGTAGCACTAGGACAATGCATGTCTAAAAATAAGGTAATGGCCACCCAACTAATGTACAAGATTTACTGCTTATCACTAGATCTATCCCATAATTTGATTAGATAACACCATTTTTTTTTATGGAACAATGTCCTAGCAACCTCAGTTTTCTCCTTCATGCAACACGTCATGACATCATTGAATTATAGGATTTAAAATTTGGATCAAACTGGAAGAAATGTCATTGGTAATAAGTTTTCATGAATCACATGGTAGTCAAGGTTACTTTTAAAGATCAATTGCTTTTGATGTTGTTAGGTATTCAATCACACATTGTTCAACTAAATCAAACCATACAAAGCTACGTCTGTCAATCTCTTGTATTAATTTCACATTCAAGTGACGGAACATTACCCATTCAAATGAGGGGAGAATTGCAACGCAGACTATAATATTAATTTTCAAAATTACTCAAATTCATTTCAATCTGTCATTCGATGCTGATATTGTTATTTGTAGTGAAACTGTAATTTTCTCAGTATTTTAATTAGTAAATTTAATTTCAAATTTTAATTTCGATCAACCCTATTTTTTCACAAAGCTTTTAAAATTTTGAAATCATTTTTAAAGATTAATACCAGGTGCAGAATGTAAAATTATCTTATCATTGACATGCTCTCTCATTATCAAAGAAACTTAGGTAATGTTGTACCAGTAGCCGCATATACGTAAAAAAAAATGTAACTTTGATACAAAAACTTTCTTTATAATCTTTTGTTATGTTTAACACAGTTTGGCGTAGAGGACATCTTGACATCGAATGTCTATTCAATGGACTTTTAAAGTAGGTTTACTTTATGCAACTAAAAACATTTGATAACTTGAGATATGGTAAACCCTTTCATTGCTAAGTTTGGATAAACAGTATCAAATAAAACTTTCTAAGAGTTTTGAATTCAAACAAGTTTTTTTGAATAAAGCTGCCTTGCTTTTCAAACGCTGTCTAAGCTATCTGGTTTATATATAATGAGTAGGACTTTAATTCATCAAATATTACCCCCGCTTACAGGGTAAATATCTCTTAACCTCTTACAGTACAACCAACAGCACACAACCGAATTCCTTCTCTTTCTTTTTGTATCAATGAATGTGAAAATTCAAACAATGGAATCAACGGTATATCTACCTTCTCAAAGAATTTTAAATAGCTTTGTTATTACAAGGTATACATGGTGATAATGTGTTGCGTAGAAAAGCTATCTGAATAGAAGCGATTATAAACGTTGAATTACATGTCGTATTGTTACCAACAAATAAGGGAAAGCCTACTTGTTGCAAAATAAACATGCTATACAAAATACGAAAAAATCTTGTGCATGGTTTTGTAACTTTATAGAATTTTTGTCTTCAACAATATGCAATGTACATGTGTTATGAACCTGTCCTTTGTATGGTATAAATGTTTAGGCTGAGATATTCTGTTTCATCAATATCTTTATTACACCAACAAAGGTCGCTTTAAGTACAGAAATTTGGTGCTTAATGTCCCATCAACCTTGGTCATTTGAGACTATGCAACAAGGTATTTTATTTTTCATGATTGTCTATGAAATGCAAAAAGAAGTCTTGCCATGGCACTAGATGAATTTCTTTTAATGTATAACTTTGTACAACACAGAAATTTAATTGTTTTATCCAGATGACACAACTCTCTTTTCAGATCAGTGGGCATCACAACCAGTACCGTTGATAAGTGCTCCAAGGTCCTTTTCTAGAAAAGCCCTCAACATTTAGCTCAAGATCTAGACTAGCATCATAAATTAGTTCTTCAAGATCTAAACAACAGCATAAATCATTTCTCGTAGATCTAGACTAACAGCATAAATCGTTCCTCGAAAATCTAGCCTACCACCAGCATAAATCATTTTTCAAAATCCCAATTTCATCCAAATTCTCCAGAACAAAGTCCATCCTTTTAAACTCCTGTTTCTTATCTTATCACCATTATCTCAGAAATTAAATTTATTCACTCTAAAATTATTGAGTAGATACAGTGTCAATCAGTCTCTCTGCAAACTGAATTTATTATTTATATCGATTGTTTATCCCTACTCAGCTTCATATAGTGCCATAATTGCAGAATGTGATAACCATGAAAAGCAAAAGATGGAAATGAACGACTTTAAGAAAGTGTCAATACCTACAACTATTTTTGAGAAAAAATTGAACATGTGAAGATGAGTTTTTTGAAAAGGCAAACATAGATTTCCTTTTTTCATACAGTCTCCTGAAATCTACTTTAGTTGGATATATTTTAAGGTTACATTATTAATCCAGTTAAATAAATAATTATATTCAATCTGAAAAATCTAAACTTCTATTCTCAGCTGAATTATTGTAGGAGTATTTTATTAAGCCACAAGTTATAAACTGCTAATAACCTAGACATTAATCAATGCATAGGGTCAATGATCTACATCATTATTAAACTTTCTAACCAACATAGGTATTCTATACATCTAAAATAGATACACCCACATGCACAGTACACTCATATATAATTCTGTGGATAATTACATTTAAGTATTAAAGTTCATGATATAAGCTGAATGTCAATGAATGTATGTACAGATTTAGTCATAATTAAAAGGCAGTTATATAGTAGGTATTGACCTATGTTATAGTGTATGAAAGTGTGTTATGTATCTATTAAATCAGTGGGTATAATATAGTAACTCACAGCTTGTTTCAACACTAAACTTACCCGATTACACACTTATATATATGTTAATACTTGTATTTTATAACCACTCAATACTTTTTTGGGGTCAAACATAATAGTAAATCTTTATAGCCGACACGAAATTGAAATGAAATTTGACGTCCCACTGTTCTGCCCCGACTGGGCTAAAGTAAACAGGCATATGCCCTATAGTGTGCTATGAGAGAAATTTTGCCAATGTTTACGTGTACGCCAATGGACCTCAGTTTTCCGTCCCATACGAACAACTATCCACTTTCCCTTGCCAGGCCCTTGAACTTTCTTGGCCAACACAGGGATCGAACACAGGACCTGGAGAAAACCACGATATTATATGCTTCCAACCATAATCCGTGCCACAGACGCGATCATCCATTATGATCAGCAATGTAACACTTTAAGACGACCAATAATACTCCCGCACCTTGGTACTTTAAATTACCAGTAACTATTTTCACGCCTTTAGAATTTTACATTTAATTTAAAATTGTGGTGCATTATTTTTATTGTAAAAATAATTGAATTTTTGAAATAGCAGATTCCTTGCTTTGTCACCAAGTAAGTACGCAACCATCTTTTTATACAACTCACGCAATACCCTCTTTTTTCTCTTCAAAAAAAGCTTTTTATGTAGTTGTTGGAAATCAGTGAAGTGGGTAAAAGTGTCAGTTTTACTGAGTAATACACCAAGTCTCACATCTTTATGACATGAACACGGATTGTTTGAGTGATGATTACCTGAATGTGTCGGCCATATTTCTTGTATACACCTATGCGATTGTTAACACAAATCGTGAAAGGAGAAACAGGTAAAGAATACCATTAAACGTTACACTCCAGTGATTTAGAGGTTGTCATATCTTGAGGCAGTTCTCAAAGAACACCATTTTTCTATGTCAACAAAGTGAAGAAAAGCTTTTTTGATCTTTGATAACGTTTAATGGATGGGGCCATCCTTCATTAGAATATATAACGATTACTACAAATGAAAACATCTAAGTAAGGATCTTTAAATTGTAAAAACCCTTTTATCCAATAAATAGAAATAACAAAACTTAATTTCATACACAACATCAAAATAGGCGACTTCTTTGGAGGAAGAATTAAGAAATTAATTGAGGTTTTAAATTTCATGACATAATGTTCATACAAATTCAGTTATTATATAAAATATGAAAGCAAATATATAACCATACAGAATATATTTAATATAATCCTGAGACATTGAATATAAAGTAGGAAAAAAGTTAGTGTAATAACAGAAAAAAGAGAAATGAAATGGGATTTAACGTCCTACTGTTCTGCTCCGACTGGGATAATGAAGATGGGAGAAAAGAGAGAAAATACACTTGACAGAATTTATTTATTTAATAAGGAGACACTAATTATAAAGTAGCAATAAAGTGGAATAACAGAAAAAGGTGAGAGAAGTAGAGTTTAAAGTACACTGACACAAACTAGGTCATTTACAGATGACAAGTTTTAATTATTTCACAATATGTTTATATATGTAGTATTTTTTCCAGGTAAGTTTTCATAAAGATATGACTGATCAAGATACAATCAAAAGTATAGTTTCAAGTACAAATGGGTTAACTGACTTGGTTACTTTTTTGGGGCATTTATTTTTTTTAATTTTACAGTCAACCCTCCCCTTAAAGTAGCTAAGTCTCTAAATCAATATCATCCGAAATCTTCGACATTGAAAACATGAATTATTTGTCAATTTAAATCAACATTGATGTTGTGATCTTACCGGGAAAAGATGGGCTTCTGATATCCAATATTTAAGACAAAATAAACATTTTACCATTGACATTCAACAAGTCATGTCAAACGGTGACGACATATTCATATCGGGAGAGTATGCACAATAAATACTATGTAGACTAGAATAACCAGACGCTAGAAATTTTCATTCGATTGAGACTTCAGACATATTTCGCCGAACGTAACTGATATGAAATTAGAGTAAAAATGGAAACGATTGAATGTAAATCAGTTTATATATATTCCTATTCGATTATTATATGCGTTACGACCCTTTTGTGTCAATTTCTAGGTCCAAAATATTAGCGATTTAGCTCCTTTAAATGAAAGAAATATTTCAAGTGAGGAGATATGTCACGTATTGCACAACATAAACAAATGATCTTATTATTTATAGACTAAACTTAGTTTTTGTCAACTTTCAAATACAAGTTCTGATACATAAATAATAAATAGTGTGTAGCAACACCTTTCCCTGATCTTTGCTATACTGTGTTCCAAAATGCTTCATATACTTTCATCATTCAAAAAATATAAAAATATTGTTTGTCTTTGTTAAAATTGTGTTCCAAAGGCCCAAAATGCACCAATTGGTTTCACCATTCGAACATCAGTAAACCAAGGCTTTAAACAAGAATTTGCATTTAATTTTCAAAACAACCAACATAGACAAACACATTAATGTTATGAGGAAAAAATTGTACGTACTGACACAATTCCAGCAAAATTTGCTATATATACAAAATTCATATCATACTAAAATGAGGCTCAATCAAGTTTTTTGTTCTCAATCAAATATCACTTCAGTGATAACAATAAGGGCATTTCAATGAAAATAGACAGTTCAACCCTAACAAATCCCTGTTCAGTTTGACTATACAACATAGGTTTTCACAATGACTTCTATTCTTGTTGACAAAATGACAGAATGTGAGGGTATTTTAAGGTTCTTAAGGTATTTATCTCGGGAAATGATCGTCTTTAGCCGCCCTCTACACAACGTGAATAGAAATAAATTGAAGTTTTTATAAGAGAACAAGTGTTATTGTGATACAGGAGGACATTAAGGACGTTGTACTATTTCATGTCACACCAGTGCATGCTGTGAATCACGCAGTCGATCCAATCTAATTTTACAAATTTCTTTACAATAAAACTTGTAGCCTAGGGGTTGAGGATTAGAGAAGAACCAGTTTAAACAGTCAGGGGTTATTTAATATCATACTTTATTCTTTTCTTTTCATAATTTCAAATTGTTTGTGTAGGGAAACATGAAATACACAAAAATACAATCAGAAATGAAATCAATCAATTTCCGTCTCTTAAACACTTATTTTGAGACTAATAAGGTCAGTTTCCATTAAAGAGAGTGGTCACAGCTAATCTGTGTGAAATTACTCAAGTGTTCATTAAAAACCAGAGGCCTGACAGTGACTTAGAATTTAGATTAAGTGAGATTATTGTAAAAAATAAAATAAGATTTAATATTGATCCAGACTGAAGAGATTCTATATTGATAACAGACATAGACAAAGCAGATTCCATATTGTTCCTTTTATCCAGATTGAAGAGATTTTGTATTGTTAACAGATATAGACTTATCCAAAATGAACAGATTCGGTACTATTAACAGAATGTAGATTAAGCAGATTCCATATTGTTCCCAAACAAATTGTAGATAAAAACTAAAGACAGGAGAGAATAGAGGGGGATGTTGATTGACGAAGGAATTTATTATGTCAACATTAGTTAGTTATATACTGAAGTATCTGTGTCAAACTAACCTTTTATAACATTACAATCATTTACATACAATATGCAACCCTAATCTCTATACTCTTTAATACATATCTTTTACATATACTGATTAAGATACAGCATCACCTTAAGGCATTCAAATCTTCATGCTATCCAAAGAATTTGACCTATTTTTTTTTTTTATGGCTTTACATATTTTTATCTGTTAAAGTATGTATGTATTTACTGTGTTGTTGCTAGAAGTTCCCCAGAAGTTTGACTACCCAATTAGAGGTAATGTTGCCAGAAAATGGAAAGTATGCCCACCTCAGCTTTTTGTCTGAGATGTCCATAAAGGCTATCACCTTTGTATTCTTTTGTAATACCAACAGGAGCACTTACAAAAAATCAAAACTGATTAAGGGCCACAAAACAACCCATGATGAAATTATCAGAAATAGTTAAACTTTGACAGATTTCTAGCACTAACATAATCAAATCAGTACCAGTAATCTGTTGATAACTATATCTCTTAAGAGCTATTGCAAATAATTAAAAGTCAATAAGACAATAAATCTAGTCTTCAGAGCATCCACGAGAATTTTCTAATCAATCAAGAGACATAACTCGAACAGCAATTATCAGAAATCTTTGAAAATCAACTGTTGTCTTCATCTCATAAAGATAAACAATGTGTATAAATTTCAAGTGATCATGGGCCATAACTTTAACACTAATTGCCAGAATAAGAACTAGCAACGTTAGTCTCATGAAATAAATACAGTGTCTAAATTTCAAAAGATTTCAGATGATAACTTTACCCTCTAGAGCATTCACTAGTACTTTTCTACGTGGGCATATAAAAGCTAATACAATTACAAAACCTGAAGTCTGGTTTTGAAGGCATAAAGACTGCATTAAGTATTCAGTTCATCAAGAATCCAATTTAATAAAGATACCAGAGCAAACTTACTTCTACAAAAACAACAAATCATCATTATTACTTAATAAAGCACAGATTATAAATTATTAACTAAAAAATGACCACAGTTGATTAATATTGACACTTTATGCCTAGCAAATTTTCTTCCACAAAGTCAACAAGGTAAATGAAATACAGAGAGGATGGATTGTCACTAATGATACTGTAACAGTCCACAGGTAAAAAGGTTGTAGGGAGGATAGAATTTGATAGAGGAACACTCTCCTTATGAAATTTAAACAGCCTAACAGCATTATATTATTCAAAGAAAATTTTAATGTGTGTCAAACATTTGTAAAACTTTTTCATTGGAAACACATTAAGTTTGGGTACATTAACTACTAAGAAAAATATCTATTCTGTATCTTGATTGTTGATGAATATTTAAAGCTAGTAGTACAAATTTTGTATGTGATTATATAACAATGAACATTCATTTTAACAGATATGGTGAGTCTATAATTAATTTGAACAATTTATCAAAAATCAATTAAATATAGACAGGAAGTTTATATATATATATAAAGTACAAATTACCTTCCACTTGTTATTTCCTTTATTTTCTTTTGTTATGTGATTCATCAAAGATGGCCTCTTGTGACCTTTTAAGTGACCAAAGCCTTTTGGTGGAAGGTAATCAGAGATAAAAAGAAGTGTCTAGCCATGGTCTACATTCCTCCCTATATAACACTTTTTACTGTTGCAGATAAATCGTGGTAATATAATAAACAGGAATACCTAGACACATTCATCAAACTAAGCCATTTCTTTTACCGTTCATTGTTTATTAATAGGCAAAATATTTCAAATTTTCATCAGTGGTCAAGACGCTATACTGTTATGAATATGTAATAAGCCCAGAAGAATCTCATACTATATATAGTCTTTTATGATATCAAATAATATATCAACGCAAGTCAGAAAGGTAAATAAGGCTCTATCAATCATTCTTAAACAACCAGAAGAAATAAAAAGATGATAACTTTTCAAAAGTACATATAACTTTCATCAATATCTACCAGGCGTTATTGCAGTAGATATATGTATGACTAATCATCTTTCAATAATTACCAAACAGGGATCTAATTTCTATGTTCAAATTACATTGTTGATTGGTGAGGTTTTGTCAACACCCGTAGGTATCTTCAAGACATTGGAAATGAAATGGAGTTCAACTTCCAACAATTCTGCTTAAAAAAGCTTAATGAAGATGTATGTATAAGCAGTGTGCCATGGAGGTGAACTATGAACTTTTTCTGCTTACTCTTCATCAAATTCCAACTGTCAAGGTACTTTTACATTCATGCAAAAATGTACATGGAGAAACTACAGATCGAACCCGCCAGTCATTAAGCCTCCATAGTTCCTTCGGGATATTTGTTTCCCAGAGCTTGTAACTTTGACAGTGTTTCTTAAAGAATAAATGAGGCCGTGCTGGTCGAGAAAGTTCATCAGGATTTTCAGGCGTGGTTTCCCCCTTGCAAGTGTTGGAGTACAGAGGTCCGGCAAGGGACAACATGTGTGTAATCATTTGGATGGTACAAAAAGCTAAGCTCCCATGTACACATTGGTGAGCATGTAAAAGATCCCTTTGCAGTTGGAATTTAATATAAAAGTAGACTGTAGTGCCGCACTCTTGGCAAAAATCCACTCACAGCACACTGTATTGTGTATGCCAGTTCTCATTAGCCCAGTCGGAGAAGAACAGTCGAAAGCTGAACCCATATCATTTCATAAAGAATCAAAATTAATGGTACTGTCTGCATGAGCTATGTAATTGTTTGTTTTGAAGAAGACATCTTTGTGATCAATTTATTAAGGATTGTTTATTTTATGTTCGAGTATCAAATACTGGAATGTTTTATTAGCCGTTTAATTATCCAATGAGGAATGGCCTTTTACTTCCCATGCTTCAAGGTTGGTTGAAACCCAGGCCAGATGCATTCCATAGATTTTATGATGAGCTATAAAGAATATCATAATTCTCATCTCTTGTCCTGAAGACTTTTATAATAGCAGTACCTGACAATTTGTCTGTAAAAATCATCATCTGACGACTGAAATATATATGACTTTGGTCATCAGCTGAAATCTATGGTAGAGGAGCAGAATTAAGTTAAATCAAGACTTTTGATAAGCACAGTAAAAAGAGAGAGACTAACATATTAATATGGTACAATTTTATTTAATTAATTTGCTTGCATTCAGGGTCTTTTAACAGTGGGAGGAAATGGGAGGACAAGGAGAAATCCCATGGGGTTGGATAAGAGAGGCCTACTTCTGGTCACATACTAGTGTTCGAATGGAAATCAGACCACTTGACTCAATGACAGACCTTATAATCTAAAGCACATGCATGAGCCAGAACCCTACTAACCGAACCACTGCAATAATCAGGATCCCTGTATATAATTTGAACCTGTACAGAGAAGACGTAGCATGATAGAAAAGGAACATACACAACACAATAAGATACATATTACCAGACAGACATGATATAAACAAATTAACCCAGAAAAACACCTGCAAATAAGCGTACATATAGTGATCAAACTCCAATTTATCTAATTTAATTAAGTAACACTACCCTTTTTCATGTTCCTATAACATACAATATGTGAATATAAATTCTAACAATACATACAACAATATGTCCAGACATCAATATGGTTCTTATTTATTTTAAACTGGTTGCCACTGTCTGTCTGTAAACAAAAAATACTTCCATGTTTTGTTTGTTACGCACAAAAAAAATGATATAACCTGGTCATAAGACACATTTTTGACAAATTCAGACCAAACAATAAATAAACATAGGATGCAATAAAACTATCATCTTATAAACATATTTCAATATACATATGTACCCACCCACAGTCATAGAAGGATTAATCTGGGTATTGCATAATCTTCGATTAATGGCAGATCAAAGAGAGGCGACTTGGGGGGGGGGGGAGCTGTGCTCTTTCTGAGTCAGTGCCCCTGCCTTCCTGGTATAAACAAATTCTGGATCTCCACTAGGAAGTTTTAGGTCATTTTGGGACTGTAATTGTAAAGCCGCTGATCATCATTTGCATTTGTCACATGCTAAAATGTACACAAATTGATTATTTTAACATTTAAATACAAAAACAAGACCAAAATATCTAGGGTAGATTATCTCCAGGCATTGATTCAATCGAAGGATGTGACTTGCTGAGTAATTTTCAATTCATTATATCTTTGTGAATACTAAGCGGAATTGGATGATTTTTAAACTGATAGTTATCAACCCTGCAGGCCTTACATAATCACATTTAGAAAAATTGGAATTACAAAAATTTAAGTAATGCTTTAGACAGCATATTAGTTTCTAGTCTAAAAATCTTTCCTTCTTTTTTTTCAAATTACTAAGTATAGAATATTTTTAATTTTAAAATGCTTTGTCATTGGAGTAAATGGCACTGTAATGTTGGTATATATAGATAATAATCTTATTCTACTTCGATTACATACATCCTGTTGTTGTTGTTAAAATTCACACCACCATTACTTCACTCTTAGAATATCTCATATTTGTCTACATAAAACCCCAAACCTAATATAATAAATCACTTAATTCTAAAAACTTAAAGATGCATTATATAAGAGATAAATTTGCCTATTGCAGGTCTGTTTTCTGGCTTCAAATCTTATATAAATTATTATTTAGACATTTATTTACACTCTATAGACCATTGGATGGCCGAGATTTAATTGGATTAGGATGCTCGCAGATTTAAGAATTTAACGATAACATGGATAATTGCGACTTACTTAGTCTCGGTTGTCAAGTAACATTGTGACGATAAACGATCAACGCGACATCTTTAAGCAGCCATAACTTCGCCCAGAATAAACTAATTTGAATGAAATTTCTCATAATTGTTTTTGAATTATTATAGCAAGAACAGTCAGCTCTTTATCTAAATCTTACATAAAGCAATCACACATTGTTTGAAAGGTCTCTGAATACAAATTTGTCTAATTCAACACGTGCAGACAATTTTTGCTCCACAATACTTTTTTTCTCTTGAATTAGATATGGATTGAATTAGCATTTGAGAACAGCCTTTTCATCGCATCGGCTTTACATGTAAGTCAGATTACTGTTTTGATATTTTACCATTACTTCAGTGTGGTGTTCACCATCTTAATGCTTGACATAAGGAATACATTACACTTATCATCAAATTAACTCAATTCAAACAGTGTCATTACAGTAAATGGTAAGACTTGGAACGTATCCGGATTCAATTGGCTGAAAATCATCGAGAGGCAACACCACAAATCATGAGAAATGGTTCCTTTCTTTAATGCTGGTTTAGCTTAAAACTTTTAACCGCCATCTGGCTTCAATTACACATGGAAAGACTTATTCTGAGAAAAAAAAATCCACTTACATTTTGATTGGGCCATTCCTGTGTCATTAACCGAAAGTCGTACAAAAGCCATGTTGAGTCGTTTTAGCCACCTTAATCTTTGAGAACACAATAGTGTCCTATTAACCTTTGCTATCTGGCAAACACACTTGCTCGCTTTTTCATAAATATATACTCTGTGTTAAATGTTAGTGTTTATACAAGCACATGTTAAACTTCAAATATCTCTTCATTTATGATAAAAAGAAAAGAAAAGAAAAAAAACTCTTTCGAGAAGTTGTGATAAAATGGTTTTTCTGATGTTAAAGGTCTAAGTAGTCAGGGTTTTTTTATGGATATTAAAAATAGATTTTGTTTAAAAGATACTCATTACTTCACTATATTATATCAAATTTTTATCTCTAGACTACTTCAAATATAAAATATAAGTTCATAAAATTTCAAAGTTGATTTATTTACAGCAGGCCTGGTCTCAATGACGTAACTAAACTTGTAAAGGATTTCATTTATCTACTTCTACGCTACTAGAGTTTAACAAATTATATTGAACATTTGATGAAATTTATGATAATTACAGTATATTTAATATTTGTTTCATATTTAATTTTTACGATCGTATGATCTGGATGAGTTTTTTTTTAATATATTGCATTCCCTTTGTGCACATAATTCTGGTAGTCCCCTATCAAATGGTTGAAAACAAAAGTTAAATATAAATAATCTATGTCATTCTGTCAAAGTTCACCTTTGACCTCCCACGCAAACCAGTCATATCTATGTACATGTATATAGAGTGCAGGCTATCAAAAGTGTAAAGAAACACCACAAAGTTTATATCAGATTGGGGCAGTAGGACACCAACTTCTTCACAATCCAATTCTATGTCTGGTTTGGTCTTTAACTGAAATAAAGGCATTTGCTTGCCTTCTATTCGCTTTCATAGCCAAGCGAAGTTTTACTAATATTTATCGTGATTAACATACAAAATTTCACCCAAAGAAAATGTTAAACAACTCTATTTATAACATGATACATGTATATATGTGGGATAAACAACAACATATTTCGTAATGTGCTAGATTTATCTTTAAAAGATAAGACAATTTATATGACACATAACATGTAGTCATGATAAAATTGTTCAACAAAATAAATTATAAACACATCTTAATAGAAAAAGAAACAGATTCATGGATCCACACAAAACAAACAAATTAGATAAGAATGTTTCTTATTAGACATTTGGCATCTACAGGAAACCTGGACATGTATCAATCTGAAAAAAAGAAAACTTTGTGTCTACTGAATTTTTGCTTCAAACAAATCGCAATTCTTGAAATAGATGGGTGTCATGCATTTCTGGAAAAAATATGTTTTTAATTTTCTTCACCAGTTGCAAGGAAATTCAAAATATCAGTTACAATTCTGACATAATGCAGATGTGTAGTAGCACATTTGCAATTCATTTTATTTTTGCACATGTACACATCTTAAAATAGGCGTATATTTGAAAAACAGAAGATATTCATGAGGCATGTTTCACAGACTTACAATTGTCTACCCACGAAACGAAATTTTTAATGAAGCATATTTCAGTCGGCACATACATGTAACACAGCAATACAGACTTCACTTTATTGAAACAAGAAACAGTAAATTAATTTAATTTATCCTTCCTAAAAATATAGAGGGGGGGTGAGGCTGCAAGAAGATCTGTCACTGAGTCAAGCCATTTTGTCTGGGTCCTATGGTTTCCTCCTACTGCTTAATCCCCACATGCAAGCGATTTATTGAAATAAAATTGAACCATCATCATGAAATGACGCACTTTGTCTCTAGTGGTCGTTAAACCCCATCTATCTCCCTTCCTAGAGTCATGTTTTATTTAACTGCAAATATCTTCTGGACAATTGTACAGATCTGGTAGGTGCAAAAAGGCTCTTTAGCCATCTACTGTTCAACACTCCAGAACATAAACACCATCCATGGTATATTAAAAATGTGCATTATGCAGTAAAAATATTGCAACAACATTAAAGAATGTTGGTCATTTGAATATGACAGCCAGATGAGTTTTAACTCACTTTTAGTTACAAGTTTAGATGAAAAATATTCTCATGTGTTTGTGTATGTACGAATCACATATTATAAGACCACTGCTTGTAATACAAAAGCTAAAAAACAATATGTCTGCGTCTTCTAACACTTGTATTTGCATTGTTTGCACATGAATGTCATTGATATACTTTTACGGTAAGCTACAAAATACATGTAACAGTTATAATCATCATGGTTGACAGGATATTTAGATCTCCAGCAATTTGACAAATATTTGGAAGGAGCTAATGTGGCTTGTAAATTACTATATATAATTACTGTATTACCATCTCTTTTAACTTCCTCCATTTGATAATACTATAGGCTACGATTTGTCAATCAGATATATAGTAATTCTACAGGTGTTCAGCTTCTCAATTTTAAATTTTCTTTGAAACCTATTTTCCAGTTCATAACCTGTTGGTTTTAAATTGATTTCATTCTAGGCAAGAGATCATCATCCATGGCTACTCATTAGAAAGGCTCTATTTCAGACATAATGTCGTATTGTCTGTCAATACCATTGAATGCATCAATTCTGGTTTAAATGAAACAGAAAAAAGGTTACCTGTATGTTTAGTAATAGCTTTTAGAAGAACAGCATGCATCGTTAATCTTCGTGCTGAAGTTATACCTCTTCCAGAAAAAAACACAAGTTTTAACCTCACACAAAAATAATAGTTGTAATATACACAACCACGACAAAATCAACTGACATTCACAATATTGTATATCTTGGCTATCATGATGGCGTCAATCATGACGTTGTTCAAACGAAAAATCAAAAGTATTGAAAACAATTTACTATGTAGTATCATCGATTGATACAGAACACTGAATCCGTAAAAAAAACTTACATGAGAATATAAAAAAAATGTCTTGTAATAAGCGTGGGTGATTTCATATAAATTATAATTAACTCCTTGGTTAATAATAATAATAGCATGAGGTGATCACATTGCGCATGCGCCAACGAAAAGCACTCAGTAACATACGATACGCACAAAATAATTTACATAAAAAATGGAGGAATCATAATAAGTTCAATCATAGAAAATGTATTATGTTTCTGAAGGTTCAAAATTCAGAATGCTCATTCAGAATGAAAAACATATAAAAACTTTCAACAAAAGGAAATAATTGGTAAAATGTAGGACGCAATCAACATTACAACCATAAATATGGCATATTTTCCTTACATAATGGAACATAATTATTCTAATGACATATGGGCGCCAACAATTTTAAGATCAGTATCAGAATGACTGTCCATACAAAAATTAAGAAACAACCCTTTTCTATTATAAACTATTTCCATTGATTGTTTAAACACATGGGTTTTTTTTATAATCAATGGGAATTACTATAAAAAAAACTAAAAATAAACTAAACTGTTTACTACAAATACTAATTATTATGTGACCAATCAAATGCTTTACAAACAAGTAAACAAATTCATAATAATTTTAAACCAATAATAATTTAAGCACAACTAGGTCTGAGAAACTGTGTGTTATAAAGTAGGTGAGAGGAATGTGTGTATATATATATATTTATAGGTTTTAACTAAGTCTAAGGAATTTGGAATCAATATAATCACTACTTTATAATGTGTTTATACTGGTAGCAATACTATTTTAATAGACACTGCTTCAAGCGGCTTCAAGTACAACAATACTGTTACAACATATGTAGGTGATAAATTCCCTCTCAACTCTGCCATCATCTCCAACAATTGCTTCCTAATCAAAAGTGATTAGCAAACCTAAAGCTAGAAACTGCATCTAGGACCTGAGGAAATATGTAATAGGTAGCATCTTTACGATATCCATGTACTGATAGCAACTGCGGAACGCATGCCACTTGATTAGTCTGGAACGAATGCTACTTGATAAGTCTAAGTCAAATTTCTACTGATATTTAATATTTGGAAAAATTCTAAATATTTGACTATATGTTACTGAAGCAAAATTCTGTATGATGGACAGTGCTATGTACATCATCCTCAAGCCATCCTAAACCCAATTTACACTTCAAAATTAAAATGGCACCTACATGTATGAACGATTTCCAGTGTTAACAGCTCAACCCACTCTCATACAAGAGGTGGTCTTTATCCAGGACCGAGTAGGGTTCGGTTAATATTTTGGAATAAATGGAAACCAAACCGGGCCTGGTATTTTTAGTGCAGTGCCTAAACCTACACAGAACAAATGGTAGTGTGTAAATGGTAATGCTTGCTACTTTCACTTTGCAAGAAGAAGTATCATATGTTCTAGAATGTAACATATTCTGTACTACAACTGTATGATAATCTATTTATACATTGCACGTGATAGCTTCTTTTTTGCCTTAGTGACACTTCATTATGCATATGCATAAATTCTCACAAAGCTAACTTTGCATTGTGTAAAAGTTATTATAACCAAGTAACCAATAATTGTATTAATACCTAGTGATTTAGTTATGAACATACTATAAACTCTAAGGATGTTAAACTGCTAGGGTTTAGTCTGACATCATGTCAGGCTGAACTGGTTTTCGGCCGGACATTTCAGATTTTCAGCCTCACAATTACTAAAAATAACTGAAATTTACTATGTTTAACCTTCATTATGTATACTATATTTTTCGGGGTACAAGTTGGTACTCTTTTCCGCGGAAGCTGGAAGTTGGGCCTTCGTCTTATATTTGGACCACATCGACATATGGATGAAGATAAAACAACAATTACAATTCGAAAAAAATAATTCTCAGTTCCAAACTCTCAAGTGGCATCATCTGCTGCTAAATAACAGCACTCATAGTCAAATGGTGAAGTCAATCTTTTACTATTAATATAATGAGGCATTTTTTAACCTACTTCGGCACAGTATTACGCCTATCTGGATAAAACATTGCTATGGTGGAGTTGAAAAACATTAATTGTCTTACAGTTATAATACCGCTTTGACTTAATGTCTTATGGATAAAGGTTTTCATTGATATTATTGCCAATACATGAAATATACAGTGTTTTGGGATCTGGAATTTCAAGTCTAATAATTAACTCAAATGAATGCGTCTTGTTTTTGTGAATGGAAATTAAAATTTTTGACTTAATTTTTCACAAAACTTGGTCGGGCAATAATGTCCCGACAAAAGGTGATAATGCTGCCTATCAAAAGGGGTCAATTGGGCCGGACATTGTCTGTGTCCAGACGCTTATTTCAGGGCATGTTTACATACATTGTATCCGTTTGTTGTTTGAAATAAATAAAATGAAATCGGGTTTAACATCATACTTTTCTGAAGCAAATTTGCTAATGAAGATAGACATACTCCTTGTAGTGGGCTATAAGGCGCATTATGCCCCTCCTCTTCACTTAATTCTGAATATCAAGGGTTCTTTGTTCATGCCAAACAGTACACAGGTGGACATCAGTTTTTTGTCCCATCCATATGACTAGATGTCTTTTCCTTGGCAGGCCAGACTGTAAAATTTGAAGGAACTTTCTTGGCCAAAAAAACAGGATTGAACCAGGAACTCAGGATCCTACTGGCTAGTGATCCGAGTCCCATACATACGGAACTTCTGCGACTCCTTTTAAATGACTTTTGAAATAAAACTCCTATTCATAAATTAAATGCAAGAAAATGAAAACATCCAATCAATGGACAACAAATATATGCATAAAAAACAGACAAGTGGATTAAATGAAATATATGAGTGCATTTTGATGCTGCAATAGTTCTTCAACAAAAAGTAACATCTCTGATACAGTAGCTGTCAATTAAATTTTTTTCACATTCTTAAATGTCAAACCAATTTATATGACAAGACATTTCAACATAGCTAAGTTTTCTTCCTTAATCCAGTAAAACTTAGATATAAAATTAGCCAACAAGATTATCCAAATACCAACTAAAATGAAAAATGTTCCATTTTCATGTCACCATCTGAATCCCCTGGCATGTTCATACATGTATATTCATATCAAAGCTATAATGTAGTTATTGTCATAGATAATTCAGGATAAATGCACAACAAAACAAAGACAGAACAAACAATAATTGAACACACACTCAGTAGACAGCATAATTAGATAAACATTCACAGAAAACATATAAAATTAGAAACCACAATGAATCTAAAAACTAAAAGCCAAGGAATCCTCAAAATAAAAGCCTCAAAATAATTGGCAAAATGTCAGGCATACAAATATCGATAAAAACATGAAATCGGTGTCTGACTAAACTCAAATTTGAGGCTTAAAATGTCAGTGACCATTTGGCTTACATGTTTTTCGAAACTTTTTATCATGAATAAGAAATGAAAATAAATATAAAATTAAACCTGTAAAGTCCATCTCTTTATCCTCGACTGCACATGTAGAACTCAATCATTAACGATATATAAACCTACAAAGTTTTATAAAAGGTTACACAGATATTATTTACAGTGTATGTAAATTAATTGATGATTGTTTGTACTATTGATAAGATAGTATTGTGACCATGCACCTTGAAATAACGGTCATATTAACAGAGACTATCACATGTTCATAACTCTTATCAATGTTAATATCTTTTAAAAGGACATTGTGTTGAATCATATCTCCTAACTTTGTGACTGGCGAATCTGGATTAATAGCATTTCCATCAAGACATGAAGAGAAAACATAGTTTAACTTTTGGAAAAATTAAGGAACAAACAGTTCATGAATACAGAACAGAACAGACAATCCTAAAACTGAAACAAACCTTCAATGATCAGGCCCTGACTGCAAGACAACCCCATTTAATAGTTGAGTAGATTGGCAGCAAATGTCTGCATAATCAGGTGTACCAGAATAATTAAGCCTGACACGCCTCATAAACTAGTGTATTAGGATGAAAAAGTTCCACATTATGTCAACACAATACCCGTCGGTACTCTGTCATTTTATGGATTAAAATCTTATTTACTATGCTACCTGTAAAATGTTGGGGAGAGAAATTTGGCACGACACACAAGGTGCTTCCTCCCACTCTTCATCAAATTCCAACAGTCAGCCAATGGTTTTACATACGTACAAGTATTCCAATTTGCCCATGGGCTGATATCCCTAAACTTTAGGCGGGGGGGTTGGATGGCCGAATGGTTAGCACATGCGTTTTGCATCGTAAGGTCTCTTATTGAGTCAACTGGCGTGGTTTCGATTCGGGGGGTGTACGTGACAAGGAGTAGAGTCACCTGTCCATCCTCGTGTGATTTCTCCAGGTCCTCCAGTTTCCTCCCACTGCTAAAGACCCATACGTGCACGCGAATTACTGAAATAACCCATGTGTAAGTCCTGCAATGACCTAGTTTGTGTCAAGTGAACGTTAAACCCCATTTCTCTCTCTCTCTAAATTTTAGGTAACATGTTTTTTTGTCAGCCCAACAGGCTGTGGGAACTACGCTTTAAAAAAAAAAGACATCAATAAATCTACGCAAAATATGAACCTGAAGTGACATATTAAATGAAATATGGTATTGACAACAAAGGTAACATACTTTCGAAAGAATGTCTGTTTGGTAGTTAAATCTTATCAGAGATATCAATAATAAGACCTGTAAATATTATCAATCCAATAAATTATCCGACTTGTTGAAAACATTATACAGTATATGTGTAAAAGTTTAATTGATGTTACAATATCTATTTTAATGTGGATATGCGGTCAATATAATGTCTGCAAAATCCAAATGGCGATCATCGACTTTAATTCATATGATTTTAGAAAAAAGACATTTTATAAAGGTATAAAAGTAATCACATCATGATATTTAGATGTGACTTAGTGTACACTGTTTTAGGGGGGGTGGATGGTTGGATGGCTGAATGGCTGAATGGTTAGCACGTGCGCGCTGTATCATAAGGTCTGTCACTGAGTCAACTGGCGTGGTTTCGATTCCCCGGTTGTACATGACATGGAGTAGGGTCACCTGTCCAACCTCGTGGGTTTTCTCCGGGTCCTTCGGTTTCCTTCCACTGCTAAAGACCCCTACGCTCAAGCGAATTATTGAAATAAAATTGAACAATGTGTTAGTCCCGAAATGACCTAGTTTGTGTCGAGTGGACGTTTAACCCCATTTCTGTCTCTCTATAAGATTGGTCTACATGTAACTGTACAATGTTTTAGAATACACTGGTTGAGTATGGGAGTATGGTCTTATACATGTGTAAGATACATGTACATTCTCTTTTGAAGCTGTCATAATGCAGGCCTTCATTTTGCGATTATTTTTTCCAATAAATCTCCTGGTACACGTAAGAGGATAATTTTATTGGTGTCAACTCAGTGCCAGTTAATAAATGTCACATTCAAAATACTGATGCAACTAAATTTGTAACATTTTCTGTAAAAAAAACATATAAACTTACAAAACTGTTATATAAGTCAACTAAATGCCAGGGGCATTCCGTGTCATATTTTTGGAACAAACTTTGTTATGCTGCATGAATGTCACATGACTGTCACCTCTTACTTCATCATCATGCCCATAAAAATTTAATTATGAAGTTAAAAGAAGAAACAATGTGGAATTGTCATATACATGTACATAAAGCTGGGGAAGTATTAGAAAAGAAGGCTATATTAATGTCAACTGTCACATGAAGATTTTCTTAAGATCATAATGCTGGTACAAAACTCCCATCTTCTATCTTTTCAATAGGACACAGACCATCGAAGAATTACTCTTAAAATAATGTATAATCCTTCCAACACGAAGACTTACATGGCTACATATGTAAAACTATAAGTTTAAAAGTTTCTAAGTCATGTTGTAAGAAAGTAAAGGAGAAAAAAAAAAATAAGGCTTTACCTAAGTAAAGGTGACCTAATTATTTGTGTAAACAGTCTATTATTAGGTTGTAAAAGGTAGCCGAGTTAACAAAGATATCTGCTTGTAATGGAATACCACAGGCTATCATGATATCAAAGTTTAATTTGACTAGGATTTCAAATAACAAAAGCAAAGCACACAATATTATAATGATGAATTTAATACAAAGTAAATCAACAGCAGTCTTTATTATCTAACTATTTAATCTGTTCTAAGAACTAGAGCTAACATTGATATAGGCGTAAAACTACATCAATTTTAGAGAGAACCGGTAAAACAAGCTGTAGTATGTATTGTATAGAGGGAGTGGGGTGGGGTGAACCGTAACACCTATTTGTACCTGTTTTGTGTATATCACTTGTTAAACCACAAACCTACATTAGATATATTTTTACTAGGGGTCATTGGGTTCAGGTTATATTATATCTTGATGCCTATAAAATTTTACCACTATGTTTATAATTTTTCAAACTGTCATATTTTCAATCACAATATTACACTTAAAAGGGGCATTAGGCAAGATTAGATAAAGAGCTGACAGTTCTCACTATAATAGTTAAAAAATAGATAATAAAAAAAAATATACTGAAAATTTCAGTCAAATTGCTACACTCTGAAACAAGATATTAGCGATTCAATTTTAGGCTAGCCTTGATAGTCATTACCGGTACTAACGTTGGTATGATAATAATAAACAAAGTCTTGATTATCCATTTTTACTTTAAATTATTCATCACAAAATGCATTCAAATCCACTAAATATCGCAGGCTAACAATGGCATTGAATGTTGATTATGTATGGTCTGGTTAAGTTAATTAATTAATAATTTAGATAACATTTCAGGCCTAAAGATAGACCTGCAATAAGCAGATTTAGCTCTTGCATAATGCATGTTTAACAGGATAGTGTAGATATCAATTTTTTAATAATTGAATTACTTTGTAAATTAATCCAATTTGAAACAATAACTCTTTTATATTGTTCATACAAATCAATTTTAATACAATTCCATGTGTCTGTAAACCAGACACACAGATATTATTTTTTTCTATCATATTCTCTTTGTAACATTGATGGCAACACGAAAATACGATGGAAATAAAAAAAAAGATACGATCGAAATCAGAAATAAACAGAAAGCCTATATTGATCAGTTTTGTTCTTCTGTGTGTGTGAGCTGAATTCACGAATTGGTTTTACAAAACCATAAACATTTACAAACAAAAGACAAGAGAAGAGACATAGAGTCTGATACTGTAAATTAGTGGTTTATGTCAGATGTCACATATAAACATACTGGTCTGATTATACTATACCTTTAATCATCATGACTTATCATTAATAGACCATTTAAATAGGTGATAAGCTCAACACATATACATTATGTTATTTATTATCCTCAGCTGTTCAATATACATTAATCTAGACTGTTTGTGGTCAAGAACATATTGGGTAAGAATATAAAAACGTGTTTTATTACTTCTCACATGTCAAGATAAAATAATTTTGGTTAGTTTATGTTGTAACACTCCTAGTCAAAAATAAAATATTACCGCATCATATCGTATCTGAATATATGCCACATAAACCGCAGCAAATTCCTCTTGATCAAGTAAGTGGATTAAAAAGATGGCTATACGGACCAGAATTTGTGCTAAACTCAAATGAAAATCCAAATTTACTTCATGATCAATTATAGTTAGATCGGTTTTGAATTTTTATTCTCAGAAACAAAAAGTAGAAATCTCATTTTAAAAAATCAAATATGTTTCTATTTTCACACGTTTTCAACAAAATTTTATGTCCTAGATCTTTTATATTTAGAATCATATGGTTTATCTGTTCACTAGGAATATGCTGTTGGGTTGGATATAGAAAGATAAGGCCAGTACCCATTGCCATATTGCCACATAAATATATACACATATCAAACAAATCTTGAAACAGCTTGAAACATTAAACACTGACAGTCATAGCCATCAAGTAGATGTCCAGTTTGTCCACTACATCAAACTGACCACTTAATAATTGTAATCTAATCATCTAGGTGTGATGAAGTGGTCAAGTGGACAGTTATCACTGTCTGTTTATAGTCATCCATTTATTATACTTCATTTGAATCTAGTGTAAATAGAAATCAACTGTAACTACTCCGATTGCTAAAGAGACCATGACTGTAACTAATTGATAAGGATTTTTGGTTGCCTAGTTTTTGATACCGATATTATCAGCAAGACATTATCCAAAGAAAATGATCATTTTTAGCAATATCTCGTTTTTGTTTTTTTTAATTGTTCATAATACTTTGCCAGCCAGACAATATTGACATATTTTGTTTATGTCAGATTAGTATGACAAATGTCTAGGTCATATGTTTTTTGTTTTTTTTTAATTCTGTTTTTAATTTCAAATCTATATTTTAATATTCATTAATGCTTGGTTAGTCATTAGAGCGAGATAGCAATTAAACTGCCAGTCAATTTAAATTATGACTAAAGTCGTTGATCTGTTAAGTTTCTTTAAGTTTAACTATTGTTTTAAATGCCTTAAAGGGACAATAACACTCTTGCTGGCTTGACAGCCCCAGAAAATAAAAAATAGCCTTATTCTAAGTACTAGATGTGTTAGTGTCCTACCTGTTGTGTAAATTATCCATTAAATCTTATTTTACTTGTCCAAAGGGTTCAAAAATATTTTTTAATCCAAGTCACATTTGAAAAGCTCTAAGTCAGGCTTTTCAAATCATTTAGTTGAATTTGAAAAGCTCTAAGTCAGGCTTTTCAAATCATTTAGTTGAATTTTTCCAATTTTTTAAATTAGGTGTGTTAAGATGAAATTTGTATCATCAATTAATTGAAATATTGTAAAATAGTACAATTTGTTCACCAGAATAAAGATTGGGACATATTATTCAGTTACAACAAGAGTGGTATTGAGCCTTTAAGACTTAATCCTCAATAATATGTTTATGTCAACACCTTTTGTAATAACTAATTTATATAAAAAGACAAATGTATGTAAGGTTTTTCATTAGTTGGAGGGACCAGCTTAGGGAACCAATATAATAGTTGGAGGTCCGATATTGATATAGGAAATTACAAGTTGTTAAATTGTTGCCGTTATTTATTTGCTCCTGAAATAAAGCGTTGAAGACGAGATACGTTCCCTGGAAGTCGAACGATGTTATTAGCAAGACATTATCCAAAGAAAATGACCATTTTTGGCAATATCCCAGTTTTTTACACAATAAAACTATAAATCTAACTGTATCTATTGTGTTTAAACGTTAAATAATAAATTCTTTGAAATTCTAATTTTATGGCATGTAAATTGACTGACGGGGTAAATTCACTAGGCTGCTACATGTAATTTCACTACAAGTCAGTCAAAACTGGCAAATATGAGTAAAACAAGGCCAATGATCTTGACTTGTGTTGCTGAGCATCACTGTAATTTTGTGTTATACGAATTTACAGATTTAACTTGACACTGACTAAAATTTTCTACCATATATTAAATCACATTATTTAGTAAATTGTGTTGTGAACAATGCAGGGTTTGCTTCTCTTTGTATAAATAGCATTTGACATAATACACTCAAGCACAATAAAAAAACGGTCTTAAAATCATAACAGATTCTTAATACATATTCAAAAAATATCAAGGTAAACAACTGAAAATGAAATGAAATGGGGTTTAACGTCCTACTGTTCTGCTCCGACTGGGCTAATGAAGACGGGCATATGCCATACAGAGTGCTGTGAGAGATATTTTGCCCTGACAGTGGCACTACGACCTACAAATTCCAATGTGTACACAGGACCTTGTTTTTTTGTCCCATCCGAACAACTAGACAGCTGTCAGGTCCTCCTTCCTGCACCACTGAGAAGGGGGAAACCAAGCTGATAAATACCGATGAACTTTCTGGGCCAACACCAGGAGCAAACACGCGACCTCCAAGCTAAGTCAACAACTGAAGATTTTTTCCATTTGTTAATTTGACATTGAATCAGGTAGTCTTTATACATTTTGTATATCAGTTTTAATACATAACCGGTCTATTTCCGTCTCATTTATTGATTCTTAGATAATTTAAGAACATGTAACACATTATGCAATTAATCAATCCTAACTATGTCACGTTTCCAACATAATATGCATCAGAACAGGTTGTGCATTGTGCTGTATTTACATACTGATCATTCTATTATTCATACCTTTAGAAATAAGCTGATAAGCACCACCTTTTACTTTAAAAAATAATACTATGATAATACAATTATGTTCATAATCAATATTTAGATATGTACACCTGAATAGGCATATTATTATTCTACTTAAGAATGGAGTCCTAATCTCAATTCAATAACTACCAGTAATCTAGACATACTTGTATAATAATTGTAAAAGTTGACTGATAATTAGTAAAACAATTTCTTAATTTGAAATTTCATTGGCTTTACTGAAAAATAATATGTACATACAGTATATATGTACTTCTGTTTCTTAATACTTTATGTCTTGTTATGTATGTAGTTTAGGGAACATTTTGTTTTATGATTTTGGGATTTTCTCCCAATTAATAATTATGTACCGTATTTTAAATTAGGATCACATCACAACTGAACATGTATCACTAGGGCCTCATTTCCCAGCTCAATCAGATACCAGAACATGCTCATTTTATAACAACTTTTAAATGTCTTGTGGTGATCATAACGAAATGAAATGGAGTTTAACGTCCTACTGTTCTGCACCGGCTGGGCTAATGAAGATGGGCATACGCTATAGATACAATGTTCTATGAGGGATATTTTGCCCAGACAGCGGCAATATGGCCTACTATTTTATCGAATTCCAACTGCCAAGGGATCTTTTACATGCATACACAGGACCTCGGTTTTTCGTTCCATCCGAATGACTAGACAGCTGTCCCTGCCAGGCCCTCCGTCCTGGACCACTGACATGGGGGAATCCACGCCGGAAATCCTGATGAACTTTCTCAGCCAATGAAGGGATCGAAGGTGATCATAGATCGTCACTACAATATATTATTTACTACAATGTATTATAAACTATCTACTTCCTTGTACAATTTATACTTAAACCTACAAAATACAACCTAAAATATGTTAATCTTTTCTTGTAATATTAAATGTCTAGATGAAATATAATATGACTAGATAAAACACAATACAGGAGGGGCAACATATTCAATTTGCAAACACTATGTAAATGGTTCTAAGAAACAACAATAGATGAAGATAGCATTATGGTCTATCTGGATTCTAATTCAAACCAAGCCTAATTTGATCTACCCTGACACTTTGAATAATGGATGAATGAAACCTGATCTAAGAATACAAGGAACACACCTAGTTTATTAAAAAAATAACAATACAGACAAAAACTGTAAACTTGTGCCTGACATCAGTATAGAACTCATCTTCAGTCAAGCTACAGTATTCTGTATGCAAAACAGACTGAAGTATGTATTTTACTGCAACCTGAAGCAATATAATATCTCAGGTTCTAGGACATTAAATTTAGCTAAGATTTGTTGTAATGTATTTATCTAACCAAACTCATATCTAACAGGTGTCAAATTTCTTGATTGTACAATGCTACAAATTAGAACATTTTTTTGTATAGTTTTATCCAAAAAATCCTATGCTTAATTCAACACTTTAACAGAACCATTATCTTTTGATTTTAAAAACAAGAGGAAATGCTGGCACTTAAAAACAGTACATCCTACAAGCCAAATGCATTAAGATCAGTGCAAGAACGCAAATAGCTCATTATTTCTTCTTCTTATATCAAAAGATGTTTAGATGATTGCCTCTTTTAATGTTTTAATTGCTTTGGCAATGCTTGGCATAGATCTCATTGCTTGGCATTGCTTAATTTATGCTCCATTTGGGTGCATGTTCAGATTCACCTTATCGTCAAAGTGTAAGAATTCAATCTGCATTAAACTAAAGCTCTATCAACACAAAGAATCAAATTGTTCAGAAAAATATCTGCACACTGGATTTGCAGAGATTATCAGTGAAGAAAGATGATCTATGTGATCATGTGATAATTCTAAAGAAACATGGTAGAATCCTGTGTAATTAAAATACAGGCAATCTTATTTAGAAACAAGTTGTGAAAATGCGAGTTAACAGGCATGCTGGATTTTTTGTGAGCAATTATTCCACTTCAATTTTCATTTTTAAATATTCATAATGAGTACATTATCAGTGGTGAAATGGAAACTTGTGATAATGGAGAGCTTCTGTGAATGTTCAGCAATATTAATCAATGGTTTGTTATCTTATTTCGCACTAGTTTTTAATAAAGATAAATTATACTATTATCACACATGTACTTACTTGACGTATTGGTATCCATTTTGAATAATTCCAACTGAATGTGAATCACACTAACTAGTAACTACAGTATTTCATATTACATACATGTATATCCAAAGAATTCGTAGTTTTCACAAGAACCAAGCCAGAACAGTTGGATTTGGCACTAAACTAATACTGCAAAACTTCTCAACTCTGCACTCTACAAAATCTTATCCAAAATCTTTTTTTGCAATTTTGAAGTTCTGTTTGCAAAAGAATATATTAAACAAAACAAACACTTTTACACTCGGGTGGTAATTCCTAATCGCACTGTAGTGATAAAACTTGGCAGAATTCTTGCATCCTTAATTTACGAATTCCATTGGCTTCTTAGCTGAAAAAGAGAGAAAATTATTATATTTTGAATGATGTTTTCAATTACGTTTATGTCTAAAAATAAAACAAATTGTTTGTGAAATTGCATCTGTTAAGATAATACAACATGAACATGTGCCAGTTGCTTAAACATCGACAAAATGGGAAAACAATTTCAGATTATTATTTGCAAGCAGAGTATATAAGTAGCATTTAAAATTTAAAGTTAATTTTTTGTTAAGGAGCTGTTCAGGGTGAACTTTCAAAATACATGAGGTATGTATGGGAATGGAATTTCATCCCCTGGAGTCTTGCTTCTACCCCAAAGAAAACTGTATCTGATTACTCATTGTACATTTCATAATTTAATTAATGTATTTTGTTTATTTTATCTTAAAACTGCTGATCAACCTTTGTATTTGTCCAACAATACCTAATGGCTTAATCCATGTTAAAATGTATCGTCAGTAGATAATCTCCCACCTTGGATTCGATCAGATTAAAAAAGGGTCCATCATACAACTTACCCCCCACCCCGCCAATAATTGGTGGCGTATATACTGAACGAAACTACATGTAAATCATTTTGGGACTGACAGTCCTTTTTGATTTAACTTCCACAATATTCTTGTTTGCAAAGAGTTTAAAACCACTCAAATGAAGATCAGTGGCTTTAATCCAACTATCAAAAAAGTTCTTAAGTTAAGAATCTTAACTCATCACCGTACAGAATAATAACTTTTATAGGAAGGGGGAAAAGAAATATGTTTGGGGATTTAAATATTCTAAAGCAAGTCACACATTTCTTGACAGATTTAAATGTCTCATTTCACTACAAACCAGCTTAAATATTTCCCATCATTTCCTCATCAATCCTGCTGTATCTGGTTAACAGTACACTACATATGGCAAAATACTTGCACACATGTATGTATAAATATTTTTAACTCTAAATAAAGGATGACATATTGCTGACAAGACTTGTGAGGACAGTGTCTCTTAAATCTTAATCATCCTTCAAGGCAGACAAATCCTAATAAAGAATTTGTAAATTTTTTAATTTTAACAATCTATTTATTGTACAGAAATAAATTTATAAACCTGTGACATCCCCACCATTAAGGCGCCGCAGGATTTTTATATGTAATTATTTAATGTGTATTGATACCCAAAACGTTAGGATGCCGATTAAAAAGTCTATAACTTCAACCTACGTCTGTTGTACTGCTATATGTGTGAAATAGCTTTATTTTACGTCCGCTTCCACCAAAGTGATATCACAGACAATGTACTGCTGTTGCATGGGGATTCTTTATCTAATTTGTAAATCTCTTGATGCAGATTTGTAGAATCAAAGTAAAGTAAATGATATTTTAAGAAGAAAAAGATTGGCTTGTGACATAATCATTAAAATATAAGCTCAATATTAGCCCACGAATTCAGATGTCAGCCAAAACTTTTAAAGATACTTCCTTTTCAGATTAAAATTTTTTTTTTTTTCTTTACTATTCTGACAAGATAACGAATGGTTTAAGCATATGGTTGCGACAATTCAAAATAAACAAATTTTTTAAAATCTTTCGCATTTATTTATACTTGCACACAGTCCAATTAAATCTAGACAGTGCTTTGTTTCGTTTTTATTTCATTTGTGCTGTGACATTTTTCGATATTCATCTGGCCAATGAGAATGAAGCTTTGTCCCTGTTTTAAATTGTACGCAAGAAAGTTCTGTGTGTATGCTTTTTGCTCACTTGACGTCTCAATCCAAGGTTATAACCAAGAGCAAGTATGTCTTAGAGAGAGAGAGAAATGGGGTTTAACGTCCACTCGACACAAACTAGGTCATTTCGGGACTAACATATGGTCTTTAGCAGTGGGAGGAAACCAGAGGACTCGGAGAAAACCCACGAGGTTGGGGTATGTCTTAGATCTTTCTAAAAAGCAAAATTTGATTTTAATTTAATTCGCATTCTCCCCGAGACTTTTATGGTAAAATTTTTCTCAACAACCTAAAATTTCAACAAAAGCGATAACCATTGAAAAATATGACCATAATAGAAACGCTTATGATTTTTAAATCTAGAAGAATGGAATAATGAAAGAAACAGATAGTTAAACATGTAAAAGTCACCCACATATCCTGAAAGATGTCACAGACGCAGAAATACCAAGATAATGACCTCATTAAATGGTGTAAAGAAAACAGTGTCTTCAGCCTTTGCCAGCCCCCTGCTTGCCAGTAAAATTATCAGAGAAAACAATGGTGAAACAATGTTATTCTATCTGAGGAACTCTCACATGTAAAGTTTAGTGTGGTATAATTATAACAATCAGTTTGTTTAAAGGAACATAGTACACATGGTTCTCTCTAGGGTGTGTCTACATTGATGTGTGGTCAAGAACCCTGGTAGTGCAGTCTCATTTGAGGAATATTTCATCCCTTGCAAACTACCATAATATTGTTGAAGTTGATGAATCTCTAAAAGAAATATCAGTCCAAAACTGTATTTACAAAGATATGATAAATTGAAAATTTTTGAAGCATTCAGCATATTCTCTGCAGATGCATGAGCGACCTATCCATGTATATTTGGGCAAAAAATCAAATAATCCCATATTATGTACATGTATGAATCTAATTACTTTTGTATACTTTTATCAATTGTATATATTTAAAATGTGGATTAAACAATTGCTGCTCAAGCCTCAAGATAAGTCTGTGTTGTAGAAAGAGGAGGTAAACCATAACTTTCAAAAAGTGTTACAACTCAAATAAACTACAAAGTTTTTAGATCAAAATCATTGTTAACCTGTGTAAAATTTAATGTACATTCCACAAAAACATTAAATTCAAAATGTAGCTTTGATGTTCGTGTACACTGCACTTCATATTATGCAATAGACTGACTGTACAAGAATAGCATGTAAATCATAACTCGTAATCTTTATATATCTGTTTATTAATCAACAAACTGGTACCACCTTTCAATATTCGCTGTTGCACAGTGTCAAATTCGTATGCATTTAATTGACATGAAAAAAAATACATGATATATTGCACTTTATATTTAATATTTTAAATTCTAATAAATCATGCCAAACTTATTGTTCATGCCAGCCGGTGTGACAGTCAAACAAATCATTTTCACTATCTACATCGTAGTAATGTGTAATTAAATTTCAATAAAATTATATCCTAGTTTTATTTATTTAAGAACACTTTATAAATCGAATTGAAAATTCCTTCAGATTATCATAATTAATCACTGACATATCATATTGCTATAAGGCTTCTTGAAAGGATTGGAATGGAACGAATGGTACATTTCCTGCTGATGTTACTATTCACTCATATTAGACTAATATAAATAAGGGGGGGATTTTAGTCATAATTGGATTAACATCGGGGGAGAATTCAGTCACATTTGGACTAACATCTAGTGGGCAGGATTCAGTCACATTTAGATTAACATAGTGGGCAGGATTCAGTCACATTTAGACTAAAATTAGTGGGGAATAATTTAGATTAACATGGGGAAGAGCATTTCACTTGGACAGCAGCGTTTCTAAGTTTTGTTGAGGCCTCCTAATGTGCTTTTCTATGTGTATATATATGTAGGTGATCCTTAAACACAACACTTTCCTTGTCAACCCCACAAGCGCTACCTTGGACAACGGGAACAGGCTTGAAAAATCTTAATTCACACCGGAATCTGACATCTTGATACTCCAGTCGCGAATTGTGTGCCCTAACTAATCGGCAACCCTGGATTCTATTCTTGAAAGCATCTCTTATGTTATATTGTATTATTGAAACTTTTATATTAGCACAATCTTCACCAAGAAGTACCCAGACACGCTTTACAATTATGAAATAGTTATACCTACATTAAAAAATAAACAACAAAATAATCAAAATAAAATCCACAGAAGACCATTAGGTCAAGATAAAATAATGTAAAAATACACTGTTGTAAATTTGTAACTTGAATACTAAACAACAGATGTGAAATTCCTATCTGCAGTCAAATAAAATATTGATTATTTGGAAAGTATGTATTAATGTGCTTTAAAATGGCATGATGGATCAAACTAACTTTGAAACATGTCTCAATGCCTATTATATAGAAGTACAGAATTTCAATATTCATATCACAAGATCAACTAACATGTCACATGTAGTTTCCTCATGTATGACTAATTGTTTTCCATCTATACTGCCCTCCATAGTTTTTAAATCACTTTATAATTTAGATAATTGCCTTAAACTGAAACAGTAGCTAATTATGTCACCCAAATATAACTAACGACTAATAACCTTTTCCATTATCAATTTTTATGCGTATCTTTTCAACAAGCTTATATAGAATGTTGTAATAGAATCTTATCGTGATGGATGTCATACATATTAACGAGTACCAGTATTTTATCTTTCTATAACACCTGATACCACTTCTAATGTTGTAGAGAAGTTCAATAATTTCTGTTGTTTTTCTTTAAATTAAGGAATTTATTAAAAAAACAACATTATGGTATCACCAATATCTTATTCCAAATAATATTAGAAGTCATTTAAACTAAATTCAATAGGGGTAAGAAATCCGTAAATTCTAAATAAAACATATAAATAAAGAAAGCTTATACCGACTGACACAACCGAGAATATAATATATCTAGTAAAATGTTAATATTAGCAATACAAATAATTTCTCCCTAGTATACACACTTTTCCTTACTCTTGACACCATAACTAACTTCCACTCGATAAATATAGCTGTACTCCCCTCCAACACACTATCTACTGTTTGACTATTTACATTCTAAACAATAGCAGTTAGTCAACCTGTTGTAAATGTTAACAAGAAACTTACTCAAGAGTCCAGTACAAAGTTTTAACAAGTAAAATCCTAAAGAATACAACACACCAGTCAGAAATAGAACAACAGTTTCTAGTTGGTCGGTTAAGTGTAGGCCAACTTGAGTGTAGCTCTCTACTGACACGCTGCTTCTCTACACAAGCTAAACCTTCAACTTAATCCTATCTACATCTGTGTTCACTGTTTCATGCCATTCGACTAGAGAGAGGCATTTTACGAGGGATGACCTCTGACCTTGTCACTGAGGAGGAGTAAGAAAATCGTCTCTTTTCTTCAGAGATAAAGGTTACAGATTCCCTTTACTGACAACCAGTCCTACAATAAAAACCTTGGCTACTATTTTGTAAAGATTTTCGAGAGTAAAATAAACAAGAAGAGCCAGCTTTAACAAATAGTTAGTAGGAGTTGAGCTGCGGAAGTGAACCCTACATGTAGCACTTAAATTTTTTGTAACATTTGTTTCTACGACTTGGATTGGTCATTTGATCTATACGTTCTATAGATTATTATATCAAGCTACGCAAACTTGCTTCACATCATGTGAACAAATTTCTAGGTCAATTCTGTTAAATTCATTAACATAAATTTCAGTATATATTTCTCACGATGTTGTTTTTACCTTTATGAATCTATATTATTTTTGATCTCCGAAAACTTTGTAAACTTTAAGAAAATTGTAGTTTTATGGAAACCAGGAAGAATATCACAACTAACACAAAATATAACAAGATAACGAAACTGTGGACTGAGATTTTGTTACTCTGTCAGGGAATAAGTGAAGTTTATGTAATGACGCGATTTGTATGATAGGTTAAAAGTTTCTGTGCCTCCTTCTGAAATGGAAAAAATCACATGGCTTCAACACTACTGGCATACAACTGCTATATATCTGTTTGAATATTACTACAGATGTGATAGCACCAGTTCATAATCATTTTGTGTTTGGCCATTGTCAAATATCTAGCGTGGCTACAAATCCACTCTAATATGTTCAACACAGCCCAATATTTCTTGACATCTGTGAATAAATAGATCACAGCATTTAATTAAACAGAAAATAGAAAAAAGTAATCAATTGGACTGGCCAGTAGACTACAGGTGTATCAGTTACACACAAAGCTTATTCATTGATACAGCAGTACCTGTTAACAGATTTATAAGATGAAACATAGTTATAAGTGAATACATAAAGAAAGGACGGGGCTGGGGCAGTGATATTCAACAGTGATAAGATCCTTGCTTTACTAAAACAATGACTTTTCATGGTATAATAAACCTCAATAAAAAAATATTTTATATTAAAACTTTTCATATCTAGTAAATAAATGATAACCAAAGAAATGCTAAAAATTTCTGAACTTTAATATCTCTGATTTGAATTAAAGTTTTTCTCCTCTTAAATTCCCTGAATCTCAAATAACTTATTTTTTGAGATAACAAGAGAAATGGGGAGTTTATTTTGATTTTTTCTGTATCAACAATCTGAACTTGGCTTTGACATCAAGCAGATTTAATTTAACAGTGTGTCAATGTACATCTGTCTGTTTAGTAAATGTTTTCTTACACATCCAATTGCTACAAAAATAATTCTTCTTTATACAGAAATGAAAGTGATATTATGAACTGAGATTAACTGCACCAACGCCCTGCATATCATACAAAAATATGAATCGTGAGACTTTATCGATATGGATATATTTCAGTAATAAACTCTCCAGCACCCCAGTAGACATGATAAAACAAAATCCGAGCCATGAGATAAAAGCCGCAATATATAATAAAAGTTGATAAGCAAAAGAAGGTTTATTCACGGGGATAGTATCAGCTTACAGGTCATGTAGCAGGTGCACACGAAGGAAATGGGAGAGGATTTGGACGAAGGAACAAAATGATTCAAGTCTTGATTTTAACTTCCTACTTCTCTGAAGGAACTAGAAAAGATGTGAACTGTTTATGTATTTGGACAAAGTACAGTGGAAATGTTTGGCACCATTCTCAAGTCTGTGCTAAGGTTCAAGATGTTATAATACGATCTTTGCACTCTTCATCAATATGTCGGCTGTCTAAGTTTAACATATATATATATACATACCATAATAAAGGAGTTTCACTTTTGAAAACTAGCAGGAGTTTTTAGCCAAGATTACTATCGATGCCATATCACACTGTCATCAGTCAGATATCAGATCGCTTTCAGATTTTACACTCTGATATTGGATATATTTGTGAAAACAATAGGAGTAGAGATATGTCAGACAGGCCATCATGAGAGATTTTGATGGTTTATAAAATACACCTAAAGGTGTTACAAGAATTTGTTGATGCCTGGAGGAATGAAAAGTAAAGAATCAGTTTCCTCCGCCTGTAAACAATATGTGAACCATTCTCTATTTAAAGCTGTCAATCGTCGTTTTGTATTTCTTGGAAAGTATCTAACAATTAATTAAGAATACAAATTCAAAATATCAAAGACAGATAATTTCCCCCTGCTCCAACTGTCAGGTGTACATACAGTAGGGAGAGAGAGAGAGAGAAATGGGGTTTAATGTCCACTTGACACAGACTAGGTCATTTTGGGACTAACATATGGTTTAATTTTATTTCAATAATTTGTTTGCGCGTAGGTGTCTTTAGCAGTGGGAGGAAACCGGAGGACTCGGAGGAACCCCACACAGTTGGACAGGCAATACATACAGCAGGACCTTGGTTTTACAGAGTTGCTTAAGCTAGGCTTTTCTTGTCCTGCACCACTAACAAGAGGAAACCATGCTGAAAAATCCCAGTAACTTTCTCAGCCAATGTTGGGATTGAGTCAGCCCTTAATAACTGAACTAGTATGGCCACTCAAAGTTTAGTACCGGTAATAACAAAATATAACACAATTTCTAATAAGGGCTGAAACACGGATCCATACTACAACATTCAATAATGTCATTGACATTAATACAAACAAGGTGATAAAAATGACGGTTTTCAAAATAACTATAGAAGAAGAAGAAACTTTATTGCATAAAACAACCTTACAAGGTTATGTGCATATACAAATAAACATAATAGAAAGATACATGAAACAAACAAAGGATACATACATTGACATAATTATACCAAGATACACAGCTTTACAAAGACATAAACAAATTGTATATAAAAGTTCCTAAACATTTTAAAATTTCTGTATTTTTATTCATCAACAGTATTTTAAATTGTTGTAAATCATTCAGTTTATAAAAATTTGGTTCATGAGCTAGAATTAATCTGAACAGTTCTTTTCTTTTTTCGTCATGTCTTTTACAATTTGTTATCAAATGAATTTCGTCTTCTACCTCCTGACATACATTACACAAACTATCGTTTACGTCTAACTATATAAGTGATTTAAGCAAAACAATTAAACATAATTTTAATTTGCCTATGGTTATTATTATGGCAACAATTATACCAATGATGTATCAATATAATTTAAATTATATTATATTTATCTGTATTATAACGTTGAGGATTAATATTAATATATTAATATCATACTGATGATGAATACAATGATGGATGATTTTATTATTTTGGTGAATCCTGTAGTGGTGTTGATGATCATGACCATTACCATGATGGATGATGACCAGGATCATTTTGATGATGACAGTGATATTGATTTCAATGATGAATGATTATGACGATTAACTTGGTGAATGATTATGACTATGTAGTTGATGATTATTCTGCATCAGATAATTTAGGTAACATGCCAGTCTTGTAGAGAATCTTCTTATACCAATAAGAATATTTACTTCTAGAGTCTGAAAAACCATGATTATGTATAAGAATAAAATCTTTGTAATGTGTGCTAATCATAGTATACACGCATGTAGTTACAAGTTATCAGTTACCCTTCATTACACATCCACCAGTAAAATGGCACATTTTACTTATATATTAGATGCAACCATATGTCGTTCCATTCTATCTTCTCTCATCTAAATAACTCTTGTCAAAATAGCACAAATTCTTGTTATCTTCTCTTTTACCTCTTACCTACCAAACGCTTATCATCGATTCCAGCACATCTGTGTGTAGTGTGTAGAATGGCAAGATCCTGTATAAGCTAAAGGCACGGCAGTCATGGCTTTATCTCACATTGTACAGAAAACCAACAGAAGTTAACTCGATGTGAAAAAATACATGCGATTGCATAAAGATATTTTTGGCGGTGGCTGCTCTGTTTACTGGATATGTTTTCTCTCCATCTTGCCAATGTATTCACAGAAATAAATAAGAATTTTTTTAGACTGAAAAACTTGGTTGAAGTTTGTTCTACATTTTAATCAGTTTTCCATTAATTGGCACGCCTGTCAGTATTTTGGGGGGGAACATGAATTGAAAGAATTTATAAAGCAATTAATATTAATTTAATATGAAATACATAGCAAGTGCCAAGTGCCTTATTATTGTTTTCATGTTTTTCAAACACAGGTGTCAAGTGACTTATTATTGTTGTTCATGGCCTTATCAATTGATTTAATTAACACAAAAAATTACATAACAATGCATTATCTACTTTCATGTCAAAGTTACAATCAAATTCTTAGCCATGTGGATTTCTCATGTGCTATGGTTTATTGGAGACCCCAAGAATCACAATTACACAGAGGCAGATTCAGAGTAAAATAGAAATAGATGAAATAAATTGGGGTTAACGTCCTATTGTTCTGCACCAAACTGGCAAATGGAGATGGGCATACATAGACCATACAGTGTGCTATGAAGAAAATTGGCCTGTCAAGCAGCATTTCTGCTTACTTTTCATCAGATTGTCATGGGTTCTTTAATGCACATGCCAGCGAGTACACAGGTGAACCTTGCTTCGATTTTTGTCCATTCTTAACTACTAGATGCGTTTTCCTTGCAAGGCTCTCCTTCCTGCACCAATGACAAACTAGGTTGGGAAAATCCAGAGGAACTTTGTCGGCCAACACCGCCATCGAACTTGGGACCTCCTGTGGCTCCCAGACTTAGCGAGGTGCATATTGGGAGGAAACCCTCCCCTACACACACCCACATCTTTTTTTATAAAAAAATTTATACTTCTCAAATTCAATGTTATCATGAGTGCTGTATAATTTACAAAAAATTTTTTATCTCAGTCCAGGATAATAAATATATCTTGAATAAATAATAACCCGAGAATGCACCTCTTCAAAAAATTCCCACTATCACCTCCACCTACATGTACATTACAGAATTATTGAATAGAAATTTACTAAAGGAATATCAAAACAATTTTAAAACTCGAAAACAAGTGTACCTGTATGTAAATAGACTGTATAACTTTCAGTTCTTTAGAAATGTTAAGTATCTATTCAAAAAATATAATCTATTCCCAAATCTATACAGGTGAATAACAACATGTTTAATACCTTACAACCTGAAACTTTTACTGGAACATTTTATTGTATCATCTATCTTTACTATAAGCCATTAAGGTGATACATTAGGGTCGTATATAATATTGTTTGTCCATATCTAATATCAGTTTGCGTTATTGTTCCTCCCGTGAGTCACAGTGTTTCTTTAGAGTTTAATAGCCCATTAGCGGTAGCAGATAAAATACCAGTGCAGGAACAGTGTTAGCATAACAATACTGTCATATCAAAATCTCATCATTATCTCAAAAGCTAAGATCTATCTTCCTTTCACATTTCAATTGCACGGAAAAGAAATCTTGTTTTTTTCTTGAAAGTTTTTCTTAACATATTCTTAATTGCCGTTAGACTATATAGGTCAGTTGAATATATAATATAAAAAGGCCAAAATACAAACAAATCACCAACAATGTCAACAAGTTCATTTTCCATTGTAGATGAATTGAAGTTATCCTATCCCTTTTCAGTGGCATTTTCATTGAAATTTATTTACAGACCATTTTGTAGTAATTTTGTTTTGAGGGGTGGGGGTGTGGGTCAAAATGCACACAGCTTCAAGGATACCCTTATTGTGGTATCTAAGCTCTGTTTCATCTACATTTCATACCATTTGACAGGCTAGTAATTCAGGGCTCTACATTTCTATTACTAATATAAATATGAACATGGATTTGTAAAGTCATGTGACTTCTGTCACTGTCCCTTAAACACGAAAAGTAGTGAACTTATTTCTGTATTCATTTGCTAACATTGAAAAAGATCAATCAATTGTGTAATTTCAAAAATTATTTTAACAATTGGGCTTCATCAGGTCTATAACTGGTGATAAAAACTGACATTAAAAGTGAACTTCAAGCCAGATCTGAACTGTACATTTATTGTGTGCCTAAGATACCCAGACACAACCTTGCTCAACTGCCATAAGATTTCAAATAAAAGTCATCTGATGTAAAATCACACGTTTCTTGGGAAAGGTCTTGGGACGTTGAAAAGTCTGATGATAATAAAAGAAGTCATAACAATGTTTGATTTTCATTACAGTAACATTTAGTTTAAAAGATGAAACCTGAAAACAGTAACAACCATCTCTTGCACAATAAAACCAATGTCCTCTTTATTTTCTCATAAAATAATATATCTAGGATGATAACATAGCCTTCACTAACAATATCTTCACCTCTAAACTTCACATAATATCACAAAAGTACAAATTATAATTGAAAGAGTAAGAAATCATATGAACTTTTAATATTTGGCTTCTTTTTCATTAAGATGATGAAGTTGAAAACTACAGCAGTTGAATAAATATAAAATGAAGCTAATTAACTTGTAGCTGCTGCTGATGCGTGGAACTGTATTGCATTAATTAACATTTGTGAAAGCTTAAAAACCAAACATAATTCAACATTCAATAATTTTGTAATCTGTGATGTACTTCTCTATACTCATACAACTAACTGAATCTGGAAGACAGTATTCAGAGTGCAATATTCAGTTGTGTGACTGTTTAACTCTGCATTGAATGGAACCATATTTTATCATTGCTAACCTTCCAGAATTACTCAGAACCTGGTATTATTCAAGTTCTTTTGTAAAGGATATCTCATAATGACTGTTGTGAACTATAAACATACAACACTTGGGTCAACTAGCGATGTAGAATAGGTATGGTGCCGTAAACGTCTTGGCACATGACGCTGATCAGCACCATCTTGAGTGATAAAATATGACGAGGTGAAGAGGATTATCTTTGTCTTGACACCTCATCAACTTAAGGGAAAGGGTCAACTATGCCTAACACTGATTACAAACACCTGGTCTAAAGGGCCATTCATCACGATGTTTATTTTAAAAGGACAGACACTAAAAACCAACATATTAACAACTCTTAAACTAACATAATTGTTGACCAGGTGCTTGGACGCTGTGGACTTCAACAGACACCGCTTTAAACAAATCCAAGGATAATGCGATACCTGTCACTTTTATTAAACACAACCCGCAAAATACAATCATTTTCATATTTAACTTCACCGCCAATTGCCAATATAGGTGCAGCATATGTACAATCTGAAAGCAGTATTTTTTACAAACCAACACAACTAACCTGAACAATACTCCGTTTCAGATATAACAATACTTCCAAGTGCAACATGTACGTCTGTAAAAACCATCAGTTTTCAGTTTAGTTCTTTTTTGTACCCAGATATTAGAAGTTGAAGGCACAAGACAGATCATTCACTATTCCACAAGTCCAAAGTACATGTATGCACTATTTAGTCTATTTTAATGTTAAGTCTGTTGTTATATAATTAAGCACCAGTGTCGGATTTACCTATAGCCTTGGCAGGCTGAAACCAAGGGCTTAAAGGGGAGAGAGAGAGACAGACAGCATTTAACGTTCCACTCGACACAAACTAGGTCATTTAAGGACTAACACATGCTCAATTGTATTTCTAAAATTTGCTTGCGCACAGTAAACCGGAGGACACGGAGAAAACCCACGAGGTTGGACAGGCAACCCTACTCCTTGTCACGTACAACCGGGGATTCGAAACCAAGCCAGTTGACTCAATGACAGACCTTATGATACAGCATGCACATGCTAACCATTCGGCCATCCAACCCCCCTTAAAGGGGCCTCCAACCAAGGTGTATAATGAATGGCTCATTCTGGTGACAAACTAACTGTCCACAAAAAGAAGAGAACACAAGTGACAACAAAATGTTCTTTTTTAAATAAAAGTCCTATTTAACCATATTCTAACATATCTGGGCTTTAGCTACTTGAAATATGGTTTTAATTTTAAAAATAAAATATTCCAACAATCTGGACCCATTTCAAGAAAATCAGATATTTAAAGAAATAAAGTGGGCCCCTTTGTATCTTAATATATCACTTTTATTATTCATTCTGGTACAAAGTTGTCAACCAATAAATAGTAATAAAGCCCCATATTGTTATTAAAATTCACATCAGTTAAAAAATAAGCCAATCAATAGTCATCAACCATCTTGTCCATAAAATATAATTCAAAATTAACATCAATATTCCTTGTATTGTACAATGTGAAAGAAAATGACAAAAGTTTCTAATGATATAATAATACTTTAAAACTATGGCACCATATGTTTGCTGATAATGATGGTTTAGGATTGAGTGACTCATGCCCACAAAAAAGTGCTAACTACCCAACACAAGCGATTTTACAGATATTTTGTTAGAAATTTACCACCGTATTTTAAGATGAACATCATAAATCAACATCATAAATAACACACCCTTTAGACTTATCTCTCGAAATATTCATCCATTACCTAAATTTAAAAACAAAATCATGGCCATTTTTATCTGAAGATCAAAAGCTTTAGGGAAATCAGAAGCTCATGGAATTTAGGTGTTTTATTTGCCAAATTCTCACTAATTTAACCATATTATAGAATTTACTGCAGGTCTTATGTAAGGCTCCTATCCTAATATGTATGCTCTACATTCCTCTGGCTAACCTTTCCTATCAGAGTTCACTTCTCTAATGAGGCCTGTGATTACCCCAGCTTAACCCAGCCAGCTTGTACAGATTTCAAAACACACATGAAGTTGCTGCTTTCTTGGAATTCAAGAACATGCAAGCAAGCAGCGCTTTAATCAGCCAACTCAGCCAACAGACCTGTACAAGAATCTCACATAAATCGTGGAAGTGCCAATAAACTTTTCAATATACCATGTCTTAATGTTCCTGTAAATCTGTAATCGCTTTGGATGATTAATCACACTCTTGTCATTTATAGACCACCGTTATGTAATTGATGGCACAAAATGGTGATTGCGTTATCCTACAGAAGGCCTCTTTAGTAAGCATAATGTTCTTGTTAAATTGAAGCCGCAGATCTTAATGTCTTGAAATGTAGCTGCCTGATAGCACAATGACAAGTATAGCTAATACTAATACATAATTAAAACTGAACACACAGTACACTATTTCCAGTAATTAATGCCTTATAATTTTAGTTGTCAATCAAGCACTTACAGTTTAAAATTCTTCCTGCTATCTCAACCATATAATATAAATCATTTAAGATTATCATCTACCTTTCATTTGAAAAACTTTCAAAAATTGGTCATTTTTTTTACAAGAAAAAGAGCAGCTGTCTACGACTATAATGTAGGTTTTCATTTTCTTGAAGTATAAAGCATAATGTGCAACATAAACATGAACATCAATAAGAGTAATTTGTACATTGATGAGAATTTGTCGATGTAGACAATAAGTCCTGTATGCATCTGAAAGCTGGGTATTGTCATCTGGTCATCAAGTATGTAAATCAATGGCTGATTTTGTTCTATCTAGCATGTTGAAAGAAATGTCTTTCATCAGCTGCAAGATTTGTAGAGAAGAAAACACTAAAAACACCCCCTGGGAAGCGATTCAACCAAAGCACTTGGGAGAGTGGAGTATTCTGACCTGTTCACTGGTCAAAAGTCCACAGGGCAACGATTCTCTTTAAAAACTATTTAACATCAAATAGTTGCATCCTTTTATCCTTGTTGTTTCCATTAAATAGTCTTTTCATAACCTCTTCTTCATCTAATTACTACCAGTCTATCTGTTTTATTAATATGGTTTTCACCTAGATCTTTGTCTCGTCATATCTTAATCTCTACAAACATTGTTATTACTGCTTGTTTCCTTTTATTAATTAGAAACAAACAGTTCATATTTAACTGTTTTTACTAGTTGTTTTCTTAACCCCTTTGGTCAAAATGTGAACTTAATTCAAACCAGGTTTTAGTAATCTCAGTAGGCTAACGTTTCCACAACGAACTGACTTTATCTTTTGTATTTAATCAATTAAGTCTTAAACATGTATTCGAATGTTAGGATTATGCAAGTAAAACATAAATTTGTTAATCCATGGAAGTGGTATATGATGTCCTAGAAAGCTTGAAATGTCAAGCATGACATATGGATTTAAGAAACCGAAGCTAATATACAAGAGGATAATATCTGTGTAAAAGGCCATCAATCCAGTGGTTTAAATACAAAGTTGAGCAATTTCTTTTTTAGTAAAGGAAACTCTTCAAATGAGAGGTGATAATGGGTGTTCTAGAGAGAGTAAACATATCATGACTTCTGTACAACACTGTTTAATGCATACATCTAAATATAGCAACAAAGTTATTGGGTAGAAGGTATTGATTGATCAAAACTAATAAAACTTTAATGTGTTTTCAGGTCAATTTTTTAAACAGATGTGAATGTTTTAATGAAACAAAAACTATTGTGAAACTAAAAACAAATACGAAGGTTATTAAAGCATTTAATAAAACAACACTTAAGAATAACTGTAAAAGACTATAAATAATCAATAGTATCTTCTTTTTATTTCAATATTTGTATTAACAGTTATTAAGCCTTTTAATGAAATCAAACAAATACTGTGACTGTTTATTACAGACATAATTAACTATCAGAAACATTCATCAGTAAATTAAATAATGCTGACTAAATTATCCATTAAAAGTAACAACTGTAAAATTCCATCTCTTAAATGATAATTGTGGGCATGTAAAATTATAATGAATCTTATTCTTTTCATGGTAATCACCATGTTTCATCAAATCATTATGTAGTCAATTATAATATTATCTGAGAACAGTTATAGGAATCTTAATGCATATTTGAAACCCGAGTTATCCACCTGTAAAATTAAATCAATCAATGAACGGTTCATAAATCAGGCGAAATAAATAGCTCGAACTAATCGATCCTTAAACTTTTGACATGGGAATTATATTATAATACCTCTTAATGACTACTGAACCCATCATTAATTACCTCATCAAAGAAACTTACCTGCAGAAAATAAATCCAGGTGTTATTCAACCTTAAGTAAAATTCAAAGTGAGTAATATTCCTATGTACATGCATAAGGAATACATTGACAGGTATAGCCCCGTACTACAAACTAATAATGTACCTGAGTGACCTTTCTGTTAAATGTATCACTACAATAAGACATTAGGTACACACGATTGTTATTCTAGTGTTTTGTTTTCTTAAGTATCTCGATCAGATTCCAATGAATCATTGAAAAAAGGGTCTCCGCTAATGTCATTTGATACTTGTACCCCTTCTTTTAACGCTCTTCTGACATTCAGAATACACAACAATACATTCTATCAAATAGCTTAGTTTCCTTTCAATATGCGCGAGAGAGCTTTTCTTGCCATATTCAAACAGGTTAAAATCATTCTATTATTAGGATGATATAGGCTTTTACACAGTCCGTGAATTTTATTATAAACCTTGAACAACACAATTGGTTTTCTATACAACAATCTGTCAAGTTGAAGAAAGCCTGCTTTCAATAGAATCACTGAAGCTTTTAAAATCCTAGTTCCCCTTCCACCGTCAAGCCAGCTGTTAACAACAAATTTTGCATATATTATAAATAAGGTAGATAAAGCTCCCAACTTTTCAAGGTATGTAACATGGCAAAGGCACAAATAAAATATGATAGTATTAAATGACAACAAAATTTCAAACATATCAGGTAGGTGTAGGGGGTGAAACAGCTGTAAGAATTTTAATATTAATACATTCATAATTACTTCAGGCAACAGGGGTCCATTTTGCAAAAATCCAATTCAATTAAAGACAGGTTTTGGGTTTTTTTTTCAAGATTCTTAAATCCAGGTTCAAAACAAGTTACATACCTTATTTAGATTTGGGATTAAAGGACAATAAATAGAGCTGTCTAAGTTTAGGTAGAATTTTTCATCATTATTTTTATTAAAGAGTCAAAAAAGGGGAATGCCTTATCAAGTAGGTTTCTTCCCACTGTTAAAGGAAACTATGCGCAAGCGAATTATTGAAATAAATTAGTATGTTTGTGTTGAGTGGAGTTAAATACAATTTCTCTTGCACTCTCTTTGAAGACTAGAGGTTGAACCAGCATAGCACTGGTGTAGCCATAAACCGGAAGCATCATAACTGAAAACTGGAAGTGGTAGTCCACTGCCACCAGGCATAGGTTACTCCCCCCCACCCCCCGGTCCAAGCTACCTTTATACACTGAATTTCAGTCTCAGGACAGGACTAGTGTAGCTGCCAACCCTGAACAGACAAACGACAGTCACAAATATTTGTATAGAGAAGAAGAAGATAGTAGGGCAATACAAAAAGAGAGAGAGGTAGAGAGTATGAGAAGTAGATATATCACAATAATCTGTAAAGTAGCTATAATAGACAGGATGTGGACTATATAATTTAATCTAATCACAGTTTTTATATAGGCTATGTATATCTAGTTTATCTCATAATCTTATCACAGAATACACTACTCAACTATTATCAACAATGACAAGATAGTGTTACAGATTTATGTAAATGTAATATCATCAATATAGTAGTACGCATCTAGCTTTAAGGAAAGAAAAAAAAAAATTAAAGTTTTAAAGACAAGCTGATTGTCCAATTGCACTCAACACAATCTGTTACAGATTTATGTACAACATCAATATCATAGTACACATTCCAAATGTACACAATATTCAAAGAAACAAAGATGACCTTATTATTCCAAAACATAGAGATACAGTAATTGTACAGAAAAATATGCATAATATACACGTTTGTTAGGGTTGAGCTGTTATATAATGTTATATGAAACCAAGCTTTTCGTTATCGACTAGATATGTTATAATACAATACAAATGTTTCTTACAGACTACATATTTTTATTTCTAATCTTCTTTCATATCCAAACACTGCATATTGTTAACAAAGATCACGATTGTTTGTTTGGTAAATTCACATGATGGATGCCATGAATACAAATGATGAAAAATCAAAATGATCAACAGATAAAATGACAATTGCCCAACAAACAATCATGACAAATGATGAAATCAATGAATCACCAGGCTGACAAGATTGGAAATAGTAAAGTTGCATTGAAGAGTTGAATAAAGAGTAAAGTATTGAACAAAGTCAACAACCAATACAAATATTTACTTCATTAAATACTATAAAAGGTCAAAACAAATATTACGAAAGGGAATTCTATAATTCTTTATATCAGAAAATGAAATATTTTGACTCCAAATGTCCCACAATACAATAACTGAAAACTACATCACAAACTAGAATTATGACAAACTTGAGATTCGTTTTGAGGAGTTTGAAGTAGCAGCTAAAGTATTTTGTTTCAATTCAATTCAATGAAAAGAACCCTAATTAATATGAAATAATTTGCAATGTTTTGTTTTCAACAATATCTGAAATTTCTTTCGATAATGAAACTTTTGTAAAGGTGATTTTTGCTTAAATAGCAACAAGGTCCTGTATAAAAGAAATTTATAGATTGATTGTATGTTCTGTTTCTAGTTCTGCCCATCATGCCAGATGTCAACCCTACAAAAGCAAGAGAAGAGGTTGTTGTATTGAAGAAAGTTAACACAATGCTGATTGAGAGGGCTGTATATAAATAGATGTTATACATGTATTCGAAGACCTGTATATCGCATTATATCTCCTATTGAATAAGCTGCACGTCAATCCATAAAAGTATTACACACATCGACAAATAACAAGAATAAAGCGAACAAATGCTAAGCATAGTGTTCATTGCTTCTATAGATCTATTTTATTAATCTTTCATAGATATACACACGCCTATAATGACTTAACCCCCTACTTCAATAGAAACATGTTTTGTCTATTATAGGTTTATTCTATAAAATATTATGTTTAATTCATTGTATATGTATACTACAATCATCAGAACATAGATACAAAATGTTCAACAGGTATGAAAACACCTAGACCACTATATAATTAAGATTTGTATTATATATTGACAAAACTACATAGTCTACATGACATGGTCTATTATTGATGAGGTTAGAAAAACCACTAAATAAGACTAAAATAGTACTTTTTAAAGTGTACATGTTCACGCATTATAATATATACAAAAAACTTGCTTGTATAACATGCTAATACTCCATTAACCTCCCATGAAGCCACACCATGCCTGTGAAATCAGCCAGTTATAAATAATATTGAATATAATGGACCGATTTACAAAATGTCAACGGAATAAAACACATTTTTATTATTTAACAAACAACTTTTTTGCTTGCTATATTTCATGATACTTCAATCCTCCCTCCGCCCACTTTTCTCTCTCTCAAATTATGGCTAAGCTTTTGTTGTATGTCTTCTATTAATAAAAGCTACATGTACATTAGAATTTATAAAAACAAACAAAGTTAGAAGTTTTGATGTTGTACCCTCTGTCCCAGCTAAAAACCTCATCTAAATAAACCCATATACCTGATGAACCTTCAATCGGTCTCTATCGATTATCTTGATTAATACAGCTTCAAAAAAAAAAAAAAGATAAAAAAGAAACAACTCTTTTGTGATTATTGTGCAAAAACCAGCACAACATGCAACAAGATACTATGCACGATTTTATCATGGTTCAAGGCATTAAGTGCAATATTCAAATAAAAACACTCCAAAGAAGTAAACAAATTATAAAATTCTTCTACTTGTAAATATATATTTGATAATTTTAATTTAATAATTGTCACTATACATCAAGACAGGTGTTTTAATGTGCAACTGCAGATATAGACAGAAAGATTTGTAATCTATTGGCACACATTTGATACAGACATATTTCTGATGTGCAATAATCATTGATGTTAGAAAGAAATGAAATGGGGTTTAACTTCAGTTTTCTGTACCTACTAGTCTTATGATCACAGGCACCTGGAACAGTTTTAAATTAAACTTTTAATAGCTTTAAATCTATCATTTACTTACCGGTAAATCACAGACATATTATTTTTCAAGATTTCTGACATTTTTCAAATGGTCTGTTTAGTGGGACCTATGATTAATCATTCTATAAAAAATATTGGTGGCAAAGAGTTCAATCAAAATAAATATTACATTTGTTGTTAGGTTTTAATACACTTTATTCCAACTCAGTGGTCTGCCCACATAAAATTCCCTGAGGCTGTGTAATTGGTCAATTTAGACCATTTTTTGCTGTCTCTCTTGCGTTTGATGTAGAGAGAATTAGAAAATTATGAACAGATAACATCCTTTCTGCAATTCAAGTTTGCAGGAATCAATACGTTGTTTTTTTGGATTGATATGTTTTAAGCATTACCAATTTATGGAATGAGATTGCTGTGATTTTTTTTTTTGTTTTTTATTTTTTTGTGTGTAGGATGATTTTTTCTGAAAGAGTTTTAAGGATGAACAGTTCCATTGCTAACTCTATTTCTATGGCAAACAATGGCTTTGTTCTGGCTAATCCACAAAATTTAGTTCCAGTTTTTTTAACTTCTTCTTTCATCTGGTAGTGAAAGTAATTACCTCTTGCACAAATAATTATTTGGATGAGCAACCATACAATTTTACATCACAATAAACACACTGTAAAACTTCATATAACCATAATATCTCTAACCTCTGATTTTTTTCTTTTTTAAATTTATGATGGTGCTGATCATAGACCAGATACCAGGGCTTTCACTTAAAAAAATCTGTGAGCCACTCAGTTTTGATGCATTTTGTGTACCTAAGTTGAGGGAGATATTTTCCAAAGAACATGGCAATTCCATCACTATCTCAAATTTCCTATACATTTTTAAGTGTAGGCTGGTTCAAAAGACCTTAATGCAAACATTCGAATTTTGTAAATTCTTGAACATACTTCAGAAATATTTCTATGTTAAATGAACATGTGTGAAAAGACAAAAATCCCTGTAAAATCCCTTTTATTAACACCTACGAAGCATTTACCCATATACCCATTTTAGAGGTTGGTCTGATAATCATGTTGCAGTTTTGATTTAATTTCTTTTTAAAATTTAATGTTCAAACTTTTTCCTTCTTAGAAAGAATTTTTCATTTGATCAAATTGAACAAAACAATGAGTCATTTTTGCAACACGAATTGACATTTTTGATGTGAATGCGGTTAAAATTGTAGGCTGAGTGTCTAATACTGTCAAAATCATGTTGGAATTGCCTAAAAAAAACTAAACAAATATTCTTGTCCTTCTCATAAAATTACTTCTGGTAAAAACGTGTAAGCGGAGAAGTTTGGTGTTTACAGAGGATTATTTTGCTTGCTTATAGCGTTACTTTATCACTAGTAAATATAGTCAACCAATAGAAGCAAGGATTTAAACTTCTTGAAATTTTATCTCTTTACAGCTTAAATCAACAGAGAAAAGTGAGACGATATAAGACTTCCTCTGTTATAAAGACAGTGAATCCACCACCATAATTACAAAGTATAAGAAACGTACAATTTTCTGTTGCTTAATAAAAAAGTATTGAATTATTCAAAGGCTGCAAAATTGCATCAATGCGATTTCTTTTTTCTTCAAAAATCAAATACCCAGACACCATTATCAATTAATATGTCTGGTGTTAAAATTTTGTTGGCTTGCGCAAATCCCAAAATAAATAAATGGCTTTCATAACTTCCACATATACAAAGCATCTAGCAATCAAATTATTTATCACTCTGCTTATCCTATACATAATACTGAACAGTAATTGTGTTACAAAAGTTTGAACATCCTACTTCATTTAGAAGCATAGTTTTTGTGTTCTAAAGAATTTTACCATTCTACCTCAATTAGAAGCAGAGTTCCTATGTTCTAAGCAGAACTACTCATACCGAATGCAGTCGATACATCTACACCAAGTTTGAATGTTCTACTTCAATTAAAAGATTTATTGTGCCCCTACATGTATGTCTTGACCAACAAAATGGTGTATTGTGTCCTAAAAAATGTAATGGATGGACAGTCGAACCCATTTTAATAGTCCTCAGCTTTCTGTGAAAGGTAGGTGGCAAAAAAGGTATCTTATGAACCTTCAATACACTATAAAGGAAGGTTCACAATATCATGTGGTGGGATTACATATTGTTTGTTATACTGTTGACAAAGACAAACTGAACATTGTCTATTGGCCATAACCATATAACTACATTAAATGAATCCGGTTTAGTAATATTTAAATAACTTCTTTGATTTGTATCAATATTAAATTGTCAATCTCATTTGATTACACATGTTTAATTCTTTTGCAGATGGAAAATTCATCTTAGCTGAAAATTTATAGGAATACACTTAATTAATTTTGTGTTCAATTATCGACCCAGTAAGCCAAAAATTAAACTAAATCTTATGATACAAGAATGTATTCATATAGAGTCTGCCCCCCTCCACCCCCACTAAGTGAAATAATCAACTAAATCAAGGATGACTAATTCATTTACATATACACATACATGTACATCATGTACATATCCAATATAGGAAATATCAACAAACATGAAAGTCAACATTAAAGAGACACAATGGCAGTTTCCCAGCATCAATAACCCCAAGATACTATCACATAAAAGTATTGATAAGGGAGAAATAAAAGATAAACAAGATGTACAGAAAACTAAATTCCCTTTATATCTAAAATCCTTTCATCTTTAATAATGTTTCTATGTTGATTTAATAATCAACCAGCAACAACTGAGTAGTCTACTTTGAAGAGTTTCATGGAGGAAATCTCTACGGGTTTGAAGATATACCCATTCATAAAACACAATCTCTTGTCCATTCAAGATTCATTACTCAAGACGCGTATTTTATCAGCTTCCACAGCTCTGGGATTTTAATTAAATTTCAAGAAAATCAGCTTACATTGTACAGAAGAATTAATAATTTCATAATTCAGTTATAGATATTGATAAAACATATTTCATTCCGTTATTTCCCCCCAACAGCAGCACTTCTGGAAATTGATGAATTAAATCAATTCATTATGTGAAACAGCATGGATTCACTGTGGTTAACAATTCAATATCGATGAAAGGAATTCTCACAAAGATTTCATTTCAAGAATGGGAGGGAGTCTACATGTAGCTGTTTATTTTTGTTAGCTATGCTTTCCCATATCTGGAGAAATATGTCCATTCATTAAAAGCTATTTAACGGTACTGGTACATGTAGTATAGTTTAAACTATCTATAACATTCCTGGATTTGAGTGCAGTTTTAAGGTCAAATTAAAGCTTTCATACTATAGTCCTAGCAGGTTTTGTAACAAGTTCACGGATTGCTGGGCATGTGCCTAACAATAGTTGGTAAAAAAACCTCCACAAACTTTGTTGAAATGTGATGCTCTTTTAAACTATAGTAACCAATTCATGTGTCAAAAACAAAGTGAAAACATTGTAAAAATGGTATTCACTGTCAAAATTCAAATGCTACAACTGGTTGGTCAGTGATCTGGTCTTCAAACAAATAATCATGAAGAAAATATTTGTACTGCTAAAGCCTGACCAAACATGTTTTTTTAGATAATAATTTTGGAGGTCATATATCATGGCCTTGGTGATGGGAAAGCCAGATGTTGAATGAAGCATGACATGAATCATTGAAAGATAATGATGGTTGTGGAATTAATGAAAGACTTCAGGAGCTTGGCTAAATAGCATCAAATCATTACATGTATTATGATACTTACAATGTATTAATCATATTTCTTCAAAATTGTTTTAACAGTCTATCAGATATCAATCAAAGTTTATGACAGAATTCTGTAATGTATAACTTCTCCTGATGGAAATAGTGTAATGTAAATTGTACGTCATTATGGTTTTTAGAATATATAGGATAGTTTTAATCTCATCAAATCATTTTATTTATATGCTGTAATACATTAAAGATGCATTATGTTCTTGCTATAATAGCTTTAAAATAGATAATGAAAAATTAATACATTATTGAACATTTCAGTCAAATGTAGCAAAGAGTATTGATAATAATCAATGTCTCTATTGTCTATTTTAATATTATATTGTTAAATGGCGCTAATAAAAATTTATATAATATTTGAGAGAGGAAGAGAGGGAGTCTAAAGTCCACCAACACAAACTAGGTCATTTTGGGACTAATATAACATTTGAAGCCAGCAAAAAGGCCTGTAAATAAGCAGATTTAGCTCTTGCACAATCTATCTTTAACAACAGTATTTCTTCTAAAGGCGTCTCCCAACAGTGTTGTTGGGGGTTGGGTGGCCGAATGGTTAACGCATGCGCATTGCATCATAAGGTCTGTCACTGAGTCAAGTCGCATGGTAGGGTCGCCTGTCTAACCTGGTGGGTTTTCTCCCAGTCCTCCCACTGCTTAAGAGCCCCACCCCCCTCTCTTTCTCTCTGTGAGCAGTGTCTTAGTTTTTAGTTCCGAAATATATTTCTCAGGCAGAGAATTAATCATCTACATGTAGGTCCTAGGTATTTACTTTCATTGAACATTTCAAATCTTTTATCATATGACTATTTAGTCTATTTATTACCTAAATAAATGGTTTATGACATGTCTTGCTTATTGAGGCTATATTTGGTTCTTGGGATTAGGTTTGTCAGTGGGAACACAATGAAACCCTGGAAAAACTGTGTCTTGTGGAGAATTATTCTTGGCCATGTGCCTTATTCATGTAATTATCCCCAACACAACAAAAATCAAGGGAGAAGTTATTATAAATAATTTCTATAAAAATACAAACCCACACACGGAAGTCTGTTGTCTCCTATATAATGAGTTATCGTGATTATTACTTCTTAAGATTTTATTCCTTGGTATATTTTCGAAAGTCCAATTTCATATGTGTAACACCTACACTAATGTCTACTACTGTTAATTATACCATTGTATCCATTTATAAATAAAATTACCAAACAACATCATACTGTGCTTAGCATTTACACTGAACTGATGTACTGGCCTCGCAGTACTTAGAAATGCAATGAACTTCCACAAAAGAATGTGCAATGTACAACTTATAAAATTTGTTTTTAAGATAATCAAAAATTAAAACATAAAACTTCGTATTTTTCATACATAATTTCTGAGAGATGGATTACAAAACTAATCATGATTCTGTAAAAATATTATTCTAAATATATAATCTTTATATCGGCTGAAAATCTAGATTTAACTCCACTTATCTGGTTTCCAAATCAAACAGTCTTCATAATAATTTGAATACAGAATTACCTAGAGTAAGCAATACTAACTAGAAAGAGAGAGAAATGGGGTTTAACGTCCACTCGACACAAACTAACATATGGTTTAATTTTATTTCAATAATTCGCTTGCGCATACAGGTCTTTAGCAGTGGGAGGAAACCGGAGGACCTGGAGAAAACCCACGAGGTTGGACAGGCAATGCTAACTAATTAAGGAACAGATTGTCATACTCGAAAGAAGCCATGACGGAATAGTTCCATTAACCGATTTATGTCATGAAATTTGAATGTTTTTTACTCCGGTACTGTTTCGCAAATTTTTTAGAAGTGTGAACTGGCTGAATTATACATGTCCAGAACTGGTCCAGTTATTTCAGTACATGCAGGAGTGAGGGTATCCACACTGTCTACATGACATTGACTTGAAATTTCATCCGTAACAGTGGCAAGAAAATGGGTATGGTAGGTGTTGAACTTTCAAAAATTCAGTGGAAACTCCATTTTGATGATAGTAGTAAGCAAAGTATTAGAACATGAATACCTGATCAGTTTTTTATCCTATTATTTCGTCTGGTTAATCACAAACATTCCTGAGCGGTTTAAGAAAAAAAATAATTAAAATACACATAGCAACTTCAATCGCATTTACACAATCATAATAATAAAATAAGCAAAGCAGATATAAATTACATCAATTATTGATCAGGATAAGATAAATTCTCGTTGTTCATACTGTCATCTGAACTGTATTCCTTTTGCAGCATCAACACTGGGTTAGTCCCCTTTATCTGCTATACATATTAATATTCTAATACCATCAGTGTGATCACAAATTTTGATCCGGACCTATGGTTTCAGTAAATTGCTTCTGATAAACTCAATGTGAACTATGGACACAAATTTGTAATGGCAATTCTTCTTTTCTCAAATTAACAAAAAAGAAAGATGTGTACTCTTCATGAATATTCCTTGTGGTAAAAAAGAAGCTTACTAAAAATATCTTTTGATGGTTAAATCAGGCAAATTAACATTCTGGTCTTGTCTTTCATCCGTCTCTTACGATATTAATTCTTTAAATCACACTAAATATAGCTGAAGAAATCAGATCTCCGTTAAAGGGGAGACATTTGACAAACTTTCATAAAGGCTGAATTCTGACCATTAAATCATTCTTATAGACATTATTTCAAGTCTGTTATCATCGAATGGTTTTCATTTCACAACAGGGAGTTCTAACAGTCTATTTGATATCACAAGTCTGGCAACTATTCCGCTTGGAGAGCAGGAGTTCTTTTATTCTCTGTCAAAAATTTACCAACAATTTTGAATGACCCGGGTTAAGAGCAGACCATTAAAAGATCACAACATGTAATATATTTTTACTTTTATCTTAAAGGACCTACAATATCTTATCTTATAGAAGTAAAATGCTGTAAACTAGATTTATGGCTGCTCTGTTTCTAAACAGGAATATATTTGTACATTAATCAGATTGAAATTTTATGTGAAATGAAGAACACATTATCGTATAATACAATCTAAGATGAAAAGATTTCAAAACTGGAGTCTTTGATTTGCACACTTGTAAACAGTCAATGTTTTTACAAATTTTTTTCCATGAGAGAGATAAATGGGGTTTCACCGTTAAACGCCATCTCAACATAAACTAAGCCATTTTGTGAAATAAAATTCTATTTCAATATAAACTAGCTAGCAAGTAGGGTCTTTAGCAGTGGGAGGAAACCAGAAGATCCATGACGTTAGGCAACCTTAAGGGCACATGTAAAAGTGAGCAGTAGGCTACAGAAATTTCTGGAGAAAGCATTAATTTCTAAATATTATTGATATATCCTCATACTAATTATGAGCAAGACATAACTGAGTACTTAATTTTAAGAACCATTGTAGCCAAAGAGACTACCTGAATATCAATCATGGTCATTAATATAGTTCTCATTCGTTTGGACAAAACATTTTATGTTGTACAAATATGTATCTTTAATATGACAGAGGATTTTATTTTAGTATCAGAAACTTATATTTAAATATCATAAACAAAAGATGGCGTCAATATAACCTGAGGGGAAGCTTAAAGAGGGATTAGGCTTGTCTTTACTTGTAGATTTAATGTGCATTGTGATTAAACATGTTTTCATATAAAGGATCCACTATCATAAAGACTATTGTAATTTTTATTAAGTATAAAAAAATACCCAAAACTGAAACCAAACCAAATAGGAAAACCAATCAACACACCCAAAAACCTAGTTACTTTAGTAACAGATTCTTATCGGACTCTGTCCGTTATCCGTTACTGGCTGATGCTACATGTATAGACAACTAATATGAAAATAAGGCTTTTTACCCATCTCGGTTCTAAGGCTATTACCATCTATTTTTCACGATGGTTCTTCTTTGTTCAGCAAAAGAAATCATTTCTTGCGACATCCGACACAAATTTATAATAATCCAACACTATTTTCATGTAGAATTTAGTGATCCAAAAACACAAAAACTCATGCCTGCGCTTAGCCAATATTCCACATTTTGGAATGGAATGTTATTAACTGATCTTATGTAATAGTTTCTTATATATGTTGAATACATAAACTTTAGTGTCAATATTGACAGTTTTGTCCGTTACTTGAAGTACAGCAAGAATTTTCATTTAGAGTAATATTCAATTCCTAAATTTGGAATGTTGGCTGAGCGCAGCTATGAACCCATAATTGCGGGTCATTTTAAACGAAATCTATCTGTGTTTTTGAATTGCTAAATTATACATGAAAATAGTGTTGGATGATTATAAATTTGTGTCGGATGTGGCAAGAAATGAATCTTTTTGGTGAACAAAGAAGAATCAAGGTGAAAAATAGAAGGTAAGGATTCGAAAATAGCCTTAGAACCGAGGTGGGTGAAAAGCCTTTTTTTATATTAGTTGTCTATAGCATCAGATAGTAACGGATAGCAGACAGAGTCTTATAAGAATCCGAATAGCGGACAGAGTCCTATAAGAATCCGTTACTAAAGTAACTATCGGAAACCCTCCACACTTTGATTATATAAAACAGCATTAGGCTATAAATAATGAGGTCACATATTATTTTAGGGGCTTCTCTGAAATTATACTGCTGCACTGCTGTCTACTGATCTAATTCGAATTATAGCGAATTCTCTGAATATTAAAGGAGCTAAATCGCTAACATTTGGGACCTAAAAATTGACAAAAGTAGGTCACAACACATATAATACTGTAGCATGAATGTATATAAACTGATTTACATTCAATGGTTTCCGTATTTACTCCAATTTCAAATCAGTTATGTTCGGCGAAATAAGTCAGCAGTCTCAAGCGAGTGCAAATTTCTAGCGTCTGGTTATTCCAGTCTACATACGTCGTTTGATTTGGAGCAATGTGTCTAGCCTTGTCCATCGAGTCTCTTGATACAACTGGGGCTGAAGCGCATTATGGTACACGATTCGTGTACCAATGGTAAAATGTTTATTTTGTCTTAAATATTGGATATCAAAAGCCCATCTTTTTCCGGTAAGATCACAACATGAATGTTAATTTGACAAATAAATCGTGTTTTCAATGTTGAAGATTTTGGATGATATTGAGTTAGAGACTTAGCTACTTTAAACTGTAAGGTTTCACTGTAACACAGTTGCGACTTGCAAGTCATGTTGACCCCTGTTTCAGTGAACAGCTCTTCTGCGATATCACCGTGGTGGAAGCGGATGTTAAACAAACTATTTCACACAGCTTAACAACGATTCTTCGATTTATATAAACCAATTTGGAAAATTACAACTAGTATATTTTGTAGGCAGAAACAAAACTAAACAACATTGTATTCATGAATGCAAAACTAAACAACATTGTATTCATGAATGCAGAGACGACAAGTAAAGGTAATAAAATAGACGAGGAGTGCCTTATGCTTTAGAAATCCAATGTAATACATCATAAAATTTACAGGTTTTTTTTTTATTACATAACAAATGTCCCTTGAAGCTTTGATTTTTATCATATTAAGAGACAAAATGTAGGTCAGCATTCGATGTAGATCTGGGTGACATTTATTACTTGTTAAAAAACTGCACACAATTTTCATGTAGCGCTTCATAAAGTTGAAATGCAGAAGATATAGCATACATGTACAAGTTAACTGTCAAGTTATCTCAACGAAGTACGGCTTCCTTATAAATTCTACAGGGAATAAAACCTTATATATGTAACTCATTTAATATGTACATACTTTCTTTTCTTTCTAAAACAAAAGCATTTAAATAAATAGTCATGAAATGAAATGGTGTTAAATGTCCTACAGTTCTGCTCTGAACTGGGCTAATGAAGACAGGCATACACCATACAGTGTGCTATGAGGGAAATTTTGCCCAGATAACGGCACTACGTCCTACTCTTATATCGAATTCCAACTGTCAAGGGATCTTTTATGTGTATGCCAATGTGTACATTGGACTTGATTTTCCATCCCATCCGAATGACTAGACAGCTGTCCTTGTCAGGCCCTTAAATAAATTGACAAGCACATATAATATACATGTTTGTATCAAGGTCATACTTGATCTGAACAGACTTCCAGGAAACAATAGTTTAGTTTTTTGGTATGAAAATCGTTCAAATATTCGATTCATAATTAATCACAATGTTAAAATCTGAGGATAATAAAATATACGTACATCAAGAGACCGGGTCTGTATCCATTTTTTGACTTGTATTAAATTTGAAATCTAATGCGGTTGTTTGTTCATTATTTCAGATGTAATATATGCTATTGTATTACTCACACTCACAATAATCACATACATATACAAAGACTGTGTGTGTTGACAATAATTCATGTTCACATTGCCAAATAAAATTCAGCAAATTTTAATACGGTCATCTGCTACTTTTTGCAGAGTCATTCGCGAAATTCCTCTTGACCATTTTAATTTTATGGAATTTCACCAGGTAGCAAATATTCTCCATTTTACCTGAAATATTTTAATCCAAACCTTTCCTTTCAAAATAAGAATATGGATTATTTGCAGCACCATTACCTGAACAATTCTCACTGAGAAAACAAAAATAGACTATGGCTAATACATGCTCTTCTTCATAAGTATGTAAGATGTGTGGACTTGAATATATCAAAATTCATACCAAATTATTCTTTTTTTTCTATTAGAAATGGTAATCTGACTTAATTAAAATTAATCAGTTTCAAACTATCTTTTTTTCTATTAAATTAATCAGTTTCAAACTGTCTTTCTTTTTTAACTCAACAAACTCTCAAATGAGCATCAAGTCAAGCGATACTGTACACGTACATGTACATAAAAGCAAATGAAACAAAATAGTTATTTCAAAAGAACTAAAACTGAAGAAGTCTTTAAAATTAGGAGGAAGCATCTAAACCTATTTCTCTTAACTAAATTTTCATACGTTTTCTAGACATCTAGCAGACATAATTACTTTAACATGAAGATCTATGGGCAACTGCTCTGTTGCATCAATTTCGAGTTCAGAAATAAACATTTCCCAGTTTTCCCATTTTATTTCGATTTATCTTTTTATATCATTCGCTGTAACTGTGATAAAAGTACATATGGGATTGTTTGCATCACAACCATACATTAACATTGAACCCATACGAAGAAAAGGAGTCGTCATTTGCTGAACCAATACTACCCTTTATGAAATGATGAGCCAAGGCTTCCAATATCACATTGATGAAAATGAATGTGTTAGATCAATATGCCTGCATTTTTTTTCCTGACATCCTGTTTGAAAAACACTCTTAATAAATATATGTTCATGTGGTACATGTACCATACCTACAACTATGTAATATTTAATAATACTCAGTATTTACAACAAAATATTTGTTATGTACATGTGTTACCATATCTGACAAATCTGTATCCAAACACTAGTACACTAGGCTTTGAACTTAATTATAATTACAAGTTTATTACATGTGTATCTACACACATATCACAAGATCCGGGAGAACAGTTCAGTTTATTGATAATGTGGCTACAAACAGCACAAATTGTCATAGCAAAAACTGTGTCTAAAAGAGGTTGGGTAAAATAAATTTGATTTCAAGAATTTTGTATAAAGTGGCAAAATAAATTAATATTGGTAGTGCTGCAATAGGATTAGGAATCCTATATACATGTAGACACAGCACCCTCTATAATGCATTAAGAAAATAACATGCTCGGACAACAATTTACATACATGTCACTTCATTTCCTTTGGATGAAGATCCTAAAGTTTCTATTTTCACATGCATGTACATGTACACCATATGGAATTGTATCCGATGTTAACTCTGGTTACTACTTCTATCAGGGTCCCAACTTTATAATTAATGATACGAGATGTGTGATCCTCATACAAAAATACCCTTAATATACTACTCACTGAGTCATACATAATTCTTTAACAACAGTTATTGACTAACCATGTGTAAACAATAACCAAGCAGATGAATAAATACTGTATCCTGTACTATTTGCAACACAAACACAAAAAATAATTTTAAAATACACACATATAGTTGATTGTAAAACTTTACCCAAATATCAACATCTGAAAGTGGTTTTAGACACAGCGTGAAAAGTTTGCTCGTATTGGTTAAAAGATGTTAAAAGCAGGTTAGATTAATTTTCTTATCTCAAACGCCGCAAACTACAAACGATAAAATCTGAATAAATATGGAGATATTTACCACTTTATGCTAATGGCCCCTTCACCTTTAAGTTCCTGCCTTGAAATAAACCTCTCAGTGGGATTACTTCCCTTAGAAATAAGGTAATTTCTAATAATTAAAGGATTAGTGAAGACCATTAAGATATAAATAGTAAGAGTTGTTCTGGGAGTCAGAGAGTGCCCCTGGACAATAACCCCAGGCTTCAGACTACTGTATTTGATAACATTTCAGTAAAACATCGTAAACATTTACAGTGGTTTTACTGGTTTTAGACATTATTGTTCTGTATGGATTTTCATAATGATAATACCCTCAATATCTTCAACTAAATAGAATATAAATATCTCTAATTAAGTGCATGGTAAATGACGTTCAGCTAAATGAAACCCCCTTCTCTCTCTTCAGTTAATATTGAAAGCTTAAACAGATTGTCTATTTGCTTTAGGATTAATATGGTTGACCAGTGATCCCTCAACAATAGGATGTATCACAATAGGTTTTATCTGTTTCAATAATTCAAACCATTATTACCTTTTGTTCATGACCTGTGCAACCTTTTCATAATTTGATAATATGTATCTGAAAATAATTCAACTGTACATTATACTTGATAAATTTCCAAGAATTAAAAATACAGCAGCAAGATAGATAACACTAATACCAACTATATCACATATTTCACCAGTCCTGAAAGTCTGTCCCTTATTAGATACCGTCTCAATTACAATATTCTAGTCTTCGCACACACATAATTCATCGACAGAGCTCACCAGTATCTTCAAGAATGACTACAAGAATATAGACTAACAAGTCAATTGAGTAAGTATTGAGGAGTTAAGCAGTGCTGACGAAGGTTCAGGATATCTGTACAGCCAAACTGTGGAATGATCTTTCTCTGGGGATAGAACAAATTAAAGAAATGGGTTCAAATCCAAATGTAAGATTATTCTCTTTAAAACAGCCTACAACTAACCACTCATGAGCAGGAAACTTGATAAGTTATATATCATAAATGAATAATTTATTACTATTTACATACTTAATAAGGAGCAGTGAAATAGAAGATCATCAATAATGATATTAAGTGTATCCACTCACAAAATTGGTTATGAAATTTATTCAATACACATAAACCTGAACAAAATATAATATGTCCTAACATAGTACCTTTAAATATGGGAGATAGAGAGAGAGAGAGAGTGGGGTGGTTTAACGTCCAATTTTATTTCCATAATTTGTTTGCTTGTAGGAGTCTTAAGCAGAGGGAGGAAATCGGAGGACCCGGATAAAACCCAATAGGTTAGACAAGCAATTCTACTCTTTCCTAGCAGGGAATCGAAACCATGCCATTTGACTCAATGACAGACCTTATGATGTAACGCGTAGCCTGCGAGTTAACCATTCGGCCACCCAACTCTGCTACTGTAGTGAGGATGCCAGGGTTGCCTAATATACTTTCTAGAACAGAGGACACTTTTAATCTTAATTAGTGATCAATAACAATTTGTGTTCTCCAATATCAATCTACTAAAAAAAAAAAACACCATCTCATCAGTGTGAAATTGCATTAATAAATAAATGACTTTAAAATTATAAATAAATCCATATACATGAATTTTCACTGACAAAATAAAATAATTGTTGGGCTAAACAAAGATGCAATCACCGTCTCAGATTTTTGACCCAACAATATTTAGTTTTGTCATGAGAAAGGAAATTAAATTTAGTTTAATGTCCTGCTTTTTTGCAACGACCAGGCTACGCTAAATGAAGACAAGTCAATCAGAAAGGATCATCATCTACATTTATTGCAATATCATAATGACGATGAATCAGGATGTGCATTCTCTGTACACACTAACATTGGACTACCAGAATATTTCATTAATAGATTAAGAGAAATTATACACTAATGTATCATTACTATAGTGTCATTGAAAAGCTAAATTGATACATTACGTACCATGTTCAATGTGTAAATGTACTCGCAGCTCTAGAGACTATAGTGGCGGCTACAACAATAACTCATCACTTTGATTTCAAAGTAAATAATAATTGAACAAATATGTCACTAACAATTCACATCCCTTAGGTAAATCACGAATGGCTGAGACTTGGAACACTGGAGCCAATAATCAATAAAATGAAATAAAAAGAAAAGAGCTCTAAAGATGAAGAACAGTAAACATCGAAGGGACAATAATCCCACACATATCGTACACATACAGTATGTTGTAAATCAACAAAAAAAATAATTTAAATCAAGGTTGTATGTAAATCATTCTTTGGGTTATTTTTCCATGTAGAGTACTCTACATGTGCAAGTAAATGCTCTCAATTCTGATTTTAAATATTGACTGAATTAACAATTTGAATTAAATTATCATTTTTCATGGTTACAAGAATAATCTGTTGATCGGTATTGATTTAAATTATTAGATTTCTATCCACCATTATTCATTAATAACAATAATGCAAAAAGGACTTAAAAAGAATAATTACAGTACAATGCTTTTATAGTTATAGCTAATAGTTAGTGATGGAAAACCAAAAAATGCATAAAAATAATCAAAAACAATTACCAACACACCAGGTCCAGTTTCATAAAGCACATCATGGTGACCATGTAGTTATGTATACAGGCAACTTTTTAGGCAATTCATTAAAGTGACACCACTCACCAGTACTCAAGTTAATCAAATATGAAGATTGTAAGCTATCAGAAACTGAACTATCAAATTAAGAATATATATGGATATATAATCAACCCTGTAAAATCCCAAGTTTGTACAGCAATGCATCAGTACACAAGAAACAAAATGAGACCAGGAGTAGATTTTTGGTGGACTGTCTCTTTAAAGTCCGTACAGTTCAACATAATTATAGATTGTTAAAGTGGTGACCAGCTTCAACCAGCTGTTGGACATCCATTATAAGATCGTCATTGTGATAAAAATAAATCTATATCTAAACTCATAGTGTGGATTATTCACACTTAAATAAGTATATTAAATACCTTATTCAAATTCGCCTCCGACATTTAAATTTAAACTAGATCTAAGACAGGTAAAATCCCCACGAAACATTTAAATGAAAAATAAAAACAAATTTGTGGATTTGGTATGATTCAATTTCATCTTTAACAGACATTTATATGTATGTATTTATTACAACAGATATCAAACAACATACAGTATGAGGTCAAAATTATCATTGCATCATGTCCTTTATTCCAACTAGGGGGCCTCAATCAATATGGCAACAGGCGCATTTCAACACCCTCACAGAATGAGGTACATGAACATTACAATAATAATTTATTAATAGGTCCCCCAAATGGGAGGGAGTACCCTAAGATAAATCTACTCCTTGTGTAGAAATGTGAAACTGAACTCTCTTTGATTTACATGTAATAACTTTACAATTTAGCAATATTAATAAAACCTTAGAAATTAGATTTGTTTGTCTGCAGGGAATATCGTTTCACTTTGTAAACAAATTGGTCTACAGTATATTGTAGGCTTCCCAAAGTTAATAATGTCATTGTGACACAATATTGCAATGCTCATACAATGTAGTAAAGGAAATGTTATTTACAGTTAAGTACGGTACTCATTACATGTATAATGTACAATATTGAAATTACAATTTACATCATCATTCATCAGAATCATAGGTACCAGTAAATGGAGTCCAGACATTCAAAACAAAATTAAGACTTGTGTAATAAAGTTCCAGATAACTTATAAATCAGTATTAAATTGTGACACACAATCTGTATAAACCAAACTGAAAAAAAGACATGGTGGGGTGTGCACCTGGACAAAGAGTTGGTGTAGCTTCACAATGACAAACATGGATGTATTAGGTTAATGAATTGAAATAGGTTTTAACTTTAACACACTATTGACTATTGATCTGTACCTTCTGCACCGACTGGGCTAATGAAGACAGTGTATTAGATTAGGAGTTGAGGAAGATAACACCCCCCACCCCACCCCCCGTTTTCTACCCATCAAGCAATGATATTTACATAGTTTTGGTCCATATTCTGTAAAAAAACCTTTTACAATCCAAATCATATCTGGTCCCATATGATATATACGGTAATAATATGGACATGTCTAGTTTTGTTTCATTGTAAATGATTGGGTTCAATGTTTGGATTTGTTTTGAAAAAGTTGAACAAAAATACATCTGTACTTCCTTTCACACTTATCTTTAATGTAAATTAATCAGCAAAATTATTCAAAATGGCAAATAAGATGGCTTTTCTGAACTTACTAAATTAGTGGGTTATTATCTGATGTTATGTATTTGTCTTGGAGAAACCATCAATCTGTGATAGAAGGAAGCCAGAACCAGAGCATCAATAATTACTTTAAATTTTGATTGTCTCAATGTTTCAGGACTGGTGTTAATAACGTGAATAACAATGCCAATTTAATAATATTCTAAATAGACTATAACAAAGTTGAACATTGAACCCTTCTTCCCTCTCAAATCCTTTTCAGATGAATTCAAATAAAAATACAAGTAACAAATGTTTGATTTAAATGGCACATTCATAAAACAATTCAACATTGACTTTCAAAATCACAAGCTATGAAGTTTAAACAAAATAAATGGCAATTTACTTGAGGTGCAACATATTGAACAAATCAAAGGTAATAAATCAGCACGTATTAAGAAATTCAGAAATATGAAATAGTTTAATTTGATGCTTTGAATGTAAATATTAGTACTCGAAGAATCAGCTTAAAGTAAAATATTTCTGATTACTGATGTACAAGTGGCAGCCATTATAATCAAGGTGAAATATTGTCATGGTAATTGAAGATGATTTAAAGACTCTTAATTGATCTACATGTAGTAAAGAGCCAATCAATCTGTATCTTAACTGAAATTGTTTGAATGTATCAATTGCAATATACCCATGAGACTAGCAGTTATTGGCCCCTCTAATTAAAAATGGCCTTTTTATGCCCCTATTAATTAAAGTGTGTCTGTCTGGTCAGTAGCCATTACGACAGATCATAACATCTGTAACAATCATCTTTGAACAATAAATGTCTGTTCATTTCAATGACATGGATCCCGGATATTTTTGGAAGTTGAGGACTCAAAAACTCCCTGGAAAATGTGATTTGTCATTCTGATTGATATATATACATGTATATATATATATATATTTTTTTGTTTTTTTTTGCTTAATTGGTTTTGTGAAGGTGTGACACCCTGGTTCCGACTCTGAATCAAAAACTCTCTGGAAAATGTGATTTGTCATTCTGATTGATATTTTTTTTTTTAACTTAGTTGGTTTTGTGAAGGTGTGACACCCTGGTTCCGACTCTGAATCTATGTACGCTTGATACCTTCTGCCTACTGTAGTCCTACATTAAACAACCCTATGGTACATTAAAATAACAAGACCTCAACAAAACGGCTATGTGATTTTTGCCAAATAAATGACAAACACATGTAGTACTGAGCGTTAAAAAGATGGTAAACATACACTGTCCAATACACTATACCTGTTACTACCAGTGTCGTTGTTACATTATAAAGGGATCAAGTCAATAGAGATAATGGTTTGGGGTTTTTTTTATGGTAGGGAGTGCAGGCATATAAGAAAATACATAGACATTGCTCTTCGGCGGCCAAACCCTGGTCACTACTTACAGCTAATGTATTTTTTTTGTTTTCACGCCATTCTTCATTACTATCATTACAGAATCAAAAAATATCAATAATTCATCTAGCAGGCTGAATATTATCCATAGATGTGAATCATTTAATAATAGACAGATGCACAGACAGCCATTTATCATTCATTTAATGACATCATCATCAATAATATTGAAAACGTAATGACTTTATACATGTAGGCTACATGGACAAGGCCAAGCTGCAACTGATTACCATTTAATGTAGAATCGTTCCTGCCAACTTCTATATATGGTAGTTTGAATGATTTTTACCATCTGACCTTATGTTCACAAAATCTCAAATTTTGTGTATGGATTCCCATGTGACCATTTAATAACATTAACAGAACACAAACAGAAATTTGCAGCTCATCATAGCTTTGTAAATACTTAACGCAATTGAACCATTTTTGAGATGATATTCCATTAGACATCTAACTTTGACAATAATTCAGTTTACAGGAGATTAAAAATCCTTCAAATGATGTTCTGTGACCTTTAACTTTATTAATCAAGATACAGGAAACGATTTACATTCATTTTTAATACAATGGCCACCAATAAGGGTAAAAAAGTTATTTTTAACTGTGAGGTTACTGAATAACAAAACTCCATTTACAGGTACAATATTCCACATGTCATGTCAAACGGTGATGTCATATTCTTAGGCAGTGTTGAATGGAAACCATGTTTCTTGTCACTACCCTTGGGACAATCCAATGAGGGTGTGAGGCAAACACACCACAATGCATATTTTTCAACACAAAGTGTACAAACCAACACAAACCATCATTTTCATTCCTACTCTACCCCGAAATCAGGTTAATTTATACTCCCAGGTATTACATGGCAAATTTATCATATAAATGAATGAAAAAATGAGCTAAAATGCAAAAGACTTCCAAAAACTTGAATGCCATCACCAAATAACAGTTGGTTTGACCAACATTTCCTACTATATTAATTAACAAAAGAACTAAATTAACTTTTTGATTGAACAAGCAATTGGCCCGCAATATTCAACATTAAATGTTTTACTTGATGCATTATATCAGCAACCATTTTGCAGATTTCAATAAAAATTCTCCTATTGCACAAAGTCAGTATATAGGAAGTCATTTCAAATTTCAAAATAAAATCTGACCATAACTTTTCAGAGATATAGCATGACTAAAATTGTTATCTGCAGAAAAAAACTTATTTGAGAAATCGGCAACCAAGTTTAAGTACACATATTTCATTAGAACAAATTACGCAGATCTGTTCAATTGATTTATTTTATTTTAATAAAATGACTTTTCATAAATCTATGTATATATTCTATGTACTTCTTATCTACATGTATCATAAATTATGCAATATTTGGCATATTTTATTTCTTTGACTGTAACTTTGATCGACATAATAGTTATTCAAAGTTTTACTATTATTTTGTGTTGGCTGCTTGTCCAACTTATTTAGTGATCTAAACTGTTTTAAAGTCATTTTATTTGAAAATCTTCAAAAAAATTGACAAACAATGACGTATTGATCAATAATATTAGTGATAAACCCACGAGAACAGATACCTGAGGCATCAGCTCAGTGCGTATGCCTGTTGACCTGCCCTGGAGGATTGCTCCTTTCTGATTGGAAACTTCAACCATTGACCTTAGCGACCAACCAATCAAATAACACATGCGTAAAACAACTTCATTAGGTAACCAAGAATTCTGTGTGTGAAATACCTTTTGTTTTTAGATTTATATTAATAGTTTTAGTGGAAATAGGGCAAAATGGCTGTGAACGCATCATCCAACAACATTTATTGTTATATCGGTCTGTATTAAACATGGCAACAGACCACACCGGTAATTTTTGTTTAACCGGTAAATATATAGAAACAAGACATTACGAGCTAATTATTTATAAAATAATTGTTAAAAATGACAGAAACATTCAAATAAAACTTCCAAATAATGCGGCCGAAAATAGACCTTCCGATCCTAAGAGCGCAGGTGACAAGAAATATAGTTCCAATTCAACACCGACTTATCTAGAGAGCATACACAATAAATACTACCAGTGTAGACTGGAATAACCAGGCACTACAGATTTCCACTCGACTGACACTTCTCGCATATTTCGCCGAACATAACTAATTTGAAATTAGAGTAAAAACAGAAATGATAGAATGTAAATCAGTTTATATAAATTCATACATTATTATCATTGCAACCCATTTGTGTCCAATTTCTGGGTCCCAAATATCAGCGATTTAACTCCTTTAAATTCGATGGCATACATTTACTATTTTCACACATCAATGGATTACTATTACAGAGACAGCATATAATCTTTGCGTCATCTTGGTTTGTCCTTACAATGGAGTGCTGCAATTTGTGAATCTGATAAGGTTCATGGAGGAAAGATAATTTAATGTCTTGTCACATGAACTGAATCCCTTAAGATTAGTATTAGATAACATAGAAGGTAACAGGTAGACGTTAAATCTGGGAGGATATTGATATTTTATGTATAAATACCTGTCTATGTCTATAACAGAATATGAATAAATTTACTGAAGTGTTAAAAAAAAGATATCAAATGATTCTATTAACACGCAAAATCGTGGGTTAAGAGAAAAATCTATAGAGCTTTCTTATCAACAAGTGCTTCCATAGATCATACTATACATGTATTTTGCACATGACAAAACATTAAACTTAGAGGAAAAATTCCAGGTTTATAAAAAAGATTTTTTTTTAATTATTACATAAAGCTGAAAAATTAAAGAAGAAATTCAGCAGAAGACCAATAAACATTTACATGTACACATAGCTTATTCGAATATAACAAAAACAATGGCTTTAAATTATTCTTTTTATGGTAAATTGGCTTCAAATTATTCTTTTTATAGTAAATTAAACAATTAAAATATAAGGGAGCTCAAACTTAACCTCTCTGATTTAAGACAAAATAAAGCATTGATTTGGGTTGATCCCAATGCATAAATTTGAATAGATTTAATAGTGATGGGACAAGCTCTAAATCGAGAATTTTATTTTTTACCCAAATCAAAAAGGATTAGATTCAAGTTTTGTTTTGTCATTTCTGGATAAAAATGAGTTATCCTTCAGTTGTTAACAATTACAAACAAATAAAGATGATGAAATGAAATTAATAGACAGTACTGTGAACTTTACATTGCTGTAACTATATTAGGATTCATACTATAATAATTGTTTACGTTCTGAAAGTATTTATTTGCCATTTATTCTGTAATACCGGGCCCTTTAATTACAGACTATCTAGTTCAGGGGTTACCGCTTGCTTATTACTGACAACTATTCAAAAGTAAATTTGACCCCACCTTGTTTAGTTACGCAATAAAAAAAACCCCACTCAACAAAGGGTGGATTTTTTAATGCGTTTTTTTTTTTATATTATTGTGTTTTAGTTCAATTAATATTAGCCCATTAATATTAACTTTATAAATCATAACTGAATCAACAAACTTACCCCTGGGTAGACGAAATTTACCTGCTGATCAGGGGAGTTTACCCCAGGTTGGGAACCCTTGTTGTACATGTAGTTTTAAGTCATGCAAATGGAAACAATGTGAATTAAGTGTTGTTTCAAAGATTTTTTTTATTAAAGTGGGGAGTTATTTAAATCAAAATCTGCTTGTACTTTGTATTATTTAAAGTGAAATACCTGTATTTACAAAGCTGTAAAATAAATGGTTGAGGGGATATGTGGTGTCTCACGGAAAATAAATATCCACTACACCGTACACAGTGGAAATATATATATTCTTGAATAAATAATGTTTGAAATATTGATGCAATGCAAATATGTCAAATATGAATAATACATGTTTCATTGCTGTTTAGAACAACATTTTTTTTTTCTTTCTAGCAATTGCTATGCTAGAGAAGTTATCTTCATGACATTTTGTCAGCATATAGGGCCTACCGTATGAATACGAATCTTTTGATCAGATAAATCAAACTAATACACCAGGACTGGGATACATATTGATAAGTTACATATAGAGTAAACATGAAATATTGCTTCAGGCTTTAAAGTTTGTTTTGGTTGACTTATCCTTAATGTAAAAATGGGTCAATTTTTATCGGAATGAACAATTGTTCCTTACACAGTTACATCCTTCTCACTCTGTAGGCTACCGTAGGCTTCTAAAAAAAATGTGATGATTGGAGGTTTGCTATATATCCGTGTTATTCACTTATTGAAAACAATAATATCTTTAAGGCAAAGCTTTACTTCAAAATACTTTGTTGTGAAATGCGACCGGCTGAGTCACTGACTGATTGTGAGCAGCTGATGATAGCAGACGATTTTCCACGTTCCTTTGATTGACAATCACAACAATATTGCGACTCATTGAAACATTATCCGTTTTTCGTGACAAAGAAACTGTATAAATCGGCATGGTTCTTTATTCTACATATCAATGAAATTGACGTAATGTTATACTGCCAATAGCAGGCTTAGCAGCTATCATACCAATAAAGGCTTTCTTCATTCATGGTACTCACTCGGTCTACAGGGCCGAGAACGACTCTCTCTCTCTCCTCTTCAATTATAATGCATCGCTTGCCAACGCATCACTAATTTTAGACAATAACAGTAACAACCGCCCTATAACAAATACATGGACAGATAGATAAATTCAATACTGTTTAGATGAAATAAATGTTAATTTTCTACATACCTTTTCAGCGAAGATATAGCCGAAACAAGCAATCTATTCACAGAAGTGATGCTTATTTCCAATAACATGAGTTTTCCGCCATCAACATGTGCGCGTGAAAGCCGTGCAATTTGATTGGTTAATTTTATCTACGTTATTGTAATAAGTAATGACTGATAAAATTTGTGTATTGTATATATTTTGATTTTAGATAATAACTGACACCATTCAGTACTCTTTATTTGTCAAAATCATGGAGAAATAAATAATTTATGAATAGAGGTAATCGGGGCTAATTTCCAAGTCGTTCATTGATTGGTCTAGATCTCTCCCAAGGTCATGTTTGTTGACATTACCTCGGGTCAAGTTGAAAAACACGTGGTCTTCACCGAAATATGTCACATCGATTTCAAAGTAATTCCTGCGCAAGTTCTCTAATTAGTTTTTGTTTATTTGGCAATCTGATAGATTAGAGAAGTGCTAACAGTTAAGGGCGTTAATTGGTGTTTGTATATTTTAAGAATAGTTTTGACTGTGTATATTTATGTTACTAATTATAGAATATTATGCAAAACAGAATACAGACTAATAATAGTAATACAGATTGGATGTGATTCCGATTTTCATTTTTCTCGTATCATTACTATCATGGTTTGTTTGTTCTTTCTTTATTTATTTATTTTATTTTATTTTTTATTTTTTTTTTACCTTTTCATTTTTTGATTAGCCTGAACAGAATAAAGTATGATGCAGGATATTGGGTTTGATATGACGAGTGGGTAGGCTTTTACCTATTTTCCGATTCAGTTTCTGCGATTACTGTGAATAAATACTGCTTTTAAAAACAATGGTGTGTGTGCTTTACTCTGAGAAAATATTTGAAAAATAGGTGTTTTATGGGTGATTTGTGGCGAGTATCTGAACCGGAATATAACATTCAATTTCAACCCCAACCAACAAAAAGTTTAAATTTACACGTAGACAGAATAACAAACGAATATTTGGACCTGTCACTGGATACTCGTGCATGTAAAGGGTGTATGTCGTTTTTTCTTGTTTTTCCCCTTTGACTACCGTTCTTTCTATTAGTGACAATTCTGTGGGAGTAAACAGCTAAACAGCTATAGTCGCAAGAAGATCTCCCCCCCCCCCTATTATTACCAATGTGAAGAAAATCTGTCATTTCCGCATTATTTAACTGGCGCTTAATCAATTGTATCTAGGAGCCGAATTTTATGAAGCGATTAAGCTCCGAGACTCCAGTCAATTCAGCAGATGTGCAATTACATTATAAAGCTCTATTTCTTTAAGTAAGAAATATAATCATAACTATTTCTTCCATTAAAAGGCATCCTGTCATTAAATGAGCAGAAAGAGAAATTGTCCATTTATGGCTTTATTCGGACCAATTATCGCTCAACACCAGTTTTCATTTAGAGTTTTATCTGCGAGATGTGTTTTTCCTGGGTAGTTCTGATAATATTAATCGGATTTTTCTCTGTCTGTGCAGCTCATTGGTCTTTAACATGTTTGTTATTTTTCAACGCGTGGTTTTTATATCAGAAGTCACACTGACACAGTCGTAGCACTTATCGATAATATTAATACATGTCATATTAAAGGAGCTAAACCTCTTTACTCAATATTTCCCATAATATTTGAAATTAAAAACACGAATTAGAAATAAATATTGGTCAATTTCAATCAACATTGATGGTTGTTATCTTGCCGTGATAATATGGGATCATAATATCCAATATTTAAGACGGTGAACATTTTAAAATCTGCACACGAGTTGTGAACTCTATGGTTTCGGACGCCATTTGTAATGAACAAAGAAAAGCATATCTTACAAGACAATGCAGAAGTACTTATAGTAATGGCTAAATCACAAACGACAAAATAATATTTAAAAAAAAAAACCGTATAGAATGCGTTCAATTTGAACTGTTCACATATTTTACCGAACATAATTGATAACACAATAACAATAATGTTTTTCAAAATTAAATTCATTCATACTGCATTAATATGTGATTTTGGGCCAATTTTTGTCTTTCTTAAGGTTCCAAAGAATTGAGCCATACCCTCTTTAATACATGTCATTTGTAACATTTTTTGTCTGTAACAGATCATATTTTATAACTTCATGGCAAATATATTTTAAACTAATTATACTGTATTGTTATAAAACTGTGTGAGATGTTATTAATAGATGTCCAATTTATTTTGAAGTGATCATATTTTTTTGATACTATCAAATATCGAAATATAAGAATTTAATTATAGAATACAGGTAAATTGAATAACGTGTTAAAAAATAATTATTATCAGATCAAGTATTTTGTCAAAATAAATACGAATACAAAATGTAGAACAATATAAATAACAATGTTAAAGTAAATCAAGCTGTTAGCGACGTGAATCTTTACCACAATACAACAACGCCACATTGAATCAGAAATGACGCCACTTAGGGCAATTTTAACCGGGCAGTGGCGTACACACTGCAATTCTTTTACACAGACAGAAACATTGGCTGACTCATGGTATAAGTTTGTTTTTTTTCCAAATCTTTGTTTATTCAGCGCTTGAACACTGAGTCACTTAGCCATGTAGGGAAATGGTTCGTTCTTTCGTGGGGATTAACGTCCACTTCCAACTATGGTGATATCGTAGACAATTGAGAAATGGTAAACACTATGGTGGCTGAAAGCGTCTTTTCGTCGTGCTGGCTTAACGCGACGAAAAAGGCGCCGATCGGCGACTTTTTCGTCGTTCTACCTTATCGGCGACCCGCGACTTTCACAACACGAGAGTCGCCGTTAAGCAAGTCGCCGAAAAAGTTGCCGAAAAAATCGGCGCCTTTTTCGGCGCCTTTTTCGGCGCCTTGCTTAACGGCGACTCTCGCCTCGGAAGTTTATAGTTAGTTACATGCGCAATGGCTACATTTTACTTCTTGTATATAAAATGGAGGAGCTTTTGGATGAGTTAGGACTTGTAGGCTAGCCTACTTTCTGCCACAGATGGAGCAACATGTGGCTTAACGGCGACTCTCGTGTTGTGAAAGTCGCGGGTCGCCGATAAGGTAGTACGACGAAAAAGTCGCCGATCGGCGCCTTTTTCGTCGTGCTGGCTTAACGGCGACTCTCGCGTTGTATCTAGAAACCCGCCGATCTAAATGGACGCTTTCAGCCACCATAAAACACAGCTTTTGGTATGCTGGGAGAGAAATTGAATTTAATACTGGCATTTATGTACTTGTCGTGTTTACTTTTGACTGTTTGTGGACTGTCAAGTTTTGTTGTTATTTTGGTTAGGGTTGTCTGTATTGTTTATTAGCCGTGTCATCTTTTAAAAGTACTTTACCATTTGCATGCCCCTTTCCTGATTATCAACCGTGAGTCAGCGTAATTCCCCGTCGACAATTTAATGATATTTTAAAGTGGATTACATTTTGAACTGGAATAATTTGAAGAGTTATAGAGAAGTACAGGCGAAAATGTTATCTTCGTTAATCGTTCTTTTATTTACATAATACATTATGTAAGATTTAGATAAAGAGTTAGGCATTCCTGCCATAATAGTTCGAAAATTGATAATGTGAAATGATTAATTTGAAAATTTCATTCAAATTTCTCTTGCGAGCGAAGATATTAGCCTTTGACGGTTTGACAAGACGTGTGCAATAATTTCAACCACCGTACTGGTTGTTCGAAGCTAAGTCTCGCTCCTCCATTTTTAAATTAAATCAAAATATGGCTGAACCTTTCTAATCTATTTAATATCGGAGAAATCTGATGCCATCGAGAGTTCATTATGGCCTGGATCAGTTAATTCATGTCTAATGAATAAATTAGAAAACATTCCAGGCCTAAAGAAAGACCTGCAATAGGCAGATTTAGCTCTTGCATAATGTATGTTTAAGTTTAGATAACAAATTTTAGATATGATTGACTTCTTATGTGACATTGTTTCCAAGTGCAGATAGACGAAATGCGTCATAATAAATAATCCATCATAATAAATAATCTACACGAAAACTATAGAAAAAAAAAATGCTGATTAATAATATTCATCATCAGTCTTTTTAACGGACATGATCGATAGGCAATTAAATATTTAATAATTTTAACTACTTAAAAAATAGGGTTAAATAGATGTATGTACAGTATGATTAAAAACAACAAAACGTGCAGGTTAGTTAATATCCTGGAATCGATGTAGCTTAAAGGGCCAATCCCGATAATTTGTTTGAGAATAAAACTTCTTAAAATCCCATAAAAGCCTCTACCTTAGGGCCGAGCCACTAACTCAATATATGTGATACGTTTTCAAACAACTTAAACCCGCCAATCTTCATCTGGAAATGGAAACCAGCGCCCCAAGCTGTATTATGCGATGTCTGGATAAAACCAAGACTTTATTTTATAAAAATAATGTGTCGGTGAAATTTACCTTTCGTTATCAAATATAGCACATGGGTCATTCACTGTATAGACTTCTCAAGGAACAGGAATCGATTATCAGGTCACCCGTGGAAAAATTGACCCGAAATCTTAAAAGGGTTACGTGTCCGGATAAGCAGTTTTGAAGTTCACGTCCAAACGACTCAATATTTTGAGCTAAAATTTTGAGAAGGGGTATATACAACATTCCTCTATATTTTGGCGTTTAAATTTCGTACGTACTCGAACTTTTATTTTGTAGACTCTGTTCAAATCGGGATAGTCCCTTTAAGTAGGTAGAAACGCGGATACGACACAAAATAATCTAGACCAACGTCAAAAAAATGATGCAGCGAGATCGAAGCTCTCCAAACCACGGTAGCTCTTATCTCCGGTTGTATGATCTCTTTTGGGCATAACATTAAGAATGTAGTCTTCTGACTAGATATCAGTGAATAAAATAAGCGGGCAGTGTTTTCGAAATGTGTAGTGGTCAACTTGAATTCGCAGTGGTCATCCTCCTTTTGTACTGTAATGAAATGACACCAAACCATGTGTTTAAGTGTACACCGTTTACAGAAATATATGTTTGTATTTTTTTAACATATTATTATTTTTTTTTAAATTAATGATAATCAAATCAAATGTTGTGTCAGTCATAATATTATACTTTCGGTCAGTTACAGAAACCGCCATGGTAGTATGCATGACTGGTTAGTATAATCGTTGGAACGAGCCACGTCCGAAACGTGTGATCTGCAAATTCTAGTCGTCAATTCCTATTTCATACTCTGGCATATTAGAAGTCAAAATCGGTCACTATATTTTAGCCGTCTTGTCTTTTGAAATTGTACAATTTCCAGCATAGCATAATTTCCAGATCATCCATTTAATGAAGAGTAACGAACATGGCTTTTATGTCTTTTCGAACCCTTCTTTTATGCCACCCTTCTTATTTCGCAAAACCCCGTGTTGTCTTCATTCGTTCATTCATTTGTTCGTTCGTTCGATATTCTATTTGTGTAATGGAACATGTGCTATAATGAAATCTACATATTATTCTTCAGGTCTTCTTGATCATTTTTAATCTAAAGTTTGAGGAGAATAAAGCCAGACGCATATTTTTTTTCATCCGACAACAGATTTAATTTTCTCTCTCAACGACTTGCCACCAATTTCACCATCGCTCCTTTGTTCTCACTATTTTAATCATTTAACCGTTAAGGCGGTAAAAGAAATCGAACCCAAACTCGTTGGAATACAGACACCGACTTACTGACGCTCAAAAGATTTTCTTGTTTCTTTGAAAGTAGAAACCCGTGATGAAAAGCAACCGGACAAGCTCAAAACTCGCCATTCCGATGCAGTAATGCAAACCTTAAAGTCAATTCGAACTCCTCTTTTCTGTCGCACCTTAAATCCTCTAGCTTTCCCACTCTCGACTCTGTTGAAGGAGATTTTAAGTCGGATTTAAGCCAGAGGAAATCTGTTTACCAAAGCCGAGACGCAAATACCCCAAGTATGCCAACTCAAACATTCTCGCGAGGCCGAACCGTGGTTAAGCGTATATTATGGGAAAAAAATAGCACAATTCTCACAAAGACAAACGGGGGAATATTTACACATCTAACAAGACGCACAGCTTGCCTAACAAAACTCGTGTATTTATATTGAAAAACGCGAATGGATTGTTTGTTCAATCAGTTACCAGTATAGTCGTATGTAGTCTATATCCCATTCTCTATATAAACCACCTTTGAATATCCTCTCTTATTTCTTCATACGGGATTTACCTAGCTTTTATATTATGTTATTGACCTGGTGTCAACAAGATATGGCCGATTATAATTGTGTATGGTGTATCTGAATTGTGCATTCATTGTGTGCTCAAGAAACGTTTTTTTGTGCTCTTCAATAATAGATGCACGTCTACGTTGTGATACGGCTGTCGCTGTCATTGTTAACAGCATCTCGGCGCTCATTTTATCCCCCAGTTCAGCCCTGAAAGGAACATATTATTTTATTTTACCAACGTTTATTAAAGATACATTATGGGAGATAAGATAAAGAGCTGACAGTTCTCACTATAATAGTTAAAAACTAGATAATGTAAAGGCAATTTGCTGAAACTTTCAGTCAAATTTATCCACTAATGAACCGAGAATTAAGCGATTGAAATTTCGGCCTAACCTCGATCATCATTACTAAAGTCTGTACGATAAAAAACATAGTCTCGATCATCCATTTTATGATTAAATTATGAATGCAAGTCGAGCAGCAAATGGAATCATAATCCAGTAAATATCGCAGACTAGCGATGCCATCGAGAGTTGATTATGGTCTGGATAAGTTAATTAATTTCTAATTAATAATTTAGATAACATTTCAGGCCTAAAGAAAGACCTGCAATTGGCAGATTTAGCTCTTGCATAATATATGTTTAATTAGATTATAATAAAGGCATCGAAAGTAGGTACAAAGGCCAGGAATTTGTCGAAAGTACCGACACCCAAATTGCGCAAAATATGTAATATGTATATGTGTTATTTGTAAATAAACTATTGGCGTATATTATGGAGCATGAACTGAGTGTGATGTCGTCGAAGACGTCTTGGAATTATGACATCATATTAAAAATCAAATCCGCCAATCGATGCACACGTGTCAAAGGAACAAGCATACCAAGTTTCGTGTCAATCGTACTTCAATTGATGGGGCCTCAGGTTTTTACAAAGAAGAAGAAGAACACGATCTTCGCGCGTGGAGACTAGTTTCTAAAAATACACAAACACAAGGAAAACCACTGGGGTACCAACTTGGTTGACTTTCAATCTCCATATCCTCCACAAATCTATATTTTAGTATAATATTATCAACTCAATATCCAGTGTTTCGTTGGATTTATCCCATACTACACTGCTGGACCAAGTCATTAGTCTTCTTTCAAATTACAGTTATTTCTTTTGACCGAAGAACCGCGCGCGTGTAGTTACTGACCAACCAAAAAGCTCGTATGAAAGGCCCAATAAATGAACAAATTCTGGACGTGACTATATGTTTGAAGCCTCGCTTGTTACGTATTTTATTTTTATTTAGAGCTCTGGTTAGACTGAATTTTATTTAATGCAAGAAGATAAACTTGATATCATTCCCTCAGTCGATCTGGTATGTATGTATATATATAAGTATGTATGTATGTATGTATGTATCGATTTATCTTATATAATTGGAGTTTAAAGTAGCTAATAAGTATACGCCTGTATATGATATCCGGTTTCCTCCCTTGTGATAAAAACCCCTATACGCCCAAGCGGATTATTGGAATAAAATTGAATAATATGTTAGTCCTGAAATAATCCAGTTTGTGTCGATTTTGCGTTAAACCCAATCCATCTTGACCTGCTCTCTATAATAACAGGAAGTACATGCAATCTGTCATTACACACAAGAGACATGAACATATACATCATCCAACCAAACCATTCAAACAAACCTAATCTCCATCTCTAACACCTACACGTACAAACTTCACTCTTTATAACTGTCTTATAAACCCCCGCATCCCTACGGCATATTTTGTAAATGTTGCGTCAAGATGTTTTTTTTTCTTTACTTCTGAGTTTATTTTAAATACTTATCGCTGTATGTTTCTCAGTGTCAATATTCTAACCATTTCTTCGATATAAATCTATCAAGAATGATATTTGCATTAGTACATGCCAAGTTGATATTTTTTGCCATGGCAAATTTTTAAGTTTAAAGGAGCTAAATCGCTTATATTTGGGACCTAGAAATTGGGTCGCAATGCGTATAATAATGTAATATGAATGTATATAAACTGATTTACATTCAATCGTATCCGTTTTTACTCTCATGTTCGGCGAAATACGCCAGAAGTCTCAATCGAATGGCAATCTCTAGCGTCTGGTTATTCCAGTCCACACCGATATTGTTTATTACGCATGCTCTCCAGATAAGAATATGACGTCACCGTTTGACACGATTTGTGGAATATGTCTAGCCTCGTTCTTCGAGTACCAATGGTAAAATGTGTTGGTTTTTTTTTCTCTTAAATATTGGATATCAGAAGCCCATCTTTTCCCGGTAAGATCACAGCATCACTGTTGATTTAAATTGACAAAAAAAAATCTTGTTTCAACATCGAAGACTTTGGATGATGTTGAGTTAGAGACTTAGCTACTTTAATCACTACGTGACAAGGAGTAGGGTCGCCTGTCCAACCTCGTGGGTTTTCTCCGGGTCCTCCGGTTTCCTCCCACTGCTAAAGACAACGACGCGCAAGCGAATTATTGAAATAAAAATTAAAAAAAACCATATGTTAGTCCCGAAATGACCTAGTTTGTGTCGAGTGGACGTTAAAACCCATTTCTCTCTCACTCTTTAATCACTATGAGCTTGCAATATCGTTATTATGGTATTTCACTTTCTATATTTGTTTGCACGCGATCAATTTCAAAATGTCAGAAAATAAAAATGATCATTGTTTAGCACCCGGCTCGAACAGAAAACAACAAACAAGCATATTATTGTATTAGATGTATTATCTATACTTACAATTCAATAACAGGCTCGAGCAGTCAGAGGAAACCCGCGAAATTCGAACGCGGTTTGATAAGCGGTGCTTCTCCTTATAACATATATTTACAACATGGGGAATTCAACTTGCATATAGTTTACAGAGAGAGAGAGAGAGAGAGAAATGGGGTTTAACGTCCACTCGACATAAACTAGGTCATTTCGGAACTAACATATGGTTTAATTTTATTTCAATAATTCGCTTGCGCGTAGGGGTCTTTAGCAGTGGGAGGAAACCGGAGGACCCGGAGATAACCCGGACAGAAGGCCTAACAAGGAATAATGTCTAGTCGTTCGAATGGCACGTGAGTCCGGGTTCCCGTGTACAAGTGGTGTGTACCTATGTGAATACGCCGCTATCCGGCTAAAATGTGCCCCATTTATAGCACATTGCTTGAAGTATGCCCATCGTCATTAGCCGTGGTGGTGCAGATAAGTAGGAAGTCAAAACCCCATTTCATTTCACTTAGTCATCATTTAGATCCGTGCCTTAATTACAATGGTTCTATGTCAGGCCTATTTATACTTGGTTACATGGAATATATATATTAAACTTATGATGCACATTAAGCATGACAAGATGTTTTAAGTTCAGATAGGTTCACAGATAAAGTATATATTATTATACATGATGTGCAGATAGAGTAATAATACTATAGATAAGATGAAATTATGAAACTCTTGATTACTTTGCCAGATGGCGCTGATATGTATGACCAGCTTAGAATTAAACATATCAAAATCAATATCAAAATATTCCCTAGTCTCTATCATTCAGACGATTAGTCTTCGAATATTGAAAGCGTTAAAAGCTTGGGGCTTCTGGTTGACCGAGATTAGGTATGCCCAATCTCATTAAAATCAGATGTCAATTTCGTTTCGTTTTTTATCTGATGTTGTTAGGCTATGCAGTGTAAATGAAAAGAAAAAAAGAAAAGAAACGAAATTGTAATATAACTTTAATTAGAATGGTGTAGACCTGAAGCATTCAGCACGCAATAGGTTCAAACATTCCTATCATGTTGGCGAAAGATGCCATTGCAAACTTCCAACATTCTATCCACCCTGCATTTCATTTTGATTTTCGTAACATCGAGTGGATGTTAAAGAAATGGGGTTTAACATCCACTCGACACAAACTAGGTCATTTCGGGAGAGAAAATGGGGTTTAACATCCACTCGACACAAACTAGATCATTTCGGGACTAACCTATATGGTTCATTTTTATTTCAATAATTCGCTTGTGCGTAGGCGTCTTTAACAGTGGAAGGAAACGGGTTCCCAGTACGTAACAGAATTACTGAAACAAAGAATTACTATATGTTAGTCTTGAAATGACGAAACATTAAATCATCATTCTTTCGCGTCTATCACTTCCCGTTTTTTCTTAAACTTAGCCTACACATTATAATAAAAAAAACCCCGCATGACCTTGAATACAAAACAAATGTAAGTGGAGAAGCCGCACCTTCTCAATTGTTGAAGGGAAATAACCTATATTTAAAATACGACTTAGAAATATGATATAGTTGTTATCTTTGAACGATCTTTGGTTATATTGCCAAAGAGTTATTAAAAAGTACAGAAATACGTCTACTGTAAGGGAGGTGGAATAAGGTGATGCAACACCACGTCCCTGCATTACCTTTATATATAGAACACGCATATTACGTATCCGTGACGTGTGGATATGTCATAAGGTTCGAGATTTACAGAATTCGAATCGAGTTGCGAAATCTGTTGATACACAAAAAGCGAAATTATCTGTGATGAGTTCGTGTGACCCGGGTGTTCCTAGGCGTAGAGTAACGACAACCCGGCCCTATTATTCGTCACGAACAGGTTTATTAAACTCCATGTCTCCTATTTCAACTCACAATGCCTCGGTCTTGATCTGTAAATGGCGTAATCTGAGGAACCTGACCTGTGAAAAGATCTTAATGAATACAGGTAAATATGGATAATACTCTACGCTACGTCGCCCATATAGTAATATTTATATATCCATATAGGTAAAGCGGTGCTTACAGTTCACTGAGAACTCGAGCAGCACGATAGCGTGTAGCTAAACACACAGTAGCTCGGTGTACGAATACATCATCCCCCTACACCATTAAAACCCCATCTAATGTGTGGTATATACATTAAGTGGTGGGGTTTTTAACACTAAAAGATGGTAGATAATAAACAGAAACATGTGTTAGATGAAGAAATTATATTTTTTCGGAACGTTATTGTGTCATTTTGTCATCCGGTAGGGTTGATTCTGACTGACAGTCACAGCAAGACTCGATTCTCTTGTAACTCGACACTTGTGCCACTTTCGTCAAATTTCAATTAGAACGAATTTTCACACAAAAACATAACACTTATTTTATCCCAAAAATGTTGTAGGCGTTTCAAACGGCGCCGTCTATATTAACGCGTTGATGAATTATCATCATGGATTATCATCTGCCGTTTTAGACGCCTGGTAACAGAAGAGTGTACTGGGTATTAAAGATGTATTATGTAAGATGTAGATAAAGAGCTACAGTTCTCGCTATAATAGTTTAAAAACAGATAATGAAAAATGAATATATTGAAAAGTTCTGTCAAAATACTTTGAAGAATAGGTAGTCTCGATTTTCATTGCCAGCGTTGTTACGATAATAAACAAAGTCTCGATTATCCATTTTTATATTAAATTATTAAATGGCGATCGTGTTTCAATCCGTTCCAAATAACAACCATCCGATGACCTAGAGTGTTGATTATGGGCTTGTCATGTGAATAAATGTCTAATAATTTATATAAGATTTAAGGCCAAAAGAAAGACCTGCAATAGACAGATATAGCCCTACGTTGATACATTGTATAACGAACGCGTGATGCTAAATAAGGTTTTAAAGTTTAAATGCTATTGTTAGACAATTCCATTTAATTGTGAAATTAATCTTCTTTATACAATCTGTTGAAGGCGTTTTAACGACAAGATGTTGATGGATTTTTTTTTTTTTTGAATTCTGGAAAAAAGTCGTGTATTCTTATCTTGGTAATGGCTTGAATTCTAATGCCAAGCTAATGGTTATATAATTATCTTGAAAACTTTCTATTTTCGAGCCTTACTCCCCATTCTTAAAAGCCCAGTCCTGTTTTCAGTGGCGTGCGTAGGTTTGGTGTAGACCGAGGCCCCAAGATTCAAGCATAGCAACCTAGTGCTCAGAAATCAATATGAAAAAAGACATTTTATGTCACGACAGATGAAATAAACTTTGTATTCAAATTAGGAGGCAAGTGTGAAGAAAGTATTTTATATATGTCACGACAGATGAAATAAACTTTGTATTCATATCAAAAGAGGCAAGTATTTAATTCAATATCATCCACAGTCTTCGACATTGCAAATAATTTAAATCAACATTGACGTTATCTTACTGTGAGAAGCCGGGCTTCTGATATCCAACATTGGCACAAAATGCTTTCGAGTGCCATTTGTAAAGAAGTGACTGAATGAACGAGGCTAAAAATATCCTACAAGGGAGACTACCTGAGTAGACTGGAATAACCAAACGCCAAAGACTTCCATTCAATTTGCACACTTCGCGTATTTCGACGAACATTCATATTACATTATTACCCATTTGTGTACATTTCTACCTGCCAAAGAAGAGCGAGTTAGCTCATTTAAAGCGACGTTACGTTGAGGGTCCTGATCATTTGCTTGAAAACGTTGAGAACCCTCACCGAAACGTCGCTTTAATTAAAATAGTAACTGTTTTCCATATTATGAATTTGTGTTTATAATTATGACCCTGTTAGTTTCGTAATGACCCGAGACGTTAATCATTCGTTTCGTTGTACGATGTTCAGGCAGCACACGACAAAGATCCTTATAATTTCGATGAACAGAGCTGTTTTATTAGTCTTAAAATGACCCCGGGACATGTGCTAGAAATGCACACGTCTACCACATTTTAGAAAACCCTTGATACTAGTATTTTGACACGCATGTTTGAAGGAAGTGGTGTAGATTTCACGTGATTGATGGACACGTCATCAAAGTTAAATCGGATATGTTAAATACGAGACAATTTTATCAGGAGTGAATTACACAGTTATACAAAAAATATATTTGTGGGTTTTTTTGTTTACGTAACAGATATATGAACTGCCCGAAGGTAATTTCTAAACTGTAGCTATATAGGCCTAGCTGCATCGTGTGAAGTTCCAGTGTGACAATAACTGAGTTATGTCGCCCAGAGAGCAAGGCACGGTTACCTCTCAGAACTATTTACACGTCCTCACCCAGATACGAATGTGTAAATTGGGGTAACTATGATTTGGAATGAATTAAGATATATCTGATTAAGAAAGACACAACAGATATTTCATTTTTTATGTTCTTTTTATACTCAAAGATAACAATTTATTAATTATTTGGCTATAGTTAAATGCAAAGAGTTATCCAATCGAAAATTATATAAACAATGTATATTTCGATATTTGACAGCTGTGTCCAGAATTCTTTAGCCCTATAACAACCTGGAATGGAATCTACATAAATAAGATGGTAAACTGCGTATGAACCATAACCTGTTGACAGATACATCTGAAAAACATCATATCTTAATCACAGTTTGAAAACAAGTAAATTACGACTTAAATAAATATCTGCATAACATGAGACAACAACATTAGGGTCAGTGGTTGACGCTCTGTAATAATAAGTAACTTAATTAATTGATTTTGACCTTTATATACAGACTGTATCTCCATGCATGCAAAAAAAAAATAATGTTTACTGTCTCACTCTATCCAGTTACATCTTGTCAAATTACCACTGATTCAAAAGCTCCGGTCAGCAAATTCAGTAATCTATTTGGCTAATGTGACTCACAATACATCTTTTCATTTCAATCGCTAACGTCTCCAAATAATGTTCTTGAACTGTTGTTTATGTCCACTAGTGTACTACTCGGAGAGTAATTCTACACAGTAAAATTTAAATGTTGGAAATCTAAGTAAAAGTCTATATCCCGTTCAGACGCTTAAGTTGAACTGGTTTAAAAACCCCGGGGGTCGTTAAACCAGTTTAACTTAAGCGTCTGAACGCAAATGTGGGGCAAATAAACCAGTTTAAAAAATCCTACTCGCGACCTGTCTTCGAGAAGGCTTTTTATTTTAAACTGGTTCATCTTAACCGTCTGAACGGGTTGGCTTAAAACCCCGGCTCCAGCTTACTTTGAGCATGCGCAGTATGCAGTAAGTTACAATCCTGTGAAAATATCGGGGTCAGACAGTGCCAATGTTATCGAATGCGTGCGAGAACTGAATAAAGAATATGAAGCTACCCATGCGTAGTTAACTCTAACCTCCGACCGAAGAGGTCAGAATTTGAACGCAACACGATGCTGTCTTAAAAACCCCAGCGATTATGAACTGGTTTAAAAATAAGCGTCTGAAGGGGCTATAACTGTCATTTTGGTTCCTTTACATACAAAACTAAACAATTATTGTACAACGTGACAGATTTTCACACAGCAAGTTTTTAATACAGTAACAAACTCATTGTCCACTGGAATTAGTTTTGGAATGCGGTCACGAAATATTTTCCTCAGAAAATCCAAGTTAAAATTAAACGCATCTAATTCAAAATCTAATACAAAATATGTCACAATGTGTGTTAAAACCGGTCAACGAGAAGGTTTAAATGCTGTTTTATTTTGGGTGGTCTAGGGGAGCAAAGTCAAAATTAAATTTTGGCTTGTTCTACTTTTGGCTTGTTCCAGACAATGTGGCCTTTCGGAATTCCCACATTTATCAATTCTAAAATTGTATATTCGTACCTGAAATTGCCACAATGTGGCTTCTAATTGAATTCCCGGTTCGTTTTCTCTGAAAATTACAGATTGAATGAAGATCCAAATTTAGACATTTCATTGGCCTTTACAACAGTATTTATTAGCGTTTACCGAACCAACGTAACATTTGCTAAAAACTGCATTAAGAAATTCTGTTGTCATCATCAGAAAATTATTGAAAATAGTTGTGTCATCGCGTATCTATTTCACCATCATTGACGTTTACGTTTGTAGCCCGCCCCTGTCCTCCTGCCCCCTTCCTCCTTATTTAAATAATGGCGGGCGTCATGTACGAGACATTAAAAACGCCTCGTATATTAGCATGGGAAAGCCGGTTACTGTTGTTATATTCCCTCGTTAAAGTCTACACGCGTCAAATCTCAGTTGAACACAGACTATTCATATGCACTTAATACCATTTCCTAATCTCCAGGGAAGTTCACATATCTCAAAGATATTGTTCTATTGCTCGGTTTGATTTTTCAAGATGTTTATTTGAGATTAGGTGTCATAAAAATTGAAAATCATAACACGGCCAACCTTTCTCTGGATATAAATAAACACCAGAGGCTTGTTATTATTTTATTGATGATTTTGCTAACCCGACATTTGGAAGAACGTTGAGCAGGTGCCTATATCCTACCCACAAATAACAACATACATATCATCAAGTGTTGCTCTTCTTGTAGAGTTTCTACTCTAGCCATAAATAACTATAATATACGCACGTAAACGGTTTCCCCATTTTCTATAGCAATCACTGTTACTAATTGGCTGGTTTGTCATTTAGATTGATGGTACTACTTGATTAAATTGATCATGTTAATCATTGACAGACAAGTTGGGCTGCTGAGAATTCCAAATGGAAAGAAAAAACTTTGCAGAGCAGCCATAACAAATATTTACAAGGTTTACAGTATTGATAATACGCACATTTAATAGGGTCTAGGTTCTACGGGTCTCTTTCTACTCGTAATGCCAGTGGGACAGTTAAGGAAAATGATCTTATACTTCGGAATGGAATGGGGTTTAAAGACTTGCACAAACAATATTTCGGTTATGTATGTAATGCAAAGCGAAGGGCACAGCGGCGTTTCGAATTCGAGCTGCCAAGGGTTCCTTTACCTTTTACTGACACCCCAATATGCATGCGTTACCCCTGGCATTATTGACATGTTGAGAACCGGGCTTCAAATTACCCGAATATTTAGGACATTTCGTGAGGCCGTTGAACTGCGCCGCCCTGTCCGCCTACCTCGCCTCGCCCACAGCCCCCCCCCCTTCCCTCTTCCCCCGGGTTATTCAAAATGGAAACATCATAATATCCGTAAATAAAATCTCCTTAACTTTATGGCATTTGCTGAAAATTAGCTTTTGAAACTGTGTCAGGTCTTGTTTTGAAAATAACGGTTCCATTACATTTTGACAGATCAATAAGGGAAGGGAACAAAAAAATACAATCAAAAATGTTTCCGCTGTGAGTAATAAATTTAAAGTGTCATCTTTTGTCTAGCCCTAGCATTTCTAATACAGATTTCCATGAATTATTTATTGTTTTATAGAACAGCCTCCCCTTGTATTCTTATATAACCACCCATTACTACTCCAACAAATGATGAGTTTTTCATAGCTGGTTTTAGTTTTTGGAACTGGTTCAAGACAGTAATAGAAATAGTTCCCAATAGATAAATAAAATCAATTCTGAAACACAATACTAAAGATAGCACTGACACAAAGATGAAAATGCACCAAACAACCTAGCTCGGTTTTTTTTTCTCCTGATATACATGTATTTGGCAAATTGTTGCAAATCAAAATACCATAAAGCACATAAGTAGCTGCAGAACGTTGAAGGTGTGTAGGGAAGAAACGTGAGATGTTGGAATTGGTAGTGTAAAGATAGATTCCCACCATAATGACTATTGACTAGTAATAAAGGTAGGCAACAAGCCAAATCACCCCCAGGCTCTATTCTATACTGTTGCTAGCTAAAGCAATGTGTTTTCAGGTAGTGCGTAAAGTACTATATTCCTGTACATGTATAATACAAACTAAGTACCACTGACGCCGTCTTAACACACTACATGGGTCACTGATAGCCTGGAGCCATGGTGGCCCAGTGAGCAAGGCGTTTGCTAGCTCATCTGTTCGATCCCTGTGTTGACCAAGAAAGTTCATCGGGATTTTCCGGCGTGCCCCCCCCCCCCTTGCCAGTGGTGCAGGACGGAGGGCCTGGCAAGGGACAACGTATAGTCGTTTGGATTGGACGGAAAAAACCGAGGTCCCGTGTACATATTAGCGAGTATGTAAAAGAACCCTTGACAGTTGGAATTAGAAGTTTCCCCCCATAGCACACTGTATGGCGTATGCTCGTCTTCATTAGCCCAGTCGGTGAAGAACAGTGGGACGTTAAGCCTCATTTCACTTTATTGATGGCCTACACGAAAACGTTCAATCTGTCCTAACCGGAAAACATGATACCGAATCATATGGGCGAACTGCAAATTACTAAATCTGAGATTAACAAACGGCTTATGTGAGCGAAATTAAAAAAAACCCCACAAAACAAATAATGTTATCCACCACGATACTTAATCTATATATAGTCCAATTATATAATCATAATTCGTAACGAATTAACAACGGATTCTTCGAACCACTCCAAGACTGGTATCAAATTAGATAGCGTCATTTTCTTGAGACGTGGAGCCTACCCAATTATGACCATTTTATTCTTGCTTGTCGAAGATGACGAAACACAAGTAAAACAAATGGTTAAGTTAACCTGTCGGCCACATGGCTACCGCAAGATGCCATTATTTTGTTGAGGTCAGGTACGGATATACCCACCTTCATTATACGTATATATCCATATGTTTTGTTTATTTATAACATACCGTTACCCAAGATACAAAGCGATCCTAGAGACTTTAATATACATCTGCATGGACTATATTCATTCGCGCCATTAGATTTGTCAAAATATGAGAAAACAATCAGACTATAACTACTATTGGTTATTATTTAAGCAGGCGTATGAGTACTTTATCCCAACAGCTATCTTCAAAACACGAGCGTATATCTGTCAATGCTACCGGCACGTAGTCGTAAACTACTGAAACATATCACACGTTAGTACCATTCGACCTTTAAGATAGTTTTACCAGGAGAAGAAAAACTTGGATTGTTGTTTTGGAGGATCGGCACCTGAAAACGAATACAAAGAAATCATCGACTTTTAGACTATACACGTGCAAAACAATATCATCAGGTATTTAAAGACATACACACCTTGTTCAGTCTGAGAGAAGATTGGTATACATGTCTGAACTTTGACCAGTCTTGTCTTAAATCGAAAGTAAACTATTCGAAAGAATTCCAAAATTAAAGAGTTTAAAGATTATGTATTTTATTATAAGATCTTTGCTTCCAGCAAACTGTTGACGGTACACGCTTTAGACCGGTCCTTATATTATTATAAATAGAAATTTAACGCCAATTCAAAGATTTATATTAATAATTTATTAATAGGTTCTTTAAAAGTTCTCGATGTTTGTCAAGCAACATGATTAATCTTGACAATGTTACAGGCCATTTTTTTAAGGTTTTGCAACTGCTGGACCAAAATAGGCGGGTCCGGTGGGGGTTCATTCCCCCGGACTTGCGGTGGGTCCGGTGGTCCTCCCCCGCGAAAATTTTGAAATATTGACCCTCTAAATGACCAATCATTAACCCGCACTTTGAAGATGTTAGCTTCACTAAAAATGGTCTGCAATGTTATAAAATAGGTTCCATGTAAAAATTGAGAATGAACATTGGTGTGTATGTAATTGATGCGGCTTAACTCTAGTGTTGTGCACAAGAAACCGAGTTTAACCGGGTACCGGAAAGGAAATGTAATAAAATGGGGTTTAACGTCTCACTGTTTTGCACCAACTGGGCTAATGAAAACGGGCATACAGTGTGCTAAAAGGGCAAATTTTCGAATTCCAACTGTCAAGGGTTATTTTACGTACACTCCAATGTATACACGGGAGCTCGGTTCTTCGTCCCATCCGAATGTTGTCCCTGGCCTGGTTCGAACCACGCCGGAAAAATTACCGGCCAACACGGGTAGTGAGCCAACGTCTTACTCACTGAGCCACCGCAGTTTCCTCTAACCTGAGTACCAAGTCAACACGCCACCAGTGTATGTTTCATTTCAGAAGGTCTTTGCCTTACATTTTCTTCTCTAGTTAATAGGTTATAATATTTCATCCATTTATAATTTCTACCCCGATGGAAATATTACTAAAATCTGAGACATAATCCTTGCCAGTTATCTTGTATTTAAGGTTAATCCTTCACCAACTGGGTCACTGCTGGAAACAACCGTGGGCAGGAAATAAGGTAAAATTCGGTTAATATGACCAGATAAACCGCCGCTTCGTTATAATTATGAAATATGTTATGATCAGCGATACGTAAGTTGTTTAAAACGAAATACAAAAGACACTAATGTAAAAATAACATCATTACCAATAGCTATTAAACCAAGATTCGTTGGATATAAATCACCGCTGAACCAGTGGAATGGTCAAATAGATTACTGACTTTAATAATCAAGGTTAATGCAAAAAAATCTACTTAAAGCGAAACCCATCTTTTTTTTTTATATTACTTCGTTATTACTGGACGATTCAACAAATATATAGCTTCCACAGTTAAAACGACCACTGTTATATTAACACAATTGTACCGTGAAACCTACATTAATGGCCGAATTCTTACGCCCGGTAAAAGGGGCGATCGTTATATATATGTTACAGTCAATGTCTACAATCAGGCAATGTGTACAATGCCTTTGTAACCCTAACCCTAGCCCCCACCCCAACCCTAACCCTAACCCTAACCCGGCAATGTACACATTGACTGGTATATTTCAGGCATTGTACACATTGCCTGATTGTAGACATTGACTGTCACATATACATTGATATCGTCGACAGCTATAAGAAACCTCATTGAATTGTTACATAAATTTTGCTTTCATTTACACAGAAAATATAATATTTTAAAAAAGGACAATATGTAAAACCAGAGAGAGAGAGAGAGAGAGAGAGAGCGTCCACTCGACACAAACTAGGTCGTTCCGGGAGTAATCCTTCACAGAACAAACACTGCATGGCGTATATCAATCTTCACTAGCCCGTGTGTAGTTAGATTGGTAGAATTTTTGCTCTTTAAATTAATAATAGCATTATATTAACTATAGCTTTGACTAATTATTGGTTTCATATTATAGAGAAGTCATGTCTCTCACGCACTCAGATTGAATCAGTGATGGGAAAATATATAAAAACAGCTTAGATTTGGTAAACATTTAATTCTGGCCTAATAACAAAATAACACGTCTGACACTTCTGGTGGAAAGTTTCTACTGTCCATAATATAAGGGTGGTTCTTGACGTCATTAGGCTTAGTAACCAATGATCATAATTAATTATGTAATGTTTGTCAATGTCCTAAGACTGGTTTAGGTCCTATAGACTTTAGACAGCCGCTAGATTCTTAGGGAGCAGGAGAGACCGCTGAGGTTGAAGAGACGCCATATGGATTGAGTAGACCCCATTGATTTATAGGAGAGTCATATGATGCAGTGTGTTCCGTCAGTAAACTCGATTTGTGAGTTAAGGGTGGAGAGAAAGACATGTTAATTTTAAGGGCTTTAATGTAACCTAAGCTTGTAACCTATGTATCCAGTGCTTGATAAAAAATGTTATTCCTGGTAGATAAACGTCTTAACTACTGAGATAGTAAGCTGTAAAGAAGAAGAGAATTACAAATATAACCAGAGAAAATACTAGACGATCACAAGGTTAATAAAATACGTAGCAGAGGAAAGAGTATGTGCTACACGTTGGATGTGGGGAGTTTTTGGCATCTGTGCTTTCCACATCTGACCAGCGACGCATAGCACAGCATGGTGCTACACCCGGTTGGTGCTGAAAAGTAAAACGTTAAAGTCCATTTCATTGATAAGAATGTAAACAACTATGTGGTTATATAATACTTATTACACCATCTGAATGAAACAACTTATTTCTCTAATACTCGTCAGATGTACAACATTGCTAATTGAATTTGCAAGTATTGGGAGAAGTGAAAACGCTTGTACACTATCTTTTAATTCTCGACTGGGTTACAGTTCTAAGTGGGGCGAATTCAGTTTTAAAGAAATAAAATCGTTTCAGATTGATTTCTTTTCATTCCATTTCTAACTCCTCCAAAAAAACGGAATATCCCTGGCTAAACTTTTCAATTTTCTAATACAATGCCATGTTCTGTATCGAAAAACGACCTTATACAGAAAAAAAAATCTCTTAGTTAGCCAGAACGTTTTTTCCTGTAAATGGGAATTTTTCGTGACTCGGTGCAAACCTCAGGAATTAATCAAGAAGGCTAAAAATGGAAAAACAGAGTATAGATTCCGTGGAAATAACGAGGAGTCAGCTTGCCCAAATATTTGAACATTACATATCATTGACTTTGATCAGATGTGGAACCAATGTCTGCGGTTCGTTAAATCACTTCTGATTACAGGAACTGTAGCGAATCGTTAAAATCTAAAAATAAATAAAGGGGGCAATTTTCCAATATTATACCTCAATCAGTTTCCATGATCTAGGATGCAATGCAGACGCACATAGAAAAGCCATCACAAATAAACCCAATCAGTAAATATATAAAAAGGGAGAGATTATTAGTTTTTAATTACAGTCTTTACAAATAAAAATTACCTCGTAAATACTGTGTTTATGAAATACGTTAACATATTAAATACTTTTGAAGCACAGATGACCTAACCCTAACCCTAGCTCATTGAACCTACTAAGCACTCCTTGTGGTTGTTTATTATAGACATTGTCCCAAAGAAAAGTTGTCAGAACTTTAACTCTAACCCTAAATACTGTGGTTACCAATACCCTCTTCGTTACAAAATGGATTAAATTTGTTGTATTCCTATTTATACTTTTCTTAACAGCAACCACCATTAATATTTGAATTATTATCAGTTAGAGCAAATTTATTGTATATACTTCTCTAGCTTATTTCATATTAAAAGGTCATATAGTATTACACGGGCAGCAAGTTTCACGTGACAGACAATTATCTATTTTACTTTTGAATAGAATTGGTTTGATCCGGCATATTATATCGATTAGTGATCAGTGAAGGGACAAGCGTCGATTTCTTTTTTAATGGGTGAGGTTGAATTCCTTAGTGAAAGCTCCTTTTCTCATATTGGAAACAAGATCGTCAACAGTTCAGTGTATCCACAATAAGCCCCCACCCCTTCCTCCCCGCCGCATCCCCAAAGAATGTTATCGATTGGTAAGGTTCCTTGATGTTGATTATGTGGTTAAGATATTTGCTAAGAGATGACGTCATAAATAGGGAGTGATATTTGGCAATGACATAATAATGGGAATCAGATGTTCGATAAATAATTGAGATTACTGTATTACTTCAGTTTTTATTGGCACCAAGAAATTGTTTCTAGTACATGGAGCGTTCGCAAAGCTAGGGATTTGTCAGCGGTTATTTTATACCCACACATGGTTCAATTTTATTTCAATAATTCGCTTGCGCGTAGGGGTCTTTAGCAGTGGGAGGAAACCGGAGGACCCGGAAAACCCTCACGAGGTTGGACAGAATTCGAAATAAGAGTAGGCGGTAGTCCCGCTGTCCCGGCAAAATGTAGACTCCTTATAGCACACGGTATGACATATATTATAGGCCTACCCGTCTGCATTATCCCGGTTGGTACAGAACAGTAGGACGTTAAACTCTTTATCGGATAAAAACAAAAGGGAAATTTAGAATACAAAACATGTTTTAGTTAGCTATAGTTGTGAAATAAGGTATTCAAGGGAATAATGCATTAGACTAATCAATCTGATTACAAATCTTATAATGAATCAGATTGGCGTGAACGTAAAAGATCCCTTGACAGTTGGAATTCCATATAAGAGTAGGTGCAGTGCCGCTGTCCCGGCAAAATCTTCCCCATAACACACTGTATTGCATATGCCCGTCTTCACAAACCCAGTTCAGCGCAGAACAGTAGGACGTTAAACCAAATTTCATTTCATTTTCAATTTGTTTCCTATTTCGGGATAAAGCGGCTTTGACGTTACAAGACAACTTTGTGGACATGACATTTAAATCATTTCGAATTTTTTTCTTAAACATGATAACGAGATAATTTGGTGATAATAATCTAACAGGTATAAATAAAAAAAAATCCATATTTTTTATTTTAGACGGCGAGAAGTACGTTTTATCAATTTGATATGCACGATGCATTCTGTATAATAGTTACTTTATCTGACAATGTGGTTTTGATAAGCCAGCACTTTAAACATTAATAGTCTTACCATTGTCATATTTTATGGGATGGGTCCTTAAAAATACCACACTATAAATATAAAGAAAGAATATAAAATAGATGTTTGTTACCATACTACATGCTTTCCAGTCATGATTTTAATATTATTGTCATCTGTTAGAAAACCTGGTGATGTTTAATAAGATTCATGTTTTTTTTTAAAACAAAAATATCACAACTTGTTATATATAATGGTACTCGCCGACTCGCTAACATGGTGTTGGCTGAGAAAGTTCATCGGGACTTTCAATCGTAGCTCCCCCTTGCCAGTGGTGTAGTACAGAGGGCTTGGCAAGGGACAACGTATAGTTGTTTGGATGAGACGAAAAACCGAAGTCCCATGTACAATTTGATATAAGAGAAGCCCCATTAGCACACTGTATAATATGACTTATGCCCGCCTTCATTAGCTTAGTCGGTGCAGAAAAGTAGGACGTATAATCCTATTGGATTTCCCTAGCCGTTTTGGTGGCTATTGCAATGGATGATAGCAAGGAAGGGCCGGAAAGGTAAATCTCTGTTATTTTCCGTTTGGGAAACTTACGAAAATTATTCCAGGGATTGGTCAGTGGTGCAGTGGGGGGGGGGGGCTCGCCAGAAAAAGCCTCTAAGAAATTCGGATGAGACGAGGTCCCGGGTATACCACTGGCATAACGTTAAAGACCCCCTGGCATTTGGAAGTCAAAATAAGAGAATGACATAGCGCCGCTGCCAGGACAAGATTTCCCATATAGCCCGACAGCTGCAGCAAAGTATAGGACGTTAAACTCCATTTCATTTCATTAATGCCGTTATATTCGTCATGGAAATTTGGTTCCTAACATGTTCCAAAATATTCTTTACAAATTCACCAGAACATTTTTGACTGGGTTTTGAACAATAATTATACTGAATTGCTTTGTATATCGTGTTTACTTCAAAAACAGTAAAATTTATCTTGATCAGGAAACATTTCTGTGATGTTGGGTAGAGGCGGCATACTGATAAGTAATGGTTTGGTAACTGCAGATTTGGTCAAAGGTCACAGATGTAAACAGGCAAGCGCTAACTCTAACCCTAGACCTAACCCACAATCTCGCTAACAATCACGTTGCTTAACTCTATTCACATTACATCTCGCGACCTTGACGAAATCTGCAGTTGGTCTTAATATATAAATAATAGGAATGCAAACACGTGATTCGTACTAAAATAATATCAACAAATGTCTCAAACCTTTCAATAAAATATACAATCTGCTTAAGCCCACTTGGTGATCTGGAAGAAAAGAAACAAAATCAAATATTATCAACTGTTTGTAAAGGGTGAATCAGGGTATCGGTTATAGAACATGGTAACAGCAAAGTAAAACGGGCATGTTTCACGAAATTTTAACTGAAGATAAAATCCAAATTTTAGTAGATACTTCAATTTTGATTGGCTAAGCACTAAAATCAATCTAATATTATCCTATCAAATTACTAAAATTTGAATTTAATCTTAGTTAAAATTTGGTGAAACGGGCCCCAGACCCATAATGAAAAGGAAATGAAATCAAATGGAAGTTAACCAGGCTAATGCAGGCGAAAGAAATCAATGAAATGGGGTTTAACGTCCTACTTTTCTGCTTCAACCGGGATAATGAAGATGGGCATACGCCATGCAGTGTGTTAAGGGGGAATTTGCCCGGACAGCCATTGAGTTCCATCACCGAGTTCCGACTTCAAGGGTTTTTTTTACTAACACGGCAGGGTGTACACGGGGCATCCGAACGACTAGACGATGTTTCTTCGAATTGACAAGAGGAAGCCATGCTAGAAAGTCCCACTCAAACCCCGGACCGCCTGGTTACCCACTGAACCACAGACATACGCGTACTACATGTTAGTCTCAAACTGACAATAATAAATAAGGTCATTTCTAAGTCAAAGAGAATGTGACCACTTTAAGTTGCAGTTATCCTACATGTAATCCCTTTTTTGGGGGGATGTATTATCATTCTATACAATGAAAACGGTAGAAGAGAAAGAAAGAACAACTCAGGGCAAGACCACGTGCGTGTTGTAAATATATAGATACAGATGAATTGAAGTAGTAGTAAAGCAAATACAGATGTTACGCAGTTAATAGTCACGTGTTTGTTTACTCGTCTCAGGCTTTGACAAGAGGTTTTAACCTTTAACCCTCACCTATATATCTCAGTACATTTCATCAAAGGCCGGGATCTATGCACATCTGATATACACAAATATATATAGATCGTCATTCAAATAAGCATGCGTTCATCCAAATAAAGACTCACATCTCTATCTCCCTCCCAATCTTTTGTTCTTGCGTAACCTTTTCCCCCCGGCGTCTGCCCGTTTCCACCCATTTGAGCTCTCTTGAATTAAACAGCATTCAAAAGGATATCTGTTGAATTTGTCATGTGAGGAGTGTACGAACGGGTCTACCTATAGTTATACATAAAGACTGTATACGTCTTATAGTTTTTTTTAAAAAATAGTTCTTTAAATGAATTTTATCCTGCACGTCTATCGCGAATTTCTAATTTGTGTTGTTGTTTGTCCTTTAATTATGCGCCTGGAGCGAAAAAAAACCCGAGATCGACTCTTGTACGCGTAAAATAACGCTGGCACGTTTGAATTCGAACAGAAGTAGGTATGAACGCCGCTACTATAGGCATAATTCTCCTATCTAGTAATTGCACGCTTAACCATAAATAAATATTTCCAGAGGCCCCTGAGTCTGACACAGTAAGGGGCACCCACTCTTATTTTTTTCCCCATTTGGCTCGAGAAATTTGTTTGAACAACTGACTGTAAACGATGTTTTCTAGAGCATATCCTGGTGTTTCTAGCTCTTGCACAAATTTTGCGTGTGGCAATCTGACCAATTCATCAAAAACGACCTAAACTCTATAAAGAACCCCTCATCAAGCCATTCCTGATATTACTACATTATGTCTCAAAATGACCGAAGCATGGTGTTATCGAGACGTTAAACCCCATTCCATGGTTTCCACTTTTCCTTTTTGCCATCAGACATTATAATGATGGTCGGGTATATCATTCACCCTGGGGATCATAAAAATAGTTAACACACAAAAAACACCAGTCCAGCTGGAATACCAGCGACGAATATTTCGATCAATTGTTTTTTGGTTATTTTTTTGTTCCATCCCAACGATAGGCCGCTTTTCCTTGCCTTGCCAGCATAAGCTACACGTCCCCATTTCGCCCTACACTGCTGAAAGGGGGTGTCAAACGTGAAAATCCAAGAACCATCTAGGTCAACACCGGGACCGAAACTGATATTAACAAGGCGGATCTAATGCGGGGGGGGGGGGGGAGGGGGGGGGCGCGAACCGATGCGCCGACTCAATTAAGTATGAGTCAAAGATCGTTATATACAATGACAGCTTCGATTTAAACCTGCAGTTCTTGTTGCGTCTGGAACCGGGTTGCTGCTGCGCAAGTGAGCACGATCACGATCCCCAGGCCAGTGCCCCCTCACCCGCCACCCTATGCATGGATCCGCTCAAGATTAATAATCACTGGAATCTTATATATCTGATTCCATTTCGCCCACTGTTGTTTACATGAATCTCAGCTTTATGACCTTATATCAAAGAAAGTCAGATTTTGGTAATGTCTTGTATAGATAAATGAAACGGGGTCTAACGTCCTGCTGTTCTGCTCCGACTGGGTTAATGAAGATGGATGTTTTGTATAATAATGACAACACGGCTGCATTATGCCGACAGGGAAGAGGTCTTTCGGAGACCCAAAATTGAATAACTTTTCCGGCTTATTAGTAGGACTGCGTGTATTGTGACGAGAGTCGTGCACGATCTTACACTCTCTAGAACAGCTACGCCACTTATTTAGGAATTTTACATTTATAATTTTCTTGCTATAATAGTTCAAAAATAGATAATGCAAGATGAATGTATTAAAAATTTTATTAAAATTATTTTTTTCTGAGCGAAGTTATTATCATTTGAAGTTTTGACAAGATTTATCATCGTAACAACGGCACTATTGGAGACTTAGCCTCGCTTCGCCATTTTTAAAATTTAATCATTGAATGGCGATTGTATTTTAACCCATTTAAATCTCCGCCATCCGATAGTCTAGAGAGTTGATTATTGGCTAGGCATATGATTAAATGTCTAAATAATAGTTTATATAACTTTTGAAACCAAAATAAAGACCTTACAATAGGCAGATTTAGCTCGTATTATAATAGCAATCTTTGTTTTACTTTAGTGCTTAAATCGTCAAAAGATTATAATTGGCTTTGGGATTAAATGAGTGCAATACCAGGAAACAAATCGTTTTCATGTTTTCTGTGGTATTCGTGAAAACTCATCAAATTGTTGAACCACATGCCAACTTTTAAATTTAAACTGTTTTACTTATCTTTATTTTGTGAGTTTTGATTTACTGACAGGCAGCGGGGTTCTTTTTTAATTTAAATGTTTGGCCAAAAAATAGTCTTATTTCAATGTCTTAACAGATTTGTTGAAGCACAACAAGACTAAACATTATCAGTTGGAAAGCTCATAGTTTACAGTTTAATTTATAAAGTTGCATGTGAAACAGAAATAATACGAATTTTATGAAACCAAATCAGTGAGAAGTACTAAATTTCACAGTAAAGTTCGCCGGCTCTGTCTAGCCCAGAGTCATATGTTAGTCCCGAATTGACCTGGTTTGGGTCGAGTGGGTGTTACACACTCTTTGTTCGATGAAACCAATTTTACGTGTTCTGTTGAACGACGCGAGTGTTTTGTTGAACGCCTTTAGAAGTAATTCTTTGATTTCCTTACCTAAAACCTGATGAAATTTGGAGAGGGGTAAAATCCACGTGGAAGGAAAGTTTAGAATTCCATTCATACAATTAATATGAGAGAGATATTTATCTTGCATCACCCTTGGATGGCATTTTTTTTGATTGCTTTTCATTTTCTTAATGATTTTTTTTTTTTTTGTCGTAAATATAAATTTCTTATGGCTTAATTTATTTTATGTTATTCATTTGTTTATTTATGTTACCTTTCATTTGTTTTCTGAATCTCGTCCAAAGTTATGGTACTATGCTTGTTTTCGGATCTTGGAGATCATGCAATCTGCGAATTTTCCTAATGGTGAAAGGGAGACAAACATATTTTCAAAAAGAGTTACCCCCCTTTCACCATTTCACAAAATTGAACAGGCTGCCATAGAACTGTATTGGAACTTGAGTTTTCTAGTGATACAAGTAGCCTATAGTCTCACAAGTAGCCATGCTACTTCTTCATATTTAAATTTTTTTAACCTAGAAATGAGTTAGGACATACCACAGATATCTATGGGAACACGTCCTTTTCGCGAAGGTTCAAACATGCAAAACCGAGAGACATGGCAACATACGATCTATGATGGCAACATAGAAGTATTTATATTTCAATGTGCATGGCAAAACCAATGACGTCATATATACCATTTCTATCTCTGTATGAAAGAGCTGTTGTTGTTTTTTTTTTAATGTACAAATTTTGATATTTTAATTGTCAATAAAACCATATAAATAGATTTCTATGTTAAAACGTAGTTAAAGCATTATGCCATTATTCAACAGATTTTCAGTTTTATTCTAGCCTTGTGATTATTATTATTAGTACAGCAATTACAAATTATTGACGAAGGGGCGTAACTCATGCAACAAAGGGAGGTAATACCGTTTTGCACGGTCGCGCTTTCTCCAAATCGATGCATAATGATAATAATGTTGTTATTATCTGGGGTTTGACAGATTATTGTGGTTTTCAGATTATCATACAGCTAGATATAGAAAGCAACAGTCCCCACTTCATGTAACTACTTGTTAAGGTTAGTGTCACATCGTTATTCAATTATTATGTCAACTATAATAGGATAAGCCCGTTATCCAATAAATAATAACCGCTTTCATATAGTAATACAGTAATACTAATAGCAGAACCAAATCGGTTCTATTTCAATTTTAGTAACGTGCCTCTACCAGTTCCCGTGCATAAGGCTCGCTAGCCTATTATATATTATTATCACAATAACCAAATTTACCAGTCACAGTAATATTATCCTGTAATTAATTATCCATTACCCTTGCATTGGAATGTCTGTAGGCTTCCAACTGTGTAGTTTATATGATGTTTTAATGGCATTTTCCATTCTGATTTGACAGAAGTGTCATACTCATAGACTACTTCTACTTGCACTTGCATTAAAGTAGCTAAGTCTCTTAACTCAATATCATCCAAAATCTTCAACATTGAAAACACAAATTATTTGTCAATTTAAATCAACATTGATGCTGTGATCTTACCGGAAAAAGTTGGGCTTCTGATATCCAATATTTAAGACAAAATAAACAATTTGCCATTGGTACACGAATCGTGTACCATAATGCGTTTCAGCCCCAGTTCTAGCAAGAGACTCGAGGAACGAGGCTAGACATATTGCACCAAACCAAACGGCGTATGTAGACTGGAATAACGAGGCGCTAGAAATTTGCATTCGATTGAGACTGCGGGCTTATTTCGCTGAACATAACTGATTTGAAATTAGAGTAAAAACGGAAACCATTGAATGTATATCAGTTTATATACATTCATATTACAGTATTATATGAGTTGCGACCCACTTGTGTCAATTTCTAGGTCCCAAATGTTAGCGATTTAGCTCCTTTAAGTCCTATATTCCTTTAAATGTGTTTTTTTTTAAAATCTTATACATGGCAACTTTGTTTTCCTTATTCATGCATGTCACTATTTGACAACTCCTCCTGCTTGGAAATCAAGTTGAGAGTCTTTGAAATTTTTCCTGAAATCTGATATTTAAATGGGCTTACCTCGATCAGACAAACTTAAAGTAAGCACAAATAAGAAAAAATGTCTTACATTTGATTGCATCTAACAGGTGAGCCACCATGGCTCGTTGAGTAAGATGAAATAACAGTTTTACATGTACCTGACAAAATGTCAGGCACTATAATATAACGAAATAGTACCTGACATTTCCAACTTAGTGCTGGACATGTATTAATAATATAAAAAAAATAGACAAGTCAGTGCCGGACAAAATGACAGGCACCAGAGGTTTAGTGGCTGACAAAGCCTGAATCTATGCCTGACATTGTCAGTGACGGTTGCCTTATTTCCAGGCTTGATGATGACTCACTAAATTGGAGGTCCTGTGTTTGATCCCTGTGTTGACCAAGAACGTTCATCAGGATTTTCCACTTTTCCATTGCCAGTGGAGCAGGACGGAGGGCACAGCACGGCACAATGTAAAATCTTTCAGATGGGACAAAAATACATTGGCTTGCACATAAAAGATCCCTTGACAGTTGGAATTTGATATAAGAGTAGGCCTTAATACCAGTGTTCTGGCAGAATTTCCATCATAGGATTAGCACACTATATGGCGTATGCCCGTCTTCATTACCCAATCGGTGCAGAACAGTAGGACGTTAAACCCCATTTCATTTCATTTCACTGCATCTAACAGTTGATTTTCACAGTATTATCCCTTTTGGTAATGACAAGGTGTTAGAGGCTATCTGTAGGAAAGCCACATCATAAACAGACTGCTATTATCATTGTGTTGTAGCCAACAGTTTTGAGCCTATAGGTATATAATTACATCATATTGTTTTCATTCTGTGTTAATGACTAGGTGTTACTGTAGGCAGTATTATATTAAGTGCAGCAAGGATACATATCACACTTAAACAAACAGCTAGCGCTATTGCGCTGTAGTCTACAGAGATACAGACTTCATGCAAAATGTAGACAAGTATGGCAATCCATGAAAAGAGGGAATATTTCCCAAACATTGTATGATTGACTATACTGTGTAAACCATGATCGACTGTTTATTACTATCCTGTTAACAGAAATAAGGCAAAGAATCAAGGACTTTAGATTATGAAATATAATGAAATGGGGTTTAACATCCTATGTATTTTTATGCACCCACTGGGTTAATGAAGACTCCATATTGTGTGCTATGAGGGAAATTTTGCCCGGACAGCAGCGCTATGGGCTACACTTATATCGAATTCCAAATGTCAATGGTTCTTTCAAAGATTTCATCCCGCGTACAAACTGGGTGATTTGATGATATATTTGGACTAAAAACATATTGAAACTAATTTATCAAAATTTTGCTTCATATCCTTCTCAAAAAATTGTTTTTGCGAGGGAATATCGCTGCTATAAAAAGTCTATTAAAAGAAGTCATGTTTGTGTCACGTGATTTGGCTGACATGCTACCTAGCTACGGGTGTGAAGCCAAAGGAGAATTCACTGCATATAGGCCTACAAGATGATGTTGTCTTTAATCAATGTCCATTTATCACAAATATCGAAGCCTAATTAAATTCACTGCCAATGTTTTTTTTTTCATGGTTTTTATCTTAGAAACTGTTGTACGTTTAAGCTCTTCATCAAGTTTATCAACATATACATCAAGCGCTCACTAATGCTGGGAGATCAGACAATCTTCGTCCTGCGCGTGCAACTTTTGACAATGATAAATACTTTTCTGGGAAAGTATCTTTAAGTGCACGCCAATGTGTACAAAGGACCTTGATTCACTGACAAGGGGAGACCTAAGACCATTTAAGAAAACCCTGATGAATTTTCTTGGCAAACACATGGGAGCGATCCCAAGAACCCTTGGCTAGCGAATCAGCATCTTACTTACTGAGCTACCGTGACTTGATAGGGTTCAAGCTATATTATAAGCATTTGAAAAGTATATGAATGAATAAAATATAATGTTAGGGCATACCTTAAGTCCTTTTTTTTAAAAAAAAAAAACCAGAACACAAACCAATAGCAATATTCATAGTGCAACCGGTTTTAATTTAATGATGTAATTCGACAGATGATTGCTGTCGAATGACATCATTAAATTAAAACATCAAGAAAAAAAAAGTTACTGAAACACCTTTAGTAATGCACTTTTCAAAAATCCCATCAAATAAACTATTCAACAAATATAAGCTAGCTTTGTTTTGACATCTTTGACACATGAAAGAAATAGTTTCCACATAAAAGGATCATTTTAGAAAAGGCAGTGGTCAGGTACTTATGAAAGGAAATGAAATGAAATGGTATTTAACGTCCTACTGTTTTGCTCAGAACTGGGCTAATGAAGACGGGCATATGTCATACAGTGTGCTATGCGTGAAATTTTGCCCGGACAGCGGCACTACTGCCTACTCTTATATTGAATTCCAACTGTCAAGGGATCATTTACGTGCATGCCAATGTATACATGGGACCTCGATTTTCTGTCTCATTCGAATGACAAGACAACTATCCTTGTCAGGCCCTCTGTCCTGCATCACTGACAAGGGGAACCACGCCGCCAGAAACTCTGGATGAATTTTCTCGGCCAATGCAAGGATCAAACACCCGACCGCCAGGCTAGCGAGCCAGCATGTTACCCACTTAGCCACCGTGACCCCCACTTACGAAAGGACTTGGTCAGTACACTAGTGCAGCGATATTCAACCAGTGTGCTATTGCGCACAGGTGTGCCGCGAGATCTTCCTAAGGGCCGCAAAATTTTCAACGGCACACTAAGAAAATGTGAAAAACCACGAGATCCCAAATAAGTATTCACTGGTGTCTACTGATAGCTGTGTTCTTCTTTATTTAGTTTGAGTTATTCTATGTGTCTATGAATAGTCTCTGTCTACGGTTGTATTCCGTATGACTTACCATGTTTTGATTTTGCAAAATTCAAATATTTTTCATATATATTTAGCCAGGTGTGCCGCTTTTTTGTAATGTGTTCCAAGGTGTGCCATTGACAAAAAAAGGTTGAGAACCACTGGGCTAGTAGCATATTAATAGAAAGCAATAATTTTTATCAATAAGAAGCAGGTATTAGTTTTAGGGTTCTGAAATGATGGGAAGTAACAGTGTCTGCTACTACATTTTGCTTATTATATAGTTGTTAACTCCCTTGTAACACAAATCAACACACCAAAAATGTCTTTTCAATAATACTGGAAAATGTAAAGTAAAATATTTCTAAGGTATTGCCTTGTAGTCCTAACTCACTGAGAGTTAAGGTAAATGTTGTGATAGTGTATTAACTCTTAGTTTATTTACAAACTATTAATAATACCCAGCTGTCAGTAACAGTTAATGTCGCCATTTCAGGGGCAGGCACGATTCTCTGCAGAGGTCAAGCTAAACAGTCCAACATTTCATTTTGATAATACATCTTCAGACAAATCAATCAAAAAGTTCAGAAACAACCACAAGCACTTGTCACTATTAACCTTATAGATATATTGGCCCTTTAAGAGAAATGTTGATAAGTTGTTATAAATTAGCAAAGCAGTCAGAGATACAGTACTTTATACAACTCTCTTTAAAGCATTCCTAGTGATGGACTCCCCACAAAGTATGTAGTCTTCAGTTTACCTACATTGTCTCCTTTTCTACTACAACATATCTTCTGGAAGAATGATCATCACCATCTATTTTAAATATGCCGAATGCATTGTTAACTGATGGATTGAGACAACAAATTCCAAAAGTCATTGCATCAACTTCAGTGGACTGATAACTGAAGAGATGAGCTAACAGATTGCCATATGTTATATAATTTTCTATCTGTTTACAGTCTGACTGGTTTTATATTTGACCTGTATTTTAAGTTATTCTATTTTCTGATAATTATGTCTTGAGTTATTAACTTGGTACCTTACTTTCTAGAATCTTATCGGGGCGGGGGGGGGGGGGGACGGGTGGATGCTCCAGTGGCATGATTTTAACTGCCTGCTTGTTTTGTACATGATAAGGAGTAATCGCCTGTCCAACCTTGTGGGGGGGGGTTGGATGGCTGAATGGTTAGCGTGCGCGCTGTATCATAAAGTCTGTCATTGAGTCGACTGGCGTGGTTTCGAATCCCCGGTTGTACGTGGCAAGGAGTAAGGTCGCCTGTCCAACCTCGTGGGTTTTCTCCGGGGCCTCCGGTTTCCTCCCACTGCTAAAGACCCCTACGCGCAAGCGAATTATGTAAATAAAATTAAACCATATGTTAGTCCCGAAATGACCTAGTTTGTGTCGAGTGGACGTTAAGCCCCATTTCTCTCTCTCTCTCCAACCTTGTGGGTTTTCTCAGGGTCCACAAGTTTCCCCCCACTGCTAAAGACCCCTAAGTGCAAGCGAATTATTGAAATAAAATTAAACCATATGTTAGTCTCGAAATGACCTAGTTTGTGTCGAATGGACGTTAAACCCAATTTTATGCTCTCTTCTAGAACCTTGTCAGTGTTCTAATGTCCAAAGTCATCATTCAATCATCTTGAAATGCATGTGTTTTATTCAGATTAGTGTAATAAGAATGCCTATTAATAATAATCCTATTAGTCATGGCATGGTCATATTAACCAGGGTTGCAAGATTACTCAAAAATTTGGGCAAAACCTTTGTGAAAGTTTGGGCAAAAGCTGAAAGCAAAACTAATAATCCATCAGAGTTTTTAATTAAATAAATTTCTTAAATTTGGACAGCTGTTACCTTTTACAGGATTATAGGAAATTACCTGACGCTTTTATTTCTCCAAGATAGATGTAGTTTGATCAGGTTCGGAAATCGGTCGTCCATTACACTTTCTATTTGTTGGTCTTTGGAAGACAAAATGATGTACACTTTTCCAGTGAAGTAATAGGTCCCTTATACAATTTCATTGACAGGCCCACAAAGCCCCAGAAGTCTCTTGACCCATGAAGAAAAATTTCCCTTATGAAGTTTCAGTAACAGACCCAGAAAGCCTATCTGTCATTAAAGGAATAGGTCCCTTAGGAATCATGAAGAAACAGATCCCTTATGAAGTTTCGTAGTCTAACCACAAAGCCCCAAGTCGGTCGATAACATGTTAACAAATATGCCCACAAATCCCTAAACATGTCTAGTCCTGAAATGACCTAATTTGTGTCGAGTGGACGTTAAACCCCATTTCTCTCTATCTCCCTAAACATGTCCTGTAAAGAAATATGTCCCTATGTGCCAGACCCACAAAGGCTATCTCTGTCCTGTGAAGAAATATCTCCGTTTTTAAATTTCATGCCATGCCAAGAGAGCCTTCAATGTTATTTGTAACCTAGCTTCTTTTATTTATTACTTAATTTCAGGCCAAAGAAAATTGTGTTTTACCAACTGACCTAGGGAATCTTTTAAGTGTTAATGTTCAAATAAAATACTTTTTATCAACACATTTTTATTTCTGTATCATGACTTTCTCCTAATTACCTCTGTAGAAATTTCTTCTTTTTTATCTCATTAAACATAGCGCACACAAAATAATCATAATCTGTAAACATCTTTGCGAATTTTATTGACATATTATAGAAAATAATCTATTTTATGATGGTACTTATCTTAGTTAAACTTTTAAATTATTTAACATGGCCTCATAAAAGTCGATTTTGAAAGCCTCTGTCTCGAACATTAATCAATAAAACTGCATTAAGCTTACAAAAATCTAAAGAAAGTTTTTTCATAAAAAGCTGTGCCATATTAATAACATTACTCAGTTTGATTTATTGATTGGGTAAATAATAAATGAGCTTTTCATTTTCACCAATCTGTTTTAACTACAAGTCTGAAGGCCATGGATCTTATTATAAAAGAGAATAGATATTGCAGACAGTCGTTATATATTTCTAGATGTTAATGGCATACGTTAATATTCTATAGACATAATTCATTAATTCTGATTAAAGGGTCACTAAATGAACTAGCCTTCAGGTTCATGCCATTTGTTGCTATGCCAAAACTTTTCAGCATGTATATTAAATACATCAGGGTTGTTGTTCATAGTGTTTAACCTCTGCTTCCATTGAGGGTGTTATTACAGACAAGCTGTCATTTTATTATACTAAGCCCATGTGCAGGGGTCTTTCCTAATGTGAGGAAACCAGAGTACCTGGAGTAAACCCATGAGGTTACAATGATAAAGCATTTTAAAGAGCATATAAGATGAAAAATCTAAATTGCATGTACTTATAGAGAGAGAGAGAAATGGGGTTTAACGTCCACTCGACACAAACTAGGTCATTTCGGGACTAACATATGGTTTAATTTTATTTCAATAATTCGCTTGCGCGTAGGGGTCTTTAGCAGTGGGAGGAAACCAGAGGACCCGGAGAAAACCCACGAGGTTGGACAGGCGACCCTACTCCTTGTCACGTACAACCGGGGAATCGAAAGCATGTACTTATAGCCAGTGGTTACCATATGCACTTTAGGGCAAGTTAACATCAATCTGATTAAAATTAAGTCAGCTGTCTTCACTCCAAGTCGCAAATAGTAAAACGACTTTGCCAATTATCGAAAACACTCATAATCCCCCCAGATGCCAGTGATGTCACAGTGACCAAATGCATATTAAGAATGTTTATTTCCTAATTATTTATAAATACAGCTGGCGTGTGTATTCATTAATGCCTGACTGATTTCTCAATCCCCTGATTAAATAAAACAATTGACTACCTAATACTTTGTTTTGTAATTTATTTTAATTTCATTTAAAGATACATTATGGGAGATTAGATAATATCTCAATATACGTTAGAATTAACTGTACAAATAATTTTTGTTGGTAACCATCTAAATCGAATAACAGATTGAGAAGGGTCATCTAACTGTCTTTGTGTATTAATTAATAAAAATATGGCAAGTGTAGTGTCATTAATATCTGTCATTAATCAATCCGACGAAAGTTGCACAGACATGGGGTCATAAATTAATTTACACCTCGATGTGGGATTAAGAATGCTGATTAGGTAATTATCTTTTTAGCTGGCCAGATCAAAGATATCACTTTAGGTGGAATGTGTGCGTAATACCACATGAACGAACGAAAGAAGTTACAGGGGAACTTTTCTACAAACATTTCTCCACAGCACAACTAATCGTTGAATCATACACACGTTAATTGTATAGAATAATTAAGTTTTACTCATCATTTGTTTATAATTATTATTTACCCAATAATCAATTAGCTTTGTTCACGAATGTTTTTATAATAAAGTAGCCTCATATTATTTGTTAATTGGCGTTTAGACAACATTTAATTGACTTGATATGAAATCTGAATATAAATTATTTGATAGATAAATGTTTCTGATAAGATTAGGTTATAATGTCTAACATCGTTTAACTTTTTTATAAAAAAGGTATTTTACAATTAGATTGACAGTTTAATCACTCACCAAACAGCATCAGGAACTGCACGTATAATCAGTGTATTTGATATTCATGTCCATGAATCCCATGCAATCTTCGCACCAAAATTTAATCTCAGCTACTACGCCCGTAGTATGCATGGAACCGTACATGGTAATAAGATTCCCAGCGTTGATAGGCTGAGAATTGAGGAGAGCGATCTATTGTTGTTCATAGTAATCGGAAAATTACATATTCGCTGTGAATTTCAAATGGAGTTACGATAAAAGTTGTTCTTAGGGTATAGAAATGGTTATTATTATTATATATAGCTAATAATGAATATATTAACAAATGACTGCCACCATTTGTATTTCTGTACTTGTAGAGAATAGTTTGGGATTTCAAGTATTACGGGGTAATCCAAATTACTGGTAAATGCGCTAATTGCTAGGGTCTTCTTCATTTACCACATGGCCTCTTTAAACAAAGGACGCTTAAATGGATCTACGGAATGATACAGCATTTTAAATTCACTCTAAAATATTCCAATCACAAATGTCTAATCTATGAAAGTGCAAGATTATAATTCGGTGATTATGATTAGGCCAGTCACATGTTAATTGGACCGTCAATAGACACTTGTCAACTGGTGGTGTGTCTAGACAGTGATATATTGTACAGACAGTGATATATTGTATAGATAGTGTATATTACTATGTGTAGTCCCTGTGACGTCACCAGCCAATCAACCGGATTAAGATTGTAATTGAAAATTGAAAAGCGTTTTGGGGTGTCGGATACTTAAACGTTAATAGTGGAATTAATTTTAATCAGATTGAGAGATCGGTGTGAACTTGCCGTAAAGTGGATATAGTAACTATTGGCTATATGTACCAAAAAGTTTTTTCGCCCATCATTTGTCCACTTTAATATTTCATGTAAAAAATCCAGAAATATTTGCAAAATTGCACAAACTGCGTTGATTGTGTTAAAAATATATCTTTTATCTGAAATGGATTTTTATACGTCCACAGGTTTATTGCCATTCCCCCATCCATTGGTCCGGTGTCCGTTGGTCTGGTGTCCACAATTTCTAGTGGACACCCTAGAGGCTATATTTAATATTCGATTGAATTTATACACAGTTTTTAAGGTCATGAGACGAAGACGCCTATTGATTTTCAACCATTTCCAATAATTATTGCCAGAGTTATGGCCATCACTTGAGAAATCTTGTGGACGTGTAAGAGGCTAAAGTTAATATAAATTTGTACACAGTGTTTAAGGTCATGAGACGAAGAAGCCTATAGATTTTCACCAATTTCCGACAATTATTGCCAGAGTTATGACCCTTGATCACTTTGAAGAATCTTGTGCATGCTCTAGAGGCTAAAGTTAGTGTCAGATTACCCTTTACAGTTATGAGACGATGAATCCCATTGATTGTCAACAATTTCCAATAATTACTGCCAGAGTTATGGCCCTTGATCACTTGAAAAATCTTGTGGACGCGTTTAAGGTTTAGGGTCATGACACAGACAATATATTGAAACAAATCTAATGACTTCTGATAATTACTTAATGGGTTGTTACTCGTAATCAGATTTTAGTGTTTTGTACAGTTGTCATTACTGACAATAGAAAAAATATGTGACAACCCTTGTTGACCATTCGGGACGACTTAGCTGCTGTGGGTGTATGTTTTGTTGCCTGGCAACCTATCTTTTAATATATTGCAATGCTTTGTTTACTTGATTTGGTTACTGCAGTGAAAGAGAGAACTGTGCCAACAAGATAGCCTAGTAAAATTCAGTATGTATTCAGACAATCAATTTCAGTAGATGACATCAGAGTCACAACAATAATACCATAATGATGATCATCTGGCAAGGTATTGATGTACCACAATTATAATCATCTGGCTATTATGATGGCTCGTGTAGAGTTTATTGGTCTGATATGTGAAATATAACTGAACAGACTAACTTTAGATTAAAGGGAGGGGTGGAGCTGGTACTCTGAGATTTGTAAACCACTTTTTGGGAGACAATTATTAATAGTACCTTGTCTTGAAAAGCAATGCCTTCTGATAATGATGTAAAGCTTTTAAATGGAGGCTTAAGCAAGAGATTAGGCTACTGCTGTCACCAAAAAATGTGGTGCTGTGTGTTCACAACAAGTGTCAATTATTTTGCCTTGATCCTGGGCAAAATTCTGTCAGTTATTCAGTAAATGAAATTAAATTGAGTTTAACGTCCTACTGTTGTGCTCCTACTAGGCTTGGTTATTCAGTGGATAAAAATGTGTTATAAGTTGATAACAGAATCTTCTTACACACTATTAGAGACGATTATATGATTCAGATTATTCATACTGTTCATATAGAACAGTAATATTTGACAGTTTGAAGAATTATGATAAAGTTGGGGTATTGATTTCTCCTCCAGCTTCCATCTTATCAAATAAATTTTATTATTCGGCTGAATATAAGACAATACTGATGAATTGTATTATACACGGACAGTCTATGAAAGATTTGTAATGTTTCCATTGAAATTTATCCCGTGGGACAGTGCTTGAATATGACCTTCATATGTAACCTCACGTTATGTGTTTTGTTATGGTTCTACCCCGCAACAAGGAATCTTGGGATATATCTGGAGGGTAGCCAAAATATCGGGTTATAGGGAGGGTTTCAAAGTACTAATTAGATTGGGTGTAGAAAGCTAATAAATTGCATCCTAGCGTCTTCTTATCATAGGTCTATTTTCGCCCGTTAGCTGCATGTATCTCATTGGCTTCCACTATCCATTCTCTATATAGATTTGTGTCAGTTTTCAGGCCTCGATGGCTCTTAATCATTATTAAAAGTAATCAGAGTTCTGCTTCCTGTCAGAGGCTTCTAGCTTTTTAATTTGAAAAGCTTCTTGTCTTGGACGCTGATGTCATTTAGAAATTACTTCAGCCAGATATATAAGGCTACTTACAGCGACTCAATCCATCAAGTCCAACATATGAACTGATATTTGGAATATTAGTTTCATTATTGCCAGATTCATATATTATTACGATTTTTTTTTTATGTGTCCTTCGTCGACAATATTTAAGTAGTTCATCGATAGGAGCTAATAATACGATTTCATTGAACCAATGTAATGGTATGTTAAACACAGATCCTATTATTAAAACTGAGTTCAATTTATAGTTAGTCTCATCTTATTTTGCATTATGCAAAGCAAACAAAGATAACACATTAAATTTTGTGGCTGACATTGTGGTGACCTTTTAGATGTTAGTTTCTAAAAGGAAATGTTCTGCTCCAACTATTTGAAAAAGGAATGCTCCATATTGTAATTGTGGACTTTGTAAATACTGTTCTAACAAAAGCAATTTTATTTGCTCAATATTATCTGATTTTTTTGTCAGTTTTATTCGCATTTGTGAAAACATTTAGCAATGGTTGTATGTGTTTGTCGATCAGCCAGTCTGTATTGATTGACCAATCTCTAATGGTTATTTTGTGTTTTTAGGTAAGGTTTTATCCAAAATAGCGCTTGAAGTTTTTTCTAGATTACGAGATTGTGATATTGTAATTTCCAAATAAATCCACCAGTTTTAGTCTCATTGTCTCTGCTGTTTTTTTCCTTTGATGATAGATTTGTTTGTCAATCTCAGTATTTGCTCACCTACACTCTTCACAGACGAAGGCCTACACATATTTAATTTGAAAATAAAATATGTAACTTTCTTGAATCTTGCTGCTATTATCGGAGTATGGTCCCTCAGATATTATTGTAATTCATGTCAGTATATCTCTTCACATCATAACTGTTCTGTAAATCAAATGAAATGAAATGAGGTTTAACGTCCTACTGTTCTGCTCCGACTGGTCTAATGAAGATGAAAGTATGCCATACCGTGTGCTTTCAGGGCAATTGTACCTGGACAGCGGTGCTACGACCTAATCTTATCGATTTCCAACTGCAAAGGGATCTTTAACATGCATGCCAATGTGTACACAGGACCTTGCTTTTTCGTCCCATACTGCACCTCTGACCCGCGTACGGGCTCGATGACAGTCAGGAGACAGAACTCGAAATGCCGGGTTAAAAACAGCGCACCGGTGTTCCGTGAATACAGCAACTTCAAAGTGGTCTAGTATAGCCTAATTAGGATAACTACATCAAATTTCAATCAAACAATCAATCATTTACAGTCCACGGAGACACGACCCCCGTGAGAAAATTTAACTGTCGCAAACGTGTTTTCCTACTATTCCAGCAACTTCAACGTGGTCCAATATAGCCTACCTTAGGTGGCAGACCTGAATCCCAAACAACCAATTAATCGTCGTTTGGTATGGTGGCCTTGCCCTTCCGGAGAAAATTTTGTAAATTTAACTACCACAAATGCGTTTTTCTGCCATTCTAGCCCCTGAGTTAAGCAACTCCAAAGTTGTCCAATGGCTTTGTATATGTTGACCTGAATTCCAACCATCCAATCAGACTGTTGCAGCTGCATTCACAAATGATAATCGATGCCCGAAAAATGTCGCACAAAGTAAAGTGGCACAAGGCAAAATGTTTTAATCCTGCCAGTTCAGTACATATTCGTGGTATTCAATTAAAAGAAAAGTAAAATAAGTGTTGATTAAATTAAAGGCACTTCATTTTGCCAAGAGAGGCCTCACAATAAATTACAAAATAAACGCCGACAAATATATACATATAGAACAAGAATATTAATAATTAATTTAGTAGTATGCATATAACTTCGGTGAATTCCTCAATTATAATCTACATGACAAGTTATGTGGAAATGGGTATTATGATAAATAATAATATTTAAATCATTGGAATAATCCTGGATTATCACACATATTTCTGTGGTCTATGTACAATTTATCCTTTTGATATCATTCAAAACTCCGTTTACTCAAGAATGGTTTAAGTTCTCTTCCATAAAGAAAGATAATGTGACATGGTGAAGAGGGATAAACATGTTGATTATATCTATTTTCACCTACAACAGAATTGATGACTTCCTTTTTACCAGGTCTTAACATGTCATATTGTCAGCCATTGTTTTATCATGGTATATGTCTTGTTATCAGGCAATGTCGGATTGCCGTTGTCTCAACTCTCGAGGCTCTTTTTCAGTTTTCACAAATCAGCAAAGAAAATTTTTTCAACAGTTCAGAAATTAACTCTGGAGTCATTTTCAGTTTTCACTTACCGGTATTAGCAAAGAAAGTGTTTGACATTAGTTCAGAAATATTATTCTTTGTCCAACTTTGTCCAAATTAATGGCATCCATATGTATTAAATGCAAACAACAGGCTCATCCTTCTCTAGCAATTAGTGCTAGCATGATATATCGTTAAATCGATGTATCGCAAATCACTGTCTCACAATTCGCGTATTGAATTGCAAGAATCAATGTATCACGATTTTTTTTTAATGGTTTTTTTTTGTCGCTTCAGTAAGTAACCTGTCACTCTAAATTAACCATGTCACACATTATCTATAGGTACACAACCACTCTTAAATTGTTTTGGTCCTTATTTTGATCCACATTAATAGTGTGATATAAAACAATTTTATTTCTTCGACATCGGCCAGAGTAAAAACATCAATTATTCATTTATCCTGTTGTTTTCTAGGTAAATATTGACCTGGTTATGAATTGTGATACAAATTATATCGTACTACCTGAATCGCTATACGTATCGTATTGTGTCTGGACTCACCCGTCGCAGTTTTTAGCTACTGTACTCTAGAGAAGAAATTGTCTTCTACTTATTCTAGTGATATGTGTATTTTTTTATTACATTTACTTGAAAATAGATATTTGAATATTGTTGTTTGTTTCTTAAAAACTGATAATAAATAAGTTTGAAAATCCATGATTACTTAATTTAGGTCAAAATATAGTGTAGAATTCGGTTAATCTGATGGGCTGTTTCCATTAATGACAGGACAAGCTCTAGGCCCATATTTTTTGAATATTTTATTTGAAAGATTAAGTAGATGTTAATTTTTTAGCCCACATGGCTAATGGCAGAAAGAGGTTATGTCATCACTTCTGTTTTCTAAAGCGCTTTATTCTGTTTATTCAGATTTATTCAAATGATTTAAGTGGCAAATTAGGGTTATTTTAAAAATTTGTTAAGAATTTTCATCAATTAAGTTACAATGACCCAGGGACCCCATCGGGATGGCGCTCGAATGTTGTGCCAATGAGGAGTGAATCAAAATATTTCTTGCTTCTTCTCTGAAAAGGCTTGAAGAATTTTGATGAAAACTTATATCAACAGATTACCACCAAAATTGCCTGGGTGATGCTTATTCAGATTTGTTTAAATGATCTTATTCAACCCACTAGGAATGGAGCAGGAGCACCTTGGTTGGGGAAGCATATGTATATTCTCAATAAACAAAATGTTCAATGCACGCTTACTCGTATTCCTTAGACAATTAAGGCTGTGACCAGGGTTTCCACTTCAAAATTTTCACACTCGGTCATTTTTGATAACACACGAAAACTTTGCAAAATAAATTCATATTTCATGTTTTTTATTCATGGTAGGGTATTGTGAATTCTTGTGTCTATACCACTTTGTCAGCATGGTGTACACAAAAAATTAAATTTTGGACTTAAAACTGAAATATTAGTAAGGCTTAGGATAGTTATTTATTAATGAAATATTCCCGTTTGGCTACTTAAATAATCGAAATAGCTGCATTGGCCGTAGAAAAGTCATTCCAGTAGCTTACACTTATTACCACATGCTCTAAATAGAAAACACACTGACCTGGATAATTTTGAATTGTAATACAATAACTTCGAAATGAAGATAAATATATAATTATCCACAACATATTTCTCACATTTATCGGTTAAAGACCATCTCTTACAGCATTACAGACCGCAGAATGTGACCTAATTCTTAATAATGAATAACTAACGGTAACTACCTTCACAGCTAGTGACACTATCGCCCACTAGAATATCGTCTTGTATAATAAAAGTAACCATATATACATGACATTTTTGCACATGTGGAATTATCAATATTGCTACATAATAGCACTGGAATATACGTAATTTTCGTAATTTTTCAGTAAGCAAGTTAACTAATCTCTAGATTTAATTCTACAAGACCCACAAAGCCGTAATACCGCTGTAAATATATTATAATGCATTGTAGAAGATTCATGTAATTTCTATGTTCTTTTTATTTAATATGACAGTTGGTTGGATTTGAAGAGCAGTACTTCATATCTGATTACCCTTTTTTCGAAGATCATAATAATCTTGTTTACATAGTGCGTGACCGTAATAGCGTTAAAGTGGCTTTGTTCTAGAAAATTCTTATGACACGTGGGTGATCAAATAGTGAATGACGAACTATGGACCACTTCCCACATATCAATTAACTATTATTGTTCTACTACCAGACACTCAGTATAATCTGTTGACAACTATGTATACGACTCTATAACACCAATCATGAAATTATGTGGCTTCTGTGTGTGCATTATTCTGTACTGGCCGTAGAATTTTATAGTTACATTGTGGAGGTCGATCGTAGCCATGTTTAAAAGTTGGGGTTTGAAAAAAAGGCCACTTTTTCGGCGTGCAAAATGACCGATGGTCAGATCTAGTTACGGTCATTTTCCATAGTCCTAGGTCTCGACCGGCAAATACGGCCGATGTAGAACCCATGCTGTGGACAGCTTGTTTATTACTAGTATGTATTTTTAATTTCAATTTTGGCTTAAATTGCAGACACTTGAACTCCTGTTGATCATATCTGAAGAGAGTTTTTATCTATGAATGTAAACTTTTGAATGGAAGACAGACTGTCAATCTGATTAAAACATAGATCCTATTTTGTTTGTTTTTTACAGTTCAAAATTTCATTTTTACTACACTACTTCACTACACTAGGATCTTGAAGAGTTATTACATAATCTGCGTTCTGGTTTAGCTAATGAAATTGTCTGTTGTGGCGAGTTGTTAGCGTGCAGTGCACGGAACTGTGGGTAGACATTCGAAGCAAAGACAAAGCACTTGAAATTTGAAACATCAACGCTCATTGGTTAATCAAATGTCTGGTGTCATCGGGTCAAAATCCGCACGTATGACCCCTGATTGGCGTCATAGGGTCAAAAGCCACTCGTATGACCACTGACGCGACCTCCCACTACAACTCCCACTACAACTTGTCAGATCTTCATGTAGTGGAGGCCATCGAAAGTATGAAAAAACGAAATAAAATATAGATCTGTATTTTAATCAGATTGGATAGATTGTCATCCCACAAAACAATTCAGCACATAAAATCCAATGAAATAGCAATTTTATATTTGATCCAGATCAAAGAATAAGTATAATTTTGGTACTGAAAGAAATGTATAGAAATTTAAATATGTCATTAAAACAACACATTGGACACAAAATGAATGAAGGAATTAATAAAGGGACAAATGAATGAATGGACAAATTATATCCCCATTACAATATGGTCGTACAATACTGATAGCTATTCACACAGGGAGTTGGATGGCCCAATGGTTAGCATGTGCGCGCTGTATCATAAGGTCTTTGATCGAGTCAACTGGCGTGGTTTCGATTCCTTGGTTGTAGTGTCCAACCTTGTGGGTTTTCTCTGGGTCCTCCGGTTTCCTGCTACTGCTAAAGACCCCTACGCACAAGTGAATTATTGAAATAAAATTGAACCATTTGTTAGTCCCGAAATGATCCAGTTTGTATTGAGTGGACGTTAAACCCCATCCCCCCTCTCTCTCTCTCTCTCTCTCTCTCTCTCTCTCTATCCACACAGTGTAAGGAGCATTATTTTCAAACAGTTTTGGGGAGTGTCAAGGGATATTCTGACTTAATTTACATGATATTTCTCCAATTTCTTTTCAAGGAACCAGTGTAGTCAATATTTACTTATGCTTCAGGGTTAATGGTATCTCCGAAATATCATTGTAAAAATATGTCCTAACATTGTGTGGACCATGTCTATTCCTTTATTGTATTGGTTTGATTTATACGTTATGGCTTCTGGTTATTGGACTTGAATGTAAATGATGAGATTGTGGTCTGAAATACAGAAAAATAATTAGAATGTGTGAAGTGAATAATAAATAGTTATTTAAAACTAACCGTTAACTGTTGAACCCACAAGCAGTTATTATTGGATTGTCCTGAGAGATTTCACAAGCAAAAAAATGAAATTATTTTCTGTTGGAGATAATTATGTTGGAATGGTGCTATTAACGCAATGATTAGGTCATTTTAAAAAGGCTATATTTTGGACTTTCTGCTGATGCATTCTTTGACTTTTGGCAACCAAATGCAGTACTAGTGAGAGCTTCTATACATCATAGTTAATAGAAGAGATACCGAGCCCAGCCATTTGAATTACAAAATAGTCCTTGGGCAAAATTCAGCCTGCAAGGACTACCCATATCTTGTATTAACTGTTATTAACATTTACTAGATCCAATAATTCAAAGAAGGAGACGATAAAACCTCACACTCGATAGGAAAAGAAGGGCGGAAGAGTCCCTATAACAGTGCAAGCAAGTTTTGATCTCAGTGATGCATCCGAGGAAAAACAGGAACCATTCATTGTAGATAAATCATAGTAAAACCATTTAACTATGATGTTTAAACTATTTCCCCTTCTTTTCTTTCAATTCTTTTATCTTTACATAGAATGTCTTGATTTCTAAAATAGTCAATGACCATCTATTATATAATAAAAGCTACAGTAACAAGCATAAGTGTACATGATGACTATTTGATTGGGGGTTTGCCACATGGTCGAGAGTCTGAATTTTTGTCTTAAAGTTTGTTGAATTTGATCCTCTTATGTTCAAAAAGTGTTGTGTGAAGTAGATAAAAGTGCAATGTTTTAGTGTGTAACACTAGCCAACATCGTCGAAACGTTTCAAAATGTTTATAAGTTTGTTACTTCATAGTCCATATATAATTTTTGGTGTGTTACTAAATGCCATGCAAAGTAATTCAAGTATGTTTGTGTTGTATAGTACCACTAATAAGGTATCAGGTGGTCATACCGTCCAATTAAATTGATTATGGTACAGTGAGTACTAATTGGACATGTAAGAGGACGTAATTAACTTAGGTAATGCCGTTATTGTACTTTACAATGTCGAATGAGACTAAATAAGTCAAAATGTGTTTCTACTTAACATAGAAAATCCATTTTATACTGTATGAAACTAAAAGACTGACGAGGTACATAAAAACGAGGGTGATTTGTGGAACGTGGAATTTATCCGATTTTATTAATATGCTATTCAATTTGCAAGTAATACCTGAGTAATGTTCAGGTAGGTTTGTGAATACTCATTATAAGCCACATGTAAATATGACTATATTTGTATGTAAGACCATATTATAAAATGTATATGTAGTAAGTGCAGGAGGACTGCACCACACAAATGATTACACAAGACAAACCTATGGACAGGACACAATATGAACAAACATATATATAATATCAGATTAAATGAAGGTAAGACAATATACATGTATGTAAGACTATATAAATGTATGAAAGACTATACATGTCATATATATATATATATATATATGTCATATATATACTGAGCGCCATGGAAAACGCATCACTTTTTTTTCCCAAATATTTTATTACTAGGTGGTTTTGTATGTATAATATTATGCAATACTATGAACTATTGTTTCACACAATGCTCCCAAACGCAAAAAATATCGGCCCGTGTGCAAAAAAAAAATTGCACGAGATGCACATGAAAAACCCAATATTCACGTGCAGCATTGTGTGTGAGCCCTTTAAAAGCATGTTTTCAACTTAATGTGCAGTACATGAACTGTGAAACGTCAATCTGTTGTTGGACGTGTGAAGGAATTGAGCTAGAGATGCCGAGACTTACTGAAAATCAACGGAATGAAGCCATGGGAATGTCCAGGGCTGGCATGTCTACACGTGCTATTGCCAGATACTTCAATTGTCATCAGTCCACTATTGTAAGGTTGGTGGAACGTGTTCGAGTTACTGGATCAACACGTGACCGTCAACGTCCTGGTCCACAACGCGTTACAACCCAGGCTCAAGACCGCTACATCCGGGTCACTCATCTGCGTTACAGATTCCGCCCAGCGACTCGAACAGGTGCAGCAGTCGTCGGAAGACAAGGACCAGTAAGTGCCAACACCGTAAGACGTCGTCTAAGAGAAGTAGGAGTCCGTGCACGACGACCTTATGTTGGAGCTATCCTCAGGGATCATCACCGTCAGCGGCGTTTGATATGGGCTCAAGGACACCAGACATGGAGAAGAGTAGACTGGCAAAGTGTGCTCTTCACTGATGAGAGTCGCTTTCATCTTTATCACGCTGATGGCCGTCAATGTGTGTGGAGAGGTCTTGGGGAACGTCTTGCAGACTGCTGCGTCTTCAAAACGAATCGATGGGGTGGGGGAAGTGTAATGGTGTGGAGAGGCTTCACATTTCATCACTGGACCGCCCTACACATTTGCAGGGGTCGCGTTAATGCTGTAGCCTACCGTGATGATGGCCCGTGGAGGACACACGCGCTACTGACATCTGTGTCGTACTTTTGGTTTTGACCCCTCTGACTTTGTACCCTTGATTACAGATTAAACATCTATAAGTATACAAATGTGTTGTTATTGATGTGTTCCCATTTGAATATTGTTCACAATAAGAAGTAAAATAAATAAGATATGTTTACAGGATCATTTTGTTATACGAAAACTTAAGTGATGCGTTTTCCATGGCGCTCAGTATATATGTAAGACTAGGATATAGAAATGTACATTATTAAAAGTACATGATCATTGCATCGATTTTGATAAAAGAAAAATGAGGTTATAATTATTTTAAATAGAATATTATCTAAATTTAATTACACTTATTTTCTTAGTGAAATTAATGATGCCTCTTTTACCCAAACACTCTGCAAGATATTAATGAGTTAATGATTTGCCTTTGCCTTTAAGTACTGTAAGCAACAGAATGATTCTGTTCTGTTTTAACTCAAACAGAAAAAAGTAAGAGCAAAAGGTATATCAAAAAAATCATGTTACTTTGACATTGACTTTGTGTATTTCTTCATAAATAAACTTCAAATTATTATAGTAGAGAACATAAATGTAAAAAATCGGAAACTATTATTACCGGTAACCTATTTCTAGGCATACTCAAAAAAGTCCTTTTGTGTTTTTATTTTAAACGTATTTCTAGTCATACTCGAATAAAATCTTTTGATTCATTTTAATTGTCGATATATACTGTAGTGAAGAGTTCAGGGTATAATTAATACAATTGCCCATTATATCGAGGACTATGTTATTTATCGCTTGGATTAGAAATGACACTGATATCAAGATGACAGGATCAATATATAGTCCAGAAGACAAAGCATATATCTAATTATTGTTGAGTTGTAATGTAATAAAAATCAATTCTCATTGTAAAACCATCTTTGTTTTTTTTTTACCAGAAACATCACTTGTTCTGATAAGAAACCTTAAAGTCATTTTTGTATTGATTTCATGGAAGTCAGCTACCGGTTTGATTTATGGTCATATCATCTATTGAATTGGTTTTCTTATTTATTGGAGAATATGAGACAAGTCATCGTCTTCGTTTAAATGCCATCTATGATCGAATAAAGACATTGTCGTCAAGGCTCTATGGCAATTGTTTCACAAATGATCATTAATAAGGTTCATGGTTTAGGGTTTAGAGTGATGGCATTTAGTATCATTCTCAACCGAAGATACTGCTAATCAACTTTATTGATGAAAAGGCATGCATTGGGTAAATACAAGTTTCTATCAGATGCCTCCAGTCCTGGTTTTAGTCATATTTGCCTTTCTTCACTGACTGGTGATATTAGATTTTAGTCAATTTACATGCCATAAAATTAGAATTTCAAAGAATTTAACATTGGAAACACAATAGAAACAGTTACATTGGAAACACAATAGAAACAGTTTGGAAACACAAGAGAAACAGTTACATTGGACACACAATAGAAACAGTTACATTTACATTGGAAACACAATAGAAACAGTTACATTTATAGTTTTTATGAGTGAAAACACTTCAAAATAAATATTTTTTAAAAAAAAATGGAATAATGCAAAGAGTTCTTTGGAAAAAGTATCTGCTAATATTAGGTAAAAATACTTGATCGGCTGGCAAAATTTTGAAGGGAAAACCCACATAAAAGCTTTTTTATTTAGTTACTTCGACACAGAAAAAGTCTTTGATTTTCTAATTTATAGACCTTTGCACTGATCATTTTCGGTTTGTTTTCTTCAAAATAACAAAAATATGAAAGATTTGATATCATTAATCAATCCTGGCTTGTCAACAAATCCGGAATTAAAAATTTCATATAACAACATGACCTGGAGAACAATACATTAAAGGTAATCCTTGAGTGACATTTACTGAATCGGGTACATTAAAACACAAAGATAATTACATTACTCACTTTGTTTACAATATTTAGGGTGCAATGCTTTGAGAAATGTTCTGTTACTGATTTCAAGTGCAAATGATAGTAAACAAAATGTAAGATAATGAAATGAAGTGAGGTTTAACGTCCTACTGTTCTGCTCTGAACTAGGACAATGAAGACGGGCATACGCCATACAGTGTGCTATGGAAGAAATTTTGCCCGGACTCTTGTATCGAATTCCAAATGTCAAGGGATCTTTTACATGCACACCAATGTGTACATAGGATCTCGGTTTTTTTTTGTCCCATCCGAATGACTAGACAGCTGTCCTTCTCCGTCCTGCATCACTGACAACAGGGAACCACGCCAGAAAATCTAGCGAGCCAGCGTCTTACCCACTTAGCCACCGTGACACCCCCCTGGTAAGATAACTATATCATTTGTGCTTGAAAAAGATAGAGAACACTTGTCGAAACATCACACCATATGTTCAATAATTGTGTTGTATTCCATATAATGCCAGGTCTTTGTGTTTTTAAATATTAAATATTGATAATAATTTTACGAGTAACAATGGTGCACATTATTGATCAAGGTACCAAATAATACAAGAATACATGGACATCCTGCTAGTCAAAATATATCTGAATTTGTTTGGTGTGAAACATTAATATAATTTATTTGCTCAGATAGAATCAGTATAAGACTGCATTTAACAGCCAAGTAGATAGTGCCTGGCAACAGTCAAGAACAAATATGGTAACTGCGTAATTATAGGTCCATGAACCATTATTTGATAAAACTGTATTTGAATAGTGCTGATTGTGAAGCCATTGCCTGCATGATGATGAATGTTCTTATGTACTTGCTTTGGATTTTAAAATTCATAGAGATTTGATTTAAGGCTGGTTTTAGCAAAATAAAAGACATCTTAATTATTATTGTGCTATTGCCATATTTTATGCAATGTATGCTGTTGTTCAGTCATTTACAGTTCCACAGGAAATATCCCTTTAAATGTCATCTCAAATTATGAAGCTAATTTATGAACCTTTAATATGACATTGATCATTGATCTCTTGATGGCTTTTTTTCTTTTGGATTATAGGAAACCCAATCAGTGACTTGGTACGATAGGTCACCGATACATCCTGTTACAGAAAAACACATTATTCCATCCTGGATATTCACAGATTTATTAGCCTCTAACGAGTAGAACATGCTTCAAAATGTCACTTGAGTCCTATAGCTAATACAGGCAAAGAACAAAAACAATGTAATGCCTGCAGCACGGTTCTGGAAAGACAAAGAATCCTTTATTCATTGAGCTTAATAGAAAGAGCAAATAGATGTATCATATTAATACCAACCATAATCTACTATATCAGTATTTCTTGTTTGTTGAAGAAATGAATCCTTCTGGCTAGAACTCTATATCTTGACACAACACAAATCTGCTGATTAGATTCAACTGTCATCAAGAAACCAATACAGTTGATGTTGACAAAATGTCTGCCATGAAGTAATGAAGTTAGATTTTTTACCCAAAAAAATATACCATACTTCCCAACGGCCCTTCATCGAGGAAATGTGAAGAATCTAAAAGAAAAATTATTGTCTCTCATTCACACAGATTTTATAATTAGCATGCACAAATGTTGAGGTGAAAAAACATTTTATAATTATATTGTGTGTTGTCATTATCCAGGGTAAAATCTGAAATTTCAACCAAAACAATATCAGTCATTTGTAGAGAACAGTCTCTATGTGTGTAAGCATTGCAAAGGCAAACACAGAGAGAGAGAGAGAGAAATGGGGTTTAACGTCCACTCGACACAATCTAGGTCATTTCGGGACTAACATATGGTTTTAAGTTTTTATTTCAATATCTCGCTTGCGCGTAGGGGTCTTTAACAGTGGGAGAAAACAGGAGGACCCGGAGAAAACCCACGACCCTACTGATGGTCACGTACAACCGGGGATTCGAAACCATGCCGGTTGACTCAATGACAGGCGTTATGATACAGCACGCACATGCTAACCATTCGCCCATCCAACCCCCTGCAAAGGCAAACCGGAAGAAGAAATTTATGCAAATTTTCTTCTTGAGCCTAGCTTATAGTTAAAGATGTGTTATGTGAGAGCTATATCTGCCTTTAATATGTTATTTATGATTTAGACATTTTTTCACATGACAAGCCCATAACCAACTCTCATGGTCATTGGATGGCTTGGATGTTAAATGAATTAAACCATATGCACCATTTAATCAGTTAACTTTGTTATCATGGCAATGACAATTGAGACTATGCTATTCTTTTGGCAAAACTTTCATAACTTTGATCAGAATAAAATAATCTCACCAAAATGTTTAATATATTCATTGTTCGTTATTTATTTTTAAACTATTAGAGCGAGAACGACCAGCTCTTCATTTAAATCTTACATAATGTATCTTTAAACAAAGCAATACTGTATAATCTTTAAGCTGAAGTTTTTAGGATTCTTAGTAATAATCAGTAAGGTGATATAAACCATTATAAATCCCATGGGTTCCATGATTTTAGTATGATACTCAGACTTTGAAGTGGTAATTACTGCATACTGACATTCAATATGTTCTGTGTTAATGTTAAGTAAAGGCACGTCTTGTGGATAAAAATTACCTTGTAACAATGCCAATAGATATCTTTGTTTGTCTAACATAAAATGTTCCTCTTCCTGAAACTTGTCAATCATTTGTAATTTCAAGTGTTTTGCTTGTAATTTTAACTTGGTGACATTTTAGAAGGTAAATGGAGATGATAAAGGTGTATGGCTTGTTAATGACATATTGTTATTGTGTGGTATGTACTTTAGCATGGTGATTTAACCCACGTCTCATTATCTTGGACTCATCAATAGCAAAGATAGAGGCTTTCAAGTACAAAGAAATTAATTGCTAAAAAAAAAACTAGTGTCCTAGAACATTGACTGACCAACAACATTCCTAATGGTTTTGTATTTTTTAAAAGATAAAACTGACAGGTTATCACTATCCTGAGAAATTTGTCCAGGAAACATTGTGTACCATGGTCTGTCAGTAAGTGATATTGGTCTTCCATTATATGGACTGCAGTATACCTCGCATAAATCGGATTCGTACAAGTCGGATCTTCACTCAAATCGGATAAAATCGTTTGGACCCTTAGATCTTGCACGATTTTCTTATTAAATTTCTGCGCGTAAGTTGGATTTCCTAAGTCGGATCTTCGCTCAACTCAGATCAAAATGTTCAGTCCATTTGATCTAATTCCGTCTTTTTTCCTTCGCCTAAGTTTGTTCACAACATGCCATTAAAAGTACGTCCCCCTCTGCCAAAAGGTCTGGCTGACGTCATTGAAATCCAAATACAGGGCAGCGCACAAATTTGCGGAACTCGGCCATATAAGACGAAACGAAATTGGAATTTTTGAAAAAATTTGATTGTAATTGAGCTAGACAAAGCAATAATTTACTAAAGTTTCTCAGCTTTTCAACGATTCTAATTTTCCCCCACCCCCAGCTTACCTAAATTTCGTTTCGTCTTATATGGCAGAGCCACGTAAATCTGTACACCACCCCCACATCTAGACCTCAATGGTGTCCGACACAGCCGTTTAGCAGAAGGGGACGTATTTTTAACAGCTTGTTGTGTTGCACATACTGAATTTAGTGAGGTAAGCAAGGTCTTATGTTCTCACTAAAATGTTCCTTTACATAGTTCAAGACTGACACACGACTGTTTAGCAGTAAAAAGTTGCCCAGTAAAATTGACTGGGAAATGATTTTACTTTGACAAGGATTCAATAGGATGGTTCCTGAACGTACAGGGCGATAATGAGACCTACGTTCAGAGCTGAGCTAGGTCTTCGGCTAACTCGGATCTTCACATAACACGGATCAAATTGGTCAGTCCATTTAGATCCGACTTAGGCGAAGTTTACTGTATTTAAATACATTTAAAAAAGATTTCTTTCTTGAAGTCCCTGTCCTGATTGAAACATTGAATGGAATAAAATCATGAGTCATATATGTCTAGTTGTGGTATATGATTGGGATTAACAATCACATATGATTGGGATTAACAATCACATATGATTAGGATTAACAATCATGTAAGATAATATATAGATTTCAAAACAGAAATTATTTGGATCCAAAAGATTGTCTTTGGAACTGATTGATAGTACAAATAAATAATATATAATTGAGCTTTTATGGGGTGTGAAGTGGTAACAAGTGATGCTGAAAACTGCAAATTATCCTCGTGGAGTTATATTCCATTCCATACTTTTCTCAAGTTTGGAAGTGGGAAGTACTTGTAATAACAAGTTTCGAGATTCTGCTATATGGCTAAATTATCGGATACCTTTATTGCTAGTTGGTTATGCTGTCTAGAAAGTAGTAGTTTGTTTTGTTTCGTTAGCTTTGGTATCTAGAAAGTGAATGTAGGTAATAATCCCCCCAATAAAAATCCTCCCTTTTGGAAAATAGGTAACAATCCCTCCTAATATAATTTTTGATGGCATTAACACAAAATATTATCATTGAAATACAAAAAAAAATGTTTTGCCGCAAAAACAGTTTTATTAAAATTAAAATTCCGACCCCCCCTCCCCGATTTAACTTTACCAGATTTAATTGATATTCTGATATTCTGATATTCTTGGCATTCCCTGGCTTAACTCTAACAGAAGAAACAGAAGAATAATGCCAATTTAAAAATAAGATAAGAATAATTTTTTTAGCCTGTTTAATAGTTTAATAATTACAGAGAAAGTTGTACAAAAATGTTCATAATTTCAAGATAGTAAGCCCAGAAACCGTGTTCATCAATTAATTGTCCATTTCACTTGTCAAATATGCAAAGTTCACCTTATTTTCATCCCACAGAAATACCAATGTGAAAGCACAGAAATTCCAAAGCACAGATAAACAGCATTCAGCAATTAATTGTCCATTTCTCTTTCAATTGCTAAGTGCTATGTTTATCCTATTTTCAACCAAATCACAGAACCGCTTTGTGGTATTTTGTTAAAAAAAATATTGAGAACAAATTTTAAAAGGAAAATATCTTGGTCAATTTCTCTTTCATTTTTTTGGGAAAAATATATTAGGTGGAAGTAAAAGTTTGTTTGGTAGGTTTTGGTATCCAGAAATTAGTAGTTTGTTTGGTAGGTTTTGGTACCATATCTAGAAAGTTTTAGTTTGTTTGGAAGATTTTAGTATCTAGAAAGTTGCAGTTTGTTAGATATGCTATCTTAAAAGTAGTAGTTTGTTTGTTGGGTATTTTGTATCTAGAAAGTAGTACATTTGGTAGGTTTTAGTATTTAGAAATTGTGTTGTTTTTTTTTTATTAGGAGTAATTTGTTTGTCAGGTATGTAGAAAGTAGTAGTTTGTGTGGGAGGCAATTATAATTTATATAGAAAGTAGCTGTTGAAAGAGAAATTACACTTTAAGTCAATGTGGGGTTCAAGTCAAATTGTCATATTTTTCAGTGTCTCCAACCATCATCTAGATAAGTCAAGGTTGTGTATAAGATGAATGGTTTTATTTTACTGCCATAGCATATCTTGTATCAATTGACTGATGTACACATAGGCGTACGAGCTGGGGGGGCTGGGGCGGCTGCCCCCCCATTTTGGGCACCAAATGCTGGGAAAATTTGGGCACACAATTGTACTTTGTAAAAGTTGTATACAAAAAATATTGTGTTCTTGAATGTGTCCAATTTAACAGCGAATTTATTATTATTATATAACATACTAAGAACCTAACTACATTTTTTGGGCACCAACCACCACCGCCCCCCCAGTCAAAAATTTCCCTGTACGCCTATGGATGTACATTGAACAAATGGCTCACAACATAAACTAATGTCAAATATTTAGATGCTTTATGTAAAACTAACTTCAGAAATATTCCAAGTTTTGTTTTTGGTTCATATGATTCCGGTTTTATTTCAAAATATCGGAAATATACTAGACAATATACTCACACTCTTTCTTTTCACACATGGCGATAATATGGTGATTACAAAAGAGAACACCAAGGTTACTAAAAATAAAAAAATAATTGAATAGAAGATGCCTGTTTATTGGATATGTAGAAAAAAGAAATACAAAAATGTTTTGAGGGAGTAAAGCAATTTCTCGATGTCACTGTTTTTGTTAATTTATAAGAAATATAATTATTGATTTAAACCAAGAAAAGTATGGTACATTAAACTTTTTATATACTACACTGCCACTTTATGCTCTCTTTGTGGTAGAAAGCATAAAGCTAAATCGTTGGAGAGAGTCTAAAATTGAAATTAAAATGATTGTATGTCTTATAGAAACAACACTTCTTCTGTTGACCTTGGGAAAAATTAATGTTTTCTTTTCTTGAATAATTTACTGATAATGTTCTTATCAAGTGATTTTCCTTGAATAGTTTATACATCCTTATGTTTTGTAGACTGTCTTTAATGGCTCCAACTGTTAAAGTAACAATCTCTTCAAAAATCGATGGTGAAATACTAATCACCTGTGTACAGCTTAATTGAGTTCCGTTTTCCTTTCATGACAAAGAAAAATTAATGAAGCATCTTTGTGGTGTTTTTTTTTCACTCTATTAATTTTCAAAAGTAAAAAAGACTGTAAGGCTGCAAAGAGTTACAGGAAATTGATTTGTGTGCAATATCTAAGACCACCTGATACCACTTCTCATTTACAAAGTTCACATGGCTAACATTACAAATTTTTCTGTTATGCCTCGGCCAATAAACTTTTAAAGAAGTCTATAGGCATTATTACTATAGAGTTTTAGATTTTTGCTGAAGAATCTGCAAGGGCGGCAGGTTTAAGCTTTTTGTAATAAGCACGCTGTAATGGTATTTTGAGTAACATGTCAAAAGACAAGTGATAATAAGTGATATGAAAAAAGAAAATTGGAATTTTCAAGGCAATGGAAGCTTAATGCCACTACTGTCAGAAGAGGGGGGGTTGAGTGAGTGTGTATCATAAGGTCTGTCATTTAGTCAAGTGGTGTGGTTTCGATTCCCTACTTTTACGTGACAAGGAGTAGTATCACCTATCCAACCTCATGGATTTTCTCTGATTTCCTCCCACTACTAAAGACCCCTACGTGCAAGCGAATTATTGAAATAAAATTGAGCCATATGTTAGTCCCAAAATAACATAGTTTGTGTCAAGTGGACATTAAAACCCATTTCTCTCTCTCACTTTTTGTCAGAAGTTTGCAAGACCTGTTGACTCAATTTGCAGTCCATTTAAAATTAGGTTCAGAATCTCTTTTGTTGTACTATTGTATGTTAAAATGGATACTAAGACAAAGGGAAAAATAAATTGTATTTAACCACAATTTGTTGTATTCATTTCAATTGTTACCTGTCAGATGACAAATAGTGAAAATTTGAGCTCTTTGAATTACATAGTCGGTGTGGTATCCCTAAATAATATATAGAGACCACACACTATCGTAAACAAGGACAAAAATGTAAATATGTCAAAAAATAATCCAAAAACTGACTAATAGCAGGACAGTAGGAAAATGGTAATGCTTTCAATGACAGTAATGAATTAGAAATCACAAGAGATGTGTCCATGGATCAACATTCTATCCTCCTGTTTAGTAATTTAAGATCTCTGTAGAAGCATCAGTAAAAACAAGATGAACATCTGAATACTGAAAAAAAAATGGAATGAACAGCAGTTGAATACCTATTGCTATTGATTTTATGGACAAGTTTGTGTGTTGAAAGGATAAGCTGATAAGATTTGTGTGTTGTTATCTTAAATATTCAGTATAATCCTAATGGTCAGCACCAGGCTTTAGGCTATAGACAGTTTCATTTACAGTTTCATAATTAAGAACCTGAACTAAGATATTGATGTCAAGTGAAATTTGAATTCGTACCACTATATAGATTTATATAGATATATTTCCTCAGCAAGAGCCTAAATACATACCCATTATTCTCAAAAATATATTCAAAGTAACAAGAAAAATATATTTGTAGCAAAAATAACTAACCCCATATGGCAAGATAAATAATTAATGCAAATCATTCCATGATTCTGTGGGGGCTGATTATACATGTTTGAATAAAAGAAAGTGATCAACCATATAGGGTGGGGCAGGGACCTCAATAAATGTCAAATTTATAGATCAAGTCGGCATTTCGCAGGATTCTGTTAGTTTTTCACTGAATTATGGCCACTTATTGACTTATAATCAATGGAAATTAAGCTTCGAGTTATTTGATTGCGTTTAATACAATACCCTCAGGATGCTTGTTTTTTTTTGTATTAGGCTACACAAGTGAATAAAAGAAAGTGATCCACCATATAGGGTGGGGCAGGGACTTTAATAAACGTCAAATTTATAGATCAAGTCAGCATTTCGCAGGATTCTGTTAGTTTTTCACTGAATTATGGCCATTTATTGACTTGTTGACTCAGAATGCTTGTTTTTTTTGTATTAGGCTACACAAGTTTATTTTCTTCCGTATATGATGTAATTGCCAAACAAAGTGTAACTAAAACAGATCATAGGGACTAATTTATTGACATTGTTTCGTGTGGTGTAGCATTAGGGTTCGCATCACCCTTTGGGGTCGGGCAGCTTGGTTATTGAGAACCCTTGATACACCAGAGAATCAACGTAAATAATTTTCCATTAGATCCTATTTACACCATTTGGACACAAGTGTTATTCAAATACTAACTTACACCTGAACACATCAGGACCCTTTTGTATTTGAAATTTGATTTTATCCAACGTACTGGAAGTCAGTTAGGACATCATAAGAAGTTTATGAACATGAAAGGTTAGCTTATAATAAAGGTAACATTTTACAAGTAAATTATGCATGATTATGAATGATTTTAAAATCCCCTGGATTTAACTCATTTAAACCTTTAGGCCAAACTGAATCAAGTCTATGAATGTTCTTTTGATATTGTATTCTATTAATTATGGTATATCAACTTATCTGAATATCAAATGCATCATTTTAACATAGTCAACGACAAAAGTTATTATCCGATCTCTATGAAATTGATATGCATCATTTGAGTTAGTGAAATGAAGAAGTCTATTGAATTTCAGCAATTTTCGTCAATTGATTCTAGAGTTATGGCCCTTGTTTTACTTTGTTGAATATTGTGAATGTTCGAACGGGAAGAGTCATCATCCGAAATTTATATGCATTATTCAAATTAGTAAAATGAAAAAGGCTGTTGAATTTCAACCATTTTGATATATTACTTCCAGAGTTAAGACTCTTGTTTCAGTTTGTAGCACTTTGTGAACCCTCAAAGGATGAAAATGATAATCTGATCTGTAAGAAATTGTCGTGTAAATTCCCCCCATTAACTACAAAAGATTAAATATGCAACAACCCTTGTTGACCGCTTGGACGATTTAACCACTGAGGGTGTATGTTTGTTTCCTGGCAACCTGTCTTTGAAATTTAAAGCAATAGATTTATATGATGAATTCATCACAAATTTATAATATAATGAAACATAAAAAAATATAATGATTCTAAGTATTGAAACTAAGTAATCTTATTTCCAGAAAAAACGACCCTAAGAATACTTAGGGAATTCTTCAATAAAAATCTAAATATTAATTAGCCAAATTGTTTCATGAATGATTGTTTTTATAATTCTTTTATACTTCATGAAATTTACAAATTAATGATAGCAATAATAGATTTGACTTTGATGTCGAACAGAAAGAAAATGGTATTAGCAGGAATACCTTTGATGATTCTCTATTGTTTTGATTAGTATATTACCCATCAAAGACTTTTACTTAATTTACTAAAATAGTTTGATAAATAAATGTGAAAATCTTCAAGGGAATAAATATCAATAGCAAATAGAACATAGAATGCCAATAAATAGTGTAAGTAAGGTCGCGAAACACTAATAAAGAATGTAAATAAATACATACATAGCAAGTGCAGGAGGACCACACTTGACGCAAACAAAACCAATAAGACAAACCTGCATTCAATCAAGACAAACTACACATACATTGCAAGAAATAACCAACAAAATTCAAATAATTGAATGGATCCAGGGGCTAGCTGTAAGCGTCCACTGCACTGTAAGTCACCAGTGCTCCAGACTTGGCTTAAGTAACGATGGTGAATCAATTAGTTGGGGGCTTAGAGAACCATATTTTTCATATGCAAAATTGTTCTGGGGACCACGCACAAACTAATGTTAATTTTCAAAAAATTCAAATTTTTTAGTATAACCTCTAGATATTTCTAAATAGGGAGTGATTATTAACAGGCTCGTAGCTAGCAGTTGAGCATGGGGGAACAGCCCAACCAATATCACTCGGCTTTATGGGGCACCCATACTGATATGGGTACGTTGGTCGTTGGCTTTGTATTGCGTCCAGTGGAAAGGGCATGGTTCAACGCTCAAGGATAGCAGCTGCCCCCCTTGTCTGCCCGCTAGCGATGGGCCTGTTCAAGTGACAAACTTAAGCTTTTTCATACTTCTTTCACTTCTCCGTTGAAGATGGTTGCTAGATTTCGAGCAAATTTGGTATGCGTCTTAAGACTTAAGGTACTATTCGGGTGGTTTTACTTTTAACAATGCTTTACAAAGATGCTGATGGGTGTACTTTTCAGGTTTCAGAACCTGGCAGCCTATTGATTGTCTCTGACATATGCGAAAAAATTGTTGTGACAAACAATATCTATAGTAGGTTCTCAGTCTTCTTCAACTAGGGAGCCAAGGTGGTGCAGGGAGTAAGACATTGGCTCACTAACCTGGAGGTCTGGTGTTGGCTCAGAAGGTTGGAATTTAATATAAGAGTAGGCCGCTGTGCTGTTGTCCAAGCAAAATTTCCCTCACAGTACACTGTATGGCGTATGCCCGTCTTCATAAGCCCAGCACATGCTAAACAGTAGAACTTTAAACCCCATTTCATTTCATTTTGCCTCTTCCACTAATCGGTACCTTATTCAGTAATTGAAACCCTTCAATAGAAATATGAAAGAAGTAAGAACAGTATGATTATAAATACACTTTTTTCTAGTTTCAAAAACAAAAACAAACATGATAATAATAATTTCTTCTTCAGACCACCGTTTATGTGCCTTCTGAGATGGCCCCCGTTTCTCGTATGTTGAGAAATCAATAACACAACTGCAGTCTGATTAAACTAAGGGCAAATACGTTGGTTGTGATCAGAAGCTACAACAGACACGTTACTACTTACTACTACTCTTTCTTCATATACGTAAGTATTATCTTTGTTTATGTTTATATCAGATCTTGCTGCAGACGTTTACGTCAAGCTTTATGACGTCTGGTCCTTGTTGAATAACTCAAAGAGCCATAGAGAGTCAGAATGATAGGAAATTGGAAAGATTCCATATTAGATAGCGTTGATGGAATGCCATGGACAGAGTTATTGACGATTCATGTTTTTATTTGTTATGGTACATTACAAGAATACCAGTATTATTATTTTGCTACATGTAGCTGAATCATATTCAGGTTTTGAATATCTTTTAGAGAACTATCTTCAAGCAAAAAGTAGGGCAATTAACAATTATTTTATTTTACCACAATACAAGAAACAAACACATCATTTACAGTCAAGTTAATTCGTTGCAATTGAATTCTGATGATGAAATGCTGTTTTTTTTTTATAAACATAACAAGTTTTAAAGACACCACAATCACCATATTAGCTCCATGTTTCATTTAAAGATAGGGTACTATTGTTGAGATTAATTTTTTGAAATGGGGTTAAAGGTCTCTTCATGTACAAAATCAAATGTTGTTATAATTGGCAGCAGGGTAGTCTGACATGATGGATTGTAGGTCATGCAGCCAGTCATTGATGCAGTTGTTGGTAGTCTGACCTCATGGTTATGTGTGACCAGGTGTGGGGGGTCATCTGCTAACTTTATAAGTTATCTCCAGTTTCCTGCTAGTCAAAATTGGTATCAGATTTTAGTTTGATATCCAACTTGTTAATTCATTCTTTTGACTACACATGGGCCGTGCTATCAATACTAGTACCTCCTTATAGTCTCTGTTACCAGAATATGTGTTGAAACTGATGAGATTCAGGAATATGAGGGTTTTCTATGTCTGAATCAAGTTTGTTCATGGATTTGGTCACATGATCTGTCAGAACGTCAGTGATATTGATATTGAAGATCATATTATCAACCTGAATATATTTATGGTTTGGTGTAACTGCAGGGAGACCACACCTCACATAAACAATACACAACACAAATTTACGGACGGGACACAGTATACACAGATCACTCACAAACAAACGTATATATCAGATCAAATGAACATGACCAGGGGCTAGTCATTTCCTAATATAAAATTTCTATAGTTTGAACTTGGTACCATTTGACTTAATATTAGCATTTGTCAGAACTATATATTGATTAATTTAGTGTTTGCTTAAAGGGACTATCCCGATTTCAAGAGAGTCTCAAAAATAAAAGTCCCAGTACGTATGAAATTTAAGCTCCAAAATATAGAGAGATGGTGTATTTACCTTCTCTCAAAATTCCAGCTCAAAATATTGAGTCGTTTGGACATGAACGTCAAAACTGCTTATCCGGACACGTAACCTTTTTAAGATTTCGGGTCAGTTTTTTGGTTGGGTCACCTGATAATCGATTCCCGTTCCTTGAGAGTGAATGCCCCATGTGCTCTAGTTGATAATGAAAGGTAAATTTCACCTACACATTATTTTTATAAAATTAAAGTCTGGTTTTATCCAGACACCGCATAATACAGCTTGGGACACCGGTCTCCATTTCCAGATGAAGACTGACGGGTTTAAGTTGTTTGAAAACTTATCACAAATATTGAGTTAGCTAGGGGATTTTAAGGGATTTTAACACAAAATTAGGCAGTTTTATTTTCCAAAAAATATCGGGATTAGCCCTTTAAACATGTTGTCAATTATTAGTTATATTAATATACTAATCAATTAATCTTATTTCGAATTCCAACTTTCAAGGGTTCTTTTACGTACACGCCAATGTGTACACAGGACCTTGGTTTCTTGTCCCATCCAAACAACTATAGGTTGTACCTTGTATGGCCCTCCATCCTACACTTCTGACAAGGGGGAACTAAGCCAACAAATCTTGATGAACTTTCTCGGCCAATGCAGGGATCGAACACAGGACCTCCCGGTTGGCGAGCCAACGTACTACTCACTGAGCCACCTTGCCCGTGAACAATAGGCTTATAAATCGTAAACTATACATGGATTAAAATATTACAGTTAACACACATTATCCCGTTAAGTCTCATTCTTATTAGACTATTTATTAATAGGACTATATCTATGATCTGAGATGTCATATCAATATATTGTATTAAAACATATTTAATTAAACCATAGAAAGATAATTATAAGATCTTGACAGACCGTGGTGACAGTTGTCTCAAAAATAATTATTGAGATAGTGGTGTCACAAAAATCCAATTCCATTAATTAATTAATTAACTTTATGAGAAACAGGAAACAAGACACAATAGAATGTACAATATGGTTTTAACTTACCTGTACTTTGGTTTTTACTTCCTACTGAAACCTTTCATGTAATTTTCTTTCACTTATCCAATTTAATCTTTTAGAGCAATTGACTATAACACATAATATTAATGGAAAAGAGTTACTAATTCATTTGGGCAACATTACGAAGGTATTCTGGCAACATTATCAAGCTAATATGTGCTATTAGTTTGATAAATTGATAGAATACCATCGAAACATTGCCCACATAAATTGATAGCTGTTTCCATAGTATGTGTTATAGTTTATTGTTCAATATAGGAATTAGTAAAAAAAAAATGTTAACATTAAACAGTTGTGGGAAATAACTTATTTATTAACATGTACATACTTCTAAGGTTATTCTATTTGTCCTAGTTCTTTCTCTTGTTTTAGACCTTACACATTGAATAAGTCTATGACATTTCTTTATTTCTGTGCTCTCATCTGATTCTGACAACTTTCCCAAGAAAGTGGTTGATATCTGTTGCAATGATATAGAAGATGTGGATATTCTCAAAGATTAATGGTTCCAATTGAAAGCTTTATTAAAATCATTGAACACCTCCCATTAACATGCTGAAACTGATGCCACAACGCAACTTAAACACATCATTCCATTCCTGAACATGTTTATAATTCTATGGTTGTCTTGACCATCCCAGTCTATAATTGGAAGGGTGAACCTCCCATCAGTCTGTGTTGAACTATGACACAGAAGAGTCATAGCAATTTGGTAGTGCTGATGATAGAAGTTGATTTACTCAGAAATTTGATTTTTCGGATATCATTAATTTTTTTTAGTGCAGCAAAGGCATGCAAACGTTAACAACCAATTTGATTAAAGTTTACTGAACAACAATTTGATATTTGACAATCATTGCTAATCATTGAGTGATTTCTGATCTGAGATGGTACTTTTCTGTTTATACTACACTCTATATTCAAATCAATAATATTTTTTTATATATTACCAGTTTAAAACTAATTATAATTGTGGGGTTTTTATACAATGAAAGGAGTTCATGAATCAAAGATAATGAAAATGGCAAAGGATTTTATGATTTGTGTAATCAATGGAAATAATTTTTTTTATACTAGTTGAAAAGATTACATAGAAGATGCACGAATAACAATTATTGCTCTTTGAGATTTAATTTTCTGGTAATGATTTTGATCAGGGCATAAATTAATTAAAGATGTTACTTCAAACGGATACTAAGTAGTTTTGCATTTAATTTTTAAAAAGCCTCAATCCTTTTTTCTGGTTTCTAGTTCAAGAAGTAATTGAATCTAATTTTAGAATTAATGATATCATGAAGGAAATGATATGCACCATGAAAATGCGATTATTCTTTATTGCATCTTGAAGCTTCATTATGCCACATTAAAGATTAGATATATCGTTTAAGACCATACATAATGAAAAGTAGTTTTAATAAAAAATATTTTGATTCATAGATTATTATATTGATTAGTTCTATCCTGTGGCCATTTGAAGTTTACATAGCTTTATTTAAAGTGTCTTAGAGACCATGGATTGGTGGGGGGGGTTGTAGTGACCAGGTGGCAACCTTCAATTAGCATTTCTTAACACCCAGTTAAATTTAACATTGACATCAATAGAAAATTGACTGACTAATTGGAAACTGATTATATTAAATTTCAACCAGTATTCACTGAATCTGGCAGGTTTAGTGCAAAATGATTTTTGAAAATGACAATTTTTTTTTGGGCATAAGCTTATGTGACATAATTTTCTAAAATAATATTTAAACTTGTTCTAATATTCATTGAATCTCATAGAACTAGTACAATAGTGTTTATACAAATGACCATCGATTTCTTCTTGGTATGTATGATCATTTGACATGTGCCAAAATATCTAAACGCTTTCAAAGATTGAATACCTTTAAACCAGTTGATGCATTCATTTGCATGATAATAATGACTTCACACAATACAATATTAATCAACATTTGCTAATGGCTTTGGCATTTTGCAGGTATAATTGTGTAAACATAGAGGTTTTATAATGAATAATGGTAGAATCAGGTTGCAAAGCATACTATGGTGATACTATAGATGTAGTTTGGTTTCATGGGAAGAGTGTCATGACAATATCATCATGTTTAGCTGTTAAACAGATTTTGTAATTAAGGAAATATTTGTGATTTAGATATTACATGTAATCTTATTACATGTCCTAAAAGTCATAAATATTATAGGAGCTTGCCCAGATTTCATTGATTAGAAATGTGTTAAAGTCTGGTATGCAAATCAAGTAAAGAAATTGCCCTGTTGCTGGCAGGTTGGATGGTCGAATGGTTAGCACGTGCACACTGTATGATAAGGTCTGTCATTGAGTCAACTGGCGTGGTTTCGAATCCCTGGTTGTACGTGGCAAGGAGTAGGGTCGTCTATCCAACCTCCTGGGTTTTCTCCGGCTCCTCCATTTTCCTCCCACTGGTAAAGACCACTACGCACAAGCGAATTATTGAAATAAAATTGAACCATATGTTAGTCCCGAAATGACCTAGTTTGTGTTGAGTGGACTTTAAACCTCTCTCTCTCTCTCTCTTTGCGGTATTGCTTTGTTTCAGTTAATGAAAACAGGCGGATGATATTTCTGTACTGTCTGCTTTATTCAGAATCCATATATGCTGGGAGGATCACTAATATCATTCAGAAATGATCGCCGAATTTGCTTAAAGTGGTTATAATAGTGGAGCCATACCAAACAACAAGGTCTCAGGAGCGCCGTAAATCCCCCAGCAGTTCCAGGGTGCAACACAATCTTGAGTGCATATTGCTTTAAAAATTGCTTAAATTCTATATTTCGCATTTAAAAGTCATATTTTGCACCTGTTGCGTTCCATGGAAAGCTTCAAAGAAACCAAATATACTATTCAAAAAAAGTAGGGGATATTTGATTTTTAAGTGTTATTAAAGTCACCTAAGGAAACTGACGAAGAAACAAATGACAAAATGAAATGAAGTTCACATTCATCGATTTATTCCAAATGATCGTTAGACTAAGTAAGGCACAGACTGACCATTATAAGGGTAAAATGATACCCGGGGTCAAACAGCAAAGTTACCACAGCATCACAACCAAGTCAGTAACGGGTAAATCCTCCTCTGTTTGCCAAACAAGCATTGATCCGACGTGGCATACTCCTAATGAGACGTCTAAGGTCATTTTGGTCCAGATTGTCCCATTCCTGTTGCAACGCAGCAGCAAGTTCTTGGACATTGGCAGGATGTTGTTGACGTTGACGTAACCTCTGTCCAAGCATGTCCTAGACATGCTCGATGGGGGAGAGGTCGGGACTCAGTGCTGGCCAAGGTAATGTGGTGATGTTCTGTTGTTGGAGGTAACCTGTAACGATCCTGGCCCTGTGACATCTTGCGTTGTCATCCTGGAAGATGAAACGGCGGCCATGACGTCGTGCGAACGGCACAACATGGACTGCCAAGATGTTGTCCCGGTAGTACTGGCCTGTAACACGCCCTGCAACAACATGTAAAGCCGTTCTTCCAGCAACAGTGATGCCTCCCCACACCATAACAGAACCACCCCCAAATCGATCATGTCTGATGACGTTAACGTCTTGGAAGCGCTCGTTTCGACGACGCCACACCCTCCTACATCTGTCCAAAAAATCAACAGTGAACCTTGACTCATCTGAAAACATCACATTGCTCCAGCGTCGATTATCCCAGTGTTGACGATCCCTACACCAACGACGTCTTGCCTGAATGTGATGATCTCTCAAACAAGGGATCACGCGAGGACGTCGGGCGCGAAGGTGACCCCTATGCAGTCGATTCCGAATCGTCTGGCCACTCACTCTCACACCAGTGTCTGTTTGAAGACGAGCGCTGATCTGATTTGCTGTGATGACACGATTTCTCAAGGCCAAGGTACGGATAAATCGATCCTGGGCTTGAGTTGTCGCCCTTGGTCGACCTGAGCGTGGTCTGTCCTGTACAGATTGTGTATCACGGTATCTGGACCATAGCCTGCTTATGACAGACTGAGAAACATTCATCGTCCGCGCCACAACCGCCTGTGTTGTGCCGATCTGTAGCATGCCAAGGGCACGTAACCTTTCATTTTGGGTAAGCCGACGCATATCAAAATTTGTTTTCTGGTCACTAAAACAATTAAACTGATGTTTCCACCCTGGAATTCAATGCCACAATGACTGTAACATTCAAAGTCAGAGTCATGCAAATCTTGGGTTGGACCCCCATGATGATCCCAAGCATCACCTGCATTCAATGCGGTAGCTATTGGTGCGTTTGGGCGTCACATGTAACTGGAAATGTTTCTTCTGTTAGGTTCTATGGTGACTTTTTTCGTAGTCATTTGCATATTTTAGTATTATGCCCCCAAAATCAAATATCCCCTACTTTTTTTGAATAGTATATTTATCATTCTGTGGTCAATACAATTTTGACTTCCTGTTGCATATTAAAGATACATTATGTAAGATTTAGATAAAGAGCTAGCCACTGTTGCTATAATAGTTCGAAAATAGATAATGTAAAATGAATAATTTGAAAATTTCATTCAAATTATTCTATTGCAATTGAAGATGTTAGCCTTTGAGGGTTTGACAAGATGTGTGCAATAATTTCAACCACCGTACTGGTTGTTCGAAGCTCCTCCATTTTTAGCTTAAATCAAAATATACCTGAACTGTTCCAATCTATTTAATATATCGGAGAAATCCGATGCCATCGAGAGTTGATTATGGCCTGGATAAGTTAATTAATGTCTAGTTAATAATTCAGAAAATATTTCAGGCCTAAAGAAAGACCTGCAAAAGGTAGATTTAGCTCTTGCATAATGTATGTTGAATAAACCCAATTGAACTTAGACATCTTCTGCCCCACAACTGTTAAAGATACATTATGGGAGATAAGATAAAGAGATGGCAGTTCTCGCTATAATAGTTAATAACTAGATAGTGTAAAGGTAATTTGCTGAAAATTTCAGTCAAATTGATCCACTATGAGCCGAGAAAGAAGCGGGTGAAATTTTTGCATAGTCTCAGTCATCATTACTAAAATCATGAATATAAACAGCATAGTCTCGATTATCCACTTTTTCTGATTTAATTATCAACGGCCGTTAGCGGCATATAGGAATCTAATCCAGCCAACATCGAAGGCTGGCCTTGACATCGAGAGTTTATTATGGTCTGGATAAGTTAATTAATGTCTAATTGATAATTTAGATAACATTTCAGGCCTAAAGAAAGACTTGTAATAAGCAGATTTTGCTCTTGCATAATGCATGTTTAATAAATGGCCTGTTAATTTGAATTGGATAAAACAATGGTACATGTATTGCTATTTTAGCTTACAATATTCAATAAAGCTGTACCTAATGATAGTTCTTGAGTTCTATTTATATATAGAGGGCGCCACTTCATCACAACGACCCCCTGAAGGTTATTGTGGCTTTATTCAATTCTGTTTACATTGGTAGTCGAGAGTATTGCCTATGCTTTTAGATGTATAACATTAAGAAAATTTGTTATTCTATTATCACATTGTTTATAAGAAGTAGACTATTAAAGAGAAAATAATTCTGACATTGTTTGTAATGCTGACATTTTAATGATGAAACATCGATTACACTAGCACTTTGTAATTCTAGACTCAGTCTCACAATTTACATTACCCTAATCTATAATCATTAAGTTGAAATACTTCCAATAAACGGATTCATTGTACTAGGTTTTATGTTATTCAGTCAGAATTTTTGAGTTTAATTAGATCTCAACATTTAAATAATGTATTTTATTAATTTACACTAGTGCCTGACTTTGATGGGAAATTACAGAATTATTGATCTCTTCTGACTCGTATATCATTAAAATCTTTAAGTTAATTAACTTCTAAATTCTAATCAAGTTACATATACATGATCTCTATTGTGAAAAGGAAATAAAAAGTAAAACTTAATTGGATTTTCTATGAAGCCAAACCAAAGATACTTTCTTACAGGGACTATCCTAGGGTAGCAGCCAGGAGTCCAAATCATAAATTGATATGTCATATATTACTGTAGAGTTTAACAAGGTGGACATACAATTTTCGCAGCTACGGTAAGGCAACCTTGGGTCATGTACCGAAGTGTTGCCCTTTTTTCACTGTTAATGCAATGGCCCCTGTGACATTTTCAGCCAGAGGCCCCATGAAAGCTTAATTCTAGGCCTGTCCCTATTTATCACCTAATAATGTATTACAAAGGTGATATTGACATGGTATCACTTGTGTCTTTGGTGTCATCCTAGGTGGAAGTAGACGTTAATTCCCACAAACGAATAAGAAGCTTGTTTTATGTTTATCAATTTGTACTACAGTTGTCAGCATACTTTTGATTTCTTAATTTAGAGAATTACGTAGTGGGTAGAGTACTGGTAGTGGGGTGACAAATAAAATCTCATACATGATCTTTTTTTAAAATCAAATTCCATCATGCACAGGTCAATAAAGCTAAGAAATTTTTCAAATCATCAGATTATTTACCTTGTCTACTTGTGTTGATATTTCACATGTTTTTACCTGTACAAGATTCTTTTTCTGCACATTGAAATATTCCTAATAGTTTAACCTGTAAAGTGTGACGTTTTTAAAAAGTTAACTACCCCCTATTGTGTGTAATTAATTTGACGAAGTGACGAAGAACTATGTACTATGTTCTAAGAATAGGTTGGGGAAAATATCTCCAACGCATTATATTACCCCCTACTCACAGTGAGGGCGTTATATAACAACCTACACACTTAACGGGTTAACAGCAGAAATCTTTAAATGTCTGTAACTTTGTATAGGGACCTTTTAAAGTGCAGCTCACTAACCAGGAGGTTCAGACTCCTCTGTACCATCCCAGTGTTGGCTGAGAAAGTTTCTTAGGGTTTCGAGCCTGGTTCTTCAACCTTGGTGGTGCAGAACGGAGGGCCTGGTGGTTGTTCGGATGGTGTGTAAAAAAGGTTCTGTGTAAACCATGTACACTGTTGGAAATCAAAAGAAGAGTTGGCCTTAGCACTGCTGTACGAGCAAATTTCATAGCCAATTTGTTGCAGAAAACTAAGATGTTCAATGAACCCCATTTCATTTCAAAGTGTCAAATTCTTTTTTTTTTTAGATCTCTAACCATGACTTTTTTGGAAATGAGAATAACACGAAATAGTTGACTTTCCTGATAATGTTTCTCATGAAGTCTTTGATGCACAGTTCGCTCTATTGATTTATCACAAAATTTGATGCAACAGGTTCAAATTAAATGTACAGAATTTCAGAATGTAACTAGATTCAACAGTTTACTTCTTTGGTGTACCAAGTGTGAAATGGATCTTCTAATGGCATTAATGTGGGACAAAATTTCTAGACCATTATTCAATTAAAAGATGGCAATCTGACTGGAAGTTGTCAAATCAACTCATCAGATAAATTTATTGATTGTTAATTTGTCTGGATTATATGCAACACCACCTGATCAATTTTCAGACACTGAAATAATATTGAAGGGAAAACTTTTCAGATCATTCACAAATAATTTTACAAGTTAAAAATGGTACCTGGTACTGTTTACTTGATACAACTTTTATTATGGCATTATGGAAAATATTTCAGGGCTTACATTATAACTTTACTGTAATTTCATCATGCACATAAGATAATCTCTTAATTAATGTTACACAATTTGCTTCACAATTACTCTGTCAGGTGCCATGTTGACATCTGCCTTATAGGCAAACTGTATTTTTTATTTGCTCACACAAATAGAAGCTAAACTAGTTCAAATGTTAAATTTCAATCTTTTAAGTCAGAACTGATGTGAATGATTTTTGGACTAATTAATTTATACCCACTGTTAAAAACGTATACTTATTACTAACAAAAACTTTCTATATTTTACAGATACCAATACATGTATTTCTAAAAATGGCACTTATTTATAGCTATCAAGCGATATACATGAGATATTATTCAAGCGGGTGTAACGAATAATATTTATATTTAATTAATATGGTTGAGGACTCATCAATAGCACATTGTGTTTAACTCTGTATTTGAGTTTTATTTTTGTAAGGGTAAACATGTTTTCAGGCTGTTAGTAGAGATTTTGAATTGCAATTTTGCTTTGCATAATATAGTGTGTTTGTAATAGTGTTTTAATTAGTCCAAAAATCATCCCTATTTCCTTGCTGCAGTGAAAAATTGAAAGTAAATAATTTTCTTAATGATTATAGCCTTAACTCAATTCTCTCCAAGATATTATTACTCCACTGCCAAGTTGCACAATACAAATTAAAATAAACATGGTATTACAGACACCTTTATTGTTTACAAAACTAAAAATATTCTGAATAAGAGTTAACAAGTTGTGATAATTTAAAATTTTCTGCCATTAGTAAAAAAAAATGTTTGATTTTGTGGCTTTCAGATCAGACGACATTTTGCATTCTGCTGTCAATGTTGACAGATCTGCTTGACTGTTATAACTGTAATGATCTAGGAACTAGAGTTGGAATCGTCAATTCAGACCAGGAAATTATCGGATTGAGAAAAAAAATTGCAGCACATTAACTTCTTTAACTAGCACACATTTAAACTTGACATTTGACTTAATCGATAATGGACAAAGATTTGATTGAGTGTCTTCTGAAGAAAATCTTTATTAGTAATCTCGATGGTATTAAAACTGTTAGCTAATGAGGCATTGCATAACACAGAGCATGGAGAGAGGAAATTAAAGGCTTTCAAGTAGCTTACTGGGACAGATAATCATGAAAAAAAAACAGTTTGTAATTAGACTAAAGCTGTTATAAATCTAAACTTACATCAACAATAGCAAGATATAGAAGTCGTCAGATGGGTGAACATCCCAAATAAATTAGAAGGGTTACGCATCAAGTATTCTAGAAAGAGGAACAAGTCTGGACATTGTCACAGACATTGTCAGACACAAATTATCATATAATGCATGTATCATAACATATACATGTTTCAGGTGTGTTATGTCGAGGCTTGAAAAGTAAGCATAACCTTCTGTATGCATATCAGCTACAGTTTAATTGAGCAGTAGTTCATACCATGCATTGTAAATGCTGGTGGTAAGCAATAGTTCATACCATGAATTGTAAATGCTCTTGGTAAGCAATAGTTCATATCATGAATTGTAATTATTGTTGGTAAGCAATAGTTCATACCATGAATTGTAGATTCTGATAGTAATTTTACAAGAAAGGAACTCCATGCAAAATGATTCTGTTAACATTGTTTTGAAGCTGGAAAACCTATATCTCAATTAGGGATAATTATTATTACATGATTGGAAGCTGACAGTGAGTGGTGTCATCAGTATTACTGTATAATCTTACATCTTTTGTTACATGTCAGGGCAAAGTATGTTAGTTGGATGTTAGTTCAAAAATAAGACTAGGAATACTATTAGTGCTCATTGGCAATGCTGCATGAAGGATTGTCCTATTAGCATCGACACTGCAAACAACATCATCATCATCTAGCATTGACACTGCCAACAACATCATCACCAGCTACAGTGTTAAATGAGTCAATGTAATAAAGTTTCTGAAAATTGCTGTTGTTTGAGCTGTTAGATGGCAGGTTATATTCTCTGTACTGTACTTCATACCATAGATAAGACAATAGGAGCAGGTACAGTGAGGTGTCTTCAGATAATCTTAAGATCCATATAGATGCTTTAATGCTGATTTTGGAGTCAGCTGATTTAATCCAGGTTAAAGTGAATTCCTTGTGTAATACTATTGGGAGCCATGTTGACCTTTGCCATATAAACGAATCAAATCAAATGGGGTTTAATGTCCTATGCTATTGTTCTATACCGTCTTGGTTAATGAAGAAGGGTTTGCACCTTCCAATGTGCTATGAGGGAAGTTTTGCCCGAACAGAGACCCTACAGCCTACTCCACTTTTCAAATCCTGCACAACTGACAATGGGAACTACACCTATAGATCTTGATGAACTTTAACGGCCAACACCAGACCTCCTGGTTAATGAGCCAACCTCTTATTCTCTGAGCCACTGTGGCCACCCATCTAAACAGTTCACTGAATTCTCGATTCCCAGTGCATAAGCATTACCCAAAACATTGTCTTGCAATATGTTATCAATTATTAGACTGAAATCTAGATTGCAGAAGCTGGTGATTACCGCAGCCATGACTTTAAAGCAGAATAGAAGACATTATTTTAAATTGTGTGTCTAGAAAATTGCTAGAATGATCAGTTAATTGAGTAAATGTAGTAATTGTATTTGTCATCTGTCTGTAAAAATAAAAACACTATTGACTTGAAAACTTGACATCGGTCTCGTTTTAATTTCACGCTTCGTAAATCTGTGTGTTGCTATTTCCTTAAAGACAAACATGTTGATTTCCAATAAAAATAGACGTTGGTTGATTTAGTGTGAGTTTTGATGCGTCTAACGTAATATATAACAGACTACAGTAAAACTTTATAGAACTCGCTCATTAATGCTTTCCATTGCTACTGATGTTATTAAAGATGTCTGGCAATATTATTTTTTTTATAGAATCTTCGAAATAATCTAAAAGTGATATCAGTTGTTGTTTAGGTGCTTGGCAATATTTGTTTCATCTGTTTTCACAAATACTCGAGAGAAAATGTTTTTCTTAAAACTTAAGTGATATCATGGAATGAATTCTCGATGTTGTCTTTTTGTCAGGTTGACCACATGTACCCAATTTTGCTTGGACTAATTGAAAAAGCATAATGCTGATATGTTTCTGTATGAAATCTATTTTTTTTTCATATACACACCAAGTAGGTATCAAGTCAAACTAGAACACAAACGGTACAATATGTGATACCTGGATGAGTTTGTGCATGGTAGTTGTAAAACTTCAATCCAACTGATCTTGAACAATGTAGATTCTTGATGCATGAAACCCAATACGCACACTTAAAAATAAATATTGTCTTTTGGGGATTATTTTGTAATATTTTTTTTATTTTTTTAGCAAGTCAGTTCAATAATTTAACACTTTACTGGCATAATGCTTGCAACAACTGTTGCTAAGATATGAAAATTGTTTTTAATTTTTGCGAATTTACTCACATTCTGGCCAAATAAGCGTGTTTGAATAGAAATTGTGGCGTGTAAGTGTATCTGTGAGTGGCATGTTATTTAGAATCCTGTCATTAAGCACTGGCGGAATAATTACGCTTCTTCTTTTCAGAGGACATTGATTTTCGTATTTGGTTGGGTAGGGTGTAAATTGCCCTGTCAGACTTACAATATCGGTCTCATCATGAAGCTTAATTATACTAAATTTCTATTCTGTCTGAATTTTTAGCCATATGTTAGTGTCCGGACTAACCTCTGTGCTCCTCTTAAACATACTACCAGAAATGTTGTTTTTACCCTCACTTGACTATTAGTATTAAATAGATAAACGCCAATCAAGGAAGAAATACAGGGATGGCTTGTGTTGTAATTATTTATGAGGCTCCCACTAGAATAGTTTGAAATGAAAGACAATCAACTTTATCCAATCACCAGCAAAAAAAGATAATCGGTACTTGAGAAATTATATTTAAAGTAAATGTGACTGGATGCCTTTAGCAATTTCCATATATTAATAATAATGAATTTATATAGCGCCTACTCATTGGCTTCCAAGTTAATAGCATGATCAAATATCTATTTAGGAACTTTTTAGAGTGAAAGTTTCTAAAGAGAAAATGCACTTAATTGAACATCTAATTCAACAATATGCTGAATTTAAAGAACACAACAAAATATATTCCCTTTTTACCTTGATTGCACAAGCAGATTTAACAAGATATTTTGCAGTTTCTAGTACTGGTATATGAGTACTGGGATCGATCAATTTTGTCAGAGATATTTTATCTTGACAATTCTGTTGCAAAATATACTTTTAAATCAATAATTGTACGAAAGATTTGTAATATGTCTATAAAGAAAAGACCATTCGAATATCATAGCCACATGTGACCTTTCTCTGTATTGTATCTGCTCTCACTATTCAAGTACTGTACATGGAATAATAAGTTTTAAGATGAAAATTAATACAAGATTGGAAACATCAGTCAGCTTAAGTAAATATGGCCGCAGAGCGAGGAAGAGAGGATGTATAACAGAAATACGAGATATCAATATTTACGAGTGTTACTCATAGCCAACCAGTTCTCGTATTGATTCCCCAGATGGATTGTAATCAATCAGAAAATGAGAAATCCCAACATTAGAGAGCATATACAATTAATAATCCAATACGATTCCTACCATTGTATTTATCTCTTCCAGTTAGAATAAATTGTTGTAATAATGAGATGAGGATTGCTGTACCAATATTATATCTTTGGTGGGTTTTTTGTCCTGTTTCGATCATAAAAACTATAGGCATTGCTTTACAAGATGAATCATCTGTTATTTTGTTCAGATTCAACCCAACATATGTGACCTTCAGCAGCGGGGAATCTAAAAATTGGTAAGGATTTTCTTGATGGCTGAATCCTGACATTTCTCTGGTACAGAATTATGTGTTACTTATGCTCAGTGTGAAACTCTTCACAGTAGTATGGCGATGCTAGTAGCAGTGCGATGAGCACACGAAAATTTTGGTTTAGGTCGATGCTATGATTAAGGAGATGTTAATAAAATAAGTGGTCACAGTCTGACTGCTTATTCCAATTAAGACCAACAGACATACCCAATAAGAATTGTCCAATTTGTGAGCACTTGAACCTATGTATTTACATTACTGAAATTATAGTCTTAAGCTGCCTTTCCATTTAATTGAAGCTAAATTGTTTAGCGTGGTATTTTTTGCCCCTGCAGGGTGTATTCAACACTAAACATTTCCTCTACAATACAGAACTAAATGAACCCTTCATCCGGAGTGCTGCATCATCTTCTAAATTGACTGCTAGTGCCAAATCATAAACAAATTCAATGATTCTGGTAACAAACAGGTTTGAAGATTGAACTTTGCTATGTAATGAATTGACTCGATGCCATTTTGGTGCCGATTATGTTATACTGCATAAGATTCAAGGCTTTAGTAGTCAAGGATATAAGAGGACAGTTAGCGCCATAATCACGTGCTGCAAATATACAGTCCAGTATATTTGTTTGGACACAAGTGTAATTAGTGCCACAATTACATACAAAAACATTACTATATAATTATTATTATATTATACATTTATATAGCGCTAGTTTCACCAACAGTGTTCAGAAGCACTTTACGAAACAATGATTACAATCATATACCGCTAAAAAATTAAGATGACAAAAAGACTACGAAAAGATGCAATATAATAAAATAATATATATCTAAGTAAAAGCTTTTTTGAATAAATAACTTTCAAGAACACATTTAAAAGCTTGTACTGAGGGTGAGGGGCTGGAACGAATATCAGTATCAGAACCAGAGGGTTTTAAATCAATCCACAGGTTTGGGGCTAAAAATAAAAACGATCTTTCACCGTATGTAACCATTCTAACAGACCTTGGTTTGAGACGATAACTGTCATTTGAACTACACACACTATGAGCATATAGCGCTACATTACCTTTAAAAATGTTCCTAAGCGCGTCACAAAAACACAAGACCCATCATAACGCTGTCCAAAAAGATAAATTGTCAGTTTACGCTTAAATATATGATACAAATTTGATTGTCTAATGGTTACATGAAGATTGTTCCAGCATTTGGCAGAATTACAGGCGTATGAGAATTGACCAACTTGTTCGTTACATTTTGGGATAGAAAGGCAAGTTCTGTTGTATATACATTCTTGCAAATACATTGAAATACAAAAACATTTTCCTTTCTTTCCAGCTGATCATGTTGCCCAGATACAGCATTACATTTGCCAAATATTTAATTGTAGTTTCAATGCTTAGTGCGGTTCTTTATGTAACTGCAGCATTACAAAAATTTATAGTTATGTCAGTTATCTTTGAAAGATAGTAATAAACAAATTTTATTTAACAGATAAAACTTGGAATAGCAACAGGAAATAAGATATAACCTTTTACACAGATATTGCTAATGAATTTTAATTCTGAAAGAACATTAAAAGCTGATTATTCCTGAAATTGTATACTGTTAATGGAAACAGGAAGTGGACTTCTCTGCTTTTTACCTGACGTTTCCCATTAATATTAATCTATTGTCATGTTTGTTATATGTTCTGTCTTGGAATTAGGAAGCTACAAAATATGTAAAAAGAACAGGTATTTTTTCTATAAATGAAATTGCATTATTCGATCTGTCCTTCAGATTTTGACCTTCAACAAAAATTTGATTATGGTTTATGTGTGGGTTTGACAACTATAACTAAGTATAAGGGGTTTTTTTTACTGATAAAACATACGCTTTGTGTTGAGAATTTTTTTATGCTGGTTGAATTTTAACTGAATTTTTAACAATTTGAAATCAGAAAATCAATAAATGTATTTAAAAAATCAAATGCTTTGTTGATTTTGTACTGGTATGGGAAAACTAGATAGTATTAGCCAGTCGCCTTCAAAACAGCTTGACGTTAATTACCTTTTTTAGAAGTAAATTGTTGGTAAATTTTAATATTTTAGATTTCAAAAATGATATATTTCTAGCCACATGGTTTTGCTTCTTCTAAACATGTTATTCATATTTGACTGCTTGCTTCAATTATACAGGGGGGGATCACGTGGCTAAGTGGGTAAGACACTGGCTCGCTAGCCTGGAGGTCGGGTGTTCGATCCCTGCATTGGCCGAGAAAGTTCATCCAGATTTTCCAGCGTGGTTTCCCCTTGTCAGAAATGAAATGGGGTTTAACGTCCTACTGTTCTGCTCCTAACCTGGGCTAATGAAGACGGGCATACGCCATACAGTGTGCTATGAGGGAAATTTTGCCCGGACAGCGGCACTACGGCCTACTCTTATATCGAATTCCAACTGCCAAGGGATCTTTTATGTGCACGCCAATGTGTACATGGTACCTCGGTTTTTCGACCCATCCGAACGACTAGACAGCTTTCCTTGCCAGCCCCTCCGTCCTGCATCACTGACAAGGGAGAACCACGCCGGAAAATCTGGATGAACTTTCTCGGCCAATGCAGGGATCGAACACCCGACCTCCAGGCTAGCGAGCCCCCTTGTCAGTGATGCAGAACGGAGGGCGAAGGGCCTGACAAGGACAGCTGTCTAGTCATTCGGATGGAACGAAAAACCGAGGTCCCGTGTACACATTGGCGTGCATGTAAAAGATCCCTTGGCAGTTGGAATTCGATATAACAGTAGGCCGTAGTGCCGCTGCCCGGGCAAAATTTCCCTTATTGCACACTGTATGGCGTATGCCCGTCTTCATTAGCCCAGTTTAGGAGCAGAACAGTAGGACGTTAAACCCCATTTGATTTCATTTCATTTCATTTCAGTTACAGGGCTGTAGACATGTAAAGAAGATTGGGAAGGGGGGGGGGTATTGAACAGGTAACAGCAAACCTTGGATCTAGAGAGAGGCAGATGGGGGGTCTTACAGAAATTTACTTTCTTTTGGACGATTTAAATGCTTTAGATGCTTAAGATTGAATTTTTATTCTTTGCAAATTATTAAGAGAACCCGAGAACTGTCATGTACCAGTGCCTATATATGGGCCTGTCAGTTAAGATAAGCTAAAATAAAGGTGATGCTTCAGCCCTTGGGCATATTGAAAGTAGTATGAAGATGTATTATAATAAAAAAAAAAGGTATTTTATTGTACCGTAACATTGTAGCGAACCTGTGGTCTTTTAAATGTTTTAACTGTCTTCAACAAAAAAAACCCGTTGATATATATTTTATGAAAGACTTGATAGGTAAATCGTGTTAACTGTACAATAGATATTTAAATATTGTCGTTCTTTCTGTATCACTTGTTTTAATCAATGCTTTACTTAAATTAGAAACTCCTTTGATGACAGCTCAATCAATCCATCATAGTAATTTTCTGGCTGATGATTAAACATGCTGATGCTTTACCATACTGGTTGGTCTTTTTTATCATGTCTCCAGTTTTTTGTTCTCTTTTTTCACAAATAGGAAATTAATCTTTTAGTGTTTTCTTTTTTTTAGTGTTTATTTTGGCTTGAAAAAGTAAAAATCTATAACCTTGCTTGTAGTTTTTGTTTTATCCGATAAAATCGTTTTAAGTTGCCGTCTGCAACTCGCCACAAATCTTGACTACTTTGGACAACAAATGGATTTGTATTGTAGCAGGATTTCCCAGCACACAAATCAATTCATACAGCCTAATACTTATAAATTTACCAACCAAATGGTACATCCATTGATTTTTGAATAAATTCATAGTCTGGTAATTCAAAGCTGTTGCCAACAAATCGTTGAATTTTACAGAGTTTAAACATACCATTGTGTATCAGTATTCAATATTTAAAACATTTATGCCCGTAAGTTATCTCACATTATAACTTTGTTTTTCGAATTAGGATGCTGTTAATTTAATGTTAGTGAACTAAGCCAGTGACATTAGAATTGTGTGGGTTTTTTTTGAATATTTTTCTTTGTTCTGTGATGTGGCTTTTCAATGAATAATAATTCAAATTGATTGAGAGAGTGTAGTATTGTGTTGATGTATGTTTGTATAAGATTATATGAACAAGGTAAATATTATTATGGTTGACACCATATTGATTCTTGGTAATAAAATAAGAAAAAAGTATTAGTGAGACAAGTATTTGACAGGACTTAAGTAAAAAAATATTTAATTTTTAGAAACTAATTTCCAATTAAATTGACAATTTCTATAATTAAACTCATATTGTTTCTTCAATAATGCTAATTACATTGAGTTCTTAAAGGATATTTCATAAAACTGGTAAAAATTTTGTGGAAGGCCCTTACAGCAATTTTTTCTAATCCACAGCAACTATATATATACAACTTTGTGTTATATACCAATAACTTGAGCATGATACATAAAATCTTTTTTAAAAAAGTCCACTGGATTTATGTATAATTTATCGGCATGTATGAAATATTTTTTCCCCATGACTCAAACAGTAGGCTTTGATAGATGATCCCTTAAATGTGCTTTATTTAAAGGAGCTAAATCACTAATATTTGGGACCTAGAAATTGACACAAATGGGTCGCAACCCATATAATAATGTAATATGAATGTATATAAACTGATTTACATTCCAATCATTTTGTTTTTACTCTAATTTCAAATCATTTATGTTTGGTGAAATACGCTAGAAGTCTCAATTGAATGGCAATCTCTAGCATCTGGTTATTCCAGACTACATCAATAGTATTTATTGCGCATGCTTTCCAGATAAGAATGTGTCTTGTGGAATATGTTTAGCTTCATTCTTCGAGCCTCTTGTTATGAATGACGCTGAAACGCATTATGGTACACGTTTTGTGTACTAATGGTAAAATTTTTATTTTGTCTTAAATATTGGATATCAGAAGCCCATCTTTTCTCGGTAAGATCACAACATCAATGTTGATTTATATTGACAAATAATTCATGTTTATAATTTCGACGACTTTGGATGATATTAAGTTAGAGACTTAGCTACCTTAAATGCAGATATATAAAATCATTTCTGTTTTGGAACTTATAAATCTGTGTTTTTTTAAGAATTGCTTGTGCTGTTTTATGCATGGATATTTCAATCATCATTATGGTAGTTTGAATAAGTTCTGATTTAAAAAGTTGGTCTAGTGGCAAATTTTGATTTATGCACTTAGGATTTTGTGCAGAATATTTGAAATAATCCCACACATTTACAAAGGTTTTATGATCTGGACTTTTCTGACCGCAAAGAAAATTGGAATTGTTTTGCCTACATACAAGACTTTTATCTATTTAAAGATTAGTAATTAAGCTTTAAATATGACAGCATTTAACACCTCACTGTCATAAGTATGTTATTGTTAGAAAAGAAGACCGTGGGATAACAGGTATGAGATCGATAGTAGAAGATAATGACCTACTGATTACCTGTCAAACAGGAAAATATAATCTACCCCTAATCATCCCTGAAGTTGATTAATATTCCTATTTAGGTAATAGATACCAAAAGACTTATAAGACTGAATGAATGCTTGACGTTTTACCAATTTTTCTTTGGGATTGAAAATCACTCCATTATTTTGAAGTTTACTCATTTCTTTTACCTGAATACAATGGCATGATATTAAAATGTTTGAAATAATCAGCTGAATATGGAGATTTCCTTAACTACTGTCTAATGTTAAGAAATGAATCTCATTGTGTCTGCTAATTGAATCAGGATTTTAATTGACAAGGGATGAATCTTTTGAAATTTGTCTCATTCAATTCAACTTTAATTATCAAAGTAGTACATATTCGGTAGACTAAAAAAATACTTATTGGGTAATTAGATAAAGAGTGTAAAAGACAAAATATGTCAAACATAATGGTTTTGTACAAGATCATTTATTCATGTAAAACAGTATTAACTATGAAAGCAAATGTAGATTATGGATAAATCAGACTATCAGGACTGTCCAAGTTGGCTTTCAACTATGTATAATTCTTCTGCTCTGAGAAATTTATCTGCATTCAAATCAGATGTGGTATCAAATTTAGCTTTCCATAAATATTTGTCAGTCAGAAGTTGGAAATGAATACTCTTCTACTCTTGCAATAACTTATTTGCATTCAAATGCACTATTTACGAAAGAGAAAAAACATGTTCAACTTTAGAGTGGGATGTCCTGAAATTATGTCACAAGATCAGTGTTCTTAATCAGCTGTTTTTGTCGGCTAAAGATGTTTAATCTAGCCGATTAAACAATGAACCAGCCACTATGGTATCATAAATCAATCTGCTTTTGGGTAAATTACATCGGGTTAATTATTACTTGTTAATTGATTAAGCTGCTTTTGTAAAAATAACCCACGTGGCAAAAGAAGACAGATCTCGACATGGTTTGCCAATCAAGCGTCTTCCACGCTTCTTATGAATTCCAAGTACCGGTAGATATTACAATAATAACTGGATCATGTATTGATGGATTCACTGACCAGTTGTTAGGTAAATTTAAATCTTCATTGAATTTAATCCCCTGATAGAACACCGAATACACCGAGAAACAGTCATTAATAATAGATTTTCCTGATAGAATCTCCAATGCCGAATTCCAATTACATGTGACATAATGGTTGGAATTAAGTCAATAAACCAGTTTTAAACTAGATGCCGATATGTAAACAATAACAAACAGATGGGCATAGCACAGAAAATATTATCAAAATAATGTCTATTGGATCTATCTCTCTGCCTAACCATATGTTAATCCCAATATGACTTATTTATCATTGGTTTCATTTCAACAACGATCAATGAGAAGACTGTGATGGAACTTCTGGTCTTAGAAAGATAATAATCCTCTAGAATTATACTTCCAAAAATGTTATTTATACATTTTGTTCCATTTCAGTGGTGTGCATGGGCAGATGGGGTAACAGTCATAGGGCATCCATTTCAGTGCTGTGCAGGGGCAGAGGGAAGGACATTGGCATCCATTAACGCGGGAATCCAATCAAATTGTGAAATTTGGTATTATTACTGTAAACTTTGTTGTACAGACTGCCTTACTTTATTTGAATAAAAAGTTTATTTCATCTGCTTTTACATACAAAGCTCTATACTTGAGTCTTGGGGGCATCACCTAATCTCTGCACACACACTATTCCATTTCCCACTAAACTATCATTATAACTAGAGAATGATGTATATTATTGTCTTGTTATCTGAACGTAGGAGAAATAATTGATTTTACTGTTAAACTTAATTCCTCTCCTGTAGATTTTCATAGGGACTTCCGATTGCCTTCTCAATACAAATTACCTCATTAAATGGTAAATCTGTAATAGTACGTTTACCTCGGAATGACTCACAGTTAGAATGATAATAACAAGTTTTTGGTCATATAGTGGGATTTTTTTTTTAGCTAATGATCTGTTTATACCACACATTATCAAATAATATTGGTCATTTATTACAGTCACAATTTATTGTAATTTGTTGGCGTAATGTATCCTGCTGGAACTAATAAAATTCACCGACAACTTTTACATTTATTGCGACTAGAAAGGCAGTTTATTGGGAGATAAAATGGCATTGAATATTTATTAATCTATTCTTTTGGGAACCTAAAAATTATAACTGTAATGATAATTGGAGTTGGAGATTTTAATGTTATATTCAAATATCCATCAATAAAGATTTTGATAAGCCCACATGTTCACATTTTGTTTGAAGACACTCTACAGGTCACGATTTTTATCCAATTTTGACGAAACTTAAAATATGGGTTTGTATCCGAAAAATCTTGGTTTCTTTCCATATTGGCATGTATTGGTAACTTCCCGGATTGTGGCCCAAGTATTGTACGAAAAATTATGTTTTTAGATTGTGGTCCCTCTGGGTGTCACAATTTTTATCCAATTTTAAAAAAACGTCCAAATATATCACCGCTACACTCTAATGACGATTGAGTGTGAACTTCCTGAAAAGCAGTCCAAAACTGCCGAACAAAATGACCACTCCTCGGATTCATATAGCGTTAAAGAATGTAATACCAAGAGGTCACTTGATCTGATTTGAATGAAACTTGAAAGGTATGTTTATAAGCCAAAGATCTCGGTTCCTTTTGATATTCACTCATATCATACCGTAACTTCCTGGATTATGGCCCCTGATTGTACGAAAAATCAAGTTTTTATAGGTTTAAAATTTGATCCGATTTTGATGAAACTTAAGATATTTGTTTGTATCCCAAAGATCTGTCTGGCTTCTGTTGATATTTCTGATTATCGGATCGTAATTTCATTGATTATGGCCCCCGATTGTCAACCCCCCCCCACACCTTTTTTTTTTAAGATTGTTCTCTGTCCATCTCTTGCAAAATGTGGGTGTATCTTTCATAGCAACCGCTTGTTAGTCTAATAATGAAAAAACATCCATCACCCAGTCCTTTTCAAATGTGATTTATAATTCTCTTTGTTGAATGCTATTCAAAACCAGTAAAAAATTCAGTCAGACAACTGATTAAAAATTGAATTGTACATGCTGACAAAAGAAATCATTTATAAGTGATATTGGAGTTGGGACAGATGGAAAATATGACTAATGCAATGGTTATTAAAAATTTAATTGAATTTCATATCTTTTGAGATGGAATTATTTGATTTACTTAGCCGACCTTTCCTGTTCATGAAGTTTACAAACAAGATTTAAAAACATAAACTCATTAAAAACCTGTTATATTCACTTATGTATTATTAACATTGCTAAGTTGCAGTCAGGTAGTGTCATGATGTGAATGTCAGGTAGAACAATATTAAATAATATTTTCTAAGGTCAGTAATGTGGATATTTTAAAGAGTCCTTACTTAAGATAATTCTTAGATTTTTTATTCTGTTTTACTTTGAGTGAATATTGAAGTCATTAAGTGGGTATGTATTAGGGTTTTTGTTAAAAAAATATTTACTTTACCAAAGCAATTTGAAGAGTTATGTATATAAAAGAACAGCATGTGAAAGTTGTTTTTAAAAAATATGTATTAGTCGATCAGTCTCATATTTAGAAGAATCTATTGTATAGTGTGTTAGAATTTCTTTCAGGCTAACTGCATGTTGCTAATTTTGAACTCTGATATGGTGTTATTAATCTGTGCGGTGCACATATTTCTGCTTCCCTTTTAAAGTTGTTTAGAGGCATACCATTTCTTTAGTGAAATTCTTATTTGGTCAGTGGTAGGATGTTGGTCGTTGAACAAAATGAAATGATATGGGGTTTTAACATCCTGCTGTTCTGGTCCGACTGGGGTAATGAAGATAAGAGGGTTGTTGAACAATAGACTGTTTTGTTTTTACAGTTAGAAAAGACTTCTTATTAACCAGGGCTTAAAGAATCATTCTGGCTATTCAATCTTTAACCAGATTAATAGGACTTTGTCAAGAAATAGGAAGTCATGGCTACTCTTGTATTAAAGGATGTTTATTGTAGTGAAGAGTTTCGTTTCAGCGACAGACATTGTTGTCTTTCGTAGTTTATCAGCTATTATTCACCAATTTGTAAAGATTTATGATTTATTTATGATTTTGAAATGCCATGATATGAACTAATTATTGGGTCCCACAATTCGCTTTTGTTCGCTGAAATGTATAGAGTGTCGCAACTCAATTTTCTGAGTATATTGTGTAAATAGGGTACCAATTATAATTCACACACCATTTGCAACACTGAAATATAGCATACTTAACGTATATCCCTCCAGACTATGCTGCAATATCTTGGGTAGACTATGATAATGACCCTTTATTATTAACTTGGGTTCAAAAAAGAGTAGGAGGATTGAGGTTTCACAACCAAATTAGAATGTGGAAATACCACCAGATTAACCAATACATGTTCCAGACCTTTACGTGACAAGTTTCAAAACAAATAATACAATGGTGTATTTCGGGGATTTGTTTGTGTAAGAATGTCATTTGTTACCAGACTAATCCATTTGGGAAGACCATCTAACAACATGTTTTGATCCAAGCCATTTTCCTCAACAGTAGTAATGACACTGATATTTTTAGATTGTCATTTGAGGGATTTTTAAATCCCTTGCAAACTAAAGTATTGTGAAAGTTGAATCTCCTGAAGAAATGTTAGTCCATAAAAATAATTTCTTTTTTAATTTCTCAACATTTTGTATCCTATCGGGCTATAACCAAGCCCTGCACCACCTATCTTTTGGATGATATCTTTTGTAAAGTATTTATTTTTATTAATTGAGCTGAATTCAAGTTGGGAGATTATCTATTGTTGATATTTTGCTCTTGTTTTTCTAATTAAATGTTAAATAATCAATTTGAGAAGATTATAGTGTGGATTAAGTTGAGAAAAATGAGATATTACGCGAAGTTTGCACGATCTGCATCAGCAACTTTAATCTTCGAATTATATTAGTTTACGCCCTATAATGAGAGATTATGTTTTGCAGAAGTTTGTCCAGTAGGCTGTATCTGTGCTACCGATATTTCTAAAGAATTTATCAAAGATGTTTCATATTTCTAACTTTTGGAACAATATCAGGAATTTCATGTGGATTATTTTTCTGTTGTATATATCTAGTCTCTTTTTGTTGTTGGGATGTATCTTTTGTCAAAGATAAATTCACATCGAAACTAAGAACATGAGAAAAGTTGATTATTCAATTATTTTAAATTACTATAAGGGTGTTGCCATGTCTAAGATTCGCACTAATTTTTCAAACTATTTCTCTATGATAATTTAATACCTGTCTCCTTTACCCCTAAAAACATAAATCGTCAATAGAAGGAAACGTTCACATCGCCGGATAGGTCAGGATAGTCAGTAAAAGGAAGGGTATCCCTGACCTTGGTTGATCTAAAAATAGTATCCAAGTTGTTTCGAAGTCATGGTAAATAGAGTAGCCCGACTTTCTTTGTTTCTGCATAGCTGTCGGTAACAAAAATATGGCTTGATTCGTTTTCTTTGTTTTGTGGGACGGAGATCTCCAATTTATTTTTCACAAAATACACAGACAGGAGCGGCAAGGTATACTCATTGCTAATTCATGATATTTGTCCAAGATTTTAAAAATTACATTACGTATTACATGAGTACATCATGTTTCGAAAGGACCTACTCAAGCAATATTAAGAAACTTGGTGTCAAATTGACACTTACATTCGGAAGAACATTTCTTTGGGACGAAATTGTTATTATATGAAATAGATTTTATTTCAGGCCAACTTACATAATGACCTTTGAAAGATTTTGATTTTCAGGAATTTTGGCATTATTATTGGCACCACGAAATAACACTCCCATGATTTTATGGTGCACTAGCTTAGCTATTTGCATGCCAACAATCATTTAATTCGGATCAGGCTATACAGAATTTTTTAGATTTATGGAGAAAATTGACCAATTTTAAGTTGATTTCAAAATTTAGTATCTTTAAAACCCTGAGGGATATGTGCCCAAACTATGACTTGATTCACAGCTTCAGATGTCTATTTGAATATCATATCAAATTAATGTGGAACAGAGTTTGAAAAATAATATAATATGAAATAAATTGCAAAGTTACCATAGATTCATTAGACATGGCAACGCCCTTAAAGACATCCATTGATCTTAGTAGCATTTTTACGAGGATATTGGTTTTGGTCTTGAAGGTGATGGAAGTTAGACAATCCTAATTGGCAGTGAGGTAGGTGTTGCATTCATATCATTATTCAAACATTACAAATAACAATGGTTTTAACTTGAATCTGTGGATAGGGAGGGAGCCAACTGGTCTGATGCAAGTACAGTAGATGACACTAGTCACTAGTGGTTTAGATTCCAGAGCTGTACATAACAAGGAGTAGGGTCACCTGGCTAACCGCACAGGTTTTCTCGTGATTGTTCAATTTTCCTCCCACTGTTAAAAACTCCAAAATGGAAGCAAATTTATTGAATTCAAGATATAATACATATTAGTCCCAAAATTACCTGGTTTGTGTTAAATGGATGCTTAACACAGTATAATTTAATGTTTTTTGTGTAAGTCTTCATTAGAATATATTTTTAAAGGTATATTAGTCTTTTAGATTTATTAGCATATTTCAACCAGAAATGTTTTATGGCCAAAAGTAAATACAGTGTTTTTTTTAGAGTTAATTTTCTCTATTTACTCATGAGTCATATCATATCTCGTAATTGGCTGCAGCCATTTGAAGTTTGAAAAAGAAATCTGATCAATAAACCATTTGAAGTTTGAAAAAACTGACTTATTAACCAATGAACCAACCACTATGGTTACTATCATAAATCAGTCTAGTTCCGGTGATAACAAGCCTTAATACTACACATTAGACGAGTGATCAAGCTATCAATGTAATACATTTTTACAAAGAAGGTAATGGACTATATTTACCACAGACATTACACGAGTTGCAATTTTTATCGAATGAACAAAGACAGGTTATAATTGACTATTATCAAGCCGTTCATGAGATATATACATGGATAATATCCGCCAGATATACATGAAATGAAATAGGCTACTGAAGACAGGCATAGACCATACAGTGTGCAATGAGGGAAATTTTGCCCAAGCAGCAGAACTATGACCTAATCTTATGTTGAATTCCAACTGCCCATGCCCTGGGATCTTTTACATGCACGCCAATGTATACAGTGAACTTTCTCGGCCAATTCAGGGATCGAACACGCGATCTCCAGGCTAGCAAGCCAGTATCTTACCCACTTAACCACCGTGGCTCCCTGTGAGATATACATGGATAATATATGTGATATATATATATCCATGAGATATACTTGGATAACATCTGGATGATATACATGGATAATATCCAGGACATAAACATGGATAATATCTGGATATATACATGGATAATATCTGTGATATATATGTGGATAATATCTATGACATATACATGGATAATATCTGTGACATGTACATGGATAATATCTATGACATATACATGGATAATATCTGTGACATGTACATGGATAATATCTGTGACATATTGAGCATGCATACTTTTTGTTATTTATTTTTTTGTAACTAACAAAAGTGTTACCCAAAATACATTATTCTACAAAACAAATAAAAATATTTCTTTGTAAAAACTAATAAACTTTTAAGGGGATGGAAGCCTACTGACACTTTAGTCAGAAGTTTGTAACACCACTGTTGACCTAGTTATGGACGGTCAATTCATTTGAAATTGGATTAAGAGTTGAAAATTTAAGTAAAATTACTTCATTCTGAGCGGAGTTATAGTCGATTGCAGAACAGTGTAGTAACGATTGTCATGCTACTGTTGTTAAGATTAAAAACAAAGTCTCGATATCCAATTTTAAATTAAATCATCAAACTCAAATCGTATTAAAAATCTCTTGAAAATCTAGAGCATCGGATGGCATCGATAGTTGATTATGGTCTTGGCAAGTTAGTAAATGTCTTACTAAAAATTTATATAACATTTAAGGCCTAACGAAAGGATTTAATTTTAAAGAAAACATTCTAAAGGACAGTCTTCTTATAGATATTATTCTGGTGAACATGCCTACGGTTGCTTTCAGTTTGAATTGTTGGATCTGATCAAGAGTCATTCTGAATACAATTTCTGTTAAGACAGACAAAATATTTTAACATACATATAGGTTGAATGCTTTATAAGGTTACATCTCTGATATTCATTATATGGTATTGTATTGTATAAAGTTAGGGGATATATCGCATATTGATTTATCTAATTAACTTAGTTTATGTCTTTTTCTCATCCATATCCCATAGAAATATATTTAATTAGCTTATCGCCTATCAGACAGTTGAAGTAATTCTATTATTGAATGTCATTACATATGTTTTCTTGTAGTTTTAGCTACACATATTTATTGTACAAAACAAGAACTTGAAGGAACCGAAGTACCAGTTTGAAAGCGCTATAAGTCTATGAACACCTGGTTACACTTTCCATCTTTACTCTGATTGCAAGCCAGACAAGTTGAATCTCTGTTTCAAATGTCTTTATCCATTTTATATTTACTCACCTGTAATTGGATGCCGGTAGATGCACAAGAAATATATATTGCAAAAATATAAATATAACGAAGAACTGACAAGTTTATTCTCTGTTTCAAATGTCTTTATCCATTTTATATTTACTCACCTGTAATTGGATACCAGTAGATGCACAAAAAATATATATTGCAAAAATATGAATGTAACAAAGAACTGACTTCTTAAATGAGGTAAAAACATCACAGACCTGAATCACAAGTCATGCTCTTCACCTCTTGTATTTTAAAATTGCATCAATATCTGGAAAGCTAGAAATTATGTGTTCTCAAGTTAACAGTACTAAAATAAACATATGACTCTACAGTCATGAGGGAACTAATCTGTCAAGTAATTAATTTACTGTAGTAGTATGAGGGCCGTATCTTGTAGTTGTATCTATAAGAGGTACCCGGTCTTTTAGTAATGGGGGTGGTTGTGAGGGGGGATGGCTGAATGGCTAACGTTGTATCTATATGAGCTACCCGGTCTTTTAGTAATGGGGGTGGGGGTGAGGGGGGATGGCTGAATGGCTAACACATGCACATTGTATCACAAGGTCTGTCATTGAGTCAACTGGCGTGGTTTTGATTCCCTGGTTGTACGTGACAAGGATTAGGGTCACCTTTCCAACCTTGTGGGTTTTCTCCTGGTCCTCTGGTTTCCTCCAACTGCTAAAGACTCCTACACACAAGCGAATTATTGAAATAAAATTGAACCATATGTTGGTACCGAAATGGCCTAGTTTGTGTCAAGTGAACGTTAAACGCCATCTCTCTCTCTCTCTCTCTCTCAGTATTAGGATCATGACATGCACAGCTACCAAATTGAATTCCCCATGAATTTGTGATGACCATGTCAGTAGTAAGTATATTTTAGCACAGGACAAAAAGTCTATGTGGCAGCTCATTCACTAAACAAGGTAAGGTATTTCAAAGAGTACCCACTTGCCAGCTCATCTGAAGAAAAAAAAAAGTCCAGAAAAAAAATCACTTTCTTTAAAGTCACTGATGAAACTAGTTGCGACTTACCTAATAAAAGTGGCCTTGCCACATCAAAGAATCTTGAAAGAGTTATAGTATCTTGTGGAATATTCTATTTTAGAGAATACTTAGATTTAAATATTTCTGTTTTAATTTTTATTATTAAAGAAGTTTGGTGTGATTTATCTAATTTTAATAGACGTTTGATATTTAATAAATAAGTAATTTTAATCTACCATAGGATTATTCATTCCTGTAAGAATGAAATTAATCGTATTTAAAGATTATTCTCTCAATGATTAATCTTTTATGCAATCAAATAACGTCATAAAAACCTCTATGATATACATATGATTGAATAATTGTAAACCATTATCCTATATTAAAACACAGAATCTATTTTTCTGGCATTCGGGGGAATCCTTCGCTTTGATATTTTACTACCTTTTCTGTTTACTGCCAACAACTGTGGATCCCCTAGGAAATAGATTTGACAATAATTCATCCTTGTACCATCCGGTAATACAGTATTTAGCATTGTTCTATAGCCAGTAGCTCTTAGATCCAGGATCTTTACTTTAATAAAGACTTTCTGGTATTTTAATTAGGTAGGTCTTTGAAGTAAAGCAGTGAGCTTACATTTTATTTTCTTGATATTTGCCATTGTGAGAAATAATAGACATGTATATGACATGACATGACAAACAATATTACAATATTAAATATTTACTCTGTACAATAAAGTAATAAATTCTGTTTTTTTTCTCTTCGAGCAAAGTTAAGTTTTGCCTGCACGTCATTTTAATATCTTTGATTGTGAATGATTGCTTGTCAATTACACTGAGGTATATGAAGTATATGTCAATGCCTTGTTTGCTGTTCAATGATGGTTTTCACTAGCCTCAAGGCTTCTCTTCACAAACCGTTTGCAAATTATTTTCAAAGCTTTTCTTTACAGCTATCCTTTCTAGGTTGTTCTGCATCTTTTTGAAGTGAGGAATAGATTGTAGAAGCAATTGTTGATGGAATTATCACACAAGAACTAAATTATATTAAATTGAATTGAATTGATTGAAATGATAGAAAACAGTACAAAATATTTTTTATGTGTTCTTCAAAATTCTTTATTATTAATTAAAGGGGGTGGAGATTTTGGTGTACATTTTGAAGATTTTTTAATTAAGCAAATTAAATTGTGTGTTGATTATTTTTGCATTTAATTTGTTTAAAAATATTAAATACATATAATTTTTTAGAGGTTTATTTTGAAAAATGGAAATTGTGTAGTGATTATTTTTGTGTTGTCATTAGCCCAGTTGGTGCAGAAAAGTAGGATGTTAAACCCCATTTCAATTCTCTTAGAAAATTCACTGTGTGACAAACATATATGTATTTTATTGAGCAGATTACGTGAGCAAAACAGTAGATTTTCTGAGAATAACGGTAAAAAAATAGAGAAGCTTTATATCATGATAGATGGGTTTTGTCTCTTGATTTAATGTACCAGATGTATGAGATGAAACACGCTGGAAACTCGTTAGTAAAACCCTATTTTCCCCTTGTATAAAATGGAGAAGAACAAATTTATCAACATGCACACATATTTACTGATCAAAACATGCATAGCCAAGAGTGAATAATAACTGGACACTAGGCACTTTCGGTTCAGTCTTGTTATTGATTTCATCTTGGAGTGTGTACCAATGATTATACATAGTATTGAGCTCAACTTGATTGAATTGAATGCTTTAGCTTGCAGGCAGTCGACATCGTGTGACCAAGCTCGCTAGGAAAACCAGCGCAATAACATTTTTACAAAGCCATAATTTACAAGTTCAACTACATATAAACACAATTTGCTGATTGGAATATTTTGGTTTATTGCAGGCACGGAATAATAACGTGTGGAAAGTGCTAAAATCCCAAACTCTCTAAGGTAAATGAATTACTATAATATCTTTAAATGTTTCCATTTTTTTCGCATTAAAACAAAGAGAAAAGTGCCTTAATGTAAGGTTGTTTATTTCAGCTGCTGTCATCTGTTATAGGATAATATGCTATAAGTGACACATTAAGAATCAGAATTAATAGAGCTGGGTATTTAATGCGTAAGTCATTCCATTGACCTTTTATCAAGGTCAAAAATGCCTTTTTGTTTTCTATGCTTATTTGTATCTTTTGTTTTAATTTAAATTATATTCTAGGTAATTATGTAAAAGTAAGAAATTTTAAGGCGATATATTGACAGCTGTAGAAGATTTTCCGATGTAGCTTTAGTGGATAACTTAAAGAAATTTAAATATTAAACTTAATTATGCTTAATTACAAAAAAGGCAAAAATACACTCCAATTTGTAGTCTTTTTGTATTAAAGACAGATTTCTTTCTTTGTCGAACTATTATTTTGTTTAACACATAATTAGCATGCATGCAAAATAAGACATTATCTCTTGGTATTTTGCAGTTCTAGATTACCAATATGTGGATTTGTAATTTTGTACAGTTTTCTTGTGAACAGTTCTTTAATATTTGATTTGAAGCTTCCGAGAAGCTTCCAAGTTTAAGTTAATTATTTCTAGTTTTAGTCAGAAATTAAGAAAGTATTTGACTCAAAAACATGACTCAATATGGCACCTTGTTTGAAGCTGTTGGAATTGATTTATGTAATTTTCAAGAGAGGATTATTCTATTTCCACTATTCAGACGTACATTGCATGATTAAAAAAATAAATATGGAATGATGCATTTATGATTTAATTAAACAGAAAGTTATAGATTCATGTGTTTTTTTGTTATGGAAGTTATCACAGGTCTGGACGTGACTTTCCTTGAATTCGGTGCAGTTGATCTTGTTTTTTGGGAAACACACTCTTGTGTATTGAATAGGAATTTAGACTATCAGTGATTATGTTATTACTATTGTATTCTGTGTGTAGGGACCATAGCACTAGAGGAAGCTGGGTTAAATCCTTCAGACAAATAGATTTATTGTAAGTGTCATGGAGGCATTAGTATTGATATAAAGTAATTGTTACATGATATTCTTAGCTTTACTTACTTGAACACTGATTAAGGAAATGCTGTCATGATCCTTATTTAGATCACATTTCTGGTTGCTATTATTCCATGGTGTAATGATTTTACACAACAATACTTCAGCATTCCATCAAAGATTTCACATATTGATTGATTTTCTCAATTTGCATAAGATCAATAAAATTGCAAGTAATATAGCCATCTTGAGTATCTACTTATAACTTGGATGGTTTGTAGATTAACATTCATATGGTGAAATTCGAGATATAAATATTTTAATATCAGAAATTAAAAAAAAATTTTTTTTTTTTATCTGTAATTCTGTAAGCTCTGTGGTTAAATACAAAAGGACAACAGGACAGCCATGTTAAATGCCTTACTTTTGAAATGCCAGTTTGAAGTCACTGTATTCCTTTAGGATGAAGATCGTGTACAGCTCAACATCTGTCATTGTTTTCTTAACTTCTAGTTTAGTCTGAACAATGTGCTCCAACTTAGACCTAAAAAAATCAATTATCTTGACTCCCTTTAGAGACAAATTATGTATTTTGATCTAGCCACAGATCTTTACTTCCCGGATGATAATGTGTCGTAATAAATGAGCAGAGGCAAAAATCAAATTAAAGAAGTTTTTCGGTTGATGTATTTGGAGAGAAGATGATATCGATCCTTTAAAAGAACTGTGATCTGTTTGTGTAAGCGCTTAAATCCCGGCTCCAAAACTCATTGACTTTATAAATTAGTTAAAGTTCTTCTACACGAGACACCGATTCTATTTGACTGTTTTCATAGCAGCTTCCAACTTTTGTTTGGAATTTTTAAAGTATTTAATGTATTTATTTTTGTGAGTTCTTTGAGATGATTGCATTGGTGACGCAAGCTTGTTACCATATTAGGACTAGAGAGGGATTGATGCTTTCAGAATTTAAGAAGAAGGAAAAATTCAGTTAGGTTGTCAAAATAACCAGATAGTTGTGGTTCATGTTTTTGTTTGGCTGCCATGATCTGTTTACAGAATCATAGAAAACTGACATGGCAAGCAGTTTAATTTGTCAAATTTCAAGAAGAATTGAATTTGACATGGCTAAAAAAATTGGCACATGAATCCATGCAAAGTTTTTTGTCCCTCGCCTTTTGAATTGAACTAGAATGTTCAAACTTGGTGTGGGTGTTTATTAGGCCAATGCCTAAGCATTTTCTGCTTAGGGTGAGCAGAGATAAGCAATTTGATTGGTTGATGCTTTGGGACACAATAACTTTAGTTCTAATTAAGTGAGAGTGGCGAAACTTGAAGTATAGTACCGGGTTACACAAAAAAAGCGTTCATCACCTAAACTTGAATAACGAAGAGGGGTCGTCAGGGACCTCCAGTGGTTCCAGCAGGATGGTGCCACTCCCCACACCTCAAATGAATCATTGGCATGGCTACAGCAGCGTTTCCCTGACCGACTGATCAGCCGCAGGTGTGACCCGGAGTGGTCGCCGCATTCACCGAACTTGAACGCCCCAGATTTTTATCTGTGGGGATACCTTAAAGACAGGGTGTATGGCAACAACCCCCAGACTATCCCTGATTTGAAGGCAGCAATCACAGCAGCAATAAAAGCGATCCCAAGGGAAGAATGTGGGAGGGTCATCGAGAACTTTGCCCGCCGGACCCAAATGTGCTTGCAGCACCGGGTAGCTCATTTAGAGCACATTTTTTTAGCGTCAGTTAAAGAGTTTTTGTGGTACAGACTTGAAACTTTGGAGATGTCTGCTACATAGACTTAACCTAATGTAGCTGAATTTTTGTGTTAATCTAAATAAAATTTTGGAAGTTATTCGATTTTTATTGATGAACGTTTTTTTTCTGTCACCCTGTACCTTGACTAAGTTTGATAATGAGCATTTTCTGCTCAGGGAAAGCGGAGCAATCAATAATTTGATTGGTCGAGACTTTGGAACACAATAACTCTCATTCTAATTGGGCTAGAATGTTCACACTTGGCATAGGTGTTTATTAGGTGAATTCCTTGATGGAATTCGATGATAAACATTATCTGCTTATGGTAAGCAGAGATAAGCAATCTGATTGGTTGATGCTTTGGGGCTCGATAACTTTGGTTTTAATTGAGTTAGAGTGATGAAACTCCGGGTATAGATTCATTATATCATTACCTTGACTAAGTTAGACAATGAGAATTTTCTGCTTAGGCTAAAGAGCGATAAGAAATTTGATTGGTCAAGACTTTGGAACAAAACAACTCTACTTTTAATTAAGGTAGAATGTTTAAACTTGATGTAGATGTTCATTAGGTCTTGACTGAGTTCAATGATTAACATTTCAAGCTAAAGCTAAGCACAGCTAAGAAATTTCATTGGTTGATGCTTTGGGACAAGATAACTTTAATTCTATCTGATAGAGACTCAGAGTGATGAAACTTAGTGCATAGTTGATAGGATGATACGTTTGAAAAAAATAAATGTGCGATTAATTAATGTGTCATCTATTTATTTTGGGATTTCGGCGGGGAACATCAGCCTCACTGTTGGGCGTTGGCTTGTTTTCATTAAAATGAAGATATTGGTATTATTTTTTTTTTTTGTTTTTTAACACCCCAAAATTGCACAGGATCTCTGCTCTACCATTCCAGGGGAACTAATAAATTATATGGGTAATTTTTGAACAATGCTAGAAGGTTGACAGCACTGTTTCATCTACTTAAATTCTGTCTATTAAAGGACAATAGTGTCAGCTATTATCACATATGTGACAGATCTGGTTAAACATGTTTTAAATAAAATTTTAACACAGAAATCATTGCTACGATAGATGTGTAACGAAAAATTTGAAGAAACGTGAAGTGACGCAAACAATTGAAAACACAAGTTATCCTTATATATAACTGACTGAAGTAATGAGTATGCACTACCCCTGACAAGTGGGAAAGGACATGAAAAATCACGAGGTTCTTCTTGACCCACACCAGGAACAGTCCTTGGACATTTTAGTTGAGAGTCCATTACCCTGATGTCTTGACTAACACAGCCATGATAACTTTAGCATGATATTATTGATATACAGAATAGGTGTTGACACTGTCACTCTAGCCAAATTAACCAAATTTATTGCTCTAAATATTTAAGCAACATGTATTTCATTTCTTCAATATATGGATCGTGCTGTTAGCTAATTTATCAAATTTGTGTGTTTATATGTACTTGATTGTTGGCTAAAATCTATCGTCTGTAATGCTATTATATATGACATAACCAGCTTAATTCTGATTTTGTCTGAAGAGGGTGATTGATTTTTACCCAATTCCATTTAACTGTAGTCTTTAGCGTGTATTTTGTTTAGCTATTTATTATGTTACTATTTTTAGATGTAATTGAGTTGATTGAATTAATTCATGAAATATTCACAGTAAAGTTTGGTATTGTTGTTACTCTGGACTTGCCAGGGTGATATTGATTCTAGCTGAGTATAGATAGGTCACAATCCTACTACAATAAAACATAGAAATGATACATAGTGTCTGCTACTTGGCGGCCATTTTTTGGTATAAAAGGTACTGTGTGTTTATCTTAATCTGAACAAAAAGCTAAAAATTAGTGAAACTGAGACAATTTTTATAAGCCCACATAATGTGGTTGTACGTATATTAAATGTCATTGCTTTGTCCATCTTTCCACCCTACTCCATGTAAATCATTCTTCAGGTCACTTTGCACAAATTTTTTTTTTTACCAACCTTTCTGGACTAATTGAATTACTCCTAGTGAGCTGAAACTTATCAAGATCCAGAGTTATACATAATATTCACACAGAATTATTGCCACTGATATTGAAACCTTATAATTGCTCTACACATCAGAATTTTATGGGCTTATTCAACTAACGATAAACCCTTCCAAAATTCATAGTTGCACATTAATTACCTATTTACAGAGTTATTGAACCTGTCATATCGACTTTGCAATGGCTCATGATCAAGAGGTCAAAGTTATGAAGAATCTTTTAAAAACTTTCTGAGACTAGTTTCTTAAAATAAAGCCTCTCAGAAATCAAAGCCATGTTTTAATGCAGATTATTGCTCTTGTCATCAAAACTTAGTAATCTTAAGTCACAGTTTTAGGTTTTAGAAGAGTTTTTTTTTTATTTGAAAACTAGGTGAAGTTGATTGATTTGTAAAAAAGAATGTACCCTCTGCTTTAATGCAGAGTTATTGCCCATGAAATCAAAACCTGGTAATCTTAGGTTACAGTTTTAGAAGAGTTTTTTTTTATTTCCAAACTTGTTGAAATTGTTTGATTAGTAAAAAGAATGTACACTATAACAACCCAGTCATACATTATATATGTTACAGGAGAGTTATTGTTCTTTTCATCATGTTTTGTTGTTTGGCAACCCATCTTCTGTTTTTTAACTGATAACAAAATAGCTTGTAGATGGATTGTTGTCTGTCAGTCTATCAGTTATTGGTGCATTCCTAAAAAAAAGTAATGCTCCATGCCATTCTGTTAATATTAGAATGTGTACATTGAAACAGATTTATCGGATTCGTTCTTTGGTACTTATGCTATACCCATTTTTCATTTATCTAAATGTCAGTATTTAATGGTTTTCTCATTTCTTTGATTGTCAATTTTATTTACTTAACCAATGTCTATCATATGTCTTCGTAATTATGTAGTCTTCTTGTCTTAGATTGTAAATGTTCAGATAGCATGATTTGTCTAAAGAAGAGTATTATTTTTCTAATAGCTGTGTTACAGAAGTTGTATATTTTACAAAATGCCAATTTCTTAAGACAAATCTGTTTATATATTTGTTTAAAAGTAGAGCATCTGTCTTTTAATTTGAATATATTGCAAGCTTTGTTCATTAATCATTTTGCACACAAAGGAAGGCAAAAGCTTTCCGATGTCAAAAAAGGTTTCTTAAAAAATGATTTGTTTGTTATTGAACATACTAGTTTGCTGCTTTGGGTTCAAATGTCTGATTTGTTTTAAGATTTAATGCTTCATAAAATATAAAAAAATGCAAACAATTTAAGCAGGAAATATTTATATTAATGCAAACATGTAAAAAAAAAATTTGTTAGTGTTAACATGATTCTTGTAGTTGAGATGAAAAAAAAATGAAATTTAATTCGTCAGATGATTACACATAGCTTCTTGTAGCTTGATATAGGCTTGTTTATTTTTGAGATGAAAATTACTTTATAAATGCTGACTTGAATATTTGAGAACATAAAATTTCAAAGTAGTGACGAATAAACCTTTCACTGTAAGTGGTAGAAGGGTGGGAGAATCCCTGCAACAAAGCGAGTAAGTCTGGATCTTGTGAATCTCGGTGATACGGCTGGGGAAAAGCAGGAAAAAAATCATTGTAAATAATCAAAAAAATTAATCCCCAAGAAACAAACTTGATAAGACTGTGTGAAGAAAATGGTTTAATCAAGCTCAGGGATTAATTTTTTTGATTACCAGTATTTGATAACTTTCAAGATTAATGTATTTTTCAATTTTTTGAGATACTCTGGTATTGTTGGATTTAATGCTTAAGAATCAGAGAACATTGTGCCATTAGCACTTCTAATATCTCAGTGGTGTTGTTAAATTTCCTAACACTTTCATTATCATCAAAATACACCATAAACACTTCACTGTATGGTTCTGTCCACTGGGACTTAAAGTCAGAAAGGATACAAATTTTATATACTTGTCTACGATATCACCTTAGGTGGAAGTGGACGTAAAACTTTAGGAATGAACGATCAAACAAATTTTATTTTTGATTGGTTTCCAGTTGCCGGGGTTCTTTTTATTCAAAGTCTGTTTTGATTCTGTGTGTATAATTTCTGATTTTGTTCTGAATCTCCTTTTTTGGGAAGATTTCGTTTAAATATATTGATAAGATGTCTTGTAAATTGTCAGTTTGGTAAGTGTGTCGTGTAAAATAATGGAGTTATCTTTATTTTTAGATCCCAAATGAATTGAGTTTTCACAAATGTTGAATTTATTTATTCATATATCGGATGTGTACACTATTTAATAAAGTGGAATAATTTAAAGAGTATTGTACTTATATCATTCACATTTCGCATGTCATACTATATGGATATTTTTTAAAACTCATACTATTACCACTATTTGAGTGATGGACCTTCAGTTTGGAGTGAAACATATATTTTGTAATACATGTACATGTGCAGAGTTAATGATATATATGGTAATACTTTTTGAATTATTCCACTTTAAATAGTGTACTTGTTTTTTTCTGGGCCACCATATATATGTTATAGTTTATTGTATAGTTTATCAGAATATTTGAAACAGTGACATAAAATGAATCTCCATGGATTTCTATATCATATATTTTGCATTATATAGCAAACTTATTTTTTTCACCATAGATTTTCTTCAACTTGGTTGTAAATTGTAATGGTCTCTGATGTATTACATAAATTGTGTTTTATACAAGAAATAGAATGCGGTCTGAAAGGTCATGTTGGTAGAAAGCAGGGTTCCATTTAATGAAGATAAATTCACAAAATTGCAAAACTTAAAACTTTATTGATTAGCTAAAATTCAATTGTACGGCCATAAAATGTGATTGATCTATAATCAATAATTTATTGCCATTAAAGCAACAAGAAAAAATGTTCCATATATTTTCTGGCCACTTTCCAAAATTAACAGAATTGCGTGTTTTCTTATTATCTCTTGTTAAATTATATCCTGCTCTTTATGTGTACATGTCACTATTTTATGTGTATTTCTGTTAACCTCATCCATCTAAGCTAAACCTTGTCTTCTTCGGATTAAAAGTTAAACACAGAACAGAAAATAGGTTTAGAATTTTTCAGAAAATGATTGCTATGCATTTCAGAGATAATGTTATTGGTTAATAACTGAATTGATTAGCCAACATTTTGGAATAAAATGCTTTTTAATGGTTATATTCTAAATGGAACTCTGAGAGAAATAATATAAATAGCACAACCAGTGGTGCTGGTCATCATATTTCAGATTCACAAGAAACAGTTCTAGAGGTAATTCATGCGATGATTCTTGTGTGCCATGAATACAGAAATTTTAACCCTGGGCCTGTGAGAGTTTGCTTCAGGACTTGTATTTAATTAATGCAGTGACACAGAGCATGCTGAGATCTTCTTGCCTTTCTACAGAGAATTCTCATACATATTAATGCAGAAATAAGTCAATGCAAGCCAGAATAATTATTGTCATTCATCGGCCTATAATCCTATTAATTTATGAAGTCTAGCAATTATAACTCTGGTACTTGCAATATTATTGAATAATGCCTATTGATGGTTATCTCTCTATAATGTCACTTCAAACGTTGCATTTGAGAAATATGGAGCTTTGTAAAGCATGCGGTGTACCGTACATCGACGCAGTGACTGGAAGTAATGCAACTAATCGGTTGCAGTCGATCTACGCATTCGCCGTACATTGACACTTCGGCAAGTGGTTGGTTGCTTAGTGCCATCATCCACAATTTCTTGTGAACACTTTACTGACTACATTTATCATCTGATTGTTTTATAATTGATATATGTTGTTTTAGTGAGTTGAAGAAGTCTGTTTCATTTTAATAATTTCCATTAAGTACTTCTAGTTGTTTCCAGTTGCAACTGTTGATATATGCCATGCTTTAGATTCAGTAAGTTTGTAGATTAGATAGCAATGTTTTAATTCCATGCAAAGACTGGACATGGTTGGTTTTAATAAACTAATAACAGTGTTGCTACTTTAAATTTATCTGTGTAATTTCTTCCGTTTTTCTTGACTCTGAAATATTTTTTATGCTAAATAATGTGACTTTGTAGACTTCCAAACAAGTTTCACAGTAATTTAAAACCAGTCATTTGACAATGATTCATTTTTTGAGATCATCCCAAATTGTTGTTGATGGTATTACATTGTTAATTACCATCCTTGATATATGGGGATAAACCTGTTAGAAGTAACAAGAATATGGAACTGATTTGTTTTATTTGAAATCAGAGATGTTAAAATGTTTGTAGTTCATGCTGAGAGAATAGATATCCAGAAGTTATAGATTGTCTATTTCTATATATAGAAGTTTCCGATTTGTGACAAGACAGTAACAGATCGGGTCGCAGATCGTCAGTCATCAGCAAACTGATATGGTTGAAATAAAATAATTTATTAACATCATAAGCTCTTTTTCAGTTATGTTCAATTATTCAGGGCTTTTGTTTTCTTGATTAGAGGGGGTTGGATGGCCGAATGGTTAGCACGCGCGTGCTGTATCAAAGGGTCTGTCATTGAGTCAATTGACAGGGTTTCAATTCCCCGATTGTTAAGGAGTAGGGTCGCCAGTCCAACCTTGTGGGTTTTCTCCGGGTCCTCCGGGCCGGTTCCCTCCCACAGCTAAAGGCCCCTACGCGCAAGCGAATTATTGAAATAAAATTGAACCATGTGTTATTCCTGAAATGACCTAGTTTGTGTCGAGTGGACATTAAACCCCATTTCTCTCTCTCTCTGTTTTATGGATTAGAACCCCTGTGCTTAGGAAACTGGACCAACTACTAGAATGTCCAGGTTCTGAATCTGTTTGTATTTTGATTAATAATTCCTTGGTTTTAGTTCACCCCCACAAATGTCAACCTGTTTAACCTCCAGTCAGATTTATTGCTTAATTACTGAATAATTATAAAATTATCTGTAACCCAAACAGTTTTATTCAAGTCACCTTGCATAGTATGCTAGAATATATACTGACAATTTCTATCGCATATATAGTTAAACATTAATAGTCCATTTTGAAATTCCTACACTAGAATAAGGACCAATTAATTCTGACATCACTAGCTGAAAGTGGATTAACTATAAATTCTGGCCTGGCAGCTGACCTTTTAAAAGTAGTAAGTTGTAAAAATATGGTAGATGAGTTTTGCCATTATTCTATAAAAACAGTAAATCTCCCTGATCATGGTCAATACTGTCTGTATTAAAGGAGAGGTCCCATTTCATCAATGTGCTTGTTTTGAGTTACACAGTGTTTATACAGGCCCAAGATCATTACTATCGAGAAGCTTGTCTCCAAATCCACTTGACTATAGGATGTTGGTATTTAGGAGTTACATTAAAGGTTCCTAGAGTCTTCCGCATAGTTTATAAGCCAGTGTTATTCTAGGATTGCACCTTTAAGGTTTAAAAATAAGAAAGAAAAATAACTTTTTTAAATCATACATCTAGTCATTGAGTGGGAGTTGGAATGTCATTTAAATATGAATTTACTGTGTGCATAGTAACTAGAAAGTTCTTTCTTTCGTAGCTCATTGTACAGTAGACTGTGCAGACAATTAGATGAAAATGTTACTCGTTTTGTACTTTTGTTGAACTTTGTTTATAGCTATAGGCACTATTATGAATAGAAGATAAAACATGCTGCAAAAATTGTTTTAAAATTAGGATGTTAGTTTCTAGTGTAAAGAAATAAAATTGGTCAGACTGCTTTACATCCCCTTTTTCCTGAATAATTCTTAGTTTGTCTTGAGTTGGCTTATAGCTGGAGGCTCTAAAATATAAGTAGAAGACAACTATGGTTGTTGAACTATTTCAGAAAGAGGATGGTACAATGCACTTGATCATTAAGATGCACAGTGATCATTATCTGTAACCTAACTGTCTGGAAATAGTTAATGCTGCGATATTTCTAGCTCAAATGGCCTAATTGAAATCTTCATTGTTCGTAAAACTGATTTAGAGCGAGTTTATTTGACCTTTATATGGTTATTTATGTATATAAGGTATTCTGTGTGTGTAAGATCAAAGAAGACCCGACTTTCCTTACTTAAAAACAACAGGAAGTAGTCCCTGCATAATTTTACCTTGCGACAATTCATCATTGGTTATTGCTAATTATACTTTGTTTGAATCTTGAATTCAATTTGCTATTATTATTATCCTTCTCGTGACTACATGTAATTCAGGTAATTTGCATGCACTCCGACTCGTCTCTTTTAAGATCAAAGTTACACATATTAAAGCGAGTTTAACACCCACACAATGCAGGTTCTTTAAAATGGATTATAATTATCAGAGAAAATTAACCCCGGGTGCTAAATAGATGATGCTTCCCCTTGTCCGGTAGTGTCGTGGATCTAAACTTGTGACCAGATTGATAAGAGAATCAAGTTCTGCAGTAAACAAGGCAACCTCTCTTGATCACCCAAGCCTCCATTTCATAATAAAGAGGGTCTTAAGAAATAAATAGAGGAATTGGAATGAAATGGGATTTTAAAATACCATCATCACATTATCTGCTACATTGGACAGAACAATTTTTATAGTTTAGTGGCAGGGATTCCATCTGCCATTCAGGTCTCTTTGAAACAAAACAGCCAGAATTGGGTTGCTAATAGTCTTCAACTTCAGAAAGAATTATCAATTTGTTGTGTATTATAGTGTATTCTGATTAATATTTTTATGATTGATAAAAAAAATAACCAAAACAAAAAGGTACACTTTTCCATATTTAATTCACATACAGCTTAAAGTTCAGGTTTATTCGACAATCTGATAGTAAAATGTCTGTGATAAGAATAGTCCATGATATCTATAAAAATTGTTCATCGTTTTTATGAGTAGGTATTTTAGATTTAAATCGATAAACCTGTTTGATTTCGTTCAAGATAATGTATCGTATTGAGTTGATCTGGTGTGTTAATTCAGTTAGTTATGGGGGCAATTCAATACGTTTAGATTTTGTTCTGAAAGACAATGTGCTAATTTTAGTTTAATTTACACAGCTTTATCTTTTGTTGTTGCAACATCTCTTGTTTGTAACCAAATTTGGATATGTCAACATATTGCTGAACTATGAATATTTCAAACAATAAAGGCCCATTTCTTCTGTAACCATGACAACAAATAAAGTCCTGATAAGCCAGGTTGCCCACTAACCGTATAGTAACATTTAGTTTTATGTGTGGAATTTTTTTTTTAGCAAAGATAGATTGTCATCTTACAAAACAAATGAACACATAAAACTGTCAATAGACTCAGAGGATTTCACATATAATCAGATTTCTATTGAGGTATGGAAAACTTGTACACTTTTCACACACAGTGAATCTTTATATCTTTTGTGTTATATGCAGTATCTTATATAGTGTGAAAGGATCCATTGGCTAAAGCGTGACAGTGATCTATTATTATGCAAGGTCATCTGGGGTCTGTTTCACCAAATTTTAACTAAGATAAAATCCAAATTTTAGTAATTTGATTGGATAATATTAAATTGATTTTAGTGCTTAGCCAATCAAAATTGAAACATCTACTAAAATTTGGATTTTATCTTTAGTTAAAATTTTTTGAAACAGGACCCTGAAGTGTTTGTTTCTATCTTTTATGTTATATGCGGTATCTATTATAGTGTGAAAGGATCCATTGGCTTAAGCATGACAGTGATCTATTATTATGCAAGGTCATCGGGAGTGTTTGTTTATTGTTACTTCCTAGATATTTAAAATGGCTGTTAAATATGCTAATTACTGGAATGAAATTAAATTAGCATGAATTGGCATTCTAAATATAAAGAAGTATTTTTATCTCTTTATACCGGTGATTGGGCTGAAAATAAGTTGATCTATGATACAATATATAATGGCCGGTGAATTGTTTTATTTTAATCTGCTTATTCAAACATCAAACAGCTGTAGGGGAGAGTAAGCCATGGGGCACAGTAAGCCAGGCTTTGTAATTTTTAACTGTTTTGGGAAAATTCAATTGTGACATCACTGGGGAATTCCCCTATACGGCCCCCATTTGTCCTCCTAAATTCAATAAATTCACGTAAGCTGATTAATATTTATCGGCCATTAACTGTTTTTCTGACGCAAAACTGAATTTTTGGCGGACTGGTTAAACTGCTTGGCTACTTCAGATTTTGTAAGAGTCCACAAACTTGAAATCACAGGTGAAGGAGATAGTATTTGACTCTCATTAGAAATATTTTGTTTCATAATACTATCACATGTCTTCCTGCCATTTTCGATTTTCTGACATGGTTGATGACGGGGCACATTTCAGAGGGGCACACTGAGCATAAGCATTTCGAGTTTAGCTAAATCTCATCTGTCCATTTTAGACAGAATCTGGATATTTGAGCTGTTTTTACGGAAATATTGGTCCTAGGTTACGAATCCTTGCTGACTTACAAGTCATAGGAGTTTTTCACATAAAAGATATTTTTTCTCCAGTTAAAGAATTTTTTATTCAATGTTGAGCTGTTTTTTTTAAATTTTCAGCAGCATATCTGTGTTCAAGTCTTAAAACAATTTCATATTTTGAACTAAAAGTTTACTTTTTACACTTCTTATGAGTTTCGGTGTGTTTACTATACATTTTTTAAAAAAAACCATACTTGATGGCCAACTGTGTCCCATAGTGTGACCAAGTGTACCCCACATACGGGGCACATTGGGTCCAAAAAAATTTTGGTTTTACAATTTAACTTCTTAACAGCACTGTTAAATCGAACATATGACTGGCTTCAACTGAGTGCATAGTTTGATTCTCTGTAGGATTTCACTTCAGGTCAATCCACTAAAAAGAGAAATCATGCCCACTGTGCCCCGCTCTCCCATAGCTGAAAGAAAATCAACCAACTAAAGGAATTCACCCAGGCTTGTAATTTAGTTTAATCATAATCAATAAAAATAATATTTCATTTTAAAGACCAAAAAGGCTGTTTCTATCTAATAAATATCATTACAATGGTATGGACAGCACCATGTTCCGGGCCAACCATAATTATTAACCAGTCAAAACTAAGATTAATAGTTACGTTGACAAACTGCTGACGTCAGTGTGCACTAGCTTTACAGATGACATGCCTAAATGTGCAGCATTATTGGGTGTTTAAATTGGGTGTTTGGATGGCCTCTTACAACTCAAAGCAACTAGGTTCCAGTTAGTTGATGCCAGTTGACAATGTTTATCTTTCTGCCAATCTCTACAATTACCTGCACCTAGTTGTGGTTGACCTGGGCACTTTTACAACTGGGGGGGGGGGGGGTCAATTCATTTCCATGGTAACAGCATAACATGATTAGTAACATATGTGTTGTGTGAATGTGTAAATAGGCAAAAAGGATGGATATCCTCTTTTCAGATGTCGCTGTTGTAAAAGTAACATGGGCACTTTTACAAATGGGGGGAGGGGTCAATTCATTTCCATGGTAACAGCATAACATGATTAGTAACATAACATATGTGTTGTGTGAATGTGTAAATAGGCAAAAAGGATGGATATCCTCTTTTCAGATGTCACTGTCACATGTTCATTGTAGTTGCTATCAGTTTCTAGTTAAGGTAAGGATTGATTTCAGTTGCTCTCAGAAACCCTCAGTTTCTGATTTGTTTGACATATACACGCTTACATACTGTTTGAAATCTGTGGAAAATTGACATAAGGCTTGCTTAGAATTTCCTGCCTTGATGTACATAGTGGATCACTGTTCTAATCCCTTGATTACCTTCAAATCTATTGTTTCAGAAAATTAAATGACCACTTATTTATTCCTGAATATTTCATTTATACACAGCCTCTAATTGTCATTTGAATCATTTTAATCCTTTTTAAACTACAATATTGTGAAAATTGAATCTCTTAAAAGGAATATCAGCCCAAAAAAGGTTGAGTTCTATTCAGGATTAACATAGAAAAACATGCATAGAGATAATATTCAATTATTAACGGGATATGGTCAAATCTTTTGATGGGCCTCTTTGTAATCCGATTGAATCCAAGCAGAGAGATTGTCTAGCATTAATATTTTGATTGCGTTTTCTTGATTAAAATGCGTACAATTTAGTGTAGATTAAGTCATGAAAAGTTGCATATTGTCAGAAAAGTGCTAATGACGATTAGTGGCTTTAAGATGTTAAACAGGCATTATTCAAGAGCTAAATCTGCCTATTGCAGGTCTTTCTTTATGCCATAAATGTTATATAAATTAATTACGACTTTGTTTATTATCGTAACAATGGTAGCAATGACAATGAAGGCTGCAGTGTTATTGTAAAGATGATTTCTTGGCTCAGGGTGAAGTAATTTGACTGAAATTTCCAACATATTCCCTTTTCATTTAACTATTATAGCGAGAACTGTCAGCTTTCTATCTAATCTTTCATAATGCCTCTTTAAATTTGTATTGTGAATAAGATGCAGTTGAGTGATTTTCATATCCAGGTCTGCCCTACTAGCTCATTGACACCACCTAGCAAGATGGCACCATTCCTATTCACATCAGGTAGTTAACATGGGTTAATAAAAGTTTTATTCGATTCTTCATGTTTGTATAATGAATGAAATCAATAGTGTGCCCGTGTGGTATACAACATTCATGGTTCTAGTGTATTGACTTTCAGACGACCTTATAACAACAGGGTTATGTTTCTGTATGTTGACAGCATTTATGGTTCCTGGTGTTGACTTAAAAATTAGTAAGGAATCTATGGTCAATTTGATAAAAAGGAACATTAAAAAGTAAGTCATTTTGCTTGCACTTTTCAGAACACCATTATGATCAAGAGTCAGGTTTTTGGAAAGGCTTGATGTAATCAAGAAGATGCAAAAAAAGTGATGGTTGCTTTTTCTAAGGAATAGAAATTTCCAAGAATAACAATATGTGTTTTTTTGCAGACCTGATCAACATCTGAATACATGAAGATTCTTCAAAATTATTGTCTAAAATATTGGTTACTTGTTAACAAATCATTTGTGCCAACTTTTGGGAATTCTAACTATTTCAATAAAATATGATTCTCAGTGTAGATCTAATTGGATTCTGATTACAACATGAGAATTGTAAATTTAAGCCTGTATATATCAGTTTGTACATAATCAGCCCAATTCCATTTTGTGTTTATCAATTACTGAAATTAAGAGCATTTGTGCATGAAGCTAATGTAAAAGTGTAAGTTATTGCTCTGAACATTGTTTCCTATTAGTAAAGTTTACAAACTGTATCAAATAGTTGTGTTCAGCAAATCACCCAATGGAAAATTGAAACCTGGCTCTGTTAAAGAGTTACTTATAATTAACGTCCATAAAAAACACATTATATCAGTGTACATATTGGTATGCTCGTGAAAGAAGCCTTGATAATTGGAAATTGTAGGTAGAAACAACTGTCCTAGTAAACTTGAGGGGTGTCTAGTGGTTTAATGCATGCATGTAAAATCACAAGTGGCCTGGTTATGATTCCCTGCTTCAATGTGACAAGGAGTATGCCTGTTCTAACTCAAGGATTTTCTCCGTGTCCTCCAGTTTCCTCCCACTGCTATAGACCCCTGCATGTAAGCAAATTATTAAAATAAAATTTAACCATATGTTAGTCATGAAATGACCCAGTGGCTGTTAGACCCCATTCCTCTCTCTCCCTAGTTAACTTCCCACATAGCTATAGAAATGAGAATTACCATATTTACTGGATTAGGATTCGATCTGCTCTACACTCATTCATCATTAAATCAAGAAATGGATAATGTATTTTATTGTACAAACTTTAGTAATGATGATCAAGGCTAGGTCCAAAATTCAATTGCTAAATTCTCGGTTCAGAGTGGATCAATTTGACTGAAATTTTCAGCAAACTTCCTTTACATTATCTAGTTTTTAACTATTATAGTGATAACTGTTAGCTCTTTATCTAATCTCCCATAGTGTATCTTTAATTAACTTCATTATAGATTTTTATTGGGTTTTTTCACTCCAAATTATATAGATATTAATTAATTGTAAAATAAATAATGACAAATTATTGTTGACCACAAGGACTGTTTTAATGTTCTAATATGATACAAGAATATGATCAATAAATCCAATATAGTTATGGTAGAGGAGATTTTGTTTGATTAATATTAGTAATAATTCTATGGTTAGATTATCTACTATTGATCAATATCTACCATAGTTCTTATTCATACAGAATGAAATTAATGATGGTTTGAGACCTATGTGTAGCACCAACAGGACAAATGTAGTGTGCTATAGGAGAGATTTGGCCCTGACATCAGCGTTTCTGTCTGCTATTCATCAAATTCCTATTGTCAAGGGTTCTTTTATGTGCATGCCAATATGTAAACAGAACTTGGTTGGATTTTTTTGTCCCATCTGAAGGAGTAGACACCTTTTCTTGCTAGGCCCTGACAAGTGGAATCCATGCTGGAAATCCTGAACTGATCAATCCCAATGGCAGTGATGGTCAACTATTGTTTCTATTGCTTTCATACCACACCTTGTTTTTCTCTTAAGATTGTTAACTGGCGCCAGAACAATGTTTCATTTCTATCCACAAACATTTAACTCAAAATGTCATCTTACCAACATTTTTTGTTTCAATGGAAGTCCATGATTTTGTTAAATTTAAAGAAGTTAAATTATTGTTGGTTATTTGGTGCATTGAGATTTAAAATGCATTTTAAAAAATCATTTTAAGTTAAAAACAATAGCTGTATCACAATAAAACCACTGATTTTATTAGAGGGATTTTGAATCCATTGCAAACTACAATATTGCAAAAGTTGAATTTCTAAAACAAAAAAAGAAATGAAAGAAAGAAAGTCATATTTCAAGAATAGGTTTTCATATTTGAATGTTGAAACTGTAAAATGCCTTCTGGCAAATTTTTTGACGTGTGGTTTGGTAGAAGAATTAAAGTATCCTCTATAAATTTTATAGTTTATTAATGCCAATGGCAGTTAAACCAAAGCTCTCATTTCAGTCATAACTGCCTATCTGGACTGATTGGCAGTGAAACTGACTGGGTGGAAAACTTGCATGTCAACTCTTACATACATTGAAATTAGAATTTTAAAGAATTTAACCTTAAAAAACAATCAATAGAATTTATTTTGTATACATATATATGTGTAATATATTTAAGAAAATGGTAATAATTCTATAAAATTTCTTATTCTTAGAAAAAAATAAATCTTGCTAGTCCAAGGTAGACAAAATACGTTGAAATCTTTCTGACTTGCAAAATTTGGAAGTGAAAGTTGTGGGTTGAGAGTCTGTTTGAGGTATAGACTCATGGGTTACATCCAATCAATATTGTTAATTATACACTGGAGCACTAAAGATGCCAGAATGTGTGATATATATTTCTTGCTCAATTATTGATTATAGTTGGTGAATAGATGCTTGATGACCAGAACAAATATTGATAGTACATTTGGATGATATAGTGGATCAGTGAGTATGATTATAGTGTCTCAATGAGAAATGGTTCTGCAACATTTTTAAACCTGGTATCCCCCTTGTTACTTGTGCAGAACTAAAAAAAAGTGTCTATTCCTTCGGATAGTACGAATAACCAAGGTTCATCCTTATTTATAATATGAACCTAGTGGAACTTGATGAAGAGTACCGGTAGGCGGTGTGTGCTTATCATCATTAGCCCAGTTAGTGCAGAAAGGATTCATTTTGTTCCCGCTCAGCTGTAGAGCTCAAGTGAAAGTATATATTAAATTTTTTAAAAATTCCTTAAAACGGAATCTGGCTATATAGCATGGCAGGGTTGAGCTATCGTAGTTGATGGCAGGGCTACCTACACCATTACTGAGAAGTCCCTGGTTTTAAGGTAATACATACACAGATCCTACAATGATGCTGTTGATGTCAGTAGTTTCCCATGATTTAGCTTTATATCATGTGATATGTTGAATATTTGGGATTTATCTCATTGTTATTTGGAAAACAAAGACAGTTATTTTAGAAATGCAAAGATCTTAAATAAAGGTTGAATATACCCTCAGTACCCTAAGTATGTGTCGCTAAAATAGGTTCTAGAATGAGTATAGGTATGTCCAACACTATAAAAATTCCATCAGCATCCTTCCAGGTTTGCTTTTATAATGATCTGTTTGATTTGGAAATAAGATGAAATTTAATGTTTTGTATTGATCAGCTTTGTAGCTGGGTATCTGTCTACATTAAAAGAAATTTTAATCCACAGATAAAATTTTGTCCCCTCCTGACCCCAATGGGTATCACCAAATTTGAGGAAAAAATCTGTTAAAATCTGTCACATGTGATCAGACCAGGTCCTCCTTGTTAGTGAGCCAGCACCACACCACATTCACTGAAAATCAACAGAAACTAGCTCAACTGATATCGTGATCAAACCCAAGTTTGTGGGGCAGTGCCATGCTACACTCACTGAATATCCCAAGAAATTAGCTCGGCTGACACCGTGATCGAACCTGAAACATACCTGTTAGTGCAGCAGCGGCACGCCACATTCCCTGAACCACCATCCAAACAACCAGTGCTTTGTCCTTGGCAGGCGATCAGTTCTGCAGCACTGACAAGGGGAATACCTGCATGGAAAATCACAAGAAAATATCTCAGCTGACACTGAGATCGAACCTTGTTAGTGAGCCAATCACATAGGATTAATTGTGAGTCAAACTAATTACTAGATGATTATAAACTGATGAATAATTAGCAGTCAAATCTAGCTCAGTCAGCTCTTGTTAAACCTTGTCCTAAAGTAATCACTATATGTAAATCTATTCGACAACTTGAATCAGACAATCAGCAGTGACCGACTTTCCGACTTTATTTAGCACAGTTTTATTTTTATTGAAATCCTCAGCGGTCTAGAACTAAATAAAATTCAACAACGCTAGTCTAGAATTTGTCAAGTTATTTCTCACATATTTTGTCTGGTAGTTAAATTCCGATTAGCTATCTGGAAAACCTCAGGGCAAATTCAAATTCAATCGATCATTAGTAATTGAGGGTTGGTTACGTGTAATATTTATTGGAAACTGAAGCAGCAAGTAGCTCTCAGTTGCTATCTATTACTCTGCTACTGGACTGAAAATATCTGAAACATAATGATAAGAAAATGATATGCTTTTAATGGTTCAGATAAATGAGATATCATTTATATAGGACCAAACATGATTTAAGGAAGGGGGGCTATACGACACAGAGGATAACAGATGAGATCTGTGATCACATGGAGAAATGATCTGTCATAGGGTTGTGAGGTGGTCTAATGTGTGCACCTTAGAACATAAGGTCTGTCATTGAGTCAAGTGACATGGTTTTGATCCCACAATTGTATGTGACAAGGAGTATCATTGCGTGCCTAATCCTTGTAGATTTTTGGCACATTTTCGACATTTCCTTCCACTGCTACAGAACCCTACCATATGTTAGTCCCGATATGACCTGGTGTCTAGTCCTGAAATGACCTAGTTTGTATTGAGTGGACTCTCTCCCTCTCTCTCTCTCTCTCCCTCTCCTGAAATTGAAAGAAAGTCATGGGATGATCCTCTAGAGCTGGATGAAGGACGTTCAAATTACTGCTTACTAGTCTTGGCATTTGGAAAATGCCTGCCTAATCCTTGCAGATTTTTGGTGCATTTTCCGGTTTCACTGCTACAGAACCCTACCATATATATCCCGCTCTCTCTCTCTCTCTCTCTCTCTCCTGAAATTGAAAAAAGTCATGGTATGATTCTCTAGAGCTGGATGAAAGATGTTAAAATTACTGCTTACTAGTCTTTTGGCATTTGGAAAATGTTAGTCTAGTTTCACAAATTGAGCTGGATGTTAAATATGTATACCACAACTCTGAAAATTGCACACAACTAGGTTTTTTTTTCCACATTTATGTTATCATTAATGTCAGAAAATTGTCTTCCCAAGTAGAAAAGAGATTCTTCCAGACAAAGTCGACATCACTAATAGATTTAATCATGATATAGATTACAACTTATAGTCATGCAATGTTTATGTATTAAATATACTATGTCTGGCTACACAAGTACGATTACACTGATTCTTTTAAATATACATTGATATTCTTAAGCGCTGTTTACGCGATACAATCAATCCATGCAAACGTCGGATGCAACTGTTGCATCCGACCAACTGATCAGACAAATGGACAGCTTATTGCATGGATAGGATCAGTTCTATTCTCATCCGACCAACTCATGCAATAGCCAATCAAAGTGCGTTATATTAGACAACGTCTACGCCTTATGACGTCATATCTGACTTGGCAACCAGAATTTCTGATTAAAGATGTCTTCTTCTGTCGCTTCGAGTACTTTGATGTCCTCTAAAATTGATCTAAACCCATCCTGGACTGAATTAGAAAATCTAATATCTCTGTATAGGAAGCAAGGTCTTTGTTGAACCCGCAGCATCAACACTAACACGAAGACGTGGATGAGAAGTGTCGCCTTACTGCCATTTTATTCAGTTACTAAGAAGGAATAAATTAATGTTGCCTTACTGCCATTTTATTCAGTTACTAAGAAGGAATAAATTAATGTTGCCATACAATGAATCGAACCATTGTATCGTGTAAACGGTCGTCCAATATGTTGCATCCGACAGTTGTATGGATTGGTTGTATCGTGTAAACGCCGCTTTAAGGTGATGAATATGTATGTACTGGATATCAGGTGTTTTTGTTTGCATCTGTTACGCCTTAATCTTGCTTGATCCACAGTAATTCTTCAGTGAGTATGATGTCACTGGCTCACTAACTAGGAGGTCCTGCATTCAATCTTAGGTTTGGCAGAGAAAGTTCCAAAGAATTTTCAAGCCTTGTTCACCATTGTTAGGACAGAGAGCCAAGGAAGGAACAGTATACCAGTAGTCATGAAAAAGAGCCCTTGATGGTTGGAATTTAATCCTCATTGCATTTCTTTATCAACACTGGATTCCTCAAACAGTATTTTAACCTAGAATTTCTGGCCGAGAATCCCAGCACCAACACAGTTACCGCTTCTAGTTCTAATTGTATGACATGAATTAGTTTTTATAGTTTGATATACTAAACAGCCTATTGCCAGTCGTTCTTTAGGCCTTATTAATAAGACTTTTATTAACTTATCAAGGCCATAATCAACTCTAGATGCCATCGTTAGCATGGAATATTTAGTGGGTGGATTTGAATATGTTTTGTGATGGATGATTTAATATAAGAATGGTTAATTAAGACTTTGTATATTATCGTACCAACGGTAGTAATGATGATCGAGGCTAACCTAAAATTGAATCGCTAATATCTCGGTTCAGAGTGAAGCAAATTTTCAGTATATTCTGATTTCATTTAACTATTATAGCGAGAACTGTCAGCTCTTTATCTAATTTTACCTAATGCCCCTTTAAGTCAACTAAATGTGATATCAATGGAAACTAATGTAAACATCAAATGGTTATATCTTTAGATAGATATAACTGTTGAATCAAGCTTCTTAGATAATCACTTGGGTTTGACTTTTGTCTTTTTTCTAAATATGATATTTTAAATTTATTTAGATTTATCACTGACCGTCAGAATAAAAGTTTGTAGTGGCATGTCTTTTTAACTATCTTTATTGACATGGCTGAGGACTACAACAAACATTCAATTTTATGCCATTGCATTGATAATGTGCATAATGATACGATGAATTTCAGTCTTAAATGTAAAGAATTTTTATAATCTTCAGGTATAAGACCATTAATTTCAAGTTGAAAATAATAATTATCAAAAATATTGACATAGCGTTTCTTGCTGAAAATTTCAAATTACCTCCAGAACATAAAAGTTCACCTATAAAACAAATGTGTTGCCATATCCGGAATACTGTTTTCTTTAGGTTAGAATCATTGCAGAAAATTTGACATTTATGATTTTAGATAATTAGAACCATTTCCCCTATTTGCATCAGAAATTAGCTTTCAAATGACTTGATGAAAAAAAATGTCTTCTGGAGTAATCTTTTTTGTCCAGTTTGTCAAGAGACTAGATGACGCTAATGACTTCAAGAAGAAAGTCCCACATGGGTAAATTAAAGTTTTGTTAAAGTGTTTGTAGCGTGATAAGAATAAGCAAAGTTCTCTCAAAGCAATTTGCCACGGATGTAATCAATTTGGTTTCTTCCTTGACAAGACCTGGAGAACGTGGTTGAAATTATTATATTGTTTCTGGCAGGGAGCGAGTTAGTGTATGACAAGACAGCTAATATCAAATAATAATAGCACCAACCAGTATGTTTTTATATAATGTCCATTTATAAATTCAGCATGGAATTCAAGCATACAAATTTAAATTCTGTCATTATCTGTAAATATATTTAGTAATCTTATTAAATCAGATAGCTTAGAAATGTATGTTCCACTTTATTCAGCTGGAATTATTGTGATACCATCTTCAGCACAAATTATTCTGAAACCATCTTTGGAATTATTCTGAACCCATCTTCAGCTTGAATTATTCTTCAGACATTCAGGAACAATAGAGATGGCTGCTTGAAATCAGTAGAAAATAATGGGAATTTTTTTGTAACCCTAGTTTACATTAGTATTTATGTGCCTTTATATATTGATGTTAGAATTTGATTTTTTTTAGAAAGGATTTAGAAAACAAATATTTCTATACACACGGTTGAGCTCTATACAACTGCTTTTGTTAATTTTTTTGACTGGTTTTGATCTGATGATCTGTTGATAGTGTGTTGTGACAAATTTCTTGCTAAAGATATTAAATTAACAGCTGTATTGTTTAACTTGATGTTTAAGAATAGAAGTTATTTATGTAATTGGTTTTTGATAAATCAATAGACTGTAATAGGATTATCAAGTAGACGACTGACCAAATAATCCAATTACAGTCCGTTTCCTTCCCTGTCTTCTACATCACACAATGTGGTAGAGGACATTAATCTCTACTTCCGTTACCATTTCTGCACTCCAGGGTGTTGACGTAGAGTCTTGTAGAAACCTGTTGTTACATTCAACTTTAGAAGACTGGCTGTGGATTTTATGGAACAGTTGATGTAAACAGAGAGTGGGGAGGGTTTGGAGAGAGTAGGGGTGGGGTTGGCAAGAGTAGGGGAGTGGTTGAAGAGATTAGGGGAGGGGTTGGTGAGAGCGGGGAGGGGTTGGAGAGAGAGTGGAGGAAGTGGGGTGGGGTTGGCGAGAGTGGAAAGGAACCTAAGGTTACATTCAACTTTTATATTTAGAAAATTGGCTGTGGATTTTTAGGAAAAGTTGATGTGCACAGAGAGTGGGGAAGCTTTGTCGAGAGTAAGGAGGGGTTGGAGACAAAAGGGAGGGGTTGGTGAGAGTGGAGAGGAATCTATTGTTACATTCAACTTTTCAGTTAGAAAATTGGCTGTGGATTTTACGTGCCACATTTGGACCAGTTGATGTGTTCCCAGACATCACATTGTGTATTATGTAAATCAAGATATATGTGATAGTCACACACCCTTCCTAGTTATTGTCCCCCGCCTTTCGAAGAAAGCAGGGGACTATTAAAATGGGTTCGTCCGTCTGTCTGTCTGTCCGTCTGTCTGTCCGTCCGTCCGTCTGTCTGTCCGTCACACTTTTTGGGACACAATAACTCTCTTCCTAATTGAGCTAGAATGTTCAAACTTGGTGTATGTGTTTATTAGGTCAATGCCTTGATGGAGTTCGAAGATGAGCATTTTCCGCTTAGGGTAAGCAGAGATAAGCAATTTGATTGGTTGATGCTTTGGGACACGATAACTCTCTTCCTAATTGGGCTAGAATGTTCAAACTTGGTGTATGTGTTGATTAGGTCAATGCCTTGATGGAGTTCGAAGATGAGCATTTTCCGCTTAGGGTAAGCAGAGATAAGCAATTTGATTGGTTGATGCTTTGGGACACGATAACTTTTAATTGAGCTAGAATGTTCAAACTTGGTGTATGTGTTTATTAGGTCAATGCCTTGATGGAGTTCGAAGATGAGCATTTTCCGCCTAGGGTAAGCAGAGATAAGCAATTTGATTGGTTGATACTTTGGGGCACGATGACTCTCTTCCTAATTGAGCTAGAATGTTCAAACTTGGTGTATGTGTTGATTAGGTCAATGCCTTGATGGAGTTCGAAGATGAGCATTTTCCGCTTAGGGTAAGCAGAGATAAGCAATTTGATTGGTTGATGCTTTGGGACACGATAACTTTAGTTCTAATTAAGTGAGATTGATGAAACTTGGTGTATAGTTTCATTACAGTAATACCTTGACTAAGTTTGATAATGAGCATTTTCTGCTCAGGGTAAGCAGAGCGATACGCAATTTGATTGGTCGAGACTTTGGAAAACAATAACTCTCCTACTTTGATTGTTAGACTATAAGTAAAGATATACTGTTTGATTGTTCAATACTTTGTAAAAGATAATTTGTGATAAATTTATATGTGTCCTCTAATTATTTTCCTATTTCGGCGGGGGACATCAGCCTCACTGTTGGCTTGTTTTCATTTGCTGCCCTCTCCTCCCTATTTTCTCCACTTCTTTCCCACTCTCGCCAATCCGTCCCCCTCGGTCTTCAACCCCTCGCCACTATCTGTTCACCTAATTAGGCCATTAGTTACCCAATAAATTGAAGTGATAATAGATTATAATTGATGGTGGAAGATGTTGTAATCATTCTGACAATAAATTGAAAGTGTATACTGTAGCAGTATTAAGACACATATTGCGATGGTCTAATAGTGTAATTAAGAAGTTGTCTACATCAATATTAAATCAATACCCCACTTGAATAGGGAATTACTAACTTGTATAGTATTTACCAGCTGGAATTCTCACTTGTTCTTATTGATTACGCATTACGGTCTCAACTACCTACATAAAAAAAACATAAGTTTCTTGTGATTTCAGGAAAGATTTCAATATAAACTGAAAATTGGATACTAAATTATTCCGTCATAATCCCTTGATTATAATATTTATTTTTTTTTTGTTTGGTGAATTTTATCATGAAAAAAATAAATGTTTTCTGGTTTACGTATAGAATTCAACATAAACAGAGAATGGTTCCTTTATAATACAACGATTATTTTCTTTTTCTTTTGTGATGAAGAATTCCATGATTAATTTATTTCTTCTTTTTTTTATAATAAAAAGATTTCTAAAACTAGATGAATTTTATCAAGAAATTTGTAGACAATAAAAGAACAAGAAAGTATGTTGATGTAATAATCAATTACATTCTGCACGTCAGCTTTCAGTCAGGTGCTTGATGAAATGGAATGATCAGTGATGATCACTTGTAAATCAGTCATCTTGTTCCGTTGAAACACATTTCCTTTATTCGTTTGGGAAGCAGGAAGTCTTCTCTCATTAATTCAAGTAAATCAAAACTGACAAATCTCTTATATACTCATATTTCTTTGTGTTTCCATTCTATACCAAGATACCATATTCCAAGCACTAAAGAGAACAAACAAAAGCACAGATGGTGTACAGTGGCATGTATTAATGGCTATAGGAAGAAGAAACATATATCTAGCAATTTATGTATTGAACATAATATTAATATATACACCTAAGAATAAAAGATAAAGTCATTTGGGCTTACTAAAAAAATGAATAAATGGCCAGCCACATCACTTTTTATGATGTCATGCTTAATTTCTGATTTGATCAGATCAGAATTGATCAGAGTGTATCAGTTTGATAGCATGCTCAATTCACCTTGAGTTGGAACTCAAATCCGTAAACAAGTCAAGGCCATTGGTCAATAACAGAACTAGGACAATTTGTTAATTGATAAATATTAAAGTTATTCTAAAAGTGGTAATAGGCTGATTGAAAATAGGGTAAGATTTATAATGACATACTTCTAGCCCCCCCCCCAAAATGACATACATCTATCCCCAGAATTGGTGGTAATGAAACATTTCTTACCAAAACGATATTTTTAACTGAGACAGAAAGGTATCTATTTGGTCACGATGGCCACCTTTTCAGCATCTTTGTACAGTATATTATACTGACCAAAAATATAAAAAAGATAGCCATATAATAAAGCATGCATCTATTTTTTGTTTATGCTCTATTCATTATTTAGTTTAAAATAGTTTTAGGTGTGTAGTCTTTGGAGTGCACTTTAGATCATAAGGTCTATTACTCTAACATGTCCTAGACTAATCACCACCAGCTGTAGGATCGCCTGGCTGATCTGATGGCTTTAATGCTCGGTTCTATTACGGTTCCTAAACCAAAAGAATAAAACAAACACAAGGTTAAAAGTTAATCAATTTTATTGCATAGAAACAAATTAATTTATACTGCAATAAATAAAAGAAGCAACAAATTAATCTTGGAAATGTTACACGTGAATTAATTATAAAATAATTATTTGTCAAGACAAGTGCTTATTTCTTTCTGTGTTAAATATGGCATGGATCTCTACCACACTTTGACCATCCCATTGTAATGCTTACCAGGATAAAACTTCCCTCTATGTAATGGGGATTTTTATATACCAAATGAAAAAAGCTGGGATTTACTTACCAAATGATAAAATGCAAATTTTTCCCACAAAATGACGATAGTGGGGATTTTCCCCTAAAAAATGACAAAAGTAGGGTTTTACCCACCTAATGATAATATGGGGATTTTTCCCCCAAAATGACAAAAGTTGGGATTTTACCCACATATGATAATTCAGCTTAACTTCAGGTTTATTTTACCTGCAAAAGAAATTACTTTATTATAATATTCCAATGTTCTTGAAGCTCTACAGGCCTATTGGAGTAAATTCTCTTTTAGGGTAAATATACCCAAGATCAAACAATGCTAAGACTAGTCAAAAAATTCACTTCTTTGTGAATTTGATATGATAAATTGAAACAAAATCTCCTCTTCACCGAAGTTGGCTGAAACCAAAAATGGCTAAACAAGAAATCCCTGAAGAAATGGAATTAGATCAAAAAGGCTTTCAAAAGATCAAATCATAACTTCGTAATTATTATATTTATTATTCATTATCAGTCTGTGATTTTCATAGGTTCATAACAGTTCTCACTATTACGATTTGTGCTACGATAGAAATTGTGGTTTCAGTTGTGGTGTAGTCGTGATGATCCTATGAGGTTTTATCATATATTGAGGTCAGTTGTGGCAATTGTGTTGATTGTATAAAAACGTATTCGAACGTATATCTGCATGTAGCAGATCACAAAACTTTGGAATCCTGCAATTAAGGATAATATTAATAACAATGTCTAGCTGTGATTGTGCTTGAAATAAAACATACTATGTATTGGTGATGAATTGGGTGTTATAGTGGTTTACCAGTAAAATTTCAATGACTATATAATGTCAAAACGGCATAAGGATATTGAAAAAAGTCTTTTGTTATTAGAAGTACAATGCTCTACATATGTGTCCAAGGTCGGAAATCACTACAATGTTTACTATATTATGAAATAAGAGTCTTTGATAGAACTACTTCACACGAGCTGAAGATGTGATCAGAAAGGTTAACGAAAGAAATTACCATAATCAATAAATTGGTGCTAGCAACCTCATTTCTTGGACACTTCTGATTAGGTTTAAATATTCTGAATGCTGACCTCGAGTAGTATAGTAATATCTGACAGCACTACCGACAAACAATTCCATTATAATTCTTCCTTTAAGCTACAATTCTATTAATTTGATTTACAAAACCTTTACACTGTCCTAGCAAGAAAAATATGGACCAATTTAATGAAATGGATTTTGGTCATTTAAAGTCTAACATACAGTTTATTTTATTTGTTAGGGAGAAGAATTTTGCCTGGACAGCAGTTGAATACCAACTGTTGTAGGTTTGTTTTATGAATATGTATTATAAAGTCCATGCCTACACTGATACAGGGGGGTTAGATGGTCGAATGGTTAGCACATGCACGCTGTATCATAAGGTCTGTCATTGAGTCAACGGGGGTGGTTTCGATTCCCCGGTTGATACATGACCATGACATATTTCAGTTTTAAACATGTATCCATTAAATAGAACAATGAAATACTCTATATTCTAATGCTTGGCACCATTCTTAAAGTACGGGTGCTCAGAATTCTGTAACATGAACCAGTTTCTTCACGATAAACCAATGTTTCCTTGGCATCAACTATAAACAGCCAATCAATATGTGAAAGTGATATTTGATTACAAGCAAGTAATTAGATTCCTTTAGGTGTGACGTGTCCACAAGTCATGTCTCTGTGATATCATCTACCACTAACGAGCCATCTGTTCGCCTCTTTGCATTCTTGTAAGACTATTTTCATGGTGTTTTGTCTTTAAGATCATAATAAATTTAATGTTTCATAACGAACTTATGTACTTGTTGTCAACAAATTAATAGATGCTCTCAATGGGGATTTTACTTATACATGGATTACTGTGAATTATTAATGATTATATGGTAAATAAAACCATGGAATTGTCTAAGAGCAACAGATGTAGTTATAAAGAGTCGTCTTAACAAATCTTCTACTACACGCTCTATATAAGGATTAGGAGGTATTAAATGAAGCTAAGAACAAAAGTTTTAGATTAAGAGGATTGCCTTTGAGAAAAATATCTAGAATCAAACCATACAAAAGGAATACACAGATATTTCTACAGATTAGATCTAAATCGGTAAGTTCATTAATATTTCTTGTCTGGCCTGGTATCTGTGTTGGCTTTTGTGTGTTTTATTAAGGATGTATAACATATTGTCTGTCTATGATAAAGTCATATACGTTGGAATAATAGAATTAATTTGTTTCCCCAGCAATTGTTATTCAATGTCTGTGTTGAACAAAACAATACTTGAACTTATTGAGGTTTCCTGTAATAAAAAGGCAAAAAAGGTGGCCGTGCTAGGACAAAATGTCAATTTAATTTTTACTTTGATTTAATGAAAAAGCTATTCATGCACATCTTGTTTTGGCGCCAGATTCATTCAACAAATTTGTGGACTGACTGCGTTTGCAATGAAAATTTAATTATCGTACAAGGAAATAAAAACATTGAGGTAGTCCATGTGTTAGTTTGGGAGCATGGTGGCTCAGTGAGTAGAATGTTGGCCCACTAACCTGGAAGTTCCATGCTCGATCCCTGCATTGGCCTAGAAAGTTTATCAGGATTTTCCAGCGTGGTTCCCCCTTGTCACCGGTGTAGGACGGAGGGCCTGGCAAGGGACAACGTATAGTCATTCGGATGGCCCAAAAAACTGAGGTCCTGTTGCACATTGGCAAGAACCCTGGGCAGTTGGAATTCGAAATGGGCTATTGTGAAGACAGGCACAATGTATGGCATATACACGTCTTCAATAGCCCAGTCGGAGCAGAATAGTAGGATATTAAACCCCATTTCATTTCATTTCCATGTGTTAGTTTAATAATGTAGCTCAATAGCAATACTTCAGGTTTAGTTCAGTACAATAATAATATAGTGGCCCAGTGGGTAGACATACTAGTTTACTAACCAGGAAGTTGAGGATTCAAACCTGGTGTTGGCCGTGTGTTTTCCCCTGTAATACAGTGTAGAAAGAAAGGGATTGACAAGAAACAGTTTCTTGTTGTTTGGATGGTATGAAAAATGTGTACACGTTGCCATGCAATGTTAAAGAACCCTTGACAGGTGGAATTTGAAATAAGAGTAGGCCATAACGCCACTGTCGAGAAAAAGTTCCGTGAGTACATACTGCATTGCATATGCCATTCTTCATTAGCCCGGTTGGTGCAGAAAAGTAGGATGTTAAACCCCATTTCATTTCATGTGTGTATCATTGGCAGAGTTTATATTCATATTTTGTAGCTTTAAATATTTAGTGACATCTTTGTTAAGACCATAATGTGCTGTGAAAGCGCAAGCATTTCCTCTGCCAGTTTTGTTGGGAAATGATTTAATAAGAGTTTTTAGAAAAAAAAGCGGTCTGCTTTATTATTGAGATGAAATATTTACTTAGTTCACTATGTCTATCCATCAATAACTTTGTGTTTGTTTTATTCCTAATAAATTGTGTTTTATAAGGTTATGTTTGCCCATTGCCAACAATTTGATTAAAATAATGTTGTCATCTTTCAAAGGTATTTATACCGATTCCAAAAGTACACACACATGTAATTGTATTAATATGGATATTGATAGAATACATATTTAAAGATTAAATAAAGATGCATTGTGTATTATTTAGATAAAGAGCTAGGGGGCCTGATGCTCAAAAAGACCTATTGCTTACTAGTGTAGTATTCTATAGAATTCTGTAGAGCACTCTAGGGAATGGGGGGGGGGGGACCTATACCATTTTCTGTAGGGATTAATTTCTATAGTATTCTACTTAATTTGGGAGGAGAGAGGGGGGGGGGGTCTAGGAATATTCTACAGTTTCTGTTGTGCAAATCCTATGATTGTTCCTACAGGTTTATGCTAAAATTTCTATAGGAAAATACTATAGTACTCTATAGGTTTTTTTTTTTTATAGTGTTTTCTGTAGTAAATTCTACAGTTATCTCTTTGTCAAGTTTTGTGAACAGACTGCACAGTTGTCCCTTCTTCTTCCATTTCTTGTCAATACCAACTTCCATGAAGTTGTTACACATTACGGGGGTTGGATGTCCGAATTGTTAGCACGTGCACGCTGTATGATAAGGTCTGTCATTGAGTCAACTGGTGTGGTTTCGATTCCACAGTTGTACTTGACAAGGAGTAGGGTCGCCTGTCCAACCTCATGGGTTTTCTCTGGGTCCTCTGGTTTCCTCCCACTGCTAAAGACCCCTATGCGGAGGCTATTATTGAAATAAAATTGAACCATGTGTTAGTCCCGAAATGACCTAGTTTTTGTCTAGTGGACAATAAACCCCATATCTTTCTCTGTAGCTGTCTCTCTGTGTTATACATTAACATTGAATTTATAAATTTAAAAATCAGCCAATGACCAAATAGTCTTGTCTTGGATTAACTTTAATCAGTCCATTAGCTAACAGATAATGAAATTGACTTTCCAGCAACAGAAATTAAATGGACTGTTAACAAACGACACGTTAGCAAGATAACGATCCATTAGAGTTTAATGAATCATTAAAATAACTGTATTTTGAGCAACCGGCCCCTTGTCATTCTTGATATAATAGTTTAAAAAAAAGATACTAAAAAATGAATATATAGAAAGGTTAGCTCAAATTACTTTATTCCCAAGGGTGTTTGAAGTTTTGACAGAATTGTCTTAATTGTCAGGTACCATTGATATTGCTACAATAATAAACAAAGTCTTAATTATCCATTTTAGTGTTAAATCGTTAAAAGACACATGTGTTCTAATCCATTCAATATCATGGCCATCACGGTTTGGTTGAGGTGTGGGGGGTACCTGTTATAACTTCAATAGTTAGGTTCAATCAGCTGATCTGAGTACAATTTGTATTAAAGATACCTGATCAAGAATAGATCCAGGAGCTGAGGTGCTGAATAGTGGTATCAAATACTTGACCCATTAGGGTATTTAATAAAATGATGGTTTTACGAAAAAAAAAACAGACACAGTTCCATGATTTTATACAGTTTCTCAAATTTCAGTGCATGATTGATCTTTCCTTTCCCAAAATCTACAAATGCTTTGTTTTGATGTCACAATGAAACACTTTGAGTTTACATTCACTTTAGAAACCTTGCTTTAATTGTATATATATATGTGTAAACAAAGAAGTACTTGTACTTTATCTGCTTTAATATATATATATTTTATATATATACCTGTGTGACATGTACAGTGATATCGCAGGTATATTGATGATATACTGGTTAAAGATTGTAATACTTGACTACACATACATAGAAATATAAATATTTTATTTTCTAAAGAAAGATGAGAGATTGTATGTTATATTATTAAACCATAGAAATACTTTGATGAGTTGTTATAACAACTAGCCATTGGGCTCATCTGCGAGGTCTAGGATGTTGTGTTGGTGAGTTAAGATAATGTCTCTGTCTTGGATATTTAGATTAGTTATGGTGCTTTGGGTCAATGTTTTATTTGTTAACATTGGTTATATACATCTTTCTGCACAAATCTGGCTAATGAAGACTGGATTACATTGTGCAGTGAACTATAAGGGAGAGTTTGGATTTGGGCCCACTATTATTTCAATTTCTCACTGTAGTCATCTTAAGGGGATCATCCATGTGTTGTATGCTCCAGCATCACCTTGCCTGCATCACCAAGACCTAGGCTGGAGCCAGTGTCAAACTCACTGAGTCACAACAACTAAAATGTATCCGATGACTTAATGAAATGCTGTCTTTACAAGATGATTGGGTTATTACTCAACAGTCTCTTCAAGTCTTGATATTTTTTTTATGACCATGAATATAGACAGCCTAATTATCTCTTTTAAGTATATAAATAAGCTTATTTTATAACCTGTTTAAGCCAACTGTAATAACATGCTAATTGTCTAAGTGCAAATTACATAAAGTATGACAAACTGTTCTGTATTCCCAAATGTAATAATTATATAAGCGTTGAACGATCATAACATGTAAGTGATAAGTGTGAGAATCGATAATAGTTTAATAGTTATTACCGGTAATATCATTTTACTTCTACTAAAATCATGATATAAATATGTAAAATATTAATTTGTTTAACAGCTCAGGTAAACTGATTCTAGAAGATAGGATCAATATATAAAGACTATGCTTTTATTTAACTTGTATATCTATACCAGAAGCCATGGTGGCTCAGAGAGTAAGATGCTGATTTGCTAGCCTGGAGGTCTCGAGTTCTCTTCTGTGTTGGTTAAGAAAGTTCCTCTGAATTTTCTGGGCGGTTTCTCCTTGTTAGTGGTGCTGCAGGACAGCTGTCTAGTTGTTCAGATTGAACAAAAATTGTCCTGTGTAAACATTGACGTGCATATAATGGATCCTTGACAGTTGGAATTCGATATAAGAGTAGGCCGCATTCTGGGCAAAATTTCCCTTATAGCACCCTGCATGGTGTATGCCCGTCTTCATTAACCCAGTCATTGCAGAAATGTAGAACATTAAACCCCATTTCATTTCATTTCATATTTGTTAAATATAAACAACATGTAACCATCACCATCATTCTTGTGTTAGTCATTCATTTTTCATGTATATTATCAAACATAATTATGGTACACTAGCAGGATACCCGGCTTCGCTCGGGGGTCACAACTCCGAAACCGGAAGTGGTAGTATAACGCCACCTGGCCTATGTTACTCCCCGGTCCGAGCTACCCCTATACCCCAAATTTCAGACTCGGGGCAGACCTAGTGTAGCCGCCAACCCCGAACAGACAGACAAATAACAGTCACAAATATTAGTATAGATAAAAGATATGAAAACAAAAGACATAATTTTTCAGATGATGTTTGATGTTGCTATTATTATTAAAATTGGAATCCTTCATAAGCTTCGCTTACATAAAAATGATAGTAGCTTAAAGGTTGTTTAGATCTGGTTAGATTCCAAAAGGTGTTGATGTGCTATAAAACTTAATTTAAATGTTTTCTTGTATATTTCAGAAGTGAAAGTCTGTATTTAAATTTATAATTCTGCCATCTAGAGAAAATGGCTAGTTTCATAGCTAAACAGATGGTAGGAGACCAGCTCAAGTCTGTAAAAGGTAAGCTCATTACTGTACAGATTATAACTGATGGCACTTCCCACGGATTAAACATTTCCTTGTACATTTAAATCAAGAGTTTATCATGATAGTTTATTCTTGTAGATTTTTTGACTAGGAATGGGGTCCAAATAATGCTCCTGTTTTTCTTGAGGGAGACCCTCTTAGAAAAAAGCCTAACGCTTTGCCTTTTTAAGTATGATAATCAACTTGAAACTTGGCATGCTTGTTCCTTTGATAGTTGTGAATCGATTGATGGATTTCAATTTTTGTGACATCATATGGACTCCCATTCATATTATTAACTATTAAAAACACTTTGTATCATGCATGCAGATATTTAATTCAAAGTGGCAAGAGTTATAAGATTTCAAACTTGAAGCTGAGAAATTGTCTGTAAACCGTGCAAAGTATGTGAATTAGACCCAAGGAAACTGAATTATATTTTCTGTAGGTGCTATGGGAGATAAGGAAGATGAAGAGAAACCAGAGGGAGAGGAGGGAGAAGATCCAGAAATCACTGCGGCTAGATTAGAAGCAGAAGAAAAAAGAAAAGAAAAACACAGAAAAATGGAAGAAGAAAGAGAAGAAATGAGACAAAGTATTAGAGATAAGGTATGTCGGGGTAAAAGTAATTCTCATGCATTTGGATTATAAAGGGTTTTTTTTATAGTTTGTGTGGTTAGATTGGAACCTTAGTATCAAATCTGCTCATAAAACAGAGTTCGTATTTAAATCTAAAAGTAATATTTTCATTTAGAAAGTACCGTTTCTGAGTTGATTGTTTTGAGGTGCATCAATAGTTTTGTGGTTTTAAGGAAGTTTGGGATGTAAAACCGACTCAGGTGGCAGAGTTGTCATGATGACCAAACCTTTGCCAAGAACCTAAATGAATTCTTGCAGCTGTCATTGACTAGTCTACAGGATTTTTTCTGGTATTTAATAACAATATCTGAAATAGTCTATCATTGAGATATTATGCTTCATTGATTGCATTCTTATGATGGCAGTGTATGCTTACTGATATTACTTAAACAGCTTTGGTAATTTTGACATACATTCCACTAAGAAAGTTAATATTTTCCTCATATTGGCCAGATCTCGAATCTGTGGAATCAATTTTCTTACATAAAGTGTTTTTTTTTTTTCTTTTTACTAAAATTGCTATAAAAGAAAATGAAATAAAAATGAATTATTAAATTACAGCAAATGTCATTATATAATAAAATATCATGTCTTTCATGATTCTTGTATTAACCCAGAATTATTGTGCGCTTTCTCTTTATCCACACACAAATCCTATAATTCTGATAAGGCGAATTTGTTTATTGTCACCAGATGCTTTAACTTAAGAGCATTTGAATGATTCTCTTGAGAAATCTTATTAACTTATTATCTTGCTGAACATTCTTACATCACTCTTGTAAGTATGTATGTACTCTGGTGAATTACGTTTAGGAATGAACAGAATATTGCTTGAATCTACTTGAAGTCAAATCAGTAAAAATCACCAGATTCCATTTTCGTGTCGAGTAAATTCAATTACTAAATGGAATGGAGTGGGAGAGTAAAAAAAATATGCTGTCAGAATATATAAAGATATTGGTTTATAAAAATATAATTACATTATTTGCATGCTTGCATAGGAATTTATGGGAAGAGTTTAAATTTCCTATGGGAAATATTGTTTGGGAAATTAATTTATTTTATGGAGCCTTGGTTACAGTTCCAATTATATCTAAACAAAACTTTAAAATATAGAATTGCAAATGAGTTGACGAATAAGGATGTTTTTCTAGTATTACAATTTAAGGTGAATAAAAACCTTAAGCCTCTTAGAAAAAAAATATGGTTGAATGCAATTGACAGAATGTTTCTCAATATATCTTGATAGGATATTTCAGTGCAAAAATAAAAAGAGGGCAACAGAAATTGTATGTTATGCGAACTTGTATAGAAATAACAAGGTTTAGACTAAGTTAAAGTAGGGTTATATTTTTTATGAATAGTTCAATTACCTATATGTGAATAGAAAACTCGCTAAACACTTTCTATCATCAACTCTTAATAGAAAACCAAGAGATTCTCCTTGTAATTGAGACAGAGCGTAGCCACAATATTGATTTGTATCATGGAAGGGAATTGGGGATGAATATGTTCTAATTTGATGTACATGTCCTGTTTTCAATCCATTAATCTTTAACGCTAACCACCAGTGACAGACTAGACTACCATTACGGCATTGTTACATGTTGCTATGTTTATTCTCTTAAAACCATAGGCAGGGTTAAGAGACATTATTCTGTCTGATTTATTTTCCAACATTATTCTTGGTTAAGATGTGAATTATTGTCCTAGAACTAAGGTCATGTATTTTTGAAATGCAAGATTCACAGAAAGCAATCCAATAACAGGAAATTAATTGGCTTTGAATGTGACTGAGGAACTGGAAAGTAAAAGCACAAAACCTTTTACCTCTGTACACCAATATACATACCAATTGCAAGCTAAAGCAAAAAAGCTATTTACCTCTCTGTGCTCCAAGATACCCAGGGCCCATGAGACGAAAGGACAGTTAGGACACTTGTCCAAGGGCCCAGGGCATAGAGTGGTCCAGAGGTATGCCGAGTAATGTTTTTTTTAAAAAATTAGTTGGTATAATACTAATAAATTTTAATAATATTGTACATTTGTAGAGTACCAATAAATTGTTGAATTAAAAACTATAAACCAGCTGCCCGGGCTTTCACTTTGCATCAGGATACTTTTAATACCAAATGATACATTTCAATCAATTAACAATGCTTGATTTTTCTGGCTAAAAATCTTATAGTGAAAACATCTATAATTTTGGATGACAGAGGTTTTTTAGATTCTAAATTTACCTGGTAAACTTTTCCAATCACCCAATAAACTATAATAATGAGTGTTTCAGATCCTAAGGTGTGTCATTGAGTCTAAGTGATGCGGTTTCAATCCCAAGCTAACCTTGTGGGTTTTCTCTTATTTCCTCCAAATGCTAAAGACCCCTTAGCGCAAGCAATTATTGAAATAGACATGTATAATGTTAGTCCCAAAATGACCTAGTTTTTTTGTTGAGTAGACATAAAACTCTATTCTCTCTCTCTAAGATAAAAAAGTGTTGATGTTTCCTCAAGCAGAATGTAGACATGTTGTTAAGTTTATGGTCGCATAATCACAATTAATATAGAACCATTTTCAATCAATGTGCTAAATTATCTGGAAATTTGATAACAATAATATCAATGTGTATAGATTCTTTCTTTAGTTCTGTTTTAGCTTAACAAGATTTGTTCTCTTATTGAGTTGTGTTGCTTTCTATCTCAAACACCAGTAGTTTCAATTGGAAGTTTATTTGATTAAAAAGAACCAATAACACACATCATTGCTTTATGACATGATGAATGTAAATTCTAGGTTCTTGAAACAAAATTATGCTAAAATAGAAACTGATTGACACCCCCCCCCCCCCAAAAAAAAACCCCCAGAGCAATACTCAGAATATGTTTTAAATGTTTTTGGCTGTGTTCAAGATTATTAGTAAATTACTTTTAATTTAAACCTAATGAACAGAGTTGCCGTGTTTTGGTAAGGTTCATTATTTATGCCTAGATTAGTCATTCTGCACATTTGAAAGAAATAGATGCTTTTAACTGGAAGGAATTTTTCTGATATTCAAAATGAACTTTACTCGCAATGTTTATCTAAAAATTAACTGTTAGGATTTTTGATATTTCCAAAATTTCAGGATACATAAGGGAAATTGTGGTTTAAAAATTGCAAATATTGGAAACTATAGCCACTGAATAATTTATCTACAAATTCATACAAGTATATTTGTGGAAATAGAAGCTTTTCATGCATGCTCTTCAATTAAAAATTTTAAAAAAGGAATAAATAAATTGGTGGGGGGGGGGGGGGGGTAGCAATGGTAAATGGTTTGATTTTGTTTCTTTATTATCTAATTTTGCCATATTTTAGAATAGAAAATATAAAGTGTAAAAAATTTTTAGTGCACTTTAAATGCCACTACATCTTATTTTATCAATTTTTTTATAGCTGTCACATTGAAGAGATATGGACATGTACTTTCTTAATGACAGTAAACAGGATAATCGTATAGTCAACTTGAAAATAAGTTTCCTTATGCTGTGTATTTAAAAAAAAATAATCATAAAATCTGGCAAGTACTGTGGTGATAAACGTTTTTAGGTGGATTTTTTTTCTGAGCTGAAAAGTTTCCAGATAAACTGTGTTAATTTTCCCCTGAGCCGTGAAACTCAAACAATTCCTCATTCTCCAGAAAATCTGGATTAATACTTTGCTTTTAAGTAGCTGGTAAATAAATGGTTTATTATAATCAAGAGGATAATCTTGAAGAGGCTGATTATAAACAGACTTAATAAGATAAATTGGAATTACAGTTATTAACTGTCCAGCTGCTTCACATGTAGCAATGTTTAATTCCATTGAAATAAATATACAAGAGAAGTGATTACATTTCAAAGTGTTTTTGGGTTTTTTGGGGTGGTTTTTTTTTTAAAATTTGGATTTGAATGAACTTTATCTTGAAAATTAAAATATAAAAACGTGTTTATATATTTTATAGTTATATATTTTAGAAGTTAAATGACCAGAGGATTTATTTTTATACACCCAGATGTTCATGTAGATGTGTATTGCTATCACCATGTTCGTTCGTCCATCTGTCCTCTACATTTCTTGTCAGTCAGTACAATAGTTGAGTAGATGGTCTAGTTTTTATCAGATTTTTATTAAACTTTCAGAAAACCTTTTTCTTTTCGGCAAAATCAGATAAATATATTTAGCATTGATCACCTTTCTTGCCAGTTACTTTTAAAAAATTCTTTTCAGTGCAATAGAGGCCACAATTTTGATCACAATTTTCTGAAACTTTCAGCAAATTGTATATTATAATATCTATTTGGCAAAATCGGATTAATATGGCATTTTTTTTGCCGAAACTGTCCACACAGTGCTTGGCAGTAACATAGAGACCAGAGTTTTCATCAAATTTTTTTGCACCCAAACATCTATTCTACGCCACAAAAGCATCCGAATAGAATAAAATACTCTTTAGTGGGAGTATTTTTGTTCCTTTTAATATGTAACCCTTCTGCTTGAAATATTTGAGACAAAATAATCATTAATTTGTTTTGTCTTCGCATCTTGAAATTGTAGAGCAAGAGACAAAGCACTATGATCCAAAGAGTTAGATTTATTTGAAAATCTTGTAAACCCTGTTAATTTGGTCTGTAAAAATAATTTACCCCCTGATGTTTTCAAATTCAATAAATAATCTAACATAAAGACAAGGTGTTAGATCCCTACTGAGTTTTCCGAGAAACCAATCAATGTTAATAAGTACGAGATCTATTGATCTTCTGCGAGAATTGAACTTTTTAAATTACTTTCTGCCAAGAACGTCTATTTTCATTCATGAAATAAATCAACAGCTTCAAAACTATTGAAGGACTGAACTTTAATCTATATTATTGACTTGTTTATCTTACCAATTATTAAACAAGATTGAAATCCTGACAATAAACAATTTTAACCACAAGACAAAATGGAACCAAAAGGCCTTTTTGGGAGGGGGAGGGGGAAGTGTCATTACTTTGAATAGTAATATAATTTTAAGTCATGTGGTGTTCAAGAAAATTATATGTTTGCATTCACAATGTTGCTAGTATTTGTGGTACACTAGAACCAGTCTCAGCTTGGATTACTAATCTTCCAAACAGAATTCATTGAAATTTAAAGAAGATCCCCTGACAGTTCAAGATCGAAATAAGAGTAGGCTATATTGCCACTGTCTGGGCAAAATGTCTCTCATTGCAAAATGCCTTAGTCCAGTTGTTAAAGAAACATTTATTAAAATAGTAGTTTTTTAAGTGCAATTTGCTTCAATTTCAGTATGGTTTGAAGAAGAAAGTAAAAGAAGAAGAAGAACCTTTAGCTGACCCTGGTCGAGTTGGTCGAAAGAAGAAGACACCTGCTGAACTCGCAGCAGAACAAAATGCTGAGGAGGAAGATGAGGATGAGTTTGCAAGTAAATTTTCTTCTCTTTGTTGTTGTATGAATTTTGTTTGATCGACAACAAGGTTTAGTATTAGATTACCTCTTAACTAGTTAATTATATTAAATAAGTGAGTGATAAAACTAAGTGACACTCGATTTATTAAAATTGGATTATGTACGTGTGTATATATACCAGAACTAAAGAGATATCACTGTTCATGTGCTTGTGAGTTGTTCCAGTCAAGACAAGAATTGTGGATTTGTTTCAAATCATTTTTGTGTGGAGAATAGTGATAACGATTGTTGGTGGTCGGAAATCTTTTCATCTCTCATTTCTGTTTGTAATGATTGATCGATTCCATCTCAGTTCAGAATCAGATCTTCATATTTTGCTAGCCTAGCAAGACATTACAAACACAGTGGAAGGCCATCAACATTAATTTCAAATGGAGTTTCTTGGACTTAATTTCCTCTCAGAGGCTCTATTCCTTACTTTTAATTTTCTTTTGTAATTAAATGGTTTCCTATTGGTTAAATGAAGCCATTCAGTAAAACCGCCTGGAAACCAACATAACAAAATGTAGTATTCTGGAGGTTAGGATGTTCAAATAGATAAATATTGAACTTTTGTAAATATTCTCTAGACATTAGATATCTGTGTATTTATAATAGGTAGATTTTATTTCTTATCTAATCTGACATCAAATATTCCTCTAGTTTTAAATCTATTTTATTGTATGCATATTAAACAAAATTGATCAGATTTTAGGGCATTTATTAGAAATATCTGACATAGGTAGCTATATTATTCTTAATGCTAGATAGTACATGCATATATTTGATAGTATTAGTAAATAAAAATTTCAGCATTTTTGCCAACACGTGCAATTTTTCTCTTTGCTCATCTTTTAAGTGCTTTGAATTAAATTAAATATAATATTAACAGAAATTATTTTCTGATTTGTACAAAGTAATAATTTGTCTTAATTTTTTGTATCATTGATTTTATTTGATCATTTTATCATCAATGCCATAAACAAAACCAACATCATTTAGGCCTCATGCATAGTAAATATTGGGAGTGGGGGGAATTCTCCAAAAAACAGTAATCAGAGGAAAATTCTCAAAAAAAACTCCAGTAATCGGGAAACATTAACCAACTGTTAAAAAACCTCAATTGCACAGAGGAGCAGTATCAGATGTTCTAGAAGATTAAACATACCCCGCCTCATGAATGAAACCTGTCATTACTTACATCCCAATGGCTCGCTCATGGAGTCATGGCAATAGACTGAAAATAGATCTGACCCATTGGTTAACTTACACAGCATATTTTGAGCTGAATCATAAAAATCCTGGACATGATGAAATACAATCCATTTCAGAAGGATGTCAAATGTAATGTTTAATAAAACAGATGATAACTATTTTGTTAAACTTTCTGGGCATTGTATTAATATTATGTGTAGAATTATCATCGACCATCATTAAAAGCAAAAATTTACCATTATATATAATCATATATACTATTGTTAGTTTGGCCAATTTTTATTTGCTTGTTATTGTTACTTCTCTTTTTTGTTATTATATTTATTTTACAGTTTATTGTCCTTAATATTATTTATTTATATGTTTATGTTATTTATCCCTCACATTAAAGCAGACAATGTGGCAATATATGTTTAATGTAGTATTTCATATTTTCAAAATTAAAAGATCACTATGTTTTCTTACAGTGTTGTCCATGGAGGCCAAAATTCAAAAAATTCTATAAATTAAATCCTACACAGTAATGTATTTACCCAGTGAAGTTCTTTTTGCCCGTCAGGCTAGTTTTAGCTAGTACCTTGTGCAGAAATTCACCCTTAGCTCATGCCATCAAAATATTTGGTTAAGATCCTATAAATGAAGCTGAACTTACTCCAGACGGATTCTCATCCCATACTGCAGGGGGTTTATGTAGTTTAAAACTTCGCACGATCAAACTTTGTGGCTCATGTTTTTCCTCCTTGTCATTGATGTGGTAATTTCCAATCAAGGACACAGCTTTCATGATGATGGATTTATCACTCAATAATGAATTTCAAAGGCGATATATATATATATATATATATATATGTACTAAAATAAACAAAATCTTCATGCAGATATCATTTCAATTTGTCTTTTTGGATTAGTCACTTTGTCTTGTTTCCTTCTGTTTGGTGATAAATTAACATACTAATCCTTTTGGATACAGTATTAAATGTATTAACACTTGTCAATATTATAAAAAATGTTCAGCAGTGCCTTTGATCTTTTTACTGTTTTGACTTGAGTTATTACATTTAATATATGAAAAGTTTGAGATTCTCCATTTATTAAGGGTAAATAATAAAAAAAAGTTAATTAGCAGGGGATGATATAATAACATGTATCAAATATATTCCATTGTTTTAGTTAATTACATGGTTTCCCCTTGTTGGTGGTGCAGAACGGAATGCCTGACAAGGACAGCTGTCAAGTCATTCGGATGAGACGGAAAACCGAGGTCCTGTGTATACATTGGCGTGTACCTAAAAAAGATCCCTTGGCACTTAGAATTTGATATAAGAGTAGGCCATAGTGCAGCTGCCCGGGAAAAATTTCCCTCATAGCACACTGTATGGCATATGCTCGTCTTCATTAGCCCAGTAGGAGCAGAAAAGTAGGACGTTAAACCCCATTTCATTTCATATAGTTAATTATTCTTTTTTTTTTTAATATTCTTATTTTTTAGTGTTGTTTATTTATGAAGTTTGCATAATATATTAGATTTACATATTAGATTTGTTCATACTGTCTCAAAAATTAGATCAAAAATCCTAACCTTTAAAGGTCTACTGTTAATGATTGTTTATTTTGTAAATAGACATTAACTATAAGTGAAAAACAAGGATTTATATTTTTGTGTAAATTTAATTCAATCATTCTATTAAAGACAAAAAAGTAAAAATGTGATTGGAAATTAATTCAACCTGATAGGTGAAAAAGTGGTCACAAATGATTTTATAAAAATATATTAAAAATAAACAATGAATGGATTAAATATACACAATATATTTATGTTTTACACTTTTGTTGTTTGTCATGGAAAGATAATTCTTATTGTTAAAATCTAGAATTATTGTGAATACAATTTGTATAATAGTATTTACAAGTTATTTCATAGTCTATATTGTTAAATTAAAAAATCCAGAAGCATTTGTGCATGTTTTTCAGTGATATGAATTAAAATGGTTAACAAAAATAATTATTTGTTGATGATATCATTTAAAAATAGTCCAATTTTACTTGTTCTCTTTTACAATATTATTTATTTAATTTTTTTAAAATTCAGAATCATTTGTGCATGTTTTTTAATGATAGGACATGAATCAAGAATCACAAAAAAGGTTAACACAAAATAATTATCATTTAGTCTAATCAAACTTTAACTTAATTTTAAGGCAGCCTTTTGATTGCTTTCAATCTTTCCTTACCCTTTCGGAATGCTTTTTTTTTTTTTGCTATTGGAATGCTTTTTTCTTGGATATGTGTATCATGTATCTGCTTTTTGATGGCCGTCATTTCCCCTGGCATTGTTTGTTGTTTCCTTCTGTTTTCCAGAATTTCCCTCAAATTTAAGCGAGTTGACATCTAAAGTGAGTGAAATGCCTTCTAAATTGGCTCAAGGTGTAAGCGATGTTACGTCAAAGTGTGTACTCCAGTAACTAATTTATCATGTAAGTTGATCCTCCCATCACACATACCTGCTTGTGATGTTGTGTGTACTTGTCATGTAATCTCGTGTACCTGTAGTAATAACATCACTTTATGTGCACGCTTAGCCAAGATTGTCAGGACATACAGTGACAATAGGATTTAGAATCAAGCCTTAGTAAAAAGGGGTTATTTTGCAATCAGTTATACAAAAAATACCTTTCCAAGATTCCATCTTAAATTGAACTTTCAAAAATGTACCATAGTTATTCAGTTATTCATGTATATGATAATATTGAAATGTTCATTTATAATATTTTACTCAATTTCTTCTGGAATATAATAGGATTAAATCAAAATAATTATTGAACATTAAGCTTGTTCCCGCGATGCATAGTCTAGATTTCCACACAACAGGTTAATTCGTCTAGTGGGAAAACAATAATGATATCATGTCTACTCGATTCAAAGAAGACATTACTTGATCCTAAACAAAAATTATTCACTTGTTAATAATGAGTTAGAGACAGACAGAAAGTCATAAAATTGTCATTATCGCTAAGTGATGGTCAAAAGGAACTATTATTTTTGATTTAAACAAACCAATGAAAGATTAAAGATGAAAATGTCACAGATTTTATGATGACACGATCAGAGCATTATCGATGACCAGAGAAACAATTCAAGACTCCATGAATATATTTTTTGCTGCTTTCAATTAATATTTGTTATTGAATAATTGGATGAAAGCAAAAGTAGACTTGTGATTCTAGGTTCTGACGGGTTTATTTCATTTCAAGACTTTTTTTTATTAAGGATATTTGTTGATGCTATTAAATCTCTTTAACATTTGTATCTTGCGATGAAAAATTACAAAGAATTGACCATCTTCATTAGCCCAGTTCGGAGCAGAACAGTAGGACGTTAAACCCCATTTCATTTCATTTCACAAAGAATTGAAAAGTAACATTTTGAGAAAAATTACAACAGTCTAAATTTCTGCACAGTTGGCTCACCTGTTTAGGTAACCCTGTTTTTGTTTTGTTGATTTTTTCACCATCGCAAGTGAATCATAGCAATAATGAATATTATAAAAACAGATTTCATATATCAACTAGTAGAGTATTATAACATGGGGTTCAACCACCTGAGACTTTTAATAGGGAGTCTTTATTAAAAAGTCCCTGTCAATCATTGTTATAAATTAATTAAAAAGACAGTGGTTGATCCCCTTTATGTAGATGTTTTGTCTTGTCAACTATATCACTATACTTGCTGTGAAATTGTTCTAATTAGCTGGGGTAAAGCATTATGCATCAGATTGTATATGTAAATACATTTTGAGTATCATTAGGAATTTTTTTTTTTTTTTTTTTTTTGCTTTTAACAAAATGTTAGCACATTTTCCATTTGGTGGTTTATCCAGTTTTTCAGAAAGAATTGAGAATAACATAATTTAACAGTATATTTGAAGGGGGTAAAACAGTTAGGTCAGTTATTTGGCAGTTTGATTGGTCTGATTGCTGTATATAATAAATATGCTGGAGAGTGGGATGGACAGTTAAATATTATGCATGAAGACACTGGAGCATATATACTTCAAATAATGTATACTAGCGAATGACACGGCCCTGCACAGGTTGAAAGTAGTATACACCGAATTCCAGCCTCGGGACAGTCCTAAGTGTAGCCGCCAACCCTGAACAGACAAACAGACCGACAAACGACAGTCACAAATATTAGTATAGATTTCAATATTTCAGATATACAAAGTAGTATATTGTGATTGACATACAATGTGCATTTCAATTAGACAAGTAGCATATTAAAAACAGTGTGTATTTCAATTAGACAAGTAGCATATTAAAAACAGTGTGTATTTCAAATAGACAAGTAGCATATTAAAAATAGCATTTATTTCAAATAGACAAGTAGCATATTAAAAACGTGTGTATTTCAAATAGACAAGAAGCCTATTAAAAACAGTGTGTATTTCGAATATAAAAGTCGAATATTGCAAACAATGTGTATTTCAAATATATACAGTGTAGCATGGTTCATTTTTATTATACTTACATGTTGTATTGAGCTTAGTTGGGGCATGATTAATTGTTGTGATATAGAAAAACAAAATAACTTGTAGGCCAGTTGAAAACCTAATTCTCTTGTGATATATTTATGTTTCTAATCAGTTAATTAATTTTGTGTTCTTGCATGAATGTATTAATTTTGTCATCTTGCATGAATGTTTAATGTTGTGCTAATATAATATGAGCCAATTTAGAAAGCTGTTAACAAACTGAAATTTATAACTTAATCAAATTCGACATAAATAATTATGTGGTATAATTTAATTATAAATTTTTGTTTTATATAACTTAAAAAATACCTAAAAATCATTCTATTCTAGATGTTTGACTTTGAAACCATTTTGATCATATTTCTTGAGTTGATCATTTTGTTCAATCATGTTTTTTAATTTTTTTTTCTTTCCATTCCCTTCTTTCAGTTTTAGCCTTAGTCTTCTTATGCAATGTGGTAAGCAAGGTACTATATCAGTATTGTTGGTTAATGCTTTCTTAGCATGTGGTTTCAAATGATCAAATATAAACTTAGTATAAAACCACTACTGTTGAATATGTTAATTGAGTTATTAGCAATAAGGATGAGATTAGATAAAGTTTCATGTACATATTATTAATTAGACACTAGAAAAGATGTCAATCTTGGCCGATATGGGCAAGAATCTGAATTCAGTTGCTGTACTTACATTATGTAAATGGAAAGCTTGTTGTAGGCAATGATGTATTGCAGTGATTAAAAGGATGTAATTTTAGAAAGCCAATTGAGAAAAACCTTCTATGTATTCATTAAATCACGCATTACCACTACACTGCATAATTATATGATTGACAACATTAGAAAATTTGTTAATTATACCCTATTCATGATCACATACAACCATTTCTCTGAAAAAATACACATATTACTTCTTTAAAGACTTTTTTGTTTGCACAACATTCATTTTCAAAAACGTCAAATCCAATACACTTAAGTACATAGTTTTTTGGGCATTCAAAATAAATAATATTTTGTCTAAATTCCATGGAGTATGTATGGAAATATGGATGAGGGGAGACAACTCTTTCTAAACAGCAAAAAGGATTCCTGGTACTTTTATTACAGTTGTACATTTCCAAATGATTTTTCAAGCCTGGAAATAAGGCACCTGTCACAGACAATGTCAGGCACAGATTCAGCCTTTGTCAGGCACAAAACCTCTGGCGCATGTCATTTTGTCCGGCACTGATTTGTCTCTTTTATTGATATTATCAATACATGTCCGGCACTAAGTTGAAAATGTTGGGTACTATTTCATTAATGCCTGACATTTTGTCAAGTACATCTAAAACCGTTATTTCCAGGCCTGATTTTATTAGAAATGTAATCTGATATTACTGAAACAAATGGCATCTAATATTGTGTCTATGTATTGTGTCTATAATTGTGTTCATAAGAAAATATTCAACAACAAATAGGTGTTATAAAAATAATATTAAATTTGCATATTATGTTTATAAAATGCTGTTGTACATCTTCAACAAAATGAATAACAAACATTATGTTAAAATGAATATTTAGATCTAGAACTGAATTTTAACAAGACACATTGATTATTTATTTTTGCATATTAAATGTATAAATTTTCCTTACTGACAAGATATGGAATTATTGTAGTTTAAAATTTGTGTTGAATTAACCACTTTCTAACACCGCAGAGACTTTGATTATTAATGCAGCCTGTGGTTATTAAATATTTGGCGTTATGATTAAAATAACATATAAATTTTAAATCTAATAAATTTGAATTGTTTTCAGTTTTATGGCATTGTTTTACTCAGGTATTTTGTTTGTCATTTGTTTAAAATCATATTATTGAATGACTATAGCCCACTGTTGAAATCACTGTCATGTCTTAATGAGGTTATTTAACACCAATGTGGATCCTGTTATTTCCTCCTTGGCACCTCCTAATTCCCCATCCCTGCCATGACTGTCCCATTCCCACCATGCCCTCACGACATGTCAAAAAGTGAACAATGTCACCCTTTCGAAATTCTTAACCATTAATGTCAATTTATTTCAAGATCACTGTTCTATCTATTGTTCATGTAATTCTGCCCATAATAAATGAACTCATTGATGCCCCTAATGCTGACCCTTTTGGCACATCCGCATTTACCGTACCAGTACTTGTACAACTACCAGATTTTCCCCAAATCTCAATGTTCACATCCTGCTTAGTTTAAGTTACCTGTTACATTGCATCTGTTAAAAGAGAAAAAATATACGCACTCTAGGAATAAGTTTATCATCAGCTTTAAAAATGGCTTAATTGATTGTAAATGTGTCACATTATTGAACTAATACTCATCCCTATTTATCCCAGCTGTGTATATTAATATATATAATTGATGTGTTTGTGTATAGGATTAGATATAGTAAGTAATAATATTTAAATATTAAGAAGAGTTTTTGTACATATCTTTAGACTATTTATTCTAAATGATAATAATATATCGATCTGATGAATCTGTGATTTTTGCTATCTTTAATTTACTTCTTCAGTGATGAATTTGTATTTAAGTTGTTGATTTTATTTCATGTGATAATAAATAGTGATATTGAATTCCAAAGACATCTTCTAGTAACATTTGACATGTGATATTTTTGGTATGTTGGGCAGTTTTTAAATTGGAAATTACATAGAAAACAAAAATAAAAATTACTTCAAAATTAGACAACAATTGCAAATAGAATTGGATAAACAATGTAATGTGTCTAGTGATCAATCCCTGACAGATTAGTTGATTCTAGGGAGTGATGCTGGTTCCTCCCATGCATGTATTATTTATCTAAAGTTTACTTTGATTAAACTAGGAAACCAAGTTCCTGATCAAGAAATAGGTCACAAAATGTTATGTAAATTTCTCTTATTCTGGTGTTTTTATGTTTACTCTCAATCAAGACATTCCAGTAAATCATCGTTTTTTTTTTAAATTTGAGGACCTTACTAAAGATTAATAAAACATTCCTGATAGCCCAACAAAGAAAGGTCTCCTTTTTCTATATAACTTGTATTGTGTGTTTTTTTTTGTTTTTTTTGTTCTTCTTTTTATTGATATACTTGACTTATATCGTATCCATGGTGAGGATAAAAATGATGAGATTAGGTTAAAGAGTATTTAGTTAAAGAATGATTGTTTTTACTTATATTACTATATGTATTATGTACAGTGTTAATATTCATCAGTAATTTAAGATCAGTTGTTAAATCATGACATAAAAGTTTTAAAACCGCAGAAAGTGTTGATTTTTTTTTTAGAGACTACTGGATGACCGGTGCTGCATGGGTTGAAAGTAGTGTAACTCTGCAACCGAAAGCGGTAGTCCAATGCCAAATAGCCCATATTACTCCCCGGTCCGACAAACAACAGTCACAAAAATATACTATAGATTTGGCAATGCCAAAGACTGCCTGGACGGTTGTGTCATGCATTCCTGATAATGTTCCAAATGACCAGACACAAACATTTGAGATACCCCTGCTTGTCTACACCCCTAATGGACCAAGTAATAATATTTAATTATACATAAAAGAGCACCAAAAATCAACAAAATTACTATATTTGGTATAAATGGTAAGTCCATATTGCCTAAAATTGCCTCTTCGTTGAGACCCTTGCCTATACATGTTGTGCTTAGCATTTTCTTTGAACATACATGTATAATCCAGTCTATTGAAATGCTTTATTTAGTTTTTTTATGCAAATTTACCTAGATGAATCATTATAACCCATTCCACTAAGATGGATTATTTGAGTCTAATCCTTCACTCCAGTGAGAAGATTTATTTGAGTCTAATCCTCCACTCCTCTAAGATGATTTATTTGAGTCCAATCCACTGAAATGAATTATTTTCCTTCACTCCACTGAGAAGATTTATTGGAGTCTAATCCTCCACTCCACTAAGATGACTTATTTGAGTCAAATCCACTGAAATGAATTATTTTCCATTTCACTGTGATGGATTATTTAAGTCCAACCCACTTGGATGGATTATTTGAGTCCAATCCACTGTGATTGATTATTTGAGTTCAATCCACTGTGATTGATTATTTTAGCCTCATCCACTGAGATGGACCAATTGAGTCCAATCGTTTGAGTTGGTTTATTTGAGTCCAATCTTATTAGATAGATAATAGTCTGAAGAGTAGGTACCGAGGGAAATCCCTTCAAATAAATAATTGTATTGGAAGCGCGCCACCAACCAAATGTTCCGACAGTCCGGCATTATTATTATTATACTATCACCACAACTCACCAACACCCAAAAATAAATCATGTAGTATTTACTGAACACACAACGAATACTGGATTTGTAAAAGACTGTGTCAATATATCAACAGCTTTGTAAAAATACCCCAGCTTTATGTTGCTTTCGTCTCTGTTCATAAAATTACGTCAGTCCTACAGCCAAACCCCAGTTTGAGCCTTGACATGACACTACAGCTAGGATCCAGTAAAGGTTTTTTTGGTAGGTTATATATCTTCAGTATGTGTAGATTCAGAATCTAGATGACGCCACAAGAAATAATGTGATGGCGCAATACGTCAAATTTTGAAATTTTGTGTTTGCCGAATTCATATCTGAACAGCAAAATGTGTTAGGATCAAACGGAACGCCAATATGGTTCTCAAATTCGACAAAATAGTTTAGGAGACCATGGAAGAGAATTAATTATAATATGTAAGAACATTTCTGTATCAAAGAACCTAGAACAAGGCAAAATAGACGTTGATAAAAAAAAAACCAAAAAAAAAACCCTCGAGGGCATGGAAAACGCAAGAAAACAATCCCAACAGAAATGTCTGGCAAATTTTACACTATGCCACTTGAGAGGTACACTCTGTACATTAGATGCAAGTATCAGGAACTCGGACCCTGATTCAGTTGGGTCAAGTTTGTCTCCCTGGGTTCGACATTCTCTATTTCAAATTTTTTTTTATTTGTGGATACTATTTTTCGGAGGAGGTTGGCATGACAGGAGCCCCCGCTCTACTCCTGTGTCGGGGTTGACCCGACCTATCCATTTGTTCCGTACGATATGGACCTGTTTTACTTTTAGTATTATTATATATTTTCCTGTGAAGAAACAAGGCACAGGTTTGAATAATCTAGCATAATGATGGGGCACCATTTGTATAACAATGGGTTTTTTCTCTACGACTACAGACCCATTTTCTTCATTTAAACCTCATTTTGCTTCATTTAAACTTGAGTATTTCCCTTTATGCAAGAGCTAAATCTGCCTATTGCAGATCTTTCTTTAGGCCTGGAATGTTATCTAAATTATTAATTATACATTAATTAACCTATCCAGACCATAATCAACTCTCGATGTCATCGTTAGCCTGTGTTATTTAATGGATTAGGATCCGATTTGCTGCTCAACTTTCATTCATGATTTATTCATTTGGATAATCGAGACTGTGTTTTTTTTTTATCGTAATGATGATCGAGACTAGGCCGAAAATTCAATCGGTAAATTCTCCGTTCAGAGTGGATCAATTTGTCTGAATTTTCATCAAATTTCATTTACATTATCTAGTTTTTAACATTTCAAACCATTGTGTCAAAATTCATAAAGTTTTAGAAATAGGATATATCACGAATATTCAAATTAGCATCACACATATGAAGACGGGCATACATGTAGTGTGCTATCATCGAACTATGGTGCTATAAAGGACTGTTTAAGGGTGGATCCAGAGACCATGACCATCATAAATTGTGGGGTGGGGTGGGGGCCACAAAGCACACGGGTGTTTTCCATAGGAAAATTTTGAAAACTAGAAGCCCGGGAAAGCCATTTCCAATGATCTGAGACGATAATCCGACTGGGTTTGTGCGCCGGGGGGGGGGGGGGGGGGAGGGGCTCACTAGATCCGCCCTTGCAGTTTCCCTAATCAGCGGCGTTTTCACTTATTTTTCGTCGAATTCAAACTTTCAAGGCAAAATGCATGAGACCTGGGTTTCCGCACTATCCGAAGGGAGTGGAGTGCATAATTATACATTTCCTGTAAATGCTAAAATAGCATTCAAATGACAGTGTTGATGAACCAGATCCTGTTTAAAGGTTGTAAGCTAGCCTACATTTGAACAATATAATTTCAAGCCAAGCCCCATTCAAAATCAAAAAGATTCATCTGTCCTTTTTAAGGAGGTCACAGCCAAAAAATGATGATAAAAGAAATTTCTCGATACAAAATTGTCTAAATCAAAGGCGTAACATATCCTTAATTGGAGACACGGTGGCTCAGTGGGTAGGGCAGTGGATCACTGTACAGGAGGTCTCGGGAACACTGCCGGCGAGTAGCGTTTGGGGACGGTTCCCATGGTCCAAAACTAGTTCATACGTTGAATAAATGAATAAATACAAGCATAAACTTTTTTACATTTTAATCTCCTAAATTCTTTTTTTTAAAATTATAATTAGGCCTATCTTATAGATATATGTCTTCATATTAATCAAAACATGCCTAAATAAAAGCCAAGTTGTTGTTATATATTTTGTGCATAATATACTCACTTAATGGGTTTGACAAATAAATCAACAAAGCAATTTGACATGTTGAAAGAGAAACAAGGATCGGTCTAAAAAGTTTCCAGGTATTAAACGGGTATTTTTTTCTGAAAATTGTCGACCAATAAGAATATCTCCTCGACGGCCTCGCTCTACTTAACAAGTATATTTATTATGGGTATTTACACATTAGTAGGTGTGACGTAAGACGGGTTTGTTAGTTCACATAAAAGATGCAAATCTGAGTAATGCAATCATTGTATAATGTGAATATTGGGCGCAATGTGCAAATAGAATAGTTGAAAGTTGAAAGTTAATAGTCACAGAATGGGATCAGTGTTCAACAAATTAAAGTAGTCTAACTGCATCAGTACATATTCACGTAACTAAAATAAAGACCTTACGAATTTCTTATAAAACCTCATCCTTATATTGAACATTAGAAATCTAATATAAGCTTGAAAGAGGGAAATGAAATGGGGTTTAACGCCTTACACTTTGGTTCCAAAGTGTCAATGAAGACGGACATGGCCCACGCATAGCAGTGTGACTAAGTGAGATGTAGCCTCGACAGCGGCACTAGGGCCTATTTTTATTTCAGATTCCAACGTGTACACGGAACCTCGGTTTTCAGTCCCATCAAACGACTAGACACTATTCATTGCCAGATTTCGTCAAGATCGCGAGACGTACATTGAGTTAGAGCACGTGGACGAGATTGTGGATTAGGGTAAGTATTAGGGTCTAATATTTAGACCTAAATTTAACCCATTGCAGGCGTTCCGTCATGCACCACTGACAAAAGGGAAGCAACGTTGACATTTCTAGGAATCTTTCTCGATCAGCACCGGGATCGAACCCGCAATTTCCTTGCTTGGTAACCGGCGCTTCACCATGGGTCCCAGCAAGAAAGCTAATACAAATACTATGCCTATGTAAACTCCATAATAATGATACCCCACCCCATATAAATTCTCTACTAAAGAATAATATTGCGAGATTATTCTTAAATGGTCAGTTATACAAGGTGCTTTATTCTGGGCGGGGCCCCCATTCTCGATACCCAATACCCGCTATTTCTTTATCAGTACCGAATTTATTTGTTTTAAATTGATCAGCATAGTACACGCTTGTTATTTTCCTGCTCCCTATATCTGCTGGTTGAGTGTTTGTTTGCTTTGCATTATTTCCCTTTTTTCCCAGGGAAAACCAGACCTCGTGATGATGAATCATACCCTATGTAGTCATGATTTCAAGTGGAGTTAATTAATACGTATAAGATCAGATAAAATAAGCATATACAGACACTCCATTGCCAATGTGATTACTTCCTCATTGATAACTCGTGACAAATCTAAATCGGGAAAACCCACTCAAATGGTATAATATAGTTTGGCAAATCATTTCTTCCGTTAGAAAAGTCAAAAGTTTCAAGCAGTGTAGATCGGTATTTGGAAAATGGCGTTCGGTTTAAAAGAAATCGGACTTTTCCTCGTCCTTCTATTTGTACCTACTGTGATGTCGGTGGAACTAAAGTCGCCTGAGTCAAGTTTTCCAACAGGCGATTACAGAAACTGTTTGTCTCAACTTGGTAAAAATGTGGACATTTTTGAAGTTCTTCCAATTCATGGATGGGATAATTTACGTAATTTAGAAACCGGTGTCGTCATATTTGCAAATTATTCGAAATGTATGCTAACCGATGATGGAAAATATTTGATTCCGGATGATGTATATCTTATTCCACTAAAGATGAGTAAAGTTCACGAGTTTGCTGAACTAATTACCCATTGGACGAATTATTCAAGTGTAACCTCAAAATCAATCAATGTTGATGGAGGATTAAACATTTTTAGCTTTGGAATCAGTGGCAAGTTTTCTGATAGTTACCAAAACACCAAAACTAAGCAAGTTTACGACAAATCTTATACCACCAGAGTTCAGCTACGTTATATTCAATATACGGCCAAACTTCAACCGTTCGCGCCACTGCATCCGTCCTTCAAGTCAGCCTTGTTAAAAATTGCTAGATTTATTCAAATGAACCAAACGGATGATGCCAGATACCAAAGTGAACTTCTTGTCAGGGATTTCGGAACTCATGTTGTTACAAGTATTGATGCAGGCGCTGCACTGGTTCAAGAAGATTTTGTAACTAGAGAATTCATCATGAAGTATGAATCGAAAAAACACGATATACTAGCTGCTGCCAGTGCCAACTTCTTCGGTATAGCTCATCTAGGCATAACCCATACGTCCTCTTCCAAGAACACTATGTCAGATTCGTATGACAAAAGTAAAACAAGTTCCGATATATCGACCTATGGTGGTTCCATTTACATGTTTGCAAACTATACAGCCACGGATTGGGCCGGCAAGTTGGACAACAATCTTGTGGCCATGGACAGGTCAGGCGATCCACTTTACTATGTTATCACCCCAGACAACTTGCCTGAGGTGCCCGTATCAATTGTAAGAGAAGTTGCAGACACTGTTCAGAAATCAATTGAACGTTACTTTGAATACAACATTTATCGCGGTTGTTTGTCAGCCGATGCCCCTAATTTTGCCTTTCAAGCAAATGTTGAGGACGGAAGCTGCAAACTTCCACTGACCAATCTAACATTCGGTGGAGTATACCAGGTATGTCAGATGACAGCAGGATCCAACGCCGGAGATTTGTGTGGAGGTCTTAGTCAAGACAATCCTAAGACGGGGCAATATTCGTGCCCATCAAATTATCGATCGGTGCAGCTACACTCAGAAACTTTTAAGAAAAGTTACACTACCCGACCATGTCACCATTGTGGCTGGTGGAGTCGATGCTGCCATACAGAATATCATTTATCCAAAGCAACAGTTACAACTTATTGGTGTGCTGCAGATCATTCCGTTCCCCAAGATTCTGGATATTTGTTTGGTGGAATGTATTCCTCCCATATTGCTAACCCTTTCACAAAAGGTAAAGATTGTCCTGCGAATTACTACCCAAGAATGGTGGGCAGCGATTTGAAAGTTTGCATTAGCGATGACTTCGAAATGGCGTCCAAAGATTCGGTGCCCTTTGGTGGGTTTTACAGCTGTGATATGGGTAACCCCTTAGCTGTGGCAAAATCGGACTCGTCTTCATCCTTGAAAATGAGCCCCCTCAACACATTAAAGGAATATTACAGAAAGCGTGGCGCGAGTGGATGGCCCAAGGGGTGCCCGAAAGGTTTCAGTGCTCATTTAGGTATAATTGATCAAGAATGTGCTATCCATTACTGTATTGTTTCTGGTGCCCTTTCTCCCAAAGGCCTGCCTCCAATCAGAAGACCACCCTTTTCAAACAGGGCTGTGATCATTCCTGCAATAGAAACAGACTATATCTTTAACATTAATAATGGGACATGGGCGAGGGATATTGGAGCAATGGAGATCAGCAACACACCAGCAAAGAGTGAGGATGAAAGTTCGTCTATGAATCCCGGAGTAGCATCGGTTATTTCAATTCTCGGAACTTTGGGGTTTGTTGGATTAATCATTGCTGTGTTAGCGTTTGTTCGACATAGGCGCACCTCCCAATCTACTTACGGCGGAATTGGACAAGAACATCTTGTTAACAGTCAGTCTGGATATGGTTCCACCGTAAATGCGAATACTGCAGAACAGAACTGTTGATTACTTAAAGCGCAAGAATTTTCAGTGACGGTTTTTAATTCATAAAGAAACTCAACCATCGTAAAACTGAGACTCTTTGTGATTGCTTATCTTTATTCGTCACATGTAATAATTAACTCCTCCGTACTCTTGAAAGTTGACTTAGAGTACTTGAGAACATTCAAACGCCAAAGCGGTCCTGAAAGGAAAATTAATTATCAAATTTGACAGCTTTCACATGATATTATAATTAAAATACGTTCAGGGCCAGATCCTCGAATTCTGGTGTGGGCTAAATGGAGTTTAACGAAGAAGAGTTAAAAAAAAACTTAGACATTGATTTGCCCCAATCAGTGTTCGTGGAAGACGAAACTTAAATTCTGCTCATATTATTTTTTGTGTGTATTTATGTAAATTGCCTATACACTAAACTGAACACTATATTCGTCACGAAAGTCTTTTATTTGAATTTCCCATAATTTGTGTTGTTCTTATCGATATAGATCTGAAAGAAAGTATACGTGTGTATAAGAGTTCTGGAAAATCTTAATATTTTAAATTTTATTTTTCTTCTTGTTGAAGTTCATTTATTGTATATTTCGAAATGATATGAAATGAAATGAAATGGGGTATGCATGTGGTTATTATGTATAACACATAATCTTATTTGTATATCACGCAGTAATAAGCCCTTCTGTTGTTGCTTTTGAAAAACAAGGTGCACATCTTTGTTTTTTATTTTTTAATTTTAAAAATAAAGTTTTGATAATAAAACGCATCTGTTATTTTTGTGAATAAGAAAAAGGGTGTACGCATTTGTCTTTTATTTTTTAATTTAAAAGTATTTAAAGGTAACATAGAATAAAGTGGTGATAAACGTCAAGTCGTCACACGCCTCATAATATTATTGCATCTCTCCACAGAAAACTAAAAGTAACCAACAACGATCAGTGTTAAAATCAAATGGGGTTTAACATCCTACTTTTCTGTTCCGAATTACACCAGAGTACTATGAGGAACATTTTGCCCTGACAGCGGTCCTACGGTCTAATCTTATATCGAATTCTAACAGATAGGGGATCTTTTACGTGCATGCCAATATATATATTGTCCATTATCAGGTCCTCCATCATGCACCGATGAACTTTCTCAGCCAACCCCGGCATGAACACGGGACTCCAGGTTAATCTTACTGACTGAGCCACCGCGGCTCTCCGGTAAGTGATGAAATTACATCTACATCTCAGATCTCCGAGAACATGGCCCACCTACGCATCCTGCAATGTTGACTAATGTAGACTGTCGAATTGTCGAACGCGTGCGTTTTAGATAAGATCTGTCATTGTGTCAATTGGCGTGGTTTCGACTCATAGCCTGTGCGTGACAAGGAGTAGAGTTCTGTGCCCGGTTTCCTTCTACAATTAAAGACCCCTACGCGCAATCGATTTATTGAAATAAAAAATGAACCATATATGTTAGTCCCGAAATGTTCTGGTTTATTATCTCTATACTGGATCAAGATGGATAAATTACGAATCAGTGATTCATATCGTCTCGTGACATCCTCAATAATTGGCCTGTTTTAACCCCAATTCACAACACTTGAGATAACTGACGGTTTAAACAATTAGATATTTGTTGGGTTTAAAGTGGAAGTTAATTTTTAACTTTTGTTTATTTGTTCATACTACAACACACATCAATGAGTAGGGGTGTGCCCCACTTAAACCAGTCAGATTTGATATTTATAGAACCTACTCATGTCTAGCTAATACATATAAATAAATATATATAACATTTGGCACCAATTTCAACTAGCTTACTTATTCGGCAAATTTTGGCGCCTGTCAACACTTTTTAAGGCAGTCAGAGAGGGAGGGGCATGGCCCTCTTTGTTCGATCAGATTTAAAAATGTTATAGAAATAACTCTGATTTCAGATCTTTTTTGGAAGTTACGATCCAATATGCGCAAATATCGAAAGGAACCAAGATCTTTGGGTTATAAACATGTATTTCAAATTTAATCAAAATCGGATCGAAATTGTGTCATCTAGACTCAAGAGGGTCCACAACCTTGATATACCATATATTTACAATATTTGCGTGCAAGTAGCAGCCATTATTCGGGCAATTTCGGCCCGATTTTTACGAAATTCGAACTCAACCATCATTAGGGTGTAACGGTGATATATTTAACCGTTTAGATAAAGCTCAATAGCTCTAAAGCTCAAAAATGGATAATGTAAAATGAAAATATCATTCAAATTACTTCATTCTGAACCAAGTTATCACTGTTTGTAGTTTTGACAAGATGTATGCATAGTGGTAACCTGGGCACTGGTATATTCGAGACTTTGCCTAGCTTTCCCATTTTTAAATTAAATTTTTAAATGGCGAACCGTTCTAATCTAGTTAAAATCTAAAGTATCCGACGCAGAGGCGTAGCCGTGAAATATATATGGGGGGGGGGGGGGGTCCGCAACCCTAACCCCTAACCCATTTTTTAAAACCCCTAAAAAATATAAACAAACACCATGTGGCCATGCTGTCTACCAAGACACCGCGTGCAAAAGCATTATGGTTACGTGGCTGGCTGAGCGGGCGATAAATATTTGGTTTAGGCGGTTATGTTTTTGGGTACCTACATGCGATTCACTCTGGTAAGTGGCAGAAAAAAACTAACAAAATATTACTGACAGGCTAACTAGACACAATTTTATGGAACACAGGTACCTTTTACTTCACACGTTTCCAGGATGATTATCTCTGTGTTTTATTTTAGCAGTATAAACCATATTGGGATATGTACAGATTATCTCTGTGTTTTATTTTAGCAGTATAAACCATATTGGGATATGTACAGGTTTTAAGGTTTTATACAGATAGAATCTTAACTAATTCTAATAATTGTTGTAAATAAATAGGAGTTTGGGCCTACTATGTAAATTTTTGGGGGGTCCAAGTATATTCAGACCCCCCCCCCCCCGAAAAAAAAAATTGGGGGGTCGCCCCCCCCCCCATGTGTGACGCCCATGATCCAATGCCATCGAGAGTTGATTATGGTCTTGTTTTTGTTAATAAATGTCTAATTAATAGTTTATATAACATTTCAGGCCTAAAGAAAGACCTGCAATAGGCAGATTTATCTCTTGCATAATGTATGTTTAAAGGATTTATTTCACCGACGTTTCGACGAGGGCTCTCTCGTCCTTTCAAGCAAGTCATCATATATGCGACCGTATATTTTCTCTTTTTGGAGAAACCTTTGTTCGATGCACGTACAGGTAATGATCATGATACTGGGATGATCAGTAGTAAGTTCCTGCGCTGATCATGCAACATACGGTTATGTTCTATGGGTCCGACACCAGGCTGATACGTGACAAGAGCAGGTTTGATTCATGAATATACGTCTGGAGAAGATATGTTTTTAACCCTAATTAACCCATAAAGCTCCTGTTAGCACAAGAACTGTTTAACCGCTATGGCTGAAACGTCGGTGTTCCCGGTCTTTCCGTTTGCCGAACCATAGGGCCATCTTAACAGCATGATAGGCCCATCGGGCAAAGCAGTATGGGACCCCCTACCTAAATCAGCGGTGTATGCCGATGCCCACTTGCAACACATATTTACAGTTTGGTACAGTATAGTATTTATATATTGATAGCCAGTCACCACAGAGATTAGTATCTGGCCTACGGGCAACTGTCTAGCGTGCCCATGCGTTAAGTTGGTCCTGTCTAACAATGTGGGTTTTCTTCTGGATCTCAGGATCCCTTCCACGGGTCATCAGCCCTACCTGGTTTTGCTTGAGTTGACATTAAACCCCTCCCACTTTCTCTTTTATTTCAGTTTCCACATAACCAAGCTAAATACGTAATTTCATAAATTATATTATTTACAGTGAACTGTGTCTCTCTATTTTATTTCAGTTTCGTTTTCCATATAACCAAGTTAGGATGATTCGCTGTCCTGTGGTGAATCGAACAGTAATTGGGGAAAACCGTTTTGTTAAATTAGTTACAACAACGAGGTTACTGTACTCATCTGACCTTAAATAATGATTGACATGCGGTTGAACTCCCACTGGTTTGAAACGGATCTTTAGTTTAGCCAAAGCCCTGGGTAAAATGTCAACTTTATTGAATCTTGCCGTCTTTGCTCTACAAGTAGAATGGGATTTAAAATCTCCTCAACACCACACGCCGGTCAATCTGAGACCAACATAATATGATCAATTTCATTTCTATATATGGTGCATGGTGGGTTGGGGGTGGAGCTCAGAAAGCGGCGTTTTCGCCTATCTTGCTCTGTAGGTTAATTTTTTACAGACGACTATGTTCTCTATGTCCAGGGGAGCCACAGTGCCTCAGTGGGTAAGACGTTTGCTCGCTAATCTAGAGATCCCGTGTTCGATCCCTGATAGATAGATAGATAGATAGATAAAACGCCCTTTTCGGGCAGCATGTAAATTATACATCACAGTCAGTATCATAAATACATTATAAAAGTGGATGAAATTACACAAAAAAAGGATGAAAAATATATAAAAAGTGGATGAAAATTACATAAAAGTGGATGAAATGTACATTTATATCCATTGAGGGAGTATGTACAAAACATAAACCAAAATTTTGAATATATGTCATAGTCGCTTGAACTAAACGTGAAGAAGCTGTCTTTGAATTGTAGGTTATTTTCTGTTGGTTTATATAGAAGTGGATGCCATACGTATTTTGAAAGCATGTTGCACAAAGTTGCGCACTGTTTTTGCCAGAGCAAATGGCGGGCTAAACATGTTTTCGAAAAAAAATGTAGTTTGGGGTCTCAAATGCCCCATAAACAATTGTCTTGCGTAGTTCTTCATAGCGGTTACTCAATGAGAAAATGATACTCATTTTCAACTTTCTGCCGAGGGCTGTGTTGGCGAAGAAAGTTCGTCGGGATTTTCCGGCGCGATTCCCCCTTGTGGTGCACAACGGAGATATTGGTGTCTAGTCGTTCGAATCGGTCTCAAAACCTATAGTTACCGTGTACACATTGGCATGCACCCTTGACGGTTGGAATTCTCTACAAGAGTAGGCTGTAGCACCGCTGTCTGGGCAAAAGTTCCCCCGTAAACTATGGAGTACAGACCGTCAGTGCACATAGGACGTTAAATCCCTGCAGTTCAAATCATTTCTTCTTATCTGGGACGCTTCTCCGTTGCTATTTGCACCTCGTTGCTAAGGAAATGACTTAAATCGGCAGGGCATCAAGTTACACTTCAATCAAGGAAGTTTCCGCCAAGTAAGATCTGATTTGTCAACAAGTGGACCCCACCCTAGTTGTGGCCATGAGGATTCGTAGCTAGTCGTTCGGGTGGAACGGAAAACAGAAGTCCCGCGGACCCGTTGTCGTGCACGTGAAAGAACCCTTGGTAAATGGAATAAAACTAAAAGTTGGCTGAAACGCGCTAACGTCCGGGCATATTAAACCCCATTTCATTTCATCGTGAGTATTCGCTGAACCGGGTGGTTATGAAAATATGCCTTCATGAGTTACTGGCCTTTAGCTTTCTTGTTTGGCTCGTTGTGTTATAATAAGAATACCGGAAAGTTGAAAAATAATATGTTTTAGGTCAAAACATGTGGATTTAATATTGAAGCCAATATGGAGAGGATCTGTAGCCTTAATTACCAGTCACAAAATATAAAAGTGAAGGGACCGTCTGAATGTGCGGCCATTATGTACACCTTATTTCCATTTTTTGGCGCCTCATGAAAATTACCATACGGTAGTTTCAAATCAAACGTAAAGGGTTTTCTTTTAATGGCCTTTGAATTGTTATGAATCTAGGGGGAACTTATGTTTATTTCTGTTGAACATAGCCTTTAGCAAAAGGCATTATCTAACTACCGACAAAATTCTCATCAATAAGTTTACAATGCCCAATAAACTCTATATGACTCCCAATTTTCTAAGATTGCCAACTCAACTGAGTTAGCCCTGGGGGGAACTTACATTAAACTCCGTGAATTTGAATATTTTAATTACCGATATAGTAGGCCTTGGAATTTTATGTTCGTAGAGAAGCTATTAAGCATTATTATTTTGCGGGATACATAATATCTTTCTGTCCACCGTATCTCGAGAATCGACAATTCAACGAAAATATACGACTACATCATGGATATAGGTGGCCAAAAGAAAATAAAGCCTTTTTTTGTTGTTTTTATGTAATTTAACACACACGAGTTTGAAAAAGCCACAGTTAATGAAGCAACGTGACAGACTGGAACATACGCAAAGAAGAATTTTTTATTACTTTATTATCTAAGACACATGAAGATTGCGATGTAAAATCAATAGAAAATAATGTAAACTTGTAATGGCAAGAACTAATTAAGGTGATATTGAATAGCTTTTGGGCGAAAATAAACATACTTTGCATTTTACAGTCAAGTAATCTTATGATTTTATTCTGCATTTTCTTTCTGATATAGGCCCTATTTCTAAATTTAGTTTATACATTTCTCGTCGTGGTATTTTTCTTTACAGATCCGGACCCGGAGAAAACCTGGTTATTGGGCCTACGTGCGTATGTGCAGTCACACAGATCCGCAGTGAATATTTGCTTGGCCGCGACAATCACTGATAAGGATGACATTGATGTGGCTTAATGAGCTAGAAATATTAACTTTTTTCCTGCCACAAATTAAATTCTAAAACATTTTTTGTATGTATTGGAAAAATAAATAAAGGCGTTTGACGTATTTGTAGGTAAAAATTATTTCCGATTTAGTGAAAATGGGTATTAAAATGACTAAAATGCAGCATTCTCTCCGAAGCAGTTATGTCTTATGTAAACAATGCACGCGCCATTCAGCCAATGATTCACACCGCGTGCTGTGACAGCACGTGTTAAGGCAGTCATCTATGACAGAGATATTATACGAGACTCGTAATTCTCTGTGAAACAGATTGATGTGCAGTGTCGCATAGGATTGTTACCTTGTGCCATTTGTTCACAAACTTCTAGAAAAACTGCCCGTGTGGAAAGTGTTTAGTCATGTGACCATCGCCAGTTGTACAACTACCTATCACGTGATTCGTACTCATTTGTCCAGACGTATCCCACCACAAGCCAAGACACCGGTTAAAGTCTACTCTTCGCAGTTTGTTCACCAAACGACAGTGACAGTCATCATGGCACACCTGAAATCATGTATGCGACTTTTGGCACAAACTTCTAGAACGTGCCAGTCAGGTAAGTGGAGTATTTGACCCATATAAAAAGCGAGAGTTTACCATGACATATCACGAATAATGCACACTTGAAATAGAGCCGTGTTGTTTTTCTAGCGAATATCATCTGTGCATTATTGACCCGGATTTAATGGGGACGTTTATGTACGTTTATGTAATGTGTTTTTTTAAAATACACGTCCTATACTATATTGATCACTGGCATGTTTCTGTTTCATCGCATGCAAATAAAATGGTTATTTCTAATTGCATAACTGGTAACTTTACAATAAATGCAGAGATAAGACAGAATAGATAAGAGCAGAAAGTAGAGCAAGGCCAATTGTCAGATATTTACTCTGAAACTTTATGCTGATATCATTGCATGTCAAACAGAGGTCAATATGTATACATGTATAACATGCTTATATCATAATTAGATAATTTTATTTCAGTGCAAAGATACAGATATTTTAACTCTGAAACATAGTCTTGACCTATAATTTTAGGAGATAGAAAAAATAATAGCTCTTTGTTATGAGTGATATCATATTTATGGTTATGCAACTAAAACATTAATTACATAAGAATGTGCAGTAATTATAAATTCTTAAAATTATGAAATAGAAATTATGAGATTTTATTCTTTAAAACTAGAAATAATAAATTTGATTAAAAGATGCATTGATTCATAGGCTATGACTTGCACTGTTTTTGTTATGCAACATCAAAATATATGTTTGTTTTTTTTTCTATTTATAATAAAAATATAATGTCAAAAAATATTTGTATTTGAAATCTAGAAAGATATTTTAAAAAATCTGTTTTTATTTAGTTAATTATCACAATTATATTAAACAATATATGAATACACAGAATACATGACAAAATATATACTGGTTGGCCAAATGATTTAACCCATGTGCTTTAGGTCTGTCAAGGAGTCAAGGGGTGTGGTTTAGATTTCCGGCTTGTATGTGACATGGGTTGCCTGTCCAACCTTTTGGGTTTTCTCCAAGTCCTTCGGTTTACTCACACAGCTAAGCAACTTATTGAAATAAAATTAAACCATGTTAGTCCCGAAATGACTAGTGTTTCCAATAAAGGTATGGCAATTTTGGTATATATAGAAAGTAGAAACATCCAAACTTACTAGAAAAATACTGGATTCCCTGAAAAACACCCATAAAGTGCATACAGGCCAAAAATGTAAGGGTTTCCCTAACCGGCAACCTGACGATTAGGGATGTCTGCTCGAGTGACGTCAAAGGTTGCACGCAAAGATTAACTGATTTCTCAGCATTAGTGAGAGCTGATGTATATGTTGATAAACTTGATGGTGAGCTTAAACGTACAAGAGTTTCTGAAACGTGGGCTGTGGATAATCTGAGAATTTAATAGACTTTGATATTTATGATAATTGGACAGCGATTAAATACAACACAATCTAGTATATGCAATGAATTCTCCTCCGGCTTCGCATCCATTGCTAAGTACAACGTCAGCCAAGTCACGTGACACAAACATGCCTTCTTTTACTAGATTTTTATAGCAGGGGTATTCCCTCGTGATTACATTGTTTCGAGAAGGATTTGAAGCAAAATTTTATTAGATTAATTAGTTTGAATATGTTTTTAGACCAAATATATCATCAAATCACCCAGTTTGTGCACGGGAAGGTATCTTTAATATCCATGTTTTCAAGTAAAGGGATGTTATGACTGATTGATTGATTAATGTCCCTTCATACTCATGTTTTATTCATCATATACATGTGAAAAAAAAAATAGCTTAGTTCAGTAAATAGTGACACAGTATTTATATTTTGATAAATTAGCTAGATAGATACATATATATATTGATGGTATAAAGGTATAAATACTGCAACAAAACTAAACGTAAAAAACCCAATAATACGGTATCCATTTATTTATCTAAGAAAAATGTACAAAAGTATTAATAAGCATTTATTTATCTAAAAATACATGAAACAAAAATATGTACAAATATTTGGGATAAGTTTTGTATTATATCATATTTTTTAAAAGAATAGAAAGTGAGAGAAAGGGTGTTTCAGGGGCGGATCCAGGAATTTTTGCAGGAGGGGGTTTGCCAGGTTCCTGAGACAATGTATCTCCCCCCCCCCCGCTCCTGCTCCCGCATGGTCTCTATCGTCATTTTGGCGTATATACATACACATTGAGCTTTTTAAACAGAGAAATTCAACAACACCTCGTTTGACGTCAATTTTTATTATGAATTAATACAATGACATTGTGATTCAATTAGGTCATTTTGGGACTTACATGTGGTTTAGTAGAGTGTTTTTAGCTGTAGGAGGAAACTGGGGGAGGTTAGACAGTTGATCCTACTCCTTGTAACATACAAGCAGGGAATTGAAACTATGTTACTTGACTCAATGACATACCTTATGATCTAAACCATTCGGCCACCCAAGCACCCTTTGGTGGATTGGTTCCATTGCCATTACCCTTTTCCCTCACATATTCTATGTTCCATTTGGTCCGTCCTAGAAATGATTTATTACATGATATGTATTTGCAGCTAGAAGAAGTCTGAGTTCTAAGGCCGGCCAGAGCGTGTACAGATCAACCAGACCATTACTACTAGGGGCTATAACTCTTGGTACTGGATATGGTGTCTATAAATATACCAATAAAGATGAAAGTCCACTGGAAACAGTCATGAAAGTTTTACCAAGTAGTGTGTCTGCTGCTGGTCCTCCAGAAAGTCAACCTTCAGTAAGTCCTCTTTTGTTTTTCCAGAAGAATATTCAATCTATTGTAGTTTGTAGCCAAACCCAGGGGTGGTGGCTGTGGGACGGTGTGACATTTACAGAAAATGTTGTAGTAATCATCAACCTTCGGTTAGTTTGTGTTGATTTTTCGTGATGAATATTGGGTCTGTTGTAGTAAGTAGCCATCTGTGAAATTTTGAGAGTAACAGAAGTGGCTTGTGTGGAACTAGAATAAGATCATTCGGCTACCACCTTACAGAACCTTTGATCTTTCTGCTGATAGCATGAGCAGACGTCACTGGTAGTTTACAAATATCAGTGGTGGGAATTGAATGTTCATTAAAGCAAAGAAAATTGTAAATTGTAGAGCAGAAATAATGAGCATAAGCAAGAAATTCCAGACGTTTACAGGTTGGATTCTAAGATGTTCTATAAGGTATCAGCTCAAGGAGACTTGAGTTGGGAGTCCTAATGTGGTAAACACCCTCACTGTATGAAAGTATCACAACAGAGACTCAGGGTGTCCTAACCTGCAAGCTGTGGCAAAGAATCTTGTTTATATTCCATGGACGTCACTGCAGTGAGTCTTAAGTGTGGTATACCAGCTCACTGGCTGTGAGAAAGTATCCATGGACAACACTAGATTTAGACTTCAGTGGGGCATCTCAACTCACTTGCTGTCAGAAAACATGTTTATTTTCCATGGAGAACACAACCTTGAGAATTGAGTGGGGTATCCCATGGGGTATCCCAGCTCACTAGTTGTGAGAAAGCATCTGTTCTGTTTTATTTTTCATGGGCTGTATTCTTCCTATTATTTTCCAGGTTTATTCTGATGGTAAAAACCATGCCTTGTATCTGTGGATAAATTTGAAACCAACAGCTAATTCAAATGAAGTAGCCAAGTCTGTGGCCAAGTTACAGAAATATGTTGATCAAGTAACAGATCCTAAACTCAAGGATGAGGAGGATGAGATTCTAGCTGGAGTTGGTTTTGGACCCAACTTTTATGCACAGGTTTGGCAGCTGTTTACTATACATAAATATTTTCAAGATGGCTGACACAGTTTTCATTACAGCATTCACTTCAAAATGCCAGCTGATCAATTTTTATGCGCCTATATTGATATGTGGTCATAAATTGTTGTCACCCTGACAGTCCGTCTGACGTCCACAAGCTTTAGAAGCTAAAGCTATTATCAAATTGACTTTAAATTTATAGATTCTGAAGGTCATGGGACAAAGAAGCCTTTTGAATTTTAACAATTTCAGTTTGATGTATTCAAAAAGATATTTTTTTCAAGGAAGACATGACTTTTAAGCATTATCCCAATCTTTGAAAATATTATTAAAAATGATCTTACAGATAAACACAATAAATTCAATTACATTTATTGTCTTTGATTGGCATGATAAATTTAGGTCTTGTGTACACATTGGTGTGTACCTACAAAAACTTTTGGCCGTTAGGATTTGACTAAGACTAAGAGTAGGCAGAAATGTCACTGTTCATGCAAAATTTCCCTTATGGTGTCTGCACATCTTCCTTAGCCAAGTTGGTATAGAAAGGTAAACCACATTTCATTCCAGATATTCAGAATAAGGAAACCAACTTTCTTTTTTATGTGGTTAGCACGTGCACGCTGTATCATAAGGCCTGTCATTGAGTCAACTGGCGTGTTTGCGATTCTCCGGTTGTATGTGACAAGGAGTAGGGTCGCCTGTCCAACCTCATGGGTTTTCTCTGGGTCCTCTGGTTTCCTCCCACTGCTAAAGACCCCTATGCGCAAGCCAATTATTGAAATAAAATTGAATCATGTGTTAGTCCCGAAATGACCTAGTTTGTGTTGAGTGGACGTTAATAATGTAGTTTTAATAATATTTCAGGTGGCAGGTAAAACAAAGAAAGGCTACACCTACCCACATCGTAAAGGTGCATTAGGTGATATGCCAAGCTCAGGTGGGTTTCAGTTTTATTATATCCTTTTTTTTTTTCACCTGAAAATATATTTAACCTGGGGTAATTGATTACTTTTACTCCCATGATATCTGGTATACCATGGTAGCCTCCATTACATTGATAGCTTGATAAATGTCACTTTTATACTGCATATTGTTAATGGCCCTATAGTACTTGTTATGTTATTCTTAGTGTTTAACATCCGCTTCCACCAAAGGTGATATCGCACAAGGTTGAGAAGGCGCCCCTATCACAAAGCCACATACGTTCACACCAGGAATCAAAACCACAACCGCAAGCCAGAGGTGACCGGCCAGCTAGAGGTCGGATGAGTACGGCAGTCTAGACCACAAGGCCCCCCCCCCCAATAATACTTATAGACAAGTCACTTTTATACTGCATACATGTTCTGTTTTAATGGCCGAATATAGTACTTATAGCCCTTGGCCCTGTTTCTTGAAATCTTAACTACAGATAAAATCCAAATTTCTGTCAATTTTCATTGACTAAGCACTAAAATTAATCTTATATTATCCAATCAAATTACTAAATTTTGGATTTTTATCATAGTTAAAATTTAGTGAAACAGGCCCCTGTACTAATAGAAATTAACCGTGTCACCAAGAAAACATATTTTGGAGGATATCGTATTAAATACACAAGGCTACACTCACCTACCAATAATTAACGAAAATCCAATCACTGACCTTTTTGCAAGGTATTTTTCAGGAGTAATGATTTAACTACATGGAAACCACTAAAATTCAAAAATACATGACATCAAGTGGTCAGGCTAAATAAAGGCTGACGTGAAATATTTTGTTTGCCTATTTCAATCGACTACTGCCGAATAATTATAAGTGATAGACTCTTGACACCAATAAAAAAGTTGAAGGGGATAAGTTGATCTATAATTTGCAAATCATTCTAAATCCTTTCATCAGAAATATCGTCTTCAGAATGTTTGTCATCGACATAATCCGAGTCAGAATAATTCATAAGTATTTCAACCACTTCGAGCGTCTTTAATGTTCCCGACATCGTTAAGTTACGTTTTTCGTCCAAAAATTTTAACAAAGACATGTTTTTCTCAATGCCCTTGATAAGACAAGTTCCTGTCTGACACGCATGCAGGGCCATATCAATTAAATAAGAAACTAAATACTCAAATGTGGCTTATAAAAAAGGTTCTTGCTGTGGTCGACTTTAGTTGGCCGTGACCACTTAGCTGTATAACGTTGCGGTGATTATAGTCGACAATGACCGGTTAAGGGTTAAGACATTAATTAACTTATCCAGACCATTATCAACTCTTGATGGCATCGCTAGCCTACGATATTTACTGGATTAGAACACGATCTCCTGCTTCAGATTAAATAAAAAAATGGATAATCAAGACTATGTTTTTTATCGTACCGACTTTAGTAATGATGATCTCCCATAATGTATCTTTAACTATATGAATTTGTTATTTGTATTTTAGGTGGCGATGTTTTCATCCATGCTAAATGTAACACACCCAGCAAGTTGTTTGAATTAGCCCAACTTATTACCAGGAATTTACCAAAAGACAGTATTCAAGACTTCGAAGATGTTTACAGTTTTGTTTATCAAAACGGCCGAGATATGTCTGGATTTATTGATGGTTAGTTAAATTCAATTTAGTTCAATTTCAGCTGCTAAATAAACAAAAAGAACAAATTTACACATTTGATATCAAACTGAATTTTTTATACTGCTGTTTTCTGGAGGGTGGGGGGGGGGGATCTAATAACACTGTCCTGTTTTTTCATGGGAGAGGGGTTGGGGAGGGGTCTCCAGTAGTCATTCCACAGAAACCATACTTATATTAATTAACATAATATTATTATAGAAGTGATCAAGGTTGATTAAGGTTAGGTCAATAACAACATCCAATATGACACAGACCACTTCACCTGTTATTTCTATGACTACTATAAATACATCGTCTAATTTCAGGAACTGAAAATCGTGCTGATGAAGAAGGTCGACAAGAAGTTGCAGTAGAAAAAGAAACGGGTGGAAGCTATGTTGTAAGTAATGGTTTTGGCCCCTGCGGTTAAAAAAAAAGTGATTGGATTTTCTGAATGGTTTTGTTGCCATGAAGAATGTAATGTTTTTGACTATTGCATTTGAAAAAAAAGCTATAGCAAAAAAAAGAGGGAGAGGGGGACAGATGGGGACAGAGGGAGAGATATAAACTTGGTCATTTCGTGACTAGCATATTGTTCAATTTTACTCCAATAATTTGCACATGAGTATGGGTCTTTAGCAGTGGGAGGACACAGAGAAAATGTCCTGATGCTGGACAGGTGACTCTAATCTCTGTCACGCACAAATGCGGATTGAAAACCATGCCACTTTACCCAATGAAAGACCTTATGATCCAACACACTCATGTTAGACCATTCGGCTCCCCCCCGCCCCTGAATAGTTATATTACCATGAAGAATGTACAATGTTTCCTTTGACCAAATATGCCACCAGCAAGTCATAAACATTAACGTTAAAAAGTTGGATTTGATGATAATTTAAGATTGGTTTCTTTACAGATTACACAGAAATGGTTACATCAACATGATGTTATTAACAGTGAAAAGGGTATGTCAACATTTTTAAAGATTTATTCTAATAATTTTATAATTTAGGTGTATACATGTTTATGGGTTGGTGGTGGAGTTCTCTAACTAGTGCACTTTAAAGTTACAATAACACTCTTGCTGGCTTGACAGCTCCAGAAAATAAAAAATAGCCTTATTCTAAGTACTAGATGTGTTATTGTCCTACCTGTTGTGTAAATTATCCATTAAATCCTATTTTACTTGTCCGGGGGGTTCAAAAATATTTTTAAATCCAAGTCACATTGGAAAAGCTTTTACATCAGGCTTTTCAAATCATTTAGTTGAATTTTTCCAATTTTTTAAATTAGGTGTGTTAAGATGAAATTTGTATCATCAATGAATTGGAATATTGTAAAATAGTACAATTTGTTGACCAGAATAAAGATTGGGACATATTATTCAGTTACAACAAGAGTGGTATTGAGCCTTTAAGCAGTAGAGACACTAGGCAAATTTCAGTCTGAATCATTCGGCACTGAATTGTAACCAAATTCATTCGGCTGGTTGCGTGGACACACTAGGTGAATTAGCTGCCCAATTCACCAGTTGATTGCATCAGCTTTCACATCACATGGTTAAGAATCGCAGCGACCAAGATAATAGATGCAGCTGGGGGATTTTAAAAATTTTACGCTTTATGCTTTGGTGTAGAAAGAAGTGAGAGAATAGGTGTGACTGCGCGAATACAAGTTTGGTATCGAATCCCTGGATATACTAAGTGAATCCAATCATTCCTGAAGTTGATTAAACTATTAGAAATATCAGTGTCAGTGGTGACTCAATATTTACTTTAAAAACACATTTCCTATCATTTTTGGCACTGCAGTAGTTGAGTGGTAAGGGCACAGGAGTCTGGACTAGAATGTCTCTGGTTTGAATCCTGGCTTTTGGGGATTTTTCAGGGTATTGGATGGTCTAGTGGTTTAACGTGTGCGCGTAAAATCACAAGGTCTGTCATTGAGTCAGGTAGTGTGGTTTCGATTCCCCGCTTGAACTTGACAAGGAATAGGGTCGCCTATCCAACCTTGTGGGTTTTCTCTGGGTCCTCCGGTTTCCTCCCACTGCTACTGACCCTGGGCAAGTGAATTATTGAAATGAAATTGAACCATATCTTAGTCCCAAAATGACATAGTTTGTGTTGATTGGCCGTTCAACCCCATCTCTCTCTCTTTCTGTTAGGATTTTTTGAGCCTGGTTCCCAATGTTAGTTTATACCTGCAGGGCTGACAAGTTAAGGGTGCCTAGTCATTTGGATGGGACAAAAAACAAATGAACCATGTACACACTAGATTACATGTCATGTAATAGAACCCTTGACATTTTCGAATCAATGAATGGTATGTGAAAATGCTCATCTGTAGATTTCTTTCCTGTCCTTCCATTTATATCCCATCCATCTATTTCTTTCCTGTCCTTCCATTTATATCCCATCCATCTATTTCTTTCTTGTCCTTCCATTTCTATGCTGTCTTTCCTATCCTTCCCTATCTATCCTGTCCTTCCATTTCTTTCCTATCCTTCCATTTCTATCCTTTCTTTCCATTTCTATCCTTTCTTTCCATTTCTATCGCATCTTTCCACTTTTCCGAATCAATTGCATCGTTTAATTATATTTGTAGATAAAACATTAGAAGGCTGGGTTGGTCGAGCTAGAAGTGATAGTACAGAATTAAGTAGAAAATCTATTACATCACACGTAGCAAGGATGACAGCAGGTAAGGCCACAATAATTGGGAACACCTAGTAAGATTTTGCTTCCCTTTTCTGTATGAAAATAATAATTAAAAAAAACCCCCAAAAACCAAAAGTAACCTGGTTGCTCTTCATTTCCAGATTTGTTAGTTTTAAGCAGGGGGTTGGTGTCTAGTGGTTTAACCAATGTGCCTAAGGTCTGTCATTGAGTCAAGTGGCGTGGTTTTAATTCCCAGCATGAACGTGACAAGGAGTAGGGTTGCCTGTCCAACCTTGTAGGTTTTCTCTGGGTCCTTCTTTTCCTCCCACTGCTAAAAAACCCTACGTGCAAGCGAATTATTGAAATGAAATTGAACCATGTTAGTCCCGAAATGACCTAGTTTAAATTTTAAACAAAACAATGCTCATGACACCCAAGTGGCTATTTATTTATCAACGCCCCTAAGAGCTAAATCTTAAATTGGGTTGGTCTAGAAATCATTACTGTATTTATAATAAGCAGCATTAATTAATTGATTCATTACCTCCTACATAGCCAGACAGGACAGATCCTAATTAGGCTTCAATAAGCTATATAGGCTTATTGATCTTAGCAATATCAGTATAAAATCTATTTCTCATTGATTATAATATATTAAACATACATTATACAAGCGCTAAATTTGCCTTTTGCAGGTCTTTCTTTGGACCTGAATTGTTTTTATCTAAATTATTAATTAACTTGTCCAAACGATAATAAACTCTTGATGCCATCGCTAGCCTGATGGTATTGTGAAGGCTCTTTTCATTTTACTATTATGGATTTTTAATTTCAGGCAATACCTTTAATGCAGCAAAACCAGTTGAAATAGTTCGTCAGTCCATGCCTTTTGGTTCCTTGGCTGGAGAATCTGGATTATTCTTCATTGGATATGCAGCCAGTCCCCAGAACTTTGAGTATATGTTGGATAGAATGGTTGGTGCTGGTGGAGATGGCCATTCAGATGACATCATGAGATTGAGTAAAAATGTGAAAGGAACCTATTGGTATTTCCCTGGTGTTCAAGAACTTAAGAAATTAGAGTAAAGCTGATTTTTTCAGTCTAGTTCTCCAAAAGACTTTATACAACATACCATATTCAATGTTATAACTGCCTGGAACCTTACAAAATGTTCAAAGATAAGGGAGTACTTATTTTAACAGAATCAAACAAAAAATCCAGAAGTACCATACTGGTTTACTTTTATCATGGTTGTACAGCTTAACAAATGTTGTATTTGAGGAGTACTTCGAGTCCCGGAACTGGGGTGGGGGACAGCGGTTATTACATATAATACGGTAATGTAATTTAACATATAGAAATCTGGTCTTCAAAGAGAAGCTCTATTGAGATTTCATCTTGGCTAAGTCAAGACCGTCACTTTTAAGATAAGCCCATGTTATATGTGAACAAGGTATAGTGTTGAGATATGTTTTCGAGGTCACCTTTCGTAGCATGAAACTTTTATCTCTTTATGCCCAACAATCTTATCAGATAAGCATTAACTGATTTTTATTCTGATTTTTGAAATTTTTTTTGTTTTTTTTGCTATGTGTGAATTTATTATTGAAGTGCTTGAATTCTTTGAAATTCAGATTTCTATGCAAAATATGAATGTACATGCGCCATGAGCACGTTTTGTATATAGCGCTTTATAAATGGACCTATTATTATTACATAAATCATGTTATACATCTATTTATTACTAATCAACATTCGTAGGTTATTCAACATGTAGTTTATCGGACTAATGGTACAGTTAATATATTTTTGTTAAAAGATGTTTTATAAATTTATGATTGTTACTGTGACATTTTATTATGTCAAAAGAAATGGAAATAATTCTTTGTAACTGGTAAAGGTCATGAGTATAACACAATTTTTCTCCACTGGAAACCTCATTTATTTGTGTACAATCCAGAGACTACATGTACATGTATTATCCAGTCTGAATAAAATTTTGAATTTCAATAAATTCTGTTAATTATTTATTCGAGACCGCTGTGGATGCAGGGCTGGATTAAGACACACAGAAGCCCTAAGCACTTAAAAAGATTCTGGTGCTCACATATGTAATTCAAACAAGCTTATGTCCCCCACTGAAATCCCAAAATAAATAGTTGACACATTAATTCTGCATTCATCTTTTTCAAAAGTATGGAGCAAACAAATTGAGTATCTATACTTAGTCTTAAGCATAAAATGTTCACAATCAAACTTAGTCAAGGTTTTAAAGTACCTGGGCCCTTATTCACGAAAACTTAAACTAAGTTACACACGAAATTTTAAGAAATACTGCAACTTCATTGGATGTATGCAAATTGATTTTACTGGTCAGCCAATTGCAATATTTCTTAAAATTTCGATTATCTTAGTTTAATTTTTCGTGAATAAAGGCCCTGGTAGTGAGACTATACAATATGTCTCATCACTCTGCATCAGTTATAATCAAAGTTACCTTGTCCCAAAGCATCGACCAATGAAATTGCTTAGCTCTGCTTAGCTTTAGCAGGAAATGTTAATCATTTAACTCAGTCAAATCATTCACTTAATGAACATCTATATCAGTTTCAAAGTCTTGACCAATAAAATGGCTTATCGCTACTTAGCCTAAGCAGAAAAATTTCATCATTGAACATTGATATAATGAATCCATACTCAAAAATTTCATCATTCACCCAATTAGAACTAAAGTTACCGTGTTCCAAAGTCTCAACCAAATTGCTTATCTCTGCTTAGCCTTAGTGGAAAATCTGCTTAATCGAATTCTTTCGAGGCATTCACCTAATAAGATACCTACACTAAGTTGAAATATTCTACCTCAATTAGGAGAAAATGCTCGGCATCGGACATTAAAGTGTTGATGTAATAAAAGTATTCATGAAGTTTCACCACTATCACTCAATTAGAATCACAGTTGTTGAGCTCCAAAGTCTCAACCAATCAAATTGCTTATCGCTCTGCTTACACTGAGCAGAAAATGCTCAATATTGAACTTAGTCAAGGTATCCATATGATGAAACTATACACCAAGTTTCATTACTCTCACTTAATTAGAACGAAAGTTATCATGTCCGAAAGCATCAACCAATCAAATGCTCATCTTCGAATTCCATCAATGCATTCACCTAATGAACGCCTACACCAAGTTTGAAAATTCTACCTCAATTAGAAGGAGAGATATTGAGCTCCAAAGTCCCAACCTATCAAATTGCTTATTACTCTGCTTAACCTGAGCAGAAAATGCTCATTATCGAACTTAGTCAAGGTATTGATGTAATGAAACTATATACCAAGTTTCATCACTCTCATTTAATTAGAACTAAAGTTATTGTGTCCCAAAGCATTAACCAATCAAATTGCTGATCTCTGCTTACCCTAATGCTCATCTTCAAACTCCCATCAAGGCATTCACCTAATAAACACCTACACCAAGTTTGAACATTCTTGTTCAATTAGAAGGAGAGTTATTATGTCCCAAACAGTGTGATGGATGGACAAACTCATTCGAAAGGTGCAGGACAAACATAAACAATAATAGACCACAACCAACCATCTGGCATGTGATAGGAGTTTTTCTGCCTATTGTGGGAACTTTCTTTAGGCCTGAAATGTTATGTAAATTATTAATTAGACCTTAACTTATCCAGGCCATAGTCAATCTCGATGTCATCATTAGCCTGCAATATTTAGTGGATTTCAATACATTTTGTGATGGATAATTTAACGTAAAAATGGATAATCAAGACATTGTTTAATATCTTGACAACGTTAGTAATGAAATTCACGACTAAGCTAAACTGAATCGCCAATATCTTGGTTCAGAGTGAAGCAATTTTCAACATATTCTGTTTTCATTATCTGTTTTTTTTAACTATTATAACAAGAACTGTTAGCACTTTATCTAATCTTACCTAATGCCCCTTTAATTAAATTATATATTCCCATCGAAAGTATTTAGAGGGTAGTTATTTCCACTAACAGTATGGTAGATATATATATGGAAAGTAGAGACACTCAGTCGTACCAGAACAATACTGGATTCCCTGAAAAACAACCATGGGGCACCCAAAGGAAAAAAAGGTAAGGATGTTAAACAAAAATCATTCAAATGGTTCCATCGAACAAAAATACAACTTAGCAATAGTTTAATTGTTCATGAATGATGTTTTATGTTAAAATAAGCCCCAAATATAGCTTGTGTATCGTTTTTTTGTTCTGTGCATGAATCAGTGATGGCCAATGGAGGTCTAGAAATATTCCTGTTAACATTTTAATTTAAATCTACATTGAGGCATTCAGCATTAAACATGCATTATGAAAGAGCTAAATCTGCCTATTGCAGGTCTTTCTTTAGGCCTGAAATGTTATCTAAACTATTAATTAGACATTTATTAACATGAAAAGACCTTAATCAAATCTCAAGGCATCTTATGTGTTGGATTTTCATTGGATTTGAATCTGTTCTGCTGCTCAGCGCTCATTCATGTTTAAATCCTAAAATTGATAACCGAGACTGTGTTTTTTATCGTACCGACTTTAGTAATGATGATCGCTTGTAATTCAGTTCAGAGTGGAGCAATTTGACTTAAATTTTCAGCATATCCCCTTTAAATTATCTAGTTTTTAACTTATTAGAGTTAGAACCGGCAGCTCTTAATCTCATCTTCCATAATGTATCTTTAAGTATTGGTGGTGTAAATATTTTGTCTCTCTTAGGAAAACATCAACTTAATAATATCTCTGAATGAAATTTATGTTTGTGAGAAAATAATTAAGCCAATTTCAAATTTTAGACATAAATGTATTTATGACAAATAATTTTAATTATGATATATATATATATACACAATACACATGTAATTCATCATACGTCAAAATAATAACAATCATAACTATTGAAATATCTATACTACTGGTACATTCAAAATCATCATATATTTTAGTTATCTCCATATATACATAGCACATCAAGATATCAATATTGTTCAACTACAGTGTTTATAATTTCTAAAAGTCAACAGTGGTCTTAAATTCACTTTATTACCATTTTATGTAATTTTTTTCAATTGATCTTATTCCTTTAGAAATGGAACTTAATGAAAATGATCACAAAATGTTCTTCTTTATCCATTGGAAAATGCTTTTACATCATTTCTAATCACATTTGTATGTAAAATGTATAATGAGAGGAATTTAATGTCTGAAACAGAATTCAGTTAATAAACCTGATGTTGTTTATATTACATTATTATTATATCATAATAGACACAATAAATATTTCTGGTACACAATTAATTATTTGACTCATCTTATTAGTAACATTCATTTTATATTCACAAATTTAACAGAATTATCAGCATTCTTACCCATTAAAAACTAAATGTAAGCGAAAGTAGACATTCACACATGTTTCTACCATTTCAGTATTCATAATTCTTCATGAATCAGGCTTATCAATCAAAATGCTTAGACCTAATAATTTACAGAAATATGTGTTCCGTTATAATAAATATTCCAGGTACAGATTTGTTTTTATTTTTTCTAAGTCTGATAATGTAATATAGACTGGATGCAACATTTATATATGTACCCCCGGTTTAACAATGACAAGTAACAGTCAACCATTAAATTTCACGTGAAAAATAAATCTTATGTGTTAAATGCAGCTTAATGCCCAGTTGCGATAATTGAAATATTTCTTTTCTCTAACAGAATAATCATGAGTAGTTCCTCAAGTACAATGTAATCAAATATAACATCCCTCAAGCTCAAATTCATTAATAAAATTTATAGAAGTATGTATGATCTTCTTCTATTAAGTTTGACAGAAATGATACCCTTTGACTCAGAGTGAGTCCGAAAGGTCGTCTGTGTTGAGTCTGAAATGACGTGCTACCTTATGAACGATGGTCATTTAAATAATATACATGTATTTTAACTCATTATTTGAATATGAGTCGAATATTCAATTACATGCATATATAATCATCCACTTTTTATGCCTTTTGGTGAATTTTCAGATATTTAGAAATTGTGAATCTTTGAAATAAACATAATTTCCTAATCTGTTAATTTAAAATTAAAGTAAGTTGACTTCATTGATTTAATATATTAAATATCTCCCATTGCTGACAAAAAAACTGATGTAATACCAATTTGGGGTCTTACCGCCAACAAAAACAAATATGTGAAAAGGTACCATGGATAATTGCACATGTTTAACTGAGATAAACATTTCATTTAACACACTTGTTACACTAAAATATATTTGGTATGGCCTGTTTAATGGTCATTTTTCTTTTTAAAAAGAAGAAAAGAATGATATGGTAGGTTGCATTCATTTACTTTCAAATTTAAAAAAAAAAAAAAAAAAAAAAAAAATTAGAAAAGAATCTATTGCAAAATGCATTTATCTAATTTCAATACTCATTTAAGCTGACTTCCTTAAAGTTACAATTTCATATTTTCTAAGAAAGTCAAAACATAATTATTTCTATGTCTTTTGCTCAATAGGTTGTCAACTCACTATTATAGGTGTCATTCTCACACTTAAAAATCATTTACACCGGAAATAATAACACAATTACCTGCCTTGTTTTCTATTCTCCACCATGGAGTAGCTATCCTCAAATGTTTGAATTTGAAGAGGAAAATGATATTTTTGCCAATTTCTCAACTGGCAATAGTGAATTATAGGATTAATAGGATTATTCTTTAACAAGGTAGGACTGTTTATAGATACCATCTATTTTAAGGCTTTATTTTAATAAATTTTAAAAATATAACGTAAAAATATGAAATTGCAACTTTAAGTGGCATTAGTTTCATGAAAAAGCAATTCTTGTTGTATTTAAACAGTTTCATGGAAGCATCATCTCCATGGATGTTCATTATGAATCTGTGTAGATGACAAAAATAGGTATTTTGAGTAAAAATGTATCATACTGCACAATGTTTAATATAATATCATTATCCTGTTTTAAAAACACCTACTAAAGCAGGTCTAATTGTTCTATCTTTTAATCTATAGCCTGTTTTCTGTAAAACAGCAATTGTACCTTTCTCTTTTTCAGTTGTTGGCACTTCGAACAAAGCCTCGTGTACGAATGGATCAAACTTTTCACCCACTCCTGGAGCAACTTTTACAAGTCCATTTTTTGTAAACACTTTTTGTAGCTGTGACTCTGTCATTGTAAGTCCGTCAAATAAATTCTTAAGGTGGATATTTTCTTTTGTAAGTTGGTCTTTGGGAACACTTTCAGTTGCTGCACCCAAAATATCAGCTACCTCTAATAAATCTTTACAGAATCCCTGAATTCCGAAAATTTTCGCATCCTCTATTTGTTTCATCATTCTTTTTCGTACATTCTCTGTTTCTGCTAATGATCTTATATATTTATCCTTAAAAGGTAAGAGAAAATCAAATATAGAAATACATTTTAAGACGCTTAATCTTAAGAAAGATCAATTACTTTGTTGTAAACTAATTAATTTGCATATTAAATGAAGTTTTTATTATTATTTATTACATTAAGCGGTGGACACACTAGCCGAATGATTCGGCCGAATCAATCGTCGTCGAAATTTGCCTAGTGTGTCCACTGTCATTCGGCCGAATTTCTATTCGCCCGAATCAAACAGGATTGATATATTCGCCTGGTGTGTCCGCTTCGCCGAAGCATTCGGCCGAATATAGAATTCATTAGCCAATCACCACTCATATCGAGACGTCACGTGATAGATTGAAGACATAGACGCCGCCATGTGACGTGAAAGGTGATTCAATCGACAGGTTGAATCGGGCGAAAGAGAGAGAGAGAAATGGGGTTTAACGTCCACTCGACACAAACTAGGTCATTTCGGGACTAACATATGGTTTAATTTTATTTACATAATTCGCTTGCGCGTAGGGGTCTTTAGCAGTGGGAGGAAACCGGAGGACCCGGAGAAAACCCACGAGGTTGGACAGACGCCCCTACTCCTTGCCATGTACAACCAAGGATTTGAAACCACGCCAGTCGACTCAATGATAGACTGTATGATACAGCGTGCGCACGCTAACCATTCAGCCATCCAACCCCCCTGGATCGGGCGAAGCATTTGGCTAGTCTGTCCACCCATTCGGCCGAATAAAATTCGGCTCCGATTGATTCGGCCGAACGATTCGGCTAATGTGTCCACTGCATAAGGCTATTGATATTATGGACATTTTTAAGGGAATTTTACACCCTCAATTATATTTCCATGCAACAAAACAGGTGAGTTGTATGAGGAGTCAAGAGCTAAGAAACTAATAGATCAATAGACTATAAGTTGCTAAACACAGTTCTGGTATTATCAATACGATTACAAGCCCACCTTTAGTTCAGCTATTTCTATTACATATTTTTTGTTTAATTCAACCAGTTTTTGTTCATTTTCTGCAATTTCTGGTTGCTTTTGTTCTTTTTCACCTTCTGTTTCATCTGTTTTACCATTGGTTGATGTTGTAGATAACCTTAAACTTCTATTTCTGAAAGAATAACATTATAGAATCTGTGATAATGGATTACAAGTAGTTAAGCTGTATGCTTTTAAAAAGACAAAGGTCTTTTCCAGTAACACAGAAGCGTAACTAAAACTGTCAGCCAAGGGCCACAGACTGTTGATTAAAAAATTGACAATGCGCGAGATTACTTGTGTCATAGAAAAAATCAATGACGTCAGATATTTTTGACATCAATGAAAATAATTCTCACACTTTTCTGTTCTTTTTTAAATGATCTTAATCATACAATTTAGATCTAAATTAAAATCAATTCAGAAAATCTAAATTATTTAACATTATTTGTATCACTAGAGAAACTTAATTATGAAGCTTTTACAACAAATTACACAATCACAGGTCACAGTCAATTACTGTTATAATATATATATTACATGTATATTTTATCATATATATAAAGTACTCCTTATAAAAACTGAACGTGCAGAGTCATATTTAAAATTACGAATAAAGACTTATATAAAAATAAGCTTATATAACATAATCAAGGTGGATTATAAAAACTGATGAAATTTAAGTTGCCAGTTGCCGTTGGTTGGTGGTGTCAAGGTTATGTGTCAAAACATTTTTACAAATATAACCCGAACTGTGAAGTCAAGAAAAGTGAAAATGATATAAATATAAAGAACCAAACGACGTGTAAGGAATATATCGTACCTTGCCGGTTGTATGTGTAATAAATACTGGGAATGGCGAGATATCTTGTACAGAGATCGGACGCACATGCCTCCAACAGACGCCATGTTGACAGTTTTAACCAATATTGGTTTTTAAAACTAAAGATGTACAAAAGGGAGGCAAGTTTATAATAAAGAGTTATCTCCCTTGAGTATTGCAAGATCAGTGAGTCGACCTTAAGTCCGAAACAAATAGTCAGTCGAATAAACCGGTCGATGGCTTATTAAAATTTTGGAATCGTTTGTAATCTGTATAAGTTAAAGAAAAAACGCACTAATTCCAATATCTTTTATCATTGTTTTTGTTTATTTTTTACGTCCCCTCATGTTCAAATTTGATTGTTCAAATTAAAACTTTAAGGTGTTATCTTAGTTATTGCCACCGCGGCTTAATAAAGTCATGCTTGACTTTTTCCCTCATCCCCATATGCCCCCATCTTTTAAGTGCACGCCAATGTGTACACGGGACCTCGGTTTTTCGTCCCATCCGAACGACTAGACATCTGTCCTTGTCCACCTCCAAAAGAATAGAGTCCCTATATATGATATGTTGGGTTAGGGGGGCGATGGGGATGAGGTATTTGACATTATCATGTGGCCTCGTCCAGTCGATAAAATCAGTCAGTTAGTTCAGTCGAATAATCCAGTCGAATAAACCAGTCGAATAATTCAGTCGAAAAGTTCAGTCGAATAAACCAGTCGAATAGTTCAGTCGAATACTTCAGTCGAATAATTCAGTCGAATAAACAAGTCGCTCAATATTAAGCAGCGGTGGCAGTGGGCTAAGATGATATGGTAGCAAATCATGCTCTTAGACATAGCTGAAGGAGCCGGGGCATGTGGTAGAGACTGGGGGGCTTCCCAACTAGTTTCAAGAAATGAAAAGAAATGAAATGGGGTTTTAACGTCCTACTGTTCTGCTTGGAACTGGGCTAATGAAGACGGGCAGACGCCATACACTGTGCGATGAGGGAAATTTTGCCCGGACAGCGGCACTACGGCCTACTCTTATATCGAATTCCATCTGTCAAGGGATCTTTTACGACCACGTCAATGTGGACACGGGACCTCGGTTTTTCGTCCCATCCGAACGACTAGACAGCTGTCCTTGTCCGCCTCGAAAAGAATAGAGTCCCTATATATGATATGAACGAAGAAAGGGGATGGGGTGGGGCGGGGGTGGGGGGGATGAGGTATTTGACATTTTCATGTGGCCTCGTCCAGTCGATAAAACCAGTCAGTTAGTTCAGTCGAATAATCCAGTCGAATAAACCAGTCGAATAATTCAGTCGAAAAGTTCAGTCGAATAAACCAGTCGAATAGTTCAGTCGAATAATTCAGTCGAATAATCCAGTCGAATAATTCAGTCGAATAAACAAGTCGCTCAATATTAAGCAGCGGTGGCAGCGGGCTAAGATAATATAGTAGCAAATCATGCTCGTAGCCATAGCTGAAGGAGCCGGGGGCATGGGGTAGGGACCGGGGGGCTTCCCAACTAGTTTCAAGAAATGAAAAGAAATGAAATGGGGTTTTAACGTCCTACTGTTCTGCTTGGAACTGGGCTAATGAAGATGGGCAGACGCCATACACTGTGCGATGAGGGAAATTTTGCCCGGACAGCGGCACTACGGCCTACTCTTATATCGAATTCCATCTGTCAAAGGGATCTTTTACATCCACTCCAATGTATACACGGGACCTCGGTTTTTCGTCCCATCCGAAAGACTAGACAGCTGTCCTTGTCCGCCTCGAAAAGAATAGAGTCCCTATATATGATATAAACGAAGAAAGGGGATGGGGTGGGGCGGGGGTGGGGGGGATGAGGTATTTGATATTTTCATGTGGCCTCGTCCAGTCGATAAAACCAGTCAGTTAGTTCAGTCGAATAATCCAGTCGAATAAACCAGTCGAAAAGTTCAGTCGAATAAACCAGTCGAATAATTCAGTCGAATAAACAAGTCGCTCAATATTAAGCAGCGGTGGCAGCGGGCTAAGATAATATAGTAGCAAATCATGCTCGTAGCCATAGCTGAAGGAGCCGGGGGCATGGGGTAGGGACCGGGGGGCTTCCCAACTAGTTTCAAGAAATGAAAAGAAATGAAATGGGGTTTAACGTCCTTCTGTTCTGCTTGGAACTGGGCTAATGAAGACGGGCAGACGCCATACACTGTGCGATGAGGGAAATTTTGCCCGGACAGCGGCACTACGGCCTACTCTTATATCGAATTCCATCTGTCAAAGGGATCTTTTACGTCCACTCCAATGTATACACGGGACCTCGGTTTTTCGTCCCATCCGAACGACTAGACAGCTGTCCTTGTCCGCCTCGAAAAGAATAGAGTCCCTATATATGATATGAACGAAGAAAGGGGATGGGGTGGGGCGGGGGGGGGGATGAGGTATTTGACATTTTCATGTGGCCTCGTCCAGTCGATAAAATCAGTCAGTTAGTTCAGTCGAATAATCCAGTCGAATAAACCAGTCGAATAGTTCAGTCGAAAAGTTCAGTCGAATAAACCAGTCGAATAGTTCAGTCGAATACTTCAGTCGAATAGTTCAGTCGAATAATCCAGTCGAATAATTCAGTCGAATAAACAAGTCGCTCAATATTAAGCAGCGGTGGCAGTGGGCTAAGATGATATGGTAGCAAATCATGCTCTTAGACATAGCTGAAGGAGCCGGGGCATGGGGTAGAGACCGGGGGGCTTCCCAATTAGTTTCAAGAAATGAAAAGAAATGAAATGGGGTTTTAACGTCCTACTGTTCTGCTTGGAACTGGGCTAATGAAGACGGGCATACGCCATACACTGTGCGATGAGGGAAATTTTGCCCGGACAGCGGCACTACGGCGTACTCTTATATCGAATTCCATCTGTCAAAGGGATCTTTTACATCCACTCCAATGTATACACGGGACCTCGGTTTTTCGTCCCATCCGAAAGACTAGACAGCTGTCCTTGTCCGCCTCGAAAAGAATAGAGTCCCTATATATGATATGAACTAAGAAAGGGGATGGGGTGGGGCGGGGGTGGGGGGGGGATGAGGTATTTGACATTTTCATGTGGCCTCATCCAGTCGATAAAATCAGTCAGTTAGTTCAGTCGAATAATCCAGTCGAATAAACCAGTCGAATAATTCAGTCGAAAAGTTCAGTCGAATAAACCAGTCGAATAGTTCAGTCGAATACTTCAGTCGAATAGTTCAGTCGAATAAACAAGTCGCTCAATATTAAGCAGCGGTGGCAGTGGGCTAAGATGATATGGTAGCAAATCATGCTCTTAGACATAGCTGAAGGAGCCGGGGCATGGGGTAGAGACCGGGGGGCTTCCCAACTAGTTTCAAGAAATGAAAAGAAATGAAATGGAGTTTTAACGTCCTACTGTTCTGCTTGGAACTGGGCTAATGAAGACGGGCATACGCCATACACTGTGCTATGAGGGAAATTTTGCCCGGACAGCGGCACTACGGCCTACTCTTATATCGAATTCCATCTGTCAAAGGGATCTTTTACGTCCACGCGAATGTGCACACGGGACCTCGGTTTTTCGTCCCATCCGAAAGACTAGACAGCTGTCCTTGTCCGCCTCGAAAAGAATAGAGTCCCTATATATGATATGAACGAAGAAAGAGGATGGGGTGGGGCGGGGGGGGGGGGATGAGGTATTTGACATTTTCATGTGGCCTCGGGCAGTCGATAAAATCAGTCAGTTAGTTCAGTCGAATAATCCAGTCGAATAAACCAGTCGAATAATTCAGTCGAAAAGTTCAGTCGAATAAACCAGTCGAATAGTTCAGTCGAATACTTCAGTCGAATAGTTCAGTCGAATAATTCAGTCGAATAAACAAGTCGCTCAATATTAAGCAGCGGTGGCAGTGGGCTAAGATGATATGGTAGCAAATCATGCTCTTAGACATAGCTGAAGGAGCCGGGGCATGGGGTAGAGACCGGGGGGCTTCCCAACTAGTTTCAAGAAATGAAAAGAAATGAAATGGAGTTTTAACGTCCTACTGTTCTGCTTGGAACTGGGCTAATGAAGACGGGCATACGCCATACACTGTGCTATGAGGGAAATTTTGCCCGGACAGCGGCACTACGGCCTACTCTTATATCGAATTCCATCTGTCAAAGGGATCTTTTACGTCCACGCGAATGTGGACACGGGACCTCGGTTTTTCGTCCCATCCGAAAGACTAGACAGCTGTCCTTGTCCGCCTCGAAAAGAATAGAGTCCCTATATATGATATGAACGAAGAAAGAGGATGGGGTGGGGCGGGGGGGGGGGGATGAGGTATTTGACATTTTCATGTGGCCTCGTCCAGTCGATAAAACCAGTCAGTTAGTTCAGTCGAATAATCCAGTCGAATAAACCAGTCGAATAAACCAGTCGAAAAGTTCAGTCGAATAAACCAGTCGAATAGTTCAGTCGAATAATTCAGTCGAATAATCCAGTCGAATAATTCAGTCGCTCAATATTAAGCAGCGGTGGCAGTGGGCTAAGATGATATGGTAGCAAATCATGCTCTTAGACATAGCTGAAGGAGCCGGGGCATGGGGTAGAGACCGGGGGGCTTCCCAACTAGTTTCAAGAAATGAAAAGAAATGAAATGGTGTTTTAACGTCCTACTGTTCTGCTTGGAACTGGGCTAATGAAGACGGGCATACGCCATACACTGTGCGATGAGGGAAATTTTGCCCGGACAGCGGCACTACGGCCTACTCTTATATCGAATTCCATCTGTCAAAGGGATCTTTTACGTCCACTCCAATGTAGACACGGGACCTCGGTTTTTCGTCCCATCCGAAAGACTAGACAGCTGTCCTTGTCCGCCTCGAAAAGAATAGAGTCCCTATATATGATATGAACGAAGAAAGGGGATGGGGTGGGGCGGGGGAGGGGGATGAGGTATTTGACATTGTCATGTGGCCTCGTCCAGTCGATAAAACCAGTCAGTTAGTTCAGTCGAATAATCCAGTCGAATAAACCAGTCGAATAATTCAGTCGAAAAGTTCAGTCGAATAAACCAGTCGAATACTTCAGTCGAATAGTTCAGTCGAATAATTCAGTCGAATAAACAAGTCGCTCAATATTAAGCAGCGGGCTAAGATAATATGGTAGCAAATCATGCTCGTAGACATAGCTGAAGGAGCCGGGGCATGGGGTAGGGACCGGGGGGCTTTCCAACTAGTTTCAAGAAATGAAAAGAAATGAAATGGGGTTTAACGTCCTTCTGTTCTGCTTGGAACTGGGCTAATGAAGACGGGCAGACGCCATACACTGTGCGATGAGGGAAATTTTGCCCGGACAGCGGCACTACGGCCTACTCTTATATCGAATTCCATCTGTCAAAGGGATCTTTTACGTCCACTCCAATGTAGACACGGGACCTCGGTTTTTCGTCCCATCCGAAAGACTAGACAGCTGTCCTTGTCCGCCTCGAAAAGAATAGAGTCCCTATATATGATATGAACGAAGAAAGGGGATGGGGTGGGGCGGGGGGGGGATGAGGTATTTGACATTTTCATGTGGCCTCGTCTAGTCGATAAAATCAGTCAGTTAGTTCAGTCGAATAATCCAGTCGAATAAACCAGTCGAATAATTCAGTCAAAAAGTTCAGTCGAATAAACCAGTCGAATACTTCAGTCGAATAGTTCAGTCGAATAATTCAGTCGAATAAACAAGTCGCTCAATATTAAGCAGCGGGCTAAGATAATATGGTAGCAAATCATGCTCGTAGACATAGCTGAAGGAGCCGGGGTATGGGGTAGAGACCGGGGGGCTTCCCAACTAGTTTCAAGAAATGAAAAGAAATGAAATGGGGTTTTAACGTCCTACTGTTCTGCTTGGAACTGGGCTAATGAAGACGGGCATACGCCATACACTGTGCGATGAGTGAAATTTTGCCCGGACAGCGGCACTACGGCCTACTCTTATATCGAATTCCATCTGTCAGGGGATCTTTTACGACCACGTCAATGTGGACACGGGACCTCGGTTTTTCGTCCCATCCGAACGACTAGACAGCTGTCCTTGTCCGCCTCGAAAAGAATATAGTCCCTATATATGATATGAACGAAGAAAGGGGATGGGGTGGGGCGGGGGTGGGGGGGATGAGGTATTTGACATTGTCATGTGGCCTCGTCCAGTCGATAAAACCAGTCAGTTAGTTCAGTCGAATAATCCAGTCGAATAAACCAGTCGAATAATTCAGTCGAAAAGTTCAGTCGAATAATGTCAAATACCTCATCCCCGCCCCACCCCATCCCCTTTCTTCGTTCATATCATATATAGGACAGCTGTCTAGTTGTTCGGATGGGACGAAAAACCGAGGTCCCGTGTCCACATTGACGTGGTCGTAAAAGATCCCTTGACAGATGGAATTCGATATAAGAGTAGGCCGTAGTGCCGCTGTCCGGGCAAAATTTCACTCATCGCACAGTGTATGGCGTATGCCCGTCTTCATTAGCCCAGTTCCAAGCAGAACAGTAGGACGTTAAAACCCCATTTCATTTCTTTTCATTTCTTGAAACTAGTTGGGAAGCCCCCCGGTCTCTACCCCATGCCCCGGCTCCTTCAGCTATGTCTAAGAGCATGATTTGCTACCATATCATCTTAGCCCACTGCCACCGCTGCTTAATATTGAGCGACTTGTTTATTCGACTGAATTATTCGACTGAACTATTCGACTGGTTTATTCGACTGAACTTTTCGACTGAATTATTCGACTGGTTTATTCGACTGGATTATTCGACTGAACTAACTGACTGATTTTATCGACTGGACGAGGCCACATGAAAATGTCAAATACCCCCCCCCCCCCGCCCCACCCCATCCCCTTTCTTCGTTCATATCATATATAGGGACTCTATTCTTTTCGTGGCGGACAAGGACAGCTGTCTAGTCTTTCGGATGGGACGAAAAACCGAGGTCCCGTGTATACATTGGAGTGGACGTAAAAGATCCCTTTGACAGATGGAATTCGATATAAGAGTAGGCCGTAGTGCCGCTGTCCGGGCAAAATTTCCCTCATCGCACAGTGTATGGCGTCTGCCCGTCTTCATTAGCCCAGTTCCAAGCAGAACAGTAGGACGTTAAAACCCCATTTCATTTCTTTTCATTTCTTGAAACTAGTTGGGAAGCCCCCCGGTCCCTACCCCATGCCCCCGGCTCCTTCAGCTATGGCTACGAGCATGATTTGCTACTATATTATCTTAGCCCGCTGCCACCGCTGCTTAATATTGAGCGACTTGTTTATTCGACTGAATTATTCGACTGGATTATTCGACTGAATTATTCGACTGAACTATTCGACTGGTTTATTCGACTGAACTTTTCGACTGAATTATTCGACTGGTTTATTCGACTGGATTATTCGACTGAACTAACTGACTGATTTTATCGACTGGACGAGGCCACATGACAATGTCAAATACCTCATCCCCCCCACCCCCGCCCCACCCCATCCCCTTTCTTCGTTCATATCATATATAGGGACTCTATTCTTTTCGAGGCGGACAAGGACAGCTGTCTAGTCGTTCGGATGGGACAAAAAACCGAGGTCCCGTGTGCACATTGGCGTGGACGTAAAAGATCCCTTGACAGATGGAATTCGATATAAGAGTACGCCGTAGTGCCGCTGTCCGGGCAAAATTTCCCCCATCGCACAGTGTATGGCGTCTGCCCGTCTTCATTAGCCCAGTTCCAAGCAGAACAGTAGGACGTTAAAACCCCATTTCATTTCTTTTCATTTCTTGAAACTAGTTGGGAAGCCCCCCGGTCTCTACCCCATGCCCCGGCTCCTTCAGCTATGTCTAAGAGCATGATTTGCTACCATATCATCTTAGCCCGCTGCCACCGCTGCTTAATATTGAGCGACTTGTTTATTCGACTGAATTATTCGACTGAACTATTCGACTGAAGTATTCGACTGAACTATTCGACTGAACTTTTCGACTGAATTATTCGACTGGTTTATTCGACTGGATTATTCGACTGAACTAACTGACTGGTTTTATCGACTGGACGAGGCCACATGAAAATGTCAAATACCTCATCCCCCCCACCCCCGCCCCACCCCATCCCCTTTCTTCGTTTATATCATATATAGGGACTCTATTCTTTTCGAGGCGGACAAGGACAGCTGTCTAGTCTTTCGGATGGGACGAAAAACCGAGGTCCCGTGTCTACATTGGAGTGGACGTAAAAGATCCCTTTGACAGATGGAATTCGATATAAGAGTAGGCCGTAGTGCCGCTGTCCGGGCAAAATTTCCCTCATCGCACAATTTATGGCGTCTGCCCGTCTTCATTAGCCCAGTTCCAAGCAGAACAGAAGGACGTTAAACCCCATTTCATTTCTTTTCATTTCTTGAAACTAGTTGGGAAGCCCCCCGGTCCCTACCCCATGCCCCCGGCTCCTTCAGCTATGGCTACGAGCATGATTTGCTACTATATTATCTTAGCCCGCTGCCACCGCTGCTTAATATTGAGCGACTTGTTTATTCGACTGAATTATTCGACTGAACTATTCGACTGGTTTATTCGACTGAACTTTTCGACTGAATTATTCGACTGGTTTATTCGACTGGATTATTCGACTGAACTAACTGACTGGTTTTATCGACTGGACGAGGCCACATGAAAATGTCAAATACCTCATCCCCCCCACCCCCGCCCCACCCCATCCCCTTTCTTCGTTTATATCATATATAGGGACTCTATTCTTTTCGAGGCGGACAAGGACAGCTGTCTAGTCTTTCGGATGGGACGAAAAACCGAGGTCCCGTGTCTACATTGGAGTGGACGTAAAAGATCCCTTTGACAGATGGAATTCGATATAAGAGTAGGTCGTAGTGCCGCTGTCCGGGCAAAATTTCCCTCATCGCACAATTTATGGCGTCTGCCCATCTTCATTAGCCCAGTTCCAAGCAGAACAGAAGGACGTTAAACCCCATTTCATTTCTTGAAACTAGTTGGGAAGCCCCCCGGTCCCTACCCCATGCCCCGGCTCCTTCAGCTATGGCTACGAGCATGATTTGCTACTATATTATCTTAGCCCGCTGCCACCGCTGCTTAATATTGAGCGACTTGTTTATTCGACTGAATTATTCGACTGAACTATTCGACTGGTTTATTCGACTGAACTTTTCGACTGAATTATTCGACTGGTTTATTCGACTGGATTATTCGACTGAACTAACTGACTGGTTTTATCGACTGGACGAGGCCACATGAAAATGTCAAATACCTCATCCCCCGCCCCACCCCATCCCCTTTCTACGTTCATATCATATATAGGGACTCTATTCTTTTCGAGGCGGACAAGTACAGCTGTCTGGTCGTTCGGATGGGACGAAAAACCGAGGTCCTGTGTATATATTGGAGTGGACGTAAAAGATCCCTTTACAGATGGAATTCGATAAAAGAGTAGGCCGTAGTGCCGCTGTCCGGGCAAAATTTCCATCATAGCACAGTGTATGGCGTATGCCCGTCTTCATTAGCCCAGTTCCAAGCAGAACAGAAGGACGTTGAACCCCCATTTCATTTCTTTTCATTTCTTGAAACTAGTTGGGAAGCCCCCCGGTCCCTACCCCATGCCCCGGCTCCTTCAGCTATGTCTACGAGCATGATTTGCTACCATATTATCTTAGCCCGCTGCTTAATATTGAGCGACTTGTTTATTCGACTGAATTATTCGACTGAACTATTCGACTGGTTTATTCGACTGAACTTTTCGACTGAATTATTCGACTGGTTTATTCGACTGGATTATTCGACTGAACTAACTGACTGGTTTTATCGACTGGACGAGGCCACATGAAAATGTCAAATACCTCATCTCCCGCCCCACCCCATCCCCTTTCTACGTTCATATCATATATAGGGACTCTATTCTTTTCGAGGCGGACAAGTACAGCTGTCTGGTCGTTCGGATGGGACGAAAAACCGAGGTCCTGTGTATATATTGGAGTGGTCGTAAAAGATCCCTTGACAGATGGAATTCGATAAAAGAGTAGGCCGTAGTGCCGCTGTCCGGGCAAAATTTCCATCATAGCACAGTGTATGGCGTATGCCCGTCTTCATTAGCCCAGTTCCAAGCAGAACAGAAGGACGTTGAACCCCCATTTCATTTCTTTTCATTTCTTGAAACTAGTTGGGAAGCCCCCAGGTCCCTACCCCATGCCCCGGCTCCTTCAGCTATGTCTACGAGCATGATTTGCTACCATATTATCTTAGCCCGCTGCTTAATATTGAGCGACTTGTTTATTCGACTGAATTATTCGACTGAACTATTCGACTGGTTTATTCGACTGAACTTTTCGACTGAATTATTCGACTGGTTTATTCGACTGGATTATTCGACTGAACTAACTGACTGGTTTTATCGACTGGACGAGGCCACATGAAAATGTCAAATACCTCATCCCCCGCCCCACCCCATCCCCTTTCTACGTTCATATCATATATAGGGACTCTATTCTTTTCGAGGCGGACAAGTACAGCTGTCTGGTCGTTCGGATGGGACGAAAAACCGAGGTCCCGTGTATATATTGGAGTGGACGTAAAAGATCCCTTGACAGATGGAATTCGATAAAAGAGTAGGCCGTAGTGCCGCTGTCCGGGCAAAATTTCCATCATAGCACAGTGTATGGCGTATGCCCGTCTTCATTAGCCCAGTTCCAAGCAGAACAGAAGGACGTTGAACCCCCATTTCATTTCTTTTCATTTCTTGAAACTAGTTGGGAAGCCCCCCGGTCCCTACCCCATGCCCCGGCTCCTTCAGCTATGTCTACGAGCATGATTTGCTACCATATTATCTTAGCCCGCTGCTTAATATTGAGCGACTTGTTTATTCGACTGAATTATTCGACTGAACTATTCGACTGGTTTATTCGACTGAATTATTCGACTGGTTTATTCGACTGGATTATTCGACTGAACTAACTGACTGGTTTTATCGACTGGACGAGGCCACATGAAAATGTCAAATACCTTATCCCCCCCACCCCCGCCCCACCCCATCCCCTTTCTTCGTTCATATCATATATAGGGACTCTATTCTTTTCGAGGCGGACAAGGACAGCTGTCTAGTCTTTCGGATGGGACGAAAAACTGAGGTCCCGTGTATACATTGGAGTGGACGTAAAAGATCCCTTTGACAGATGGAATTCGATATAAGAGTAGGCCGTAGTGCCGCTGTCCGGGCAAAATTTCCCTCATCGCACAGTGTATGGCGTATGCCCGTCTTCATTAGCCCAGTTCCAAGCAGAACAAAAGGACGTTGAACCCCCATTTCATTTCTTTTCATTTCTTGAAATTAGTTGGGAAGCCCCCCGGTCCCTACCCCATGCCCCCGGCTCCTTCAGCTATGGCTACGAGCATGATTTGCTACTATATTATCTTAGCCCGCTGCCACCGCTGCTTAATATTGAGCGACTTGTTTATTCGACTGAAGTATTCGACTGAACTTTTCGACTGGTTTATTCGACTGGATTATTCGACTGAACTAACTGATTGATTTTATCGACTGGGCGAGGCCACATGAAAATGTCAAATACTGAAGCGACTAGATCCCTCCACACGGTTGTTTTTATTCCGAAGCGACTAGATACTATGCTGTCATCAGTTTTATGCATCGGACACAGACTTAATTCAAGTTGTTTATATTAGTACGGCCATTGTTTTCAGTTGATGACGTCAGTCGTTGACCCTTAACCCTAGATGACGACCTTACTCGCAAAGAGAGGTCAACACGTTGTTTAGGGGATTGCTATTGGAAGGAAAATCTCAATAAAGTTGTGACTTCAACTGTCAGATTTGAACTTGGGGGAAAATAATCAAAATAGACAAAAAACGATGTAATCATATTTGAGTTAGTGCGTTTTTTATTTCAGTCAAACAAACTATTCCCAAATTTTAGCCCAACCATCGACCGAGTTTGTTGACTGGAAATTCTAGTGGTACTTAGGGGTAATTGAGATCAGTGAACATGTTATCATTGCTGCAGGATTGTTTTGTATGGGAGAAAAAAAAACCGAACGGTATTATATGTAAACAAATATGCGTCAAAGTGTTAAACTCATTGATAAAGGTATTACTAAGTCTCTAACTTATCATTGAATTTGAAAACACGAATGTTGTGATCTTACCATCCCAGTTTCAGAATTGTTGAAGTTGTTGGACTGTGCTGTTGGAGTATCTTAAAGGCTCAAATTCTGACTTTTATCCGAAATCATTCAACAGATTTCAGCCATAATAAGTAGGTATGTTTCCTGGCTGGCGCTTAATTCGATTTGAAAGTATAGGGGCTAGATTAGGTAACTTAAAAAAGTGTAGATTGAGATGTTATTAGATCTTTGCCCCAAGCATGATTTTATAACAAAGGTTGAGTACACCCATGTTATTTTTCAGATAAAGTAATAGTTTGAGATACATCAGTATGAAGACATTAGTAGGTAAAATCTGTATTGTAACTGGAGCTACAAGAGGTATAGGTAAAGGTATAGCTCTACAGCTAGGAGAAGCTGGAGCAACCGTCTACATAACAGGTAGGCATACGCTCTCTCTTTCCTGTTGGGGAGCTGTGGCGGCTCAGTGAGTAAGATGATGGCTCAGTAACCTGGAGGTCCCGTATTCAGTCCCTTCGTTGGCCGAGAAAGTTCATCAGGATTTTCTGGGATGGTTCCTCCCTGTCAGTGTTGCAGGACCGATGGCCTGCAGGGCAAGGGACCACCTATAGTTGTGTGGATGGCACAAAAAAACGAGGTCCCGAGTACACGATTGGCATGTACGTGAAAGATCCCTTGGCAGTTGGAATTTGATATAAGAGTAGGCTGTAGCTCCGCTTTCATGGCAAAACTTCCCTTAATGTACGCTGTCATATGCCCGTTTTCAGTAGCCCAGTAGGATGTTAAACCCCATTTTATTTCATTTCATTTCTTTCATATTGTCCAAGGGATAGTTCTTTTCTTTTTCCAATATGAACCAGTTTGTGCTCTTGTTTTCAGCATATAGTCGATTCATGAATTTGTTGATTTATTATTATTTGTAGGTCGAACTTTAAATCCTCCGGATGATCAAGTTGGAGGAAGTCTAAGAGAAACAGCCAAAGAGGTATGATGCATATTTAGGTCAGCGGAGTAAGACCACAAAATTGTCAAGATTTAATAGACTTCACATTCAGATGATGACTTTTTATATCCTGGATATGCAAAACAAATTTATTATTGGTGCCACTACCATTCAGAATGAAATATTAGTTTCTAGAGAGCAATCTTTGCATTGTAAATATGGTACACTTTGTAAGACAATAATTAATTTATAAGTAAATTTTGTCTTATCATTAAAAAATTATACCCTAGCAAAACAAAACAACTGCCCAAGTGTACCTTAACACTTATTGAGAGATGTACACTACTCTTCTTTGATTTCAAACTGCTGAGGGTTCTTTTACAGACACACCAATGTGTACATAGAAACCTGGTGTGGACTGAGAAAGTTTCTCAGGATTTTCCACCCTGTTTTCCCCATGTTACAGCCTGGCAGGAAAAAGCAGCTAGTCATTTGGATGGGACAAAAAAAATAAAGGTTCATGGATACCATTGGCAGTTAGAGTAGGCCCTTAGCACTGCTTGGAGGGTGGGGAGTGGCATGCATTTTGCATCGTAAGGTCTCTTATTGAGTCGAGTGGTGGATTTCGATTTCCCGCTTGTACATGACAAGCAGTAGGGTCGCCTGTCCAAGCTCGTGTTTTTTCTCCAGGTCCTCCGGTTTCCTCCCACTTCTAAAGAACCCTATTATTGAAATAAAGTTGAACCATATGTTAGTCCTGAAATGACTTGGTTTGTGTCGAGTGGAGGTTAAACCCCATTTCTCTCTCTTTTTCTAGGCCACATTTCCATCATAACACACTGCATGGTGTATGCCCATCATCATTAGCCTTTCTAGAGACCAGTCATACATCGATATTATGTGTATTTATTTCAGGTTGAAAACAGGGGAGGTAAATGTATACCAGTACAATGTGATCACAGTAAAGATGATGATGTTGTTAAACTATTTGATAAAGTTAAAACTGAACAGGATGGAAGACTGGATATCTTGGTCAATAACGCCTACTCTGCTGTAAATGTAAGTACAGTGTTGATTGTCAGTCTTTAAATCTGGAAGGGTGGAAGTGTATTGACATATAATTATTTTAAAAATAAATAAGGTGCGTCTTCACATCCACTGAAAGATGTAATGACCAAAATCTAGTTTATTTGCAGGCAGGGTATCTAATTAATCCAAAGTTGTATGGTGAAGCCAGAATAATCCCCCGTCACCCCTACCCCCCTAAAATGCACGAAGACAACTGTCTCTAGCAGTTTTGTATTACTGTTTTAGCTTAGTAGCTGTTTTTCCATGAGTATGTGTTATGGCAAAGTTGGATATGATGACAAAACTTGCTCAAAGGAATTCCTTAGAATGATCCACTACCGGAATACGTCAGTAGTGGAACCATATCTTTAAATGTTGAATATTTTTCAGGCAATAATGGATAATCTTGGACAGAGATTTTGGGAAAATGAACCAAACATGTGGGATGATGTTAACAATGTTGGTTTGAGGTAGTCTAAATATTGTTGATATTAAAATCTATTGAATACTGAATGGAATTGAACCATTATTAAACTGATATTCCTTTTAGAGATTCAACTTTCAAAATGTCTTACATGACAATCAGAGACTTTAATCTGTGTAATAAATGAAATATTGAATATTATATCAAGGTAGAGAAATTATATATTTACAGGAACCATTATATCTGTTCAGTTTATGCTGCTAGAATGATGGTGGAAAGACAATCTGGATTAATTGTCAACATTTCATCGGTTGGTGGACTAATATATTTTTTTAATGTTGCCTATGGTGTTGGTAAAGCTGCCGTAAGTCATATATTGTTTTCTATCAGAAAATGTGTAACTGATGTATTATATAAGATTATATCAAATTCTACAATTATTTATATAGGAACCTTGACTAAGTTGGATCATGAGAATTTGCTGCTCAGGCTAATTATAGATGAGCAGTTTGATTGCTTGATGCTTTACAAAACGATAAATCTACAGTTAATAAATACATGTATGTGTCATCTAATTATTTTGGGATTGACGCAGGGACATCAGCCTCACTGTTGGCTTGTTAAGAATATATTTGTTTTACAGTGTGATCGTATGGTTTGTTAAGAATGTATTTATTTTACAGTGTGATCGTATGGCTTGTTAAGAATATATTTGTTAATAGTGTGATTGTATGGCTGTTAAGAATATCTTTGTTTTACGGTGTGATCATATAATGAGTATATTTATAATGCGCTATATCCATAAACCAAGTTTATGCTTAAGTTTATGTTAAGAATATATTTTTGTTTTATAGTGTGATTGTATGGCTTGTTAAGAATGTATTTATTTTACAGTGTGATCGTATGGCTGTAGATTGTGGATCAGAATTAAAGAAACATAACGTAACATTTGTCAGTTTATGGCCAGGTCCTGTGAATACCGAAACTATTTCTAAACACATTGATAATCCTGAACTGGTGAGTTGTATAGTGTTAGAAAAACTGTCATATCAAATACAATCTGATAAATGAAATAAAATGTGGGTTTAACGTCCTACTGTTCTGCAACAACTGGACTAATGATGTCGGGCAATCTGATAAAAGAAAAGTTATTAATTCTGTTCACTAGATTGCATTGAATGTGACCAGTATCAAATTGAATTCGGAGCCACGGTGGCTAAGTCGGTAAGATGCTAGCTAGCTTGCCTGGAGGTCACGTGTTTGATCCCTGCATCGGGCAAGAAAGTTCATGGAGATTTTCCGGTGTATTTTTCACTTGTCAGTGGTGTAGGACGCAGAAGAGCCTGACAAGGACAGCTGTCTAGTCATTCAGATGGGATGCAAAACCAAGGTCCCTTGTACACATTGGCATGCACGTAAAAGATCCCTTGGAAGTTAGAATTCGATATAAGAGTAGGCCGTAGTGCTGCTGCCCAGGCAAATTTCCCTCATAGCACACTGTATGGCGTATGCCTGTCTTCATCATATTCCTGAAGCGATGGCCCGAGAAATCCCTCTCTGACCATTGCTGGATTAGCTTCTGATACTTGCGCTTTTTGAGGGAGTGTGTCTATTCTTCCCCTTCAATCAAATCTACCCAAAAGCACGGCAACATGACAGCCCTTCGTTTAATCAGAGGTCCTCCTTAAAACTTTTGACAGTGATTTAAGGTATTAAAACCGGTGAAAGTGTTATTCGTCTCAAAACAATATTGTTTACATTATATGCACAGAGTAAAAATCGTGTTGACAGCCTTGTTTGTCACACAATTAGTTTTTCTGCAATATCCTGCTATGCACTGGTTAATTGGACATAATAAAATCGTGAGTCATGACGTAACGTTATGTAAAGATATTTGGTCCAACGTGGAGCTATGTTTGGTATTCTTACGCAGTTAGCAATTGGTTGTTAATCGGACTATTGACCAGTCATAATTTAGATCAAGAATTTGCTTTGTTTATAGCAGTGAGTAGTGGGATTAGCCGTAATCAAACGAAACACTGCGAGGAGTATGGTCTTCATTAGCCAAGTCGGAGCAGATAAGTAGGATGTTAAATCCCATTTCATTTCATTTCATCAAATTAAATTCATTAAGAAATTAAGTGCAGGAGACAGCATGAAAGATAATTTTCATTATTTAAAGAATTGAGAATTGCTAAAGAGTAAGTATACCTTGCACTGGTCAATACTAAAATCCATTCGAGGGATTTTATATGTTAAAAGTATTTTATCAACCTCAATTCAGAAGATGGAGCAACTGTTAGTCATTTTTAGCACAGAAGTGGAGAGAAAGAGAGAGAGAGAGAGAGAAAAATGGGGTTTAATTTTGGGACTAACATAAGGTTCAAATTTAATTTCAATAATTTGCTTGTGCGTAGGGGTCTTTAGCAGTGTGAGGAAACTGGAGGACAGACGACCCTACCCCTTGCCACGTACAACCGGTTTGACAGTGTGAGATGGTTCCTGGTGTGTGATTAGAGTTTAGCGCATGCGCAGTTGTAGGAGTCAGCTCACACCGTTATGGACGCAGTGTGCATTGACTCCCCGTGATAGGATTTTTGCTAAGATTTTCTTACGATCAAATCGGTTTCTACACTATTATCTACCAATATTTACAGTATTACTAACTGGAAAGGGTGTCGAGTTTCTATTGTTTGTTTATTTCGATAACTGAAATACAACTTGACGACCTTTATTCGAAAATTTAATATAAAATAATTGTCCCTTGTATAAATGCCGAGTATACATTGTGCAATTTGCATGCATGTTTGAACCCAAATTTACAAGGAGTATCTATTACCACTTTCTTTTCTTTGTATGGAATGGGGTGATAAATATATATTCATGTTCAAGAAATGGGTGTTTCAGATTTGTGTCTTTGTGTCGCTAAGTATAATCCTATTGTTTCTATCTTTCACGGAACTGCTGAAGTCGAATCTTTCTTTCTTTTATACCTGTGATAAATGAAGCCACAGGAATATCAAAGGCCTTAATCTGTCTTTGGAGGTGAATTAATTGACAATTTCAAGCCAATCATCAATTTGTATGGTTTCCACTGATCGTACGTGTAGCCTAATGCCTAATCACTAAAAAAACCACGGCAACAAATCACGAACGATAGATGTATCAATTTTAAGTCAATCAACTTAGATTCGTTGATAGTGTGACAAGTATGTTTATTAATGACAAAACTCTAACCATATACGTAATACTTTTTCCTGAACCGATCAGTGATCAGGAACCATCTCACAATGCCGGAAGTAGATACAGCTGCGTTGTTAATGCAAACAACTGTTTTGGACATGTGCAAGTGCCCAGGAGCAAACACACACCGGGAGTCAATTCAAACTGTCACACCAGGGAATCGAAACCACGCCAGTTGACTCAATGACAGACCTTATGATACAATGCGCACAGAAGTATGAAGTAATGGTCTTTTATACATACCTCAATACTTTTCAGAGCAAGTTTAAAAACATTTTTGGAGTATGATGGAATAAACTTTCGATGTATCTCAATACTTTTCAGAGGAAGTTTAAAAAAGATATAGAAAATGGTGAGACAGTAGAATATGCTGGCAAATGTATTGTTCATCTTGCAAATGGTGAGTCTACATTTTTATGCCGTCCTCACCTGTAAAGATGTGAATACATTAAATAGAAGAAGGTCCACATATTTCTATATTCTAACAGTACATAGATAACAATACTTTTAAAAACTTTCTGGTTACATCAGGTGGAATCCTATTAAATTTATGAATACATTGATTATAAATCTGAGTAATCACCCTGTTTTGTTGAGTTTCCTGTCACATGTTGACTTTTACAGCATGTGGATTTGTTGACATTGCTTATAGAGTTAGTACAGGTAACCGCTGCTGGAGGAAATATTAAGGGGCCTAATAGGCATCTGTTTTTCTTTTCTCAGGACGGAGGGGCTGACAAGGAAAGCTGTCTAGTCGTTCGGATGGGACGAAAAACCGAGGTCCCGTGTACACATTGGCGTGCACGTAAAAGATCCCTTGGCAGTTGGAATTCGATATAAGAGTAGGCCGTAGTGCCGCTGTCCGGGCAAAATTTCCCTCATAGCACACTGTATGGCGTATGCCCGTCTTCATTAGCCCAGGTTAGGAGCAGAACAGTAGGACGTTAAACTCCATTTCATTTCATTTCATTTGTTTTCTTTTCTTATGTCACTGCATTCACGTTGACATTTTGGATGATTTGTGTTGTTTTGTGTTTATATTGGGAAGCTTACAATGTATATTGAGTCATTTGCAATATATATTGGGAAGTTTGCCATGTATATTGGGAAGTTTGCCATGTATGTTGGCCATTTGCAATGTATAATGTGCGACATGGAATGTTTTTTCGTCTATTTCAGTGTATATTGAAAACTCTTTTTAATTTAGATTTTCAACAATACCGAGGTAATTAATCATGTATGAATTTTGAATTAGTTTTACAACAGACTTGAATATGGAGGCTGTTTTCGTGTAATAAACCAAATGTCATTAGCAGAATTTGTTTTTAAAATGTGATTTATTTTTTTTAGATCCAAATATCATTAAGAAAACTGCTCGTATTTTGTTAACAGCTGAGTTGGGGGATGAATATGGTTTTGATGATGTCAATGGTAAACATATTTATGTATTAAAAACTTTTACTTTCGGTTTGTTTACTTTTTAACTGAGGGGTGGGTGTGTTCTCTTAAGAACTTAAGTTCTGCATGCAAGTGAATTATTGAAAATTAAGGTATATACCATATGTTAGTCCCATAATGATTTACTTTGTGTGGATAAGATATTAAATCACTTTCCACTTTCTCTGTTTTTATCAACAATATTGGAAAGTGCAGGAGGACCACACTACACACAAACAAAACTGATAAGCCAAACCTTCATATAACAGAATATTTTATTGGTCGAAAGTTACTTTTTGTCAACAGATCGTAATACTCACTATTTTACGACAATCACAACTTTTAAGGAACATAATGAGTTTACGGCCAGTTGATTTCCAGGTCGCAACCTTTTCTCTTTCCAAAGGTTAAAAAACCCACTCAATTTTGGCTAAACCCATGGAATTATTGTTGTCTTGTCAAAAAGTACAAGGAACCTAGAGAACAAAGTAAATATTTGTTAGCAAAATATTGATACATGTATTTAAGAAATTGACATATTAAAAATGCAAATATAACAATATTAGACAAAATTGAGGAGAAATGGACATGGTAGAAATCTTTATTTCTCACTGTTAGTATTTATTGACTGATTGAGAAATGATTTCAGACGAGTTATTTGCCCCTAAAATTGATAATCTCCCTTATACATGTAATATGAACTAATAGGAGATGCTCTATTGTCTGTTCGGAACGTCTCCAATTGACAGAATTGAAATCGAGTGAAGTGGAATTCAGTCCCATCACAGTTCATGGCGTAATTAAACAGACCCATATTTTCTTATGCAGTCCGTGCATACGTTGTAGCCCAAAACCCCCTTTTTCACTCTTTGTCACTATTTTGAGGATTGAGTTAATTCAATTTCGGAATGTTGAATTGAGTATCCCCATTGCCTAATTAAAGAAATTATACTCAGTCTCAGCTTAATGACAAGCCTGGAAATAAGGCACCTGTCACAGACAATGTCAGGCACAGATTCGGGCTTTGTCAGGCACAAAGCCTCTGGTGCCTGTCATTTTGTGTGGCACTGATTTGTCTTTTTATACGTCCACATTCATAATGTGAACGTATTATGCCGTCGCCCCTGTCTGTGTGTGTGTGTGTGTGTATGTATGTATGTGTGTGTGTGTGTGTGTGTGTGTGTGTGTGTGTGTGTGTCTGTGGTTCGCCTACAGGGCGCAATTCTTCATGGATTTTCTTCAAACTTGGTATACTTATTCCTTATACCCCAAGGAAGATCCCTATTGTTTTTGGTGCATGCCCGACCCCCCGGGGCAGAGCCACGCCCATTTCTAGTATTTGTTTGTTTGTCGTCTACAGGCCACATTTCTTAACTAATAATCTTGAAACTTTGCATACACATTCTTTGTACCCTAAGGAACATCCCTATCGTTTGGGGTGCATGCCCAACCCCCAAGGGCAGAGCCACGCCCATTTTCTTTTCGTGTGTCTTTGTGTCGCCTACAGGGCGCAATTCTTACTGGATTTTCTTCAAACTTGGTATACTTATTCCTTATACCCCAAGGAAGATCCCTATTGTTTTTGGTGCATGCCCGACCCCCAGGGGCAGAGCCACGCCCATTTCTAGTATTTGTTTGTTTGTCGTCTACAGGCCACATTTCTTAACTTATAATCTTGCATACACATTCTTTGTACCCTAAGGAACATCCCTATCGTTTGGGGTACATGCCCAACCCCCAGGGGCAGAGCCACGCCCATTTCCCATTTTCTTTTCGTGTGTCTTTGTGTCGCCTACAGGGCGCAATTCTTACTGGATTTTCTTCAAACTTGGTATACTTATTCCTTATACCCCAAGGAAGATCCCTATTGTTTTTGGTGCATGCCCGACCCCCAGGGGCAGAGCCACGCCCATTTCTAGTATTTGTTTGTTTGTCGTCTACAGGCCACATTTCTTAACTTATAATCTTGCATACACATTCTTTGTACCCTAAGGAACATCCCTATCGTTTGGGGTACATGCCCAACCCCCAGGGGCAGAGCCACACTTTATATACTTATTCTTTGTACCCTAAGGAACATTCCTATCATTTGGAACATCCTTATCATTTGGAGTAGGCCCTACATGCCCAACCCCCAGGGGCAGAGCCATGCCAATTTTCTTTTTGTGTGTCGCCTACAGGCCACAATTCTAAATCGATCATCTTGAAACTTAAAATACATATTCCTTATACCCTGAGGTTGGTCCCTTTTCTTTTGGGTGCATGCCCGATTTTGGGGAGATAACTCCATTTAACAATGTCAAACTCCATTTAACAATGTCAAACTGACGTGATATGCTTTAAATAGTTGTCACCCATGTAACATTCGGGTTTTTGTGAGTGGTTTCTGAGAGCCTTTGTTCAACTTATTTTTCAGAACGCTTTGTAAGTGTTAGAAGTATTTATACCGGTTATTTGTTGACGTTTCAAACCACCGTTTTCTCCCCCTTTCCTCCCACTGCTAAAGACCTTTTGGTACTGCAATGACAATGTCTCTCTCTCTCTCTCTCTCTCTCTCACACTAAATAAATTATAAATTCATGTAACTGCAAGTACATGTGCGTTTTCAGGATGTACATTTTTAAAAAGTCTTATGTTTGGGTGTCATTCGTTATTATAATTTAGTACCAAATTTATTATTAATAATTTTTTACTAATATTCTAATCTATTATCGGGTGTCAGTAGTTTAATTTAGTTTAATATTTCTGATCAAATAAAATCATTAATTTGTAAATTTTAGTTCATATATTTCGTAAACCTTTCGATAGACCTGAAGTCATAACCTACTATGTGTTCTAAAATCCAAATAAAACAATATTTCTATGGCAGTAATCAAATTTGGGAGGTTCATTGTCAAATCAGGAATATCCCTTGAACTTATAGGTATGTTATCTTGGAATTTGGCATACGTATTCCTTATAGCCTATGGACGGCAACTATTGATTTTGGTGCATGATCCGACCATCTTTGGCAGTTTTTGTTAATATTTTGTCTGTAAATACTCTAAAGGTTGCAATATATTAACAGACTTTGATCCAATTCGGCATGATCCATCATAGGGTTGTACCTATTCATATTGATCCATGTCCAACAGCCAGGGGCAGAACCACGGCCAATTTTTGTGTTTGTTGTCTACAGGCGGGAATTCTGAATGGATCATTTTGAAACTTCGCATATTTATTCATTTTACTGTATGGATAGCAACTATTCATTTTCGTGCATGCCCAAACCCCAGGGGCGATGTGGTGCCCAAACCCCAGGGGTGATGTGGCACCTATTTTTTGTTTATATTTAGTCTGTAAATTTGGCAAAACATACCCAACGCCTAGCCTTCTTTGCCTCTTGTCATATTACAGTCGTTGCAGCCATTTCATACTTCATTCTCTTCATATTTATCAAAGTATGAATGTGGACGTATATTGCAGCGGTAGCGATGCTCTCGTTTATTGATATTATTAATACATGTCCGGCACCAAGTTGAAAATATCAGGTACTATCTCATTAATGCCTGACATTTTGTCAGGTACAACTAAAACCCTTATTTCCAGGCATGCTTAATGTTATTTTTACAAGCACCTGTGGTCATAAGAGGCCCAAAATGCATGTTAGACGTTAATTGAGTGACAACCAAACAAACAGAACAAAATAATATGTAATTTTAATAAGATTGAACAATTCTAGTCTTTACAAAATTATTTTTTCACTCTGTTTTTTATTTTTAATTTTCAGGGAGACATCTGCAATCTTTCAGACAAGTAAAATATCTGTTGCAGCAAGGTGGAGCTGGTTGGATAGCTCCGTTTATTCCTGGATTTATTAAAATACCATACTGGATGTTAACTTTGGCTTCTAGTAAATTCTAAATATGCGGGTCAAGATGAAAACTTCTGCGAGATAAGAAAGAGATAATTTAATGGCAACAAACGTGTTTTCTTCTGTTCCAGTCTATGAATTCAGCAACTTCAAAGTGGTCTAATATTGCCTAATTTAGGTGACTGACTCCAATTCCAACCAACCAATTAATCGTTTACAGTCCACAGGCATGGGACTGTCGAGAGAAAATTTAACTCCCACAAACACGTATTCCAGCCATTCAAGCCTGTGAATACTTCATCTTCAATTTGGTCCAATATAGCCTATCTTAGGTGGCTAACCTGAATCCCAAACAACCAATCAATCGTTGCAGGGTATGAGGGTCTCCTAGAGAAAATTTTGAAAATTTAACCCTTGCAAATGCATTTTTCTGCTAATATAGCCTGTGAGTTAAGCAACTTCAAACTTGTCCTATTGTTTTGTAACGTGATATTCCACTCTATGCCAACCTGAATTCCAACCATCCAATCAGACTGTTGCAGCTGCATTCACAAATAATAATCGATGCTCGAAAAATATCACACAAAGTAAAGTGGCTCCAGACAAAATGTTTCATTCCATAGTCAATGCTGTACAAATTCGTGGTATTTAAATATACATTATGCAAGAGCAAAATCGGCCTATTGTAGGTCTTTCTTTAGGCCTGAAATGTTATAAAAACTATTAATTAGACATTAATTAACTTATCCAGACCATAATCAGCTCTCGATGTCAAGGCTTGCCTGCGATATTTGTTGGATTACAGTCCGATTTGCTGCAAAACTTTCCTTCGTGATTAACGATTAAATGGATAATCAAGACTATTAGTTTTGTCTTATCGACTTCAGTAATGATGATCGAGACTAAGCGGAACTTTCATCCGCTTAGTTCTCGGTTCATAGTGGATCAATTTGACTGAAATTTTCAGCAAGTTGCCTTTACATTATGTAGTTTTTAACTATTATAGTGATAACTGCCAACTCGTTATCTAATCTCCCATAATGTATCTTTAATAAAAAGAAAAGTAAAATTAGTATTTTATTAAATTTTGAGCACTTTATTTTGCCAACTAGATCAAATAATAATTTTTGTTTTCACAGATTGCCTGAAAGTAAAGAGGGCAGCTGCCCCCCTGACTTGCACACCTATTTTCTTTATTTTAAGTATTTGTCTATTAATATTCTACTTAGTCACAAAAATATCCAAGAACTAGTATACAGACCTACAATACAGACAGTTTGAGGCAGTCTGATGATTTGTGATAGTTACCCCATGGGTTGTTGCCTTTGGCTTGATTGTGAGTCCGGAACATCCCGACAGAATTGCAATTTGCAATCGAGTGACGCAGAATTCAGTCCTGTCACAATTCTGTCAGTTCTGACAATGGAGGTGGTGTGAGCAGAATCGTGACATAATTAAACACATGGAATATGTTTCAGCTGCATGGTTGGTTGAGATATTTTCTTATTCAGTCGAAATACCCTATTTCACTCGATTGTCACTATTTTGGGGATTGAGAGTATTCAGTTGCAGAATCTTAGGAGTTGCTGGATTCTCAGTCCGGAAAGTCCCAAATTGATAGAATTACAATCAAGTGACATAGAATTCAGTCCTTTCACCGTTCGGTCAGTCCCCAAAACAGGCGGTGTGAGTAGAATTGTGACCTAATTAAACACAATGAAATGAAATATTAAATCACAAATAAATGTTGTTATTTGATGGCTACAGAGATAACAACAGAACGCATAATTCTCAATACTTATGTCAGATTCGTTGGTTTGCGAGAAACGTAACGCACCGACAAGGGGAAGCCATTGTGGGAAAATTCCGAAGAACTTTCTTTGCCAACACTGGGTTCAAACCTGGAATCTCAAGGTTAGCCAGTTAATGCCTTACTCATTTAGCTACTGTGGCTCCCAATATAAAATAAACAGAAACAACAGTTAAGTAAAATTTATAATGAATTAAATAAAAAGATACAAAGTTTCTACATTATACATTACACTACATAAATGATATTTCTAATACAAACATTCTCCTGCATTGACATACAATTTTGATGTTTTCAATTTGAGAGTAGACACACCCACCCTCAATCCATTACCCTGTAAATTAAAGTCTTCAAAATGCAGACAAGAAGAAGTCATCAAATATGAATGAGAGTCCATTCATTAGTTTTACAATATGTCACAGCTTATTTAATATATATACTCTGATTAGACCATTTAACTTTTAATTAAGAAATCGAAATCAGATTGGATTCAGTTAGATTTAAAACAGGCCAATTGATTCTGTTAAATTCATCTTTCAAAATGTGTGCAAGGAATTCCTATTGCACTAAAATGATGCAATGAGAATTTAAAGGGACTATCCTGATTTGAACAGAGTCTCAAAAATAAAAGTCTGAGTACATATGAAATTTAAGAGGAATAGTGTATTTACCTTGTCTCAAAATTTCAGCTCAAAATATTGAGTCGTTCGGATGTGAACATCAAAACTGCTTATCCGGACATGTAACCCTTTTAAGATTTCGGGTCAATTTTTTCGTTGGGTGACCTGACAATCGATTCCCGTTCCTTTAGAGGTCTATACAGTGAATGACCCATGTGCTGTGCTTGATAATGAAAGGTAAATTTCGCCTACACATTATTTTTATAAAATAATAGTCTGGTTTTATCTAGATACCATATAATACAGCTTTGGAACACCAGTCTCCATTTCCAGATGAAGACTGACAAGTTTAAGTTGGTTGAAAACGTATCACATATATTGAGTTAGTTGTTCGACCCTAAGGTAGAGGATTTTAAAGGATTTTAGCACACAATCAGTTTTATTCCCCAAAATATTATCGGGATTGGCCCTTTAATGAATATTGCATTTCAATACTTACTGAGGTTTACTCTATAGCAGAATTATAAATCTTCTAAAGTAAAGTATATTTTCTAATTATGGTACTGATTGTTGACTACTTACAATCACATGTATCAATTACTAACTACCATTCAAAGAATATTTAATTATTATTATTCCCAGTTCACAATATATATATATAATGCTGCCTCTGAAGCTAATCTCATGCCATGCGATAATTCTCAGTTGGGCTTATGTATAATCTTAAATATTGTTTTATTCTCTTAAGCCCAGATTTCAGACAATCACAAATATAAGGTAAAACTACCTGTTTTATGTAGTAAAATCTCTGAGACTACTGGCAATCTTGATTACAGTGTGCCAAGTGGCCAAAACAACCTTAAATCTAATCCAATTTATAAAACTAAGCAAAAGTTATTTGGATCTATCTCTCAACTATTGCAAAACTTCTCTAAAACAAAATGGAATAATTGTAATACTCTCAACATTTTGGAATAATACTTCTAAGAGGAATCGTAAATATTAGGAATTATTTCTCTAATCACCTGGAATATGATAAAATATGTACCTGTATAATCTATTTACCAAGCTTCAATTCACACAACAATTACTGAGTTTCAAACCAGAGGTGAGCATGTCTAAGTTCACATCTTCTAAGCATAAAAGCATTTGTCATAACTGAAACCAAAGTTATTTGATTTGCAAAAAGTCTTTCTGGTGTAAATCTAATTACCTGAATCTTGGAAACACAAGCCAATTTGAGCCAATATTTTTGTTTTTAACTGCTGATTGGATGTTACGGATAGTGAGCCAACCAATGAAATTCTATAATATAAATGAAATAACCATGGTGATAGTTGCGCATTATTGACATGGTTCATTAAATGTATTAATACAGACGTTATAAAATAAAACTTCTCGAGACATGGGTTAAAGCTGTCCCACTGATCCTTGAATTGAGAAAATGCATTTTATTGAGTGTGGGTTTTCTCTGATTCCTTCAGTTTTCCTCCATTTCTAAATACCCCTACGTGCAAGCGAATTATTGAAATAAAACAAGTGCTTTATTTCTAGGCTTGTTGCTAAACAACTCATGCATAATACCTAACGTATCATATGGCTTATCTATAAACTTCACATATAGCATATAAATCAAAAATACATAAATACAAACTATAATTACAATATTGCAAGAACTATCCACTTTAGGCATGAACAAAGTAATGTGAATGGTGGTTTATATATTATTATGCTCAATAATTTTATTTATCTGATCCGTCCCTGATACGGTGATTAGTCGTTCGAATGGGACAAAAAAAACCCCAAGATTTCATGTACACATTGGCATGCACCTAACAGAACCCTTGACAGTTGAAATTTGAAATAGGAGTAGATTGTAGTTTCTGCATTTTCTAAAAACAAAAAAATGTGCAAAATTTTCTGAATCATTTGTCAGAAGGACAAATTGAAAATTTCTGATGACCTTGGGGTCGGAACTCGAAACTATCATAAAAATGGCCAAATTTGTGACTTTTACTAAAGTTTCAGATTTGATTATGGTTAAAATGCTGACTAAAATATATTATTGCAATTATACATAACACAAAATCTATGACAAAATTAAAACATAAGATCTTTAAAAAGATGATTTGATTATGGGACTTCTTAAATGTAAATATGTATGACAAAAAAATGACGCAAACAAACAAATTCTATAAAAACAAAATCTCATTTAAAGCTTTTTAAATTCATAACAATATTAACAATAGTTCAAATTGAAATACACATAAATATTTTCATTGGAATCTAAAAGAAATAGATTCTGTACTAAATTGAAACACAGCACGCGATACACAGGTCACAATTCTACGGAATACAATTTACTTGATAAAGAAGCCTAATTAAAACAGTAAATGCAGTGCATACAATTGTGACCTGTGTATTTCCAGTTCAATTACTAAATGCCATTGAAACTGCTTTAACAGCACACTATATTAGGCCACAAATACATGTAAAGTATAGTTGCCCCACATTAAACTATAGTTTAAACCTCTTTGATTTAAGTAAAAATAATACAATATAATATAATGAAATCAACAATTAAATTTTGGAAGTAGATAGACTGTCATCCTAGAAAATTATTTTTTTTTGTTCCAGATCAAAGGGGTTTAGCCATTTAAGTTGGAATATAATAAATGATACATAACTGTATAAATATGACAATTAATTTAAGACACTGAGTGGGAAATGGTGTAGATTAGTTGTAACTAAATATAGTAATACTTAGTACTTAATCATAATGAATTCAAATTTAACTATTCAAGTATTCTAAGTCAATATTCAAATACTGTTTGAATATTCTATTCATATGAAATGACAAATTCTTTAGTTCCTTTTTTTATTTGTTTTTTAATTTATAAATATTAGTTGACTACATTAAATGATTAGCAGTAAATATTTCATAGAAGACAAAAACTGATCAATTGCTATTTGCTTTAAAGATGCATTATGTAAGAGCTAAATTTATTAACATGACATTGGCAAGCCTATAATGATACTATAATCAACTCTTTAGATCATCGGATGGCCGAGTTTTAATGAATTTAAACACCTGCGAAATTTAACAATTAAATGCACAATCAAGGCTGTCAAGTCTTGGTTGTCAAGTATCGTTGCTACTTGCTACAGTACGATAATGAATAATCTATGTTTTATCTTTAAACAGTCATAACTTTGCTCAGATTAAAGTAATTTGAATGATACATGCATTTTCACTATATTCATTTTTCATTATCTATTTTTGACCTATTACAGCAAGAAATTCAAGCTCTTTAGCTAAATCTTACATAATGCAACTTTAATAAACATTGAAAAAAATCAGTTTGCATAGCTATTTGTATTTGAATATTTGTGTGAGCACTACAATACAATACCATCCTTAGTTTGGAATTAATCTTGTGACACAATGGGGATGCCTGGTTGTCAGTCCGGAAAGTCACGAAATTGACAGAATTCATTTCTGTTAAAGTTCTGACAACTGAGGTGGGTGAGAGTAGAATCGTTGGTTAAGATATCTTGTTGAGCAGTCGACAAATGTGTTGTAGACCAAAATACCCCTTTTAACTCAATTGCCAATATTTTTGGAATTCAGAGAATTCAATTTCAGGACATTCAATCAAGTATCCCCATAGACTTTCAAAGTGAGCTAATATTAAATAAAGTTCTAGGCAGTAGAGATTAAGTAATTCAAATAATAATTTTGTGCTTTAGTTAATGTAAGTCACAATATTTATCTCAAAGCCCACAAAAAGAATATATTTCCCAAAACTAAAGCATAGTGTAAGAGATCAACTCTCGGAATACCAGAATAATAACCATCCACACCGATAAATGCTCCTGCAGCAATATAAATCACTGCTGCAATCACTCCATACAAATTCATTGTCTTTACAGAACATGCTATTATTGTCAACATTGCAAAACCGCTACAGGCCTGTGTGGCAAGGGCTGATTGAGCTTGTTCCAAAAACTGACCAACAATTAGAACAGCAATGAAAAACATAAAATTCAAATTCATCAGAAATGGTAGTGTGTACTGGCAGAATCCTGTGGCAACCAAAGACATCCCAGCAACTGTTGCTATCCATGACATGAACTTGTGACCTTTGATGATTTTTGGATCTGGTCTCGACTGACTGAATCTGGCCACTCCAGCAGAGGCAGCTATACCTTGGAGTAAAAGACCAATAGCAGCAAAGAAATTGAACCAGATGGTATAATACACTACATAGAATACAGACAAGGCTAGCACCAAGTCGGACACAGCTGTTGAAATTTGTCGAGCCATTCTAGTTTCTTTTTACTGTTATCTGAAAATAAAGAAAAGTGTCAGCCTAACTCTAAAGAGGAATATGAAATGAAATGGTGTCCAACATCCTTCTTTTCAGCACCAACTGCGTTAAATCAGTAAATGAAGACTATATATACATATGTATATGCCATTGCAATTTGCATGCAGTGTGCTATGAGAGAAATTGACCAGCCAGCGACTACTTGTAACCAAATTCCAACTGGTACACAATGGTTTTCCATACGATCCGAATAACTAGTAATTGGAGGGGGGGGGGGGGGTCATGATGGCTCAATGACTGAATTTATGAGAATGATGAATGGCACCAACTCACTTATCTAGAAGTCACAGGTTTTGCACCATGTGTTGGCCGGAATATTGCCTCTAGACTTTCCAGTCTCATTTTCCCTTGTCAGTGGTGCAGGATGGAGGACCGACGGACCGGACAAGAACAAAATGTCTATTTGTGTTGAGGGGACCAAAAAAACAACAGAATTTATGCTAAGCCAATCACACCGTCCGGTCAATTTATGCACGGGTATAAATTTAGGTCCACACCCAATTCCTTTTAAAGGCGCATTCGAGTGTAATTTGGTAATAATATGAAATTTTATCTACATGAATCTAAATTATTATGTTCTTTCATACATCGACAACTTACATAATAACAGTAACGACAAATTTAATGGCTTGACGGCAATTTAAATGTATTAATCAGCACATTTGTTTTGAATGAATCAGAAGCTGTCTCGGGGTTATTTACATACCGGAACAAATAAAATCATCACCGGTAGTAGTAATAATTGGTTTATATGTTCTAGCATTTGATTGGTCTAAATAGGGAATTCCTCAAACCGGTTTCAGTTTTGGGGAATACCAGACAAAAGAGAGGGCGCTGTTGATGGGAAGCAGATGACGCCGTGGTGAATTCTCGAGAAAGTTTCCTTACAAAACAGTTATATTTTCCTTACACAACGCAAGTTGTTATATAAGAAAACTTGTCAACAGTTTCTACAGGTTTCTGACAAGAGTATGTAAAATATTTCGAAAGTTGCAGCCAAATTATTTATGTGTTTGCTGACATTAGAAAGTTAGAACTGTGGCAACAGCTGCACACACTTCGACTTTTCTTGATTCGCGATGTCATTCAATACAATATTAATCATGTGTTTGTGAGTCGATCCGCCGGTGCGTCGAATCAGATAGTTGGATAAACAGGCACGCGCTAGCTTAATTGTTCCACTCAATTTTGATAACAAAAGCGCCATCAAAGCGTCAGTTTGAATTTTAGTTGTTCTTGTTTGATAATTTTTTGTTGGAAATACATTTAATTTCAGAGTTGCCATTGTTCAGCAGCAGGTGCAACAAATGTTAGTGGTTGAATAACTGTTTCAAATGTGCATTAAGTTCCAAACTCAACAAGATTATCAAGTGTGCATTGTGGTGTGAAGTATTCATGATATATAAAATGGATAAATAAGGAACTACTCATGCTGTGAAGACTGGAATTAATAGAATTTTTTTTGATACAGAAAAAGTGGGATTAATACTACAAAATGTCTACTAAGGCCACACGATTAGTTTGTTATTTATTATTTCGGATTTTATTGCCGATAACACTTTTAGCAGGTAATTTTAGAAATTGTGAAAAATGTAATATACATGTTTCTGGTTTGTTTGTAAGAACTTTAATGATTTATTGAATGTTAAATGTTTTAAATTGTTATGATTAAAATATTATTTTGTTAATCAGGATTAAAATATTATTTTGTTAATTAGGATTAAAACATTATTTTGTTAATTAGGATCAAAATTTTATTTGAATGTACACATATATCTACATGTACATTTTGCATACACTATTTTTAATTGTTTTGAGAATATTTTGCTAAATATAGGCCTACGTATGTTGTATTTTTAGGTTTGTTTAAACAATATAAAGCTTAGTCGAAAATGTACATTAATTAATGTAAGCTATATAAAAGTATTTCTTTATCTTTTCCAGCGGCTGTTGTTAGGTTCAATGGATTATCATTTTTATATGCTATTTTTCTGCTGATAACACCTCTTCTTAGTTGTCCTGATGTTAATACAATTAAAGGTATGAATAGTTTTTATTAATTTATTTTGACACTGATAATTTGTAGTACACTTCTGTAAACTTTGTACAGTTATAACTGGGCCAATATCCAATATCGGTGTATTTCTACAGTACTTTATATTCCAAAAAGAATATTTCTATTTATACTTACATGTAGTCTTATCAGGAATTAAGATTTAATATATATATATATGATAAATATTTTTTTAAAAAAAAATAAGCACATTTATTTACAATAAATGCTGTTTCTTAGTAACCTGGTGAGTGTTTTTATTTTAGTTAAGAATTTGCCAGAAAAAAATGTTTTCTTGAAGGTACATGTATGTGTTAGAGTGTTTCTATCATGTGAAACAACAGTACTACTCATAACATCCATAACAGAGCAATAAAAGTTCTTGTAAAACAACTGGTTATTACATGTATAAAGTTAATAAAATTATAAGTTCAAACATACTACATAGCAAACAAACAAATTTTTTTTTTTTAAAATGTAAGACAATTGTGTGAATGTGAGTCTTGGAGTTATATCTGTATGGTCAGCCAATGAATCATGATCCCCTTGAGAGCTTATAAAACCATTTCTCTCTATTAATTTTAAGGTCAGGTCACCACCATAGTAATTACATGTGTATGTGGTAATGGTCGATAATTTGATAATAATAGAAGTCAGTTCCTTTATTTGACACTTCACTTCATGTGCAAATGCAGTAGCTGTTGGGTGGTTAATTGGGCTTTAACTGGCTAATTTCATTCAACAGTTCTTGTGATTGCTAATTATAATATAATAGCCATAGTTATCCTGCTAGTTACCTTCATCCCTCCAGGTGTCCTTATGTCATTATCACATATGAGACTTTGTGTTATATTTGTCAGGCACAAATTCAGGCTTTGTCAGGCACAGTCATTTGGTACATGTACCAAACATTTAAAAAAAGGACCCCATCATATTTGGCATACATATTAAATTATGTGTAGATACATAGTACAAGCACTGAGGAGTTGTTGACCCCCCAGATGGACATACCATAACAGCATACCAGAAATTTCACCTGTAGTAAAAGTGTCGAATGTGTAAATCTCACAGGTTTTGTATTACTAACTGACATAGAAAGAACATCTTTCCAGATGTCAACATAGTTCTAACATCTGTTAACTAACAGCAACTGAGTGTACTACAAACAGTTGATAGTTTGATTACATTTATATTTAAACTATTTTTATCCATACCTGGCATATTTCACACTCTAAGAGTAGAAACATTAAAGAATTCCATTGATACACTTTGCTACAATTATTACCACTTTAATCTTTAACATGAGTAGTAGATATTAAAGTTCAAATTACATGAAGATGAAAAGGATATGGATGGAAAGGTTTGTATTATGTAGACTATTCAGTTGTGTACATAATGTATTCAAGAGATAACTTGGGAATTATTGAGTCTTTTCAGTAAGCTATTCACATAATAGCCTTTTCAAATAATATTGTTCATGGAAAATCTTCTAAAAATACATTTTATGGTTTAGTGTCAATTTTACTTTTAATAACATTTCCCATATACATGTACATTTATGGGAGCATCCTAATCTTTTCAGTGCTCAGAGCTTTAAAAATGTTAATCTGGTCTTGAACGCGAGTGAAAAAGCTTCAGTTACACATATATTTGGTAAACTGTTATCATATGGAACCTACTTTATGAAAGTAGAAAATTGATTTATTAAATGATGCTTCATTGTCTTTATAAACCACTTAATAGCTTTTCAACAAAGCAATACATAGTACATGTAGTTAATGAACCACTTAACTGTACATTGTACATGCACTCTGTCATATTCCTGAAGCAATGGCCCAAGAAATCCCTCTTTAGTTTTGAGATATTCGGTTGGTGTACATGTATGTGTCAGCCACCAACTTGGTGATTCCATTAAAGACAATTTGATTACTGGTATTTATAATTACATGTACATTATAACATTAAGGCCTACAGTTATATCTTTGACGTACAGGATCGATTGTCATGTGCAGTATTTTCGCCAAATCAATATTGATAGTTGAACATGTAAAGATGAATAAAGAGAGAAATAGTTGATCAATATGTTATTGTATGATGACTGCATAGTCAATTTTATCTGCAAACATAAAACAAAGATTAGAGAGGGGTGTTTGTCTCCAGTATTTGTAAAGATCAATGGACTTCATGCCAGCTATTCAACTCATTTGGTCATTAATTTCTCTGGATGACTTGATTGCATTGTTATGCTAATTCACACCTGTCGAAAAATACTATTGGCTCTTTATTACCTTTTCTGTCTTAAAGTCTTGTACTGTACATGTACATGTGAACATATATCCTCATTTAAGGGATTCTGAATCCCTTGCCAAAATTGTGAGAATTTCTAAACGGAACATTAGTCCCAAAAATGGTTCAATTCCTTTCAGTGTTTACAAAGATAGGATAAACTGAAAATTTGTCAATATTCAGTGTCCACTGCAGACACATGTATATTTAACACAATCCAGTGCCACCTATTCATTTGCGCTGAAATCTTTTGACATCTATTGGAAGACAAATTACTGAAATAAAATAGTGCCATATTCGTTGCAGAATGACCTAGTTTGTGTTGAGTGAAGGTTAATCTGTCTCTCTTTTATTCTGAAGTTCCATACTAATTGTATATGTAATGATTTATGTTGACATGTTTCTATCAGCTGTCATAGCCACATTGTTGGTCTGTGGTTTATGTTCAGTATTGAAGCAATGACTACCTTTGTTATACAAAACAGGTACTTTTATTGGCTCTCAGTCAGACTTCTTTGTTCGTTTGTTTAGTTTAAAAAATAAACAGTAAAAAATACAAGTCAATAGGTTGTTGTAATCTGCCAATCAATATTTGAGTTAGAGAATTGTTACAACAAACCTTTTACATGTAGATCACCATGACTATAGAGCAAAAATAATACATTATGTCAGTCGATTATTTTTCTTCTCTTACTCTTATTATATAACTCATTTCATATTTTCAAAAATTTCTAATTATGTGTAGAAAAGTTTTTAATCACTTTCTTTTCAAGTAAATATGAATATATTTACTTGAAAAGAAAGTGATTAATATAAATATTCATATTTACATGAAAAGAAAGTGATTAAAATCTTTCTTACGCATAATTAGAAATTCTTGAAAATATGAAATGAATTATATGACGTCGTCCTGTCAACATCTTTAAAACAGAAATATTAAAGCTTCATTGAAAAATTAATACAGAATAAATTTGGTTAAATATTTAAGAATGTGAATTAAAAAAGGAATGCAGAATAAAATGATATTCAGTTAATATTCAAAAATGTGAATTAAAAAAAAATGGAATGCAGAAGAGCAAAAAAATGCTTTTTGTCACATGTGAATTAACAAATGGAATGGAGAAGAGCAAACAAAAGTGCACCAGTACATGTAATTAAGACCTGCTTTAATTGTGCGACAATTGAATTGCATAACAGTTGTTGTGAAAATATTGAGATTTCAGTTGATTCTCACTAGGAACATCACTGTCCAACAAAAACCCCCCAGACCTACATGCACTGTATAGTTACCTAAATTTCTATCATGATGGTTCTTTTGTGAATCAATTTTCCCATTTTCTAATGCATGAAAAATTTATTGATTTTTATAGGAAAGTCCTTTGATGTTGACAAATTTTCTTATTAATTGAATGATGTGTTGGAGATACTAATGAATAATTTATTTCCAGCATTTTTCATCTCTTTATGTTCAAATAGAATTTATCCTGTCAGATGATAATTTTGTCAGTATCGACCCTTGTGGCATTGAGTACAGGGTGACAGATGGTTCAACTCAGATATTGATAAATAATGAACTTTGTTTGATAAATATGACGTAAATACAGAAAATATTGTGAGATAAACAAAACAATGGAATATGTTGTTTCTCATTATTGATTTTAAATTCAGAAATTAAATTAAACAAGGTGTTACCCGGGTGTGTCTTGCAATAATAGGATTGAGACCACAACTGATTGATTTACTTCATGATAAAACTTCATTTATTTATAAATAAACAATTATCGAACAGTGTTGCATATGGCTGAAACAAGGTGTTGCATAATACATGTACAACAACAACAATGTGTAGCATAATATTAATACAGAAACAAGGTGTTGCCATTGCACATAAAAGAGGAAGTATATTATTCTTGCTGTAATAGTTCTAAAAATACAATGTAGATAATGAATAATGAATATATTATAAATTTCATTCAAATTACCTACATGTACATGCACATGATGTGCTACATGTATATTCTGAGAGAAGTTGCATAATGCATCTTTACACAGTAATTAACCAGCATAATTTTTGATGTATTTACATTGTTACTGTTGTTCTAGCTTATAGCCCAAATATGACTATTTTGATAGAACGATGCGTTTGCTGTACTGTAGCAAAATCAAATGTTTGAATTTTTGGACTACTTGTGTATGTACTTATGTTCACTTGATTTACATGTGCATGCATGTACATGTAGTCCTACGTGTACATGTACATGTATATTGTGCACAATTTTTGACTGTGAACTGGCGAAGCGCTGATCATCTTCTTGGGTGTGAGACTCCTCGAAAAAAGCCTAGTGCACTGTCAATTCAAATACGATTGACATAAGACTTGGCATGCATGTACATTGTACCTTGGGCAATTGCACATTCGATTTTTTATATATCACAATTTCACTATGGATGTGATGTCATGCTCGTGCACTCATTGTTAAATTTGAATTCTTACTGATGGTAGAGCAAGGGTTCATGTATCTTCAATCTAAATCTGTGATTGGCTTATCTGCAGCTTGCAGTGAGTGTAGTCATGGTGAGAGGTCACAGTATGGGTCAATTTGCAATAATTGAATGATTGTCATGTCATCTCATAGCGTTTCATTTAGATTTACATTTATAACGATATGTGAGCTTTACCAGACTGTACGTATGTACATATACTATACTGAAAGTGATTAGGATTATTCAGCAAGATAGTTAACATGTTAATGTCAGCACAGGGCCCCTCAGAGGCCTGTGACACAAACTCTGTGAGCCAGACAGCAACCTAGTTTTTACTCCAAATGGTATATACATCTACATGGGGTGGGACAATTCGTCCCCCACAACTTCTCCCCTCACGGACTATTCGACCCCGGATCTATTTGTCCCTTAGGAACCACCATTGTTGTCCAGGGAAAAACTGTCCTAGGGGATGAATTGTCCTAGGAGACGAAGTGTCAATGGGAACGATTTGTCTGAGGACGAATAGCCCTAGGGGACGAATAGTTCTATGGGACTAATTGTCCAGGGACGAATTGTTCTCGGGGATGAGTTGTCTGGGGACGAATTATCCTAGAGCCACATACATGTACATGTATCACCAGTACTAAAACTAGCTTATGATTGGCTTTCAGTATACATGTATGTACATGTACATGTATCTACACTGTAAGTCAACTTTTCCCTTGCCTATTGGTGCAGTGTGCATGTACATGTATGGCACATCCCCCTCTCTACAAATATATGTACTTTGTACACTGTACCTGTCAGTAATGTATGTATACAGTGTCCTTGTATGCCATGTTTCAGTGTATATCTTTTGATCAGGGATCAAATATATAATTGTACATGTAGGAGAGGTGGATCATGACATGTACATGTATGTTTTTTTTTTTTAAAAAGCAATTCAGCAATATACGTTTTTATATGATAGATAATAATTTTAGGAGAGATTGATAGATAGATGTGCTATTTTTTTTAAGCAACTCGGCAATAATATATTTTTATGTGAAAGAGGTTGGAGAGGTTGATACTGATAAGATATCTTATGATCATTAGTACATCATCTTGTTTATCTAGAATTGATTAAAAGGTAAACCGAATAACTACATAAGTACATATGTTAATTCAGGTTGATCTAGATCCAAGCCTGGACATACATGTACGTGTAAGGCACCTGTCACAGAAATTGTCAGACACAACCAGCCTATATATAAATACAGTCCATGTACATGTATATTGTAATATATATTTTGTCCATGAGATGGATACCCTATACAGTGGACTATACATTTTGTATAATTGCGGTGCTCAATGCATAAATGGAAATAAATGATATTAAATGAAATGGGGTTAAACCTCCTACATTTGTACTTTGTTTTGTCAACCAGATTGATGAAGATACAATGTAGGCTATACCATGTAGTGGCGTACATAGTACTCTTCTTTGAATTCAAACTGCCAGGGGATATATAAATTTGACTGATTGTAATTTCACTTATAACAAAATACACTTCAACATTTGGTTATGATTTACATTGACAATCAGATAACGGTACATGTCCTAATGGGTCCATACTGTACATGTACTTGTACTTTGTCAGTCAAGTTTTAGATTAAAATGAAAATTGAAAACTGCCAACAATCATAAAGTCAATCTTCAGTCAATACAAATGATTCACTACAGTCTGGTAGATAATTTTACACTGACACACCCTAGCATATTGTGACTTCTACTACATGTACCCTCCAGATAAAAAAAATTCTGACATATAATCTTGAACATATCTGTTGACAAAATACTTGCCTATTTGATTAAAGTAATCAGAAGTGAACCCAGTTCACATGGATAAGAATTGTTTGAGTGATAATTAACTATATTTTAGTAATTGGTCACATTGAACACGAAAGTTTTATGGAATGCAGTTGCTGCATTTAATAGGAGCAATCTTTCAATAATGATTCTCTTGTCATTATTACGCACAAGTTTATAATTAGCACAATGTATATGTACATAGGCTTTACTAATCGTAATGTACATGTAGTTGGGATATGGAAATATCCACATAGAACAATATGCAGATTTAACTCAAAGCATTACAATATCATGATTACTCAGGAATCAGAATCAGTTCCAACCTTGTTGTAATGACTGATCCTAACTACAGTCTTATCATGTGTAAGTTCTGGTATCTTTAGACGATCCCCACGATTACCTTACAGCATAATTGGCTGATTTGACATTTATTTATGCCAAGAATTCTTATGCTATTCTAGACATGATACACTTGTATTTGTTGGTAATCTGAACAGTGTAATGGTATTAATATTAGAGTGGCTCCCACTACACAGGAGCAGTCTACACACTCCCTGATAAAGGTTACCATACATGTACATTGTACATGCATGTAGTATTGTAGATTACAGGGCCAAAAATTTGAAATATTCCTGAATGTGCATGCACAAAAATGCACATGTACTGATTTTAACATAATAGTTTGATTTCTTATTGAATGAAAAGTTGAGAGACCATAATGAGGCTACATGTATCTTATGTTAGTGTGAACACTAAAAGAGATTTTGATACCTTTAAGTGATTTATGTAGTTTATTTATGGTTGGTGTAGAGATGTTTTAGTTGAAGAAGAAGTGATAAATTTGTTTTATCTATGAGCCAAGTAAAGTCTAGGGTTTAATTCCTTAATCACATGTAATGTCAATATCTGTGTCAAGGTTGGGTTATCCGACCTGGCAGGTTCTGGTATTTGGTACATGTACTTGTCTAGGTCATTCTTTATTCAATACAGTAATTGTACTGATAGAAAATGCTGATTCATCAAACAGTAAACAAGAATTATTGAGTTAAGGAGAAGTGTCTAATTGTTTGATAGGAAGATGAATTTTATTGAATAACACATGTACATGTGAATTTTGTCTGTGATTCATATAGCACTACTTGTACATGTACATCATTTTCATTTTCGGACAACTTTCCTTAACTTAACATGCTAAAATATTCTCAACAAATTGATTGTTGAAAATTTAATAAAGAAAACAAAACCAAAATACTGGATAATCTCCCGGCTTGGAATCAAACAGATTAAAAAGAAACAGCTCTCCCCCAAACACACAAAGGTTAATTCTGGGTGAAAGACTCTTTTAGAACTTTTTATACTGTACATACATGTACACTGAATCTGGATAACCATATCTGATACATTTATGGTATTGGGTGATCATCAGTCTTACAATTGTAAATTTCTCGTCTTGTTCAATATATTAATTTGGAACTTTCAGAAAAAGGTAATTTCTTAGAGTAATGGAATTAAATTTGCACATTTCAAACCACCTTATCAACACATTACCTAGTGAAATGATGGACTGCTCCTTCAAAAGATAAATACTGTACAAAATTTGTCTGAAAACAACCTCGCAGATGAGTAATACACATGTAGCAATAAAACATTTATATGACTAAAATCCATTTCATTTCACATCAGTGATGATTTAAAGTATTGATTTACATTGATACAAAATACTTAAATAGCATTTGTTTACTGAATAAAACCAGAACATGTGAATAATACTCAAGTAGACATGGTTATAGGAGAAACTGAAAAAGATAAAATGACTTGGGCTTTTCTGTTTTACCTTTTTGCACCAACCTGCACCATGTGGTGTGTTGTGAGGTAATTTTTCCTAGACAGTGGTGTTTTCATCTACTGTATTGATTTTCATCTGCCAACAGTTATTTTACACAGGACATTGTTGTTTAGTTCTATCCAAAGGACTAGACACTCTTCCTTGCCAGAGAAACTTTTTTGGCCAACACCGGGACACAAATTTGTAGACTGTGTAATTATATTGATGATGAATTTACCATGTTGATTTACATTTGAACAAGGGTCTTTATAACCCGAAACATTATGAAGATGAATAAACCACCTCTCATTTCAACCAAAGTCTGTTTTTGTACTGCTGTTGTGCAGGGATTTTTAAATACATGTATCTATTCATAATAATAATAATATCTTTATTTCAAAACAAGAAAGGGGGAAAAATATAGGAACGCCCCTATGCCTAAAGACAAATTCTGTTTGTCAACCCAGATTGTGTACCCCGTATACTTTTATTAAGTTAAACATAAACAGATTGTGGAATAGATTAGTCAAATATTATTTTATACAGTACATAGATATGTATGATGTTAGTTGAAATTTAAGCCTAATATAGATTTTATTAAGACCATATGTTACCATGTGTTAAATACGGACTATTGATTCATAAATAATATAAAATAATGTGATTAAGTTAGCAAAACATCGTCACCTAGAAAACACAAAACATGTATACATTATACAATTTTTATCATTTGAATCTTTAAATTTTATTGGTAAATTACTGTCACTCCATGCAATATGTCATTTGTGTTCAGTGGAATTAATTGAATTCTCTAGCACTAAAAGTTATGTCCATTTTGACTAAAACATTTTCCCATTCTGAAATAATTTTAAATCTGTTTTGTCTATAACTCATATAAAAAAGCCAGTGCCACCTTGTTAGATAAAATCTTTTAATGGGCCTACATGTAGTTGTAATCTGATTGAATCAAAATACCGGTAATCAGTTTTAGTACAGTACAATGTACATTGTTTGTAGGTCTTACATTTTAGCATGGATCATGCCATGAAAATTACGTGACAAGGAGTAGGGTCGCCTGTCCAACCTTGTGGGTTTTCTCCGGGTCCTCCGGTTTCCTCCCACTGCTAAAGACCCCTACGCGCAAGCGAATTATTGAAATAAAATTAAACCATATGTTAGTCCCGAAATGACCTAGTTTGTGTCAAGTGGACGTTAAACCCCATTTCTCTCTCTCTCTCGCCATGAAAATTCCAATCTGATTAAGATACAGAACTTTATTTCGTTTCGTTTTTATATACTTTCGATGGCCTACAATACATGAAAATCCGACTGGTTGTACTGGAAGGTCGCGTCAGGGGTTGTACGAGCGGCTTTTGACCCTGTGACATCAGACATTGATTAATCAATCAGTGTTGACGTTCCTAGTGGTTTACCCACAGTTCCGTGCATGGCATGCCAAGAACTCGCCATAACAGACCCTTACATTGACTAATCCCTCACTTTAACGGAAACATCGGTAATATAACAACTCTTCCAGATTCTAGTGTAGTAAAGACAAGTAAAATGAAATTTTGAACTATAAAAAATGAAACGAAATAGGATCTGTGTTTAAATCAAATTGTGAAAATTCAGATATTGTCAGAAAAATTGAAAATGACATTTACATGTAGTCTCTTTGATAAACTACAATTTTCATGTACACTACAAATACATTTAACACAATATGACAACCGATACAGTGTATGTACGCATTTAAATTCTTACAACATACATTGTACATAGATAAAATTATTGATCGTCTTATCATGGGAGCGTTATAAAATATTTTATTGCTGTCTAAACGATTATTAATCTATAAATGTATTTTCTACCTGAAATGTATAGGCGTATCCAGGTATACTAAAATCTATATTCACTATGTCTGCTGTCATTAAAAACAACTCCATTATAAAATCATAATATATTTTACTTTATTTCCTTGTGATCAATATTTTCAAGTATATGTTCAATAATAGACTTAAATGTGAAGAATTTTAATATAATGATTTTAAAGTAACGATGTGTGATTTACATTTTTCGGAAAATATCAAATTTCTCAAGGCTTAATATATGATAATATGTACTCAGATTGATTATTTAATGTTTAATTAAGAAAACAAAATGAAAATACATGTACTTGTACCATCTAGATACATGTATCTCCCAACATGGATTCAATCAGATTGAAAACAGGACCATTAGATGGGTTTGTTTTGTTACATAGGGAGCAGCATACATGTACATTGTTGTAGATCGATGCAGTTTTCATATCTTTGTTAATACTGTTCAATGGAATCGAAAGTTTTTAGGCTGATATTCTTATTAGAGATTCAATTTTCACAATATTGTTAATTGCAAGGGGTTCCTATAGCACGGAAATTACGATCTTTAACTACATGTACAATGTACATGGTTATTGGTCACACACATATATAACACTGTCAGTGTTTTCCGCAGGCCACTTAAAATTTCTGATGAGCTTATCACGCTTAAAATTTGATAAAGTTAGCATTAAAACAGTGAGTGATACATGTACATGTACAAAGATATTGTCTCCATATCTTTGATCTTCATTACGAAATAAATAACCAAATAAAAGACTAGATTTTCAGTATACTAAATGTAGTAATTTAGAAAATTTGAAAGATGGGATGACTATATAATTTTTTTTTTTCTTGTCAAATGAAATACTGACCTTTCTGAATAACCAAATAAAAGACTAGATATTCAGGATTAATACATGTATATATACATGTAGTAGTATACTAAATGTAGCAAAATTTGAAAGATGGGATGAATATTTATCCCTTTTTATTTTTTCTTGTGAAATGAAATACTGACCTTTCTGAAGAATTCGGTTTATAAGCCCACCCACCAGTTTTTATCTACATATTTGTACTGGTGTAGCCACCCACTAGTTTAACTGTTTATTCATAGTACAGTTAAAACTGTCAACCACATGCTGTCAACTTACTAACATTCTTCATCCTTTATAAACACTTTATAGATTTGAATACCTTATACATCAAAAATATTCTCATGTTTTATCACTAATCATGTCAAAATATTTACCCTAGATTGGTAGATTTACAAACATTAGTTAAAAATAAAAAAAAACAGATGGGGAAAATCAGTTTTGAAAAATTACTTTCTATCTGAGTCAATTGATTATAGACTTGAATTAGGGATTTTACTGTAGATTGTTGTGGGGCTTTAACATTATATTCATGTATTTAAGTGTTTGTCTTATTAGCCCGGTTGGGAACAGTAGGACCCATTTCATTTCATTAAAGTGCTGGTACACGTACATTATATATACGTGTACATCTAGGTATATTGTACAATCATGTTGATCTGTATAATTTTGGTACGCTGCAGTCTGTCCCGAATTTTGCTTTGATCCACATGTACTTTCACTTTGAGGGCAGCTCCCCCCCCCCCAACCCACTCCTTTATCATCCGTCTTGCCATTACTGCTGCATACCAGAATTGGCATGCAATGTATGGTTACCATAATCTTTCTAGAAGAGCTGATATGCCACTTCCAATGTAATTAAAACTTTTTGTTGTACATACATGTACTTCAAGAATAGTACAGGCACAGTATATGAATAACTCTCTCTATTGATGAAATATGATTAAAACCAGTCTTCTGTTACAAGGTTATGATTCAATAATATGATTAATCTACATGTACATAACTAGACATAATAAAATTGTATGATTAATTTATAACTGATCCAGGCTGTGAAAAACTACACCATCATTACATGTATTTTATAATATCATATTGCACATCTCCAGGTCATAATAACCCACAGGGATATTTGAATATACAATATACTCTGATTGAAATTTGATAATAATGATTATGAATATGAAAGTATCTAGACTGTAGGCATAATACATGTACACATGTACTTATACTGTATGGGACACTGGCTTGTTTGACCATGTGGCTTAAATGATATGCAGAGGATACTAAAAAATGATACCTTTGTAAATACTAAATGGATAATACATTTTGGACTTATACTAATCATTTTAGATTCAACTTTCACAATATGATGCTCAGAGACCTTAAAAAGTGATATCAATATAAAATTTGAAGTAGGCGTACCTGAATATATATCTACTTGAGATGTTACATACAATCTTATACACACCTGAGAGTAAATGTAACAAGCACCTTTAGGCTAATATGCTCAGGTGGTTCTTGTTATAAGTGTATTAAATTATACATCAGATCAAAATGAACCATAGAATATTCAATTATTATTTCTAAATGACCTTGCTATTCTTATGTTCACAGTTCACACACAAAGTTCAAATTATATTTCAATAAAAATATGAAGGTACAATTTCAAATAGTTTTACATGTATGGACAACAATTATGGTACTACATGTACATGTACAGTTAATTACACTGCGGCATTTGAAAAAGATTTCATTTGTCAGTATCATCAACCATATAATTTGATATAGATATAAACACACATAAGGGTACATGTACATTATTGATGAAATGTTATCTGAATAAAGTCAATTTTCTTTATGTTGCTTGATGCTGGTTTCTTTTCAGTCTTAGTACCAATTTTATTCCCAGGACAGAACACCTGTTGTACTTTAGTGTATGATAAAGTTTCATATTTTGCTAAGAAACAATACTTGCTCTGTGTACTATTATTCTCCAGATCTGCAAATGGCATCAAGGGAAATACTAGACAAAGGAATTGTTGTACATGTATAAATGTATTCTAGTACAACTAGAAGCTATGGAGTGTAATTTGTGATGTATCGGGTGGCATAGAAAAAACCTGGCTAAACTTGAACACTTTATTACTTGGTAACCATTCCATAGAATATTAAGGGCCAGTCTATCAGAACAAAAATGGTTCCAACCTTAATACATGTACATGTACTTGCAATTCCATGATAGAACAAATCAACAATCCTACATTTTTTCCTTCTCATTGAAAGGAGTGGTTGATGCCCCCCACCCCACCCCCACACTATTAAACTGGCCTGATATAAGATACCTAAGAAGTTGTATCAGTATTATATTGTTTACTGAACTTAAGGTCAAAAGCAGCTTCAATTACAATTTTCTTTAGGCAAGAGAATGTCTAGTACCTGGCTGTCTGGCGTTTTATGCCAAACAATATTGCCCTTTGTGTTGATGTTTATTGACAGGCTATTTGACGTCAGACTAGAAACCGATTACTATACATGTACATGAATTTATTATATAAGTAAAAAATAATCGATCAGCCTTTCATTATATTAATTCCGCAACATACAAAGCTAAGAGGGGGATATATATTGAAATGGACTGCCATCAGTCTGTCCTTACAGTTACAATCCATTCATTATTTTATCCTGGTTTTGTTTCTGGGAAATACATGTACATGTATCTTATAAACTCTCCAAGATATCTTGTTGAAACTTTGTTCAGGGGTCTAGTTGTTGGTATGGTACAAAAAACTGACGGCTCATGTATATAAATGGCAGCACATTAAAGATCGCCAATCAGTTTGTAATTAAAATAAGAGTAATCCATAGTGCCCATGTCCTGATAAAATTTCTCATCTTCATCATCCCGGTTGGTGCATTTCATTTCTAACTTTAATATGTAAGAATATTGGAGTTATGGATTATATTACTGAAAATATAAGAGAATGGTTTATTAAATTATTGAAAATATAAGAGAATTTTATGTAAACTTCATTACAACAGCTGCATGTAGTGACCTATAATCACTTTGTCATCACACACAAGCAATCTGTACATGTGAAAGGGGTGCTGGAAACCTAGAAAAAAAAAATTGTCATTTCTAATAAAGCAAGTTTTTTGGGGGGGACTTGCAAGGTATTAAATGTAAGTATACATGTACATGTAGACTGGTAAGGAATTGCAAAAAAGCCATTGATTCAGCTTTGAAATTGTATAATCTTATATGATGAATGTTATAACTACAGGTATGTTGTATCTTTTATTTTTCTAGGTGTTACTGGTATTTACCTGAAAGTGTTGATTGCCGTCAGTTCCTTAGCAACACTAACACAGATAATATTCCATGTTACACTAGTTGCTATAGCAACAGAAGCAGAACCCTATGGTTCCATGTTTACAAATTGTAAGTATTTTTTGTGTAAGATTATATGTGGATTTACATTTAAAAAGTTTGTTATATGAAAACTGTGCCTGTGATGTTGGAAGAGCATCTTATCGATTCAATGATAATCTCCAAAGTAAACTCAGTAGGTGATCATGTCTGAAATCAAGTAAAAAAAAAGAAGCTGATTGATTTTGAAATACTCCAAAAAAGCTACCGGTACATGTAGGTGATTACAGGTATTGAACAGGTAAACAAGTTGATTACACCATTTATATAATGCTATAGTGGCCTTGACATCCAACCACATGGGTTTTCTTAACAACCTTCAATTTCCTACCAATGCAAGCGAATTATTGAAATAAAATTGAACACAATATGTTAGTCCCGAAATGACCTAGTATGTGTCGAGTGAATGTTAAACCCCATTACTCTCCCTCTCTTTTCTGGCCTTGACAGTTTGCCATACGACTTTATGCAAGCATAGTTTGAATTCAAAAACAACTGAGTTCCATTATCCTATTTTCTTGATGGTTATAGTGTCTGGCCTTGTACATGAATAGTGCACTTAAATAGCATTGCACTCAGTAAACTGAACCTTTAAATGTGTTCTGTGTGATGACACAACACAAGCAATGGTTAACAGTTATACAACTTTTACAATAGATGTAAATGTTTGCACAACAAGTTGACATGTAACTATTAAAATAATCTCAGACATATGTTTGTTTGAGAAAAGTTAAAAATCATTGTAATATGATTAGGAATGTGAAAAACATGTACGTACTCCATACATATAGCTGTTTTACATCCTTAAAATATTATGTCACTGAATTCGACTTGAAAAATTTAAATTACAACGGCTTCCGTTGACGTCAAAATTAGGCGATTCCATCCCCCCCTAACTATGCAACTGGAAATCATTAGAATATAACTATTTGTGTTACATGTAATGCACTGATTACTCCAGGCAGCTGAATTTAAAAATCAGATCTATTTAATACTCCATAATTAACAGAAATTATTAGGATAGATAGTTTTGCCTTTATTTAAACTAAAGCTGCTGATAATCATGTATCTAATTTCGACTTAATCCACACTGCTGATTATTCAAGATTTAATTAAGAAATTACAACCAAAATCTCAGTAGTATATAATCTCCCAGCTAGGATCGAATCGGATTAAGAACAACAATTATAGGTGGCGTTGGGTTGTTTATATTGGCTGCAAAAATATGATGAATATCGCAACATTTTCTGTTTATCATATCTTTGTAAATGGTGAATGGAATATAAACTCTTAAACTCCGATTTCATTATTTTTAGAGACTCAACATTCACAATATTCTAGTTTGCCAGGGATTCAAAGTCTCCCAAATGGTGATGAGCAGCTTTAAGTATCGGCATAACTTAATAATAATAGCCAGATATAACCAATTTCCTAAAAGGCATTTTACAGAGACTGGCTTTGCAAAACTAATCTCTTGAAAGCTGTACATTTAGTTCATGTATACTGTAATTCTGACAATAGATCGAATGATAATTACATGACATATGTAGTGTTCTCATGGTATTTACCCACACACAAATCAAGAATATGCAAATTTGGGACTTGATTTTAAAACTGGTGTTTTTTTTTGGTTTTCAGGTTCCACAAATGAACAAATAGCAAGACAGTTAGCAGTTCAAAGGTTAGAATTTTCAAATGGGTTATTTAATTATTAATGATGTGTGTCACGCAAGCATCTTTCATTACTGGAACACTTAATAAGTTCTGTAAATAGCAAATGATATTGACACTGCAGTAAAGAAATTATTTTATTGTTTTTTGTTGTTTTTTTTTAGTTTGTCTATAAGTGTATTTTGTACGAATGTACATTGTCATTATGTACAAGCCTAGAGATTGAGGATATTTACAAAATCAAATTCCCTGATTAATTCTCATACAAATTTGAGAATTTCATTCTTTCACGATTCTCATAAAATATTTGATAAATATTTATTTTAAAAAAATGTTATTATCAAATTCTGCCAATATCTAATAAATTCAAGTTATTTCATACAAGTTCCTGTAAGTGGATTCTTGCAAAATTGGGTGAAATTTTTGTCAGGTTTAACAAAAAAATTTTAAGAGAAGTTATTTATTTTACATAATATCAGATTATCAAAGTACAAAGAGTTTCTTTCTGTTTTCATTGTCTTTTCATTGACTGAGCAGCAGCCAGGGGACCCAATATTAAAAGAGACCCCCAAATTAGTTCTAAAATACTTTTTGTACCATAAATAAATATGCCATTTATATTGTTGTACATTCATATATGTTTATGCCAAATAAATCTATTTACCATATCATACTGATATACAAATTGCATTTGTGTGAGTGTGACATACAATGACCAGAATGTGCTCCCTTTTTACTGGTGATGCCAAGTGACATTTTTAGCCAGGTGCCCCATCCAACCTTAATTGGGCCATGTTTAATGCTTATGTTTTGTGTACAGAATAATGATTGTATGAATACTGTTTTCATTACATTACATGTATATATGTTCATTTTTATATCTTTGAAAGTGAACTTTTTTACATACAAATAAATGAATTATTTTAATAAGTATGTTTGTTTTTAAAATTTTTCAGACTGGATGGTGTGTCTGTAGTAAATGTTGTACGACTGGCAGCAACTGATGGATTAGTACTCATCATTTCATTGGTCGTATTTTTAATCAGTTTCTTTCTGTTAAAACGAGAAGCCAATCAACTGACAAGCTTACCTCTAATCACCACCAAATCAAGAAGAAGACGGGGAATACCTCTTATAGAATTTGTCGGAGAATTTATTTTAAATCTTTTGATAGCTGCAAGTGGTATCATTCTACCATCTGCTCTTAGTGCTGTTTATTTTGCATCATTTCTAATTCTTGCTACATTATGGTCCTTCTATCACACATTGGGACGAAAGTTTGCAATTTTCCGAGTTTTTCTACTGACTTTCTCCGGCCTTCATATATTGGCGCTGCATCTTTACCAGTTCCAGTTTTTCCAGGAAGCAGTTCCCCACACCAGTTTTATTTCCAGGTGAGATGTTAATTGTTGCCTTGTTTTTTTTCTTTCGATAAAAATGATTTCGTAAAAAAAAACAAAACCCAATTGAAGTAAACCATTAAATATAGGAAATCAGTATACATGTATTAGGCAGGTGTAATCATTAGTAGCCCAATATCAGCCTTATACTAGAGAAGTGGTTCTCAACATTTTTTTGTCAACTGAACAATCTAGGAACACATGAAAAGATAGCGTCACACCTGGCTAAATATATGTGAAAAATATTTGAATTTTGAAAAATAAAAACATGACAAGTCACAGACGGCATACAACCCTAGACACAGACTAGTCAGACACAGAATTACTCAAACTAAATAAAGAAAACAGAACACAGCTATGAACTTACCAGTAGACACCAGTAAGTGTCCAATTAGGATCACATGGTTTTTCGCATTTTCTTAGTGTGCCGTTCCAAATTTCACGGCACACTTAGGAAGATCTTGCGGCACACCTGTGTGTCGTGGCACACTGGTTGAGAATCACCATACTAGAGCCACATTACATCCTTTAAAGATGCATTATGTAAGATTTATAAAGAGCTGGTTGTTCTTGGTTCTTGCTATAATATTGATAATTAAAAATGAATATATTGAAAATTTCATGAATGTTTGAAGTTTTGTAAAGAATAGTGTAGTCACGATTGTCATTAAACAACTCGGATTTTCCACTTTTTTTGTTAACCAACGCGGATGGTTTAATCCAATTAGTATCAAAACTATCCAATGGTCTAGAAGTAGATTATGGGTTTGGAATATGAATAAATGTATAACTAATAATTTGAATAACATTTGAAGCCAGAACAAAAACCTTCAATAGGCAGATTAATCTCTTACATAATGCATCTTTAAACATACATTATGCAAGAGCTAAATCTGCCTATTGCACGTCTTTCTTTAGGCCTGAAATGTTATCTAAATTATTAATTAGACATTAATTAACTTATCCAGACCATAATCAACTCTCGATGTCAAGGCTAGCCTTCGATATCGACTGGATTAGAATCATATATGCTGCAAACGCTCATTGATAATTAAATCAAAACAATGGATAATCGAGACTATGCTTTTTAACGTACTAGCTTTAGTAATGATGAACGAGGCTAGGCGGAAATTTACAAAGCTGATATCTTGGTTCATAGTGGATCATAGTGGACTGAAATTTTCAACAAATTACCTTTACATTATCTAGTTTTTATTTTTAACTAGTATAGCGAGAACTGTCAGCTCTTTATCTAATCTCCCAGAATGTATCTTTAAGTAATTATGACCGAGGCTATCTAATCTCCCATAATGAATCTTTAATTTTTCAATTGTTATTAATGATACCACACCTTTAAGAATACAAACTTTTGATAGAATACTAAAAGCTAAAATAAATCTGTTTGTGTGGGTCTGCAAATCTTATTTGAGATCGCCTCTTTGCTATAGATTGTGTTGCCATTAATAATAACCTTTAGAGGATCATTAAGCTAAAGAGATGAATAGTCTGCAGGATGAAATCAATTGAGTGTAATCTGGTTTATCATTAAAGGATCTAAAAAAGCATGTACATGTAGTGAGATCATCAAAGCAACTTACATAACTTTGATGGTGTTGGTAATGAGACCCACACCCATACCAGACCATCGTCTAAAAACAATCAATATCTTTTCGCGTAATTTCATGGTGTTTGTGTGATGATCCTGTAAATTGGGGATAATTATCTAACCGTGATATCTGAAGATACATTGGGAGATTAGATACAGATAACATTTCAGATTTAAAGAAAGACCTGCAATACGCAGATTTAGCTCTTGTATAATGTATGTTTAAACATATGTTATGCAGGAGCTAAATCTGCCTATTATGCTATCTAAATTATTAATTAGACATTAATTAACTTATCCAGACCATAATCAACTCTCGATGGCATCGGATACTCGAGATTTTAACTAGATTAGAACGGTTTGCAATTTAAAAATTTATTATAAAAATGGGAAAGTGCGGCTAAGCCTAGAATATACCAGTGCCCTGGTTACCACAATGCACACATCTTGTCAAAACTACAAACAATGATAACTTGGCTCAGTATGAAGTAATTTGAATGAAAATATCCATATTTTCATTTTACATTATCCTTTTTTGAGCTATTCTGCATATTTCAAATACAAACAATTTAAATAAAATCTCTCACTCTCTCTGATGATTACAGAGGGCTGGCATGTCTATGGTGGTCTAAAATATTGTCCTGTAGATCTTTGATCGTGTCATTATTTGGTGGTTATACGTACTGACATGTATGTGTTTAATACACACTGGAGATACCCCATTTCCTTTTTTTTCGGTGATTATTAAAGAGTGATATTTAGATTGATCATTATCATGAATTATTGAGAAGTTAAGTATCAGTAGACTGTTTTGTGATTATTATTACAGTCCTATAGGAAATACCATACAAAACAGGTTATCATTAAAATGTCAGCACAACCTAATACACTGTCTATAAGTTGAACCTTTTTAACAATAAAAAAACATAACTTTGCTTTGAATTGTTGGTTCAACTATACATCAATAGAAAATGAAAGCCTGCCTCAATGACTTCAGATTCTTAACGGTAATATTCCTAATAAAAGTTTGTGTCTTTGTTTATAGTTTGGAATTCATGTCTCAAAAAAAATGTATTAAAAGGTGTTGAGTTTTGTTGATGTGTAGTGGATAGATAGAGTTTTGTGTTCTATATTTCAGGTTGCTTGGATTAACTGGTATTATTAAAACTGACTGTAATACACCATGGAAAATACATCTACATGATGATGTCAAGTGGGAGTATTACGTTAATCCTGGAATATTGTTAATGTTATACTGGGCACTTGCTTTTGAATCTCGACATTATTGTCATAAAAAGGTAACTTATTTTAATTGTGTTTATCTGAGCAATAAATAAAAACAATAAATGGTGCCCCATGGAAGCATATTTCTTGACCATAACTATGAATGTTAGAAATGGTTTTATCAATTGACCTTATTCTAATGAATTTAGATATTTCACTCTAGTTTACTTCTTAAATTTTTGGTTGTAGATGTTTGATCTGTGCTTAACCACCCATAAAGTGAGCCAGATCAGCCCGTAATATTCTAAACGAGAACTAGAGCCGTGATAGTCAAACTTTCAGAGTACTAATGTCTTGATCTAGAATTTCCTGTGTTCGAATCCCAGTGTGGGTTAAGAAAAACATTGGGATGCTTCAACAAAGATTTCCACTTGTCAGTGTGCCTAGCGGTTCGGATGGAACGAAAACCAAGGGCCACCCATGTAAAAGAACCCTCAAAGGTTGGAATTTGATGAACAATAGGTGGAAATTCTGTTATCTGAGCAAAATTCACCTACCTGGCATTGCACATGTGATCATAGTCACCTAATACTGGAATATTGGGTTGATGGCAAGTTAAAGGCTATTCCTTGCCTAAACTGGAACTATAGCTTCATGGAATTAAAACTGCAAACCTTGACCAGAAAATAAGACATATCATAATTCTGAAAAAAATTGTTCTTTTTAATATTGTAGGATGAGGTTCTTGGAGACGGAGAGATAGTTCGTGATAAAAAACGTAAAAAGAAACGACAACCAGCCAATATAGAACGTCAGGTATTCCTACCACATGAACAGGAAGAGGTTTGAAGGAATATGTTATTAAGGATGCTGTTATGTTGTTTTTGTTAGATCTATATTTAGATTACATTGTGTTTATTATTTTTAAATGTTGTGATTAACCACACTAGATTTTGTGTATCGTTAAAAAAAACTTAGAAAACACTCGCTTGTCTGTGTTTATGAAATAATGCATTGCTGAGATATTTTCTTTAATTAATAATAACCTATAACACATATTTATGGAAGATCAATTATTAATTTATTAAGGTGCCGTTTCAAAGCGTATTCTCTCTCAACATTTGAAGCATGGAAATAATTGAAAATCAATCTGGTTAAAACACAGATTCTATTTCGTTTTGTTTTTATAGTTCAAAATTTCGTTTTACTTATCTTTACTACACTTGGATCTGGAAGAGTTGTTATTTAACTCGTGTTCTGAATGGTGTCCTGGATAAGCCAATGAAACGGTCTGTTACGGCGAGCTTTAGGCGTGTTTTTCACGGAACTGCTGATTGGTTAATCAAATGTCTGACGTCAAAAGGGTCATTAGTCGGTCTTTTGACCCCTGACGTGACCTATCGCTATAACTTGTCAGATCTTCATGTAGTGTAGGCCATCGAAAGTATAAAAAAACGAAACGAAACGAAATATAGATCTGTATTTTAATCAGATTGATTTGAAAATAGTCTTCAAATTGTTGCCAAATTAATTCATAATTGTTCTTCCATAAATATATGTTATAGTTTATTGCTTTATCCAATTATTAAATGCCTCTAAAGGGTTATATTATTTAATATTCAAAATTTATATCAATAGGGGTTCCCGCGGTCCTTGAAAATCCTTGAATATCCTTAAACTTAAAATTTCATTTTCAAGGTCTTGAATATCCTTGAATTTTGGGAAATAGAAAAATATCCTTGAATTTCAGTTGAGATCCTTAATTTTGTTTCAAATGTCTTCAATTCCTTTTAAATATGAGATTATAACGATAGTTGGTAATGTTTTGGTTATTTTTAAGATGAAAAATTGTAACTTTAGGCTAAAAAATGTCCTTGAAAATCCTTGAATTTGACGTATATTTATCCTTGAATATCCTTGAAAAAATGTTTGACGAAGCCGCGGGAACCCTGTCAATATAAGACCTTTAAAATTGCTGACATGTAAAGTTTTACATTATAAACCATGAAAAATATTGGATTGAGTGCATTATTTCATCTAATATAATACTAAAACTCTAATACTAGAATTCTTTGTAAACAAGCTTACATTAGAAAAATCTACTGCATGGCTTTGTGACTAACCATGGTATATGCATGCACTTTGCTTCATAAAGTTTTGTAAGTGTCTTGGTTTAACGAAGATTATGTCAAAAAGCTTCTTTATGTTGATCGTTGATAATAATGAAGGTGTGAGGAATATATAAGTATATATAATACTTTCAGAATTTTAATTCTTTCTCCTTTGGGAGATGTTGGAGAGGGTGCGCAGTAATGCTATCAAAATTAAAGTAGAAAATACATTTGGATCTAGAAATTAAAACACACCTTTCAGTGGTATTGAAGTAGATATTTGATAATTTCTACAGAAATCAAGTCATTAGTTTCTGTCTACTGCAGCTTTCTTGCCTTTTAAGATACATTGGATTCACTCATATTAATTCCTTATACTACATGTATGTCAAACAATTCCATGAAAGTGTTTTCCACAGCTATAATTTAATTAGCCTAAATATTAATAGCTTTTACATAGATTAAACAGGCATTATGAAAGAGCTAAATCTACCTATTGCAGATCTTTTTTGGGGCCTTAATCATAAACAACCCTCGATGCCATCGGATGGCTCCGATTTTAAAAAGATTAGAATGGATCAGCCATTTAATGATTTATTTCAAAAATGGAGAAGCAATGTAAAGACTCAAATGACCAGTACGGTGGTTACGATCAATGCACACATCTTGTCAAGACTACAACTTGCTCAAAATATTGTAATTTGAATGAAATTTTCAATATATTCATTTTGCATTACCTATTTTTGAAATATTTTAGCGAGAACGACCAGCTCTTTATCTAAATCTTGCATAATGCCCCTTTTAGCTTTTTCTTCAGTGCAGTTCAGTAGAGTGTTGTGTTAAACCATTTTCATCTACTTATCTCTCCTCTTTAGTTAGTTACGAAATGTAATAAATAAGAGAAAACTAGCTTTAGAAAAATATATAAAAAATTATGTCTTTTTGGAAGAAAGTATGAAAAAGACTTAGGTCAATCAGATCTCTGTAACTTACTAAGATATTGTCACCATATTTTCAGGATTTATAACATCTCAATAGAATTATTCAATAACAATTGTAGTTTGTCTTCTTCTTTATGTGTGCTGTGTCTTATTCCTGTTCTAGTGTGTTGTGTGTCCTGTCGTAACATTTTTTACTCCATCTAACTCATTCATTTCATTTATATGTACCACATCATAGTTTTATATGTGTGTTCGGTTGTATCAATTGGAAAAAGAATCCCATCCACTATCATAGTTTTAGTATTTGCACCTTTTGAAGTTTTTGTGTGTTCTTCTAAAGTAGAATTGTATTAATGACATCTTTCAACCACATATTGCTTTGAACTACAGTGACTCTACTTAGATCTTTCAAATATCACTGGTCTATTTCATCTGTCGTAGTTATGTTTTATCATTTAATTTGATCAAAAGTTGTTTGCTGTGATTTTATTGACATTTTGCTGTTTGGTTCTGAAATAATGACAGATTTTAAGGGCATAGTGGATAAAAAAAAGAGATGGTGTTTTTCTTTTAGGATTTTAATACACATTTATAATAGTTATAATTGTTTGTTTACTAAAAATATAATTTTATAAATAGTTATAAAATGTAGACATATCTAATGCATGGTAGATGGGGGGCGGGGGGCTAATGTGAGTCTTTAATTGAGTCAGTTGGCGTATTAATTCTCAGCTTGTATGTGACAAGGAGTAGGATCAGGTTGCCTATCCAACCTTGTGGGTTTTTTCTGGGTCCTCCGGTTTCTTCCCACTGGACTAAAGACCCAAACGTGCAAGCAAATTATTCAAATAAAACTGAACCATATGTTAGTCCCTAAATGACTTAGTTTGTGTCAAGTGGGACTGTTAAACCCTATTTCTTTCTCTCTGTAGACATGTGTCATACTTTATTCTATCAGCATGTTTATATATTAAAAAGTAGTGTATAGTAGAGGGATCTAATCCCAATTAATGGTGTAGGATCTTTGTATGATGTTTTTTTTTTCTCTTCCGGTTTCCACGGTCCATTTACTACACTTAGTTACCAATAATCCATTATAAATCTTTAAACCTTTAGCTCTTGGACTGGCCAAAAAACTATCCAAAACTACATGTACCGCTCCAGACTGCCTTAAATCTTCCAAGTGACTATTTTAGAACCCTATATGAGCCTGATGACCTTTGGAACAGTAGTTTCTGGCTCTTTCAAAAATGAGCTACAGAACTCAGTGTAAAAAAATCACTTAAATACACCATGTGGCAAAGACTATAAGGTTGTATTATGAAACAAAGGCCACAGAATTTCGATAGAAGTCCTTTTGAAAATAACCACTAACTTACAGATTTATGCAGTAAGCTAAAGACACTGGATCAGTGGTAACTGACATAGTATATGCACCATGTGGAAAATAAGATCATCTATTTTGCTTTTAATGTCGACTAAGGTTGTCCGACCCTTGCATTTTAAAATCGGTCTTTAGAAAGTTTTATTTCTAACCCCGTTTTTAGACAATGGCTTAACTTTTGTTTTGGTAATGGAGAAACTTTCGGAAAATCCACCACAGCATAGCCCATTCCTTGACCTGTTCATTTTTATTACTTTTTTTTTTATTTTTGGATGACTTTGTATATTACTGTTATCAGATTTTGCACATTTTATATTTCCGATAGCCTTAATGAGAATTGCTATTGATTCAAAATTCACAAATTATTCGAATTTTCAGTAATAGAAGATTAATTGGTTTAATTTTCATGGTTTCCCTTGGTTATTATTTTTATATATATTTAACCCCTTTTCATATTTAATTTTCCCCTATCAGACCGGCAGTATAATGTTTAACGACTCGGCATATGGAGATCCTGATCAACTTGAAGAAGAGGTATGTAAATATAACAAGATTTGCCATTGGCCAGTGTGCATCATGCTAGGATTGGCTGTTGTCAGAGATTCTATTCTTTGATTGGATGGTTCATAACAATTAAGTTCTTTTTTGTTTCAGTTTGTTTGATTGGATTAATGTAAAACTGTTTCTGTAAGACTTTTGCGGTAGATTTAGAGAACTCGTTTTGAATGATTGATAAATCTATAGTTTTACTTCACTTAACTTTGTTTGATTTGGATGGTTTCAAAACTAGTATTTAGCTTGATTTATGATAAGATTTGCATGAGAGTCTTAACAATGGTGTTATGATTGCTGTTTTGCTATCATTTACTATTTACTAATTAGTTTCATGATCATTCATCATCTTTTATATTGTCTGTTTATAACTGTCTGGAAAAACAAGACTCGAGCTGAAATTAGAATCATCCCTCATTTTTTAATACTGTCTGTTTAGTAGGGAATGTAAGTTAAAATAGGTCTGGAAAAACAAGACTCAAGTTGAAATAACTGATCATCCATCATCTTTTTATACTATTATTGTTATGTAAGTTGAGATAGGTCTGGAAAGACAAGACTCAAGCTTAAATTGAAAATCGGCAGGTCAGTTTTAAAATAACAATGTTTTGGTACTGTATCATTACACACACACCATGCTGTTCTAATATTGTACTTTTTTTTTATCAACATATTATTTACGTGATTTCTGTTTTACTCTAATTTGGATGTTGTTCCAGTAAATTTGGAAACGTTGATATTGCTTCTGTTAGTGTTCTAATCAGAATGTAGAGAAATGCTGTTGATACTGCATGATATATATGAATGAGAGTTGATTTGAAATTAATTACTGTTTCGCATGCTTAAAGAATGGCTTGGGTTCATCATTTTCTTTGTTTTTTTCAAAACTGAGTCATTCTTGTTCAATGAATGAAGACACCTACTGTACAATGTATTTTTTTTCTTGAGGAATGATTAAATAGGATTTACATCTATCAGTTTAACATTTCAAATATACCCTTTTCCTATTTTATTTTTAGTTACATGTTGATATAAAGAAAAATCAACAAAGGGTAAATCATAAATTGATCAAATTTCCTTAAAATCAAAATTCACCTTAGATTTTTAGCTTTGATTTTATTATTCATTAAAACCATTAAACCTGTATTGCTATTTTAGCTTTCAACAACAAATTTATTTTTTGCCTTAACCATTTGACATTTAAGAGTTAGACTTCAATTGAATGCCCTTTGATCTTTTTGTGTTTGTTTTTTTCTCCAAATAATTAAAAAGAACCATTTGCTTATCAATTTTTCATGCATATAACCATGTAAATTAAGACTGATAATGCTAGGATATATTTTCTTTTGTAAGCTTGTTTAATAGTTTTCTGTGATAATTTGATTTTTAATATTTATTCTTTGAAAAAAATTAGCCACAGCTTGAGATACATACAGTAGGAAATGAACAGTAGCAGTATCCATAAATGATATTTTTCCTTTTCGCTTCTATAACCTTTACACGTATGTGATATACATACCAGTAGTGCTATTACAATTAAGTTTAAAATATGTTTTAAGAAACCGTAGTATATGCATATGGATTTAATCTCAGAACCCTTTACCATTTGGGCCACTCAAAATTGCCTGAAAATGCTGCTCCCTCTAGTGCATCAAGCCGCCAAAGTCAAGTGAAAAGCCGTAAACTATTTGAGGACCGTATACTAGTTGTGGGACTCTGATTTTTTTTATATGGTCTAGGAAGCAGTAGTTTTAGGTGCTTTCGAAAAAAAAAAAAACCCCAGTGTTAAAAAAACATAAATGTTCTCTAATTAATTTAGTGACAATGGGATTCAATATTTACATATGCTAAGTGCTAAAGGGTTAAGACTGTATACGTCATTTGCATAAAGTTTTTTGTCCTGAGTCTTTCACAGAAAGCTTGGGACTATTAAAGTGGGTTTGACAACCTTCTGTTTGTCTGTCCTATTGCTTCTAATTGAGGTGACAGTGACGAAACTTAGTGTATAATTACATCATTACCTTGACTGAGTTAAAAGATAAAGATTTTCTTCTGAAGGTAAATAGGGATAAGCAAATTTATTTTTGGATACTTTGGAACACAATAACTCTGATTCTAATTTGAGAGTGATGTGTATGATTTCATTGTATCAATGCCTTGAAGTTTGCTAATGAGTAGAGTGATAAGCAATCTCAATAGGCCTACTTTACTTTATAAAAGGATAAATGTACAAATAATTAATGAGTGTCATCTATATTGGGATTGAGGCAAGGGACATCAACCTCACTGTTGGCTTGTTGAACTGGTTAGGCTGTAAACTGCTTTAGGATCAAAGGTAGATATGTCTAACATGGCATCTCCTGCCAAATGTTTGCAATAATTAGTCTTTTCACAATTTCTGCAAAAGATAGTATTTGTGCATTTAAGGTTTTTTTTTTAAGGGCGTGCTTTATTATCAATACAAGTAAGTTGAATAGCTTAGAACTGTACTTCTATTCTAAATTGTCATGGCTAATTTGACTTATGTCCAAATCTAGTCTTGCCAAATCTAGGATAGAGGATTACCAATTTAGGCTAGATATTTGATGTATGTATTTAATTATTTCCAGCATCTGGTTGACGATGGGGAAAATTCTAATTATAACACGATTGAAGCAACAAATAAAGATGAACAGCCAACAACATCACGTGGTGCTGACCATGGTAATGAAACAGATGAAGAAGATGTTCATGACAGTAGTAAAAAACGTGACAAAACTCAGAAACGATCACCTCTTGTTACTCTCTTTGTTTATATAATGAAACATAGTTATGTCCTCTTGTTGATTGCTATGATGGTAAGTGATACCGATTGATTTAATCACATTGTAATAAGACCAAATAAAAGTTACCTGTGTTTACTGTTATTTTGCCACAAATAATAGGGGCAGTCGGAAAATCTCTTTCTTTTTTTTTGCGGTTCAGATTGGATAGAACTAAGTGAATTGATAAATTAATCAAAAGTAATATTTGTGACCGTCATTTATTTGTCTGTTCAGGGTTCATGGATACACTAGGGCTGTCCTAAGGCTGACATTTGGTGTTTAGGGATAGCTCGGACCAGGATGTAACATAGGCTTGGTGGCGTTGGACTTCCACTTCCGGTTTCAGAGTTATGCTACTTTCGTTTTATGGCTATACCCGTTCTACGCTGGTTCAACTGCTATTCTTTTGATAAATGACATAAATACTTGCAGTCTATAGCCTTTGTGATGTTATTTTAAATACTGATTAAGGTTCTGTAAAATAATGCTGATTCGGGCTGTTATAATTCTGAAATTTCAGTGTCTGCAGAAAACCATGCCAAAACCGATTTATAGGACCTGAGGAAACAAGTGAAAAAAGTTTATCGTTGTCGATTTTAGTTTTAAAAAAAACCCCATAAGGTCGGTTGGGTAAACTTAAACACTGGTAATTTTTGTTTTCGTTGAAGGCAAATGAGGGAAGTAAGGGGACATTTTGTAAATACAATCTGAAATATTGAGTGTGTAATTTTATTATGTTATTTTTAAACGTCGTACACAAACCATAAAGCTATCAACACTTATTCCTCTTTTAAAAGCATCCCTTTAAAATAATTACTATGAATGAGATACAGCTTATTGCAATCCATTGATGGGATTTCGCCCGTATATTTTCCGGACATGTTCGACGCTGTTTTCCAAACGTCCTAAATTGTTCGACCAGCAATATACCCAATCAGACATCAAGACATGGTGAATAATATTCAAAATTCCAAAATTAATACAGTGTACTGAGTGTATAACTACCACTCAACCCAACCACAACAGTGTGGTCATGAAGTTGCTACCCAGAGATTAACCCCTTGACAAATTTTCCATTTATCAGATATTCCCTGTCTTTGATTAAGGCCTGTACACAATGATGAATATTATTATATAGTCTGACATTGTTGTCAACATTTTGTCTGCTTTATGTACAGTACTGAAAGACAATTTGTCTTAGACAAATCATCACTGCGGTGAATTACTGTATTTCTAAAAAGCACATTTTGAAAGCTATAATTGTTTGTTCGAACCTATGGATGCCAATATATATAGCCGTAACCTTGACAGTGATAGTAATTCTTGTGCACAACATATATTTGCCAGTGAAATGATTTTGACGCAAAATTGACATTGTGTGCACTGCATGTTTTGTCTGAACTGGGATATCAGTGAAAAGTATATCTTGGTGGGCACAGGTCTGTACTCCTTGTACTTTATACATACAGTATTTATATTACTAATTGCATGCGGTAATCCTCTATTTTCAGGCATGGAGTATTACTTTTCACAGTTGGCTAACGTTTGTGTTGTTACTGGGAGCGTGTATTTTATGGATGGTACCCAATTCTAGAAAAGCCTGTCTGATCATTTCACCATTAATAACCTTCTACGCTATCTGTCTGTTGATCGCACAGTTTATATTCAGTATGAATCTTAAAGAAGATGAACTACCTAGCAAGACAGGAGATTTGAAATTCCGTGAGATTGGATTGATGAGATTGACATGTTATGAATTAGCCCTACAGGTATTTATGATATTCAAATTAAAGTTATCTTTCTTGTTTAACATAGACTCCAGTCCAAGCCCTATAATTACTAAGTATTTGTAAAAGCCAAACTAATACATGTCATTCCTTCCAAAAATAAGAGCATATTGCAAAGGGGTATCTTAGGTGAATATAAAATTTTTTTGATGTTAATTTGTATCCATAATATAAGAAGACAAAGAATCAGCTGTTTAAGTTTAGAAAACGTTGTCAGGGTGTTGTACATTGAATTCCACACATTAAATACTTTTTACTTAAAGCAACTAAGGGCACACCAAAAAAATATTCTGGTTCTCAGACAATCCTTCCCAAATGTTCAGTTCCTCTTTTAAAGAATAACAACTTAACAATCGATTATCCATTGCCGTTCGTGATTGTCAGTAGTGTGTTTCATGGTTTCGTTCATGATAGCCGAGTCATGTTCAGTTGCTCTTTTGAAGAAACGTTTAATAGATGTACTCCCTTGATTGTGGGAAATATAAACATGTGGAAATTATTAACTAAAAACAGGTGACTCAGCCCATTTTTGATGATGCGGCGGTATCTGAGAACCAGAATATCTTTATATATTCGTAGATTTATAGAAAAGGTACAATTTTTGGACCAGAAACTGTCCCCAACTCGACTCTCCTCAAAAAAGAGTCTATGGCTTCATCAATTCTTGTATGATCCACATTAAACTTAGCATGCCTGTTCCTTGGACAATTTCACATCACTTGGCAGATTTTGATATTTGATATGATATCAGAATTTCAAGATGGCTGTTGTGACATCATGGAGGGGTGGACACTCAAGGTCTGCAGAAATTGATAAGAAACATAATTGATAGATGGCTATATATCTGTCTATAGTATAAGCACATCAAGAAACCTTTTAATTCCAGACACTTTACTGATTTGTTTTCAAAATACAGATATTTTTTTTTAGGGAAACACAATATTGCTAATCAAAGAGCTCACATTAAATGACACATTTTTATACAAATATTTAAAAGGACTGATATTTTTAATAGAAAATTTAAACATGTTTTAAACGTATTTCAGGTTTTCTTCACTCTGTTCTTTTGGTTAACCATGAGACAATTTATGAGAGAGAGACAGGCAGCTAGTCAAGAAATTAAGGGATTCCCACTACGACATGTCCAACGCCAAACTAGTACCATATCCGAGATAATCTGTACGTATCAACATAATAAAATATAACTATTCTTAAAGTTGTATCAGTGAATTTTATGTGTTTCAGAGGTGCTGATTTTAGGCTTTTAATTATTGTCATTTGTATTCAGAAAATTCAGAAATAAAACCCCAAACTTTTCATGATTGTAGTTAAAAGCTTAATCTACAGGCCATGCCAATGTCATATTTGTTATATTGTGGTTGATAATGTGTTATAAATGTTAGAATAGAATATTTAAATTCATTATATGATAAATGTTACTCAATTATATGTTAGATTATAAAATTATTGGCAGTCTGTTTCAAATGAGATTTTTTATTTGGTTTTGATTTTAAATTTGAAAAAGTGAACAGAAAGTAAAATGAGGAAAGGAAAAACCAAAAAGAATAATTGTTCTTTTTTCTTTAAAAATGCAAAGAATTAAAGTGTTTTCACCACAAAGGTTAACTAGGTTCTAATTCGACAATACAAGAAAAGAAGTAAATATTTCAAACAAATGGAATTAATATAATTATTTTTAAAGATCTTATTAACAGACAGCATATTGCTGTGTTAGCATAATAATATTTTCCCGCTTTGTTTTATAGGTAGCCAGCCAGCACTAAGCTTTGATTCATTTGCTTTGCTTAATGAAGCTTCACAGCGCATTAGTGGAGAAATTGTTTCATGTATCATTCATTTAGAATGTGTACATTTTTTTTGCAATTTTAATCTCCATATGTGCATTTCAATGTACTATATATGTGGGAAAAATTTACAGGAGTAAAATAGTGTATAGGTCAATATATTTGTTGTAATGAATGCAGGACAAAATAGTCCTCAAAAGCTGAAAACACCCATCTAACTACGCACTATCTTATATTTTGTGATTAAATGCACTGCTGATCACGCACAAGTTGCAGTTTGGTAGAATGAAAATAAATCTAATACAAAAAGAAATGACAACTGATGGTGCTTTAGCTTTTGGACAAATCTGAATTGTTAATTTTGAGTTCAATGGAAAACTAGAAATAAGGAGGAAAACTGAAATAATATTAGGTCCTACACAAGAAAAATATTCTGGTTCTCGGATAAAACTTTCCCAAAAAATCTGATGTGGGAGGGAGGTTTTTATTTCTGTGATTTTATTTTTTATCAGAGGAAAGCACAAATTTTACAACTGGAGTATGATTGCAATCATTTCATTTCTCAGTACTAAATGTAGTTTGCTGGATAATTAACATCCATGAAATAATAGACTCAAAAATATCTTCTAAAATTAAACACATAAATCAATAGTTGCCATTTCTCGATAACATGGATTCAATTTACGATTGTCCACTGCCATTTATGATTTTCAGTAACATTTATCATTGTTCTGTACTTGAGTCTACTTTAATCTTTTATAATCTAATGGCAAAATTTTATTGTTTGAAGACTTTGATTCATAAGTGAACGATATCAGTCTCACAGCGTCATCTTGCCGTTTTTAAGTGATGCAGCAGTATCTAATAACCAGAATATTTGTGTTATATGGCCTTAATAAAAGAATCTTATTGTAACTTACATGTACATTCAGTTAAGACAACAAATCCTCGACAGTCTCTAGTTTTACATAGTAACTACATGTATGGGAGTCTATTCAGATTTTTGCTTAGCATGAAACTATATCATCCATTTCTCTTGTATTTTCTATTATAATATCTGAGCATGTTTATGTATTCTACCCTTGACAGCTGGTGGACCTATCATCACAGATTCTGTAGATGGATACGACAGTAATACCATGAAAATGATGGGTAGGCATTTCACCATTATTAGGAAGGGAATTTTACTTTTAATTTTCATAAAAAAACTAATTCGCTGGCATCTCCATAAAGGATTGTCAACTAGTTCATTAAATTCAAATCAGTGACATTTTCATAAATTGTCAACTAATTCATTAATTCAACCATTAAAATAAATGTTTAATTTTATTCAAATAGTTCATCTAGTTTAGTGGCTACTATATTTTCAAGCAAATAATTTATCTGGCTTCATTTGTCTTGTCATTGTTTCAATTTGGTGTTTTTGTAAAATTAAAATGTTAAAATATCTTTTCCTGATATATTTCTCTATATAATAAATACTGTAAGCAAAGAAATCAATGTTTGCATTTTATAAATACTGATTTACCCAGGCTACGTTAATTTTATCCTGCACTTTTGCTATTTCATCACAGTTGCCTTCAGGAATACTTAAAATCCCATCGATACAAGTGTAACTTAAAAAACTAGATTTTAAGCAGAATGAAAAATTTTAGCTTGTCCTGGTCTATATTGATTAATCTGGATTTTTATTTCACACAATCTGATTAAAACATATATCCCATTTCGTTTTGTTTTTTATAGTTCAAAATTTAATTTTACTTGTCTTTACTACACTAGGATCTGGAAGAGTTGTTATATTACCGGCGTTTTGGTTGAAGTGAGGGATAAGCCAATGAAATGGTCTGTTACGGCAACTTGTTGGCGTGCCATGCACGGAACTGTGGGTAAACCACTAGAAACGCTGATTGATTAATGAATGTCTGGCGTCATAGGGTCAAAAGCCGCTCATACGACTCCTGACACGACCTTCGAGTACAACTTGTCAGATCTTCATGTAGTGTAGACCATCGAAAGTATAAAAAAACGAAACGAAATATAGATCTGTATTTTATTCAGATTGATTTTCACATGAAATATGAAATATTAGATTTGAAACCAGACAATCAATAGGTGTACTCGTCTATGGGAAAAATTACGGGGATTTTTCCCAGCCTGTTACTGACGATTGATTTTAAGTTTGAAGGCCCCAAATTTTAAATATTTACAGATTAGCTTCGATTTTTTAAGCTCCATTTATTTCTTGCTTAACTGTGTACAAGAATGTTTTGTTGTGTTCACATTCATACTTTCTTTTATCTTTTTTATTTGATCTTTGTATCGATGTTGTATGTAATGTAGTTTGCTATAACTTATATATGACTGTTGTAAAATATATTGACCATAGGAGTTTCTAGTAATATTTATTTAAATTGTTATTTACTATTTTTTTTAATATATATGAATTATTTGAATGAAACATTTATTTCAGTATCATTTTTAGCATGGAGAAATATTTTCAGGCTTCAAGGTTTCAACTCTCATGTGATTTGTTAAGGCAATGATTTACCCTATTTATTTTAATTCCAATTTGTCCACCTTCAATGTTATTGTTACTGTTCTGTGTTTTAATTTGATTGATGACAAGTTATCACTTTCTGGACTTTTATTTGGATTATAATTCACTGTGGTATATTTTGTTTAAGCATGAGTATTGGATAAAAAAAGAGTTCATCTTTTAATCCTATGTGACTTTCAATTGACTTTATGATTAAATTCAGAATTATTTAGATTCGATAGAGTATTTAACTGATCAGTTTGTTGGGAATCCTGGCATTGGCTGAGCAAAGAATTCGTGATTTTTTAAGTCGGTTTTTATTTATCAAGGCCCGCAAGGGTGGAGTCTACGGGGCTGACAAGGAAATTGGATCTAGTCCTGCAAATGAGATTATAAACTGAGATCCATGCACATGAAAGGAACCTTGGCAATTGTAATTAGAAAAATAGAAGTTGGAAATACCGCTGTCTAGTAAAAATCAAAATATGCCCCCCCCCTTCACCCCTTACCCCCTTACCAACATACACACATTCATGTATATTGCAGTTTAATTGATATAACATGCATAAAACTCTTGTAAATTGGCAGCGATCACTTTTTTCTACAATTCTTATAAATTTGCAGCAATGTGTATGTTATTACTTCTAACTACCGGTATGATCACCTTTCTAAAATTTGACGATTCTTGGAATGGAGATGTTTCTAAAATTCTTATAAATTTGTAGCGATGTGTATGTTATTACTTCTAACTACCGGTATGATCCCTATTTCTAAAATTTGATGATTCTTAGAATGGAGATGTTTCTAAAATTCTTATAAATTTGCAGCAATGTGTATGTTATTACATATAACTACTGGTATGATTACTATTCCTAAAATTTGATGATTCTTGGAATGGAGATGTTTGTTTTAGTGATTGGGATTATGATTTGTGAAATGTTGAACTTTTTTCTTTGTTTTTTTTTTAAATTCCAAAACATGATAAAAATGTTTTTGAGATATCCCTGTAAAATTGTTACAGAAATCAGTAATTATGGCCATAGAAAATTTTAGATAATAGGATTATTTTATTGTTTTATTTGGTTTGATAGTTACGAGAATTGATGACCCTTTATATATTTTGTTGTCTGAATAGTCTAAGAGTTGCTCATTATTTTGAAACTTATGTCTTTTAATGGTGACATATGGTGCCGCAGTCAATTCTGGAAAACAGTGAATGAGATTACCATATAACGATATTGTTTTCAGGTTTAGTTGTTGCAATATTTCGTGTATAGTCTTATAATATATATATGTTATATTTTACAGGTGGTTATGTTTGGTTATTACTGTGCAAATATTGGATATTTGTATGTGCTGCCATGTTGTTACTGATATCCATACAGGACGTCGTAGTCTATAGAATCATCTACATGTTCCTTTTCCTCTATTTTATACTCGCATTCCAGGTATACTTTATTATACTTCACATACAAGTAGTGGTTGGATAGCCAAGCGAATTATTGAAATCTCTGCATTTGTCAAGAAAGTTAATTGGGATTTTGTGGCATGGTTCCCCCTTGTCAGTGGTGCAGAACAGAGGGTCTGGCAAGGGATAACGTATAGTCATTCAGATACATGTAGGACGAAAAGCTGAGGTCCAGTGTACACAGCGTGCACGTAAAACATTCCTTGACATTTGGAATTTGATTTAAGAGTAGGACGTAGCATCACTGTCTGATCAAGATTTGTCTCATATCACACTCTATGACGTAAGCCTGTTTTCATTAGTCCTGTCGGAGCAGAACAGTAGGACGTTAAACCCCATTTCATTTCTTATGTGCAACCAAAACTTTGGGCAAGGCAGTCACAGATATTCAGGCAAAATTTCTGAACATTAGGGGTTCCAAACTATAGTTCTAAGAATCAGTTTATTAGCAATATTGATATCCTTAGAGTATTAAATAAAACGTCACTTTTTGGGTATATTGGGTCAAACAAAAGAATAATTCGTCAAAAACACTGTAATTAATGATTTTAAAAAAGTACTCTCTTTAATACGTTTACATTTACATTGCTTACAGTTCTCTTAATAGATATTATTGTTTATACATTTATAGATATTTATTATAGTCATTCATCAAGTTTATAATAATTCTTTACATTTCAGTTTTCATATGTGATCTGGCGAGCCACGATGTTTGTGTTTTGGTGGGTAGTAATAGTGTATTCTATGGCTGTATTGATAATGATTTATACATATCAGTTTGATGAATTCCCAGGATATTGGAGAGATGGAACAGGTTTTAGTAATGCTACGTAAGTTATAAATATTGTGGACGTTAAACAGCATTTTCCTGTCTTGTAAATTATGTAAGAATTGTTGGAAATGTGCTAAAAGGAATAATTACAGTTCCTGCACATAAAACCAAAACATTTGTTATAATAACCTGTGAACCCCTTAATAATGATTACATGAAATGTTTGAATATTGTCTATGAAGAGACAGAAAAAACATTTCAATGAAAGCATTTGTAATTGGGAAATTAGTTTAAGAATTAAATCTTCTTAGCTACATGTAGGATTAAAAAAAGTATGATTTTTTTAAAGCTTCTTAGAGGTAGGCATTAAAATCATAATCTTTTAAGAATCATACTTTCTCAATCGCTAGTCACACTATAGGCTATTTTATGTTGATATTGAATTATGTAGTGTTATAATTTGTGTATACTTTGTTGATCCTCACATTGTGCCATAGATCAGTTCAAGTTTTAAAGAATAACTTAAAACACTTTCCTTTGTTGATATTTACATGTGTTAGATTATTTATAGATTAAATGATATTTATATATGTTTATTTGTAGATTGAGTGATATTGGATTAGAAAGATATGATACAGCTGGTTTATTTTTAAAGTTGTTAACACCAACAGCTTTTGTGATTATAGTTATACTACAGATACACTATTTCCATAAACCTTTCCTCGCTTACAGTTCTCTTAATAGATATAAGTAAGATATTATTTATATATAGATATTTAAATCCCATGATCATCTTTTTGAATCCCAAGTTGACTACAATCTTGTGAAAGTTGAATCGTTAAAAGGAATATATCTGTAAAAAAAAAAAAATGGTCATGTTCAATATTTACAAAGATTTGACGAATTGAGAATTTCACAACATACAGTACCCTTTAGAGATAATATAAACAAGCCATTAAAACTAATATAATGTTTGAAAAATGCAAATCAGTGGCTTTATGGAAATTGGATTTAGTAGTACTTAGCAATTTATATAGAAATATTTTTTTTGTATCAGGACAGATGAGATCGTACCCGACCCTAATCCTAATGTTACTGATTATACAACTGATGAAACGGGGGGAACCACTACCGATACAGAAAGCGTTACCCAAAGACGCAATAAACGTAAGTAGTCATAAACTGAATGTAATAAGCATGAATTAGCTTACCACTATCCCTATTTTTGCTCCTTTAATGCCAAACTGCAAATTCAAGCTCTTAAAATTACTGTTGATAGGAGAGATGTGAATGAATGAAATGGGGGTTAAAACATCCTGCTTTTCTGCTTCAATCAGGCTAATGAAGACAAGCATATGCCATGCCATTTGCTATATAAGGAACATTTTTCTCAGACAGCCATTGAATTCCAGTAGTCAAGGGTTGTTTTACGTGCATGCCAAGGTGTACATTTTTAAATCCCATCCGAACTACCAGACACCGTTCCCTGCCAGACCCTCCATCCTGCACATCTGACAAGAGCAAATCAAGCCCACTTGTGGTAGAGACATTGTTTTCTTTTTATATGCCCACATTTTCCTGTGGACGTATTATGCCTTCACCCCTGTCCCTCCGGACGTCCACAATTTGTTTGTGGACACTCTACAGGTCACAATTCTTATCCGATTTTGACGAAACTTTAAATATATGGTTTATCCCCAAAAGATCTCGGCTGCTTTCAATATTGGCATGTATCGGATCGAAACTTCATGGATTATGGCCCCTGATTGTACGAAACATCACGTTTTTAGCTTGTGGACCCTATAGAGGTCACAATTTCGAAACGATTTTGTTGAAACTTGACATGTAAGTTTATAACCCAAAGATCTCAGTTCCTTTCGATATTCGTGCATATTGGACCGTAACTTTCTGAATTATGGCCCCTGAATGTACGAAAAATCGCGTTTTTAGCTTGTGGACCCTATAGAGGTCATAATTTTTATCTGATTTAAAAAAACATATTATTATATCACCGTTACACCCTAAGGAAGGTTGATTTCGAATTTCGTGAAAATCGGACCAAAATTGCCAGACAAAAATGGCCGCCGTTTGTACGCGAATAGTGTAAAAATATGGTAAATCAAGGTTGTGGACCCTGTATGGGTCACAATTTTAATTCGATTTTGATGAAACTTGAAATGCATGTTTATAACCTAAAGATCTTGGTTCCTTTCAATATTCGCGCATATCGGACCGTAACTTCCCGAATTATGGCCCCTGATTGTACGAAAAATCGCGTTTTTAGCTTGTGGACCCTATAGAGGTCATAATTTTTATCTGATTTAAAAAAACGTATTATTATATCACAATTACTCCCTAAGGATGGCTGAGTTCGAATTTTGTGAAAATCTGCCCAAAATTGACAGACAAAATGGCCGCCGTTCGTTCTCAAATAGCGTAAAAATATGGTATATCAAGGTTGTGGACCCTACAGAGGTCACAATTTTTATATGATTTTGTTGAAACTTGAAATGTAAGTTTATAAACCAAAGATCTTGGTTCCTTTCGATGTTCGCGCATATCGGACCGTAACTTCCTGAATTATGGCCCCTGATTGTACGAAAAATCGCGTTTTTAGCTTGTGGACCCTATAGAGGTCATAATTTTTATCCGATTTAAAAAGTCGTATTATTATATCACCTTTACACCCTAAGGATGGCGGAGTTCGATTTTGTGAAAATCGGCCCAAAATTGACAGACAAAATGGCCGCTGTTCGTTCTCAAATAGCATAAAAATATGGTATATCAAGGTTGTGGACCCTATAGAGGTCACAAGTTTTATCCTATTTTGTTGAAACTTGAAATGTAAGTTTATAACACAAAGATCTTGGTTCCTTTCGATATTTGCGCATATCAAATTGTAATTTCCAAAATTATGTCCCTTGATTGTAGAAAAAATCACTTTCTTTTTAGCTTGTTCTCTATCCATCTCTCGAAAATGTGGGCGTATCCTGCCTGGCAGCCGCTGGTTCTTGTTGGGGTTTTTTATTATTTATTTCTGGTTTTCTGCCACTTGCAAGTGAATAATAATAATCCCTATTTTATTGTGTGTTTTTATTTGCTGGTTTGATTACTACTATTACTAGTTGAAATGTAATCAATACAAATTTTATTAATGTGGTGTCTATTGTTTTTATTAGGATGGAAACAGAGAGTAATGTACTGGCTTAGAACAATCTGGGCATTTGGCAGTGAAACCTGGGCGAAAACTTCATCATTATTATGGCGGGTGGCTGAGGTCCATTACTTTAAATTAGTTGTTTTTACCATCATGGTTGTTGCTGCAAGTGAGGTAAAAACATTGATTGTCAGTTACAAATGTAATGATGTCTAATTAAAATAATCGAAACCAATTCATAATTATTTTGATTTTTGGAGCAGGAACTGATGACCCAATGGCTACTCATATTGTTGTTCTTGGGGTGTGACAGTCTTTGAACAATAGACTAAGGCTTCACAATTCATCTACATTTAGCCTGAAACTTGGCATGTTGGTTCCCGAGGATCAATTGACAGACTTTGATTTTTGATATGACATCACAATTCCAAGATGGCGGCAAAGATGTCATTCAGAGTTCCTGATCTCTAGTACACTGATCAGTTCAATTATTTAAAAACTATTGTATTTTCACTGGGGTTTAAATCATTAGAATAACCCAAAATATTTTTAAAAAAAATATATTTGATGTTTATTTGAAGGTGTCTGCTGTGAGTGCCATTTACGTGATTTTAATGGCAATATTTTTACCACTGTCAACATGTCATGTGGTATTGTCACATGTCATACAGTTCTGGACGGCACTTGTTCTGCTTGCCAAGATGTTATATCAATTACGATTGGTTAAAACAGACTATTGGATAACTAACTGTTCAGTAAGTATATTAATTATTTGAATTTTGACTTTTATTTTGACAATTGGAACATGGGAAGACATGGAAAACTGTGCAGAGAAGAGATTCATCGGTATTTAGTTGCTGCTGTGACCAAAGTCTAAAAATGACTTGAATTCATGTTCATATATCTATTTTTTTCATTCAAGAACAATATGTACATGTAAGCAATTAGAATTTTGAAGGATATTAATTTCATATCATTGTTAAATACTGATTTATGTTTAATTATAATCTAGATCTCCAGATATATTAATTGCTTGTGTATGTAAATCTGAAGAAATGTGAAAAAATGGCCTGTTTACCTTGTCTTGAAATTTTGACTCAAAATATTAGGCTCTTCGAACAGTTTATAGGTATTGTGTAAGTCTTTAAAAAGCCTGTCTCCAGTTTAGTTTTTATAATTGAGTGACCTGATGGCGGCTATCCAATACCATTTGTAAACTCTGCTAAGAGGTTATTGAACTGAATCAATAACTTGCAAATTTCTATTACTAGCTGAAAAACACAAAAAGGAAGTTATCACTGTGCACACATCCTCGCACAAGGTAGTTGGTTGTTTCGTCAAAAGGCTCATCTCCAGTGTTACCTGACAACAGGTGGTTCATATTTCTTTGAAAATGATATCACAAAGGTTCAGATAGTTGCTTGGGAGAAGAGACTCACACAGCATGACCCGGTTTTATTAACTGAAATATATCTGGGATTTATACTTTAAGTTAGAAATCAGATTTGATAAATATTTTCAAAAATAAAACATGGTATATGATGGCTTCCCAGAAAACCCCACATTTATTCAGATCATTCAGTATTTATAGAGACAATAAACTCAATGATGATTGTTATTTTTCAGCAACCTCTAGATGTTGGTAATCATTCTCTGTGGGAAAACGGAACTGAAGTTGATAACGGTGTATGGGTTGGTCTCATGAAAATATCAAAATTAGATGTTATCATATCGTATTATCTGAGGGTAAGTATAAATAGACATTATTTAAAACCAGAGTACTCTAGACTATTAGTCATTATTTTCTATTGACTTCATGCCACCAGCTTTGTAGTCTTGTATTATTTCAAAATTGTTAATTGTAATAACCTTTTCTTTTTTTCAGAATTATTTGGTGATATTGTTGATTATAGCTTTTCAAAGTATTGTAAGATATCATCAACTACAGAAATATCGTCAATCACAGATATTTAAACCACCAACAGGAGTGATCTTCCCAGAAATAAAACGTGAAAATGCTGACAAGGGAATTAAATATTGTCTGATGTACTTTGCTAATTATTTCTTCTACAAGTACGGACTTGAGGTAAATATTAGTATTTGCTTAGTCTTAATTCATTTGTGAGGATGACAATCATTGTGTGCTTTAGCAATCTGATTAATATACCGATCCCATTTTGTTTTGTAGTTTAAAATTTCGTTTTACTTGTCTTCACCACACTGTTAATTGTTAAATAACGTGTGTTCTGGTTGATGTGAGGGATTAGCCAATCAATTGATCAGATCAGTCGAGTTCATTTCGTCTAGCATGCGGAACTGTGGTTAGACATTCACAGAAAAAGATCAAGACAAGAGTTGTTTTTAAGAATACCTACTTCAAACACTGGTGTTAATTGGTTAATCGAATGACTGATGTCATAGGGGTCAAAAGCCTTATATAATGACCCCTGACACAAACCCCCACTACAACTGGTCAGATCTACATGTAGTGGATGTCACCAAAAGTATTAAAAAAAAAGCGACCCGAAATATAGGTCTGTTTTATCCTATTTGATTAGTAGTATGTAGCTTGAAGAAAGATGCCAATGTGGTATTTTTTATGACCGATGATTGACCTCTTATGGAAACTGTAGAAACTAATTAATCCATAAATTTCTATTTATGTTAATTACACATGGCTGATTGTAAAAAAAAATTAAAGAAAGTTTCAAATTAGAAGCTTCAATTTCTGAAATACATTTTATCCCCCACCTTAACCATGTGGCTATTAAAACAGGTCTGTCCATCTGTCTCACGCATCATTTTGGAACACAATAACTCTTCGTTTAATTGAGGTAAACTTTTCAAACTTGGTGTAGATGTTCATTAAGTGGATGTCTTGTCTGTGTTCCATGAATAACTGCTAAGACAAGCAGAGATAAGCAATTTGATTTGTTCATACTTTGGAACACAATATCTTTGAGTGATGAAACTTGATGTATCAATACCTCGAGTAAGTTTGATAATGAACATTTTCTGCTCAGGTAAAGAGAGGTGTATGTGGTCAGTGCTCTATAAAAAGATAAATATGTGCAAGTAATTAATGAGTGTCATCTATTTAAGTTGGTGGACACCAGCCTCAATGTTGGATTGTTTGTACTTTTTTATATTTCAGATTTGTTATATTACGACAGCAACATGTGTGTGTATTCGTGTAGATGCCTATGCTGTACTCTATGCTATTTTCCTAGGAATCTTGTTATTAATGAGTCGTCGTAGTAACGCTAGAGTATGGCCGATATATACAATAATTCTAGCTGTCTTGCTTCCTATACAGTATCTTTCATGCATAGGATTCCCGCTTGGTCTTTGTTTAGGTTCGTATTTATTTAAATTATTCAAGTTTTCTCAAATTATAATTTTGTAAAGCAATTCACCAACTAACTCTTAAGTTATTATGAGTATGAACCTGTATTGTTGTTTTGTTTTTTAATGTGATTGTCAATTATATCTTTGCAAACATTGAAATTGACCGTCATGAAAGTAAGATGTGATACAAGTACAAGTAACATACATTATTTTCTATGTAGATAGAGTTTTGCAATTTGATTTTAATATTTGTATTTTGTAGAGTATCCATGGAAACATGAAACTCTGTTGGATCAAAATCTAGAACAGTGGTTATTTTTACCTGATTATGCAAATTCACCCCATCCATTTAAACTGTTAGGTAAGTAAGAGTTATTATTGTTTTGATTGTACATAGTATTACATTTTGTTCTTTTTGACTCTTGCATTGTATAAACATTGGCCCAATTAAAATGGGGGGGGGGGGTTAGATGACTGAATGGTTAGCACGTGCGCGCTGTATCATAAAGCCTGTCATTGAGTCAACTGGCGTGGTTTTGAATCTCCGGTTGTACGTGACAAGGAGTAGGGTCGCCTGTCCAACCTCGTGGGTTTTCTAGGGGTCCTCCGGTTTCCTCCCACTGCTAAAGACCCCTACGTGCAAGTGAATTATTGAAATAAAATTAAACCATATGTTAGTCCAAAAATGACCTAGTTTGTGTCGAGTGGACGTTTAACCCCATTTCTCTCTCCAATTAAAATGTCTTTCCATAGACCTATTGTGTTTATTCTGATATTGTTCTTGTCACTACTTTTTGTCCATCAGTCATCCAACAACCGCAGTTTAATATGAACAGTATAAAGTACTTCACTGGAATGACCTTTCTGATGTAAAAAAATCCATTTGCTTTTACTGACAGTGAAATCCTGCTCAATATCCACTTCAGCATTATGTGCCATTCACATATACAACCTTATTTTAAAAGAATTAACAAATCTGGATCCTTGAGATTCCAACTCATTATAAATTCACTATTAAGACCAACTTGTATCAGACGAGAACTGGTCTTATTATTCTGTTAAGAAAATAAAGGATAGATTGATATTGCTCCCTTATAATGTGACTTTTACAGATAGTCTTTAAATTATTTACAATATTTAATCACAAGAAGGTTTATTTGTTGATTACTTAGATAAATCAAATAATTTTATCGCTTCAAATAAAACTTTCAAATTTCATTTTGTTTTCAGCTGATTTCTTCCAGTTGTTGTTTGTTTGTTTACAATGGAAGGTATTCAGGATAGAAATGTCTTCACGTGTTGAAGAGTATGGAGGGGGAGATAACTCGGATATTTTGCCTGAAGTTGAAGCTAATACTCCCATACCATCCATTTATACTGACTTCACCACCACTACCTCGTAAGTTTTCTTTTTCAGTTAAAGAATTTATTTTAAAGCACAATCCACTGTATGTCATTTACATTTTTTGGACAATATCTAATTATTAGTGGCGTAATCCACACTAAAATGTACACAAATTGATTATCTAACATTTACTTAAGATTATGTGACTTAGAAACTTTGCATTTTTCAGGGGTTGTCTGCATGGCTGGTTTGTGTATGTAAATAGTCATTTACATTAAAGGACAATATTGGTGCCAGTCATTATCACATATGTGATAGAACTGGTTAAACACGTTCCAAATACTATTTTATCACAGAGATCATTGCTACGATAGATGAGTAATCAATGTTTCAACAATCGGAAGTGACGAACGCAAAAGGAAAACAAGAGTTATCCCTCTATATAACTGACTGAAGTGATGGGTAATAACAGATACATGGGTGAATTTCTGCTCACTAAAAATTCCTTCGAAGACCAAAAGTTGTTATATGAGACTGTAGGAGTATATCTGACAATTCAAAAAAGTAGTTGATGTCATTAGATAAGAGAACACAGGTGTTTATTCATTCTATACTTATAATAACATGGTAATGCACAGACTTTTTCTATTTTTCTTTCATGTTCTCTTATCTAGTGACAGTCAATTTTGTTTATGAATTGTCAGATATCCTTTCAGTCTTATACAACTGTTGGTCTTCGAAGGAATTATTACTGAGCAGAAATTCACCCATGTATCTGTTATCACCCGTGACTTCAGTCAGTTATATAGAGGGATAACTCGTGTTTTCCTTTTGCGTTCGTCACTTCCGTTTGTTAAAGCATTGATTACTCAGCTATCGTAGCAATGATCTCTGTGATAAAATATGATTTGAAACGTGTTTAACCAGTTCTATCACATATGTGATAATGACTGGCACCAATATTGTCCTTTAAATGATAAAGTGACTCCATTTATATTTATTAACAGTACACATAGGGTAGCACGATATACCCAAATCTAGCTAAATCCACCCAAGTCTACCCAAATCTACTCAAATCTATCCAAATCCACCACTATTTCAACTCATATCACAATAATTTATATACTATTCAAAAAAAGTAGGGGATATTTGATTTTGGGGGCATAATACTAAAATATGCAAATGACTACGAAAAAAGTCACTATAGAACCTAACAGAAGAAACATTTCCAGTTACATGTGACGCCCAAACGCACCAATAGCTACCGCATGGAATGCAGGTGATGCTTGGGATCATCATGGGGGTCCAACCCAAGATTTGCACGACTCTGACTTTTAATGTTACATTCATTGTGGCATTGAATTCCAGGGTGGAAACATCAGTTTAATTGTTTTAGTGACCAGAAAACAAATTTTGATATGCGTCGGCTTACCCAAAATGAAAGGTTACGTGCCCTTGGCATGCTACAGATCGGCACAACACAGGCGGTTGTGGTGCGGACGATGAATGTTTCTCAGTCTGTCATAAGCAGGCTATGGTCCAGATACCGTGATACACAATCTGTACAGGACAGACCACGCTCAGGTCGACCAAGGGCGACAACTCAAGCCCAGGATCGATTTATCCGTACCTTGGCCTTGAGAAATCGTGTCATCACAGCAAATCAGATCAGCGCTCGTCTTCAAACAGACACTGGTGTGAGAGTGAGTGGCCAGACGATTCGGAATCGACTGCATAGGGGTCACCTTCGCGCCCGACGTCCTCGCGTGATCCCTTGTTTGAGAGATCATCACATTCAGGCAAGACGTCGTTGGTGTAGGGATCGTCAACACTGGGATAATCGACGCTGGAGCAATGTGATGTTTTCAGATGAGTCAAGGTTCACTGTTGATTTTTTGGACAGACGTAGGAGGGTGTGGCGTCGTCGAAACGAGCGCTTCCAAGACGTTAACGTCATCAGACATGATCGATTTGGGGGTGGTTCTGTTATGGTGTGGGGAGACATCACTGTTGCTGGAAGAACGGCTTTACATGTTGTTGCAGGGCGTGTTACAGGCCAGTACTACCGGGACAACATCTTGGCAGTCCATGTTGTGCCGTTCGCACGACGTCATGGCCGCCGTTTCATCTTCCAGGATGACAACGCAAGATGTCACAGGGCCAGGATCGTTACAGGTTACCTCCAACAACAGAACATCACCACATTACCTTGGCCAGCACTGAGTCCCGACCTCTCCCCCATCGAGCATGTCTGGGACATGCTTGGACAGAGGTTACGTCAACGTCAACAACGTCCTGCCAATGTCCAAGAACTTGCTGCTGCGTTGCAACAGGAATGGGACAATCTGGACCAAAATGACCTTAGACGTCTCATTAGGAGTATGCCACGTCGGATCAATGCTTGTTTGGCAAACAGAGGAGGATTTACCCGTTACTGACTTGATTGTGATGCTGTGGTAACTTTGCTGTTTGACCCCGGGTATCATTTTACCCTTATAATGGTCAGTCTGTGCCTTACTTAGTCTAACGATCATTTGGAATAAATCGATGAATGTGAACTTCATTTCATTTTGTCATTTGTTTCTTCGTCAGTTTCATTAAGTGACTTTAATAACACATAAAAATCAAATATCCCCTACTTTTTTTGAATAGTATATATATCACAATAATTTATATTGATACTTGATAATATACCGTTCTTTATGCCGAATTGTCATTTTTAATTTAAAATCACAGCTTTTTATTGTCAAAATGCCCCTCAAAATGCGATTTCCGAGCAAGTTTGGAAATCGTAACCAAGGGACATAGCTCGTGTGATCCACAAGAAACATATAGAATTTTCAAAACTGCATAGTCTGTCACCAACCTTTTCAATTGCCATATTTGATTGTGCCAATATAGGACATTTTTCCTCTGCATGGACAATTATCGCTTTATGTAACGTGGTATCCAGACCAATTAAAATTATTTATCCAAAATATAATGGACCTCGGGATTTTGTGCACAAGCATTTAAATTGCACTTTTCAACCAACTTGTCAGGTAGAAGAAGATGTTCACGAACTAAATATATATTGTGGTGTAGGATTGGTTGTCTACCGAAGAAAAATGAATGGTATTCTGTTAACCATTTTTTATCTGTGGCATGTGCAGATGCCATTACGACCCCTTTGAAAAGGCACAACACTTTTGAACTAGAAGAATGGTTACAACCTCCTAAATGTGCGAAAAACTTCATCCCTGTTGGAGGAATATTCTTCTAGTTCAAACAGGAACTCGTTGGAGACAGACATTGACGAATGGATAAGACATTGACGAATGGATAAAACCAGAGAAAGTCTTGTCTCCTTTTCACGTCAGTACCTCTAGCTGTTCGGCAACTTCTTGCTACAACTCTTTTGAAGCATTGGCCTGTGAGAATATAGAAAAGGCCCAGGAAACAATCACAGACACTACCATCAGGGGCAAGTTCTGATGACTTCAGTTTATCAGCCGATGAATTTGCATGCAATTCACCCATCCCACAGAACTACTCTTCATTCGAAAACGTTTCTGATAAGAGACGTCACCATGTTGCGAGACAGAAAAGGCTCAGAAGACACTCACCACCCCCACCATTTTTTGAAAACTCGTCAGTGTATTCGAATGCTGGATCTTGTCCACCTATGCTCAAGCCAGCCCTAACAAAGAGTAAATTCATGTGTAACAATGAAATTATGAAAGCTTTCAAAACTGGTACACCATCTGAATTTATTCCTGGCCTAGAAAAAAATGACTGCTTTTTGAGTTTCCAGATGACTGCGGTATTTAGGATTCACGTACAGGAACAACTGTTAATCAACACTTTATTTATGAACTCAACAGACCTTTAATTGCAATTTATAAAAAGAACTCTTTATATACTGCACAAAAAAAGTTGTAAGAAATAAACCGACATATATTGAGTTAAAAACACAACGAGAGAATATAATTTCATTTCACAGATATTACGCAAAGCTAAAACATAATTGTGAATATAGAAAGTGAATAACAAAACTCGTTAGTGTACCCATTGAATTGGAAGATTTTTTAAATTTGGCAATTGTTGAATATAGTGGAGCGAATTTCACGCCCAAGCCTCCGCATGGCAGTTCGAAAGATACTGTACCATACATTCGAACTAATCCCGAAATACTAAGAAAAGCATATTCCAAGTCGAAATCTGAAAAGGCAAGTGTTGTTGCACATAAAATGTGCTTGGATGACAGTTTAGAGGCACCGAAATCTGCATGACAAGTTCAAGATAAAATATACCGCGAATCAAAAAAATCGAACCCTTCGATAAATTGTAATTTAGCAGACGATATCTTGGCTATATTAGCAAAGCAGCATGACTCAACCAATATTAAAGAGGTATGCTTCAGTGGTCACAGACAACCATCTATTATTTTATATTCGAAAGAACAATTAGTAGATATTAAAAAGAACTGTTTTGGTGAAAATGGAAGTGTGCTTGGAGTGGACAGGACTTTTAATTTGGGACAATGTTTTGTTACCGCATTTTCTTACACAAACAGATCTGTTTTAAATAGAAAAACAGGCGAAGAATCAATTATGCTAGGGCCATTTTTTTTTACATTGGGACGGGGAACAAGGTACATACAATCATTTTTTTGCCCACGTTAGGGATGCCCTTGAACCTGGGGAGTGGAAATTGGGATGTGACCAGGAAAAGGTTATACTTAATTCATTGAAAGAAAATTTTCTTTGTAATACCATATTGTTATGCACAAAACATATTAAAGACAACATTAAACTTCATTTACAAAAATTGGGAATGTCCGAAGATAACAGAAATAAGATTTTATATATAATTTTCAACAGCAAAACTGGCATAGTGTATTCGAAAAGCGGATCGGAATTTTTAAGTAGAAAAGATGCACTATGCCAGTATTTTAAAAAGGACAACAAATTTAAAAACTATTGGAACATATATATAGAAAATAACATCAGAAAACATGTAAATTTACCACTTCGCGAAAATAAAATAAGTAAATTGTGGACTAACAATAAGTCAGAATCAATTATTCACAGACTAAAACAGCTTACAGACTGGAAACAACACACTATCAATAATCTTATTGAAAAGCTAACCTTGGCATCTTAAATCCAAATTCTAAATTTACGACGCGCTTTATATGGATATGGTAGCTACAAACTTAATCAAAAAGCTTCACAATTTTATAAATTTGATTTTGATGTTTGGCACTCCAAAAATAAACGCGAAAAAAATGACGTATTTTGAAGATTTTTGAATGATAAAAGAACTTTAGCAAATCCAACTAAAAGATGTTTTTTTTTCCGCTAACAAAAAGTTTAAAGTAATGTGTCCCAAGACTTCATCCGGTAAAAAGCCAGGTCAGATGAAGCAGATTCGAGCCGACAGAACGCGCAGTTTTAAAAAATAGTTCACTTTATTGTGTTTGAGCAATATTCTCTGTGTGTATTTTATGATGTACAGTGCCAGATTTACCTATAGGCTTGGCAGATATAAGCCTAGGGCCACAAAATCTACGGGGCTTCCAGTCAAGGTGTATGATATTTTGACACTGTCATTGGCCTTGCTTACATGCTCTTTCATCTTAAACACCCGCTACCATCCTCATCTTTACTCAATTTTGTTTAAAACACTCTTCCATCTTCCTCTAGCGGTGGGAGATTGGGAGGGTCCTCTCTTTATCTAAATCCAGCATTGATCGTGTATTTTGATAGGTATATATATATTTGTTTATAGTTGTTTGATCTTTTGCTAATATGAATTATAAGTTTTGTTCACATAAATGTTCTATCACAGGTAATATTCTATTAAAATTTTATATTTTCCTTGAAGTGGTGTGGTTAATTCTTCCAATAAAACTGCTAATATTAAGCAATGATTAAGCCTGCTTCCCCCCCCCCCCCCCCCCCCCCCCCGTCCCCTCCTCCTATTCCACGAGCCAACTTTTGCCTTACAAAGCAAGCATGACTAGGTCTTTGCATATATATGTATTGTAAAATGACTTTTGCCTAAGAGGAACGCACCCTGTTGAGGCATATATCATTCAGAATTATGGATAGAGTTATGCTGTCCCCGAGTTATTTCCCTTCCGTACTCTGCCCAAACAAGAATTGATTTTGACAAAAAAAAAAGGCTATGATTTTAAACTATTTTAAACTGTCGAAATGATGGTGAATTTGGGTAGATTTGTGTTCAACACGAGTTATGTCCCTTTGTTCAAAATCACATTTTGACAAAAAAACGCGATAATTTAAATGACAATTTGGCAAAAGGAACGATAGATTATAAAAATTTGATATAAATTATTGTGATATGAGTAGAAATAATAGTTGTTATGGTTAGATTTGTGTATTAGAGGAGTTATGTCCCTTGGTTACGACTTCCAAAGTTACATGGAAATAACATTCTGACATAAAAACACTATGATTTTAAATTAAAAATGACAATTTGACAGAAAGAACGGTATATTATCAAATATCGATATAAATTATTGTGATATCAGTTGAAATAATGGTGGATTTGCATAAATAGTGCTACCGGTACACATAATAGATTCTTTTAATATTTGAATTCAGAAGGGAATGCACTGACTGTACAAAATACTGTACAAATGAAAGAGAAAAAATAGAATTATCATACTTAGTGTTAGTTACAATGCGATCTAAATGTAGTGTTTAATTTTGAATATTAAATCAAATTTAAATCATCAATTTGCAGATATATATAAGTGTTTTGTTAAAGATTTATTTGCTTAATAAAGATAAAAGAACAATGATTGAAAATTCTTTAGTAATAAATCCAATTGATTGTTTCATACTGTGTTTGTTACCAAAAACTGCGTAATAAATTTAAACATTTATGTTGTTATAAAAGTGTGTGTTTTATTTTTCTTACAGTTCCTACCTGGATGTTATAAAATATGCTGTATTTGAATATATGTTCTGGGTAACCCTGGCTATAATATTTATTACTGGAACGACCAGAATTAATTTGTTTAGTATGGGTTATGTTATTGCTGTATTCTGCTTTATGTGGTATGGACAGGAGTTTTTACTCAAACCTCTTCGTAAACTGCTGCGCGGGTAAGTACATTTTAAAAAAAATTGTTATCCGACTCCAAACCAAGTTATGGGGAGAGAAATTTGAATAGGCTCCAATTGTCCATCTTTCATTCCCATTATTGTTTCTGAGCATATCATGATATCTTCCTTAAACTTTTTACACATAGCTATATAGAAATATGGCAGTTAACAAATATTTGTGTTTCCATTTCCATGCAACAAATTTGACATTTTTGTGCAAGCGATCTGAATATTGACGATAAAGTTATCTTTTATCCTAAATTGAATAGAGTTGGTGATATTGAAAATGAGCTCCATCATAATGTCTTTCCACTCTTCTGTCCCACAGAAATAAATTTGACTTTGTGTTTGTGCCTAGGATAGGTGTAGGATGTTGGTGACCATAGCTGAAAAGCGCAGTATAACAGAATAAATGGAAAACATAGACTTTAAAGTACTTCAGACTATATGCATAATAAAAAGTACTCTTACCAAAATATTGGTCAAAAATGTTGATCAATTCAAACAAAAAGATATGTTCATATTACTTCAATCTGTTGAGGTCAAGATGGTGTCTAATGTTGTTTTTTTTTAAATTAATCATATAAAAGATCACTTTTTAGACCTGAATTTTAGTTAAATTTGAATAGTATATTATTTAATGTTCAAACCTTTCAATTCTTGAAGTGATCAGAACACAGTGTTCTATAGACTGTATATTGGAAACAGTAGTGGTGTAATATGGGTGTATTTTCATTAGATGTTTTTGATGAGATGATATATTAAATTTTGTTCATGAGATGATATGTTTTAATGTTGTTCATGAGATGATATATGTATTATATTTAAATTGTTTACAGGTGGAATATACTGATTGGTTATACTTTCTTTGTTTTGTTTGCTAAAGCTTGTTTACAGGTAAATATATATAATATAGAGAGATAAATCAGTCTACAATTAAATCATCTCACAAAGATATAATGGTCTGCTTTAGTCATTGAGAATGTCTGTTAACTAGATGAAAAATGGAGATCCTGTGTGCAAATTGGCATGAATGTAACAGAACCCTTGAAAGTTGGAATTCGAAGTATGAGTAGGCCATAGCGCTGCTATCTGGGCAAAATTCCCCCATACCACACTGCATGACATATATATGCATATCTTCATTAGCCTGTATGGAGCAGAAACGTAACGCATCAAACCCCATTTCATTTCATTTGATCCCAGTACAGATAGTATAATTGTGAATATTGTATTTTATTGTTAGTTGACTGTGTTATATAATTATTATATATTGTATTTTATAGTTAGTTGGCTGTGTATATATAAAACATTTGTATGAAAATCAGTGCTGGTTAATACAACTACTGGGTATCAACTGTTGGATGTCTAATATTGATATTACCCCACGTAAGTACATTTATTTCACACATATTTACATTTACAATATTTGAATTTAATAAAAAATGGATTTCCTTGATACAAATATTTGTTCAAGTGAAATTAGTTAATCTGTAGTTCATCTGACATAGGGTTAAAAGGGAGTCGCGGTCCCTCATATCACACTGCATGGCGTATGACCGTCTTTATTAGCCCAGTCAGAGCAGAACCGTAGGAAGTTAAACTTCATTTCCTGTCATTTCATTTATGGGGTTAAAGTAAAACTCTACTGATTGAAGTTTATTAATATGTAACATTTAGTATAGGACTGACAGTTCGATTTTGGCCTGTCCATGTGAAAATAAGTCTCTAAGAATAAGATTTTAATTAATGTTTTTTTCTCTAAGTCTATTTTAATTTTATATTAACTGTTGCATACTACAGCTGCTGATGTAAAATGTCGTATTGAAGAAGATAATACTGGTCTAGCCTGGGATGTTGTTTGTTTTGTATTCTTGTTGCTACAACGACGTATCTATAGTTGTCATTACTTCAGACATGTTGTTGATGAAATTGAGGCTCAGCATCGTCTTGCTTCAAGGTAAAAAAAAAATTGTTTCAATGCAGTGATAAAACCACAGTAAAATTTAAATATATAAAAATTTAACCAATTTTAATGTGTGTGATTATACCGAAGTAAAAATTAAACAAATTTAATGGATGTGATCATACCAATGCAAAAGGGGGGTTGGGTTGGGCTGAACGGTTTAATGTGTGCCTGTTGCTTCTAATGGTCTGCCATTGAGTCAAGTGCTGCCGTGGTTTTGATTCCTTGCTTGCACATGACAAGGAGTAGGGCAGTCTGTCCCAAGTTTTCTCTAGATTCCTTGGTTTGTCACTACTGCTAAAGACCCCTACGCATAATCAAATTATTGAAATACCGCTAAAAACTAAAAATTTTATTTGAATAATCTTTACTAAAACATTTCAGGGGTGCTGAATATATTAATCGTATTAATATCCGTGAAGTTAATAGACAGAGAGCTGCTGAGGATGAAATATTACTGAATATCAAGAAAAAGATGAAGTATCTAAAAGATAAACAGGCCAAGTTAAAAAAGAATTATGTTGAACCCGAGGAACATTATCAAGGTTTGTTTAATCTTCACAAATTCATTTTCTTCAATTTTTTATGTGTTAAGATTTTTTAACAGTACAGTAACACAGTCCATCTGGTCATCTGTCATTGACATTTCTTGTTTGCGTAATAGAGGCTACAATAATTCATATATCTCATTGAATTTGTTAAACATCCGACTTATCTATACAAACTTGGCTAATGAAGGCAGACATACGTTATGCAGTGTGCTATGAGGATAATTTGCCCAGACAGCGGCAAGGGTTCATTTACGTACACACCAATGTGTACACTGAAATCGCACCAAAAGATCTTAAGGAACCTTCTAGGCCAACCTGCAACATCCTGGTTAGTGATCAAGCTTCTTACTCACTGAGCCACCATGGCTCCATAGTACCTTAAGGACTTTAATTATGACCTGATTTTTCTGAAATAATTATCAGTTGTTTAGCTCATGACTGTGTGCACGATTTAGCTGCTGGTGGGGATGTGTTTCTTTGGCTGGCAACATATGATTTATTTTAATCTTAAACATTGCTTTGATATAATGTCATAAGAGTCTTTAAGGAAATAACCTCTTCAAACAACACACTATTATTACAAACTTGTTTTTTCTAGGAATGTTTCTTTAATATATAACACTTAACTTTAAAACTTGGGTTGTTTAATTAACTTTCCTAGATATTGCATTCTGTTGAATTCATCTGTATTTTCTATTCATTTGTATAAATTCTCCTTTCATATGTAACTTGTGTAGCTTTATCAGCTTAACTTAACCCTATCATTCATCAGTTTATGTGGCATGCACTTGATTTTAACATCGGCTTTTTGTTATCTTAAACAATGCTCAATTTATTTTTGTGTTTTTTTAATTTAATTTAATACAAAATAATTTTTCAGCAATATCCCAGCGTATGTAGTAACATGTTAACCTATGTATTAATACACTGCGTGAAGTGTGTAAAATATAGTTCCCCCATTAGTATTTGACACAATATATGTTATTTATACATTTGATTAGCATTCTTGGAGATCTGTCGGCTCTTTACTCCTATTCAGTATTCACAGTGTAATTATTTCTGACTAATGCAAAACTATTGTTTGCACCTGTTATAAACTATGATAATGGGAACTGTCCATTTTTGTGGAGTCATAGAGCTGTTAGGATTTTGAGAATGACATTTGAAACATGTAGTTATTTTGTAGCAATAGAAGACATGGCATGCATGGCTTTTGTTTAAACACTATTAAAGTAACCAGTAATAAAGAATATTGGTTCTTTTATCATAAATAGTTATTACTATATGAGCTTGTATATCATTCATTCATTCAGAAAACTTTAATGCATGAAGTTTTTGAAATTTAGTTCAACCAATAAAATACTGTTATTAACAACCTTTGCTTTAGTGGTTTTACATGTTTTAAATAAGAAAGTACCTAATATAGGATAATGGTTCTTTTATCGTATTTACTGTGTTATAAATCATTCCAACAAACAATTGGTATTTTAAAATTTTATTCAACTTTTAACATACTGTTATCAATAAATTTTGATTATCAATGTGATTTTTGAGAAGGAAAAAAAATGTTTGTGGCAGAAAAGGCTCTTTATTTTTCTGTTTAAATGGAATTTAAAAAAAAAAAATCAACCCAAAAACCAGTTCTATGGAAAACAATTACTGTATTTTAATCGGAGCCACGTTTCTACAATTATTCAAGAACAATACTTATTCAGTATAATAATAATGATACTACAGTAAATAATAATAATAATGATAAAGATTTGTACAAAGCTTCCGCCAAACTGATCAGTAAATATTTGCTTGGTTGCTACGTTCACTGAGAGGGATGACATCGGGGCAAGTTAATTAGCCCGCAATATTAACTATTTTTCTTCTGAACATATAATTCTAAAACAATTTTTTAAATTATTAAGGAAAACAATAATGGTGTAGGAAGTATATCTGTATAAGAAGGCTTTTGCATTACCTCTGGCACTGTGAAACAGATTGAGTTTCCGTCTCAAGATAATATTGCATGGAGTGAAATAGGCATGATAATATATTAAGTACTAATAGTAATATGATAATCTTTTAGAGGCCTTAGTAACTGGATAGAGTAATAAATTTATAACACCTACTACGGAAAAACAGCTACTTATTTATTTGGGCGACGTTTCAAAGAGTGTTTTCTCAACATTATCAAACTAATAAATTAGTAACTGTTTTTGATACGTATGTGTTATAGTTGATTACTAATAATATGATCAGTTAATGTGACATAGAAATAATTTTAGAAAATGTTTAACAAGTGTAGCATGTTTTATATCATAACATACATTTACTTACATTGGTATTTTATTTATTGAAAAGAGCATCAGTAAAGATGCTTACTGTGTTATGTTTATGTGTATCTACATGTAAATCATGTTGAATATAACAATCATTAATCAACATAACAATATTAATTTGAATCATTTATAAGTATGGTTGATCATTACACTTACCCCATAATGTTTTGTACTATGTCCATTCTCACTGTATTCTTACTCTGTGGGTTTTATAAATCCTGTTTTATTAATTTATTGCATTTAACCTTCAATGTATAAATATGATAATATATGTGTTTTAATTGTCTTCCAATATTGTGTAAAACCTAAGTAACAAAAATCAAACTTAACCAAAAGTTATTTTTACTCTATTAAGTATTTAGGCTACACTAATTTGATTTTCTGTTCTTTGGTCCAGTACAAATTTTCATTCTTATTTCTTTGGGATAAAGACATATTTAAAATCTAAAAGTACTTGGCTGTGCTGTTCAAAAGCTTTTAGTTCCAGATTTTTAAGTTGTGAAATTAAACATCTTTCAGGTGACTAAAGTGGCCATTTTACTGATTATTTATCAAGGTCGTGAAGAACAGAAAATCATCAGTGAAAATGTGTTTATTTTTTATCATGGTATGTTGTTCTATTTTAGCAATACGATCAGGAGATTATTATCTCTTTGATGAAGAATCTGATGAAGAAGAGGCTCCGGATCAGACAGATTCTCTAACATTGGGTAAACGTTCTCCTAGTGTTAAGGACGTTCATCTTGGACCATTACAGGTGAGAAATGATTTTGAGGGAATCAATATAATGGTTACAATTATTGGATTTATTATCGAGCTACTTAATAAAGATGCATTATGTAAGATTTAGATAAGGATCTGGTTGTTCTTGCTATAAAATTCACCGACTGTCTGAAAATAGTAGATACCCCCACTCCCCTGCCCCCCCCCCTCCTCCCAAATGTTCACACTGCACACATGTTATCAGAAAATATGAAACTTGTGTGAAATAGGTGCACTGAAAATTTAAAGTATATTTACAGCTTTTCTGTACTGTTGCATGTATATCCTTGAATCTAGCATGAAATCTATATGATGATAAAAACCTGTATTATATAATTGAAGCTAATTGTGTGATTTATAGGTAGTAACAACAGCGATGGATTCTGGAGCTCAAGTTGCTATAGATAGAGCTGCCAGTCAAGAACGTATAAGTGGTTATGGTGGATCTACAGTTAGTACCTACTATCACTCAATATATACTAATATATAGTTTTTGTTTGTTGTTTTCTTCTTTTTTTTTTAGTGAAACTTATTTTAAATAAAATGCTTGCATGCTTTCTCATTTCTTCTAATAAAAAAAGGAATTTATTTTAGAAAGCATTTTCTCCTTTCTGTAGTGTAACATATGTAGTACATGCCTTTCTTTTAGAGTGCTTGGTTTCTGTTGTTTTTAATTTCTTTTTTTTTTAATATTTATTATATTTTTTAGCTACCTTTTAATTCCACAACGGTTTGCTCTTACTGAATTTTTCTATTTAGTTATTTTTAAAACTTACTCTATTTGCACTTTTCTGTTTTATAGTATTTTCTTTCCTTTTAGATTGCTTGAATTATGTAGAATGCTTGTTCTGGCTTTTTGTTTTTTTTTAAATCTTTGTTCTGTTATTTGTTGTCTTTTTGTCTTTTTATTCTAAAGTGTTTCATTTTCACTTACAACATTTTAGTACAGGCATATATAAAATGTTTTGATTTGTTTTGCTGTCAGAAAACTTGTTTTGAATCTGACGCTTCTCTCTATTCTACTGTAAAATATACTTTATTAAAAGAAACATAATTTAGATTATTTGCTTTGCAACATTGAGTTGTTGACCAAAAAGAGTATGTTGTAGCAGTATAGCAGACCTCCTTACATTTTTTGCAGCAACTACTGAACAAATTTATATTGATCAATGTCCCTTTATGTATCATTCCCATCATTTAAATTTTGAACATTCTCTCTAGTAATTACAACATGACAACTGAAACAATCAACTGAAAAGGAGGATGTTAATCCCATTTCATGTTATTCATTCAGATAATATTATGTAACTGAAAGTAAACTGGTATCTCTTTTGAATCCAGACAATTCTTATCTATTGATACTATTAACTTTCACAGTTCAAGGGATGTAATTCAGCTATTCTTTGTTGTTTAGAATCAATTTTAGTACAATTAGAATAGAACATTAGAACATCCTAGATCGTCAAATAATTTCTGATTAACCATGATCAGGGTTGTATAAATTAGATTGCATGCAAAACAAAATTAGAGACAGGTTTATCTATCAATTTCTGAGATATAGAAGTTTTAGGATTCCAGTTCTGCGGACGCTCTTGAATATTTCCTTGATGTGTGTAGGCTAGTTCTTAGCCAGGTCCCCAGTTCACAAAGCATTCTTAGACTTAAGTTAAGAATTTACTCAAAATTGTTCACCTTATTTTTAACTGAAATTTAGCTCTTTATAAAACGTTTGTTGTTTTAATGTATCAAATGCATCAATAAGAAACTTATGTGCAAATTTTTGTGTTTCTGGATCAAAGATATTTCTCATAAACAGTGATTGAAAGTTGAGTAAATTCTTAACTTAAGTCTGAGAACGCCTTGTGAACTCGGGGTCTGGTCAAGAGTTATTTTGGATATTATTTTTAATACTGATTATACTTATCTTATAGTGGAAAGGTCTAATCTTTCTTTAAGAGTCATATTTTGGGTGTTTTCTATTTTAGTTTCTTATGCATCACCCCAACAATATGTAATTGTTCAATAACATTTCTTTCTTTCAGTCTGAAATTAAAGGTAAAAGAGATGATACTGTAGATGATGATGATATAGAATCCCCCCCTGAAACAGGTAAAATAGTTAGATCCCTTCCTTAATCCCGACCATAAAATGAGGGGTCCAGTTTACAAATGATTTCGATTCGGTAAAACAAAACTACAGAATTTTGTTTGATGATAAATAGTGTCATATCTGCATCCCACCTCTGATGTTCCTGATTTCATTCTTTAGAATCTGAAAGTGAAAATTTATCTCTAAACAATTTATTTTTACCTGCTTGAATTTAGATTCTTAGTTATCCACACTTGACAAATTATTATAGATTAACTACATTGACTGTGTGAACCTGTTTTCAATTAACAAAAGTAATCCAATTCTGCATGCACCAAGTGTGATTTTTATTTTGGTGTGAAATATCAATTACCTCTTTCACCACCGCACAGGTGAAAATAGAAAATTATCAATTGAAGGTTTCAATTGTATGTTCTGTAAATTTCCAATCTGATTAAGATACAGATCTATATTTCGTTTCGGTTTTTTTTATACTTTCGATGGCCTACACTGCGTCAGGGGTCTTACGAGCAACTTTTGACCCTATGACGTCAGATATTGATTAATCAATCAGGGTTGGCATTTCTAGTGGTTTATCCACAGTTCCATGCATGGCTTGCCAAGAAGACACCGTAACAGACTGTTTCATTACTTTATTCAACCAAAACGCCTCTAATAACAACTCTTACAGATCCTAGTGTAGTAAAGACAAGTAAAACGAAATTTTGAACTATAAAAAAAAATGAAACGAAATAGGATCTGGGTTTTAATCAGATTGGTAAATTTCATGTGTCAGTCATTTGAAAGTTAAGTTGGTAAATCTGTATAATAGAATTTTTTTTTCTTTTATTTTATTTCATTTGAAATTGGATTGGGGGAACAGGCTAGAATAAACTACTTTTAATACAATTAAAATTTTGTTTCTACTGTTGTTATCAATACAATACACCCACCCCCTACTCTATTTAGTCATATAGTCATATTAGGACTCCGAAAAAATGCCTCTGAATGTTAAGAATTGTTTTATATCATTATTGTAGCCAAAAAATGGGGAAGCTTTGTGATCACACTTTTACGAAGTATCGCCAACTGGTTTATCAACTTATTCAACAGAATCTCTAGAAATTATCGTCTGGTTGCTAGGAAACTAGAAAAAGAAATGAAATTGGAAAAACAGAAAATTCAGGTAAATATTAGTACACGTTAATATAATAAAGTAGGAAAAGAAACCTATGATTATTATACATTATAAAACAGGGACTAATCTACATCAGGTTATAAACCTTTAACAAATTATTAGCCAGAATACGCCATTGAAATTTACATGGTTGACTGGCAAGTTATCATTTAACTTTTTACAAATACCTGAGGACCGATCACATCTTTATATAATCTGCTCAGTGATTTGTCATATTAACAGCGTTATATTTGATAAACCCTAACATCAGCCATGTTATTAAGAGTCATTCTGATCAACACCGTGATGCTATAACCCATGGCTATATCATTGCTATTCCTGTTAATGTGATGTTGATGTCAGTTACTGAAATTCGTTGCCCAAATACTAACAATTCCTTACTTGGGTATGTTTTTTTTCACATCCCCTTTTTATTTTACCCATATAGATTCCTTTGACTTTGTGGTCCCCCCAAACATTGATCTAAATAATATTTTTGCGCAGCATGCTTAAAATAGAAAACATATTCAAATTATATTTTAGACTGAGAAAGAAAACTTGATTGTGGTCGAGAGAAGAAACAGTTCAACATCGGAATCTGATGGTGGAACTAAGGATGCTGGTGATATTAGTGATAATGATTTACTAGAAGTTAAAGTCTCTAATATTGATCATATGGATGGCGCCGTTAGTTCTCTAAGGTAACTAGAAATAACAATATACAGGATGTCAAACATTTTAAAATAAATAACTTTAATATTGGTACTTTTTTTTTTGATACTATATACGGATATCTCACAAGTTATTATACCATGATTCATTACTGATCCTATTTCGTTGCGTTTTTTATAGTTCAAAATTTCGTTTTACATGTCCTTACTACACTAGGATCTGGAAAAGATGTTATATTACCCGTGTTCTGGTTGATGTGAGGGATTAGCCAGGGAAATTGTCTGTTGCAGCAAGTTCTTGTCGTGCGATGCACTGAATTGTGGGTATCCTACTTGAAACCTCAACGCTGATTGGTTAATAAAATACCTGACATCATAGGGTCATAAGCCACTCATATGACCCCTGATGCGACCGCTCACTACAACTGGTTAGATCTTCCTGTAGTAGAGATCGTCGAAAGTAAAAAAGAAATGAAATATAGATCTGTATTTTAATCAGATTGATTACAGTTGCGGGAGCCACGGTGGCTAGGTGGTTAAGACGCTGGCTCGCTAGCCTGGAGGTCGGGTGTTCGATCCCTGCATTGGCTGAGAAAATTCATCTGGATTTTCCGATGTGGTTTCCCCTTGTCAGTGGTGTAGAATGGAGGGCCTGACAAGGGCAGCTGTCTAGTCCTTCAGATGAGACGAAAAACCGAGGTCCCGTGTATAGATTGGAATGCACGTAAAAGTGCCGCTGCCCGGGCAAAATTTCCCTCATAGCACACTGTATGGTGTATGCCCATCTTCATTATCCCAGTATAGCAGCAGAACAGTAGGACGTTAAACCCCATTTCAAGTTATTTCGATTCCAGTTGCACATGTAATATTTTTTTACGGCAGTCTCTAAATATTTATTGTGAATAGAATCTAAAACAGGGCACCGCAACTCTTCCAATTAAATTTTTTTTAACCAATTTTCATCCTGTATTGAATTTTATATTCTTATACTGTAATATTAGTATCCTGTATTTCAAACTTTCCGTCTTACCGACATATTCATTTTTCAGTCTGGATGAACAATTAATGGATGAGGAAGACTACATTGAGGACGCTGAATCAGAATTTGAGAAAAATCAGCCAATAGTTTATCGTCTATTAAAAGCCACATATTATGTATTAGTGTCGAGATCGGAACTACTGTGTTATTTCCTCATGATATTAAATCAGATGATCTATGCCTGTTTGATCTCCCTACCTTTACCATTAATGGTGTTCTTATGGGGAATGTTGTCCATCCCTCGTCCATCTAAAAGATTCTGGATTACCGTTATTACATACACTGAGGTAAATATTTATTCTATTGCTATTGGCAGGATCTGAGCCGGCTGAGACCCTTTTATTTATGTGATATACATCAAATTTTAAGCGATGCTGTATGGGCATTCCCTAATACCCCAGTGGTACCATTATTGTAACAGTCTGTTAGCTTGGGTAATTTGCCCAAAAGACAAATAATTAGACTGCATATAGAACTTGTTTGCATATGGTTAGAAAAAATGTGTTTACATTTAATTAACAGATGCCTTGCTAACTTTTGTTTATTTTACTTGTATTTCAGGCATTGGTTGTAATCAAGTATTTATTCCAATTTTCATTCTTTCCCTGGAATGAGGTTGTATTTACTGATGATCCATTCTGGCCACCTCGTATTATTGGTATTGAACAGAAAGCTAACTACGCTTCACTTGATCTGGTTTTACTACTTGCATTATTTATACACAGATCTATACTCAAGGTTAGTTCCAAGGTTGACGTCTGCTTGTCTAGTTGTTCAAATGGTACAATTAACCATGGTACTGTTGGTTAATATTTATTCGTGTTTTTATACGCCCACATTTTCATGTGGACATATATTGTCTTCGCCCCTGTCCGTCCATCCACAATTTGTTTGTGGACACTCTACAGGTCACAATTTTTATCTCCCAAAGATCTTGGTTCTTTTCCATATTGGCATGTATCGGACCATAACTTCATGATTATGGCCCCTGCTTGTACGAAAAATCACGTTTTTAGCTTGTGGACACTCTAGAGGTTACAATTTTGATCGGATTTTGATGAAACTTGAGTTTGAAAATCGTGAAAATCAAATAGTGTAAAAATATGGTATATCAATGTTGTGGGCCCTCTAGGGGCCACAGTTTTTATCCGATTTGGATGAAACTTTAAATATATGTTTTTATCATACAGATCTTGGTTCCTTTTGATAATCACACATATCCGAACGTAACTTCCTGGATTATGGCCCCCGATTGGTCAAAAAATCTCATTTTTATCTTGTGGATTTTCTAGAGGGCACACTTTTTTTTCTGATTTCAAAAACCATTTAGATATATCACCATTCCACCATAATGATGGTTGAATTATAATTTCGGGAAAATCGAAATGAAACTGACTGACAAAATGGCCGTTCTTTGTACGCAAATTGTGTATAAATATGTAATACAAAGGTTTTGGCACCTCTAGAGGACACAATTTTTATCCAATTTTGATAAAACTTAAAATGGTTTATACCATTTATTACCACACATATAGTTTATGACATATATTTGTACATTTTTTAACAGAGATATGGTTTATGGAAAGATGCTGATGATATTGAAGCAGATTTAATGAAAGCTGGTGAAAAAGAACTTAGTCCACCAACTTCACCCATGCCCGTAAGTATTTACACCACGATGCTATGTAATATGACTTACCAGATGAAATTAATGAATATTCAGGAAAGGTTTTATGTTTTAGGTATTTTTTTTTTTTTATAGACACTACTTTATTGAATTTTAGGATTGGGGAAACAGGCAAAGTCTAATCCCTCTCTTCCAAACATTTTACATATTTCCTGCATCCTTCAGTCCTTCCATACAAGATTTGTTTTCCATAACCCATTGCCTTTAATAAATTCCTTTATGCTGTTTATATCTCTGAAACTTTTCTCAATTCTTTATATTACTTTATAGACTAAAAGAGACCTTGCTCTAATGGAAGATGGTCAGGGAAATACTTCTGGACATCATGATACATCTGGTTCTACTATTGAAGAATCAGGTGAACAAAGACCTAAACGACCAAGTAAACTAAAAGAAGGGTATGTATTTAAAAAAAATCTAAATGGCTCCACAACTGACACCACAAGGTGGAATATTGAAAATAAACCAAAAAAGCAGCATTGTAGTTCCCACAACATCATAATCCGGCTGTCTTCAGATATTTACACTGAGATGTCGGATATCTAGGCAACAACTGTCACAGAAATCCAGTGTAAAGCCTGTGAAATGTTCAGAAACTATATGGTTAATAGTAATACCATATGTTCTGTTATTGAGCCATTGGTTTAAAAGTTACTCAATGGCAGGTTAATCGCTATTTTCAGTTCTTGGTCTACTTCTTGCAGAATAGGTGACACCACTTCTTTTTCTAACGAAATAACAATATTGTTATCACTTTATAGCCATGATTATCGTGGGCAGCAGAACTAGTGAGATTTGCTAGACTGAAGCTGAATGTTAGAAAGTATTCTTGCTCTTACACTTTATGATAGACTGAGGACACTTGTCAGCTGACAAGTAGAATAATTATATTATTGTACACTAACTATACAATAACATTCACATTTGAATAATTCTTGACCTTTGATTATTTCATGGGTTCCAAAACTATTTAATCTTTTTTTTTTTTTTCCCTTTCTTGATTTTTTTCATTTTTACTTGCAAGATCTCAAAAACAACAGTAAGTTAATGAAAAAAGTTTTTACCTAAACTTTTGTTTAAATTGCTAAAACATTTTGCGAAGGTACCAAAATTTTGCGAAGGTACCAAATTTTAAAACTTATTTGTTAACAAACCCAGTAAACGTAACAGAAATCTTGGAAGAAGATGAGACAGAAATGATGCTGGCTCGGCAAATTGTCAGTGAGACATTAACCCTTTATCACCTGGGCTGTCTTAAACTGTCCCATACTGTTGCTTTCTCTAGCGCCGCAAACTGCCCGAGTCAGATGAACAGCTGTGAACTATTTAAGGATCGTATACTTGCTGCATGACATTTGTTTATGATATCACTGTTGTGACTTTGGTCAGTCTAGGTAGCAGTAGTTTTCTGTAGTTCCAATATTTACATGTACCCTGTGCTAAAGAGTTAAAACCCCATTCAATCATTCAATGAGTATGTTGCTGATCCTGGTTCAAGCTCTGTGTTGGCTTGAGAAAGTCCCTTGGATTTTCCAGCCTGTTTTTCCTTTGTCTGTATAGGACAAGTGTCTGGTCGTTCGTATGAGAGGAAAAACCAAGGCCCACCTGTAAACTCGTTGATGTCATCTTTGAAGAATTTTTGATATTTGGAATTTGATGAAGAATAATGTGTTAACCTTGTGTGATTGTTTTTTATAATTACAGGTTAAAGAAATGTTTTTTATAATTACAGGTTAAAGAAATGTGTTAAACCATTGAAAGATTTCTACATACAAGTCACCCAATCAACCTATGTAGCTACTGTTGATGTGTACGCTCCTATGTTCTTGTGTGATTTTATCACATTTATAATTGTCGTCTTTGGTTATTGGGCCTTTGGACCAGCAGTAAGTTCATGTTCTTTATTTTTTAAGGAATAAATTCTATGATTGCCATTCTTATGGATATATCTCCTATCTTTAAAACAAGTTTTGCACTAAAAGTATTTTTTTTTAAATTACTCATGGATGAATTTATCAATTATTTTTCAGCAAACATCAGGAGCAGGTGATGTTACCAGCTATCTGTCAGAAAATAGGGTAATTATATTCTATATTAAATTCATCTACTCATTGTCAGTTGATATATCACTATATGTTGCCTTAAGCCAAGAACAACTTAGCAGAATTACAATCAATTGTGATGGATACATGTTCTATCACAATTCTGTCAGTTCTAATACTTGATTGTGAGGCCTAAAAATCCAAAATTTGCAGATTGCAATCAAGTGACGTGGATTCAAGTTCTATCAGTTCTTGTTGTGTTTCAATCCCAGCATTGGCCGAGAAAGTTCATCTGGCATTATTCCCCCTTATCAGTGATGTAGGATAACCAAACTAAAAATATGACGATATAGCCTATATATCTACCTTTATTGAATGAACTTCATCCCGATTTTCCGGCATGGTTCCTCCTTGTCAGTGATGCAAGATGGAGGGCATGACAGGGAGAGCTGTCTAGTCATTTGGATGGGATGGAAAACTGAGGTCCTGTGTACACATTGGCATGCATGTAAAAGATCCCTTGACAGTTGGAATTCGATAGGCTGTAGTAACGCTGTACGGGCAAAATTTCCCTCATAGCACACTGTATGGCGTATACCCATCTTCATAAGTCCAGTTCGGAGTAGGACGTTAAATCCTATTTCGTTTAATTTCATTTCTTGTATGTGTTGAGTCAAATTGTGAAATGATGAACCCTGTAGTGATTAGTGGAAATATTTTTGCATGTATTACTGGAGAAACGGTTCTCAAACCACTCCACTTCTTATACAGCTTGTCTGACATTATGATATTGATATTGATTTCAGGTACCAGTGCCGTTCTTAGTTATGTTAATCACCCAGTTTGTGTTAATCATCATCGATAGAGCTCTATTTCTACGTAAAAATGTTGTAGGGAAGTTTGTGTTCCAAATAACATTAGTTATCCTTATACATATATGGATGTTCTTTGTTTTACCTGCTGTTACGAAAAGGTAAATACTAATGCTTCTCATCGTAAATTATTTTTATACCCATAAATAAATAAGGTGTGGGCATTAAAATCGACAATCTTGATCGTACATTATTTGGATAATACTTATTTACACTCAAATTGATTACTTAAGTAATCTCCCGGCTTATAGTCATTTGGATTAAAAAGACGATCAATCAAGATGATATACCTAATTTTCAATTCATTCTGAATGGAATTGGACTGATATTCCTTTTAGAGATTCAGCTTTCACCATATTGTGGTTTTCAAGGGATTTAAAACATTTAAAATGATGATCAAGGTTCCGAGTACACATATGCGTGCATGTAAAAGATCGTTGGCAGTTGGAGTTCGATAGAAGAATTGGCTGTAGTGCTGTTGTCTGGGCAAAATTTCTCTCATAGCACACTGTATGACCTATGCCCATCTTCATTATCCCAGTCGGAGCAGGACAGTAGGTCGTTAAACCGATTTCATTTCATTTAATATGATGATCAGTAGATTTACATGTTTCAGTTAGATTTGGATTTCACTAGTTAATGGCAGTTGGCCCTCTGACTTGAAGAGAAAAACCTTTGCCAGGGGATAGATATAAAATATATATTTTAAAATTAAAAAGGGTTTATTCATTTGCATGTTTTGTTATTATTTTCAGGAGTTTTTATGACAATATTCCAGCCCAATTGTGGTATTTCACTAAATGTATCTATTTTGGATTATCAGCTTATCAAATACGTTGTGGTTATCCTACTCGAATACTGGGTAATTTCCTCACCAAGAAATACAATTACCTTAATCTATTCCTCTTCAAAGGGTAAGTTTTTGTGATAATGTTACCCATGCAGTTATCCTCACCTTATTGAATTTGTGAATTTCTAAATTTGGATTATGCCACAAAGAGATCAAAGTTGTTATTTATAAAGAGCAGTGTTGAAACAGTAGTTATTATGTAGGTATTAACTATCTAAAGTGCGAATACCCCTATTTCTAAAAGAATATACATTACTTTTAGTTAGTTTTGTGTATTGAAAAGGTGAAATCTCTAAGGTGTGAAAACTTCCAGTTCTATAAGATTATATATTACTATTAGTTAGGTTTGTGTATTGAAATCTTATGGGTTTTGACATTATTGATATTTTTACAGAAAGTTATACATAATTAATAATTTATTACCGAACACGAAAACATAATGCTTAAAATGAGTACTATTAATTTTGCAGTAGTATTGCTACTGTTAAAAAATCCTGTAAATCTAGTCAAGTTTGGTAAACATTCTAGAAAATCTTATGATAAGTATGAGATCAATGATTTTTTTTTTTGTAGATTTTTGGCTGTACCCTTCCTTCTTGAGTTAAGAGCTCTTATGGATTGGATCTGGACAGATACGACATTAGCTCTGGGTAGCTGGCTACAAATGGAAGATATTTATGCTAATATTTTTGTTTTGAAATGTTGGAGACATGCTGAAGCTGTAAGTAATATTCAGAGACTAACAGATAATTTAACCATCTAAGTTTTCACTGTGTAATCCAATCTTAAAGTACTCAAATTATTTATTATTTAATGTCTGATTAAAAAAAACAAAACCATATGTCAACGATAGATAATCTTATTGCTTAAATTCAATTGGATAAAAAAAGGGGCCCATCACTTGTAGGTGACAAAAGTTTTAATTTATCATATCTTTATAAATACCGAATGGAATTTAGTTCCAATATCCCAGAATTTAGTTATGAAAGAAATTGATTGCCATCATCAACCAAATCAAAAAAATAGTACATGAATTCCCAGGTTTCCTTCAGTTATCAAAATATTTATATCCTGAACTCGAAACCCCCGGTTGTACGTGACAAGGAGTAGGGTCGCCTGTCCAACCTCGTGGGTTTTTCTTCGGGTCCTCTGGTTTCCTCCCACTGCTAAAGACCCCTACGTGCAAGCGAATTATGGAAATAAAATTGAACCATATGTTAGTCCCAAAATGACCTAGTTTGAGTCGAGTGGATGTTAAACCCCATTTCTCTCTCTCTCTCAACCACAGATTTATAAAGAGTTTTTTGTCAGAAAAATGTATTACACCAGTATTGGTTATCAATTTATGAATGAAATTAGTTTGTACATAGAAAAAATTGTTTCTTTATTTCAGACGTATCCTACTCCACGAGGAAATAAACGTAAAACACTTGTAAAATATGGTGTAGGAGGTCTTCTACTGTTTGTTATAATATTTATTATCTGGTTCCCATTGGTGCTCTTTTCCTTCGCAAACACAGTTTACGTACCCAACCCACCCTTCCAGTGTAAAGCTGAAATAACTATCGCAGGATACCAGCCTTTGTTGTCGATGAATGCCCAGAATCTAAGTATACGGACAATAACTGATGGAGAATATAATCAGTTGCAGAAATATTACATCAGAAGTAGGGTGAGTGTCAAATATTTTCTTCTGAAAAAACAACCCTTCATATACTAAATGTAACTAACATTAAACAGAGCTTGCAAAAATTAGATTTTCAACAATCTTCACAAGTATTTCTGATTAAGTCATAGCTTCCACATCAAAATTTGACTGTTGTTTATTTTTGTTAACGCTCAGAAACTTGGATATGTGACATGCAAATTATCAGTATTATTGATAAATAGAATTGGAATACTGGATTTCTTAATTTCTTAGTTTTAGTAAATTCTAGCATTTATATATTTATAATTCCAACAAGACCACTATACCAATATATACAATTTTCTTCTGTATTTTTCTCCTGATACTTTAATGATTTATGTAATATTTAAGATGAACGGTCCTAAGAAATGGAACCCATAGGCTTTAGAAAGACAAATATACCTAATATAGTTAATTGCTTTCTATTATTTCATGTAGTTGAGAAGTTTATACTAGGTCACATCTTCAAATTTAAATACTAAATTGTTGGTATCTGTTTCTCTTGAACCTATTCTAGGCTAAAATCAATACTCTAAATGATCATAGAATACAGTCATTGTTGTTTAAGGCGATCAAGTAGCTGAAGAGAGTTTTTTGTAGAGCACCTTACAGCTCAAAATATTTTATTCTTTATCATTGACAACTTGTCAAAAGTCAGTGTGTAATATAGACTCTAAATCTTGTACTCTAAGTATCTCTGCCTTGTGAATGAAAGGAATGACTTCCCTTATATCTAGAATCTCCAAAATCAGAGAACTTTTTTCGGAGACTTCTGAAAATTAAGGAGAACTTTTTTCAGCTCGCCAATGAAATATAGAACATAATGTCTGAATACAGGATAAATTGGGATCCTGTTGTTACTCCTGTTAGCATATTCTCTTTGTTGTGAAATAATTAATTTGTATGTTAAGAAAAGACTCCCATAAGAAGTGTTTTTCCAGTAAGTAGATTTATAAGATCTGTTTATTATTATATGACAGAGTTCTTATGGTGGATTAATGGAATCTAATGCAAGTAGTATTCAAAGTATTTTACACAAATACATTTTTTTATGATGGTCTGGGTTTTATACAAAAAAATATTTCTTTCATTTCAAATTTCATGTTGAAATTGTTATTTTGATGGGTAGTTATAATCCATTATTTAATCATAGACCGGTAGGTTGTGATGAATTTTTAAGATTAAGATTATAATTTAATTATTAGTAGTTATTATTTAATCCATATGGATGGAGATAGGTGTTAAAAAGAAAAGGTGACTGATTTAGAATAGAGAAACTATCAATAAAGTCATTGTGATAAATTAGAAAATCCATACCCTTTTCCATCTCTAACCAATCCAACTTGAAATGTTGACCCAGTATTTGATATTTGTGAGTATTGAAATGGTGAGAGGGTTTTTTTTTTCAGAACAGTGAAATATTGGTAATCCCCTCACCCCACCATCGCATACCCTCATCCTATTAAATCGGGAAGGGTCCTTGGTATTATATTATATGTATGTACCGGGTATGTGGTTATTATCTGCCTTTATCCCAGCTGCCTTCTCCATGATAAACAACAAAATTTGTGATTTAATCAGAATCCCTAGATTTTATTTCATGTTTGAAAATAAGTTTTGATATAATCAACAAAATTTGTGATTTAAATAAAACCATATTTGGAAATAAGTTTTGATATTTTTGTTTAATTGAATTGTTACGCCTTTGCTTTTTTGATAGTAATTAAAAGGAATATTTATTTAAAAGAGCGAATGAAACCTCTTTAGATTAGGTCAAGGTAAAGTGTTGAATCTGATGAATTAAAAGATTACGTTTTCATTCCTGGAATCAAAGCAGAAGTCTGCTCACTGGTACATGTATATATGACTCATATTAGTGTAGATTTTTAAATTCAGTATTACAGAAAAAAAACAACCAAACTCAATCAATTTAGTTCGCGTTATCCATATATCGGAACACAAATTTGACAAAAGGACATCAAACAATCAAAACAAAAAATTCATTCACATCAACACTTCATTTTTCAACAAAATCAAGGAGTTCCATTTATTTGCAAGTTCTATAAAAGAAGGAAACCATTCAATTATATAAGAAATACTTTGAGGGCAACAATGATTAATTAGCATATTTTTTTTTTTATAAACAATGCACTTTTTAGATTTGGCTAATTTTGCACAAATTGTTTTTTTATTTGAATAATATATTTACTTAATGCACAAATAAATTTATTTGATTACTAGAATTTGGGCAATAACTTTCTATAAATTTCATATGTATGTTGCATGAATTTTAAATGACAAAAGTACTTTTATATCCACGGCCTGCATCAAAAATGCATGCAATGTCTAGTATTAAGGAATGGGTGTTGAGCGAAAGCATATAATTCTTATAACTCTTTTGAAATGATTGCTAACTTCTTATGCATGTTCTTAATCTGTGCATGTTCTAATAATAGCCACAAAATATTAATATTTCATTCCATAGTTAGACCTCTATTAATCTGTATCCTAAAAATAGAATGAAAGGTTTCACTGCCACAACCAGTATTTAATATCTTACACGATGATAACTGTGATGAATTTTTAATTGATATTTTCTGTGTTTGTAGGATGCATCAGCGTTTCTATCTAACTATGAACGAGAAGATATAACTATAACTAAATTAAAAGGAACATCAACAGGTTTATGGGGTATTAGTCCACCGAGTGTTGATGAGTTGATTCAACAGTTAAAAACCTCTGGAGGAAGAATAGAATTCTCACTAGAATTTGCACGGTAACTACAACATTTTGGTAATGTATGTTATTTTAAAGCTGCTGAGTGCCATTTGAGGGATTTGGAATCCATTACAGACTACAATATTGACGAATATTGTTTCAAATATCTTCAATTCCATTGAGTATTTACAATGATGTGCTGAATGCAACAATAAGCATCGTCTGTAAGCCTGCGATCCATGTTTATTGTTTGTCAGTCTCAAAATGATTGTGATGTCTGCATTCATTTGATTCATTTAAAAGTCTCTTAATAACTAAAACACTAGACTCATATAGCCTAGGAAATAGGACAATGAACAAGAAGAACTGGTGGGGATTCTTTTAGATGGATTCTGAAAATAAGGAAGTAATTACATGTACTTGACTGACAGGATAATTGCCTCTGACTTGAATATATACCAGGTTTTTTCGAGTCTGGTGCTTACAAGATAAGTGTGCATAGTCGTTCGAATGTTACAGAATAATGAGGTCTATTCGTGTACATGTTTGCTCGTATAAAAAAGCCCCCTTGAAGTAAGAATTTGGTGAAGAGTAGGCGAAAACGCAGCTGTCCATGAAAATGTTATTCTCTTCAATAGCATTGCACTTCTGACCATAAATAAAATATACTGATTGTTACTCTCAAAATGACTAAAATATTGTTTTAACAAGAGTTACAATAAAAGGATTATTACTCTCAAAATGATTGTGTTGACAAGAAGTTAAACTCCAGTCTTTTCCTTTGTCATTTGGGAGTAGTGTCGCTTCTTGTCAAACCTCATGTATTTTCTTTGGGTTTTCTGGCTTACCCCAACTGCAAACAATTTGTTGAAATAAAATAAATTGAACCGTATGTAATCCCAAAATGACCAAGTTGTGTTGTGTGCTCATTAAGCCCCATCTCTCTCTCTCTCTCTCTCTCTCAACACCCCCCCCCCAGCCCCCAGTATGTCTAAGGACATAATACTTGTCAATCAACTGTATATATTATTTTACATCACTTCCTGTTATTTAAATTTTAATTTGCTTATTACAGAGAATCAACGTCTGGAGCATCTGAGTTAATCAGTCATCAGTTTAGTCGAGATCTGGATAAGAAAATGACGAAGGATTCATTACGTATTTTAAACAATACAGTTACTGGTGGTACAGTGTAAGTATTACTTTATAATAATCCTTTTTATTGACAAAATAGTTACCACAATAATCTTTTAGTGGTATTTACTTGAAACAACACAATAACGATAAGACTAGGATACTTGTCGAAATGTCATGCTTTTAGAATAAGACCAGTGATGTTATGTTCTGTTTAATGAGTTTCAACAATGATTCAAAGTTTGGATGATTACAATGTTTCTAACAAGGTAAAGTTCATTGTACAGGAAAAATAGTTTTCAGTCACATATCTTATCACTATGTACAACTTGACCAAGAGGCATAGAGATCATATCATATACAAATATCATCTCTCAGAAGTCAACACAAGCCTGTCAAATAAAGATATGTTTTAAAAATGTTTGAACAACCAATCAATTACCTCATAACAAATTAAAATGAGATATTGATATCTCATCATGCAGTATTACTATAATCAAACAAAATGGGGGGAAATTTTGCTCGGACAGCCGCGCTACGGCCTACTTTTATATCGAATTCTAACTGTCAAGGGTTATTCATATGTGCACACCAACATGTACACAGGACCTCGAATTTTGGTACCCCGAATGACTAGACAGTGTTAGTAGACATAAAATTTATCCATTTATGGACGGAAACACTAGGAGTATGAACAATATGAACTTTACAAGTTCTAAATTTTCTTACTGTGTTTTAAAATGAAATTATTTATTACCTTGCTTTCAGAAATATAACAAAATTATTCCCACGTTTCATGAGACTTGGATCGAAGGGTAGTGCTACTGATGTTCCTTCATTATTATATGGTAAGATTCTCCTAATATTTGTTTCATTATTTTATCAGCTTATGAAAGACTAGATTGCAAGTCTTGTACGTCATTGTTGAAAATTTTTAATTAAAGTTATCTTCTCTTTAATCAATCACATAATTTCAAGGCCTACACATTGATATACTCTACCGTGGTTATACAACTGCTAGGGCTGACCTTAAAAATATCTTTGTTTCACCAAACCCGACCCACAATCGAGGAGAAGGGTCGGTAGGTCGGGGTTTTTTTTCAGATTTTTTTTTAAGAGCTAATTTGACAGCTTGATAATTTTCCGGGTGCAAACATTCGTCTTCTTTTATTGTCAAACAAATCAATGACATCGAGATTTTTCGTGATGCACGACTCGCACACGAATTGCCAGAAACTGACGTTTGAAACTCCCTCAACACGTTTTTTAACGATCGTGCGGGTTGTGCCTTCATTTTTCTCGAAAACGGATATTCAATATCCGTTTTCGAGAAAAATAGAGGCAGAATCATTTCGTGGGAATGGACGTGCTTTCGTCTACAACCATTTTGTTGAGAAGCGACACCTATGATGCTTTCGTCTTGATCAACCAGTTTCAATAATGAATCAAACCATAGCCATAGTAAAGGGAAATAACTCTCGTGATATATTTCAGGTTGACACACAAAATAAAATAAAAAGATCGCGGAAAAGTGCAATAAAATAATTTAAGTCGGGGGTGGTTTTAGTTAGTCGGTCGCGTTAGGCGAAACAAAGATATTTTTAAGGTCAGCCTAGTAATTGGTCATTTCCATGTTCAGATCACTCGCAAACTTTACTATTTAGGTTATATTTTTGTGTAATCATGAGGTAATGGTAGTCCTGAAGTTACGATACTGGTACTTTTATTGATCCAAAACTGTTTGCAGCGCTTTCGAGTCACATATTATACAATTGATATACTTTTAATTTACCTTTAACACAAAAGAGACATCAATGTTAGATAACTCATTTAATGCCAATTACATGTATATATTTAGGAGAAAATGAAATTGAGTTCAGTTTACACAGTTAATATATATATATTTCAGGAGACCATGGTATTGAATATAGCAATGTTTCATTAGAGTTAAACCATGACCAAGATGTTGGGAATCTTAGTGATGTCATTCAATGGTGGAAAGCCTCTGAATTATTACGAGGCACCCTGTTTAACCCAAATGTAAAAACAAAAATTGCAACATTAAGCTCTGATCTGTCCATTATTACCTTTAATGACAGAAGAGCACCAGCAGGATTTTCAATTATTACAGGATATGGGTAAGTGTTTGCATTTATTTTTTTTTCACTTATACAGTAGCATTTGGTTAAAGTCTATAAAATGAGCCCAGCTTTTGCATTAATTCCGCAGTGACTCAGTGAGTAAGACATTGGCTCACTAACCAGGAAGTCTGGGATTCGCTCCCCATGTTGGTTGAGAAACTTCCTCCGGATTTTCCAGTTTTCCCCTGTCACTGGTGCAGGACAAAGGGTATAACAAAGACTGAGGTCCCGTGTACACATTGATGTGTACTTACAAGACCCATTAGTAGTTGGAATTTGAAAAAGAGTAGGCTGAAACTCTGCTGTCCAGGCAAAATTTGAAATAGTTGTCAGTTTTATGTATTCAGATCATGTATTGCATCTTTAATCAAAATTCCTGCATGGCCTAAGATGCAACGAGTGTAAGCTTAATAATTTGTTCTCAAAAATAGTCCCATTGTCAATTTGAAAACAAGTTAAATATTTCAATTTTGGATTTGACACTCGATGTCTATTGATATGTGTGTGTATTTTTGTTATTTATGCATTATGAATGTTGTCTTGATATTTTTAATTTTAGTAGAGCATTGTTCATATGTGTTATAGAACACTATATATATATATATTCAGCTTGTGTGTTTTTATTATTGTATTATACTGAAACTGTAAAACATGAAATTATATCTGGAGAAGCACAGTTAAATTAGAGGCTGTAAAATTAATTTATGTTGACTTGCATCATGAGTTGCATGACATATTTTTGTCCACCACAATAAATTCTTGATAAAGATTTCATGGTTTACAGTTTGTAGATTAGTTAAATGCTAACAGCTTTATTTAGGCTATATCAAATAAATGATTAGTTTTTCAATCAAAAACTCTGTTCAGAAATAGGGAGCAAGTGAGATGTCAGATTAAAATTAGATCTAGATTAATTTATAATTTTCAATAAACTCAAATCAAGAACAATAATTGATTATTATTTTCATTAAGTCTGGGACTGGGGGCAGGTGTGCTTCCTGTAAAACTGATCGTTTATTTGATGTGGCCTTACACTACAACTTGGGTACATGTATCATTAAGTGTTGTGTTGTCTGTATTTAAAACCATTGTTGGAAAACTGTTCAAATCTGTTGAGAATCAAAGAAAACCATTGGGTCTCTACTGTAGTGTAGTTTAAAGGGTCTGTCGAGATTAGATAATGAATGTTGGGTTTGTAACTGTTTAGTTTCTAGAGCAGTGTTGAGTAATTAATTAGTCTGTTATTTACTCAACACCTTTTGAGAAACTAAACCGTTTCACTGCGATATCACTTCGGTGAAAGCGGGCGTTAAATAAAGCTATTTCACACACATATCTAATCTAGACAGACCCTTTAAACTACACAACAGTAGAAACCCAACGGTTTTCTGTGATTCTCAACAGATTTGAACAGTTTTCCGACAAAGGCTTGAAACATTAAATACAGAAATTCCTACTAAAACAACACAACTAAATGATACTAACTCAATGTATAGAATAGATGATAATAAATAAAATATAACAAAGCCTATTTATGATATATACTAGCTGTCCTCATTAATTAGTAATTTAATGTAATTGAATCAGAGATTTCAAATGGGTTTAAATAGATAGTAAATCTCAGGTTGATTGCATTATATTTTATATATAGTTTCATGTTTACTAATACTACGTAGAATAGTTTATAAACCAATAAATATGATAATTCACTACTACTGTTGGTCTTTTTTTTTTTCTAATCTTTTACGTAAACAATGACATTATTACAAGCTCTATGAATTTTCCTATTACGTCTATTTCATCTTAATTTAATTGTAAATTAGCAATAAAAATGAAAGCCTAGACTAAGGTTTTTGCGAAATTTGGAAATTGCCAATCCTGTTCGTTTATCCGTAGGGCTTAATCAGGACCGAAATAAGACCGATATGTATACAATTCAAAATGTAAACAATAATAAACCACAAACATTCTGTCAAGCATGTGGTTAGAGTTTTCTGAGGTTTTTATACACATCATTATATATTGAGACAAAGAAGGTAACAGTAAGAAAAGACAAAAACATTCTTAATTAATTTTCGATTTAAATATTTTGAATTGGTCATCTAACAAAGCAGAAATTCTGTGGTGTCCCGCTTCCCATGATGCCCTAAGCTTGTGCTTATTTTGCTTAATGGCTAATCCAGTAGTGGGCTTAATGTCCACTTTCATCTAGGGTGATATCACAGACAATGTATAGAGAATATAGAGAATAATTAGTTAGCCTAGTAGACTCACAGTAGTAACCTGATCTAAATGTCGCAGCTATATGCGGAGCCTAAAGAAAAGTGTAGACTTGCTGCTCTAAGTGTTCAGAATAGGGTGAGAAGAAAGGATAACACAAAATGGTTTTAAAAGTTTATAAAAATACCACAAATATAACAAATATTATCCTGTGAACGCTGTCACAGGTTACTGATTCATTACCATTTCATAGTGTACCCTTATGCCATACTGAGTCAGTAGTGTACCACTGTACCCTTATGCCATACTGAGTCAGTAGTGTATTCTTGTGCCATACTGAGTCAGTAGTGTACCACTGTACCCTTATGCCATACTGAGTCAGTAGTGTACCCTTATGCCATACTGAGTCAGTAGTGCATTCATGTGTCAGTAGTGTACCCTTATGCTTTGCTGAGTCAGTTGTGTACCCTTATGCCATACTGAGCAGTTGTGTACCCCTATGCGACATTGAGTCAGTAGTGTATTCTAATGCCATACTGAATCAGTAGTGTACCCTTATGCCTTTCTAAGTGATTATTACATGCTTGGTAGATGTGTATTTTGCTATTTCTGCATGTGTATTGTAATTTAGCTGTTTGTGTATTGCAATTAGCTATATGTGTATTGTAATTAGCTATAATATATGTATTTATTGTTGCTGAATGTTGTGTTACAACTGATCCCATACTGATTACCATATGCGTATTTGATAACTCATATTACTGTTAATGTAAATGGTAAGTAATCTAATTTTTACAATCAACAAATGAATTTAGTTTTACTAAAACATAATGTAGTAGCTTGCTAACAATTTAATATTTTTTATATATTGTTGTAGTTTTAGTGCTCTAAATGCATGATCTATTAATTGTTGTAGATATTGTGATCTAAAAAACCCTAATGCTTGCTATTTAGTGCTTACTAAACTTCACAGACATGTTCCATGTCAAATATATACATCTCTTTTTTTTTCAGAAGAAAAATATGTGATATTTTAATACTTGAAGCTAAAAAAACGATCTAAACATTCTGATTTCGCATATTATTATTTTTTTCAGTATCATTGGTCTTTACGTTTCATTCATCCTTTTGATTGGCCGATTCTTGCGAATAGCATTAACAGGACAACTTCAGACCATCATGTTCCGAGAGTTACCCAATGTAGACAAGATTCTCCAGTTGTGTTTGAACATTTACTTAGTTCGTGAAATGAAAGAATATCGTTTAGAAGAAGATCTCTATAGCAAGATTGTGTTCCTGTATCGATCTCCAGAAACGTTGATTAAATGGACAGCTTATCCACCACAAGAGTTGAAACTTAAAATTAATTAATCTTTTAGATTCAAAAACTCGATTGATTTAAAGTGTTTACTGGAAGTTGAATACCTGTAACAGTTTATTAGAAATAATCATGAAATCATTAATGTAGCAATATTGTTATTAATTTTTAATCACCAACCACTTCCAGTCTTTATATGAGTTTAAAACATACTATAATAATAGTTATCTACAAACTTAGGAATCTTGAGGGGGGCTTATGTGGACCTTACAACTGAGAGCAACTGGCGTTTCAGCAACTGACATCAACTCGTTGCCATGGAAACAACGTCACGTGACAAGAGACATATGTTACATGACTTTATAAATATGCAAAATGGATGCAAACGAAGGCACCCACTATTCGAATATTGATGATGTCGATAATAATGTATTAGTAGAATTGGGGCAAGACCGACTATCCCTTTGGGATGCTTCTTCTTAAGTTTTCGCCATTTTGTTGATCATGTGATGAATAAATTAACAGTAACATGTTAAGTGTAATCGCTATTAGTTCTGTGTCGACATGAGTGCTCTGAATTTAGTTGCTTTCAGTTGCTGACATGATCGACATAAGCACACAAGCAACAGACTGGAACTAGTTGCTTTCAGTTGCCAAGTCGACATAAGCCCCCCTCTACATGTTTCCACATTTCTCAAATATTAAAATTAGTTGGCTAACAAAATAACGTTTTGTTTACAATAATTGACTGACATTATAGAGATATAAAAAAATGAGCATTATTGAAGAATATTATAAGTACTGATCAGAACTTTTAATTAAACTGTTATCATTTATAATATATTATTATCCTTGGTTGACAGTATAATTAATCTCTGTTTAACTATGGCAAATATATTCACATTTTAAATATATCTTATAGAACTAGATATTGTTTTTGTTTGATCGGTACATTATGACAAAAAGATTTCTTGGAGCTATTTTGTAAATTTAAGAGGGTTATTCAACCTGATCAGGGTAAATTTTATATATATATATATAACGTACACCATTTAGCAACCTAAATGTATAGATGCACAAAAAGCTAATATATATAACTGTTGTTTGATGTACATTTAAATTTATGTTATCAATCAATCATTTTAGCTGGCATATCATTCATATTGTCATGACAATTGTTTTAGCATGTTCTATCATTGTCTAAAGAATATGATAATCATTGTTTGTTAAAGGGCATCATATTTTACACATAGTTTTGTCATAAAAATGTGACTTTGCAATGAATAGGTTCCTCTCTTAGTGTTATCTGCCATTAATATAATCCATGCTTGAATTCTGAGTGGATGAAGTGCAGATATTTAAGAAATGACAAGCACATTATGGTCAATCGTTTTCATTAATTTATCTAGTTTTTTTGCAATGTAATCAAAACAAGTGAAGAATTTAGATTGTCATTTTTGTCAAGTACTTTTCTTGACTCATAGTTTGATTATTTGGTAAGCGAACTTAGTAGCCCAGTGTAAACAATTGGCCATAACTGCTGTCTGATGTCGGTTTGAAGGTTAAGTAATACTTTGCTTCAGGAAAATTTTAAACACCCTTGAAGGTGAAGTAAAACTTTGCTTCAGGACAATCTTAGACATCCAGAGTCAGTGTGTTTAAAAGACGCAATGGGTATAATTGTAATTTTATGTGTAGCATTTCTTATTAGATGTGATTTCATCTTGGCATTCCCATTGGTTCATTACTGCATAAACCTACCTTTGGTAATAATAGAGCTACTGTTGTTTTATTACCAGGTGATCGAGACAACAGTTTCATAACAAATCTTCTATAGCAGTTTGTTCTGTAGTCAATCAAATATTGAATTTAGCCAATACGACAATAATGGCTCAGTCGTTATCAAAGGTAGCTAACATGATAATGGACCGAGGAGGCACGATGGTAAATGTTGTGTGAGTGTAATGTGGTTAGATTAGGAATATTATATGTTAAATATATATATGGTGTCACATCTTATCTTGCCTTGCTTGTAGTCAAATACTCATCATATTTATATTTATAACTTCATTTTCATAACTTTTTATATAAATATTATCACAAATTCTACTTAACTCTACTTTTCTTAAGATAATCATGAATAACAGAATGGATTATTCAGAATTCAAGCAATTCCCTGATTATTTGCTTTATTCAATAATGAATTTTGATCTTTATTTGTATTCAAATCATCCCTTTAAAATATAAAAGCAATTCAACATTTTCATATATTTAATGCTAATCAAATTTTTTATAACATTTATTTTTAACAGTTAAACTGTTGATTTTTTAACATGTCTGTTAAATATTTTTATATTTGTCTGAGAAATCCATTTTTGCCAGAAAATTAAACAAAAGGTGCCTGTGTATTGAATAAAAATGGTTGATGATTTCTAATTACATCAAAAAAAGTATATCAATAGTGTTTTTATACTTAGATATTTTTACTTAGTTTATCTTTGCTGATATATGTACTGCTAAATTGCATTTCACTGTTATATTATTTTATTTTTACTTCATTACATATGCTGAATGGCCTTTAACCTCTAACCTTGTGTCAATGACCTATTTATTTTTCAGTATTATTGGTCTGTATATTTCACTTGTATTTGTGATTGGACGTTTTGTACGAGCCACGATATTTATTGGTGTGTCGTTCCGTATAATGTTTGAAGAATTACCATATGTGGATCGTGTTTTGCAGCTGTGTCTAGATATCTACATGGTGCGAGAGTCGGGAGATTTACGATTAGAAGAAGATTTATTCGCAAAATTAATTTTTCTTTACAGATCCCCAGAAACAATAATAAGATGGAGTAAATATAAATTAGATTAAAATTTAAAAGATTAAAAAATGTGTAAATTATGTAAAATTGTAAACTATGTATATATGTTTATACATGTATATACAATGAATTTTTATAGAAATCCTATGACTAATATAACGAGAAGAAAAGACTATATTTCTGGATGAATATTTTTTAAATGTTGGATCAATTTTGATTGAATTATTGTAATTCAAATCATGGTTACTACTATCTTTGGCATTTGGATACAATTAAAGATTGATTAATAATAATTTAATATAATAACATCATATACTGAAGCTCTTTGAAACTTGATGTGATTATGAAGAAAATTTAAACAAAGTTGTGAGATCATGTCAAAATACTGTTAGACTTTCGTGATTATACAAGGCAGAGTATTCAGCGTGCATTTATATGGGTATACACAACCCTTCCCACCTTATACACAAGTATATCTAGGGTTAGTGTTGCACAATATAAATGACATGTTCTATGGGGCTGCACGATATTTGAAATTTCCATTATATTTAACGATATAAAAATCCATGATAAATTGCCATTATTGCAAAGTTATTGCGTTTTAGCAAGAAGACTTGACACAAGACAAGGGATCCGCCCAAATAAATTTAAATCATTGATAGGTCAAGTTTACGTTATATTTCAATAAAATAATCTTTCAGAGAATATTATTAGGGAAATGGAGATAAGTTCAAACAATTTTTTGGGTTATTGCAGTATCTTTAATGGTAAAACAGATATTGTCAATAATCAATATATTGATTTATTTAAATTATTGTCCAGTCCTTAGGTTTCTGCTTCATTTTAAGTACATATAAATCTGTAAGTTTCTATCGAGCTTTAGTATATTACTCCATTTTATGTTGATTCACATTATTTTGAATTTCTAGTCAATATCTTGATTAAGAATAATATCAGGATTAATTTTTTAGGAAGAATTTTGTTCGATATTTAAATACATAGTTTGTTACATCCCTGGTGGTGGTGGCACTAAGCTCCACATTGTGTCACTCTTTGAACCGTGAAAGGGCGCGAAATTAAAATACATTTAACTGGTCACATCGAATGTGTAAATATTTCTTTCATTAATTTTCTAGAATCGTAAGTTTGAGACATTGTTATTGATGGACTGGCCATTTAAATATGATAATTTAAATGTGCACTAGGATATTTGAAATTTTCCCAAACAATTGATTTTTTTTTTCTTCCTAATTTAGAGTTTTGAAATCACAATTCTTAGGTTAGGTCCTAATTGATTTTGTTTTAGCTCCATCAGTTTGCTGAGAAAAATAAAATGTATTATCTATAAATCGTAATTTTGAGATAAATCCACAATTCTGTATTATTGTAAATACTTTAAAATTTAAAAATAAATCATATTTATGTACAGTAACGATATAATCTTAAACATTCAGATATTTTGAATGTAAAACAAATATCCATTAACTCGCTAATAACCGTGAATATTCATAAACCATCCATATATGTCATCATTTATCATTACCATGGCTACCTAGCAGGGACTTTGGGAGCAGAACGATATCTTAATTACTTTTGGTGCAAAATATATTCTATTTATTTTTGGTTGATACAATATAGGGTTATTGTTGATTATAAAAGGCCTTTTAATATTGCAATCTATTTATTTCTATATGTTATTGATAGTCTAGTCTTCTTTATTTGTAGTCATTTGTTATCTTTGTTCGTGCTGAAAATCTTGTTCGTATATTTGAAACACTAGTAGTGGTCTGAGTCCTGGGCTCTTTCTGGTGTATAGTCTTACCAGAAAGAAAACAAAACTAACACCAATTGTCACAACAATCAAGGCCAGTTGCCATATTTCATTTCTAATATTAGAAAGTCATATCTATTGTACATGTCTATAGACTGTGGTAAACATACAATACATCAGGTGTTCCTTTGATATCATCAAATAATGTGTTCATTTAGAATATAAGCTGCAAAGATTATATGAACAAGATTGTATGTGACCATAAAACAACTTAAAACAGACACTATCCTGCACGTTCATTTCACAGAAATTGTCACACACTACAATATTTCATCAAGTATAAATAATGTACGATAGGCATGTTGCCTGTACCATTATTTTCAATAATTTTTAATAGTAGTACACTGACATCAAAGAATGACATCTGTATTTTAATAATTGTTAATCATGCTAGTCATGTTGTGCAATAGAACCTAGGGCTTGTTGTACAAGAGATGATTTTACGAAATACAAATTTATATTCATGATAATCATGAAGTTCTTTATGATAACAAAATATTGTATTAAGGATTCATATTTGCTTGTTTGAAGTGCTCATTGATTGTTGTTGATTTGAACATGATTTATGGTAAATAATGTAGTTTGTTTGTTGTGTTAGCCCCCAAGTAATATTGTGAAATGAATAGATTTTGTTTGTTTGTTGTGAATACAGTAAAATGTTGTGTTGTTTGTTTTTCTTCCCTCTAGGCAGCAGCTCATGTAAACTTCACATCATGTTTTGAAGAAAATAAAATGCTATTTTTCCTCATAATATTTGCGTTTATATCTTGTTTCTTTAGAACGAAGAATTTTTTTTAGTTAATGTTAAAATAAGCAAAAATATGCTGACCTGGTGTATCTGAGTCTTGTAATTAGAATATAGCTGTGTAAATTATCCACAGGACAAAATACAACTTATTAATAATCTCTGGATTTTTTTATCATGGTTTCCTTTTATCAGTGGTGTAGGACAGGAGACCTGGCAAGGAACAGTGTCCAGTCATTAGGATGGCACAGGAAGCTGAGGTCCTGTGGTTGGTATGTACATGAAAGAAACCATGATAGTTGAAATTCCAGGCCACAGTGCAAAATTTCCAACATAGCACGCTGCATGTCATATGCCCATCCTTGGTAGCGCTCTCATTTCATTTATTCATCCAGCCCAATAGGTTTGATACCTTACTCATGCACACATTTGTAATTGATCCAAAAGTAGGAAGGAATGATGCAGACTGAGCGTAATTCTTATCAAAGCAGTGCACTGATATCAATAAACAATATAGTTTCCATGTTAATCTCAATATAATATCAACATACTAGCAGGATACCCAACTTTACCAGGAGCCCAAATTCGATGGTCTAAAACATTCACGGGATCATGCTGGTTAATTTGATACAACTTAAGTGGGGGTGAACTGCGGTGACGAAGTGTGATTCGCCCAGGCCCGAAACATTCACAGGGTCATGCTGGTTAATTTGATACCACATGTGTGGGAGTGCAGCGCGGCGATAGGCGAACATCGAACATACACGCTTAGATTTTATTTATTTAGGTAACTAATCAAAATTTGTCACTGATTTTTGTCAATTGCATCCTAAAAGATGAAATCGTTTTTGAATAAATATGAGTTTTGCATATACAGAAATGTTTTTATTGTAAAAGAAAATAGGAGGAGATAATAAAAACAGTTTATTTTATACTTCACTTGATTTCATCAGATTTATACACAAATAATTTACATTTTTACTTTTTGTTCAAATTTTCAAATGGACAGATGCCTTACAGAACAAATTTTAAGGTAAGGCGATAAAGAATTCAGTACTGAATTGTCACAAGTAATATGTTACTGAAAAATGTCTACAAATAATACCAAACAATATAATAATAAAAAGACGTATCTGTATCCTAGAGTTTGGGGTAGTATATGGATAGAACACATTATATATATATATATACACACACACATCATATTATAATTTAGAATGTGGATTCGCCATATTCTGGTACTTTCATTTCTTCAAAATGTTAGTGTAGTTCCTGTGCCTTCATCAGAATACTGTTTGAGTTATTTTACTATTAACAGTAATATGATTCAATTCAATTAGAGTACCAGTAATCTTAACTCGTATTTAAATTATGCTGTAATTATTTCTTTAGCTTCTCTGGATCTTTTTGTAGGAACAATACCTATTTCTAGAAGTTGACTGGTGAACAATTAGTAATATTATAAAATATGGTTCTATATACATTTTTAACAAATTATACAAATTCAGGGGAACTGTAATATTTCATGAAAAACAGTATATTCTAGTGTGATACTAGTAAACACCATTGCATAAAATTCAGACTTTTGTTAATTTTGTTGTCACAAATTTATCATTATTACAAGATGTGAATAAATACAGTCAGAAACTGTTTTTTAAAAAGTCAAAACAAATTGTGGTTTGATATTAAGAAATAAAATGAAATTAACAACTTACATAAATCAAATAATAATGATTTAAATGACAATGTAACTTGCTATAGAATTATTAAAATATACTGTATTCAAAGTTTTGGATTTTGAAGTTTAAAAGAACTGAAAACGCTGAATAAGACATGTTTAGGGAGATTATAAAAGGTTTAAAATCATGGAAACCTGGTTCAGCAGAACTAATTTATGGATGACATTCTCAGTTATTTGTAATACTTATTTCTCTAATTTTAGCATCCTCAATAAATACCTAAAGCATTATCCTACATATAACAAATTAAAACAAATACAATAATTAACAAATAATAGAAAACGTAATCACAACTACCATTGAAAACAAGGTTTGTAAAAGATGATTTTAGTGAAATAACAGCTAATGACAAAATAACCAGATATGCATTACAAATACATGTGATGGATAGGAAGAAATATGGGCCCCCAATAACAATAGTTAAAGATGAATTATGAAAGATTAAGATAGAGGGCTGATGCGTCTTGCTATAATAGTTTTAAAAAAAGATCATGAAAAATGAATATATTGAAAATTGTAGTCAAATTACTTTATTTTGAGCAAAGTTATGAATGTTTGATGTTTGAACAAGAAAGAATAGCATAGTCTAGATGGTCATTGCTATGATAATATACATGTTAAATTATTAAATGTCATGAGTGTTCTATTCCATTCAATATCCCATCCATCAGATGACCCAAAGAGTTGATAATGGGCTTGTCGTGTGAATAAATGTCTAAATAATAATTTATATAACATTGAAGCCTGCAATAGACAGATTTAGTTCTTACATAATGCATCTTTAAAAATTGTCTGATAATCCTAAGGCCCCGTCATACACAAAACAATTTGGTTAATCATTTGTCAGACTGATTTTAGTGTTTTTAATCCACTTGTGTTTATTCTAACTGATCAGGTTACAACTGTTTATACTACAAGACACATATGTTTATCACATGGTCATGATGATGCTATGTGATTTAAATGGTGACAACAAACAGATGCATATTATTACTACATTTTCTACAGTTCCCCCTTTCATTATTCAAAACCAGAACAGTGATGATATCACAATATAAAACATTGGTTTATCAGTTCCGTAAGGCTTGCAACCTGTAAATCAAATATATAAACAATTTTTAATCGTGAAATATAGATATGTAAGGAAATGGAACACTATAACATTTTAGTTCTAATTAAATAAACAATATAACCAGTGGATTAAACCTGAACAAAGTGAGGGTATCCGTATATGGATCAACGTCCAGTAAACACTGATTAACGGCAAAAAAAAAGAAATTGGCAGAGGGCACAAGTCTAACGTTCACTTTAAATGATACAGTCTGTCACTGAGTTAATTGGCATTGTTTTTGATCCCACACGTGAACGTGACCAAAAGTAGGGTTGTCTGCCTAACCAAGGGAAATTATTAAAATAATATTGAGACATGTTAGTCCCAATATAACCTATTTTGTGTTGGGTGGACATTAACCCTCTCTCTCTGCCAAGGGTGCAGAAGTAAATATTTCAGCTAAGTTTTCCATCATTATGAAATGAATCATTTATTGATGTGACGAAATAAAATTTGAACATACCTCCTAGATAAATCATCTTCTTTACTACTTTCACCCTGTTCTTTAGTTGGTCGTAATGAGGCTGTAGCAGGATTTAATTCACTCATTTGATCAATCATTTCTAGACCATTCTCTTCTGCTACTTGATGTATCAACGCTTCTACCTGATCCTGTGGTGTACTCAGTGTGGTAGCAGTTCCCATAGCAGATTCTATTGCCTGAATAATTACAAATTTCGTATCAATGTGTGGCAATAAAAAAAATGATAAACAATTGTTTAGAGAAAAAAAGAAACGCTAAACAATCATGTTTGTTTGAACCAATTATATTGAAGAGCAACAATATCGTGCAATATTCACAATAGTGACTTTTCCAAGCTAAAGTTAAACTGAAGCACAGGATTTGTCATTCACGGTTGATGAATTCTGTTTATCTTGATAGTTTTGAGAAATGTCAGGGCTATAAATGTCTTATATTTTGTACAATTTAACTCATAATGATGATGATAATAAACTAAGTGATATGTGTAGAAATGATTAAATTTCATTGTTTCCAGCTATAGTGTATTCTATTACGTTGATTCTAGACAGAAATTTCAAAAACACTTCAACCGACTAATATGAAAATAAAATTAATACTTACTGAGGTTCTAACATCTAAATCTTCAAACTGTTTCTCAAATTTAGACATAATTTGTTCCACCTATAATCAGATATGGTAACATATAAATACCATAGTTTAAATAATAATAATATATTCTGTCATACAGTGTAATAAAATTCAACCAATCACTGCTCTTAGGCATTTTACAAAGCGTTTATATTTCTTTAAAACTGAGTTAAAAATAGAGATAAATGGCCGATATATTGAGAAACACGAGTATAGATCCTGTCTTCATTTGCAAAACCAAATCACAATATTACTCACAAAAAGATCAATTTCAAAACTACGTTGAGGAAATAGCTAGAAATTTTAATTTTTAGAAATGAAATGGGGTTTAATGTCCTGAGCCAAAGAAGACGAGTAAACAGCATGCAGATGTAGTGTGTGATGATGAAAATTTGCTCATACAGTGACACTATGGGATACTCATATTTCTAATTTTAACTGTCAAGGGTTCTTTTACGGGCTCGCCAAGCTGCACACAGGACCCTGTTTTTTGTCCCATTCAAGCCACTAGACACTGTTCCTCTAATATTTATAAGCAGAACACATAGAATGGTGCAATTATGAAAACCTTTTAGGGAGAATATTTTCAAACCCACCTTTGATAGGTCCATGGAAGACATGGCTTTATCCAGTGCCTTACTAACATTTGCTATATCTTTAGTTACCTGAAAAAAACAAAAGTCAAATCTTAAAATAATGAATCTATTATATTGTATCAAATTATCTGACCTAAAATGAAGAAATGGTCTTTAAGTGTCATTTAGGAATTCAAGAGAAACAGTTTTAATACATGATGTATATAGATTAACAATATACTGTTTGATTAACATATTTCGACTATCTCATTATCAAGCAAGTCATGATAAAGACAAGAGTAGCATCATTGAGGAAACATTACATGTTAATGAACCAGTATTTGTATAAATGTCTGTGTGCTCTGAGCAGCTAATTATCAGAAATACCCTGATAGGAGGGGGGGGGGGGGGGTGGGCAATGTAAAATCGTATCATTTCTTCTCCAAAAATGTTGCAAGATATCATTCTAAGAAAATCTTAATCTTTAAATCTATGAGTGGATTAACTTAGTCAATAATTTACTTCCATTACAGGGTAACAGACAATCCTTCAACTCATCTAGTTCTATTAACTCTTCATCTCCCACTAACCAGGATAGAAGATCGATTTACATTATCAATCTAAACTCCATACTTACATTTTTCATAGTTAATGCTGTCTGCACTTTAGAACTAACAGCATCAATACGAGCAGCCATACGTAAAAAATTTAAACCTTCATTCTTCTTTCGAATGGCATTCTCAGCATATATTTTAGCTCCTTCCACATTTTTCTGTTGTAAGGCCTGGTAAAATAAAGATAAATTGTGTTTAAAGTCTCCTTCTCCTTCCCCATTCCTGTTACACTCGGAATCATAATCATGTCTTAACATCATTAACCTTCTGGCATTATTCAATTTTTATGCCATTGTGTATTGCAAACAGAAACAACCAAATAACATAGCTGGGGCCCGTAATATGTCCACTACCGGCAAGTCTGATGCTAGCTCTAAAATCATTTTCTACTAAAATCCACTTTGACTGTCCCAAGCTTTCAAAGTAAAAATGTTAATGAAAAGATAACACTTTGAAAATTTTACCCAAAAATTAATTGTGTTCTTCTTATATGCCTATATGAACACTTCTGAACTTGTTATCGAAAATCTTTATGCCTATATGAACAATTATTTGCATGATTTTTGACACTATTCAGTAGAATTTGTATTTATTCTCTCAAATATGAGAGAGAGAGAAATGGGGTTTAACATCCACTCAACACAAACTAGGTCATTTCGGGACTAACATATGGTTTAATTTTATTTCAATAATTCGCCTGCGCATAGGGGTCTTTAGCAGTGGGAGGAAACCGGAGGACCCGCAGAAAACCCACGAGGTTGGACAGGCGACCCTACTCCTTGTCACGTACAACCGGGGATTTGAAACTCTCAAATATGATATATTTACATGTACATGGATCACAATAATATCAGGTAGATTCCACAATCTGGTAAATTCTAGAATTTAGTTTACCTTTCTGACTTTAGATTGTTGAATTTTTTGATCTTTTTCAGCTTTTGAAGCCAATCTTTCTAATTGTTTTGTAGTAAACTGAAAAGATAAAAGACACAATATAAAATACCTTATAATTCTACTCTATTTTAAACGCTTTAAATATAATAACAGTACACTTATAAAATATTGACAAAGAAAAAATAATGAATTTCAAAATTTATTTGAACCAAATCAATTTGGTATTTACTGATCAGAATTTTTTGTTAGAAATACACGTGTGGAATTTATAACTGATCTAGTTGCTAATTTTGAGTTTGACTAAGTTAAAGAAACTCTGACTTGGTGCCAAATATTCATTAGTTTCACGCAATATCTCTTTAACTTATTTACATAATTTACTTTAAACGTTGTTTGTTTTGGGTTGTTTTTTTTATCTTAAGAATTCTAATATATGTGTAGAAAATGAATGCTTACCCGCAACTGAAACAGGGAATCTGAAAGAAGAGAAAATTTTTTATTATACAATTAGTGACCAAGGATCGTACTTGTAATAAAAGAATTGAAGTAGGTTTTAACGTCCTACTTTTCTGCACCAACCGGGCCATACAGTGTGTTATGAGGGAAAGTTTGCCCGACAACAATGCTACAGTCTACTGTGATTTCGAATTCCAACAGTCAAGAGTTCTTTTAAGTACACAGCAACATTAGCATAGGACCTCAGTTTTTCATCCCATCCATGACTAGAATGCTCCTGAATTATAAATGTAGTATTATGAAGAGGTGGGAATAAGTCGTGGGATCCCAAGTCCAAATCCAGTCCAAAGTCGCCAAAACTCAAGTTCCTAACTCTGGTTGTATGGTAAGACTAGAGACAACATAATATGTATGCTTGTGCAGCTTGTAGCATATTTACATTTGTTGAATTCTGTAAAGAAATGTGGAAGCCATAGTGGCTCAACGAGTAAGATGCTGGCGGCTAGCTCTAGGTCCTGGGTTAGCAGAGAAAGTTTGTCAGGATTTTCCAGTGGTGTAAGACGGAGGGCCTAACAAGCACTAGTTGTTCAGATGGTCCTGTAAACAAATTTGCATGCACGCAAAAGAACCATTGATAGTTGAAATTTGATAAGATTAAGCTATAGCGCTGCTGTCCGGGTCAAATTTCCCTAATAGCACACTTATTGTGTACGCCTGTCTTCTTTAGCTTCCTCGAGGCAGAAAAGTAGGATTATAAACCCCATGTCAAGTCTAGAATTTGAAAAAAAAATAATAAACATTCTTAAACTTTAAACTTCTGCCTGATGGCCATCAGAAATTTGACAATTCAACGTTCAACCAAGTGAAATTATGTGTGATAAATTTACAATAAATTTCAATCCTTGAACTTTTTGAATGCAGGAGAAATCCTTTAATTATTTCTGGTGGTTAAAATAGTTGCACCCTGATTGTCTTCAGCAGGTCATTATAACTCTTAAACCTCTTCATATCCCCCAATTATTTATGACCCCTCAACTACCTGTACGACCTCTGACCCCTTCAAGAACCCTATAATCATCTTGGATTGGGAAAGACATTTATCAAACATGGTCATCTGCATTTTGATACATAAAAAGAAACAAAACCACATAGAATAACAACTACAAATTTTGAGCTCAGTTTGACAAGTTAATTTGTTGTGAATTTTTTTCTGATAAAAAAAAAATGAGGAATATTTGAGATTAATATCTTAAGATTAGAAACCTAATCCACCTGTCATGGAATATCTATGTCATCAGCACATAAGAAGAACGAAAAAAAAAAAAAAAAATGATTATTTTTTAAAAGCTTTCCTGACATGAACATTTGCTTTGAACTTTTTCACTGTTTAAATAAATTACTCATTACATCAAAAATCTGTCATAAAACATCAGTAACACTCTATCTTCAATCTCTTTAAAATTTCTCAATTTGTTTTACAATATAATAGTATAAGCTAACAGCATAATGCAGCTAATATCCTGATTTATCATGAATAAACTGCAAATGTAGACAGGTCAGTAGTTTTAAGAAATTTTAGGTGAATAGGTCCTAAATTAATATAATTGGCCATTCTGTACATAAGACGAAAGTTACTGCCATCTCTAATTCATATTACTTTGTCTACAATACATGCCATTATCATCTTTATTTTTTGCAATGGTCTATCAACATATGACTGATAAATCAGTTTTGAGAGAGAGAGAGAGAGAGAGAGAGGGGGGGTAACATGCACTAGACACAAACTACCCAGAAGGTCATTTCAGGACTAACATATGGTTCAATTTCATTGCATTAATTCGCTTATGTGTAGGGATCTTTAGTAGTGGGAAGAACCCGGACAAAACCATGGGGGTTAGACAAGCGGCCCTACTTCTTGTCATGTACAAGCGGGGAGTTTAAACAACGCCACTTGAATCAATTAAAAAGCTTGTGGTCGAACGCGCACACACTAAACCCTCAAAAAAGTTTTTGATTTAACTGTTTTCTACTGAATTCAGTCTTTGACTTTTTAAAACTAAAAATATTATTATTATTATTAAAATTGTTCACGAATGAGACTCAAACTTCATCTGCCATGTACCCTACTAATCCGCTAAAGCCGACCAAAAAAACAGCCAATTAAGAACAGGGCTACTGTGATGTATATTAGACCCAAAATGACCTAGTTTGTGTTGTGTGAATGTTAAACCCCATTTTCTCTCTCACATAAACAATACTAACAAAGTTTATCTGATTGACACTAAGATCTGTGATCTAAATAAACCATCCATTTGGTTTTATGAACTCCAAACCTTTATCATCATAACATATGATATTCTATATGATTATTATATTATGTCATGTCATAAGAGATATAGTTAATTACTGTCACTGACACCATTATAAATGGGGTTAAAAGTCCCAGATTATAATCTTATAATACACTGACTATTAACCCAATGTTTAATCTTCCAGTAGATATTCAGGTATTGTCTAGATATCTTATTAATTACACAGGTACATTAAAGGTCTAATTACATATGTAACATACAGTAAAATGAACCAAATAGCCTTTTTAGGTTGCATTTCTCCAGATCCTCCGGTTTCCCCGCTCACCAAACAGACAAAACAAGTTTGAAATTTTACATGTAAATACACATTTTATTTCAGTAAATTAAAATAAATCAAGAGTAAAAATCTCCCTAGATTTTATTCCAGAAAATTAAACATCAATTTATCTCCAGCCATTCGTGATAGAAATTTGAGTTAATTACACTCCATCATGAGATTTTCCAACTAATTAATGGATTGAACCTGTCAACACAACATGCAGGTGTAAAATACAATGTTCTTCAACTTATAGACGGCTTGTAATCTTTGATTTTATCTCCAGGTGAATCTTTATAATCCTCCTATTATACGGTCACAGCAAGTTTATTGCGTTAATAAAAGGTGGAAATTGTCTGACAGTCGACAAGAGAGTGGTCATAGTATTTAAACGACACCTGGACTTGTGGATGTGTAATAATTCAACAACTATTGGTCTTATTAGTGTTTAGTATAACTGTAAACACAACCAGGTGTAAATACAAACTACAGGTATAACCATTGTTTAGTTTAATATTGATGATATACAGGTAAGTAAGTGTTTTAATATTATTATTCCATGATTAAATAAATATCACTGATTTTAAACAAAATAATTAGTGTGATATATCATTGTTTTAAAGTAAAATAATTAGTGTGGTATATCATTGTTTTAAAGTAAAATAATTAGTGTTGTATATTATTGCTTTAAAGCAAAATAATTAGTGTGATATATTATTATTTGATAAATAAATAGCTAGTATGATATATCATTGATTTTAAATAAAATAATTACCCTAGTGTGGTATACCATTGTAAAATAATTAGTGTGGTATATCATTGTTTATAAACAAAATAATTAGTGTGATATCACATTGTTGATAAATAAATTAATTAGTGTGGTATATATATGTATATCATTATTTATACACGAAATAATTAGTGTAATATCTCATTGTTTAAACAAAGCAATTAGTGTGGTTTATCATTGATGTTAGACAAAATAATTAATGTGTTTTATCATTGATTTTAAACAAAATAATTAGTGTGGTATATCATTGTCTTTAAACAAGATAATTAATGTGAGGTACCGGTACCGTTGATTTTCAACAAAATAATTAGAGTGGTATATCAACGTTTTTGGGGTTTTTTTTTAAATAATTGGATATGTTACCTTTTTTTAATTAGCTAAAATTATGTATAAATGATTTGAAGGATTCTCAACCCATAAAATTCAACAGAGAATTGATGAACAACTTACTGATAAACATTTTAAAGCTTAAATATATCTATACAAATATTTGTTTATGAAAGGTTTTTTTAAATTATTTCAACAGGGAAAAAAATTGAATTTATACATTTATAATGTCTTCAAGTTGTGACTATTCTTGTAAACAGGAAGACTACATGTATGTCACATGTAGATATCATCATAATAAATGTAATCTATAGAAAAGTAAGTTGGTTAATAAATTGCCCAACCATCTCTACACAAATCTAAACCACAATAACATGACTTGTTGAAAACAATTACCGGTAGGCTATTATCATTTTATCAACTTTCCAACTTACACTACATTTAACTGTAACAGAACACAGTTTTTATCGGATACCATCACTAGTTTTTATTGTAAAAGCATGACAGTTCGACAAGTATCCTCTTATCGTTATCAAGCACAAAACTGTGTTCTGTTAACGTGTTTACCAATCACTAAATGCCACTTAAAGATTACATTTAACTCTGTTTTAATAAAGTCTTAATAAAAAAGTCAAATTTTATTCTTATTTAACATCCATATCAAACACAATGTACATGTACTAACTTAATTTGTGTTCCTTGTCAAGCTCAAAATCCCCCACCTACAAAAGTTAGGAACATAAATCTGATAATATAAATGACTCCAAAAATTGATTTTTAATATTATTAGATAATGTTTTAAAACTTATAATTTCTATATCAGAACACAATTAACAGTTATTGTGTCCAAGACACATTTAAACTATAAATCTACAATCGGAAAATCTCTTTCAAAAATAACATTAAGCGGTGACTAAGTATATGTATAGTGTCTACTACATTTGTAGGTTCATCTTCGTACGCGAGATTATCAAATAACTGATCTGAAACCAATTCTCTAATTCAATCAGGGGCAAATAACTCTTCTAAATCCTCAGGTCAACTAAAGGTTTTCATAGTGTTTGATATGAGTATAATTTTCTTTACGTCAATTAGTAGACTCGCCAAGCTAGAGCGGACACATTTATATATAACAAACAACAAAATAAATCACTTTATTCAATAAATATTCAATAACAATTTCATTAATAAATAATGTCACTACACAGCCACTAAATGAATCTAACAACACCTATAGTGTTTTTCTCCAGTTCATATAATTCCCATTTTTTAAATATTTTACCATGAATATTGTTGAACTTCTTCCTCTTCATGCTTTAGCTTGTTTTCCGAATACACACCAATTCTCGACACAAATTTCACAAAAATTACACCGCTTACAATCGAATCATCCTCAATGCAGAGCTTTCAACTTGTAATGAAGTCTATTCTTTAAATGGCATTTAGTAATTGGAACATAATCAAATAACACACTATTTATGGATAACAATTACTGTGGTTTATTTCACTGCGACGTTGAAACGTCGCAGTGAAATAAACCACAGTAATTGTTATCCATAAATAGTGTGTTATTTGATTGTAATGAAGTCATTTTCATACAGGTTGGTTTCAATAACAGAATTGTCCTGTGATATAACACTGTTATTAACAGATCAAAGAATAACATTGCATGTAGCAAATTTTTCGAGACCTGTTGTCTTCAGTTGTTAAGACTACCTGGAGCCTCAAATAACCTAAACTTACCACAATGCATCCTGTGTACACCTTACAACTGGTTCCATTGATTTATGATTTATTAGAACACAGAATACAGTTTAGACCACAGCACGATTAACATTTTGGTATTCTAAGTTGATTCTTATACAGAATTCTATGGGCAATGATATAAATTTGGATGTATTTTATTTTTATATATATTCTGTGATACTTAAGGATATTTAACATTTACAATATGAGTAAGCTAAAAATGGTTTAGTAGTAAGCTTTAAAAAAAATATCAGTCGAAAATGTAACTGATAAATTTAAAATGTTTCCCTATATTTGGAGTCGTTTAGTTCAATTTCACCTACAGAAAGTAAATTAACAATTAGTTTTAAAATTATTTATGGTCCAAAATACATGTATATCAATCTAAATTGTTTTGTAAAAGTATCACAGTGTATGATGCCCATCAAAGATGTTCACCAGACCTGAAGTACTAAACTAAGTAGAATCGGTTTCAGACCAGCTATTTGATAATCTTCATTACAAACCTAAGAGTAATAAACTTTAGACATTATACTTAGTCACGGCATAATGTTATTTTTGAAAGGGGAGTGAGTGGTAATCTTTTTCCCCAAAAGGTAAACCCACTCCAGCCTCTGGCTGTGCCAGGCCTGTCCAAAACGAGTGGATTACGAGTCGAGTACTCAGTAGGTGTTTATTCTTTACCTCTAGCAGCCAAGCCACTGGTAACTTACCATCCATTTTTTGTATGTCTTGAATATGTCACTAACAGGAAAACAATAAAATGGGAAAGAATTTACTTCGCTTAAACTAAGAATTTATGAAATTAAACTTGACAGTTTCACAATCACAACATCCTGAGTAATAACCGGAGCTGACGTCATAAACTGGAAGTAGGACAGAGTTATCTCCCATTTGTTGATAAACATTCGTCAGCTGTCACCAATGTATTACTTTGGCACGTGCTGTAATAATTGATTGTTTACTGTTGACTCTATGTGGCACACGTTTCAAGCAACCGGTGAGTTAAAATATATTTAATATCGCGTTTGAACAGAGAAAATGTCAAGTATATGTTACTCTTAACCCAATCGAATTTTGGAAATTTGGTGTCGCTTTGTCTTCCTTGATCGAAATAGCAGACGAATGGGTGGTTTCAAAACCATTATTCTTGTAAAACACTACAACGTCTATTAGTGTTTACATGTTGAATCATGTGATTACATTTGAATTGCGTATTTATTATACGTTACATTACTTTTATTTCCATTTCACCATTTGAATATAGGGGCAAAAATATATAAAAATAGAAGTGCATATTTTATTATTTTGAAATATGCCCCGTTTATTGGTCGATAAATGACAATCTATGCAGTAACGTTATAAACAAAGAAGTCACAGAGAAAAGGCGATGTGACACGTAGATTATCGGACTAAAAGACAAGCCGTGTAAAGCATCAGCTTCCTGAAAAATCAGCGCGTTTAAATAACTGCCTGGACAAGAAACTGTAAGCAGATTGTTAAAAGTAAGCAATATTTTTTAAGTGTCGATTATTGTGGCTCGTGTCATTTTTTTTAAATTCAATTGACCCACTAATATCTAACTAAATATAGCATGGTTGTAGAGCTATACCTGATAATATAATAAAGATCGAAATCATCTCGTCGACTCAATTATTACCTATTGCATACATATTATTAAAGCTTACATATTTTTTTGTTAATCGACTTTTCCAAAGACACATTATTTAAACGCCCAATAACATTAGACAGTTACATATTACGATATAAATCATTCAAAGCATGCTTTAAGATTCACGCCTTATACTGTAACTTATTTTTAAAAAATGCTTTCAAATTGCATGTGGCTCACAAAGGCGTAATTGTATGTGTAAAGTAATATAATATGATATGTATTCCAAGATGCACGCGCTGATATGAAACAAGTGTCGTATACTCATAACCTAGGATAGCCTTCCTTGATTGCATTAAATTTACAATTTAACAATTCAGAAATATTATTGTATCAATTAAACGTTCGAGTTAGTTTGTAGGGTTTTATAATAATGTTTTAGATTAAGCCCAAGAGTTTTATGAAATGCCATGCTTTAGTTTGGTCAATGTTTGATTGCATAGCCGGTCGAAATGGATAGATTTCCCATTTACAGTTACAGATAATTATACTGGAATCATTTTGTGCTTCAAATATTTGAATGGTACAGGGGTGCTTATTTGTTGTTGTGTGTAATTTAAATGCTTCTGATTTAAACGATATGGACCTAGGACAAACAAGTTTTAAACGTCCATCGGTAGTACTGTGGATAACGCACGCGCTTTAGATGTTTATGTATGTCATTGAGACAAGCCGCGTGGTTTCGATCCAAAGCACTTTGTCTCTAAATTCAATTCAGTTACTGTCACTTTAAATTAAGTCTGATATGCTGTGATTAAAAAAGGGAGTCTTGTTTGGTATTCTATAACATCGTGTATACTCATGTAGGAAGTATTTTTTTAATGTTTGAAACAATGCTTTACTCAACGTGATTCAGACTTCTGTTTCTCTTTTTAAAATATCAAATATCCCATTTTCTCACAGCACATTGACCTATGGGGTTCAAACTCTAAATCTTGTTAAATAATAATAACATACAGCTGTTTAAATACATGTCTGTTTATGTTTACATCTAGCGCAGGAATTTAACTTTTAAATCAATTCACGGTGGTTCTTTAAATTTACCTAAATTTGTTGTTTATATAATAGCGAAGATGAGGTGGATTTAAAGTGGCGTCCGTGGCACAGCATCATCCAAATATCAATTCAAAACTGTTTTACAATGCATTAAATGTACAATGTATAAGAAATTTTAGAAAACATGTTTTTTGATCTTTGACAAACGAGGCTCGAGGTTTAGAATGAAGGTTCTGGTGTTAGAACAGCATTCTTACATTATTTATTTATCTTAGGGAACATGTTCCCATTGAAACACGTGAACTAACATTTTACCTATTATAGTATTTTGGTTTGAAACAAAGTGACCCTAGCGAGAGTGGACCATAAACCGAACACCTTTTTTCTGAAATAATTATTAGTTTTCTAGGACATGAATTCGAGTAACGGATGTATAATAATGGTAAAGACATTAAACATATAAGCTACGTCTACACTAGCAGCATTCACCGTCTACACTAGCCTTTTAAATCCCGGTTTTTTCCTAAAAGCCGGCTTTTTCAATTTCTCAATCGTAAAAGCCGGCTTTTTAAAATCCGGCAATTATTGAGGGATTTTTCAAAATCAAAAAGCCGGCTTTTTCAAAAAACCGGCAATTTTATGTGTGTAGACGGTAAATCCGGGATTTATCAAGTACCCGGATGTCATTATCTCTGCAAAATTGACTGAAGCCGATGGCGTAATAAATAAACCGGAAGTTCCACAAATAACGAAGGTCGGTGTTCATCGTCTTTTTCCGTTCAGTCAGTGTAGACGCTACACTTGAAAAAGCCGGGTTTTGAAAAAACCGGGTTTTTAAAAAGCCGGGTTTTTCAAGCCTAGTGTAGACGAAGCTTTATTTGATAAATATTGCCAGGACATGTGTTGCGGGCTTATCCGCATGAAGGAGCCTTTAGACACAGTTTAACGCGAATTATCATTCGTTCCATTCAAAATACATTTTATAAACAAATGTCGACATATCGATCTTATAATAATTATATTTGTTAACGAGCGAGGATAAAATTTCCACCGCTTAAAATCAATATGAAACAACCTTAAAACAAGCAGACCTCGACTATACATTGTTGTAGAGGTATAATATAGTTTTATAGCACGTGCTGTATAGAACAGACAGACATCTGGTAAAACAATCTAAGTCTAAGGTAAATATTATTGAGAAATATTTCTGTGTTCACCCTTTTTTTGTGTAAGATATGCAAATAATCTTGGGAAATCAATAAGTACTATCTTCTCTTTTGAATCGGATACATACTCATTGTCTGGTAAGATAGACCCACGGGTTGTAAATTTTCAATTATGTTCATAAAAAAATATAGCTGTATTTTCGATAAGTATGTGTTTGCATACAATATGAAAATCCCCCATGTGGAAATTGTAGTCTAATGATTGTCCAATACATGTGCCAGTAAAAGAAAGAATAAGAGATCCATATTGAACTGTTTTCATTGTTACATGAAATTCCGTTCCGCTAAGAAACATTCTAACAAAGGGCGTTGATGAAAATTTCAAACAATATTTCTGTCGCCTCTATATTCAGGTTTTAAATTTTTAATAAGGCTGCAACAACTTTTGATTTAACTGGAAGTTAGTATATTTACAATAAACACCGAACGCTAACTGCCAAAGAATTTTGTATGTCCACTATCGGTTTTTGAACGGTGAACAATTTTTCGTATCATCCGAACGACTATAGATACTTCCATTTCAGCTATTCAGGCGCTCCACAGAACACGTGGAAGCCGGGCTTGAAACACCTCAAAGATTATTCTGGATCTATTCCGGATGCTTGGCATGCTAGTCTAAGATAGTGTCCTATCTAGACGACCCACTCCCTTTAAATATAAACGGTATTGTTTGAGAGATGCCGTTAACTGAAATATGATATAATTGACCATTCTTGTTACTAATTCATATTTATTACACCGGTATGGAGGTATTGATATCTTTAATTATACTATATAGAAATATGAGATAGGATGATATTCCATCTAACAGAACAGTTCTAAACTTGTATGCCTAAACACGAAACAGTTTATTGTAAATGCTTTATCTGTTGTTAATTGGAATTTTGTCTCTCGTTAAAGCGGAACTCTCCAACAACCACCGTATCTGTATATAGTAGCATAAACTCCGGGGGCCTGATAACGAACACTTTGCGTGTTTGTGTGATAGAGTTTTGGTTTTAAATAGGCCTACCTTGTGTGAATTGTCAAGTATTCGGTGAGTTTACAATAAATATTTTGATTCATACAAACAAATTTTTATAAAATACACAAATATTTTAGATACAAAAGTATTTTGGAAACTGTTGACGAAATGCTTCAAATGAAAAGCATAGATGTTCTAGAAAGATCAAGCATACTTGGTGTGTAGTGCGTTAATTCATAAATAACAAGGACAATATAGTTTGGGCGTGGATTTTAGAAACTGATGCTTAATAGCAGAATAATTAACATCTTAAATCTTAAAGAGGTGGATGCAGATTTCACATACCGCTAAATCGCTAATATTTGGGACGTACAAATTGGCACAAATGGGTCGCAACGGTAGTATTTATTGAACATGCTCTCCAGATAAGAATATGAAGTCACTGTTTGACATGACTTGTGGAATATGCCTAACCCCATTCTTCGAGTCGCTTGTTACAAATTTTGCTGAAACGCATTATGGTACACGATTCGTGTACCAATCGTAAAATGTTTATTTTGTCTTAAATATTGGATATCAGATGCCCATCTTTTCCCGGTAAGATCAAAACACCAATGTTGATTAAAATTGACAACTAATTCGTGTTTTCAATGTCGAAGGTTTTGGATGATATTGAGTTAGAGACTTAGCTACTTTAAGTATCGAAATTAAAAATATGACGATATACAATGTAGCCTATATATCTAACTTTATTGAGTCGTTCGCAAATGACTGCTAGATTTACTTAACAGGACTGGGACAAACGTCTACACCATTCTGTCACGTCGAATTTACCAGTTTTATTCACTAAAATATGTCTGGGGCTATCCTTTATGGAGGGACTGTTCCTTTGTTGACGTATGGAATTGAATAGGCCTACTTCATTTTTTACAGTGTAGGATGCTGTTCGTGTTGAGTTACTTTTCTCATATTGTATTATTTTTATTCTGAGAGATTTTATTATAATGACGGGATGACATTTAAACTGACTGTGAACAATGGAGCCAGTTTTAGAATATGTGTTTAAGCTGTTAGTTTTATACTGCATGTTATATTATAAAATCAATACCCACAGGAGTCGTGAAAACACAATAAAAGAACGCAACATGTGGACAGTTTTAGTTATAGACCGATTTCATTTGAAATTTGGAAAAGAAATGAAATGAATTTAATGGGGTTTAACGTCCTACTGTTCTGCTCCTAAACTGGGCTAATGAAGACGGGCATATGCCATAGTGTGCTATGTATGAGGGAAATTTTGCACGGGCAGAGGCGCTACGACCTACTCTTATATCGAATTCCAACTGCCTAGGGATATTTTACGTACCATCCGAAAGACTGGACAGCTGTCCTTGTCAGGCCTTCCGTCCTGCATCACTGACAAGGGGAAACCACGCCGGAAAATCTGGATGAACTTTCTCGGCCAATGGAGGACAGGATCGAACACCCGACCTCCAGGCTAGCGAGCCAGCGTCTTATCCACTTAGCCACGATTTGGAATGATCTGTTGGAGGATGGGACCTGATGTTAATGGAAACATGGAATCTTTCTTTGGAGGAAGGGGACCGAACAATAATGGAAATTTCGAATGATCCAATTGCGGAATTGACCCGATTTGATTGGAAATGTAGTAAATTTTAGGAAGGACGCGATTTTATTGGAAATTTGGTATCACCCGTTTGAGTAAAGGACCCGATTTTATTGGAAATTTGGAATAATCCAATGGAGGATGCGGGGGCACAATATTGGATCTTCAAAATCGTGCGAAATATTTTGATACCAGGATTGTGGGTTAGGGTTAGGGTTAGGGTAAGGGCTAGGAACCTTAGCCTAACCCTAACCCACAATCCTTATATCAAAAAATTTTGCACGAATATGAAGATCCAGTAGCCTATTGTGCGATGCGGGGACCGATTTTATTTGGAATGATCCGTTGAAGAAGGGGGGGGGGGGGGTGGATGGCTGAATGGTTAGCGTGCGCGCGCTGTATCATAAAGTCTGTCATTGAGTCGACTGGCGTGGTTTCGAATCCCCGGTTGTACGTGACAAGGAGTAGGGTCGCCTGTCCAGCCTCGTGGGTTTTCTCCGGGTCCTCCGGTTTCCTCCCACTGCTAAAGACCCCTATGCGCAAGCGAATTATTGAAATAAAATTAAACCATATGTTAGTCCCGAAATGACCTAGTTTGGTGTCGAGTGGACGTTAAACCCAATTACTCTCTCTCTCTCTCTCGTTGAAGAAGGGGTCCTCTTTTATTCGAAACCTGGAATGATCCTTTGGAGGAAGGAGTCCGATTGTATTGGCAATAATTATTTGGAATAATCCATTGAAGGAAGGAGCCCACATTACAGAACAAAAGTCGACCATAGACACTGTACCTAATCTGCTTTTCAAAAACACAGTACGATAATACAAAGTTTATTTGAGGGCTTAAAACGGAACGTTAAAAATACGAAATAAAAATAAAACGAAACGAAATATTAGTAATATACATGAGGACTGTATTCATTGCAGTTTGGTAAAACAAAGAGTAAACAAAGACCATAGACAAGTTTACCCATTGCGTGGCCAGGGATTGCTGTATCTGTTAACCTCCCAGACAGTTTGCAAGCCATGGCATATGAATCATCCACGGTTATTGTTTCGAGTCGCCGATGCACATTGGTATTAAGAATGAAAATAGATTGACTTTCGTCCCGTGGGATAACATTGTACGCATGTCCTATTATGAAGAACTATGATGATTAACATTTTCTCATCGATCCTATTCTATAATTTTATATCTGGCCGGATCTAACTAGGACTAAATTAATATTAATCGATGTAAGCCATACGATTAATCTTAGTTAAATACTAAACAGTTCAATATTCATACAGTCGAAATGCCACATTGGACACAGAAATTCAATTGACTTTTTTCACCAAAGTATTTTTCTAAATTAAGTCATACATGCACCAGAAATAAGTAGATTAAGCCTTAACGAGGTACTAATCAATTAATTTGCGTAAACTGTTAAAGATAAATTATGGGAGATTAGATAAAGAGCTGGCAGTTCTCATTATAATAGTTAAAAACTATAGATAATGCAAAGGGAATTTGATGAAAATTATAAGTCAGATTGATCCACTCTGAACCGAGAATTTAGCGATTGAATTTTCAGTCTAGCCTCGATCATCATTACTAAAGTCGGTACGATAAAAACATAGTCTCGATTATCCATTTCATGATTAAATCATGAATGAAAATTGAGCAGCAAATCGGATCTTTATCCAGTAAATAGCCATGACATCGAGAGTTGATTATGATCTGGATAAGTTAATTAATGTCTAATTAATAATTTAGATAACATTTCAGGCCTAAATAAAGACCTGCAATAGGCAGATTTAGCTCTTGCATAATGTATGTTTAAAAGTTGACCTTCTGTACGTTATTATACAATATATAATAAAATGTGGTTAACGTTATAAAAAGGAACCACAGTGGCTAATTGAGTAAGACGCTGGCTCGTTAGTCGAGAGGTCGCGAGTTCGCTACCGATGTTGGCCAAGAAAGTTCATCGGGATGTTCCGGCGTGGTTTCCCCTTGTCAGTGGTGCGATACGGAGGGCACGAACAACCGTGGTCCCATGTACACATTAGCTTGCGCGTAAAAGATCCTTTGGCAGTTGAAATTCGATAGCGCCGCTGCCCGGGCAAAATTTCCCCCATAGCACACTGTATGGCGTATGCCCGTATTCATTAGACCTGTAGGAGCGTTAAGCCCACAGTTCATTTCATTTCCATTTCGTTATAAAAAGATGACAATGTCCCTCCTCTTAGTACCTTGACTCCTTTTTTCTAAATTGAATCAGGCATACGCCAGAAATAAATAAGATTTAAAAAGGCACTGATAATCTAACATTTGATATTAATTTTTTCACGTTACAATACTAGTGGTAATAAAGTACTCCCCCCCCACCCTTGGCTGGGCATTATACTGTTTAGACCACGGAATACATACGAATATTTTCATATTAAAACACAATGTCCACGTCTTTGCTTTTGATTATTTTATTTCAAACATCAAACTTTTCACCAGCAAATTTAGTATTAAAGATTTTTTTTAAAAAACCTAGAATTAGTAACGTCGATTTTCAAATTGGCGTCTATTTTCTTTTTTCAAGTTCAAAGTTTCATTGATTCTGAATGTGTAGAGAAGAAATTTGTTGAAGATGGGGTGTGATTTTGTTTGCTATATGGATCAATTTGTTTTATAAGTAGGTAATTATATGAGACTATATTATGACTAGTCACTCCGTTACAATCATTAACTCACTAATGACAGGTTTGTTGACACTCTTTTTATCTTATATTCGTGACTGCTAATCTCAATCTAAAAACAATTTCCCCGGGTTGGTGTCATCTAATACATAATTAAACGTTTACAGTTTAATCACGTTATACATTTCAGTTATCTTTTCCCCAAATCGCTTTTTGATGTGTGTACTGTGCGATCGTACTGCAAAACGTACGCATAATATACGACCGTAGAACACCGTATTTGTGGTACTGAAAATTAACGTTCGCGTCATACGGGTACAAATTTTATTTTTATCGGACACTAGTTGTGGTATAGTTGTACTGGGGGCTCACACTGTCGGTCGCCAAAGTCGCAATTTGCGATAAAAATATGTAAGTGGCGATTAAAATTTGATTTTGGCGATAATGTTTTGCGGTACTGGCGGTTCTTTTTTAGAACTGGCGGAAAAAAAATCTTAAAATTCTAATCGTATTTATCCTGGATCAACCATTATTGAGTGTCAATCACATGGCAGGATACTATAAATTAATCAACAGGGGCCGGTTGCTCAAAACTAAGTTATTTTAACGATCCGTTAGAGTTTAACGGATCGTAATCTTGGTAACTTGTCGTTTGTTAACAGTCTGTTAAATTTCTGTTGCTGGAAAGTCAATTTCATTATCCATTAGCTAACGGATTCATTAAAGTTAATCCAAGAGAATACTGTTTGTTCATTGGCTGAATTTTTTTAATTTTTGAATTCAATGTACATGTATAACAACTTCATAGAAGTTAGTATTAACAAGAAACTGAAGACAGTGAGACAACTAACTGTGCAGTCTGTTCACAAAACTTGATTAAAGACATTTTGGCATAAATCTGTAGGAAAAATTATGGGATTTGCACTACAGAATTATGGAGCCATTATTTCCTACAGGCCACCAAAATGGAACCCCCTAGAATGTTCTATAGAAAATTGCATAGGTACAATGTAATCTATGACTTTTTGCTACAGCCAACTAATGGCATCATTAAAAAGATAACGGAGACCAACACCTCCGTTAAATATAACGCCAAGTTAACTACACGTTAAAGTTAACGGGGCTTCCAGCAACAACCTTTCTCTCCGTTAAAGTTAATGATCCGTTAACTCCATGTTAACGGATCGTTAAAAGATAACAGAGCTTTGAGCAACCGGCCAATGGCCGATAATCCGCATCGCGTCATTGAGTAATACTAATCAGTTGTGTTGGATTAATGATTAGTTGATTGATAATTGTGGCTTCATATATAGTACGTCATGTAAAAAATACCAGCATGCCTATCGGATATCATTAGTTAATTATTATATCATCACTAGTTGAATAGTGACGATTCTTGAGCGAGAAATCAGTTCGCCATCTGTATCATATTTACCGTCGCCAAGTGCGTAAGCATCTCTTAACAAATATAATTGAAATTTATATCATTCTATCAGGGATTCAGATTCTGATATATTCACACTACCTGAAAATAACAATAGGCCCATTGTGCACGCAACACATAAATGTATAGAAAATTGGCAATCCTTAGATGAGATTTGACGTGTAAATACTGAAAATATATTGTGCAGTACAGTTATCAAAAAGACTAAAGTCTGATCTTATTAAATCCAAACTTTGCTAATCTATTATGGAAAGACAGAATTTTAAAGTTGTTGTATATTGTATTGTATATATCGGCAATTGTTTTATAATACGCCTAGCTGAGACATAAAATTGTTAGGTGTTGTCTTTTTTATCACACACTTTTGGCAGATAAAATATTTCAGGGATGCAAGACGGAGGGCCTGAAAAGGACAGCGGTCGAGTCGTTCGGATGGGTCCATCCCTTGACAGTTTGAATTCGATATAAGAGTAGGCCGTAGTGCCGCTTCTCAGGCAAAATTTCTCTCATAGCACACTGTATGGCATATGCCCGTCTTCATTATCCCAGTCCGGAGCAGAACAGTAGGACGTTAAACCCATTTCATTTTCATTTCTTGTCCAACCACCCCACCCCCTGCCCCCGTTATTGTTAGCAGGAAAAGTAGAAAGTCCAACCCCATTTTATTTCACAATGGCTAAGTGAGGAAGACGCTGGCTCGCTAGATTGGAGGTCGCGGGTTCGCTCCTGGTGTTGGCCGAGAAAGTTCGTCGGGATTTTCCGGCGTGGTTTCTCCCTTGTCAGTGGTACATGGCATAGGGCTTGGCAAGGACAGCTGTCTAGTCGTTCGCATAGGCCGAAAAACCACGATCCCATGTACACATTGGTGTGCACGTAAGAGATCCCTTGGCAGCGGAAATTGATATAAGAGTAGGCCTTAGCGCAAAATTTCCCTCATAGCATACTGTATGGCGTATGCCCGTCTTCATTAGCCCAGTCAGAGCAGAACAGCAGGATATTAAACTCCATTCCGTTTCCTTTCCATATAGTTGTACCATATATACGTCCTCTGTACGTCAAGATTGTATATTTCAAGTACATGATAAATGTGATCATGCATCATAATATGACCAATTGAAAGATATCACCAACAGTGTCTTAACAGGATGATATATAAATTTTATTAAATCAGTTTTATTACACAAAAAATCACCCGCTTTAAAACCTTCAAGTTTAGGTTTATTATGCGTGTTTGCTGCTATTATTTATGGATATTTTATCTAATGTCAAAATGCTGAAAATGTTCCACTGTTTAGACCGTCATACATCTAAATTTATACACTTAATCGGTTATAATAAAGCTAGTTTTTTCTGTGGCGCCGGTTGGATTTGTTGAAATACGTGGATGGATTGGTTAATGATTAGTTGAATACAAGACGCGGATTATTGATTTAACATAATCTAAACGACATTGTCAATTAGTTAATTACACCAAACGAGCATGGCAGAGGCGTTAAACACTCGCTATCATTCATTACTCATCAACCATTAGAAAGCATTCAAGGGTCAAAGGGCGTATGTATATTTATCAATTTATGTACGAAGCACAGGCCAATGTATATCTCCGCGGAGTATATTAATCGAGATGAAGAAGCGGGGAGAGAGAGTGCGCGCGCTTGAGTGAGTGAAAATAATTCGACCTTCAAGTTGAATACTGCACGAGACATGATACTAGCTATTTATATGTAGAGTGTTTTGTTGGAACGGTACCAGATAGTTTTTGATGGTTCGCTTAGGCGCGTGTAAATAAATATATATATAACGAATAGACAATGGAAACGAATTGAAAGATTATCTATATCCTAAGGTATTGTAATTCAGTTTTCTGTATCTTTTTTTTTATCTGGAATCGTTGAAAGATCTTTAATTAATCTGTATAAATGTGGTTGTTATTGATATTCAGACGTTTAGATACATATATTCTTATTCATGCTAACGGTTCCAGGCATGCTCAGTTATGATTATTCCTGGCAGAGTTAGTATAACAGTAGTAGGTATATCGTATACCAGTCAATCAATAATCTTTTTTAAAAATCACTATAGAACATTTATGAATAATAGATGAAACCATTTTGATATATTTATTTAAAAGGGATACACTATACAATGTATATAAGCAAAACAAATCATTAATATTAAAAAAAATAAGAAAGGACTTCTCATCAGTAGGCCCCTATTTTACAGGTGAGCCACAGTGACTCGGTGAGTAAGGCGTCAGCTCACTAAACGGGTTCGAGCCCGGTGTATAATCTTTTCAGTGGTGCAGGATGGAGAACTTGGGAAAGAAATAGTGTCTAGTCATTCGGATCGTACAAAAACCGAGATCATGTGTATAGCCTACCATTGGCAGCAAAAGTTCCTCCATGTAACAGTGCATGGCGCATGGCCGTCTTCATTTGCCTGTTAGTGCAGAAAAGTAATATGTCCAACATCTTTAAATTTCGATCTTTTAGAAGCATTTAGTAACTGGATAGAGCAATAAACTATAACACATACTTATGGAAGATCAATTACTGATTTATTTAGGCGACGTTTCGAAGAGTATTCTCTCAACATTTTCAAGCATGTACAGTAACATATTTGTAGGGCAATTATGTATAGACAAGCAATAACAACAAATCATAAACCATGCATGACAACAACAAGATCAAAGGCATGAAAACAACATGATCAAAGGCAAGGTGCATACGAAGGATTAGTGAGACCACTGATAATTGGCATAATTAACATTGGAGATATTTCATTTCCGTGCTAGGGAGGAGAGTTTTTGCGACATTTTCTCTAATATTCTTCACCAAATCTTGTTTTACGTGTCACGCAAAGTAGAAACGACCCAAAGGTTTAAAACATTAATGTTATTTTTAATCTGGATATTATTAGCCTATAGAGAGGCGAAGTAAGTTACCATACCCATAGTAACATGTGTTTTATTGTTTACCATTTACGTCACATATACCATATAGTATGTATGTCATACTGACTAAATATAAAGTCATTTTGCATGTCCGGTAACAGCCACTCTACTGACAGAAATAAACATTGCCCACGATATGTTTATTATGATTCACCATGTTTGTTATGGTGCGCGATACTAATTCCACAGTTAAAAAAGGGTTAGGGTTGCACTGACACAGGTAAAAAATGGTCAGGGGTTAGGGATGTCTTTTTTTTTATCATAGCCCTTATTACATAAAAGTGACATAGTAATTATTGGTTGCTACGTTAACCGGTATATAGCTGTAAGTACGAAAGACGACGAAAGTGTCCTCCTATATGTAACACCTTATAGCACTTCCCGTTTTGAGTAGACTAATGAGAACTGTGTGTATTATCAGTTAAAGGTATTGTTTTACTGATATTGATTGCAATGTGCTTTATATCTCACACCTGATTGATATGCGAAAGGTTTTACCAAAGTTAGACGGTAAATGTCATAGGTTAAGATACTAGTACCGGAAGTGAGTGATATTGAAAGCAGATTAAGAGACACGTGCATCACATTTTCCATCAACTTTATATCAACAAGTTTTTGTTATCTTGATATTATTAAATTACCGTCAATGCATGTTGATCTACATTTAAAAGTTTAAAAAAAACCCTAAAAGCCTTTTCAAACCTTCGACACACATCTTGACGTCAGATCTGCGTACAAGAAAATATTCCATCTTGGAAAAACGTCAAAATTATATTTCCCCAGGGGTTTCTTGGGTTTATTAATTTGGGGTGTATTTTTTTCAAATGGCTTTTATTGATTTCAAATGTCAATTCCTATATTTAAATTAAGTTACATAACGTATTATTTAGAGAGTAATTTGATATTTTATAACAATATATTATCTTGGTGTGATTATATTGATATTTAGAACGAAACAGAAATGGAGTTAGATTATAGAATTACACAGTCTGTTATCAGATCTGTATACAAGTATATAATATTACTATAACACGGAATGGTGTTTGTGAAAAAAATGATGAAAGTCGGGTATGGTGCACCATACGAGGTCTAATAGCCGTTCGTTTTCTCTTCTCTTCTCTTGTCTTTCTCTGGCGGTAGCCGAATGGTTAACGCGTGCGCGTTGCATCATAAGATCTGTCATTAAGTCAAGTGGTGTGATTTTGATTTTCCGCTTGTGCGTGACAATGAGTAGGGTCGTCTTCTAACCTCGTGGATTTTTCTCCGGGTCCTTCTGTTTACTCCCACTGCTAAAGAACCCTACGCGCAAGCGTATTATTGACATAAAATTGAACGATATGTTAGGTTGCGTCGAAAGGACGTTAAACTCTCTCTCTCTCTCTCTCTCTCTCTCTGTGCGGGGGATAATTTTCGGTTGTGACTGGCATCAGCTGTCCAGCACCGAAACTGGACGAATCTCGCGGGAAACCACTGGGTTATTCTAGACGAACATGTTTATTGGGTTGTTATTTTTTAAATTTAACGTTTGGATTACCGATAACAAGTTCAATGTGTTCACTTTAAATGCGTAATTTTCTTGAAAAGAGACACTTCCTAGGTAACGAGATCGGTGATTATAGAAAATCTTCGAAATTTTTATAATTGAATATTTCTGGTACGGAAGACATAGAAGTATCTGCATCGTTCTCTGTCTTATCTATGTAACAAAATCCATATTGTTTTCTTGTTATCTCTGTACATGTAATGTCAGGGGTGTATTTTTTTCAAATGGCTTTTATTGATTTCAAATGTCAATTCCTATATTTAAATTAAGTTACATAACGTATTATTTAGAGAGTAATTTGATATTTTATAACAATATATTATCTTGGTGTGATTATATTGATATTTAGAACGAAACAGAAATGGAGTTAGATTATAGAATTACACAGTCTGTTATCAGATCTGTATACAAGTATATAATATTACTATAACACGGAATGGTGTTTGTGAAAAAAATGATGAAAGTCGGGTATGGTGCACCATACGAGGTCTAATAGCCGTTCGTTTTCTCTTCTCTTCTCTTGTCTTTCTCTGGCGGTAGCCGAATGGTTAACGCGTGCGCGTTGCATCATAAGATCTGTCATTAAGTCAAGTGGTGTGATTTTGATTTTCCGCTTGTGCGTGACAATGAGTAGGGTCGTCTTCTAACCTCGTGGATTTTTCTCCGGGTCCTTCTGTTTACTCCCACTGCTAAAGAACCCTACGCGCAAGCGTATTATTGACATAAAATTGAACGATATGTTAGGTTGCGTCGAAAGGACGTTAAACTCTCTCTCTCTCTCTCTCTCTCTCTCTCTCTGTGCGGGGGATAATTTTCGGTTGTGACTGGCATCAGCTGTCCAGCACCGAAACTGGACGAATCTCGCGGGAAACCACTGGGTTATTCTAGACGAACATGTTTATTGGGTTGTTATTTTTTAAATTTAACGTTTGGATTACCGATAACAAGTTCAATGTGTTCACTTTAAATGCGTAATTTTCTTGAAAAGAGACACTTCCTAGGTAACGAGATCGGTGATTATAGAAAATCTTCGAAATTTTTATAATTGAATATTTCTGGTACGGAAGACATAGAAGTATCTGCATCGTTCTCTGTCTTATCTATGTAACAAAATCCATATTGTTTTCTTGTTATCTCTGTACATGTAATGTCAGTGAGATAAAATATAAGAATCAAATTAAACTTTGTTTAATACTTATAGGTATAATGTCACAAAGATAACACGTGATGTACAGTCTATATTTCAACCATATGGTGTATGTAAGAATAGAGCAAAGACACGGTGCCAAAATAAAGGCACGTTTTGATTTGAGGGTTTAAGTAACACCCTGGATACCTTTCGCTATATAATCAGGAGGTCCCGGATTCGACCCCGGAATGTTTCTCGGAATTTTCCAGCCTTGTCTTCCCATGTCAGTGGTGCAGGGTGGAGGATCCAACAAGGAAAACGTCTAGTTGTTCGGGTGGCATATAAAACCGAGGGCCAATCTTGCAGGGGCCTACTCGTTGGCGTGCACGTGAAAGAACCCTTGACAGTTGGAATTCGACTGCCCGGGCACAATGTTCCGCACTGCATACTGCATAACATCCCACTTGGTGCAGAACAGCAGGACGTTAAATTCCATTATTTGCCAACGTATAATGAATATACCTTTGAACCACCGTACATAATGTACTGTTAAAGCTGGTTGCTGTTAATATAAATATATAAATGGAGATTATTTCCTGTGAAATAAATTATGAACATTTAAAAGCTTTACGATAGTTTTATATAGATAACACTGATTGACGTCATACTTGATACTGAATACAGTTCCTCTATGTTATGGTAATATTTCTGTTGGTAGACTGCCAGATCTCGGTGCCATATTTCCCTGAGAATTATTTCGGAAGTTGTATAACTACCAGATATTATTTATGTTTTTATAAATATAAAATATGTAAACTATATATTATTACCAAGTAAAAACATATAATAAAACGGAGATCAGCTTTTATACTCTTTACTATAAACACCGAATTACCAAATGTCAGTAGGTGTATTATATCTCTTAGGCTATGAGGTTCGACCATAGTTTCATTTAAACATACATTATGCAAGAGCTAAATCTGCCTATTGCAGGTCTTTCTTTGGCCTGATATGTTATCTAAATTAGTTGATCAACTATAGACAGCCTCGCTAGCCTGCGATCTTTAGTGGATTATGAGCTGATTTACTGCATAACTTTCCTTCACGATTTAACGATTAAATGGATAATCCAGACTATGCTGTTTATCGTACTGACTTTAGTAATGCTGATCGAGGCTAGGCGGAAATTTCAATCGCTTAGTTATCGGTTCATAGTGGATCAGTGGGAATCAAATTTTCAGCAAATTGCCTTTACATTATCTAGTGAGAACTGCCAACTCGTTATCGAATCTCCCATAATGTATCTTTAATACAGGTACATTATGCGTTGGGGGATCACGTGGCTAAGTGGGTAAGACTCTGTGTCGCTAGTCTGGAGGTCGGGTGTTCGATCCCTGCATTGGCCGAGAAAGTTCATCCAGATTTCCCCCTTGTCAGTGATGCAGGACGGGGGGCTTGACAAGGACAGCTGTCTAGTCGTTCGGGTGTGACGAAAAACCGAGGTCCCGTGTACACATTGCCGTGCACGTAACAGATCCCTTGACAGTTGGAATTCGATATAAGAGTAGGCCGTAGTGCCGCTGTCCGGGCAAAATTTCCCTCATAGCACACTGTATGGCATATGCCCGTCTTCATTAGCCCAGTTCGGAGCAGAACAGTAGGACGTTAAAGCCCATTACATTTAATTTCATTTCACATTATGCGTTGTTTGTTTTTGTTTTTTTTTTTGTTTGGTTTTAGGTTTTTGTCAATTCTACAATCAATAAATGTTAACAACAAACTACAACAAATTTTGTTTCACACGTTAACCAACAGCATTGATATACAAAAGTAATGGCAAATCAAGTATATTCTGTCTGCACGACACAACGTTATAATGTTGCTAACTTAAAGGACCTATCCCGATAATATTCTGGGGAATAAAACTGCTTAATTTTGTGTTAAAACTCCTTAATAATCCCGTACCTAAGGGCCGAGCAACTAATTCAATATTTGTGATATGTTTTCAAACAACTTACACCCGTCAGTCTTCGTCTGGAAATGGAGACTGGTGCCCCAAGCTGTATTATGCGGTGTCTAGATAAAACCAGACTTTTATTTTATAAAAACAATGTGTAGGTGAAATTTACCTTTCGTTATCCAGTACGGCACATGGGTCATTCACTGTATAAACCTCTAAAGGAACGGCGATAGATTACCAGGTCATCCAACGAAAAAATTGACCAAAAATCTTAAAAGGGTTACGTGTTCGGATAAGCATTTTTGACGGTCACGTCCAAACAACTCAATATTTTGAGCTGAAATTTTGAGATAAGGGTAAATACACCATTCCTCTGTATTTTGACGCTTAAATTTCATACGAATTCAGACTTTTATTTTTGAGACTCTATTCATATCGGGATAGTCCCTTTAAACCAATTTTATATTTGAATTTCATGAAGCGCTCACAAAATGAATTACAGTATTATCTTATTATATTATAAATATATATTCCAGAATTGTGTCGAGTTTGATCAACACGGATAAATATTTGTACAACGTCAAATAATCATTATGTTAAATATATATTTCAGTTTGTTGGTATTAGACTTTGTTTGTGAACAGTTTTTGTACAGCGTCCGTCCGCCATTAATTAACAAGATAAACTTGGCTGAACTTCCTGAAGACCAGAGAAATAAACAGTTCAAATAAAAGACCGTTAGATCATCCAACTTGATTGGACGCTAAGATCAAATATTCTGACGAAACTGACCCGACGGACAAAAGATGGCGACCCTTGACCTATGTTGGTAGCAGGGGACCATTACATCATTGTGTGATTATGGGACGTCTGTGGTCAGTAATGGCGCCACGGTGTAAAAGTGGACGTCTGTTAAAGCACGTGAAGTTATAACAGTATTAGTCGAATGAACACGAGGCGATTGAACAAAGACCCTGATATTTTGACGTTCATTGGAAAACTAAAAGGTAGGAAAAATACGGTTTTTAGTATTTAATATCTAGATCGGTTCGAAACTAAGGCTTGAGGGGTTCAGTCAAAACTCAAACCCAAGACCAACCGTTATCATCCTATTCTCTCAGGAACGCTACCTCACCCTTTCACTCTCTGTGATGCTTCTGATTATTGCCATAGTGCAGAAAATGTGGACACGGACCAATATCCATTAATTCCAACTGTTATTGCCAAGGGTTCTTTTACGTGCCCGTCATCGAGTTTAAATGGTGTACCCCGGTTTTTCGTCTCATCCGAACGACTAGATGCATGTTCCTTGCCAGACCCCTTGTCCTACGCCACCGGCAATGGTAATTGCCATAGTGCTCTTTATGTTACTCCCCATTTCAAATGTGGAAATGTAACACATCTTAAAGGGTTGTTAGATGGTCTATAGTTATACCGTTGGATAATTATTTCATCTAATAGATTAACGGAGTCTGGGTTATTTTGAACATGAAATTAATCACATTTATTTTCTTGTTGAAAGTTCTTACGGCTTTTTAATGTCTATATTTTAGATTTTGGGACCAAATCAAAAGAGAGGACCAAGGTAGCAGCTATTGTCCAGACACACGCTGGCTTGTAATGGTTTATGAACTTGTGAAATCACCACGTTAAGTCACCATCAACATTTTAACGCGCACTTCCTGATCTTATTGACATGGTGTACCATAGTTACTTAATCTTTGATGGTCAGGCTATTATCTCACTTATTTAATAAACTTTGACCCTGTTTTAAACTGAGGTCTACATGTCGATGTCCGACGATTAGCATCAAAGGAGCTGGCGATTGATAAGCGTTGAACTATTCGCAACTATTTGGAATTTTGTTGATTGAATAAAGTCAAGGATTTTAACGATGACGTGAAGATTTTCTTCTGTGGTTGTGCCAAATGATCTTGCCCTTGATTCCATACTGTGTTCTTACGCTTGTGTTCCTTGTGTAGATATACACAGAATCTGTTCTGAATATTCCGACGTTTGTGTTGCTAAACATCCAAATTGTGTACACGATGCCGACCTTTTTAGATGAAGAGTACCTTCTCTTTGAAGCTGCGAAATTTGGCAAAGAGGATAAAATCCGAACATTAATCTCTAACGGGTGTCGGTCAAACACGTGCGATGGTCAGGGTAGAACGGCGTTGCATTGGGCAGCAGAATACGGATACCTGTCCACCGTCTGTCTTTTGGTCGATTCCGGATGGGAAATCAACAAACAGGATCATAAAGGTCAAACGCCATTATTGATCGCGTGCAATTGTAGACGGGAAGACGTAGCCATTTGTTTGCTGAAGTTAGGAATCGATGTGAACACCTGTGACGTCAACGGTAACACTGCCTTACATAGAGCCGTTCATTTAAATCTAGAATCTCTTACGTTGCTTCTCATTGACGCCGGATGTGACATCAACGTTCATAATGATTCGAACTGGACGTCATTACACGAGGCAGCAAGAGTAGGAAATGAAAACATCATTCGAACGTTGTTACAACGCGGTGCTCAAGTCAACACTGTAACGAAAAACAATATGTCCCCATTTTTATGTGCAATATTTTATTACAAAATAGCACCGAGAAACACATATCAATGTCTAGATACCATACTTAAAATGTTTATAGATTCTGGGTGCCAACTTAGCCAAGGTGACAAACAAACCACGCCATTTTCAGCTTGTATCAACATGGACAACAGTTGTATCGCAGCTTTGTTATTATTTCACGGAAGTGTGGTAGAACGGAAAGGAAAGTTTAGTAAAAGTATTTTAGTTGAGGCGTTTACTCGTTGTGAACCGTTTGTCACCAAACTTTTAGTAATGAGCGGGTACCAGGTGTGGCCAGAAGAGGTCGACCAATGTTCGCGACGAATTCCCGCCTTTTCCAGGTCGTTCCTACGTCTAGCGGCACCGGATATAGATACTGGAAGAGGGCGAAATGAGTTAATTCCGTGGTTACGCCACCGATCCCAAAATCCGTTCAGTCTATTGGAACTGTCTCGGCATGCAGTTCGAGTAGGCTTGAATATTGGAACCGGTGATACCTCAATAATAAACAGTATTAACTTTTTACCTATTCCCACTTTTCTCAAGAATTTCGTGGCCTTAGATGACTTTGCAAGCAGTTTAACCATATAAGATATAAGTCCCAGTGGAATTTGGTATGGTATTTGCAAGCCTGGACATAAGGCACCAGGTCCTGTCATAGACATTTTCAGGCACAAGTTATCACACAAGGTATATTATTATAACATAATTTTATTATAATATGTTGTATGGTAATTTGTGTCTGACGATGTCTATGACGGGTGCCTTTTTTCCGGTTTTGGGTGTTTGATTAAAATCTAAAAAAAAAAAAGAAATTCTGACGATAAATCAGATTGGCCAAATATGTGGAACACATCGTTCGTTTTGGGTTGACCAAAATATAGCACACACATGTACCCACAAGACACCAGATTCGTATTGGTATTTATGTAAACCACAATTATATAACTAAATCATATAATGAAGGCTACGAAAAACAAGCCTAAATATGAGAGTTATCTTATCCTGGACGACGATCCAGTAAACTAAAAATGGCATCGTATAGTGAGTGGTACATACGTGATACCCACATGAATCTGTAGCAAGTTGTCGTTTACTGTATTGTCCTAGTCAGTATAAAGGCCCATCTGTAGTACGCTAGAGTAGGCACAGGCCTACACACACCAAGAATTATTTGTTGACGACAGTCTGTTTGAGCAAACCACAAATCGTACAACATGGCCACCGATTGTCTCTGTCACCTATTTCTCGACGCAGGTTTCTTGTCACTGAAGAAACGACGATAGTATGTCGATGTTTATGGAAGTTTTGGTTTGGACAAAACTAAACGTAGTGTCCGTAATCAAAGGCTTACCCAAACAATCCTAGTTACAAAAGCGTGCATTATTTGATAGTAATAGATTGTATGCTAGGAGCGCACAACCGACGACCATTGATAATTCGTCAGTGATGAAACATCGTCTAAAATTCTTAGTGTGTGTAGACCTTTAATGTAGTTTTTATCAAGTGTGTGTAATAGTCGTTAATAAGTTAAATTAGATGTTTCCGAAACTAATGCCACTTCCCAGTGCAATCCATTAGTCTATACGATGAGCAATGTTTTGATGTAATTTATAATATTATGATATTACTGTGTAATTATCAGTAAACGTGATTTAATGTGAATGTAAGCGAATGTGTATATCTGTATGTGTATATATATAGCATCTGTATACAGGCCCGTAGGGCCAGTGAAGGTTTTAGTGGGGGGGGGGGGGCGCACAGTCTACAGTAGGATTTTTAGAGCTATGGTCGGCAACTTTTTGTCAGGGTGGCAAAACATTTTTTCAGCCTCTCTCCCCCACCCCCCCCGGCTACGGGCCTGTCTGTATATTTTACTGATTAAAGCGTGTACGGTATTAACAGTGGTGGTACAAGAGGAAAGTGGGGGGGGGGGGGCGGAGAACGCGTGCCCTCCCTATCCGTAGGACAAAAAAATTGCTGGTTTGCAAAGGCGTAAACAAAAATGTCTTTTCATTCGAAGCTAGCCATCCAAACAATTTAAGCCAGATTCCCCATTTTCTTTTTTATCGCCCCCAACACCATCAATTAATCGATGCTAAGGTGTGATTGTGATTTACACCCCCCACCCCACCCCCACCCCACCCCACAATATACTTACAAGTCTTGGCGCTGCCACAGTATTAATTTTACTACTTGATGTGTAGGCTATGGTGCTAATTATTTTGATTGTTTTATCTTCTTTTTTTGACGGTTTTTGTCATGTATGAATGTGTAGCTTTTGAATTCCTTGGTGTGAAATAAACATCAATTATATATTATAGTAGTTTTTCTTTTACCCCAATATGGACGTATACATGCTGCTGAAATTGTTCAATGGAACCTGGTAAACACTTTTCGATTGCAAGTCTTTGAGATGCCTTCCTGAGTTCTGGCTTATGAAGATGGTGCATGTTAATGTGTACGAACGACTAGACACTGTCCTTGCCAGGCCCCGCTGGCCGAGGACCCGAGACCGCATGGTTAGTCAGTAAGCGTCTTACTCACCGAATCACCACCGAAATTATGACTGGTCAATAGTCCGATTAACAACCAATAGCTAACTGCGGAACAATATCATTACGCTTTAAACAGAGCTCCAAATTTATTATGCCCAATTAACAAGTACCAAGCACAATATTGCAGACAAATTAATTGTGTGACAAATGAGGCTATCAACACGGATACAATGTACACAATACTGTATGGAGACGAACAATTCTTTCGCCGTTTTTAATACCTTAAATCACTGTCCAAAGTTTTAGGGAAGACCCCAGATTAAACGAAGGGGTGTCATGTTGCTGTACTTGGGATAGATTTGATTGAACGGGAAGAATAGACACACTATCTCAAAAACTCAAGTATCAGAAGTCAATACAGCAATGGCCAGAGAGGGATTTCTCGGGCCATTGCTTCGGGAATATGACAGGGTGGGGGCTATTTGAATAACGCCTTCATATATAGCGCGTGGTAGAATTTACTCTCGCCTAGGGCTAATATCCCTTAACACATGACGTCCGACCTACGCAGCACCAAAAAATCGCGGAAACGACAGAATACATGTTTCAAAAATGACCTAACATTTTATTCTTTAGAAAAAGTTTCTAAAATTCCATTTCATTTCTGAACAATCAGTTGACGTCACGTGTTTGTTTGCTACACGTAAAAGCATTCTGACGTCAAAAATTAAGAACCCCATCGTGCCGTAACGGCATGTAATATGGCAGCGATATGTCGCATGGAGATGAAACGCCGGAAACGCAGGGCGTTAGACTACCTGCTATCCAGATTGCAACAATTCCGGAAGTGAAGACACCGGATGTCAAACCGACGCCATCTGGAGGTCGACTTGAAGGTGCTTCTTCATCTTTTATTTATCGTGGCAACAAGCGATACCAAATTCTAGAATCACAGGGTTTCGTTGTGGGTAAAACACTTGGACAAGGATCTTACGCTACAGTAAAGGCAGCTTACGATGTAAACCGAAAACATAAAGTAGCCGTCAAAGTTATTTCTAAAAAAAAGGCACCCGAAGATTATTTAACAAAATTCTTACCGCGAGAAATAGAAATTGTGAGAATTCTCCGTCATCCGGCTTTGGTGACATTCTACCAAGTTATTGAAACAACCAGTAGATTTTTCTTGGTAATGGAAATTGCCGACAATGGAGATCTTTTAGAAGCTATCCGAACTCAGAAGCAGATTCCCGAAAATCAAGCGGGATTGTGGTTCAAGAGTTTACATGACGGAATTCTTTATATGCATGGGCGCGGAATCGTACATCGAGATTTAAAATGTGAGAATCTTTTAATAGACACCACCAACACTCTCAGAATTACAGATTTTGGTTTCTCTAGAAGAAATTTACGCGGGAAATTGGGCGAGATTATATATAGCGAAACTTACTGTGGTAGCTACGCCTACGCCCCACCAGAAATATTAAAAGGTATTCCATATAATCCATTTCTAGCTGAGGTTTGGAGCATGGGAGTTGTTTTATTTACGATGGTAAGTAACGAATTATTCGTTTGTAAATCTATTTTGGCAGCAGAGCAGGACTGGTGACTTTGCTGATAGTCAGCATGTTCCTGAAACAACGACTGCGAGTTTCACAAGCCATTGCTTGTTTACTTCACAATTCCCGAACTTATAGCTATGTTATCTACAGACACGTGAGCAGTAGCGTCCAATCAGAAGTTGTGACATCGCGATCTCCACGGAAACCTTGACATTGAATGAACCTTGAACTTTGCAACTCGATTATCACAAGTAGACATTTTAGCTTGAAACACCGAGACTTGGTATTCGCGACGATCGAGGAATCTGATAGGCTCACAAGTTGGGTTTGTACCCAATAGAAATTAGTGCTGAAATATATGTAGGGTATTACGTGAAGGCCATGCCAAGATGTACGTAGTAACAGCGAGATCAAGCCTTCTATTGAAGATGGGTAGTCAGGGGATTGGATACCATTTTGTCGTCCATAACAAGCTCATTAAACATACATTATGCAAGTGCTAAATCTGCCAATTGCAATTCTTTCTTTAGGCCTGAAATGTTATCTAAATTATTAATTAGACATTAATTAACTTATCCAGACCGTAATCAACTCTCGACGTCATCGCTAGCTTGCTATATTTACTGGATTATAGTCCGATCTGCTGCTCAACGCTTAATCATGATTAAATTTTAAAAAATGGGTAATTGAGACTATGTTTTTTATCGTATCGACTTCAGTTATGATGACCGAGGCTAGGCCCAAAATTCAATCGCTAAATTCTCCCTTTACATTATCTAGTTTTTAACTATTATAGTGAGAACCGCCAGCTCTTTATCTAATCTCCCATAATGTATCTTTAATTATAATATTATTGATGGGTTCCGTATACGGGATATGGTGAGCTAAATCTGATTGGTTTGAGGACTTCGTCTATAGTTAATATTTTTCCTCTCAGTGTTTAGGTTATGACAATCAATCACAGAATTTTTCTGTTGCTTTCAGTATCGACATCAACATAATTTTTATTCGAAAAAATTCCTATAAAAACTATTATCTAATATTTATAAAATCCCTTTATCGCGCATAATTATGTATACTTCCAGGTTTATGGTCGTCTGCCATTCGATGATTCAGATCACAAAAGATTACTGAAGCAAACGCAAGCGCGTGTTGTCTTTCCCGCCAAGTCGGATGTTTCTGAAGAATGTCGAATTCTCATTCTGAAAATGTTAATAAAAGGCCAAGACAGGGTTCCTGTCCATAACATAGAGCATGATAATTGGTTTAAAAAGGTATGCTTACAAACGGCGGACAAAATAGTGGGGGAGATAACCGTGAAAGTACCTACTGCAGAAAAAATTGATATAAATAATCAGAGTTCCGGAAAAGCTGGAGACCAAGGAATGTTTCTGGGTGTGGATGAACCTGGACAAATAGCTAGAACTTCGACAGCGAAAACTGTCATTCCCCAAAATGATGATTTTTAAACAGAAAATTTGGCATGGAAAGATAACTCAAATTGAATACGTAGATCTGATAAAGAGGAACTTCCATATTTTACCACAAAACAACTGAAGCTTTAATTAAAATTTAAATATTTACCATAATATAAACAGGTTTTTATGTTTGTACAAAATATCAAAATAGAAATATTGCCTATTGAAATCATATGGTATGTAAAATACACATTTATAAAACTGGTGCATATATCAGTTAATCTTTATAAGTATGGTTATAAATATTTGTAGTTGTTAATCAATTCAGAATTTTTCATTGACAGAGTATCCATGCTCTTCTTTCGTTCTTTAAAATAGAGTCTATTGTGGCGGATTGTTAAAACTTTACCCAATGCCAGAGATCAAACACGTACTAAAGAAAATCACGGCGGCGAGAATATTCATTCACTTTTATTCACTCACTCCGTTCGTTTGACTCCTCCCTCTCTGGCCGGATAAGCTACAATCTGATTAAAATACAGATCTATATTTCGTTTTGTTTTTTTTATACTTTCGATGGCCTACCCTACATGAAGATCTGACAAGTTGTAATGGGAGGCATTTGACACTATGACGTCAAACATTGATTAATCAATAAGCGTTGACGTTTCTAGTGGTTTACCCACAGTTCCGTGCATGGCAGGCCAAGAAGTCGCTGTAACAGACCGTTTCGGTGGCTAATCCCTCACTTAACCAAAACGCCGGTAATATAACAACTCTCACAGATCCTATAGTGTAGTAAAGACAAGAAAAACGAAATTTTGAACTATAAAACACGAAACGAAATAGGATCTGTGATTTTAATCAGATTGGATAACCTAGGGATTTGTCAACAGGCGGTAACTGGTCAGCCCTGTTTAGCTCGACGATCAGTGCCTAAATTACTGCCAGGCTGCATTTCCGGCAGTCTTTTTCTCAAAACTTTGTCACGAGAATATTTATTCACTTTAGTCACTCTCTCCTTTCGTTTGACACTTTTTGTTTTTTGTTTTTGAGGGAGCCCCCCCCCCCCTCCAAACTTCTCATTGCGGCTCACGCCTTCGGCACTCGCGAGGGGACGGACCTTGGGTTTTGCCCCTCCATCAACCAGCGGCTAGCGTGGCCAATCCTTCAGGGGATTCTGTCTATTTTACACCGATCAACATTTACCGAGATAATTATACAATCAGACGAAATCAAGTAAAGGACATCTGCAGGCAGACCACTATTAAATTCCACCATCGAGGTACGAATGAAGTTCGCCCTTATCTGTGATGGAAAGCGCCTTCAGCCCAATATAAAATTGGGAAAAAATTGGAGCCGTGCAAAGCGAACAGAATTAACAGTTAATGGTGGTCTGTATCCACCGGTCTTTTAACTTTAAAAGTTATCCCCCTTTAATCATATTTTACTATGGGCTGATGACGTAGAATATGAATAACCTTGGCTAACATTGACAAGGGAGGCAACACACCTACCGCCTCTTGTTATAGCAGGATTCGGACTAGTAAAACTTTGACGTCAATGTTAAATTCATGACATATCTTAATCTTTATAACCACAAAGAACCCAAGATGTCTCAGTCATCTCATAAAAATATTGAAGGGGTTGACAATTTTGATATTTTGCTAGGCTTCATCAAAGAAATCTTATTAGCAAACCTGGACAGAAGGCAACTGTCACAGACTTTATCAAGTACAACTGATCACACAATGCTTTTATTACAATATTTATTTTATGTGATGATGTGTGTCTGACAGTCTGTGACAGGTGCCTTAAGTCCATATTTGTATATATATATATGTGTAATAATAATAATTTGTACTTGAGAAACTCTATGACAAGTGGGAACCACGGTGGCTAAGTGAGTAAGATTCTGGCTTGCTAGCCAGGGGGTCGCGGATTCAATCCCAGTGTTGGCCGAAAAAGTTCATCAGGTTTTTCCAGTGTTGTTTTCCCTTGTGAGTGGTGTAGGATGGAGGGCCTGTGTACACATTGGCATACACATAAAAGATCACTTAGCACTTGGAATTCGATATAAGAGTAGGCCCGGGCAAAATTTCTCCCATAGCACACCGTATGGCATATGCCCATCTTCATTAGCCAAGTCAGAGCAGAACATTTCTATGACGTGCCTCATGTCCAGGTTTGCTATAAGAAATCCCTAATTCATGTCTATTTTCTGGTTCAATTTTATTTCAATAATTTGTTTGTACGTAGAAGTATTTAGCAGTAGGGGGGAAACTCACAAAGCTGGAGAGGTGACCCAAGCTGGGAATCGAACCCAAACCACTTGGCTCGATGACAGACCTTATGATCTGAAGCACATGTTTTAGACCATTCAGGTCTCCAACCCCCTAGAACATGCTACAACAGAAATACAAATTATTTACAGTAGACCATTTTATTTCTAATCTCCAGTATATATATTACATGTTATAATAATGTACAGAATTTACAAGTTATCATTATAAATACCATATCCTTAACAACCTGTGGGCAAACAATAGCACCGAAACAAATCTTACAGAAATTTAAGACAATATAAACAGAAATTAACCATAGAAATAGTTGCTAATTTGAATAAATCAGAACAAATTTTAAAGGAGCTAAACCTCTTGATAGTGTTTGAAATTCAAAACATGAATTAGAATTCAATATTGGTCCATTTCAATCAATATTGATGTTGTTATCTTTCCCTGAAAATATGGGATCCTAAGGTTCCAAAGTATAAAGCCATACTCCCTTTAACTAAGATTTTGATGATTAATAATAATTTGATGAATTAAGAGCAAATGACAAACTCTACAATCTAAGAATATAAAAGGTAACTATAAACGCTATTAGTCATTTACAATTTTTACCAACATTTAGAGACTTGTTTAATATATCAACTGTCTAATGTTGAGAAATTATCAATGTATTATATCTTTGTAAATACTGAACCAAACTGAAACCATATTTCACAATATTGTAAATTGCAAGGGATTAACAATTATTTTAATGATCAGTGGATTAAAGGAAGCTACTAAATATATGATTATGATATTCTACAGTAGGTAACATAAGCTTTACAGAGATGCTGTATTTACATATACTTTAGAGCGAGAGAGAAATGGAGTTTAACGTCCACTTGGTACAAACTAGGTCATTTCGAGACTAACATAAGGTTTAATTTTATTTCAATAATTCGCTTGAGGGTAAGGGTCTTTAGCAGTGGGAGAAAACCAGAGGACCCACAGAAAACCCACGAGGTTGGACAGACGACCCTACTCCTTATTACGTACAAACAGAGAATCAACCACGCCACTTGACTCAATGACAGACCTTACGATCCAACGCACACACATTAAATATTTGGCCACCCCACCCCCCTTCATTTACATATACTTCAGCTATTTACATACTACATGAGTAAATATGGCTATGCATACCTCTATTTTGTTATTTATTGCACAAAATAATTACACTGATGATCAGGAATACCGGTACACCATACAAACAAACAAATAAAATTATAGATCTACACGAAGAAAATTTCACATAAACTTCAACTTTTTAAAATATGTGTATTTAAATTAAGATTCTAGCAATCAAGTATATTTATGGTGGAGAAAATTTAAATGAAGCTTAAACACAAATATAATATAAACTACATATAAATACAATAACACACTAAAATAAAAATAACATATTAATACACAGAAAGCTGAACAACTTAGGTGATTGAATAGTATCTATTCTAGCCACAGAGAGAGAGATGGGGTTTTATGTCCACTCGACACAAACTAGGTCATTTCGAGACTAAGAGAAAGAAAGAGAGAGTTTAACATCCACTCAACACAAACCAGGTCATTTCAGGACTAATAATCTGATTTAATACGTCACTTGCATGTGGGGTTCTTAAGCAATGGTAGCTAACCAGAGAAAATCCATGAGATTGGACAGGCAACCCTACTTAGGCCTTATGATCTTAAGAAATGAAATGAAATGAAATGAAATGGGGTTTAACGTCCTACTGTTCTGCTCGTAACCTGGGCTTATGAAGACAGGCATACGCCATACAGTGTGCTATGAGGGAAATTTTGCCCGGGCATCGACACTATGGCCTACTCTTATATCGAACTCCAACTGCCAGGGGATCTTTTACGTGCAGGCCAATGTGTACATGGGACCTTGGTTTTTTGTACCATCCGAACGACCAGACAGCTGTCCTTGTCAGGCCCTCCGTCCTGCATCACTGACAAGGGGAAACCACGCCGGAAAATCGGGATGAACTTTCTCGGCCAATGCAGGGATCGAACACCCGATCCCCTTATGATCTTAAGCGGAGCATTAAACCATACATGGTTACTAGAATAGTACACTGTAGATAGAATAGTACATGTTGCTAGAATAGTACCGTAGCTAGAATAGTGCGTGTTGCTAGAATAGTACATGTTGCTAGAATAGTACTGTAGCTAGAATAGTACATGTTGCTAGAACAGTACATGTTAATAGAATAGTACAGTAGCTAGAATAGTACATGTTGCTAGAACAGTACATGTTAATAGAAAAGTACAGTAGCTAGAATAGTACATGTTGCTAGAATAGTACATGTTGCTAGAATAGTACATGTAGCTACATGTAGAATAGTACATGTAGCTAGAATATAGTAAAGAGAGACAATCTAGAGAGACAAAGCATACACATACATGTATAGTATATATAATAAGGATTTCTATAACATATGATAACAAAACAAGAGAATGGTAATGATAACAAAACTAACAAAATTAAATGAAAGATTTGTAAATGGTTAAATAAGTAATTATATGTGTAGTTTAAGGATAGGGATTATGTAGTTATATGGGTAGATTAAGTGTAAGGGGTATAAAAGACCAATGCATAACTGAATATTAATCAATAAAAAAATACTTAACTATAGTGACTGAAAAATAACAAAACTTTCACATTATGATCTTTATAATTAATGTTTTGAAACTTTGTTATCCTTAAGTTTAATTCATTTATAAGAAAAATATGATGTTCCCCTTTAATAAGGATAAAATTCTTCATAAAAAACATAAGGTCTTAAAATATAAACAAAACAAGAACTTTGTCTTTTAATAAATTAAGCATAAACTGATTCGACAATTCTATCAAGAAATAGATTAAGAAATCTAATTTATTAACAAAGTTCTTGTCTTGTTGGCTGTAAAGGCCAGGGACTATCCATAAACTAACTGATTATAACTCAATTATAAAAAAAACACAACAATCAAATAAAGGTTTAGAAATCTAAATAAATTACAAATAAAATTATTGGGCAAGATTAATATTAATTGTTCATAGCTCATCTTGTATTTATTGTTTGATACATAATAATCAAGTGTTTAAAATTCACATTGGTCCATTAGCAAAAAAAACCTAACATGTTTGCATGTCATGCCAGCTGATCATTCTTTGAGGAAAAATATATCATAATGTTTTTTGTTTTAATAAAATTCCCTATTTCTTGTTTTCCAAACATTTTCTTCCCACATATTGCATCTAGATCAAATCTAGGGTGAAATGAAATGGGGTTCCATGTCCTACTTTTCTGAACCTGCCATTCTAGTATGCTGACAGTCATACATCATGCAGTGTGCCTCAAATGAGTACCCAGAACCTTGTTTTTTTTTGTCCCATCAGAATGACTAGACACTGTCTTTGCCAGGCTCGCTCTCCATCCTGCACCACTGACAAGGGGAATGTGTCAATTCATGACCAAAGTAATTTAGGGGTATAAGATATTGACAGTTTAATCTCAGGCCCATATTTTCTGAATATATATTAGATTGGTGTTAAAGTAGGTCCGATAAACAGATGTTACACTCACATGTATGAAAATCAATAGAGTCTTCTACCTGTAGTTGATATATTGTTGATGTAATTTGATATTAATATTATCATATCACATGTATATATATTGTATGGTGTCAACGAAAGATGTAGTCGATTAAATTATCAAATATAATGGATGATAATCGGATTAATAAATTAAGCCTTTATTTCTAACTTTGAAAACGGGTCAATCGTGCAGCTAAACACTTGAAATATTTAATACAAATCTTTATAAAGTGAACAGCTGTTGTGTGGGTTTATTTCTAAAAGCACAGATTTCAGCTGACAAATGTGTTTAGTTTGCACAGTTGATAAAAACTCTTTCTCACAATTTACAGTTGATAAACAGTTTTTCTCACCAATTTACATAAAGTACGAATTGAGCTGAATAAAGAGAATTTCTTCAATAACCGAGAATTGATTCTGGGCAATGTAACAAAGGACATGAATAATATAATCTGCATTAACTCTACATGTATAGCACATGGAACCGGAACGACTGAAAGCTAGTGCTCCCTGTAGAGCCTCAAACCACTCAAGTGACGTAAATGACTGAATTATTTCAGGACAGTATACTAGTTCTATGACTCTGAGGAGGTCCAGGGAGTACTAATTTAGGGCAGTTTCGAAATTGTACAACAATACCAAAACTCAATGTAAAAAAACTTCACCTTTCTCTTTTTTTTTCTCATGCAAATGGAGTAGTCCATATTCTTATTTTCCAATTTCCATGTACTAACAGGTTAATGCATCATTTACACATAATAAAATACAGGACCATAAAAATAAATTGAACTAATTTATATGATATAATTTAGTGGATTTACTCTAATCACTGGATACTAACTACAATATATACATGTAGTCGATTATTTTATACATATTTACAACACAGTTAAAACATCATTATCAATTCTGAATAGTCTTAACATTTATAATATTAAAAAATGTAATGGCTACTCAGAACGATTACATACAATAATAATTCAATGATTTCACTTTTTAGACGAACTAATCTTAAAGAGGAAGGCTAATAAATCTACAATAATACTATTAGGTTCTAAGTCAGATTTATATCGGCAAATTAACCATAATTATAAAAGAATAGAAAGATACAGGTGTTTAATGTCATGTCAATATACATGGACAATCAGCATGACGAGAATTTATATTTATAACCAAGTTCAGCATCAATTTATTTCAATCTATGAATTCTAGCTTTTTAATAATTATATGTGTAAGTTTTCACCCTCGGTCCTTAAAATAATTCTAAGCTTTAAAAATGTTACAGAGACCACAAAACACATCATTCACATACATGTACATGTATAATAAAGCTTATTCCATTTGTCAAAATTATCTATATGATCATGTACCGGTATTATTATATAATTATTTGTCTCATGTAAGTCTATATTATTATATGGTAATTTGACTCATGTCAGTCTATATTATAATATGGTAATTTGACTTATTTCAGCCTATATTATTATATGATTATTTGCGGATTATTTGCAAGGGGAAAAAGTTATAGATACTGTATCGATCATTACACCATATAATTAAAGTAAATCATTGATATAACATTAGATACATAGACTACTGTATGAAATAAATATGACTGTTAGCCATTCTAAACTTTACCATTAATTCCATGCATGCAGAAATTACGGCTCCATACAGCACCTCAATCTGCCCAATCCATGTGGAAAACTGTGTACTAGATGTACCTGTACATTAAGGACCATACACTAATTCTTTAACATGGAAAGTTTGAGACAGTCTACAAAGCAGCACTTTTGGGCAGTTTCAAAAATGAACCACAAGACTCAATAAATATGAAGTCATCACTTTTCTGTTAATTTTTTTAAAGAAGCTGACAGTGGTCAATATTAAAAGGGTTTATCAAACTATGAAAAAAACTTAGAAACATTTTAAAACACATTATATTGTAGAACTGTTCATCTGGTGGAAGACGATATAAACTAAATAGTGTATGTTTATAATATAAACTAATGATAAATAAAAATACTTACTACTATCATACAATACCATGTATATCTGATTTACATGCACTTAAAGTCTACCATAAAATTGTTGTCAAGCGCTATACGTAAATATAACAGTATTCCAAAACATTTCACTTTATCTACATAATAAAATAGAGGATAGATTCCATTCTTCTGGTGTCGAAAAATTAAATGTGAATTCCACTTAAATAAAATCTCCATCATCAGCAGCTGGCGGATCGAACACGAGGATTAAATAATGGTTTTTAGTTTCGCAAATCATGATAGTAAGAAAATATAATCCCCCATATATATTTTACAAAGGCTTGTTATTATTCCACTACATGTATATATGTCACTTCCTGGATGACACGTCACAAAGTTATAATAATGTGGGGTCAAGGGTCAAAGCATATGAAAGGCAACAGTAAATAAAGTCCTTATATGTCTGGATGTGAGGGACTAGTTCTGGTTGACAGCGCCTGGTTGTTCTGGTATTAATGATGAGAAGAAAGTGGTAAAGAAAACCCAAGCTGTAGCTAGAACACCTGGTTGTGGAGGGGGAGGGGCTGACACTTCATCTTCTGATCTTGTTTCGGAGGATTCCTCTCCTTCATTAGATCCATCTGTATTGTCCTGTAAATAGAAAAAATAAAAATAAAAATTGAGAAATTTCTTTTAATGAAATCTGCACTTGTCATTTGAACTGTCAATCAATAAGAGATCATACTTTTACAATTGTCGTTCTACTCCAGTAGCCATTTTTAATTAAGATTATACTAAATAATTTAAGAAACCATCGTTTTTATTGACTAAGAGCTAAAAGTTGTGATATGGTTTTAGTGCTCAATCTATAAACAATCAAAAAACGTTTTAATTTAGGTTTTTGTCAATAACATCCCAGACAATGACAAAATCATAAATTTTGACAGAAGGTAAATACAATAGACAATGGTGGAAATCATGTTACTACTATAAAAACAAGTACCACCCTACTACTATAGACCCTAGAACTGAGAATGACGTCATCTCGGTCATCTTAGAATTGTGACATCATATCAAAATGTCTGTCAGTGGGTTCGCAATTGTCCAAGGAACAAACATGCCCAGATTCAAGTCAATTATACATGAATTGGCATCGCCCTCCCAAGAACAACACGAAGAGTAGTGAATGGAATTACCTGTGTATTATCTTGTGTTTCAGTAGGTGCTACAGGATTAGGATTAACTGGTGGGGTTCTATCAGCATTACGTCTTTCAGCTCTTTTTATCATTAACCAACCTTTCTGTAGCCTGTATTATAACAATATTTACTAAATACATGTACATACAGGGATTATGACATTGCTTTCCTATAAAATTTACTGGCATAAAATCATCAAATTTATGGTGAAATTCAGAGACATTTCTTGCACACCTGCGATTTTCATTAAAATTTTCATTAACATTAAAAAATGTGGTGAGTTTTTGTCTTAAAGGTTTCAGTCTTGACAATATCGAAAGTGATTTCTTGCACACCTGCGATTTTCATTAAAATTTTCATTAACATTAAAAAATGTGGTGAGTTTTTGTCTTAAAGGTTTCAGTCTTGACAATATCGAAAGTGATTTCAAAATATCTCAAATGACGATCAATGGCTTTAAATTATCTCCACTTATAATATGACATTACATACAAAATTACAAATTATCTTTTATCACTTCTTGCTTTTTCAGAGTAGTTCATATTTTACAGTGAATAAAATTTGAATAAGTATTCTAACCTCTGATGAAGAACTGACAAGAAGACTTGGAAACAAAAATATTAGTAATAGACTATAACACATACTTATGGAAGAACAATTACTGATTTATTTAGGCGACGTTTTGAAGAGTGTTCTCTCAATGTTTTTAGGCAAATAAATTAGTAATTGTTCTTCCATCAGTATGTGTTATAGTTTATTGCTCTACCCAGTTACTAAATGCCACTAAAAGATAAATACTTTTGAATACCAAATCTCTGTTGAACAAAAGACAGGCACCAGAGAGATTGTGTCTGACTCAAGTGTGAATTTATGCCTGACAATGTCTGTGACTGGTGCCTTATTTCCAGACAAGCTGACAAGTCAAACTGTATTGAATGTATTAAATAATTTAATAAACTTACAAGTAGATAAGAAAGAAGACCAAGAACACAGCTGCTGAACGGGTAAACGTGGAGTAGAAATACACGATACTTAATAAGACGAGAAATCGGAAAAAAATATATATACAATCCAACCAATCACGTTGCTCATTCTCTTCATCATCATCTTCTACTATACCACCTTGTGCATTCATGCGAATGTTCTGATTGGCTGGTCTATTGGCCTGGTTGTTAGCAGGGTTTATATTGGCTGCTGGATCATTATTGACAGGTGTAGCCGGGGAAGGAGGCGGAGTTATTGTTGTATTATTATAACTGAAGCAAAAATATATATGATTTTTATGTAACAGATAGAAATGTCAACCAAAATAACATCCTTACATCAGTTAATCTACTTGTAGTTAATTTTACAATATAATTCTCTAACAGACAAAACAGACAAAATATCAGAATGTAAATAGGAAATGGAATGGGGTTTAACATGCTACTGTTCTGCTTCAACCTGGCTAATGAAGACGGGCATACACCATACAGTGTGCTATGAGGGAAATTTTACCCGGGCAGCGGCACTATGGCCTACTCTTATATCGAATTCCAACTGCAAAGGGATCTTTTACGTGCATGCCAATGTATACACGGGAGGTTGGTTTTTCGTCCCATCTATACGACTAGACAGCTGTCTTTGTCAGGCCCTCCATCCTGAACCACTGACAAGGGAGAATGTAAATAGGAATATGCCATACATGTACATGTACCGGTATGTCTTTTATAATTCTATATCAAAATAGAAGAAAAATTGAATTGAATTAAAAAAGGATTTATCATTCTAGTGTTCTGCTCCAACCAGACTAATGAAGACAAGCATAAGGTATGCATTGTGCTAGGAGGGTCATTTTGCCTAGACAGTGATGTTTCTGCTGACTCTTCCTCAAAATCAGAAAGTCAAGGCGTCTTTTTTTTTGGATGACTGAGAAGAACCAAGATTGTACACCAATTAAGTTTTGATGTTCCACTTACAATTGCATATATTGTGTCATATATTGGGCATACATCTGCTGTGCCATTAAATTATACTGTTCCTGGTTGTAACCTTGAGGTGCTCCAGGCATCTGACCATACATCTGTGGTGGCATCTGACCATACATCTGGGGTGGCATCTGACCATACATCTGTGGTGGCATCTGACCATACATTTGAGGTGGCATCTGGCCATACATTTGAGCATACATTTGTTGCATTCCAGGGTACATCTGAGACATGTTTGGGTATATGTTTGGCTGTGTGGGATTATTTTGCTGGAAAGACCTGTTTAAATATAATAAATTGATTCATATAGATTTTCTTATGAAATTAAATGGGGTTTAACGTCCTACCATTTTGCTCCAACTGCACCAATGAAGAAGGGCATACACCATACTATGAGGGATATTTTGACTGTAATTTTATATCGAAAATCAACTGCGAAGGGTTCTTTTATGTGCACACCAATGTGTACAGGAGACCTCAATTTTTTATCCCATCCGAATGACTATACATTGTCCCTTGCGTCTTGCACCACTGACAAGGGAGAACCACACCAGAAAATCTAGATAGACCTCCCGTTAGCGAGCCAGCGCCTTATTCATTGAGCCACCATGGTTCCCAGATTTTTTATATTTTATCACGGGCAGCTTGAAACCAAACATGCACACCAGAATCATTTATAGGGTTGCCTTTTCATAACCATTTTAAAAAGAAAATTTGAATCAAGGGTCATTGTGTTCAGGTTGGACCGACATATTGATGGACAGAAGAACCCATTTTAATAGTCCTATGCTTTCTTAGAAACATGGGAGGCAATTGAATACATAAAAGAAATAAAAGCCTACCATGTAGAAGCAGATTGTGGCAGGGATCCTCCTCTATATCTCAAACCATCGCTTGTAGTATTAGTTTCACTTGGTAATGATGTTTGGCTAGGAGTGGGAGAAGACTTTTCATTATTCTGAAAAATAGATTTATCAAAATACAAAAGTAACGACAATACTCAACAACAAATTACATATGAAACTTGTTACCTAGAAAGAGTAACTACATGTATTCATTTAATGTTTTTTTGCTAGTATATTTTTCTTTTTACAAAACTCTATTGCTGAAAGTTTATTAGAGATACATTTTAATCAGTGATTAGATGTTCTTTACTTTACACCTGAACATCGGTGGTGATTAAATAATCAAACATAATCATAAATACAGGGCTTGGTATACAAATGTAAATGAATAGTGATTCAGAATAGTTCAACTATATTCTACCTGCTTTATGTCCAAAATATGATCTGATGTCAAGAATCACTATTATATATGCTAAAATAAGTGAACTTAAAGTCATGATGCACCATTTGCATTTGTCACTAAAATACCAAACGTGGATTGATTATTTCACATTTAATTAAAGATACATTATGGGAGATTAGATAAAGAGCTGACAGTTCTCGCTATAATAGTTAAAAACTAGATAATGTAAAGGTAATTTGTTGAAAATTTCAGTCAAATTGGTCCACTATGAACCGAGATATCAGCTTTGTAAATTTCCGCCTAGCCTCGTTCATCATTACTAAAGTTAGTACGTTAAAAAGCATAGTCTCGATTATCCATTGTTTTGATTTAATTATCAATGAGCGTTTGCAGCATAAAGGATTCTAATCCAGTCGATATCGAAGGCTAGCCTTGACATCGAGAGTTGATTCTGGTCTGGATAAGTTAATTAATGTCTAATTAATAATTTAGATAAGATTTCAGGCCTAAAGAAAGACCTGCGATAGGCAGATTTAGCTCTTGCATAATGCATGTTTAAGAAAAGAAAATCAAACTTTCAATGCTAGATATGTCCTGGCTTATATTCAGTAGAATTTAAAAAAGGCCTATCACTAATAAATTTTCTCAGACAACAAAATGGCGAAGGGTCGATTGCACAGATTGATGAAATTTCAATTCCACATATCTTTATAAATACTGAACAAAATTAAACCTATTAGAGACACATCTTTCGTAATGCTGTACATGTAGCTAACAAATACTTCTAAGTTCTATTGTGTTAAAATGACCCATTAGGATTTATTATAGTTTAAAAATAATAACTAATATACAGACTGCAGAACTCTTGTGATCATTTACATGCAAAAATCTTATAAAAGTATTCTGAAGCTATCACTCAGTTTAAAACTACACTTGAGGCACATACATGTATGTTCATAATGTATTATCCACAGCAGCCATTGACTTATTATCACAATTAGGGCATTCATTTTGTATGGATTAAGCACTCTATAAATGTTCATTAGTATTATTAAAAATACTGTAGACGAAAATCAATACTATTCATATATCTACATTGTATTGATACATTTATATGAAAAGTAATATCTCTGTTAGCATGATTAAACAACTTATATACATTTGTATATTGTTAATATAGATTTTACCTGTGTATCATCAACATGTATGTTATCTGCTGATAAAGAACACACTAAATGTACTGTATGGTTCGATGTTTCATCAATCTAAAAAAAGAAAATATATATGTACACACCACAGTCTCTATTTCACACACTGAGCCACCGTGGAAAATTTATTAACATTCCTATTGCAATGACATATTATGTCAGTTTATCTAACTAAGCGTTTGAAGGGGTTGACCATCATCTATAATAAAATTAATAATCTCAATTTTCTAAAAGGATGTGCAATGCACATGTATATGTACAGTCAGTAGGGTACCACAATTTGTTGAAATCGTACTGGTAGTTACATGTATGTTTACTTTATTCCTGATTACCGGTACTTCACCCCTTGTCAAGTGCAATCTACATGTACATGATCAATCTATGTGTACACAATTAAGGCTACAGGCTATCATTTACAATCTATCTATAATCTATGTTTGTACAATTTATGCTATTATTACATGTATCACACATGTTACATGTTAATAACTGATATGAATATTTTACCTGTCTTAAAACTTGTTTCAACGTCAAATTATCTTCTAATAATTTACCAGAATATATCAATTTTTGTTGATTATGTTTCTGAAAATAGAACAATATAAAAAATGTATTCAACCTATCAATTCATTTAAAATACATGTATACATCAGAAGAAATACAGTATTTAGTTATTTATATGTACCGGTAAATACTTCTAGTACAGTTGTGAATGATATACAAGATTTACGTATTTGACTAACTCTTTATAAAGTCAGGGTGGTATATTACAGTATAAATTTTATACCTATCGATTTTGTTGTTTTTGAAAATAATTATGAAACATTAAAGATGTGTCAAGTTCAAGAACAGTCAATAAAAAGATTGGAACAATGGTCTCAGTAGCCCAGCTGTAATGAACACTATGATGCAATATAACTTCCTAACGTCTGCCTATAGTCACTTAGTTAGGCAAATAAATAAGTGTTTCTAAAGAGTTATTTTGAAACCTTGACAGTTTGAAGATGGATGATCAAGTGCCTCACTCTCAGTTTAGTCAAAGATTAGGATCAACTGCCAACTGGTTTTATCCTGGTTTTTACTACCAATTTGGGGCCTAACAATTCGGTATGGTCGACCATGTCTACATGTAGTACTAGTACATGCCCAAATTTGTCATGATGTAGCCTCAAAATGTAATTTTTAATATAACATAATATCATATTTAAGCAGTAATCAAATTATATTACCGGTTTATTAGGATAAACATGTTGTAAATGTTCTTTTAATTTTCTGATAGTCCAACTTAATGTACATTCCACATTCTGATCAGCTATTCTCTGGTTTGGGGCTTTCACAATTAATGTTATTGGCATATCTCCTGTAAAATCCATCTTGAAAATTAGTTCACACAATTTCTGCTAATATCTGATCACTTGTTTATCTTACGTAAAGAGTCTAATCAAAATAGACATTAAAATGAACAGCAGTTTGACCGAATTTCAATGTTTTGATTTTGACCTGGGAAACTGACTCCTGACGTTCTGAAGAAATCGTCAATCGATGTCCGGATTTTCAGTTTTGTCCACACAATTTGATAGAACTTTTCACGATAATGACCTCAATAACATAAAATGCTGAAATCAAGAGTTTTCGTTGTAATTATTAAGGTAGAACACTTAACGCTGACGTGTTATAAAAGTAGATAATGATGAAAGAAGATAAAATGACAGTTTCCACGACACGGACTTTATTTACTGATAAAACCCACATCCGGTTCTGAACCTGTTCTTAAATAGAGTTAGCTCCCCTATATCACCGGAACACGTTCCCAGACTATTTTGTTATCGCCATGGAAACAAACTATTTTTATGGCGATTTCTGTATTTCGCATTGGCCAGAAATGTGATATAAGAATAGAATATTAATGTATTTGTGCAAATTATTGACACAATATCTCGCTAATTAAAATGTTAAATCACGAATTATTCGCGTTGATGAATCTAGTGTAGGCTAGCAATATAGTCGTGGCGACATTGTTTTTAAATTTATAGACAAGAATAGAGAAATAAGATGACTTTATATTTCATTAATTAATATATTTGGCAAATTAATAGTTTCACACATATTCACATATATATTATATATAGTGTGTACTTAAATCAACTTAGGGTATAAATGACATATTGTTATATAAAAAAGTGTTATTTAGCCAAAACATGTGTCTATAAAATACCACAGAGAGCACATGTGCAAGGAAAAGTACTACTGCGCCATTGGGTTTAATTTAACCAATCATTTTGTTAATTACACAAGTTCAGGGCCATGGACACACTCTGCTGTGCGTGATATGCATGAGCTCTATAAAGGAAATCATAGTAAACTTGTAAGTCAGACTTCCATTAGATTCCAGAAAGGTTCCATCTGAGTTCCAAGACAGCCGTGAAGCAGAAGTAAAGACAGCTAGAGGCAAATTCTAGACGATCACAAGGCTACAGAAATATATAGTAAGAAAAGATGCATGGGTCGTATGTAAGATGTGGCGACCGGCCTGGAACACTCGCTCTCCACGTCTGACAGAAGGCCCATGGTGCTACACTAGTTTGAAAAACACAACACAATTTATATGGAAAACAATCACTGGTTTATGGACGATGTTTCGACTTATTATTCTCTTATCGTTTTCAAGCACAAATGAAAAAGATAAGAGAATACTTGTCGAAACGTCGTGCTCTATGTCCATAAACCAGTGATTGTTTTCCATATAAATTGTGTTGTGTGTTCTAATATGCTCAATCGCTAAATGCCACTTAAGGATTAGAATCTAGTTTGAACTCAAATTTTAATATTAACGCTTACGGTACATCGATCTCCTCAAAGGACCTGCATCACACGCATGTGCAAAATTATTTCTCAGACATTCCATTCAAGGAGCAAATTGATTTTTTTTTAAATAATTGAGAACTACTGGGGACGACAATAAACGCCAAAATAACAAGGCACGCGTGAACGGCTGCAATCTACTCACCTTTTATAAACAATTGGCAAATTATTTTAAAAATGTAAGACAGCACAACATTTGCAAGTTTATAGCACATTTTCTATATAGTCCATGTGACAGGCAGATATTCATTACCAATTTGATGAATTGGTTTAACTATGATTTTCAGTTAGCCTTAGGTCTAAAGTGTCCAAAATTGGTTGATGGACTTCCGGGTCACTTTGCCAAATATCAGTTTGGCGGCCATCTTTAAAAATGGCCGCCTTTTTTTTTTCTTATTTGAAATAGAGCGAGTCGGGGAAGCCTTCATAACTCCTCAACAATTTCACCTATATGGATATGTAATATATCTCAAAATGTTCATAATATAATTCTGCATCTGCTGGTATATGATATATGTTGTTTAATCAATACTATCTTTTAAAATAAAAGATTAATCTGAAAAAAGCAACATTTTCGATTTTTTTTTTCATGTCTGTTCGTAAGTTTACTAACAAATCGTATTCAAACCCATATAAGCCAAATTATCTGTTTGGTCAACTAAAGTGATTGAATATATATCAGAAACATTGATCATAAAATATAATCTCAAATATGAGTGTCCCAAATCCAAGATGGCGGAAATTCAAAATGGCGACAAAATTTCCTAAAATGGCCAATATGTCAGATAATAGTCATTTCATTGTTTGATATGACATGTACTATCCAATGAGCTTACAATTAAAGATACATTACGTAAGATTTAGATAAAGAGCTAGCCATTCTTGCTACAATAGTTCGAAAATAGATAATGTAAAATGAATAATTTGACAATTTCATTCAAATTACTCTATTGCGAGCAAAGATATTAGCCTTTGAAGGTTTGACAAGACACGTGCAATAATTCCAACCACTGTACTGGTTGTTCGAAGCTAAGTCTCGCTCCTCCATTTTTAGATTAAATCAAAATATGGCTGATACGTTCTAATTTATTTGATATAGGAGAAATCCGATGCCATCGAGAGTTGATTATGGCCTGGGTCAGTTAATTAATGTCTAAATAATAATTTAGAAAACATTTCAGGCCTAAAGAAAGACCTGCAATAGGCAGATTTAGCTCTTGCATAATGTATGTTTAATCTAAACAAAAAGTTTTAAAAATCCAAGATGGGGAAAATTCAAAATGGCGGCCAGAATTTCCATAACATGAATGACTGTTTTATATAGCTTTTAATGTCTCTTTTATAAGGTTTTCAGAGTCACTGAACATGAATAAAAACTCAAAAATTTATGCTGAAAATAATGTTAATGAAACTGCTAAAAATGACACATCCTATGCGACCCCCCCCCCCCCCCAAATGGTGCATATGGAATTGATTATTCTGGATCTCACAGATCACAAGACATTTCACCAAAATAGTGAGTCATTTTAATTTCATCTACTATGCCTTTGCACCATTTTTAGCCGTATTGAGAATTATTTATGATATATCCAGTTGTTAAGAATTTAAGATCTCTTATTCGTTCAGAAATGGTAATGTGGTCCGTTTTTACATTAACGCCTCTATGCCCGGCAACTTTTGTCGTATAGTCTAGTAGGCCTGCAGCCAAATTTTTTAGCTTGCTTAGAAACACAGTTCGGCTACAAGGTCCTCCTTATTAAACAAACTATACATATTTGGAAAGCTTACAACACCAGGAACACAAATCCAATTAAAATGTTTTAAGGCCAGATGAAAATTGTGATAATTGTCAAGTAAAAGTTATATTTATACTGACAATTGTGAAGTTAACATAAAATTACACATATGATACCTAGTATAGGACAGGCTTATCTTTGCTCGAAATTTCTTTTGAAAAAACTGACTGTAATTTAAATGGTATTTTCTAGAGTAAATCCTGGTGTTTTTAGCTTAAGCATATATCTTAATAATTCATCAAAAACGACATAAATTCATGACTACGCGAGAACATTGACTAGTTTAGGGACCCCCGAAACTACCATACTCCTTTTGAGTGTCCATCCCTGAAAAGGGAGGCAAAAGATATGATGTTAAAACGATAATTCATATATTATTTTACAGTAATATATATATAAAAAATGTGTCCTTTTTATCCAATGGACAATTTATTGTTAGTTCATGTAGAAAGATATGGTGCTTATAAACGTGTTGCAATTTTCCGTATTACATGGTAGACTTCAACGTATCATATAAACAATAGGTATTTATTTTACAAGTATAAAAATATGTTTCCGTTTCATGGAATGAACAATTTATTGTTAATTCGCTTGGAAAGATATGATGTTAAACATGTTACAACTGGTATATTAGTCGAGTATTTTACATTTCACAGAAAGTTTACGTTTAATCGAAAATTCCAATACACAATTTATTTTTAAGTTGAAGGGAGTGTCCTACAGGTGGTAGACCATATTAAATGCTGCTTGAATGTGTATTTTCATAAACTTTGTATGCAGATAGATTATTATACTGAAGGTTCGTCTGGATAGAAAATAAGATTTTGTGTGAAACAGGTGTCCTGGAAAAAATTGGTTCACTAATATCAAATATCTGGTTCTACAAATTGTATTTGTCCCTTCTAAGCTAATATCTGTACGGAACAAACCTTTCCGTTTCATCGAAAATTCCAATAAATAATTCAATTTTAAATTCAGTGGCTACAAAAACCCTATATATGATATATCACAAGCCCTACCTTGCATGATACTCATCCATCCTAACTAGAAATTCGTTTTTCGTTAAATTATGGCGGCCATTTTGGACATCGGACAGAACCCCAACCGAAAATGACGTCACAGAAGTGACATAATCTCAAAATTGTCTTTAGGGACATATTTTGACACAGAAACAACCCGTCCCCAAATATCGTTTCGATTGTGACACACTAGCTAAAAGTTCACTAAGTTTGTGCCCTGCCTCGCCGACGTTCAACATTTTAAATTTGACAGTCTACTTAAGACTTTTGTTGAGTTTGCGGCCACCGCAGCTGTATAGGGAGGACCACTGGGCGTATTTATTTATGCTAATTGAATAACTTAAGAAGACCACACACATAATTTGGCTAAAATTACTCTGAACAGGATTTGGTAGTAAACTTATAAAATAAATCATGAAAACCTGGGAAAATAAAAATGCCAAAAGGTTGCTTTTTCCAGAATAATCTGTTGATTTGGAAAATATATGATTCATTCAACAACAAGTATCATATAGCACCAGAAGTAGCATTTTCTTGTGAACATTGTGAGCCACATTCCATATCTATAGGTCGATCTTTTCAGGAGTTATGAAGGTTTCCCCGATGCGCTCAATTTCAATGAAATAACGGCGGTCATCTTTAAAGATGGCAGCCAAAATGCAATTTAGCAAAGTAACCCGGAAGTCCATCAACCAAATTTCAACACTTCAGCCACCAGGCTAACTGAAAATCATGGTTGAATTTATTCATCAAATTGGTAATGATGTTCCAAAATCCCAGGTCTGTCACATGGACTAATACATGTAACTTATGTTCATCAGCTCTACTTGATAAGATCCCGTGTCTGCTGTCCACAGAGAGACTCGTTTATCTGTTATAATTTATAAAATATAAAATATCACACTAATGATAATTTAGCATATTTCTTTTCAAATAACTTATGCACGACCAGATTAGAACTAGTACGTCCAGAGAAACGGTTACGTGCATTATTTAAAAGAAATGTACAATAAAGTCAGTTAACACATTTTATTTTCATAAATATAACAATACATTTCTGTGTTATAAATAGGCTCATTACGGCGATTCCTACTTAAACAGGCATTGTAAATGCAAAAGCTAAATTTGAGTATATCTATAAATTAGACATTAAGACCATAATCAACTCTCGGTGTTATCGGATGGCTCCGATTTTAAGTAGATTAGAACGATTCGACCAATTTTAATGATTTACTTTAAAAATGGATAATCGAGACTTTGTTTATTGTCTTCAGAACGAGATTAGCAATGACAATCAAGTCCACTGTTCTTCTAACGGCGATAACTCGGCTCAAAGTGAAGTAATTTGAATGAAATGTGTAATAGTTTTCCTTTTCATTATCTATTTTTTAACTATTATAGCGAGAACTGTATCTAATCTTCCACAATGCCCCTTTAATAAGAATTTATACCGCCCAGAGAAACGATTACATGCATTATCCGTTATAAATAATTTACTGATCATTTACAAGAAATGTACAATAGAATAAGTTAACATATTTTATTTTTATAAATATAACAATAACTTCCTGTACAGATAACCAAAAAATAAATTTAAAAAATAAAGACAAATTGGCAAAATAACATAAATGTGTTAATTCTGTTTGAAATTCTGTTTAGTATATGGTAATGACTATGTTATATTTCTGATCTTGTTTCAGAAAATGGCGTGATAATGTAGGTCTAGAAATAGTTTTCCTACAATTCTCTCTGAAATGAACATATGAAAGTCGCTGCTGTTTAGGAGTAAATTGTAATGACTTCTTGTCCACATCCCCGCACCATTAAAACTCTTTCTATTCCCTCTGTTAATACTTCTAAAAATGTCATATCTTAACACAAATTCGTCAAGGAGAAAAAATAGACTTGAAAATTGACAGTAAAAACAACAATTTTATTAGTTTATTAATGATGAGATAGAGATACTATTAACTAACCAGGTCATTGCGGGACTAACATACTGTATATTTTGTATATTTCAATTATTACCACTCGCATAGGGATCTATAGAGGTGGAAGGACATTTTAATACCGGTAGAAACCCTACGAGGTTGGGTACCAGCGTAAGCAGTATGTTAAGATGTGGAATAAAAGAGAGAGAGACACACAAACTAGGTCATATTGGAAAAACCTATACTTTAATTTTATTTCCATTATTCGCTTGCGCCTAGGGGTGTTTGGCTGTGGGAGGAAAGCGAAGGACCCGGAAAACCCTACGAGGTCGAGCAGGCGACCCTACTCCTTGGGGGAGTCGAAACCATGCCACTTGACTCAATGACAGACCTTGTGATCTAATTTGCACGCGTTATACAATTCGCCCCCTCCCCCAATCCCCCGCCCCTAAAATGTGGAATAAAGAAAACTTATAAACATGGCATTATGCACACAGATATCTGCAATTTGTAGGAGTCACGGTGGCTCAGTGAGTAAGGTTCGATCCTGGTGTTGGCTGAGATTTTCCAGCGTTGTTTCCCCTCGTCAGGGCATAGACATGGAAGGGCGCCTAGCCGTTTGGGTGGCACGAAAATCCAAGATCCGCGTACACATAAAATAACCCCTAGCTGTTAGAATTCAACGAAAAGTAGGTCAAAACGCCGCTGTCCGGGCTGAATAATGAGCTGTCGGAGCTATAAGACGTTGGTCTTCAACCCATTTAAAGGATAATATACATGTATATATAAAGTATTTTAATAGAGGATACAATTTTCATTGTTACACGGTGTAGTAGGAAATGATGGCATATTAACAATAACAATTTCAGCCTCCTTAGATAAAGATGCTATGTGTTTATTTAATTCTATGGCGGTGTGCATTTTCCGTACATTCTTTTTATCACTGAAATGACAGAACATTTTTTTTAAAAACAACACAATTTAACAATTACAATTCGTAACCGGTATAGATCAAACCATCCCCAGAGTACTCATTCCGTTCTACTCCCCTATACCCTGGGTTAATCCATAGGGGTTCCACGATTTCAAATTATCTGCCCTGGCCTTGATTGTAGCTATAGTCTACGAACCAATCAAAAACAGTTTACAAACCTGTCGTTTCGCCTTTTTATAAGGGTAGATAACCATATTCATGTCCAGATACTGAATGATTTATGTAAGTAATGTATATATTTCTAATTCATTTATATTTAATTGTATTATCAAAATCTGTAGTATGTTTCGCTGATTTCAAATATCTATAACATCTATATATTTGACTTTTGTTACTATTGTTGTTGTTGTTGTTCTTAGTGTTTAATGCCCGCTTCCACCGAAGGTGATATCGCAGACAGGTTGTCTTTTTTTTTTCATTATCATAGCGCACGCGCAGGGGTCTTTCCCGTGGGAGTACAAGTGGAAACCCACGAGGTTGAGAAGGCGCCCTCATCTCCAAGCCACATACGCTCACATCAGGGATCGAAACCACAACCGCAAGTTAGAGGTCAAATCGTGACACTCTAGACCACTAGGCCATCCCAATAATGTTTATTATTATTGAACTTATACTTGGCAATTTGATTCACAATAACTTGTCTACGATATCAGGTGGACGTAAAATTCCACGAACGAACGAACGATTCTCAACAAATTTCTTGAACCTACATAAACGCACGGTCTTCATTTATATAATATTATATAATTTGTTGTTATTAAATACGCATTTAGAATAATTTGGACTTCTCTCATTTAGACCAACTCCTAGCCTTGTCCGTTGAGAGTTACTTCCCTTTGCCAATTTCCTTTGCAATTAACGATTTATAAGATTGGTCGATAAAAATAGCACAACCATCAAGGGCGGATAACTTGAAAACGTGTCTCCCCCATAGATTAACCCAGGGGTTAGTGGAGTAGAACAGAATGAAACCACTGGGGACACCGAGGATGAGGTCAAACATTTGACGACAACATGATCAAAATCACACGGTATAGACGTTTTTAGCCGACGATAACATGTTTTAAATCACACCGTATGGGTGTTTTTACTCGACGATTACATCACACCGTATGGATGATTTTACGCGACGATAACATGATTAACATCACACTGAATGGATGATTAACTTTATCTGAACATTTCACAAGTTACGGACAATAACTCTAATGAAAAATATCGACTCCAATGCGTTAACAAGCAATTGTGGTCGAATGGAATGACGGTAGGAGAGGAGTGACGACAATAAAACAAACTAACGGTTTACGTTGTGGTTGTTTATAATAAGTTTCCCGTCTTAGTTGTGTTATATTACTGTATGTATATTGTATTCTCTCTGATGATGGTACATCTACAGCTGATAATACACCTATAACAGGCACTGGTTCGGTTTCTTCTAATACATCTTCTAATGGTTCTAATGTCTCTATAAAATCTCGCTGACTGTGAGCATTATCAACTATGTCCTGTAGCTGGTTTTTACTCTGTAACAAAAACTAATCGGTCATAAAGGCCAAACCAAATTAATGTTCTGTACTTCGAGGTCTTTATCAATAAAAGATTAGTTTAAAGTAGCTAAGTCTCTAACTCAATATCATCAAAAATCTTCGACATTGAAAACACGAATTATTTGTCAATTCAAATCAACATTGGTCTCGTGATCTTACAGGGAAAAGATGGGCGTCTGATATCCAATATTCAAGACAAAATAAACATTTTACCATTGGTACACGAATCATGTACCATAATGCGTTTCAGCGCCATTTGAAACAAGGGACTCAAAGAACAGGGCTAGACATACCACAAGTCATGTCAAATGGTGAAGCTATATTCTTATCTGGAGAGCATGCGCAATAAATACCATCGGTGTAGACGGGAAAAACCAGACGCTAAAGATTGCCATTCACAAGAGACTTCTGGCGTATTTCGCCGAACATAACTGATTTGAAATTACAGTAAAAACAGAAACGATTGAATGTAAATCAGTGTATATACATTCATATTATATTATCATATGCGTAGCGACCCATTTTTGTCAATTTCTAGGTCCCAAATATTAGAGATTTAGCTTCTTTAAAGTTTAAAAACTTAAAAATTTGGAAATAAAAGCTTTTTAACAGCGTGAGCAAGTGCTTTTGGTTTTTAAATTAGTCTTTTTCCCAAAGAAATAAAAAAGAAACATTTTAACAGGTTTTCCCGAAAGACAGACATTCATATTGGTGTGGCCTAATCAGTCTTAATTATACTATTAAATATCCATATTAATTTAGAAATTCTCACAGTTAAAGCTTCTATCCTGGCCCATTCTCAAATAATGACCATTGTTTATTTCTCTATGACACCCCTTGTAAACAATTAACGTTAATATGGGTGCCAACTAATAGAATCAGAGATTTCAAATTTGTATTTGCGAAATGCCGGAGTTTGTAGGATTCAATAAATTTGTAGATGGCCATAATATAGTATGTTTTAACTGAGCATGTGTCTTTAAAAAACGAATTAATAACAACAATATTGTTATTTTAAGATAATAGTAACCAAAATGAATATTGCTTTAAGCTCTGTACAGTGTCATGTACATAATCTCTGTAATCTAGCGCAATGTACTTCGAGGGTATCAAAATCTCTTATATTTATGTTTAGGAACAAACCCATCGATCGATCAAAGATTCTAGATGGGCGGGTAGTTGACAATATAACCCTGTAGATATGGTGTAACATACTTGTAATAAGGAGCAGGAAATGTTTCATCCGATAAAAATGATTAAGGTCCACTTACAGCATGTTTTTTTAATCTCATATTTTGTATAAGTTTTGATCGTTCTTCCATTTGTAATGTTCGTTCATATATATACGCTGATATATCACTATCTACCTACAAAAAAAAAACAAATCATAATATGTCCAATTGTTAAACAAATCAATGAAGTTCAATGATGTTGTGTAGTAAATGGTGACTCAGTGAGTAGGACGCTGACTCGCTATCCAGGAGGTCCAGGGTTCGATCCAGGTTTTGGCTGAGAAAATTCCTCGTAATTGTCAGCGGTGCAAGGAATGGGAATGGAGCCTAGTCGTTCCGATGGAACAAAAACCGAGGCTCCGTCAAAACTTTGGCGTGCACGTAAAAGAACTCTTGACAGTTGGAATTCGAAATAAAAGTAGGCCGTAGAGCCGCTGTCCGGGTAAAATTTCCCTCATAGCACACTGCATGGCATATGCCCGTCTTCATTAGCCCAGTCGGAGCAGAACAGTAGACGGATAAACCCTATTTGATTCCATTTCAGTGTAGTAAATGTTCAATTATGAGTTGACCTGGGCCGTAAAACTAGCAGATCATATGTGAATCTACTAAGGTCTACCAACCACACCATTAGAATTGTTGTCCATGGGGGCTTTACGTCCTCGCGCAAAATAAACTATGCTTGTATACATGTATTCGGCTATGCTATATAAAATGTAAAAACGAACAGTTGCATTGTTATAACTACTGAGAAGACAAACGTCTAAAGAAAACAGTAAGAAGTAAATACACAACGTGAAGCAGAAGTAAAGACAGCTAGAGGCAAATTCTAGACGATCACAAAGCTACAGAAATATATAGTAAGAAAAGATGCATGGGTTGTATGTAAGATGTGGCGACCGGCCTGGAACACTCGCTCTCCACGTCTGACAGAAGGCCCATGGTGCTACACTAGTTTGAAAAACACAATACAATTTATATGGAAAACAATCACTGGTTTAGAGACATATAGTACGATGTTTCGACTTATTATTCTCTTATCGTTTTCAAGCACAAATGAAAAAGATAAGAGAATACTTGTCGAAACGTCGTGCTCTATGTCCATAAACCAGTGATTGTTTTCCATATAAATTGTGTTGTGTGTTCTAATATGCTCAATCGCTAAATGCCACTTAAGGATTAGAATCTAGTTTGAACTTCAAATTTTAATATTAACGCTTACGGTACATCGATCTCCTCTAAGGACCTGCATCACACGCATGTGCAAAATTATTTCTCAGACATTCCATTCAAGGAGCAAATTGATTTTTTTTTTAAATAATTGAGAACTACTGGGGACGACAATAAACGCCAAAATAACAAGGCACGCGTGAACGGCTGCAATCTACTCACCTTTTATAAACAATTGGCAAATTATTTTAAAAATGTAAGACAGCACAACATTTGCAAGTTTATAGCACATTTTCTATATAGTCCATGTGACAGGCAGATATTCATTACCAATTTGATGAATTGGTTTAACTATGATTTTCAGTTAGCCTTAGGTCTAAAGTGTCCAAAATTGGTTGATGGACTTCCGGGTCACCGTGCCAAATGTCAGTTTGGCGGCCATCTTTAAAAATGGCCGCCGTTTTTTTTTCTTATTTGAAATAGTGCGAGTCGGGGAAGCCTTCATAACTCCTCAACAGTTTCACCTATATGGATATGTAATATATCTCAAAATGTTCATAATATAATTCTGCATCTGCTGGTATATGATATATGTTGTTTAATCAATACTATCTTTTAAAATAAAAGATTAATCTGAAAAAAGCAACATTTTCGATTTTTTTTTTCATGTCTGTTCGTAAGTTTACTAACAAATCGTGTTCAAACCCATATAAGCCAAATTATCTGTTTGGTCAACTAAAGTGATTGAATATATATCAGAAACATTGATCATAAAATATAATCTCAAATATGAGTGTCCCAAATCCAAGATGGCGGAAATTCAAAATGGCGAAAAAATTTCCTAAAATGGCCAATATGTCAGATAATAGTCATTTCATTGTTTGATATGACATGTACTATCCAATGAGCTCACAATTAAAGATACATTACGTAAGATTTAGATAAAGAGCTAGCCATTCTTGCTACAATAGTTCGAAAATAGATAATGTAAAATGAATAATTTGACAATTTCATTCAAATTACTCTATTGCGAACAAAGATATTAGCCTTTGAAGGTTTGACAAGACACGTGCAATAATTCCAACCACTGTACTGGTTGTTCGAAGCTAAGTCTCGCTCCTTCATTTTTAGATTAAATCAAAATATGGCTGATACGTTCTAATTTATTTGATATAGGAGAAATCCGATGCCATCTAGAGTTGATTATGGCCTGGGTCAGTTAATTAATGTCTAAATAATAATTTAGAAAACATTTCAGGCCTAAAGAAAGACCTGCAATAGGCAGATTTAGCTCTTGCATAATGTATGTTTAATCTAAACAAAAAGTTTTAAAAATCCAAGATGGGGAAAATTCAAAATGGCGGCCAGAATTTCCATAACATGAATGACTGTTTTATATACATGTAACTTATGTTCATCAGCTCTACTTGATAAGAGCCGTGTCTGCTGTCCACAGAGAGACTCGTTTATCTGTTATAATTTATAAAATATAAAATATCACACTAATGATAATTTAGCATATTTTATTTTCATTAAATATAACAATATAACTTATGCACGACCAGATTAGAACTAGTACGTCCAGAGAAACGGTTACGTGCATTATTTAAAAGAAATGTACAATAAAGTCAGTTAACACATTTTATTTTCATAAATATAACAATACATTTCTGTGTTATAAATAGGCTCATTACGGCGATTCCTACTTAAACAGGCATTGTAAATGCAAAAGCTAAATTTGAGTATATCTATAAATTAGACATTAAGACCATAATCAACTCTCGGTGTTATCGGATGGCTCCGATTTTAAGTAGATTAGAACGATTCGACCAATTTTAATGATTTACTTTAAAAATGGATAATCGAGACTTTGTTTATTATCTTCACAACGGTAGTAGCAATGACAATCAAGTCCACTGTTCTTCTAACGGCGATAACTCGGCTCAAAGTGAAGTAATTTGAATGAAATGTGTAATAGTTTTCCTTTTCATTATCTATTTTTTAACTATTATAGCGAGAACTGTATCTAATCTTCCACAATGCCCCTTTAATAAGAATTTATACCGCCCAGAGAAACGATTACATGCATTATCCGTTATAAATAATTTACTGATCATTTACAAGAAATGTACAATAGAATAAGTTAACATATTTTATTTTTATAAATATAACAATAACTTCCTGTACAGATAACCAAAAAATAAATTAAAAAAATAAAGACAAATTGGCAAAATAACATAAATGTGTTAATTCTGTTTGAAATTCTGTTTAGTATATGGTAATGACTATGTTATATTTCTGATCTTGTTTCAGAAAATGGCGTGATAATGTAGGTCTAGAAATAGTTTTCCTACAATTCTCTCTGAAATGAACATATGAAAGTCGCTGCTGTTTAGGAGTAAATTGTAATGACTTCTTGTCCAGATCCCCGCACCATTAAAACTCTTTCTATTCCTTCTGTTAATACTTCTAAAAATGTCATATCTTAACACAAATTCGTCAAGGAGAAAAAATAGACTTGAAAACTGACAGTAAAAACAACAATTTTATTAGTTTATTAATGATGAGATAGAGATACTATTAACTAACCAGGTCATTGCCGGACTAACATACCGTATATTTTTTATATTTCAATTATTACCACTCGCATAGGGATCTATAGAGGTGGAAGGACATTTTAATACCGGTAGAAACCCTACGAGGTTGGGTACCAGCGTAAGCAGTATGTTAAGATGTGGAATAAAAGAGAGAGAGACACACAAACTAGGTCATATTGGAAAAACCTATACTTTAATTTTATTTCCATTATTCGCTTGCGCCTAGGGGTGTTTGGCTGTGGGAGGAAAGCGAAGGATCCGGAAAACCCTACGAGGTCGAGAAGGCGACCCTACTCCTTGGGGGAGTCGAAACCATGCCACTTGACTCAATGACAGACCTTGTGATCTAATTCGCACGCGTTATACAATTCGCCCCCTCCCCCAATTCCCCGCCCCTAAAATGTGGAATAAAGAAAACTTATAAACATGGCATTATGCACACAGATATCTGCAATTTGTAGGAGTCACGGTGGCTCAGTGAGTAAGGTTCGATCCTGGTGTTGGCTGAGATTTTCCAGCGTTGTTTCCCCTCGTCAGGGCATAGACATGGAAGGGCGCCTAGCCGTTTGGGTGGCACGAAAATCCAAGATCCGCGTCCACATAAAATAACCCCTAGCTGTTAGAATTCAACGAAAAGTAGGTCAAAACGCCGCTGTCCGGGCTGAATAATGAGCTGTCGGAGCTATAAGACGTTGGTCTTCAACCCATTTAAAGGATAATATACATGTATATATAAAGTATTTTAATAGAGGATACAATTTTCATTGTTACACGGTGTAGTAGGAAATGATGGCATATTAACAATAACAATTTCAGCCTCCTTAGATAAAGATGCTATGTGTTTATTTAATTCTATGGCGGTGTGCATTTTCCGTACATTCTTTTTATCACTGAAATGACAGAACATTTTTTTTAAAAACAACACAATTTAACAATTACAATTCGTAACCGGTATAGATCAAACCATCCCCAGAGTACTCATTCCGTTCTACTCCCCTATACCCTGGGTTAATCCATAGGGGTTCCACGATTTCAAATTATCTGCCCTGGCCTTGATTGTAGCTATAGTCTACAAACCAATCAAAAACAGTTTACAAACCTGTCGTTTCGCCTTTTTATAAGGGTAGATAACCATATTCATGTCCAGATACTGAATGATTTATGTAAGTAATGTATATATTTCTAATTCATTTATATTTAATTGTATTATCAAAATCTGTAGTATGTTTCGCTGATTTCAAATATCTATAACATCTATATATTTGACTTTTGTTACTATTATTACTATTCGTTCTTTGTCTGAAATGTTTCATTCTGTTGTTGTTGTTGTTGTTGTTGTGGGAGTACAAGTGGAAACCCACGAGGTTGAGAAGGCGCCCCCATCTCCAAGCCACATACGCTCACATCAGGGATCGAAACCACAACCGCAAGTTAGAGGTCAAATCGTGACACTCTAGACCACTAGGCGATCCCAATAATGTTTATTATTATTGAACTTATACTTGGCAATTTGATTCACAATAACTTATCTACGATATCAGGTGGACGTAAAATTCCACGAACGAACGAACGATTCTCAACAAATTTCTTGAACCTACATAAACGCACGGTCTTCATTTATATAATATTATATAATTTGTTGTTATTAAATACGCATTTAGAATAATTTGGACTTCTCTCATTTAGACCAACTCCTAGCCTTGTCCGTTGAGAGTTACTTCCCTTTGCCAATTTCCTTTGCAATTAACGATTTATAAGATTGGTCGATAAAAATAGCACAACCATCAAGGGCGGATAACTTGAAAACGTGTCTCCCCCATAGATTAACCCAGGGGTTAGTGGAGTAGAACAGAATGAAACCACTGGGGACACCGAGGATGAGATCAAACATTTGACGACAACATGATCAAAATCACACGGTATAGACGTTTTTAGCCGACGATAACATGTTTTAAATCACACCGTATGGGTGTTTTTACTCGACGATTACATCACACTGTATGGATGATTTTACGCGACGATAACATGATTAACATCACACTGAATGGATGATTAACTTTATCTGAACATTTCACAAGTTACGGACAATAACTCTAATGAAAAATATCGACTCCAATGCGTTAACAAGCAATTGTGGTCGAATGGAATGACGGTAGGAGAGGAGTGACGACAATAAAACAAACTAACGGTTTACGTTGTGGTTGTTTATAATAAGTTTCCCGTCTTAGTTGTGTTATATTACTGTATGTATATTGTATTCTCTCTGATGATGGTACATCTACAGCTGATAATACACCTATAACAGGCACTGGTTCGGTTTCTTCTAATACATCTTCTAATGGTTCTAATGTCTCTATAAAATCTCGCTGACTGTGAGCATTATCAACTATGTCCTGTAGCTGGTTTTTACTCTGTAACAAAAACTAATCGGTCATAAAGGCCAAACCAAATTAATGTTCTGTACTTCGAGGTCTTTATCAATAAAAGATTAGTTTAAAGTAGCTAAGTCTCTAACTCAATATCATCAAAAATCTTCGACATTGAAAACACGAATTATTTGTCAATTCAAATCTACATTGGTCTCGTGATCTTACAGGGAAAAGATGGGCTTCTGATATCCAATATTCAAGACAAAATAAACATTTTACCATTGGTACACGAATCGTGTACCATAATGCGTTTCAACGCCATTTGAAACAAGGGACTCAAAGAACAGGGCTAGACATATTCCACAAGTCATGTCAAATGGTGAAGCTATATTCTTATCTGGAGAGCATGCGCAATAAATACCATCGGTGTAGACGGGAAAAACCAGACGCTAAAGATTGCCATTCACATGAGACTTCTGGCGTATTTCGCCGAACATAACTGACTTGAAATTACAGTAAAAACAGAAACGATTGAATGTAAATCAGTTTATATACATTCATATTATATTATCATATGCGTAGCGACCCATTTTTGTCTATTTCTAGGTCCCAAATATTAGAGATTTAGCTTCTTTAAAATTTAAAAACTTAAAAATTTGGAACTAAAAGCTTTTTAACAGCGTGAGCAAGTACTTTTGGTTTTTAAATTAGTCCTTTTCCCAAAGAAATAAGAAGAAACATTTTAACAGGTTTTCCCGAAAGACAGACATTCATATTGGTGTGGCCTAATCAGTCTTAATTATACTATTAAATATCCATATTAATTTAGAAATTCTCACAGTTAAAGCTTCTATCCTGGCCCATTCTCAAATAATGACCATTGTTTATTTCTCTATGACACCCCTTGTAAACAATTAACGTTAATATGGGTGCCAACTAATAGAATCAGAGATTTCAAATTTGTATTTGCGAAATGCCGGAGTTTGTAGGATTCAATAAATTTGTAGATGGCCATAATATAGTATGTTTTAACTGAGCATGTGTCTTTAAAAAACGAATTAATAACAACAATATTGTTATTTTAAGATAATAGTAACCAAAATGAATATTGCTTTAAGCTCTGTACAGTGTCATGTACATAATCTCTGTAATCTAGCGCAATGTACTTCGAGGGTATCAAAATCTCTTATATTTATGTTTAGGAACAAACCCATCGATCGATCAAAGATTCTGCAGGAAATTGATGGGCGGGTAGTTGACAATATAACCCTGTAGATATGGTGTAACAGGGCAGACTTGTAATAAGGAGCAGGTCATGTTTCATCCGATAAAAATGATTAAGGTCCACTTACAGCATGTTTTTTTAATCTCATATTTTGTATAAGTTTTGATCGTTCTTCCATTTGTAATGTTCGTTCATATATATACGCTGATATATCACTATCTACCTACAAAAAAAACCAAATCATAATATGTCCAATTGTTAAACAAATCAATGAAGTTCAATGATGTTGTGTAGTAAATGGTGACTCAGTGAGTAGGACGCCGACTCGCTATCCGGGAGGTCCAGGGTTCGATCCAGGTTTTGGCTGAGAAAATTCCTCGTAATTGTCAGCGGTGCAAGGAATGGCACCTAGTCGTTCCGATGGAACAAAAACCGAGGCTCCGTCAAAACTTTGGCGTGCACGTAAAAGAACTCTTGACAGTTGGAATTCGAAATAAAAGTAGGCCGTAGAGCCGCTGTCCGGGTAAAATTTCCCTCATAGCACACTGCATGGCATATGCCCGTCTTCATTAGCCCAGTCGGAGCAGAACAGTAGACGGATAAACCCTATTTGATTCCATTTCAGTGTAGTAAATGTTCAATTATGAGTTGACCTGGGCCGTAAAACTAGCAGATCATATGTGAATCTACTAAGGTCTACCAACCACACCATTAGAATTGTTGTCCATGGGGGCTTTACGTCCTCGCGCAAAATAAACTAGGTCATTTCGAGTGAAAGAACCAGGGAAGACCACCGAGATTGGGCAGGCGACCCAACTCGTCATGTACAAGTGTTGAATCGAAACCACAACACTTGATTCAATGACAGACTGTATGACCCACCCCAACACAAACGCACCCACCCACCCAATTTCTAATAGATGTTTAATGTAAATACTTACTAATTCTACGACTGTGACGTTGGCTTTGATTCTTAGATGATATAAATATTTCTCTATATCACGTTTTAATTGTACACTATTATCTTCAAGCTCTATTCTTACATTCAAGGAAATCAAAATTAGGCTTATATTGTTAAAAACTAGCGGTTGCCACGAATTCAGGAAGTTACGATGCAATGTGCGCGAATATCGAAAGGAACCAAGATCTTTGGGTTATAGTTATAAACATGCATTTCAATTTTCATCAAAATCCGATGAAAACTGTGACCTCTAGAGTGATTTTTCGTACAAACAGGGGTCATAATCCATGAAGTTATGGTCCGATACATGCCAATATCGAAAGGAACCGATATATTTGGGAGATAGACCTATATTTCAAGTTTAGTCAAAATCGGATAAAAATTGTGACCCGTAGAGTGTCGACAAACAAATGTGAACGGACACACGGACGAATGGACGGATAGGGGCGACGACAATATAGGTCCACATCAAAATGTGGGCGTATAAAAATACCGGTCCGACTAATCACCTACGAGGGCCGACAAGAGCGTTTTTGGGTCAATAGCGTCCGAAGTTTTGCATGGGTAAGTGAAACCGACAAGAAAAACCACAAAAATATTTTATGAAATCATTTGAACTTCGGATATATGATATGATATGTAGAATGTACGTGTTTATAACATATATTTCCATATAGGTCACTTTTTGCAATACTTTGGACGCTATTGACACAAACACGCTTTTGTCGGTGATTATAGCAGAACTCAAAAATTCATATGGTATTAGATAGTATAGAATTTCTATGATTTTTGAAATAACTCTCACACAAATATAAATATGCGTTTTGAGCAGGATTCTGACCACGGGGTTTCAACGTCGAGGAATAAACTGTTTCAGACAAACCTGGAAACAAGGTGCCCGCAACAGATACTGTTAGGCCCAAATTCAGTCTTTGTCAGCCACAACCCTTCTGGGACCTGTGACTTTTTCCAGCACTGATTTGTGTTTTTTTTCTGTGATTTTATTGACATTATTAATACATGTCTGACACAATAAAAGTTCAAAATGTCAGGACCCGTGCATATATTGGCGTGCACGTAAAAGAACATTTGACGGTAGGAATTCAATGAAAAGTAGGCCGAAACGCCGCTGTATGGGCACAATGTATGGCGCATGTCCGTCTTCATTAGCCCGGTTGGTGTAGGATGCTAAAAAACCTTCTAATTTTTCAAATGGTATAGTGAATCATGACTTCGATCTTGAAACAATTTATGATATAAAAGGATACGAGCTATGGTGAATATTCTAAGTGTACAGTGTTTCCATGTTGGATTTTGTTGGAGTAAGAAAGCTAATAGAAGCAACATTCCTCCATCATGTATTCTGTTGTTAAGGTTAACATAATACATGTTTAATATTTAAAGGATAATCTCTTGATCCGTCTTCATTATCCCGGTTGGGGCAGAAAAGTAGAACGTCAAACCCTATTTCATTTTAATCCCTGTGTGGCATTTAGCGATTGAGCACAATAAAAAAAAACACAACACAATTTACATAGAAAGCAAGCACTAGTTTACAAACATATAGCACGACGTTTCTCTTATTGTTATCAGTCACATTTTGTTCTCATATGATAAACATATACGAGGCTTGTCACGTACCATGTACACCCACAAGCAGCAACGACGTCCCCGATAAATCTAAAATTATTTTCAAACAAATCAGCAAATTGTAAAAAAATCTATTATGAAGTAAGATTGTGAACGTTAAAATAACTTCACGAAAATGCGTTTGTGGTTGTCAAAAAATCAAGATGCAACCTCACACTACAAGTACAACCGGTCAGATCTTCATGTAGTGGAGGCCATCGAAAGTATAAAAAAAACGAAACGAAATATAGATCTGTGCCTTAAACTGATTGTAAACAACTGAAGTTCCAATATGTCTGGTCGACTGTATTATTAAAGGATATGGACAATCCACCAAACGTCAATGGTGCCAGTCAATCTGTCAGTACTTTCAGGAAAACCGTCAACACCTTTTGCTACCATCAAAGAAAGATTAGCCGTTGCTATAGCCTGTAGAACGCCTACAAAAAAAACAAAAAAAACCCCAAAAAACCATCAATTACGATAAAGAGTACAAAAATGTGACTACTTCCATCCATAGATGTTACGTCTTTTACCCAGCGGCTGCCAGGCAGGATACGCCCACATTTTCGAGAGATGGATAGAGAACAAGCTAAAAAGAAAAGTGATTTTTCCTACAATCAAGGCCATAATTCATGAAGTTACAATTCGATATGTGCAAATATCGAAAGGAACCAAGATCTTTGGGTTATAAACATGCATTTCAAGTTTCATCAATATCGAATTAAAATTGTGACCTCTACAGGGTCCACAACTTTGATATACCATATTTTTACACTATTCGCGTACAAACGGCGGCCATTTTGTCCGGCAATTTTGGTCCGATTTTCACGAAATTCGAACTCAACCTTCCTGACGGTGTAACGGAGATATAATCAAACGTTTTTTTTAAATCGGATAATAATTGTGACCTCAAGAGGGACCACAAGCTAAAAAAGGTGATTTTTCGGACAATCAGGGGCCATAATTCAGGAAGTTACGATCCGTTATGCGCAAATATCGAAAGAAACCAAGATCTTTGGGTTATAAACATGCATGTTAGGTTTCATCAAAATCGGTTCAAAATTGTGACCTCTATTGTGCCCACAAGCTAAAAACGTGATTTTTCGTACAATTTGGGGCCATAATCCACGAAGTTTCGATCCGATACATGCCAATATTGGGGATAAACCTATATTTTTAAGTTTCGTCAAAATCGGATAAGAATTGTGACCTGTGGAGAGTCCACAAACAATTGTGGACGGACGGACGTCCAGGCATACGGACGTCCGGACGGACAGGGGCGACGACAATATACGTCCACATGAAAATGTGGGCGTATAAAAACGTTTCTAATCAAAAAATAAAATAACCCAATGACTTACTAAGGAATCTTGCACTTTGGTCGGGATCATCAGTCCAATGTGATGGCCATCCAATCATCACAGTATTATGTCGTAATTTACCTAAACCTGCCGTCTGGATGCTTTAAATTAGAAAATATAAAATGTTTAATATAATAAGAAGTATTAGGTTTTGAACAGGAGGCAGCGTATGTTTACCATTTTCACTATATTTCAGATGAGATTTATATTGTAGATTTGAGTGACCCATTTACATGTACTATTGCCCACTTATAGCCCTGCATTGCCATGGAGGAAACATAACATAAGGTCGTGCAGTGCTGAATAGATTTCGACCTCTCATTGCCACAATGTTTCACACCGAATTCGAAAAAAGCTGCTAAAACCGTAGCCACTACCGTGTTATCAAGGCATTCGGAAAGGGAAGTATGTGTAGGGAATGGAAGGTCCCGGAGCTTTGAATATCGATAGGGTTCATCATCCAACGAGCCAATAGTTGACAGACCGGCGGACATAGGTGATGATATTATATGAAAATTACACCGACCACGTTAACGTAGAAGATAAAATATTTTACCAATGAGTTAAACCTTGAATGACGTCAGGAGATGTAACAACTTGTGTAAAACCCCGAACACCATATCCATCCATAAAATCATTTAATATCTGAAAATAATGAAAATTACAGTGCTCTTTTAGATCCTAAAAATTTAAAGAGAACAATAAAATTTCACATCCAAGTCAAATAAACAATACTTTTACATAAAAATCGTCATTTTATTGCATGTTTCTGATCACCTTACAAAATATGACAGACAGTAGTTGGTGAATACAAATAATATATGTGATTTACCATCTTTGCCGCTCTACCTTCAACTGCCCTTTCAATATAATCTCCTTCTAGAACAGTGTTAACTAAAGTTATACCTTTACCTAAAACAACAAAAAGGAAAATTTTATTGTCTCACTCTAATCTTTTAGTTATTTGTGCCATTTGGCTTATCAAATGCTCCACCCATCAACCAATACGACATATATATTGTTGATATGTTTTGTGTGTGAAATTAGAATGAAACTAACTCAGTTGATCATATGATACCTAAACAAATGTCAATAATCCTTGCGTGGCATTTAGCGGTTGAGCACAATAAAAATCACAACGCAATTTATATTGAAAACAATCACCGGTTTGTACACATATATATCACGACGTTTCGATATGTGCTCTCATCGTTATTCATTTGTGTTTTTAAATGTCAATATTTAGAACCTATATCGACTGTGAACTAAGCCCCTATCCCAGGGTTATAGTAAATATATACGCACCTGCTTTTAGTTGAGCAGCAAAACTCAACATCTGAGGATGAGATGGAAACAAGGCCTTATCTGGTTTCATTAAAATCAACAACTGTGGCCTAAAAATACATTAAATCCAGGTGTTTTAATAAATGGCCCTAAACTGGAAGATCTGAATCAGATCATTAGAGCGAGAAGTCTACAGACAGACACACCTATGGAGACAAATTGTCCCGTGGCATCACTTTTCCCAGCAATGGTGTTCATTTAATAGTTCCGATATTCAAATAAAACCAAATTTATCACACGATATGGACTTTTTATCCGTGGAATTGGGCAACACCAACGCTTATTCGTTGGTGATAAAGTAGATGAGGACTAGCAATTAATCAGATTGTTACCTCCAGTTCTTTGTGTGCTTTCCTTCTCCACGGATACGAAGAAGGGCATAGTTGGCAGCCGATACAGCTAAACCCCTCATACCATCACCCCATTCTTTTTCTGCCCTAAAAAGAAAATAGCAAACGTTTTACTTTTTCCCATAAACATCTTGTCTGGGACCAACTGAACGGTTAATAGTTTATACTGGTTTTTATTATGGCCGTATTTCGGCCGGACTAACGATCAACTTTAACGAAGATTACCGTAAAAAAAGCGTTTAAAATGTTGCATGTCTACATCATTGTTACTCAAATAACAAAATATTTAATACCAAAATACAAGGCTGCAGAAGACACATTTGAAAAAATCGCCATCTCGAGAAAATCTGCGTGAAGCCGAATTGTGAATATGAATTAAAATAAGGTTCAATGTTCTGCAATGACGGGGCTAATAAGACGGGCATAGTCCATGTATCTTGCAGTGTGCTATTTTGCTCGGACATTGGCGCTACCGATTACTCTTACTTCGAATTCTAACTCAAGGGTTCTTTTACGTGCACATCAATGTGTATACGGGACCTTGTTTTTTCTGTTTTATCCGAACGACTAGACACTGATTTCTAAGCCCTCTATCTTGCACCACTGACAAGGGGAAACCAAGCCGGAAAATCCCTAGGAAATCTGTCGGTTAGCGAGTCAGCACCCTAATCATTGAGCCACCGCGACTCCCTGGAAAATGGTATTCCAGTGCAAAAACAATAATGTTAGAGATAAAAAAACACACCCAAACCTACCCTTTATATTCTATATACTTATAGACAGCGCAAGTCATAATAAAGGCTACGGTTGTATAATACCAACTGGATATAAACATTAAACTTAAACATAGAGCTAAACCCAGTAGAGACAGAGTCCAGTGGTAGAAGTGATATCGGGGACGCCAATGTGGTGAACGTAACAATGTCTGTACGGCACACGCCATGTTAATGAAGCCGTAACAGAGGAGAAAAAACATGCCGACGATCGGTGCCACATAATCCAATCGTGCAATAACTATTCCTAACTCTGCTATAAAAATTGTGAACAGTAGAGCTCTGACAGGTTCACCACTTTTAGAAGTAACTCTGAAGATTTGTAGAAAAGGTATGACATTATCTTTGGCGATTGCCTGTAGTAATCTAGGAGCACCTGTTGATGATAAAATCATACATTATTGAAGATACAGTTATCAGAATGTTTTATAAATAATGCTATTTCTGTTTATTTTCTTTTGACTCTACATTTGTTTCGTATGATGGTAAATTTGCTTCCTACTTTATCCTTCAATGTTAAAGTTCAGATACATTATGTAAGATTTAGATAAAAAAAAAGGGCGTTTTTGCTATAATAGTTCTAAAATAGATAATATAAAATGAATATATTGAAAACTTAAATTACTTTATTCTGAGTGAAGTTGAATATGTAGCGTAGATTGCTTATTATCATAACAACGGTACTGAATTTCGATTATCCATTTTATCGTTAAATTCTTAAATCTCGCGTGCGTTCTAATCCATTTAAATCTCTGCCACCCGATACTCTAGAGAGTTGATTATGGGCATGTCAATAAATATCTAAATAATAGTTTATATAACTTTTGAAGCCAAAGTAAAGACCCACAAAAGGCAGATTTAACTCTTATATAATGCATTTTTAGCGCGATGGCGGCTATCCAGTATCTATGGCCTCCAAAACCGCTAGTAACATCGCCGCTTGAACCATAATAGACCAATGCGTCTAGCCACAGCAAAACCTCCCAGGAATAAGAACGTCGTTATGATAGTTTTCATATTCATTTCTTTTTTTGGTTCGCCTAATAATATTTCATAGTGTAGATTTGGGCGTTAAAGAATACTGTTTTATGCATTTGTCCCTTTAGACTATTTCAGAAAATTATTTTCAAAAATTACTAACAAATAAGTAAAAAAAGAAAATACTTGACCTGTAAGAGCTTGCAGCCCAGCGCCAACCGTTGACTGAAAAGACCCGACCAGAATAACCCATTTATTGGGCCAAGCTACTTCAGATACCAACAACCCACCTCCAATACTTTCACCATATCTTTATAACATAAATAAATATATATAAAACAGAGATATATTCAACAACACAGATTATAAGGATATTTGTAACACCGGTGCGAAGACGGCACAAGTCCTTTTCTCTTTAAGCCTAGCTCACAACCCGCTGCACGTGTTTTGACACGCACGGGTCGTAGAGTTTGGTAGCTCGCAAATCAACTGCGAGAAACAGGGTGAAAATTTTGTATGTGTAGGACCAAAAGTCTCTAAGGCCAGTTCTACGATGCCGAACACACACGCAAGTGACGCATAAGTCTCACGGACAGGTTTAATAAAATTTCCCCCCATATTAAACTTCCCGTAGTAGCACGTACGGCGTGTTGTGGGTTGGGCTTTAGTTTATATAAACTTACTTGTCACGTAAAAAGACTCCTTTTACACATCCACCTAAAAATAACACTGTTGATAAATCTAATATATTGTTATGGTTTTTATAATTTATAAGGACGTCTCAACGGTAATGAAACGGACATGTGGCCAATCCTTGAAGACTAATTTGGGCCGAAAACGTAAGTCATACTATTGGGAATCTAAATAAAAGTATGCCGTAGTGTCTTCATATAGTCAGATTGGACCAGAAGATAATCCCATTTCATTTCTGTTATTTGTGCTGAAATTATTTCTAATAACCTTTATGTATATAAAGTGTGAAGGTACATGGAAGAGGGTGAGGTGATTTTAGGTAAATATATGAAATTTTCTATTTGAAAAAGATACAAATGGCTGATGTAGAAAGAACAGCCCATAAAGTTCCTTTTGGTATTGATGATTGAGCATCTTCTAAATCGCCTGAATAATTCGACCCCTGTTCAAAACCTAAATAACAAATCGATAATCAATACACAATCTTACATACACTTTTAACACCTATTCATCGTTTTCTTCCCAAAAATACCAGGCGTTTTGACTATAAGCATAATTTATGCCCATAATTTATTCAACTATTCCCAAACAGTTGTAAAAATAAATAGACCCATCAATTACACCACAAGACTACGGTTAATTAACTCATTACAATAAAAAGAGGAAGGGGTCCTTGGTACAATACAGGCAAGATTTTTTATCTCAGTGGTACCGCTGTGGGGGTAAGGAAGAAACAATCGGATAATTAACATAGGTAAAATGCCATAATTATTGTTTATCACCCAATAACACATTCTACAGCATCCCAAACGTAGGCTGCCTATCTACAGCTAGCTCCGCCTGAGAACAGGCCCTAAGCTAATTACCCGACATTTTAATTCCTACATCGAAGATTTGAGTCGAAAACACTGAGTATGCTTTTAGTAATTTTTAGAAGTATTTGTTTCTCTTCTATTGTCATATTGAATGAAATTAAATATGTTTATTTAGCCGCTGTGAGTATGAAAGATGTCAAACTAATCAAAGCCGAATCACAAAATAGTCCTCTAATTATTCAATATGGCGGCGCCCATGAAAGATAATTTCACAGAGGCGGTTTTGTTTGCGAAGACAAATTTAGGAGTATCTAACCTTGTTTTGACAGCTAAACAGATTGAAACTCTAAAGACAGTTTACAATGGCAAAGAATGTATTGCAATATTTCCCACTAGCACATATCATATATCGCTTTTACCGGAGTGGCAGAAGTTGACATTTTGTCTATGACATGTGTTTACATAAAACACGTGCTTGATCGGGTTATTTTTATTCTGTTGTGTACACAAAGCAATAGTCCAGTCGATAAGTCCCGCCCCAAAATGATCACGTGGGCGTTTTAAATGGAGACTAACTAGGGCAGTGATCATTATCTCGAAGAATAACGTAGACCGATCGCTGCGTGCAGTTTGATTCTACAGTAGATACCCCTTGTGTGATAACTTTCATGTTCTACTGAGCGATATCTCCTATTAGATATCGCTTACCATCAAATAAAATCTATATCAAAGAATTGTATTTATTTAATTGTGGGTGTAAGAAGGGTTGTGTGATAAAAAAAATCTTCTAGACGTATTTCTTGATATCATAAAAGACTCGTGGCGATTCTCTATATATCATGCAAATTTTGCAATATTCATTACAATGTCATTTATCAAATAAATGAAATTTTATATCAAAATCTAGTGTTATTTCTTCAACCAACCAAACAGAGCTGTTGGTCTGAGGCGTTGACACAAATAGCTGTTGCATTTGTTATTTTATCTATACGGTTGCGGTATGCATTGGGAAACTATATCTTGAACGATGTATAAACAAAAACTTCTATAATTAATAAGTAAGGAACAGATATAAACATAATAAAACCATCCAGGTAAATATAATCAAAACTGATGACTTACCTGTTATACTTGGGAGATAAATAGCCAATAAAATAATAAAACTGACAGATATATCTGTAATCATCTCCCCCTTGCTAGTATCACCTGGTATCTTTGTTCCCGCTATGGTACCTACTGGAGAATAACTTGGCCACAGGTTCTCTAAATGAAAAATAAAATTCCATTTAAATAATTGATTCAAAATATATGAACTTCATGTGTCTCTTTTGAACGAAGTATGCACTTTTACACCTGATCACATTCTGAAGGCCGTTACAATTTGATATAATTTTTGTCTTTATCGCCTTTTCTTAAACATTTTACTAATATCATGTAAAAAGGGATATAATTTTAGATCTAAATACACAAGGTACTGAATAAATAAAGAAAAATTCCCCGAAGAAATGGGAAATATTATCAGGTGTTCTAGAAAGAGTGAGCACAATCTGCCCACCCCACCCCTAGAAGAAATAGAAGTTAAAGTTACCTATAAAAACATTAGTTGATAACCCCGGTATACCAGCTATTAACTGTGTTGGATTTGAATTAAAATATGGATCACACTGGTATGAACCATTAACTAGATTACAGTATGTATTGTGTAGGGGTCCATCTATAAGTTTATCACATCTAATTGTACCATTATAGAATACTTTGTTATAACTTACTAGCTTCTCGCCTAACATACATATCCTGTAAAAATCAACCAGGAACATAATGTTATTCAGCGTCAGAAATGAAATGAAATGGGGTTTAACGTCCTACTGTTCTGCTTCGAACTGGGCTAATGAAGACGGGCATACGCCATACAGTGTGCTATGAGGGAAATTTTGCCCGGACAGCGGCACTACGGCCTACTCTTATATCGAATTCCAACTGTGAAGGGATCTTTTACGTGAACGCCAATGTGTTCACGGGACCTCGGTTTTCCGTCCCATCCGAACGACTAGACAGCTGTCCTTTTCAGGCCTCCGTCCTGCATCACTGACAAGGAGGACCCACGCCAGAAAATCTGGATAAACTTTCTCGGCCGATGCAGGGATCGAACACCCGAACTCCAGGCTAGCGATCCAGCGTCTTACCCACTTAGCCACCGTAACCCCCTATTCAACGTCAGCAGTTTAAAGATAATATTTATCAAAACAGATCATCCAAATAAATACATACTAAATCTAATAAACTATGTTTAATCAAATTGATAAGACGCCTTCCCACGCAGGGCCCTCACAACAAGCCTATTTGGCGCCCAGGGCAAAATTTCCATTGATACAGATCCCTACATACTGGAACTGCATTATTCAGTGCCTTCGCTCAGTTGATTTTTTTTATGATTAAAGAAATTCTAAAATACAATTTTATACTTTTAACACTTTAACTAAATACCTATTTATAAAACCAACTTAAATGTCAAATGTTTATGTTTATTTCCCCCTTCTAAAAACCCTAATATATCTTGGAAAAATCATATTTCTACCCTCTCTATTTGCTGAAATATGAACTATATTTGCTATCTCAGCCTTCCTGGTATGCATTTAGACAATTTACCGCCTCCAAGAAGTGTCGCTCCCGGGCTTAATTATTAGGACATCAAGGGAAAGAAGGGCACCACAGAATTTCTGAGCACAAATTTAAAATATTAAATTTAAATATTAATTGTTTTTGACTCTTCTGGCTGTTATTTGGCGTTAATGATGATGGCGTGAATAAAACCTCAGAAAAACTCTGACCACGTGCTTGACGGTTTGTTTATAGTTTAATATTGTTTATATTTTGAGTGACATATTATATGGGGGCACAAAAATATTGTAAGTGTTAAGGGCCTCTACGGGCCTTAATTCGGCCCTGCCAACACATCACGTCGACATGACGATACTTACTCAACACTATTACTTGCACTGCTGGTGAAGAATCCAATAAAGATACTAAGAACAGAGAGAACAACGCAGGCTAGGGTCAATGTTGCAAATTTAGTAACAAACTTGACACCAACAAACACTACCAGACTCATCAAAAATAGTATTGCCGTTCCGTAAACACGAAAATTATTGTGTTGGTTATCTAAATTTGTTATATCACCAAATATAGAAATACCAGGCGCCATGTACGTCTGAAATATACAAAAAAAAAAAAAAAATAAAAAATAAAAGATATTTACGCTGCAATGAGCAATTTTTTTTTTGAGCCAAACATTTTGAAGTGCATGTTATCTGATCTCCCGTGACCAAAGTTGTTGAATCTGGATTTGTTATCATTCATTTTTTAAATTATTAAATTCTACTCGATTTATTTTATGTGTAGAATCTATCAGAATTAATGGACATTTTTTTATATTGCCCTTTTGGCTGCGTAAATTATACAGCATAGTATACAGCATTCGATAGTTATGTTTTTAGGTTCTTGACAAGTTGCAGAACATTATGGGAGATTAGATAAAGAGCTGACAGTTCTAGCCATAATAGTTAAAAACTAGATAATGTAAAGGTAATTTGTTGAAAATTTCAGTCAAATTGGTCCACTATGAACCGAGATATCAGCTTTGTAAATTTACGCCTAGCCTCGTTCATCATTACTAAAGTTAGTACGTTAAAAAAGCATAGTCTCGATTATCCATTGTTTTGATTTATCAATGAGCGTTTGCCGCATATAGGATTCTAATCCAGTCGATATCGAAGGCTAGCCTTGACATCGAGAGTTGATTATGGTCTGGATAAGTTAATTAATGTCTAATTAATAATTTAGATAAGATTTCAGACCTAAAGAAAGACCTGCGATAGGCAGATTTAGCTCTTGCATAATGTATGTTTAATATTCGTATAAGATAAGAAAAGAGCAGGCAAAGCGAAACTTTGTGATTGAAAAAAAAATAGAAAACAAAGTTTAATCGAACAATACATACCAGAAGAATTTCTACGGTTCCGATAAAATACATAGCTACTGATATCGATAGACCTAGATAGAACAAAATACCAACAGCACCTCCAAACTCGGGCCCTAAACCCCGAGATATCATAAAATACGTTCCTCCTCCAGCAACAACACCATTCGTAGCTATAGCACTCAAAGAGAACGATGTCAATAGACTCTGTAAATAATCAATAGGTTAAAATGTATTGAAATGGGTTTTAACGTTCTACAGTGTGCCAACATTGTGCTATGATGGAAATTTTGCACGGACAGCAGCGCTATGACCTACTCTTATTTCGAATTCCAATGCGAATGGGGTCTCGGTTTTTCTTCCGATCCGAACGACTAGACGCTGTTTCCACCTACTTTTCAACTGTCATGCCAACGTTTTCGTCGTATCCAAACAATTAGACACTATTACTTGCCAGACCCTCCGTCCTGCACCAATTCCCGAGTGATTTTCTCGGCTAACACTGGAATGGAACCCGGGACCTCTCTAATCCCTCTATTATCTATGACCAGTTAGTAATCGAATTATAAAAATGAGCAAATTATAAGATCTGTAATTTAATCAGACTGATCTCTACAAATACAAGCTCGACTCTCGCGGTTTTCAGCAAGCTTAGTTACGTTACGGTGACTCACAAACTATGGACAAGAAGATTATGGCGGGATATCAGGTTCAAAATGCGATCTGCAATAGCAAGTAGAAAATAAAAAGCAAAAGAGAAAATTCTTATCCAAAATGGACATTTTCGTGTGGGAAACATATATACCGCTCTTGCTTTTCAACCTAATACGTCCACCTTTTCAACTTTAAGTCGTAAATATTCTACTTTCAACAACAGAATTTCTACTTTCAATAATCAACTTTTGACATTCGACTTTCAACTTTAGATTTTCTACTCGAGATTTTCTGCTCGAGATTTTCTCCATGCATATTACGGAAATAAATTTGATCACGTGACTATTTCTGCATGTCATTAAAATACGGTATTTTTCCAGAAAAATAAACGATCCCACTAGTTGTAAGACTAAGATAAGATAAGATTTTATTGTACCGATCGAAACATTCATTAATAAGGACAGCATATAAAATAAACATGTACATAAATAACCATCAATAGCAACATCACAAATGATATATATATATATACATTTAGAAAAAAAACAAATGATAATTTTTAATCTTGTTGAAAGTAGAATATTTACGACTTAAAGTTGAAAAGGTGGACGTATAAGGTTGAAAAGCACGAGCGGTATATGTTTCCCACACGAAAATGTCCATTTTGGATAAGAATTTTCGCTTTTGCATTTTATTTTCTACTTTCTACTGCAGATCGCATTTTGAACCTGACACCCCGCCATAGAAGATAAGAGAAGGGCAGCATGCGGCGATTTTTAAAAAAAACACGTAGGTATCAACTATCATTGTTCTATAGTGACCATGCTTTTCGATACATTTAATTTCGCCTACTTACCACAAAACAACAAATTAGAACAATAAGGAAGGCCTCCATTGACCCGGCTACTCCCACAATCCACGCTAATCTTACAAAATATATGACACCAAATATATTCTGTATACACGGTAAATATACTCCTAATATAGTTCCTAGATTCGCGTGCTATAAATATAAAATAGGTATAATAGATATGTTTTGATCGTTTCAAATTGCGATGCATGGTACATTGTTTCAAACTGCAAATCATGATATATACAAGATATGCACACATTCAAGGAGCTAAGCATCTGGACTGTCAACCCATAAGACTGGTCTATATTTTCAAATTTACTTCCTACCTATACCCAGGCCCGTAACTAAGCGTGGCGCAGGGGGAGGGGGGGTTTCGCCCCCACCCATCCCCCTGTGAAAACATTGTTGACCATAAAAACATGAGATACACATTGTCCGTCAATTTTACAGACCCCCTGAGAACACTTCCCGCCCCTCGTTGTTCTGAGCTAGTTACGGCCCTGCCTACACCTGTTTATCGTTTGAACCTTTACTTTTTAACATACAGACCCTGATAAGAAATAACGTATAGGTAGTAAACGAACAAAAAAAAAATACATATTAAAACAAACACGGAAGTGGGTTTAGGAAGAAAATGCACAGCTAAAAAAATACGCTCCAGGAAAAAATATATTATTGCTAGGCTTAGGGAGAACATTTAAAAGGGAGCTTTATCGTCGACAGTTTGTCGTACTGGAGTTTGAAAACCACAAAGTATTCGCCTTAAAAGTCAAGTGTAAGATAGAGCTATATATTAGTTCCTCTAAAAGAAAAAATCTATCGTGATACGCCAATAGATTATAAATTGCTGTCCTTTATTCGGCATTATTGGGGTTCTAAGACTGCGATTTTATTACAGATTCGAATACTAACCGTTTGATGTTCTTGGTTGTCTTCAGTACGTTCTGGATTAGGCGCTATTCCTGCTGAATAATTAGCTATACCCGATAATAAAATGGATAATTTACCTTTCTTCATGTCATCCTACAAATGAAAGGTGGATAATTAAAACTTTTCAGAACCTGTTACCGTGTCTTAAAAATATAGAACATAAAAGATGTCACAAATATATAAGTAACATAGGTTTCCAGACAGCGAAACATAGCCCCGCAATCCACCGATAAAACGATTTATTTCTTATCAAGTGACGTAAATTGTATCAATTATAACATATTATTTGACTTTCGGAAAATTTCGACTGGTGACCTTATGTGCTCTTTAACTAAGTTTCGGATGCAAAGCGCATGGCCGGGAAAAGAGTCAAGTCGTGTGGAAGGGACAAAAATCCGAGGTTCACCTCATTGGCGTACACTTAAAATAACCCTAAAACAGTTAAACTTCGGTACAGAGTAAACCCCGCGTCCGGGCAAAATTTCTCCCAGTAATGTATATATAGAGAATCTCCTACCAGTCTTTTTTGATATCAAAAAATATCAACACAAGTTGATAAAATAACAAAAAACGAGGCTCTGCCGAGGTTTTTTTTACTTTATCAACGAGTGTTGATATTTTTTGATATCAAAAAAGACGAGTAGGAGATTTTATTTATCACCCAATCCCTTCTTACATGCACAAACAGATAATTCTTTGCTGTAGATTTCACTTTTACTGAACATTACGGCGTAGTGATACATTATTTTTTGACAGCAATTCAACTATTGCAAAGTCCTTTATATTGGCCCAGTGTTTCCATCAAGGTTAATTGAATAACAATAGTTCATTTTTGAAAAAAAAAATTTCTTTTAATAAGAAATGAACTGTTCTTTGAAAATAAAAAAAGTAGTTCCATTTCAACTGACCAATCAAATTCATGTAAAGCGATATCTCCTAAGGAGTTATCGCAGTAGATTATGAAATATATCACACAAGCGATATCTACTGTGGAATGTATTATTGGGTGATAAATGACCGTCTTCATCATACCGGTCTGATTTTAGATGTTAAAGTTTAAACCCGATTTCATTACGTTTTAAGGGCTTCGCATACCTCATATAATCCAGAAGCATTGGACACTTCACTTCCTTTTGCCAAAACTTTAGTATCTGAAATATTAAAAGTAAGAATTTTGCTCCTGTGGTGAGTGATTATGAAAAAATACCGGCTATCGCGCGGCACCGGTTATTCAAATGCCTTTCTACTCTCTAATATTAATAAGATTACGAAAACGAGACGAACGAACATGCACCCTAACTTCTAAGAGTTGGACAATAGGACACATAAAATATATCATAATATATATGCTCGAAAACACTACTTTGCCTAGAGCCGACGGGCAAACACACGTGATATTGTCAACGTCAACGTCGTCAAAGATTCCAGTGAGCTAGGCTAAACAAAAGTACCGGTACCGGTAAATAAAACATATTATATTATAATTTACCCCGTTTTGCTCCCACGGGAACTTGTAATCCATTGGCATCTTCAAGGCGAATTTTTACAAAATCGAGATCATCTGAATTTGAGCTACCGGTACAAGTCGCTGAAGACGGGTCGATCTCTTCGGGGGATTTTGAAACAGTGAAACGTGAGGTTGCCATTTTTTTTTTCGTTTGCTTCTTGTTAAAATTAAATAGGGTCAAATTGGCTAAATGCTAGGGTTTGGGGTTCTCTTAATATTCAATATTCAATCTATAATTGATCATCATTATTCAGCCACTAAACGCATTTTACTGCGGATGAAGTCTATTATGAAGGAAAGCAATTTATTCCGACATCTTGTTCTTTCTAGGCATCAGTAACGCCGCCTTTAGGCGTGGGAGATGTAAGGGGAGATAATCCTACCTACTATTATACAATTTTGTTCGTTCCAAAAATGCCTATTCTATGTCATGGTTTTGTTCTTAGATCTAATTTGGCTTATAAATGTTATCTCATTTCGATTGGGAAACATACTAGTTGAATTTGATCTAATACAATAGCGCGAAGTTTTGAAAATACTGCTCATCCGACTACAGCATCTGCGCAACAGGTTTCAGTCAGCTACTGCCATAAGTTAGGAAAGCCCCCCCCCCCCCCCCCCAAAAAAAAAAATATTTAATGAATTAGGCATTGCGTTTTTAATGGCTTGGAGATTGGATGTGTCGGTATGAATCACGGCTAAAAGTGATGACACAAACTATCCGATAAACGGACTACATTTAAATTTCTAGTTCAAATATGCAGTGGCATACCCTAATCACCTGCTGAAGAGGTAGGCTATACATTTCTCAGTCAATAAACTACGGAATAAGTGGAGGCAGAATGCAGAGAGTAGAAAATCCTTCTAATTACAATCCCTTCTTCTATCGTGCCTGCCAACCTACCATAGTAATCAGTTGGTTCATATTTTGTGTCAGTATGAAGTCAACAAATATGGAATATTAATTTTTATTCTATTTTCTAATCTTTCCATACAAACATAGACGGTATAATATAATACATGTTGCCTACATGGGGACAGATATTGTGAAAACATACAGGCTAACAATACATGTTATGTACAATATTATTATTATTTCATTAAATCTAGTATTAACTAATTCGGTAGGGACTTAAATGTAGGATTCATATTCCAAACATTGTGATTAAGACATCAACCCAAAAAGGCAACATATTTCCAAGGTGCCAAGCAACTGCAAAGTCCCTAGTGCAATTCTACACAATTAATTAATAATTAATCGGGAGTCCGGAATCAAGAAAAAAAATCAGATGTATTAATCGAATTTCATTTAATGGATCTGCTAATTAAGTCGCTAACCATTTAAGAAATCTCTTATTATGAATTTCAGTTCAGCTACCAAATTTAATGAAATAATAATCAAAATTTTTAAAATTGTACAATTAAAAAATGAATACACACATGGGTTATATTACAATTAACTTTTTATTAATCGGTTTTGATTTCAGCAGAATTTGTAGAAGTGGTTCTTTATATATAAATATAATTTTATTTACATACAGAAGTTAATATTAAAAATGATATCTGATCCATGGCAAGTGATGACACTTTTTTTTTTTAGAAATAAAAATATGATCACTTGATATTGAAAGCCAAAAATAATCAAATTAATAAAAATAAAATTATATTTGAAACTTGATACCTCTCTTTATGTGTCTATTATTGTGGTTTTAAATTAACAAAATATGTATCATAAATAAATGTAATGAAATACTGATCATGGAAAATATTTTCCCATGCAGAGATGTGGGTACATATTAGGGTGGTCAAGTGGTCTAATGTGCGCACTTAAGATCCCAAGCTTGCACGTGAAAAGCAGTTGTGATGCTTACCCAACCTTGTGGGTTTCCTCCCACTACAAAAAACCTTAGTCTGAGCAAATCATTGAAATAAAATTGTACTGCTGTGTACATGTTAGTCCCAAAACGACCTAATTTATGTCACTCTATCTCTTGGGTACATTTATTAGAAGATAAATGTATCAAATCTGTTTCGATATTTGCTGAGTTTATGTATTCTACCTACAAATTTTTAAATGTATGCCTATAAGTATTTAAATGTGAAGCATACTAAAATAGATATATTTATAAAGAGATAAAGTACCATAGTTTAATATAATATATATATATCCCTATTTAAATAACAAAACAAAAATCCACTTTGACTATATTTAAAGCTTATATAATAATCAATCTAAATTCAAACAATCTTTATTCTGTTTATAAAATTTTAAAGTCATCAAATATAACCCCTATTTTTCAGTAAAAAAAATACTTTTAGATATTATATATTCACTCCTCTGGTAATCCTGAATAACATTTATACAGGATTCACAGAGCGACAAACAAAACTTTTAGAAAATTGAAAACAGGATTAAGATTGTGTTTTAAATAGATTGTTATAATAATACTCTAATATTATATTCAAGTCAAACATTTCTTTTCTTTAACAAATATAAATCCAGTTTATGTAACCTTACATACATTCCTCAAATATACATATCCTTTCTATTCATTTAATAATCCATTTTGACAATTCACAATTATATATAGGAATAAATAAACACTGGGGAGTTCAGACGTAAACCATTAGATATTTTATACTCCCTCATTTATACTCCCAATAAATCAGTTTATATATTAAATAATTTTTGTGATAAATTAACGTCATTAATTACATACAAAACAATTAAAATGACAGTTTACCAAAATATTATCCCCTTTATATAACCCATTGAAAACTAAAGTTCGGAACTGACATAAGCGGAATTCAGTCCTGAAAACTGAGGTGGTGTGAGTAGAATCGTGACGGGATTAAACGCAACCAATATATTTCAGATGTCATGGTTGGTCGAGATATTTTCAAATGCAGTTGTTACATGCGTCATAGCCCGAAACACTCACTCACACAGAAGCTTTTAAAATATTAGACCCATGACGTGATCATTCAGCAAACCTCTAGAGCAGCAATGAGGTTAAACATATAAGGGAGATAATTATTTAATGGTCTTAGTTCTCTTAATTGGTTAGTATAAATAGATTAGTAGGAAATTTTTAATTAATAAGAATATATAGATAACTATAAACAGTTATATACAAACAAATAAAACATATAAGGCCTTAATACAAGTGTACATATGCGTGTATAAAGTCAAATAATAATAATTATTGTTTTTATTTCAACATTGTAATGTCCACTGTTTTATTGCTAAAGCATATAAAATTATAATCTGACGCAATATAAATCCTGAATAGTGTTAGTGCAAAGGATCACGGAAGATAGAAATAATATCGATAACATTATGTTACTGAAACATAAATATATGTACCACCTAGTATACATCTTAAGATTTTAAGAATAGTAAAAAAAAAAAATAACCTTTCTTTTTTTTTTTTTATTAAAAATACATTCATTTTCCAAATGAAAAAAGCTCACAATATCAAAAGCAACCTCACTCACCACTGTGAATTTAAATGTAAGGTTAAATATTTGAAATAACAGAAGAACAGTTTGAAAAGACCAATTGGATGGGTATCAATCTAATAATGAATCTCGCTAGATTGGTCAAACCACAGTATCTTTACAATCTTTACATTGAACTAAATTGTCTTTTGACCCAATGAAATTTAATTCAGTTCAAATCAGGTGTTCTAGTTTTTTCATTGGTTGACCCAATTAGGCATTTCTGTGCCCTATTTTTATCCTTATTACATTGAAAGACAGGAATTGTTAATTCAAATGACAGATTTATATGGGACCATGGAATAAATTAACATGTGGTTTACTGGAGATCAAATAAATTGTACCTGTCATCAAATAAAATATAAATGGTTGAGATTCTGTTCAATCAAAACTGAATTTCAGAGAACTGATGCTGGTCGGAATCACTCTGCAATTGACTACTGATACATATAATTACTAAATTAAATAAAAAGTTCTATGGAAAACAATTAATGTATTTTAATAGGAGCTACGTTTTTACAATGATTCTCTTGTCTTTTTCAAACACAATACTTATACCGAAAGAATGATTAAAAATACAGTAACTGATTTCCATAGAACTCTTGTATTTAATATAATGTGTTCGATTACAAAATGCTTGATTGTATTAATAACTTGAACCTTCTCTTGTCTTACCTTTTTACCTAATATTGTAAACCTTTGTGGAAGTTTAACCCCTAGAAAGGGCTAAATACACGTATACGATTTGTAACTGTATAAGATATATCTTACATGATGATGATATGTGGACCCAATGAAAGGATGGTAGAGTACAAATCATGGAATCAAATAAAAACAAGCAATAGATACCACGGAAATTTACATTATATATGAATAAATGATATGATTTATATATTATTTTGTTCTGTCTATCCAATGTTAAGATTGTCCTATATACATTGTAACAATATTTGATTGTATTATTAACTTACATAATAATTACTGAAAACAGCATTACGTATAAAATAGTTACAGCAAAATGTAAATAATTAAGCTTATGTAATTTTTTGGATTTATATTTTTTGGAGATAAACTTGTTCAGAAATCTGTATGTTAAGCAGAAGCTTAATTGTCAGTCTGGAATTGACAGAATTGCAACCGAGTGGCGTGGAATTCAGCCCCGTCATAGTTCTGCCAGTCCCAACAACAGAGGTGGTGGAGTAGAATTATGACATTATTAAACACATCGAATATGTTTCAGCTGAAATGAGATATTTTCTTGTGCAGCCGGCACTATTTTGGGGATTAAGAGAATTTATTTCTGGAAAATTTTATCGAGTATCCCCATTAAAATACCTTACTTTGCTTGTACCCTTTCTATAAGCACTGTTTTACACACAAAGAATCAAGACATAAACAAAACAAAGGTTCCCAAAAACATATATTGCTATACATTTTCCAAAATATATATGAACTTGCAAAAAGCAAAAAAGATTAGTGGAGAAAAAATATTCCACCAATATACATGTAAAATGAAGTCTATAATAAACCAAAAAGGGTATTTTGCAAATATGGTCGGTCATGTTAATAAGCCAAAATATCAGTAACAAATGGAAAAAAAATTCCACATAATTATAAATGTAAAACAAAAGAAGCAACATGGCAAAAGAAAAAAATATATTTTGTTGTCCCTTTATGTATATACCTGCATAATTATTTCTTTGTAACAAATAATAAATGAGACATTTTAATGTTACATATATGACTATATCATACAGAGTTCTCTTAGAAGAAGTTTTTAATATTATGAAATCACCTCTGATTCAATAAACAGCCATTTGGTAAACCAAGTATGAAGGCCTGAATATTCAGGGTGGATTTTTTAAACTGTATGATTATCAGTTAAATATGATATACTTAAAGAAATTTAATATATAGATGATCGTGACTAGTATATGCTTATAAACAATCAAAATATTAGCTTAAAGGCCCAATGCGTCATTAGCAATTTCCCTAACAAATAAAATTTGTCACGGCTAATTACACTCTAAATATGTACTCCGATTGATTATTTATCATTTAATTAAGAAAATCAAATCAAAATACCAATCCTAGATAATCTCTAAATGGAATTGAACCATTTTTGGACTGATATATTCCTATTAGAGATTAATCTTTCCTAATATTGTAGTTTGCAAGGGATTGCTATAGCGCTAAATGATGCATCCAGCCTTTAATAAACTATCAAATATATAATTCAGAATAAATTATTGATGACAAAACATATACTATATGTATACCCTTATATTCACACATCTAAAGTTTAAAACATTAATAGTCAAATTCCATAACAAATAGAATCTTTTACAATTTTCCATACCAAGGAAGTTTATGGATCTCAAGTAATCAAAATGTCGTTGTCGTTAGAAATTCAAAAAACATGTGGCTGTAATTTGCATTGTTTAATTCATCATTCACTAAAAATTAAATTTTTTATTTTTTTGATTGGTTGTCAAATGAACTAAAGTAATAATTACATAAGACAGTTAATTAAAGAAAAGAGGCCTTCTTACTTTCAATTTGAAGTTACTATATGTCACAGGTCTTTAATACAAAAGCATGATTTGTATCTATATAACATTTGCTGGGCTAATTGAGGGCTAAATGCCGCATTTGGAACTTTGAAATTTAATATGATATCTAAAATTAAAAGATATTTAATTTTATGATTAAAGCGATAACGCCTCTTTAAATAATGAAACTTCACTGTAGCGTAAAATTGGTGACAATAATGTGATATGATAACTGATTATTAAAAAATTGGCACTAATATAAAATAAATACACAAAGAGCGAGCGCGATAAAAATGATGATGAAAAACTTGCAGATTGGTTTTATATGTATATATCTATGTCATGCGTTTATTGTGTAAATATATATTGCTACGATGATAAGCGTATGAATACATTTATTGATCTTATTAATGGTAATCAGATCAAGAGTAAATTGTGATAACTTCTCGTCCACTTCCTCGAACCATTAAAACTCTATCCAGTCCTTCTGTTAGCACTTCTAAAAATTCCATGTCTTTACAAGGTTAAGAAAAATATAAAAAACTGATTGACAATCAATTATTCTGTCATACAAAAGAGAAATCTGTGCAAAGTCTTGATCTTTAACATGTTTATAAAGTAATGGTGGTGTCTAAGTCCGCACTTGCTGAAACTGCAAAAACATCTTTTGCAACTAATTAATACACAAATATATAAGCGTACCTTCAATCCTGAAAAACACTCCATTTCATCAACACAAAACTTATCTCATTTCAAATACAGGATGTTTTTTTTACCATTTTCTTTGTTAATTATTTGTGTGATGAGAATTTTACATGACAAGAAACATATGGTGTGCACATTATAACGACTATACATATTTTTCATGTGAGCTGCACCGGTGCCAACCCCTAACAATTTGCTACCAAGCCACACAACATTTAATACCCCCAAATGAACAATCAATGTGGATAATTTATGAAATGAAATGGGGTTTAACGTCCTACTCTGCTCCAAACTGGGCTAAAGAAGACGGGCATACGCCATACAGTGTGCTATGAGGGAAATTTTGCCCGGACAGAAGAACTATGGCTTACTCTTATATCGAATTCCAACTGTCAAGGGATCTTTTACATGCACACCCTGCATTACTGACAAGGAGGAACCACGCTGAGAAATCTGGATGTACTTTCTCGGCAAATACATGGATCGAATACCCGATCTCCAGGCTAGCGAGCCAGCGACTCTTACCCACTTAGCCACCATGACCCTGGGATAATTTATGCCAGAAGTAACAATAAATAATTCACCATCCATTTTAATAACTGAAAGTAAAGGCGGTAATATTAGTCTCAAATAATAATTATATAAATAAAGGATACAGCTCTCTTCACCAGCAGGTGTTTTTGGTGGTGCTGGTAAATTTAATATAACCAGCTGAGCTTCATGTGATTTCTCTACGATACACTCATTTAATCGTACAGCAGTATGCATTCTACGTACATTCTTATTATCTCTGAAAATACAAACATATGACACTTTATTTTGTGCCGGACTTTTATAATAAGAACCATTAAAGAACAGTAAAAAAAGGCAAATCTGAACAAGACAATGGATTGTGCCTAACAAAGCCTGAATTTGTGCCCGACAGGTGCCATATTTCCAGATAAAAATAACATTATGAATGATTAGTTCTATTTAACATGAAAGAATTGACTTTAAACACCACTGATGCAGACTGACATATTCCTCACTAAGACTGTTCATTTTAGAGACAGATGTGACCTCTTCTGCAGGATTCCCACCAAAAGCAACAAAATCCAACACTACATAAACACACAGTTAATATTTCTAACCCTTTGGGTCGTTTACAAGTTACTCCAAACATTAATTGTTATTTTGTATTGAAATTATGAGACTTGAAACGATATCTCATGTGCAGTGGCATTGTATGTATGCTGGGTTATCTGGTCTGCTAACAATAGTAGTATTACCAAAAGAAAGGATACTACTGACTAAACAGGGTCAAAACCTCACAAACAATATTCAGACGTTGGGGCTGGGATGGTTTAGTGGTCTAGAGTGCCATGCATCGACCTCTAGCGTTCCCCTCACCTCTGGCTTGCGGTTGTGGTTTTGATCCCTGGTGTGAGCATATGTGGCTTGGAGATAGAAGTGCCTTCTCAACCTCGGGGGTTTACTCCGGGTATTCCGGTTTTCTCCCACAGGAAAGACCCCCTGCTCGTGCGCTCAGATAATAAAAATGAAATATAAGACTTGTCTGCAATATCACCTTTGGTGGAAGAGAATGTTAACCACAAAGAAGAACATCATGTCAGACCCTAAGATGGAAGCTTGATGAGAGGAAACCAGATTGGAAAATTCCAAGTAACTTTCTTGGCCCTTTTTGGGATAGAACCCCATACTTACCAAGTCACCACGACTCCCTTTCACACAAATGTGTCAAAGAAGAAATAAAATGAATAAATATCTTCGGTACTCACGGTTTTAAATTAAGGAGATTTTTACTGACAGGTTTAAAGATTTTGTCACGTGGTGTAAAAGTAAACTGGTTACGATCTTGTATAGAAGTTGGTTCATTCAAAGAATCTGCTGTTTCTTCGGGTACAGAATCTAACTGTATTTTAACATCCCCAGGGTTATGAGCCTTATCTATGATAGACTGAGGCTGGAAAATACCAAAACAAAAATGATGCCAATTATATTTATTCATTTCAAATGATATACTTACAATTCTCTCACTCAAGCTCTAATTCAAAATACATAACATCCCATGTACGCAAGATGTCTGGAAATACCTTCATTTACTGAACAGACTGGTATATGCAAGGATCAGGATACTAACTATCTCAATGGGGGGGGGGGTCTGTAAATTTGACGGACAATGTATATCTATTGTTTTTATGGTCGACAACATTTTGCAGGGGGGGGGGGGGGGTAAAATGATATTCTGAATTTTATACTGGGCATGCATTAAAAATATCAATAAAATCACAGAAATAACACAGGCACCAATTTTATTGTGGTTTACAATGCTTGAATATTTGCCAAACAATGTATGTGACAGATGCCTTATTTCCAGCTTTAGATTTCTAGCCATCATGTCTAATCCCTCCATTATAAAACATTTCTATGAATGAAATTGAAAGAATATATTCTCAAAATTATCAGACAAAAATTCTGCAAGTTACCTCTGGTTTTTTAACTCTCATCTGTTGTAACATTTCTGTTCGTTGTTCCATCATTAAAGTTCGTTCATACGTATAAGCTGATATATCACTTCCACTCTGTAGAAATAAAACAATTTTTATATAAAATATAATTTATTTCCCCAAATCCTCTCAAATATTTTTGTATTATTAGCTATAAAAACCTCAAAATTATTTTTTTATTCATCCATTCGATTGAAGCCAGATTTATTTGCTTCTGTAAAACTCTGAACAATGGAATCCCAGTTAGAATGACCTGTGTACGAATTGCAGCAAGAAGTGAGAGGAGAGAAAGATAAAAACGGGGTTCAACGTCCACACAAAACAAACTAGGCCATTTTGGGACTAACATATGGTACAATTTTATTTAAAAAATTTGCTTGTGTGTAGGGATCACAGCGAGAAAACCGGAGGCCCTGGAGAAAACCCTGTGAGGTTGGGTAAGCATCCCTACTCCTTGTCACATACAAGCTTGGGTTCGAAACCATGCCACTTGACTTCATGACAGATCTTATGATCTAAAGCACATGCATTAGACCACTCAAGCAACTAGGGCCCTCAGGATTTTTCAAGATAGATTCTCAATATTTCATGAGTTGCATCCACTGGGGCCTAGTTGTTCAGACTTATTTTTAGAAGAATTATCATTGTGAGCATCGATCACTACATGTGTTTAAGAATATAAATGGATAACCTACCATTTCTATAACATTAACTTCAGCTTGTATACGTAGTTGATATAAATATGTCTGTAAATCTTTCTTCATTTCTATACTATTATCTTCAACCTCTGATTAATATCATCAAGGAGTCAACAAAATCATACTAGAATTCTTTATTATAACCAGGATTGATAAAATATCTTGATTTCATCAAATTACACAACTGATACTTTATTCGCGGGGTCCCTTTATCCCATAATATTAAGCACACTGTACAACATTATATGGCACCCTTGGGCAAAAGTTTCAGTGACGCTCCTACTGTTCTGCTCTGACTGGGCTAATAAAGACGGTGTACTGTGAGAGTAATTTTGCTTGGACAGCGGTGCTACAGTCTTCTCTTATATCAAATTTCAACTGCCAAGGGATCTTTTATATGCACGCCAAATTGTACACAGGACCTTGATCTTTTATCCCATCCGAATGACTAGACAGCTATCCTTGTCCGGCCCTCCATGCCAGAAAATCCTGATGAACTTTCTGGGCCAAAACCAGGAGCAACACTGCAACCTCCAGAATAGTGAGCTGGCGTCTTATTCATTTAGCCCAGTCTATGCACAGGGTGAATAGGAACAGTGATTAAGAAATCTTATCACCTCCATTTTCTATGCTAAAGGCTCAATCATGTTGTTTGAGATACAGTCTCCAATTGTACCAAAAGGTTAATCTGCAATCTAAAATTTCCACAAATTGATGTAACACTGACAATTCCTTAAAATAAACAGGCATGAATAATGAACTAAAGCAATAAAAGGATACGAGCTACAGTAAATATTCGTAATTTACAGTTTTTCCACGATTTATCCTGTCGTAATAAAAATGGCAGTAACATAAGTAATCCTCCATCATGGACAATCCACCATACATCGATTGTACCACGTAACTTTTCATTAGCTTCAGGAAATTGGTTGATACCCTTTAGAACTAGTAAGGCCATCTGTCCAGCACTAACATTATGGATGGTGTCTGTATTAAGAAATAAAAGGTATAAATGACTAATCTCTTTAGAATGCTAATATGAATTCTGTACTCATATCATTGAAAGACCAATACATATTTACTGTTTATTTATAATGCCCACATGAGCAATGCCAATCTCGATCCCAATAATAAGCGTGAAATCACTTAAAATGAAATGCTGCTGATTTCTCGACAATTTAGCATTGATTCGTTGCACGAGTTACATACTAATGATCCTTGGAATATTTTCCACATCTTGATATCAAAAGTTCATTCAAAAACAGCCAATTTGATGATTTACCGGGAACTATTTTTAGCACGCAATGTGATTCGGCTAAACCTGTGAAGCGACTGGCGAAAGTATACATCATGTGACATTCAAAATGGCTGATTAATGGCTGGCAAGTTTGACCAGGTATATAGCAATGGGTAAATATATCTCTGGGATCATGATTGGTGCAGTGCAAGAAAAACATTGCCTGTATATTCTACACTATATCCAAGAGGTTCAGCTCTTTCAAGACACATAAAATGGGTTTTAGAAAATTAAATTCTTAATTTGAAAATAATATTTTCAATTAATAATACCTATGAATACTTTATAACTTCTGGTGTCATCTGTATGTCTCCAGCCATACGGCCAACCCATAACAACTGTATTATGTTTAAGTCCTCCTAAACCAGAATTCTGAACTCTGAAACAGTAAAATAATATTCTTGACCTCTACAGAAACAAATACAACCATACCAAGACCAGAAACTGAGTATGACTACGTCGCAGTCATCTTGGAATTGTGACATATCAAAACTCGAAGTCCATCAATTGATGTGCTGTTGACCAAGGAACAAGCATGCCAAGTTTCATGTCAATCATAGATGAATAGGCAGAGCCTTAGGCTTGTTTCAAGGAGTGACACACACTAGAACAACTACAAGAACAAGATGAGTAGCGCTTGGGAACAGTTCCTGTTATAAAAATATTATTCATGTACTATTCTTGATTTGGTCAGTTGATCTTTTTTTTCCCTCAATCTTATGAATAAAACTGTTAAATCTTTCAACTTTCAAGTTTGTTGGCTAACCCTTTGACCCCTTGGGAATCACGTGGCTAAGTGGTAAGACGCTGGCTAGCTAGCCTGGAGGTCGGGTGTTCGATCCCCGCATTGCCTGAGAAATTTCATCCGGATTTTCCGGTGTGGTTCCCCCTTGTCAGTGATGCAGGACGTAGGGCCTGACAAGGAAAGCTGTCTAGTCCTTCGGATGAGACGAAAAACCGAGGTCCCGTGTATACATTGGAATGCACGTAAAAGATCCCTTGGCAGTTGGAATTTGATATAAGAGTAGGCGATAGGGCCGCTGCCCGGGTAAAATTACCCTCATAGCACACTGTATGGCGTATACCCGTCTTCATTAGCCCAGTTTAGGAGCAGAACAGTAGGACGTTAAACCCCATTTCATTTCCTTTCCTTTGACCCCTGAAAGTTTCATCGCCTATTCCTGTGCTGGGCATAAACAAGTGAAGAGAACTAGTTGCTCGTATTTTGATTGTGAAAAGCTGCTTTATTTGTTTATATCCAAGGGTACTACAATATCACGACCAGACAACTGGTCACAAAGGTTCAAAGGGTTAAATATCATGACCTTGGTTACAGCCAGGAAAGTTTGAAATATATTAGATGAGCTACTTACAAGTAACATAATCCTTCGGTTATTTTAGGAGCAACAGTTATATCTGAAAATCCTTTTACACCACTATCTTTTATTAACTTGTCTAGATGCTACAAAATAGTTAAAACACTTTCAGTACACAAGTTAAAATATTATCAGAAAATTATAAATGAAGTTTGAAAATAAAGGGGACATAACTCTTTTGTTATGTCCTTACAGTCATATTATCTCCCCTTAGACCACATAATAGGGATGCTTGATTGAACGTTTCGGAATTGAAATTGTCAAACCTAAAAACAGTGACATTTGAATTGAAATGAGATTTTGGGATAGAACGCATGTGCTGACTGCATGAGAAAATATCTCAACCAACCATGACAGCTGAAACATATTCATTAGGTTTCATTACGTCACGATTCTACTCACACCACCTCTGTTTTCGGGACTGACAGAACTGTGACGGGACTGAATTCTACATCACTCGATTGGAGCGTTCCGGACTGACAATTGAGCAACCCCACAATTACATGTACATAACTTAAACAAGAAATAGCTGGTGAATGTACTTACAAGTTTTGCAGCTTGAGAATCAGCATATCTTTCTATATAGTTACCTTCAAGAACACTTGATACTAATGTCAAACCCTTTCCTGTCAAGATGAAAAATAAAACATTTTTATTTTAAAACAGTCAATAAAACAATAGGGATATTATAAATATCCAATAATAATATTACAAAAATTAAACCTCAATATTGTTTAAATTTGTAGCTAGTTTTATGTATAGAGAGAGAGGGAGAAATGGGGTTTATTCAATAATTAGATTGTGCAATGGAGTCTTACTACTGGCAGGAAACCATAGAAAACCCAAGAGGTTGGGCAGGCGACCCTACTACTTGCACTTGTCACAAGCCAGCAAACGGAAGAGAGAGAGAGAGGAATGGGGTTTAACATCCACTCGACACAAACTAGGTCATTTCGGGATTAACATATGGTTTAATTTATTTCAATAATTCATTTGTGTGTAGGGGTCTTTAGCAGTGAGAGGAAACCAGAGGACCCGGAGAAAACCAACGAGGTTGGACAGGCGACCCTACTACTTGTCACGTACAACCGAGGATTCGAAACCACACTAGTTGACTCAATGACAGGTCTTATGATACAGCGTGCATGTGCTAACCATTCGGCCATCCAACCCCCCACCAGCAAACGAAGCCATGCCACTTTGCTCAATGACAGACCTTATGATCTAACATACACATGTTAAACAATCGGACACCCAACACCCATTTTCATATATAGTTTGTTTGATATATGTTAACATGTGTACCTAACATCCCCATATTGTCAAACATCAGGACAATATTTTGAATGATGACAACAAATATGGATAAATTAATATATCTTACCTGCTTTCAGTTGACCAGCAAATCTGATCATTTTCGGATATTTTGGCTGAAGATTTTCATCTATTTTCATTAATACTAACAACTGTGGCCTGAAAAAAAAAAATACACACAACATAAACCACATTCAAAACTAAATATCCAACTTTTACAATTAAATTTGTTAAATCTATCATGAAAAAAACCCCCAAAACCAGATGATGATAAAGATATTATTTGCTCAAACAAATTTGTTTTCAATCAGTGCTTTTCTATGTATACAAATCTAACTGAATTGGATTATTACTGTACAAGTGTGAATTTTGTCAACTATTGAGGCATATACTGTAATTTGGGTCAGTGATATGAGCTATTCTGATGTCAGACATACAGCAAACTTGCCAGTGGTTCAACAAGAGGATCAATCTATTGTGCATTGAAATGAAATAACTTCCTTATTCTCTTGGATTAAAGGCAACCCTTGTGCAGATGGAAATGCCCTTGTCAAAATGGTGTTATGTTGTACATGGGGTTTTATGGTATACAGATGATAATATATTGAACTACTATAATAATATTTCACTTTTAGGACAGTTTTTTTGTTATACTGACCTCCAGTTTTTGGTATGAGGTGGTCCTTCTTGTAAACGTAACAAAGCATAACGAGCAGCAGACATAGCCAACCCTCTAATACCATCTCCCCATTCCTTCTCAGCTCTAGTAAAACAAAATACAATAAAATACAGTATTGCTTTTAGAGATTAATGAGAAAAAATGAAGTTGAGTATAACATCGAACTTTTCTGCACCAAAGTAATGTGATAATAAGTATCATTCAGATTTGATGAAACAAGGAAAGAAACTGAGTTTACCATATATAATCTAATACACATATTCAGTTAATGATTGCCATGCAGAAAGTATTAAATACCATCAAGATTCATCAAATAACGCCCGGTTTGTGCTACCGTTTAGTTTAAGAAACACCATTTAGTTTTGACATCGGTCATCTAGTTTATGACCATTTAGTTTAGTTTTGATATTGGTTATCCAGTTTATGACCATTTAGTTTCATAAACTAGACAACCGATGTCAAACTAAACGGTAGCACAAACTGGGCAGTTTTTGATGAATCTTGATGGTATTTAACACTTTCTGCATGACAATCTATTAACTGAATATGTGTATTAGATTATAGATGGTAAGCTCATTTTCTTTCCTTTTTTCATCAAATCTAAATGATACCCGGCCCCTAGTGGCTATGAGACATTGTCTTCTTTGAATTGCAGCTACCCCAAGGTTTCTTTTACATACACGCTGATATGTACACGGGACCTTACTTTTTCCTTCCCCAGGTCCTTTGTCCTGCACCACTAACAAGATGAAACCAGACCAGAGATTGTCTTTAATATTTTCATTTGTTATTCTTATTAAATGCTAAATACTCAATTTGAGTACATCTTATTAGGGTGGATTAAGCAGTTGATATTTTGATTTTGTTTTTCTAATTGCATGTTAAATAATCAATTTCATTAACAAGGAAAGAACTATGAAAAATTGTCTTGATAAGATGATGATGTAAAGCTAGAAATCACTGTTTACTAATGTTAGTTCAAAATAATAATTCTACAATAAAAACATCTTACCCTTTATATTCAATATACTTGTAAATACAGAAGGCAAGAGCAATGGCCGCCAATGCATAGTACCAACTAGATATAAACATCAACGTTATACATAATGCTAAACCTATCAGAGACAAGGTCCTGAAATAAACAAAATTATGGCATGATAGTCACTCATATTAGCTTTTTCAAAAACCAAAACTTGATAGGTATACTGCAAATGGTAGTATGTGTTTGAATAAAGAAATAATATTCTGGTTCACAAACAATCTTTCTCAAAAATCTGATGCTGTTTTTATTTATATTTTTTTTTTTTGGCCAAAGGATCACTATTGGGCTAAATGACTTCTTTAAAATATATCATTTGAAGGTACTACATTCATCTCAATACGTTGTTGAATGTATGAATATCCAGTATCATTTATGATTGTCAATAATATATATCAGGGTTGCATATAGTATACTTCCGGATTCATTAAAAATATTCTACAGACTATGCCGAAGAGAACAAAAATATCTTATATGTTTTAGCTTTATATGTCAAATAATTCTCACCAGTGATAAAATCTAAATCGTGGTCTCCAGTTGGGTGTTCGTAATAAAGTCTGTAGTGCACATGCCATGTTTACGAATCCATAGCACATCAAGAAAAACCTATAAAATACATATATCTAGCAATATCACACATTTATTCTATTCAAGACACTTTATCCAATATCAATTTATATAACTAAATGCAAAATACATACATGTTGCAATATTAAACATATATTTTATCGCAAAAACTCATATACTTGAGGGCTGTTCTCAATCCATGCAAGGTTTCAACTCAGGACATTCTATATCCTAATTATCTAAATTCAAAATATTTCATCAAAATAATTATTCAAGAGGGAAAATTTACACCTCTTTGTATCCAGCGACAACTAGGCTTCCACTTTATAATTTTGCCAGCTGGCCAGATATTCTTTAAAAGAATATAACAATTTTTTAGCATCACATTTTTCAAATATATTTTAACACATAAAAACTATAAATTAAACTCTATTTATTGTGTTTTAAAATTTAGGTTAAATTCATTGAAATATCCAATCTTATGTAATGTACATCGATTGTCAGGAAAGTTCTTCAACCGTTCAATTTTACTACCAGTTAGTCAACGCTCTGCTGATAAAAACTTACTTCATGTTCCCACAGTAATTGTTATTATCATTATTATTAATTTGACTATAATGAGATTCCTGCGCATCAATCATATAACACAACTTGTGATTCATCATATCAGAGAGCTTGTTACGATCACATATTAAGTTAATTGACACATGCTAACTTACATGGTAATAATAGGTGCCACGTAATCCAAACTAGCAATAAGAATTCCAATCTCCGAAATAACGGCAGTCAGTATTAAGGCACGGAATGGTTCTCCACGTTTAGTCGTTGCAGAGAAAATGTTTAAGAATGGTATCACATTATCTTTTGCTATAGCTTGAAGCAATCTGGGAGCACCTGAAAAACAAATATCAAATATGGACTCATCAATGCGGTTCACAAAATCCACCCAAGACTCACCCCCTTTTCTCGAAAAGATTTGCAGCGGTAGCAATTACAAGTAGATACAATATGTTAAATTCCAAATTAAAGGAGCTAAATCGCTAATATTTTGGATCTAGAAATTGGCACAAATGGGTCGCAACACATATAATAACGTAATATGAATTTATATAAACTGTTTTACATTCAATCGTGTCCGTTTTACTGTGAATTGTCATCAGTTATGTTCGGCGAAATACGCCAGAAGTCTAGACCGCAAGTCAGTTTCTAGCATCTGGTTATTCAAGTCAACACCGATATTATTTATTGTGCATGCTCTCCAAATAAAAACATGATATCACCGTTTGACATGACTTGTGGAATATGTCTAGCCTCATTCTTTGAGCACCTTGTTACAAATGGCGCTGAAACGCATTATGGTACACGATTTGTGTACCAATGGTAAAATGTTTATTTTGTCTTAAATATTGGATATCAGAAGCCCATCTTTTCCAGGTAAGATCACAACACCAATGCTGATTTAATTGCAAAAAAAATCGTGTTTTCAATGTCGAAGATTCTGAATGATATTGAGTTACGGACTTAGCTGCTTTAAGTATAAGTTGGCTGTATGTTTTCATACTGTAGAGTAGATTAGAGAATTTAACTGGAGAACTACTTCAATTAATTATTACCTGTTAATGATTGGAGACCAGCACCAAGCGTTGATAAAAAGGAACCAACCATAATGACCCATTCATTGGGCCAGGCTAAAAAACCTATAGTAAGACCTCCATTTATACTCTCTCCATATCTACCAAAACAACACAAAATATATAGACCTGTATATTTAGAGATACATGTACATGAACAAATAATTATCTTAAATTAGTACATCCTCGGTATCCACAGTGGTCTCACTCCATTCCACTCCACTATACCCTGGGTTCATCCATGGGGGAGACACATATTCAAATTATCTGCCCTTGATAATTGTGCTATTATTAATATGCTTGATAGCATAATGACTTGTCACTGCTTGCTTTTTGTGTACATGTCACTTCTTTTATATTAAATTTCTTTCAAACAATCTCATAATCGAGCAAACAAGCCACCATATTGTTGTGAGCGTGTAAACAATGAGGCTAAGACTGGTTTGTAAATTGTTTTTTTTTTAATTGGGTCGTTGAATCAAGCTTCGATCAAGGGAAGATAATTTGAATATGTGAATACCCATGGACGAACCCAGGGTATAGTGGAGTAGAATGGAATGAGACGACTGGGGGATTAGACGAAAATGAAATGAAATGGGGTTTAATGTCCTACTGTTCTGCTCCTACTGGGCTAATGAAGACGGGCATATGCCATACAGTGTGCTATGAGGGAAATTTTGCTCGGGCAGCAGCACTATGGCCTAATCTTATATTGAATTCCAATGCCAAGGGATCTTTTACGTGAACACCAATGTATACACTAGACCTTGGTTTTCCGTCCTATCTGAATGACTAGACAGCTGTCTTTGTCAGGCCCCCTGTCCTGCAATACTGACAAAGGGTAACCGCGTCAGTAATTCCCGATGAACTTTCTCGGCCAATGCAGGGATGAAACACACAACCTCCAGGGAAGCGATCCAGCATCCTACCCACTTAGCCACCGCTGGGGATACCATGGATGAAATCAGTATAGAAGGTTATTAACCCACAATATGCATTATAATACCTCAAGATGTTCAATTAAGAGCATAGCTTTGATGTATATCAGAATGAAGAAGTATAAGTAGTGGATTTCTCTGAATGGACATTTTCATTTTTTATGTATATATAAGACAACAAAGTATATAAATAAATCCTGAACTTGTGCCAAAAATCTAAATATTAAATTCAGTATTTTTCCCTTTTATAAAGTTAAAATTGATGAGGAACATGGAATCAAATTTCATTGACCAGTTCTTAGACTTAAATGCTTAATTTGTCTTATCATCCACCCATCTCAGCCCTTGCATACATCATCACAACAAATTATTGATTCAGATGTACAGAAGAAAATTAACTGCATGCTTTATCATGACATCTGAGAAACTTTATTGATAAATAGAGAATCTCCTACCAGTCTTTTTTTGATATCAAAAAATATCAACACAAGTTGATAAAGTAACAATAAACGAGGCTCTGCAGAGTTTTTTTTACTTTATCACTGAGTGTTGATATTTTTTTATATCAAAAAAGACGAGTAGGATATTTTATTTATCACCCAATCCCTTCTTACATGCACAAATAGATAAATATAATTCTTTGCTGTAGATTTCACTTTTACTGAACATTACGGCATAGTGATACATCAGTTTTTGACAGCAATTCAACCATTGCAAAGTCCTTTATATCGACCCAGTCTTTCCATCAAGGTCAATTGAATAATAATAGTTCATTATAATAAAAAAAAAAGTTAATTTTAATAATAAATGAACTGTTCTTTGAAAATAAAAAAAAAGTAGTTCCTTTTCAACTGACCAATCAAATTCATGTAAAGCGATATCTCCTTAGGAGATCTCCATGATATATTATGAAATATATCACACAAGCGATATCTACTGTAGAATGTATTATTGGGTGATAATATATATATAATGTTAAATGATCAAATTAAATAAAATCCTTATGTTACTTACTTATCTCTAAGTAAATGTCCTTCTATACAGGCAGCGAAGAAAAATACACCTGTTATATCTTTATACTGTTAAAGAACATAAATTATATGCTCAGATTCTGCATACACCAACGAGACTAGCATTGTATATTATATTTTTCCTATCATCCTAACTTTTCTGTATCAACTGGGATAATGAAAATTGGCATACGTAATTAGTCTACTTTTATTCTGATTTCTTACAGTCAGGCATGTTTGTATCCATCCAAACGACTAGACACTTTTCTTTGTCGCTCCGTCTGTCCTGCACCATTAACAAGAGAAAACCAGACAGGGCGATCCTGAGTTAATTTCTCTGCTAAAACATAGATGGAACCCAGTGAACCAGTCTATCATTTAGTATCATACAATGGCCATATCCATGTCTCCGAAGTTGAGTCTAAATTTATCTTTTTCACTGACTAGTGACAATTTCTTTCTAAACGAACAGTGACAATATATTGAGATCTTGCCAATAAGCAACCACAAAGTGTCACTTTGATTTCATGCGAAGTGGTATAATTTTCCACTGCTATCTTGCAGTCTCAACTCTTAAGACTATAGTACAGACAAAATTTTTTTACATGTTGATGGACCAACAGACAGTGAACACATTAAAATCTTGTACAATTCAACTTTATAAAAGATACAGATAAAAGTAGTAGTAGATATAGCTAATATGGTTCCTGTTGGTATAGATTTCTGGGCGTCTGCTAAATCTCCGGATCTATTAGAGCCTGCCATTATACCTGTAATATGAATTATACAGCTATAATGCGTGAGTGAAAAAGATGCTAAAATGTTTCAAGAACATTCAAGTTAAATTAAATCAGGGCCCTGTTTCACAAAAAGCTAAAATCACTAAAATAGATTTTAACTAAAATCAAAATTAAATTTTAAATTTTATGCGTTTCATAAAGATTGATTGTAACTTAAAATGCAATTTTAATAGATTTTAGTTAAAATATGCTTTGAAACGGAAAACTGTTGACACGTTGAACTAACGGTTAAAATATCAATGTAGCAATGTTTGCAAATGGTCAGACAGTCGTAGAGGGATGAAATAATGAATGTTATTGGGCATTATTCGTCTCGAAAAGTATCAATGGGTTGGGCTTGAACTTGTATGCTGCTTTCGTGACCTTGGCATTTGATTTACTCGCAGGCTTCAAATAATGCGCGTATCGATAAACTAAATCTCTTGAATTTTATGGCATTATGGATAACAGAAACTATTGAGAATTGTCACAAACATATGATATTTGTGTCTCAAACAACTAATCTAGGCTGTAAATTATTGTCGAATTTTAAAAGTATTTAACAACTTTGAAAATAATACACCAAATAGCCAATGTTCCGATGCCTAGATTTGAAATGCCAGCCCCATAGACCCTTTCAATGATACTTTGAAAATGCCGAAGTGCTACTCATTATTGGATAATGCCTATCTTACTCAATTAAAATTATTTCCCCGCCCCCCCCCCCCAAGATAAAATACATTTGGCTCTTAAAACTTCTCTTATTTGTATTGTAACCAATATTTGAGACAGATAGGGCGGTCTATCGCTGAGTTATGGACAGTCTACAATTTCACATGACTTAAACATACTATAGACAACAGAGATTTATGAGGAGTTCAATGCACGCTTGTGAAACATGCGTAGCTCTAATCTCTAAGGAGTTTGTGGATCTTTATTAACTAAAGTGTAGGTGTGTCTAAGGGTTGTTTTGAACATGGCATCATATCTATTTTCCTGTTGAATGTGATAATGCCTCTTTAAATTAATAAGATCCTAACAGCTACTCTCCCAATCTGGTTAAAACACAGATCCTATTTCGTTTCGTTTTTATAGTTCAAAATTTCTTTTTACTTGTCTTTACTACACTTAGATCTGGAAGAGTTGTTATTTAACTCATGTTCTGAATGGTGTCAGGGATAAGCCAATGAAACGGTCTGTTACGGCGAGCTTTAGGCGTGTTTTGCATGGAACTGTGGGTAATCCATTAGTAACATCAATGCTGATTGGTTAATCAAATGTCTGACTTCATAGGGTCATAAGCGGTCTTTTGACCCCTGACCTGACCTATCGCTATAACTTGTCAGATCTTCATGTAGTGTAGGCCATCGAAAGTATAAAAAAACGAAACAAAATATAGATCTGTATTTTAATCGGATTGCTACTCTCCTTATTGAGCATGCCAAGAAACAAAGTTTAATATGCTGACGAATAAGCTAACCCAGGGGAGGTAACCCCCGACTTACCCGTTACAGAAGGAAAGTAGATAGCCAATAAAATCATAAAGCTTGTTGTTATATCAGATATAATCTCTCCTCTACTACTGTCACCAGGTGTCTCTGATCCAATCACATCTCCAGCCTCTGTATAACGATTATGTAAATTCTCTACAATAGATAAAATAATTTATCAAATAAAACTGAAATACTTGGAAATACTAACAGGACAAAATTTAGATGATACTGGAATGTATTTTAATATAAGTGTTCCGATTATCTGGAGAATTTTGTAATAGTATCAACAAGGATTTTCACTTCAAAATATAACTCTATTATGTTTTGAGGTTAAGTTCATTGAAATTATAATTTAATGGGATTAAAGGGACATTATTCTCAAGAGCTAAATCTGCCTGTTAAATAAATTATTAATTAAGCCATTTATTAACTTGCCAAAACAATAATCAACTCTCGATGCCATCAGATGCTCTAGATTTTCAACAGATTTAAATATGATTTGTGGTTAATGATTAAATTTAAAAATGGAAAATGGACGCTTTTTTTTATTATAATGACAATCGTGACTACACTGTTCTGTAATCGACGACATAGGACAGAAACAAGAACCCTTGTTCCAACCCAAAACACCTCAATGCTTTATTGAAAATTGTGAGGTATGACAACTCTCCTCAACCATTCACATCATCTTTATCCAAAGGGCATTGTCCACACACCCACACACCCCGCCCACAAAGCAAATTATTTTCTTATGAATTAACGCCACCAGGAATATAGTCAACAAGTCTCCTCATTTAGATAGGTAAGTAAAATATTAGATAAGCAATGGGAAAGTTTTACCTTTAAAAACACCACTTGCTAGACCAGGTATACCACGCACCCATTTTGCTTCATTGTTTTTGAAGTAATCATCACAAACAGGGGTGTTGTTATCCATTTTACAATAATGCTGAAATATTGGACCGGATTCGTTTTTGGTACACATAGATGTACCATTCAGTGTTATAGAATCTGACGTCAATAGACGATCCCCTAAAACACACACCCTGTTATAGAAAAAAATAAACATAAATGATAAACAGAATTTTAGAACTGATATGGATACACTTTTATTGCATTATTTACCAAGCATACTGGGATCTTCAGCAGTAGCAGGAAACCATTGAATTTCACAAGTTTGATAACAAAATGAAATGAAATGGGATGTAATAATATTCTACTTTTGTGCACCCACCAGGCTGTTTTGAGAGAAATTTTGCCAGCACCTTACTCAGCCACCATGGCTCCCAAGTTTTTAAAAGAAGTACAGTCTATTTGACTTATAACTTTGGTGAAACTCAAAACATGTTTAACAGTAGTACAAGGAACTTTGTGAATTACAGTCTTGGGTTCAAAGTCATGATTGAAGTACGAATATTCAAAAGATATCCTCAGATCTCATTCATCCCAAGATTTTTGATTAGTATGAAAAATAAAGCAACTCTAGTTAATTCAAGTCTGACAGAGGATTTTGATAGCATTCAGGAGAACTGTAGTCAAACATTGTTAGGAGAGAGAGAGAGAGAAATGGGGTTTAACGTCCACTCGACACAAACTAGGTAATTTCGGGACTAACATATGGTTTAATTTTATTTCAATAATTCACTTGTGCGTAAGGGTCTTTAGCAGTAGGAGGAAACCGGAGAATCCGGAGAAAACCCACGTACAACTTTAGAATTTGTTTGGTTTTTATAAAGTTCTGGCCCCATAACTTTTAACATCATGGATTTAGCTGTTTAAGTCATAAAGATTCATTGAAAATCAATATACTGGTTCGTCTCAAGACCTTAAACACTGTGTATAAATTTAAAGTCGATTGGATATTAACTTTAGCCTGTAGAGCGTCCACAAGATTTTTCAAAGTGATCAAGGGCCATAACTCTGGCAAAAATTTTCTTCGTCTCATGACCTTAAACACTGTGTATAAATTTAAAGTCAATCGGATATTAACTTTGACCTTTAGAGCGTCCACAAGATTTTATGAAGTGATCAAGAGCCATAACTCTGGCAGTAATTATCAAAAATCGCTGAAAATCAATATTCTTCTTCGTCTCATGACCTTAATCACTGTGTATAAATTTAAAGTCAATCGGATATTAACTTTAGCCTATAGAGCGTCCACAAGCAATTGTGGATGCCGGACGGACGGTCAAACCGACTGACGGACGGGGGCGACAACAATATACGACCACATTTCAATGTGGGCGTATAAAAACTAAAGTAAAAGTATACTCACTGTAAACTATTGTCGACACTTGCTGCGAAGATACCAATATAAATACACAATATAGATATGATAACACAGACAAGAGACAGCGTGGCAAATTTACTGACAAAACTGACGCCAATAAACACAACTATACACAGTAAGAGTAATACACACGTTCCGTATATCCTATAGTTGTGAAACGGATTTTCAAATAAACTAATCTGTGGTGCCATATATAGCTGAAATATAATTAAAGAATTTATGTCAATCAGATTGAAAATGTTAAAACATATAACCTTGTTAAAATTTTTACTAATTGGTCTTACGTAAAGAGTCACTGATAGGTTTATGGAAAACAATAATTAAGACCTACTGTTTGGTCTTACGTAAAAAGTTACGGATAGATTTATGGTAAACAATAATTAAGATCTACTGTATCATACAAAATTCACTGCGGGAACGCAAATTGGAATGAAACATAGTCATTCTTTCCAGCAGTATTTGATGTTATGTTATAAAATGTCCAGAGAATTAATGTTTTAACATATCATGAGAGACAGGTGTGTAGAAATGACTCTTTGACATCATGCAACAAACAGGAGCGGATCCAGGATTTTCAGAAAGGGGGTGTGGTGTGCTGCCCCCGCTTGGGAGTGGGAGGACTGACAGGCAACCAACCAAGTCTCGAACCGACTCGTTTCGGAGTAAATTATGATTTCCAACCTAAACTGACTGTTAATTCCTTTCCTGCAAGAATATATGGGGTAAAAAATTGTTCGCCACTGCAAAAAATAGGGGGGGGGGGGCGTGCGCGGGGGGCCCCTCCCCCATCCCGGATCCGCGTCTGACAAAGCTGTGAAGAATTTCTCTAATTCCTTGATATCTACATATTACCAGTATTTCTCAGCATCATTAGATTCACAAATCATTTACAAACCAAAAGAAAATAGAAAATCTTTCCAGTACAGTATCATTACTAAATCCTTTCCCAAACTATAAAAAAAAAACCTGTTAAACCTTACCACAAGAATTTCTATGGCACCAATGATATACATAGAGGAAGCCACTGATGTCCCCAGATAAAATAACACACCTACAGCTCCACCAAACTCGGGTCCTAACGCTCGAGATATCATAAAGTAAGAACCACCTGCAGGTACGACACCGTTTGTAGCAATAGCACTCATGGATATTGATGTTAACATAGTCTGAAAAAAATACATAAAATACAATGTACTTCAGATGAGAGAATTCATTCATATAAAAATCAAATGTTCGGAGTTATATTAGAATCTGTCTACCAATTTCATCCAATACTACATGCCTGATCATGTGGTAATGATGATGTTCACTGGACATTGTCAATATGGATAGCACAAGTGGAGGATACATTCTGAAGTGCAGTTGAATGTTTTTTTATGTCTGATTTTGCAGTTTTCCTGCATCCTCTACATGAAACTATGGTTATATTTTTATGAGGGACTATATCAAAATAAATAATTATCTACCACAATCTTGAGGAGAAACATGAACTTAATGACCCAGCCATCTAGTACAAACTACTGAGGATATTTTGGTTTGTTGACTGAGGCACATATTCTAAAACCTTGCCAAGCAAGCCACAATAAAAGTACTTTAAAACCTCTGAGAGATTTTGATTCATTCTCCAACTACTATATTGTGAAAGTTAAATCTTTAAAAAGAATATCAGTTCCAATTCTGTTCATTTTGCAACATTTGGTACATTTTGCAGATGATATAAAATCATTTGATGGGGCTCTTTTTATTCCTAATGAATCCAAGAGCCGGAAGATTATGTACCATCAACATGCTGGTTTTGTGTCCTTAATTAAATGTTATTAAATCTGGGTACAATTTAGCGTGGATTATTCTATGTAAAATTAGATATTCTCCAAAATAATACAAAAGACAATCGGTGGCTTAATTTATGAAATCTTACAAGAAACATCACTTTACTTAAGCCAAAGCGGCATTATGTAAGATTTAGATAAAGAGCTGACAGTTCTCATTATAATAGTTAAAAAATAAATAATAAAAAGAGAATATGCTGAAAATTTCAGTCAAATTACTTCACTCTGAGCCTAGATATTGACTATACAATTATAGCCTAGCCTCGATTGCCATTACTACTGTTGTTATGATAATAAACAAAGTCCTGATTATCCATTTTTAAGGTCACCACATCGAGCACAAAATGTATTTAAATCTTTTTATATCGCAGTCATGCGATGGCATCAAGAGTTGATTATGGTCCTGTAAGTTAAATAATGTCTAACTTATATAACTTATATAACATTTCAGGCCTAAAGAAAGACCTGCAACAGGCAGATTTTGCTCTTTCATAATGGCTGTTTAACAGACAACACTTTGCCGCAAAATAATCATTTAAAAGATTAAAATTACTTACCGTACAACAACAAATCAAAACAATAAAGAAAGACTCTAATGCTCCAGCCATTCCAACGATCCATGTCATACGGACGAACAAGAGGACACCAAGAATATTCTGTATACATGGTAGATATACTCCTAATGCTGTTCCTAGGTTGGCTTTCTGAAATACATAGAAATAAAATCAAATATGTATTGTAAAACCTGCTTCTATGAGTTGACTTACATTTTGTTTCCACCTTATTCAGAAAAACTTACAAAGTATATGTATATCTCTTAAACCTTATTGAAACATTAACTGGGAGCTTTACAAATGATCATCAATTTTATTAGCTTGGATGAGATTCAATGAAACAGAACTTATCCAACAGATTAATGTCATATTTTCTAACAATATTTTAAATCATATATGCAGACCCAGAAATATTGATTTAGGTTGTACCTCACTAAATTTCAAGCACTAATGTACTGGTACATGAAATTTTGAAACTTTTGGACATGTATTTAACGTATCAATGATAAAACTGAAACAGACAAATCTGTGCCTGTTTTTGCAGGCTTGACTATATTCTAAAGTATGATTATGTAGGTGTTAAATTACAATAAGATTAGTTAGTTCTGTGAGCTATCCAAATAAATCAAAATGGGTACAACTACAAAAGATTGCTAGTTTTAACTCTGAGCTGAAAAAGAGTAGATAGAATACAAACTTTAAGAAGTTTTCACTAGCTATCCGAAAAAAAAAGGGGTTTCTTTCAGGCATGCAATGAAATGCTAAAATATTTTAACATTTTTTTTAAATTTTAGCATTTCATTGCATGCCTAAATATTTACCTTGTTCTGAATATTCAGCTCAAACTATTGAACTTTTTTCAAATAGTCTCTAAAACAGTTTATATTTAACTTTTTAAGAGCATTTGCATTCAAGTTATCATTGATCAACCAGTTAAACACAACTACCTACTGGTAATATCATTTTTGAACTTTGCAAAATGTAGCAATAACCTGTGAAATTTCATTATTCGCCTTTTTTTCTAACTATTAAATCTTCCCTAGGGACAATAGAAATAAAGGCTTCTAAGAGCCTTCCACAGAAATAACCAGGTTTATGAACTAAAAATATCTTAGATTTCTTACAAGTGTTTCATCAATTGTCAACTATATGAAGTTATTGTTTGTGTAAAGGCCATGTGGAAATTGTGAATTTTAATGACAAAAATCATTCATCCAAGTCGATATGATCTTTATGACTTTTATTATGTAGCCTACAAATATTCCCCATAGTCATATGAATGCAATAAATACATAATCTCAAGTATCGATATAAAATGTATGCACCAAGTCATTTTAGCAAAACCTGTAAAAGCATGGCTATAAAATAATAATGATGCCATTGAACATTTTATTTTACCATCAATTAGGCACTTTACAACAGTACACGACCACATTTTAATAACTTTACCAGTGGTATCATCACAGTTGCCAAGTTGCTGAGGAAGTACTGGATAAGGAAGGTCTTTTGTCATAAACTTTAGTTTATCACCAGAAACCGACTATAAAAGTCACACTAATTTGATATCCAAACAAAATTTGCCAAAATTGTTTGCTGGGTAAAAATTAAATTATGGAAAACCTAATAATAATTATACTACTAAAATATAAAAAAAAAAGTATCAATACGAGAATCAATTGAGCTCCATAGTCCATACATTTGTAATCTCACAAGCTATAGATTTTTTTACTGAAGATTTTAAACTATGGAATAATCCTGCCTTGCCTTGGAGATCTTATAGCTAGTTGATTCAAATATACATTTGGGAAAGGGGAGGGCTTCAGTGAACACAAATACAAAATGATTTGCTCTATGTTGGCCTGTGCTTGTAATTTTGAATAGTTTTGCATTAAAGATACATTATGGGAGATAAGATAAAGAGCTGGCAGTTCTCACTATAATAGTTAAAAACTAGATAATGTAAAGGCAACTATGAACCGAGAATTAAGCGATTGAAATTTCGGCCTAGCCTCGATCATCATTACTAAAGTCTGTACGATAAAAAACATAGTCTCGATCATCCATTTCATGATTAATTTATGAATGGAAGTCGAGCAGCAAATGGGATCATAATCCAGTAAATATCACAGGCTAGCGATGCCATCGAGAGTTGATTATGGTCTTGATAAGTTAATTAATGTCTAATTAATAAATTAGATAACATTTCTGGCCTGAAAAAGACCTGCAACTGGCAGATTTAGCTCTTGCATAATGTATGTTTAATGTTATTCTTACTGTTATTGGTGCAAGTGATAATGCCTTGTTAATATTTCTAAACGCATATCAATGTTTAAAGGGGCATTAGGTAAGATTAGATATAAAGAGCTGACAGTTCTCGCTATAATAGTTAAAAAATAGATAATGAAAAGAGAATATACTGAAAATTTCAGTCTAATTATGACACTCTGAACCTAGATATTAGCGATTCAATTTTAGGCTTGCCTTGATCGTTATTACTACCATTGTTACAATAATAAAGTCTTGATTATCCATTTTTAGGGTAAGTGCATAGATCACAAAATGTATTCAAGTCTAGTTATATCGCAGCCATCCAAGGGCATCGAGAGTTGATTATGATCTTGGCATGTTAATTAATGTCTAATTAATAATTTTGATAACATTTAAGGTCTAAAGAAAGACCTGTAATAGTTAGATTTAGCTCATAGATAAGGCATGTTTAAGGGCATTTATGTAAGCATGAAGATACATTGATCATATATCAAAGATATCAGAACTGTTAGAAGTGCCGGTACTTAAAAAAATTAAAAAAAACAAGCCAATAGTGAGGCTGATGTCCCCCACCACAATTCCCCAAAAAATAGATGACACATATGAATTAATTGCATATATCTTTTTCAAAAGTATTGAGCAATCAAACTGATTATCTATACTTATTCTAAGCAGAAAATGTTCAGATCAAACTCAAGTAAATTTTTGAAGTACCTGGTAGTGAAACTATACACTAAGTTTCATCACTCTCAATCAGTTAGAATCAAAGTTAACTTGTCCCAAAGCATCGACCAATGAAATTTCTACCTAGGGGCATAAATGTGGGAAATGTTAATCATTGAACTCAGTCAAGACATTCACCTAATGAACATTTTAACATTCTGTCTTAACTTAAAGCAGAGTTGTTATGTTCCAAAGTCTTGACCAATCAAATTGCTTATCGCTACTTATCTTAGTGGAAAATGCACATGATCGAACACTGTCAAGCCATTCCTAAACACCTACACCAAGTTTGAACATCCTACCTCAATTACAAGGAGAGTTAATGCGTTCCAAATCTCGACCAAGCAGAAAATGCTCATCATCAAAAGTAGTTAAGGTACTGATGTAATGAAACTATACACAAAGTTTCATCACTATCACTTAATTAGATCTAGAACCAAAGTTATCGGGTCCCAAAGCATCAACCAATTAAATCGCTTATCACTGCTTAGCCTAAGCAGAAAATGCTTATCTTAGAGCTCCATCAAGGCATTCACCTAATAAACTCCTAAACCACATTTGAACATGCTAAAGCTCAATAAAAAGGAGAGTTATTGTGTCCCCAAAAGTGTGGATAGACAGACTCATTTTAATAGTCCCTCAATTTCTTCGAAAGGAGGGGGACAAAAAGAAGCAAATGAACAAGATTGAAATAATATAACTATATTATACATGTATACATATTTTAAAATCTACAAAATACGATGATAATGAAAGCTTAACTGAAGACAATAATGACATGCCGCTATCTGGAAATTCATTATTTTCTTCATTTAAAAACTCATATATATAGGTACATATATATGCATTAAATGCAAGTTCTAGAAATATCTATATAAATCTGTTCATCTCATTGTACAAATAAGTGATACATTCATAACAGTTAACAAATAAATAGTAAATAACTAAATCAAATAAATAAACAACACAATTAACATTTTCTATGTAATACTTACTTTCCTCTGAATCAAAAAATAAAAAATAAAAAAAAATAAAGAAAATCAAAATTGTACAACATTTTCTTTCTAAAGCTCACGACACGCTATGTTATTTTCATAAAAGAAATAATCCAATTAAAATAATTTAATCGTTGGCTAGGAGATTACATGTTCCTATGTTATCAGACATGATGAATTGTTGTCATTAACTGGCAACAAAAAATCCAGATGAATTTGCATAGTGTATTGTGAGCTTTCTAAAATAAAGAAACATGTTCTATAACAACATATCAGAAGGGAATAATATATTAATACTATGGCTTACAACATGTCTAAGATAAAAACTGTGAATTGTGGCGGTGTAAACTGATTACTATGGAAGAAAACTTGAAGGCTACCACAGACATGTTTAGCATCTTTAAATTTAATTTCAGGTCTCCCCCGAAGCCTTCTCAGACTTATTTGTAATCACTACACAAAAAAAAGACATGCAATCCTCTGGGAAATCTAAATCAAACGAACAATACTGTCTACACTTCAGTTTCACCAACAGCATATACCTACCTAGTGATCCAATGACTACAACGTTTTTTGAGAATCTCTAGATCAGTATCTGTGAATTCACACATTAATACTTCAATGAAGCACCAATGCAAGAAGCCCTGCTGAACGATTCCTTACAACTGTGAACCATGCCAAACAAAGCCAGCAGCAGCATTTTGGTCACGCCAAATATCTCAAATTGCTCAGATTCCAATCTTTAAATTGCAGATAAAACAATAAATATTATCTCACCTTTTGACCTTTTCCCTTCTCCATCTCGTTAGGGTTTGGTTGTATTCCGGCCTGGTAGTTCGAAATACGATTGATGATCTGTGAAACCTTTCCTTGGGTTTGTATATCATCCTATCAAATATAATAGTTTCATACAGTATTTATAATTATTTTTCATCTTGCAGGGTTATGGTCTAGTAGTCGATGGAAGGGGAACGAGTTCCAGCCCACGTTTGTAAATGAAGAGGAATATGGTTGCCCATGCTAACCATATGATTTTCTCTAGTTAATAGAGTTCCATAATCTGTGCATCATCTGCATTTTTTAGAATCTTCATTAACATGTACTCAAATTGATCATGATCATTTAATTAAGTAAACAAAGTCAAAATATCAACCATGGATTTAATCCAATTTAAAAGATACCCATCAAAAGAGTTCGGCAAAACTCATGAGTAGCACTAGATTGCTTTTTATGTCCAATTGACACAAAGCAATTTTGGGAAATCACAAATTCTAAATCTTATAGAAGTGCAACGTCTTACCTCATATAGAGCCATGTGATTAATATAGGGAGAATCTTCATTCTCTGCCAAAGCCACATCATCTTTTGCAAACTGTCCATTATCTCCTGAAAAAAATAAACAACAATGCTTAATCCTACTTCCACTTCTTTTTTTTTTTTATTACCTTTTTATTTAGAAAAATAAAATTTATAATTATTTTTTTTATGTATACAAAATTAAGATCATCTTAGCATATACGTCAAAGATCTCAAAAATCAATGTTTTGATAATAGAGATAACCATGTCCAATATTAGATTCTAATTCAACAGTAAACATATTTACCAGATATTTTAATCTATGTTACATCAATTACAACAATAAAAATCTTAAAATTTGTTCTTTGTCTAATTTCTAAAATTGAGCTAGTTTTTGTTTTCTTTATATTTTACAGCAGACAGTATAATTTGGATTTTCTTGTAGTTATATAATATAAGTAGTTTATTTGTAAATTTCATAAATTTGGGAGTAAATGTATGACAGACAAGGTACATCCAAATTAAATATTTGGACGTATAAACAGGACATAGAAATAAAACAGAAGATTGTGTAGGCAAACATGAATCGTATGAGATAAAGATTAGATCTTGATTTGACTATAATTAAGTTCCGGCCAGACGACAGACAACAATGTACATCCACATTGTAATCTGGGCATATAAAAAGGACATAGAAATGATACAGAAGACTGTCTACGATATCACCCATGGTGGAAGTGGATGTAAAACTCTAGGAAAGAAGAAGAAGATACAGAAGTAGATATATCTTCATGTTGTGTAGGGCACAAGGGCGTGGATTTGTCATTACTTTTGGATGGGGGGCGGACAAACCCTGGAATCTGGAACATTCCATTACCAAACGAAATAAATAATTACGAACAGTTTACTGTACCAGTGTTATTTCGATGAAGGCTGTAACTAGAGGTAATATGATGACTATATGGAAAAATTGACAACCTACATCAAAGCTGCATAAATATTCATTGTTCATGAGGCTGACCTTAAAAATATCTTTGTTTCACCAAACCCGACCCACAATCGAGGAGAAGGGTCGGTAGGTCGGGTTTTTTTCAGATTTTTTTTTTAAGAGCTAATTTGACAGCTTGATAATTTTCCGGGTGCAAACATTCGTCTTCTTTTATTGGCAAACAAATCAATGACATCGGCATCGGGATTTTTCTTGATGCACGACTCGCACACAAATTGCGACAAACTCACGTTTGAAACTCCCTCAACACGTTTTTAACGATCGTGCGGGTTGTGCCTTTATTTTTCTCGAAAACGGATATTGAAAATATCGTCGTCATGTTTAAAACGACGCCCCACAGACATAGAGGCAGAATCATTTCGTGGGAATGGACGTGCTTTCGTCTGCAACCATTTTGTTGAGAAGCGACACCTATGACGCTTTCGTCTTGATCAACCAGTTTCAATAATGAATCAAACCATAGCCATAATAAAGGGAAATAACTCTCGTGATATATTTCAGGTTGACACACAAAATAAAATAAAAAGATCGCGGAAAAGTGCAATAAAATAATTTAAGTCGGGGGTGGTTTTAGTTAGTCGGTCGCGTTAGGCGAAACAAAGATATTTTTAAGGTCAGCCTGAAGTTAATTGAATCGTCCAAAGACGTTCGTTCTAAGTTCAGGACTGTTCTCTTTGAATATCTTGGCGACATGGAGGGGGTCATTATGCACCGCACATGCCATCAAGTAGCTCAGTCGGTTTTGCGTCATGGAGTTGCACAGCCAAGTTTTGATACGGCGCAGAGTGCTGAAGGATCCCTCGGCTGAGCAGGAACTAGCAGAGTTCAGCAGTGTGAGATGAGAAGAGCTTCGACAGAAGGAAACATCTGCCTCACATGAGGTGTCATAATGAGGAACGCTTCGAGCACAAGTGAAATAGATTTGTCTGAAAACTGGCGCTTGAAGAATGCCAATTCTTGTTCCAAGTCCCGATTCAGCTCCAGATACGTAGAAACAAGCTCACCATTATGTGGATACAAACCTGAAAATCTGTCCTGGTGATCAAAATCATGCCCCCCCCCCCCTAAATCCATGCCCATGGTAGGACAACCTCACTTAAAACCATATCAGTATGAGATGAATGATTAAATTTTGATTTGACAGTATTTAAATTGTTGCTGGACTACAGATAACAATGTACATCCATCTGGTCATATAAAAAAAATACATAGAAATGACACATAAGCAGTTAGATTATCCTGTTCTGTAAGGCCAACCAGATCTAGAAATGGTGAGATCAGATTATATTTTGATTTAACTGTATTTAAATTGACTGACAGGTATGAGATAAAGATTACATTTTGATTTGACTGTATTTAAATTGACTGACAGGTAGATTACTAGATATTTGCCGCCAAAATGAAAGATATTGGAAGCTTCTGTACATAAAGATTAATAAGAGAGAGAAATTACTGTCAGTGATATAAACAGACTTGCAAGCTAAAAGACAAGATCAAATCATCCTAGTCATATTTCAATAGACTCCTATAAAATGAATGGACAAGCTCTGTCAAAATATTGAAAGAAGCAAAATTTTCATTTACACAACCATGATGTTGAATTAACGAGGACAAAAAAATCTAGTCCCAACATCAATCTGCTTCTACACAATTAATCTCCATTTGTATGCAGCTTTACATAATTAAGAAATGTCAACTGAATAGAAGATTATGATGAAAGAAAACTCACTCAATGTCAAAGCAAGATCCAGAGCAAAAAATGTCTACCGGTATATAGTCATCAACTTCCTATACAGTAAAATAATAAGGTTTCATAAAAGATTTGTTTAACTAATCATGTTGTTGACATTATTTAAATACCTGTAATGCTATTCTGTTTCTGTTCATTAAATGCGGGGAAAACAGAATGAAAGTTAAACAATAGGTAAACATTTTTCAGACATCTATCCATAGTCTGTCAATTAGAAGGGCTAATGGTAATATTCTATTGGATTTTCTATGGTCTAGGAAGGTGGGCAATAACCAAAAAGAAAAATCATTTCAGTCTGATCGGCATATGTGAAACGTGCCGTTTTTTTTACTTCAGAATCATAGAATGCTCTGGAATTTGAGTATTAAAAGAAAATGTTGTCATTCTGATCGGCATACATGAACGGTGCCCTTTTTGGTTCAGAATCATGGTATTTCAGATAAAAAAATAAATTGTACCGGTTGTCTTGATTAAATATGATGTGTTAATCTGATTTGCCAGAAAGAAATCTGTCCATTACATGCTGCCAACAGCCCAACACTGAGATATATTCAAGAGTTCAAAGTTTAGGTCATAAACAAAATTAAAATTAGTAATTCGACTGACTAAACTGCTTATTCTAAAGACATACAAATTCATTCATATTTAACCAATACCTTTAACACATAGGATCAACTAGCTTGAAAGCTTTATTTTGGACTCTGTTTGATTCTAATTCCTGTTTGACATCTAATTTATCAACCATGATAATTTTTCAAATTATATTGTCATGAAAATGTGTTCAAGTTTTCTTTTCATCCCATAATTGAGATTCAGGATTTTTTTTTGTGCAATCTATACTAATGCACTAAGGATTAAGAAGAGCCATCTTCAGTTTACAAATATGCTGTCAGATTATAGGGATCTCTTTTTGATGAGCTAGATTCAACATTTAATCCTTGAGTGAGAGAGAGAGAGAGAGAGGGAGAGATGGTTCAGTTTTATTTCACTATTGGAGTCTTTAGTAGTAGGTGGAGTAGTGGAGAAAACCCATGAGGTTCGGCAGGCAACCCTATTCCTTGTAAAGCGTGAGTGTGCTACGAGGGAAACTTTTCCCTGGACAGCAGCATTACCATCTTCTGTTATTTCAAATCCAAATGTCAGAGGTTCCTTTATGTCCTTGACAAGCCTCCGTCCTGCACCAATGACATGGAGAACAAAGCTTGAAAAAAGCAAAGTTCCTGAATTTCTGAAGTCTCAGGAGTCAGGGTCATCAGAAGTCACATATAAACAATTCACAAAATAGTAAAACAAAATGATCATCAAAATAAATATCAACAGATTCAGCACAGCTGCCTGGCTAGAATTTACTTTTTCGATTACAGCTGATTTGTTTTTTAATCAGAGCAGGAACTAATTCAAATAAGAGAGGATATAGTAGGTGATGGCTTCACAGTTTAATTTGATCATTCCATTTGCAAATACAATTGACGGTTTCAGGCAATTAAGGAATGCAACTCTGAATGGATCAGGAACTCTTGATTTAATATCTAGATTAAATGTTTCTGTGTTAAACTAGTATATGTGTATTGATATATGGGGTATTACTTCATAACATAATGAGCATGGACAAAAAATCTATTGTCTATATTTGTATATCAGCTCTTTTTCAACGCCTAGAACAGATCAACCACTTTAACGTACAGTGACAATCAAACATGTGACTAGAACCGAAATTGGAATTCTTTGTTATAAAAGAACATATATTATTCATTGCATCAGATGGACATTTATCATCATTATTGTCCAAAGAATATATTTTTAACCTTAGACTTCTATTGTGGCGTTGAAATTGACAGGCTTAATTTGACCCGACTTCATCTGAACATTCAATGTTTGGTATAAGCCAGACACAAGAAATTCTTGGTGTAAACTCATTAATTATGAAGAATTTTCTAATTAACTTGGTCGTTCCTATTGATTCCAATTTGACAAATTAGTCACCTAACATTTAATTCATTTATCAAACTTTCTTTCTAAACCAATGTACATGTAAGAATTATTTTCAATTTACAAAGAATGATATTATTGATATTCTTTTCTTTCAAAGCCGAACAAATCATTTGAAGTCTTACAAATTACAGAACCATTTAAAGTTTATCCAAAGATCAGAGGTGATCCATAATGAGTTTGCTCGGAGAGAAACCTGTATATATCACTTCATTATTTCTTTTTATTAACTGGTTAATCTTGATGTGTCTCATTCAATTCCTATTCTTGGATTTTTGTTGGGTATTTTTACATAAGCCAAACTAACTAAACAAATAATGATAATCAGCTAAATTATTTTTCTTTAACAAGGGTTCCTTTACATGTATGCTGTGTACATGGGACCTCTTTTTTAATACTATCCGAATGACTTGATGCTGGGTTGGGGTTTTTTTACCCCAAAAATAATTGTATTTTTTTTTTTTTTTTTACAAATTTTGGAAGGGATGAAGTTTATTATCTCGTCAAGAAAAAACTTTGGTCATTTTAGGGCAGAAATATGGTTATTATCATGTTAAAACACCTATATAAACATTTCTATGTATTGTTCTTTAACTTCTTATTGTCAGGTGTTTTAGTATGCTATGCCAATGTGTACATTTCTGGACTTGATTTTCTGTCTCATTCAAATGAATAGGCACACTTTCCTTCTCAGCATCACAGACATTACCCCTGACAATGAAGAAATATTCTACTATTGCCAGAATCTCAAGGACATAAAAAATGAATGGCAAAGAACATAAGAATGAATAATAGCTGAATTATAAAGAGCTTGTAATGAGCTTTACAGATGATTAAGTGAATCTATCCATGTACATGTAATTCTTATTAAGAATTGTTCACGAAACATTGGGTGTGCTAGTTAGTTAGTTGAGGTTTCTGCAGATGCTTTTTATGTACTATTAGACAAAGCATTAATCTAACAGTTAGTAAACCATTGTTAGTGAGTGCACTACATGTATTAATTCAATATCTACCTAACCACTTACCAATGAATGTTATCTGCCTACTACCATGTTAACCAATAGACATTTAACTTGTCAATAATTTGTTCTACAACGGATATAACTTGCTAACTATTCTTAACAAGTTTGCTATTCAATAGACATTACATACCATCCAGTTTGCTATAGCATGTTAGCCAGTGATAATGTCTAATAGACATTACATCTTGTCAGCCACTGTTCATATCCAATACACATTGCATCATGCCAGCCACTGGTGATATCCAATACACATTACATCATTCCAGCAGTGTTGATATTCAATAGACATTACATCATTTCAGCCATTGCTGATATCCAATATACATTACAGTACATCAGAAAGTATGTTATCCAATAGACATTACTACAGCATGCCAGCCAATGGTAATATCTGACAGACATTACAGCGGTTTGTTATCTAACAAACATTACAGCTGTTTGTTATCCAACAGACATTACAGCATGTCAGCCAATGGTGATATTCAACAGATATTTATCCAACAGACATTACAGCATGTCAGTCAATGGGTATCATTTAATAATGTGTCATCCAGCAAATATGTCATCAAACAAACAGCATATCAACCAGTGGTGTATCAGGTAGTAACTAATATGTGTTTTATAAATAGATATTACAATGTTTCAACCAGAGTCTTATTTAAACACATTTTGGCTTATCCAAAAGAAATACATTATCCAATAGACAAAATAGCACCCCAAACAGTTTGCCATAATATGAACACTAGTGTGTTAGACAATATATCTTGTTACTTACAACCAGTCTGTTATTCTTGGAGATATTGTTACAATACATGTTAACCTGGGTGTGCTAAACCTAACCAAGTGTTCAAATACAATAGAATCAGATTTATACAAAAACATGTCAACAGATATGTGTGCTACCAAATTCAGCTTCATCTTACTTTAAAATTTGTGTTAACCGAATGTTTTCCTGGTACAGGTACATGTTAGCCAGCACTCTGTGTTCTATCCAATATTAAATATTGTGTTTCATGCCAACCGAAACCAGTGTGAGCTAACCAAAACCAGTGTTAAACAATTACAACAACAACATGTCAGCATGTGTGCTAACAAATAGATTTCGCTTCATTCTACCAGTGTGTTTTACAGTGAGCACCCTGTGTCGGCCTGTGGGCTATCCAAGATTATCACATCGTTTTAATATTAAATGTTTTCATTTCAACCAAAACCAGTGTGCTAACAAATAGATATGGCTTCTTTCAGCCAATGTGTGCTTTCTACCAGTGTGTGTTACTGGTACAAGTAAATGTCAGCCAGCACCCTGTGTGCTATCCAATAACCCATCGTTTTAACATTATATCTTTTGTTTTATGTCAACCACCATCAAATAGAGTATCAATACACAATGTTGTGTCAACTATTTTAGGTCTAAAATTGGTATTAAAACCAGTTTGTCAACCAAATGAGTGCTTAGATTCCCACATCATTACCACATTCCTTGTATTGTTATCATTCTAGGTTAATATTAAAACCAGTTTGTCAACAAATATGAGTGCTTAGAATATTAATATTTCCCACATCATTAACACATTCATTGTGTTATTTTCATGCAACTCACCGTATATTGTAAAATAATCGCCTGCTAATCAGTAAATTATGGGGAGATAACCAGAACACAACATGAAAAAAGAAACATAAATAAAATCAACAAAAGAACATAATCATTACAAACTAAAAGTTGGTTGGAAGACGAAATAAAAAGTGGATTAATCAAACTGAAATAAAAGTTCAATTGCTATTTTTTTTTTTTTGTTGTTGCATCGATCAATCTTCAAGCAATTGAATTTACATTTGTTCGTTTAGAAAAAGAAATGTTAGTATTTTTCATATGCACTGCTGGGTTGAAGAAAAGCACTACAAGTGGTACTTTTGTTAAGCTTTAATATATGGGTGATGGGGAAGATTATTATGTGGTACCAAAAGCGAAAATATTATGGGTTAAGTTGGAAGCTAATAATGGTCAATGATCACATGAATACACTGTGAGTCATTAGATTACTAGCACATATGATGACAAAAACAACAAACACATGATTGATTGGTGATAGATGAACAAATGGATAAATGATTGAATAAATGATAGAATGATTGAATGAATGAGATACCGATAGGAATGCTGGAAAACTTTCAATGAAACCTCTCAATATTTAGAATAATTAATCTAATACAGACTCTACAACTGGTAAAGTTTTGCAAGTGAAATGATCCATTTATACTGGTAATCTTGTTGATCGATGTGAATATGTAAATAGATCATTGTAACATGCACTTGGTAACTCTGTTCTAGATTGTACAATTCTGTTCCATAATTAACAAAACTGTCAGAATAGAATACACCAGGAACTTCCCGGTAGACTAATTCTGTCTTTATAGTGCACATGTATTGAAACAGGTGTAAACTTAAAACCACATTCAGTCAGTCAGTGTTGTATTAAAAATATTTAGAATACAGATGTCATGTCATCCTTTGATGCTGGCGTACCATTATTTTAAATAATGTATGGGCAACACTCCAATCGTACACATACATTATTTATATGATCATTTTACAGAAATACATGTGCGTGATAGCTTATATATTTTAAGTTGTTGGTTCCAAGCAATACTTTACTTAATATTTTGAAACAACACTTGGGGTAACGCCATTGTGTAGTATGAATATATTACTTAATGTCTCACTCTTGAACATTAAACCACACAAATACAGACTAAAACCAATCTGAAGACCAAAAATAAACAAAAGTCTTATGTAATTAATTCATTAATTATATTTTCCTGGTCACACTAAACAGAGATAGAAATCAAAGAATGGTCTGTAATATTAGTGGGTGGGGTCTGAGATACCAGAGAAAATACAGAAGTTTAGGTAGGCAACAATATGTCTTGTTGCATGTACACTTGAAATCAAATTCCCAACTAAACAACAGAACTCCCAATAAGTAAAATGACATGTACAAATGCAGTATCTTTCAGATTTTCTGGAGCTGGGTCTGCTATTTTTGCAAGTCAGTCATGGCAAAACATATTTGGCTCTCAACTCGTATAAAAAAAACTGTCTAGATGCCAAATCAATGCACGAAAATGGTTTACGATTCTTTTCTTATAATGATATGCCTTCATGTTTAAACAATTGTTTTTTGATTTTTTGTTTTTCAGTAAAAAGTAGATCACCTTCATTTGACTTGTAAAAATCTTGTGTTTCCTTCAGCTAACTTCTACTTTTACATTTAAGAGAGACAAGACTGTCATAGTTTAGCAGGTTTCAAGTCACTTAAAATAACGACTGGTGCAAAATTAAAATGCCCTCTTGGCCTCCATTGTCCGTCCGTGTTCCATACCTAATATAGACTGGATTACATGAACTTTCCTAATCACAAACACAATGGCATTGACACACTAGTTTGACAAAGTATCGAACACTTATTACAATAAAATAAAATAATAGAGAGTAGAGACCCTAAAGAGCAATTGGATTCGTAAATATACAAACCAATGTAATAAAGTATGTGGACCTATAACAGATGTTCCTATAGCAAAGTAATATCTGTTTTAGGTCCATGGTAATATCTAATGTTCCAGATATAGTTAGCATACTCTGCCTCATGTATGAACAGATAAACAGCACACCGAATCCAAGAAGAATATAAATAAAAGTTTTATACATTTTCATATTTTCCTACAAAAACTTCTTTGCTACAACCCTATGAAATTCTACCACTGGTAATAAAAATTTAATAGGTTAAGTTTATGATCTCTTGGTCTGGTTTCCGGAGCTGGTTAATAAATACAGCAAATATATACATTATCTTCAACAGATAAAATACACAAGGTGCTATAAGGCATCCTTTATCTGATTTGGATATAAATCTCAACAATATCTGGCAGAGCCAACCCCAGAAAAAAAAAAGCGTTAGATTATTAACATGTGCATACTTCTGGTGTACAACGGATGATACACCATGGGTAATATTTATGTTATCAATAACAGGTGCCACATTTAACCCCATCTAGTGGTGAGTTCAAAACTTGAAAGATGTTCAACAGGTGAAAGAAGGTACAATAATAAATCAAACATCTAGCTTTATTTATTTCCTGTATTGAATATTACTGTACATATAATCATGTCAAATGGACTTTATATGCACAATATACAGTTTGAGCTAGTCTAATAGAAAAAGTTGTAATGAAGTGTGCTATTGGGGGAAATTTTTTCCTGAAGGTAGCACTACTGATTACTCTTATTTTGATACCACTATTTATTCATCTAGATCGAACAAATTCAGTTGTAATTTTATATTCCTTACACCAGGTAGGCTATTGAAAACTTGCATATGCCACGTAATAAGTGAAATTTTGGCTGGATAGCGGTGTTTCTGCATATTTTTACTTCGCTGAATTTCAAATGTTAAGGATTCTTAACGTGTAACTCTGTTTTTCCATGCGATCCAATTCACTAAATACTTTTCCTAGCCCTCCATTCTACATAGTTTGGAACTGGATTTCATGAACAAGAGGCATTTTATACATTTATTTATCTAAATACGGTATGGAATATGAGTTGATCACATAGGCAAGCCATTAGCCAATGGTAACAATCTTTTTGCCAATTCAGTATTAATCATTTATATTGGAATAAAAATATCAATAAAGACAAATTATCACTACACGTTATGCATGAACATCTAATTGATATGAAATTTACCATTTCTGCACACACACAAAGCTCGATCACTGACCGACATTTTAATACCTGCATCAACGATTTCAGTTGAAAACACTAAGTACAATTTGACAATTTAGTGAAATTGAAAATATTTATTCAGTCTTTGTGTATGCATGAAGTAATACTGATTGGTTTTAACATGGTCGTTATTCAGGGTAGAACTCTATTCCCACAGTAGATAGTTCTTTGTGTGCAATATGCCTCTAATTGTCAGAGTGTGGGTAGTATCTGCATTATACCATTAAATGTAACCAAACATGCCATAATATAACAATCCATCTACTGTTTCTTTATTCACCTGGTATTGATAATAAAAACACCTGTAGTCAGATTGTTTACCCTGTACTAGGTAAAGATTCCTCACAATTTGTAAGCAAATTACAGGGTTTACGCAACCTTGTACAAAATCGTACTGAAGGTGATTCCCCCCAAGGTGGTATCTAAATGCTTTCTTATTGGGTTACAGCTACATGATCTTTAACAACATAAACTCCTTTCTTCTTTCATTATGCACACTCACACCACATGCTGTATAAGCTGAATGTCTGCCATAAGGAAGGATATATCTATTGGGTGGCAACGTTAGAAAAGAGTAAAATATACCTTCCAAATTATAAATAAAGTACTGTGGTTAGACAAATAAGTAAAAACTTCTTCAAAGATACATGTACTATCATTACCACGCCACATGAAGCAATATTCCAAATAACTATCATTTTTTTTTGGATTTGGTTATTTATTAACATTTACAGGATGCTATAAGCGCTTCATGTAGATATCCTATTCAATATTTATATAAAGCACTCAATATTTTTTAATGCTAGGAATGAATCAGATTAGATGTACAGCATTAACAATAAGTAATGTTTACACCTATATAATTTCCTTTACATATTTCATAGTGCTTAGATATCTCCAAAGGGAGCACTAATATTAGATGCCAGACCATTAACGCACTGCCAACATTACATTGTCAAAAATAAAAGCAAACACCAGAAATTAGGCAAACATCTAATACATGTATATATCTGAAGAACTATGGAGATATTATCAAATGAGATACTACACACAATAAAATATACATAATATGTAAATTATTGTTGGACACAGATCGTGGTATCCAATAATTCCTATAACAATTAACGGAACAGATTTAGCAAGAATAAGAGATAAGTCATGACCGAGCATACATTTTGTCAAGTATTTCTGTTTGATAATGGTCTGTGGTGTAATGGAAGAACAAGAGTCTATTATTAAGCAATAAGATGACAATAAACATTGGTCTGATTAGATGAAGAAATTCTATACTTTGTCTACTGCCTAGAAATTAGGAATGGTTGGGAATAACCTATCATTAATTTTGAACTTTTTGGATGCCACTGTTTTCTCTATAGGTGTTGTGGTCATTGTTGTCATCATAAGTTACTGCATGGGTCAGCTGCTGTAACAACAGATATTCCATTAGTTACACAGAAAGTCGTAGAAATTATGTCATCTCTGTAAGCCTGGACATAACCATTAAATTGCAATCATAGTCAGTTGGAAGTTTTTAGTAGACTGACCACTGATATCCAAAATTCCAAGGGATGATTTAATTAACATTCACGGCCAGTCAGTCAAGCATTACCAAATTGAGAGCCCTGATTCCACTCAAAAAAACAGTGGATTAATTATTATTATATGTGCAATTATCTTTTAAATACATGTAAAAATAAAGACAATTTACGATATAAAAAGTGGCAAACAGGAAACAAAACTTCTGTGTAATGGTAGACGAGTCTTGTATATACAACAGTCAAGTTTCCAATATCAAAAATAAAAGCTGAAAACGTTTTGCAAGATGATCAGATGGCTTCAATCCAATGATGAGGGAACAGCGATGAATGTCTCGTCAACCCCATTTAGCTCTATTTGAGACCAAAGGTATTTAGATGAAGGATGCGAGGGAGCGCAACAGATTGAATTTCTTACACATTACACTAAGTCTGATTAGATCGTCCGTATTGACGTTTATAATTCTGTCTTCGTTACAGGTTTTATTCAACAATAATGGTCTTTCATTCTTAGCTTTTATACATACATGTACATGTATAGATACATGTAGTTTATTATTTCTGCTTTAAAATACACAGGTATTTGTATTGACAATTCAAAAGTATTGTGTATTTTTGTTACAATTTGGAAAATATCACTTCAACAATTTAGATTTACATACCGGAATAAAGATTCAAGTTTAAAACCATACATAATGAAAAGTAATCGGAAGTACTTTCATCAACAAACATTTTGGTCTAAAACTTATTCAAATCGATTATAACAATGGTTTCATTCGTTTCCACAATGCCATCTTTACATGTATTGTCTCAGATAAATAAAGTAATAACAATTCTGCCTCTGCTATCTTTTTCCGCACACACCAGTCTCTTTTGTTTCCACAATGCCATCTTTACATGTATTGTCTCAGATAAATAAATTAATAACAATGCTGCCTCTGCTATCTTTTTCCGCACACACAAGTCTATTCTTCATAAAGGTTTTATATACTTGGATGTGCTTAGATGTATATGAACGATCTGTCTTGTGGTGCCTTTAACTTATTGAATTTAGAATTAAGCTGAATTGACACAAATGATGTACATTGATAATATGTACTCAGAGAATGAACGACTCATTGTCAATCACCAACTGTACATGTGCAGATCCAACTTTACTAGGACATGTAATTTGTCAATAATTTTCTGTCCTTAGTTTAGAATGAAAATAAATAGGCCTATTACCAGTTCTAAAAATAGCATCAATAATTCAAGATTAGCAGCAATCTTAAGACCCGACCATGACATTCTGTAAATTGTCGACAGCATCTTTAGGTCAGCCATATTTATTTCATGGCAGCTTTTTGATCAATAACCAATCAAAAAAGACCACTAAGATACCATCTTAAAAATGGTTCTTTTCTCTCAACAGAAAATTGGAAAATGATCATACGTTTATTTATTTCCAATTCCCTAATGACCATCCAAGAGTTATATCTATTATTTTTATTATTGGTCGATAGCAGATCCTTGTTGTTCTTTGACTGAATGAACACTAATATTGGTTATAGGCCACCTATAATAATATGCCTGTTAATCCATTTATATATACCAGCATACTTTTAATATACAGTGTTCTATATCTATATACAGTGTTCTATATATTATATACAGGGTCAAGGTCAGTCTTCCCTTTTTGTTTTTTTTTTTTTTTTTTTAAATCGGCAGATTCACATAAAAATGTTTCTTCGCGCAAAGAATAAGAGTTACAAGATCTCCGAGAATACAAATAGTGGAGGTTTTAACCACATCATGCCTGGGACGCACTATGCAAATTTTATTTGCCTATAGTTCGTCCGAAGTATTCACCGCAGAAGTTACTTGGGCATTTCTCAGCAAATAAGTCGTCTGAAACTTAATTCATGGATGCACCGAGGAGCTTTTTGCCACATAATATAGGTGGCGATAAATATTGAAGCAATAATTGTCAAACATGATTGGAGAATGGTGTCGGCCAAAACTTGGGCGAATGTTGCAGGTCCAAACACACTAGACGAAATTTGCCGTAAAAATTTGCATTATGGATGTTCAATGTTGTTCTGCATCTTTAAATGCCTACATGCCAGTCCAAAGAATAATGTAAACAAACAGATTTAAGAAATAAATCAATCTAATATTTGTTTATCTTCAACATTTTATATGGTCTAATAATAAAATAGAATTTCCATCAGAAGATTTGATACTGTAATAGTGTTCCATGAAATGATGCCATACATCAGAACATTTGCTTTTAAATCATTTGATTGAACGTAGAGAATCTACCCCTGGTCTTTACACTCATGACCCAAGAATCCTCCAAATAAATTAGTTTTATTGTCATTAAGTGGTGCCATTACCGTCAAGAATCATTTTTGTTGAAATGGTTTGAATAATGCCTCCTCTGAGAAGATTCAACACTTGACCGGAATTAAAACCAAAGTGATCCGCACTCGAAAGTCTTTTTATGAGTCCCAGTCCTGTTAGCGGTAAGTGGTTCCCGAGCCACTTGTTTGCTTCCACTTGCAGAATATATGAATGAAATTAAGGAGAGGGGTATAATGGCAAAATATGATGTCTTTAGCACAAATATCTGCAATTAGGACGCTTGGTAGGTTGCTGTTTGGCTGCTTGGACAAACAGAATGCAGTAAAACAAATTTAAAGGGAAAATTTTTGGAATTTCAAACATAAGCCTATTCCCTTAAATAGGTTTCTACAAAAATAATGTAGTAATCCTTTCTTATAATGGGATAATTTCTAATCCCTGAAAAGATGAATATGTGTTAGCAGGAATAGTCACCAGACAATTCTGCATGCTCTTATATGACGAAAGATATTTTGAACCTCCCACCAAAGATGCATGTGTATACTTAAGGTCAAGCCTTTGCTGGACACTGAACACCTTTTATACATGTAAGTCATAAAACGACAAACATACATATTCATAGAAAGATGCATGTTCATTAATTCAATATCTGCCTCACCATTATCTAACCTTTTTTTTTTATTTAAAAATGTTCAAATCGCCTGAAAAATGAGAGTAATGAATGACATAATTTATTTATACCAGTTCGATCAGCCTGATTCGTTGGTTCCGTTGTCACGGTAAATCTAGTTCCCTGTACTGGTTTACTGTAGGATGCTGAAGTGTCTCCATTTTCAGAGGTTATCACAATCTCTGGTGGACTGTCTGGGATTGATTTAGTTGGAGACTGCGGCGTTTTAACAGGACTTGGGGTTTTCTCTGGACTAGGTGTCTTCTGTGGACTTGGTGTTTTTTGTAGACTTGGTTCTGATGTATGCACTGGATTTAGTGGCACCACTACATCTAAATAAGTTACAACATCATTTGTTTCATATTTAAATATTGTTAGTTTAACAATAAACATTAAGTTTTCTACAATTTTCTTTGAAATTTAGTTATTAATTTAATGATTTGAATCAAATTTTATCATGAGTATTCCAGATCACTGTCAAGCTCTAAACAGCACAAATTCAAATACCTAGTCTACTAAAACTGAGACGTATATTCATGTGAAATAATTGGATCCTTTTCATAATGTCAACTCGAAATCTAATTGACATTTTACGTCAAAAATATTCCTATACATTAGTCTGGCTCGGAATTATTTTAATGAATATCAATAATTACCTTCTAAATCGTGTTCCTCATCTGCCATTTTTGTCAACTCTTAATCCTAGAACCACAAATATTTTCGATTTCAAAATCACAGATAAATCACATTATCACAGTTTTTTTGTGTTTTTGTTTTATCACACAAACAATCACACTGAATTTAATATCTAATACTCCACATTCGCATACATTTGCATAAATTAATCCACAGGTTGCTTATCCACATGAGCTATCCTGTCAAGTGTTTGTGAATTCAATACTATACAGGAATGTTGCTGTAACTGCAATTAATAAATCATTTATATTGTATAAATAGATCTGTAAACTTTCAAGATTATTTTTGTAAGTTCAGAATAACATCATTTCATATAAAATCGAACTTTTCATTTCGGATGGAAAAATCGTTAAAAATGCTCTAGTTGCTTTAACCATACAATACATCACCAAAAAAGAAAAGAGAGAAAAGCACCTTAAAAATAAACTGATCCTTACAAACAAAAATTAATTCAATTCAACAAACCTGCAATTATATAATTTAACAACCTACAGCTTAATTACAACAATATTTACTTTAGTGTCTAAAATACATCTGTCTCCACTCACACACTCCCATATAATATTTAAAATTTAAAAAAAACAACCTGAAGAATAAGCCAAGTTCACTAGTTATCAACACTAGTGATATTGCCAAAAGATTAGAAAACAAACGCTATATAAAACAGCCAATTATTATCAAATAATACACTACATATCTATATACAGTCCAATATCGTATCAACAAAAATATCTTCACAATACACCAATAGATAAAAGACGGCTTCACACATTAATAAGAAGTAATTTTATTTCCATTAATATTTTCAAGCTCGATCTCAGTAGAGGAGACGCGAAATAAAATGGGGTTCAATGTTGGCCTTTAGAAGAGAACTATACAATGTACAATAATAGCAACTACTCAGTATGCATTGAATCTTGTTTGTACTCATTTTTCAAAACTGTATTTTTACATATATTATAATAATGAAATTGAACACCCCAGAAAATAAATGGTATGTAATATTATGAAATGAAACAGGTTTAATATCCTACTGTTCTGCATAATTTTGCTTGGACCGCGATGCTACAGCCTACTCTTATATTGAATTCCAACTGCCAAGGGATTTTTTATGTGCACACCAATGCGTACACAGGACCTCGTTTTTTACTCCCATCTGAATGACCATACCATGTCCCTTATCAGACCCTCTGTCCTACATTAGTGACAAGGGGGAATCACGCCAGAAAATTTGGATGAACTTTCTCGGCCAACACAGGGATCAAACACTGGACCTTCAGGTTAGCAAGTCAAAGCCTTAACTGTCTGAGCCACCATGGCTCCTCAATAACTATGAACATTGCAAAAAAATAATATTAGATTAATTTTAAGCTTGACCTTTACAGGGTAAAAAGACAATTACCTCTTAACAACAAAATTCAATTAAATTTCATGGAAATATAAAGCTTAGATTTGATCATATATTGAAAAATTGAACATTAAAAGTAAATTGTTTTTACATGTTATTTTCCAGTGTGCATAAGATGGTCATTGTTCCAGTAACATGAACAACAAATTTCATCAAAGTTTTTCCACAATGTTTTAGCAATCATCCATCAAGGAATCAAGAATCATGACATTCATGAAAATTTGCCAATATTTTTTTATAAAATATCTGAACAATATTGAACATTTATCAATCACCTCATTGTAACTGAGATTCAAGCTGTCTTCAAAGATAGGTTGCCAGGCAACAAAACATACGCCCACAGCAGTTAAGTCATCGGGGCAGTCTACAAGGGTTGTCGCATATTACCCATTAAGTAATTATCAGAAATCATTAGAATTTGTTTCGATTGTTTGTCTCATGAATTTATCAGCCTGCACCCGAATAGACTCATTTCCTTCAAAAATCTGTGACCTTAAAATTAACAACCATTCTATCTCTCTCAAAATCTAGTTTCATCAACCAACTGATCAACTAGATTCATGATCCTCGAAAACAAAGGGAAACATGATCATCCTCAACAACAATATTCATAATCCTTCTGAACATGATGATTCCCTTAAACCATCCAACCCTGAGACCTAAAGCACATTCTTCAACAATCAATGTCTTATAAAAAATAAAGCTTATGATCAGTAAAACACAGATTTTGTAATTCCAATATACAAATCTAGACACAAAATCAATTTCATATTTTTAATAGAAATCTCTTTCAAAATGATTGTGTTTCACATACTTAATTTACACATAATTACAGAGATGGATCGAAACAAATATGACAAAAAATATCACATGTCAGTGGCAGAATATTGAATAGCATTAAAAACAAAGGACTAAAGGTATCAACAAGCGTGATTATAAACCATTCCATTGAATTTAATAACATTAAACACTCATAGAAAACTGGCAAATATTCTATTTCTGGAAATATCAGATTTACAGAGAATTATTAATAACCTGTGATGGGACAATAAAAGAGAATACAGAATACTATTAAATGAATTGACAAAAACTTGCACAACTTTGAAAATTGTATTCAGGAAGATTCCTTCATCAGCAGATTCATGGATAATAAAATTCTCTGCTTTTTGGGTTGTTTTTTTTTAGGATTATTTAATTCATTTCAGAGAATCTGTTCTTTGGTTATGAATTTTTTCTTTAGTAAATTTGGACTTTAATGTATTTTTTCACTACCCTTCAGGATCAATGATACAGTATTTTCATTGTCTTATAATTAGTCTTATTATATCTCATAAGCCGTAGTAATAACATTGATTTTCTACGGGAAATAATCTATAGCAGTTCAATCATACTGAAAATTCCAAACATTTCTGAGAATGGACATATTTCCTCACTTTCTAAATGACACTTTACATATCGTATAAAAATAATCTACAGTAGAACAGTAATACTAAAAAAATTCTGAACATTTAAGAGAAATCTTATTGAGATAACATCTTTCCTCCATTTTCTAAATAACCGATTTGAAATATTGTATAAAAATAACAATACCATTAGATCTAATATGACATAATGGTTTCAGCTTTTCCATATTGATGTCAAAACACAATTTTAGTTTCATAAATCTAATTGGGTTATCTGTATCGAGCCTTTCATTCAATTTTCGGCCTACAACTATTTTCGTTTTATTGTCTTGGGATCGCTATTGATGGATAAGTGAAGACAAAAAATGGACACAATCATGTTTCAGTGCTTATAGCACATGTAGGTATAATAAATATAGAATTCAAATTTCTAGTTTAATACAATATAAAATACTTAAACAAAAATCAACCCACACATAAATTTCGAGACAAGCTTGCGAGTATAAAAAAGGAACTAATCTTCTTCTAAACTGCCTTTTATAAAAAGATGGATTTTCTCAAAATGAAATTAAGTCTGAAAATTGAATTACAATCGACAAAACTGGCTTTCTTAGGAATTGAGATGTCACGTGGGGTGATTTTAGAACAGGAGGTAATAAATACATACTTTTTTAAAAAGGTGAACACTCTTTTGAAGACATGTAATGAAAGAATTATAATAACTAAATCATTCTAATGGCCTAATGAAATGAGACGTTTCTGTAGTGCTCCTGGCTAGTGCTACTTTGAAAGGTTACTGCAACCAAAGCTACATGTAGATCAAATTTAAATGCCTTTTCTATCACTGTCTCATGAATTATTATTTCGCCTAGATACAAAATTCTCAGAGGACATCTTGCTTTTTCAATCCATCCAACCTTGCATGTGGCATAAAGAATGCTGCTATAAAGTTTGACCTGTAGTTGACCAAGCTACATGTATGCTAATTGTCGGAGTGGCACCAGACAATATTTAAATTGTACTTAATAATTTGTCATAATAAATCTATATTGGAATGGATAATATTAATGTCAAAAGAACTAACTTCTCATGAGTTCCTTCAACAAAAAGCTACAAGAACAATAGTAACATACACTGACAGGACACAATTTTATGCAATACAATTACTGTGCAAAATTTCGACCTGAATTCTATCTTTATCAAGCAACTACATTTCCAGTTTAATTATTAAATTCCATTAACAAATTTAGCAACATCTGTTCCTTCAACAAAAGCAAGAATAGTAACATACACTGACAGGACACAATTTTATGCAATACAATTACTGTGCAACATTTCGACCTGAATTCTATCTTTATCAAGCAACTACATTTCCAGTTTAATTATCAAATGCCATTAAACAATTTAGCAACAGCTGTTACTTCAAGCCTCTGAATATACTAACCATTAGTTTATATTAGCAATACACATGCAGTTTGTTAATTTGCTTCTAAATACAAAACACTAGATCACACAAACACTGCATTATCAAGCAACATATGCCCACCAACAGCTTTGAAAGGGAGGTGCAGTTCAGAGCAGTTCATCACAGTATGTTGTGATGTACATCAATGATGCAATAAAACCACTATAGAAGGTTTTAATGGCACAGACAACAATTGTTCAAAACACAAGAAGTGTGTCTTGCTCGAATGGGTTTATTTTTATTGCCAACTGAACAATCCCAGGATGTTTACATCAATATCTAAACAAAAGAAGACCTCTCAATTCTAGATTTCAGTGGAAGTAATTGCACAAACAACTATTGCACATCTTTCTGGGGATTCCTCTATCTGAATTGAAAAAACAAGTCTCAAAACCTATAACCTACCGTATAATAAATATGTACAACCAAAAATAGTTATAATTTATCAGCAAGTTTAAACTGAATAACACAAACTAATCAATAATATTACTATTTAATGTTTCTATTAAAATCAGTAGGTATTTCGAATCTTCCTATTTCATAGCCACATCTGTTACATTTGAGATGTTAATGGGTATACAAAATTGACCATTATCTGTAGAAAAAATAAGCAATAAATATTGCTAAACACTATATTATATTTTCAATGATTCAGACTGGGTGTTTCGTTATCATTTCTAATCTTCACAGACCCCGATATTAAATTACTGATATAATATTTAGGTCAATAAAATTTAATACAAAATGAGGTAGAATGTTTAACTTTCTACAATATTGATGCGATTCATGATCTAGCTATTACTTCTCTAGATCAAGATCCAGGATGCTTCATTTTTTTTTTAAAAACTAACGCAGCTCATCAGCATCAGGTATCCTTACTGATTCAACAAGCAGTTGCCATGCAAGATATGCTCAGATTTTGCAAGAGATAGACAGAGAATGAGCTAAATAAAAGTCATTTTTCGTACTATCAGGGAGCCATAATCCAGAAAGTTAGAGTCCAATGCATGCAAAATCGAAAGGAAGCCAGATCTTTGGGATATAAACATACACGTTAAGTTTCATCAAAATTGGATAAAAACTGTTGCCTCAAACAAACTCAAATGACATTATGGTGTAACAGTGATATATTTAAATGTTTTTTTAAATCGGAAAAAATTTTATCTCTAGAGAAACCACAAGCTAAAAACGTGATTTTTAGTACTATCAGGAACCATAATCCAGGAAGTCATTGTCCAATGTGTGCGAATATTGTCAGGAACCAAGATCTTTAGGATATAAACACATATTATAAGTTTCATCAAAATGGGACAAAAACTGAGGCTATTTTGTCAGACAGTTTCCGTCCGATTTTCAAGAAATAATCAATTTGGTGCAACGGTAATAGTTTTTTTTAGATTTTTATTATCTGCAACCTACAAAGTATCTCCAATATCAGGGTACTAGTACATAAAACTAGATGGGGTCAAAGAAATACTATAGCAAGAATGGCCAGCTCTTTATCTAAATCTTACAGAAAGGAAGCAATGGGCAGTAGAATCATCTTACAACATGGTGCCTTCAAGAATGGGGATTACAGATTAGTTTTGGTAATTCTTTTTAACACTTATTAAATAATAATCCATTCAAGCTAATCAGTGTCACTTTTATGAATTATCTCTGACTGAATCATAATACAGTTCTCACTACATTTCTTTATACAACATAAAACTCTACTCCCTCAGGGAATTCCTAATGATTTCTTGCAACACACAATACAAGTCAAACTTATGCAACTTTCAAGAAGTAAGAAACATCAAATTATTGCGACATATTGTATTCCTCTTAGTTAGTATTGCTCTCTAATTTTGAAAACCAGCCTTAGTTTTTTTGGGGTTTTTTTTTTCAATTATAAATATCTGTATCACTACAAGTTACCAGAAGCACCACCTTGGCCATTAACCTTATATCAGATATTCAAAATCCAAGATGAATACATTGTAAATACATCTCTATATTCACCTTATTAACATCCATTAAATCAACAAAACACTCTTACCATTTCAATTTTCATAAAATAATCCAACCAATTATCAGATAATAAACTAGAAAACATAGGGATGGATGAAAAATTACGAATTTATTTGGGTGATGTTTTCAAATTAAGTTCAAAACGTTGAGAGAATACTCTTCAGAACATCGCACCAATAAATTAGTAATAAATTAGTATGTGATACATGTATAGTTTATTGCTCTATCCAGCGACTAAATGTCCCTAAAGAAATTAAATGAAATAAAATGAAATGGGGTTTAACTTCCTACTGTTCTGCTCTGACTATGCCTCTAAAAGATTATTAATCAAATAATTATTATTTTAACAAAACATGGAAACATGTAATAATATACCAGTAATAATGAATCAAATTCCTTCCTACCATAGAAATATTCACAATCGTTAAACCCAACCTGTATTTAATCTTAAAATTCACAATTCTAAAAATGAAGCCGACAAGAAAAACTCATTTGAAACAAACCAAACTGAATTACGCAATAATAAAAAAATGAAAACAAATGCTCCACTAACATACAAAATTCATGATAGTTAAACCCAACCTGTAAATGTATCAAATCTTAAAATTCCCTATTCTAAAAATGAAGCTGACTAAAGCAAATACCTTTTAAACAAACCAAATTTATCTTGCTTTAAAGTTATTTCCCTGAAAATTTGTATCTTAACGGATGACATTACCGGTACAGCACAGGCATGAATATTCAAACAAGTGAACAGGATGGGTTAACAAACTGCATATTATCACATTCACTTTTCTTCCATTAATTAAATAAAACACAAACTTTTAAAATCATCTGCCTTACATCATGTAACTATTTCTACTCCTGTTTCTCCGTGAACTGGTACATAAGTTCATTTAAACCTATACTCAGTGCAAGAAAACGTAATACTAACTTCATAATCAGCTGTTTCGATAGTGTTTCACAATGGTTACTCCTTTTTCTGCGTTATCTCACTTAAGCACCTGACTAGTAACAAACAAATATAGACTAAAACAAATAAAGTATGCTACATAAAATATCGTGACAGATCAGCTCACAGCTTCTCACAGTTGTGACAATCTTTGCTACATAACAAACGTCATGTCTTTACTTCGCGGCAAACAAATTTGGTTTCTAATACATGCGAAAACTTCAATTAATTCTCCACATTTCTAGGAGGGGTAACCATCGGACATGATCGCATCATGCAAACTCACATCAACTTTTGTTTTCAGACGAGTTAAAAAGTTTTTTTTTCTTAGACAATACTATGTAACAAAAAGTTTATATTTTTTTTCAATGAGGTTTCCTTTATGAGCAACCACATCATAGAAACCGCTATTTATGAATGAGCCGCGTCAGCAAAGTTTGACTGTTTAACAAGTTTTTCAGTACAATAAATTCAATGTTCCATCCTCTTTGACACACAAACTCATTTTCTGTATATTTAGACAAAATCCAAATTTTGATCTGGTCTGGAAGGATCGATTCTAGACAACTCGATCTTAAATCTACAAATATTTCTATCAACTAATATATAACATAGAAATTACCTGCTTCGAGATTCATTAATTTCCATTTTACCCATTATGTAATTCGTTTGAAAGTAGCACTTTTTGATATTTTAAAAAAAAAATACCTGATCATACAACCGTAATTTTGCCAAGACTTGTGTAACCAAAGAGAAATCAACGGAACATTCATGCACACACATGTAATGAGAAATCAAACTTTTCTTGAAGTCTTCCTAAAATACATCGTAATCTACTCAATTTCTGTTTGAAGTGACGTCATGGTTTCTCTGAGTAAAGGAATAAATGCTAAAAGCAGGAATCAGTGAAATTTGAACACACGCTTAGTGATATAACAGGTGATGAGAAATAAAGCCATTGAATACTTCCAACTTTCACCTTCATTTACTTGTTTATCAACTAAGGTGAAATATATATCCCTTGATGTTTATAGTCACCTGTGATATGGCCAATACATTGTATAGTTTTAATAACCCTTAATATGTGATTTGATAAAATAATAAAAATACCCTTATTTAATAAAAGAATACCCAATGTATTATCTACACTCTTCCAGCTACATGTATATAATAATTAAAATGAGGCAATAACTTTTATTTTCGTCTAATTCACCCTAGAACAAACAAATAGAGAGCATTTCTGCACTAATTTGGTTAATTTACCAACAGTAGGTACAAACACCTGTATATATTGCCAGGTAATTAAAGGTAATCAACACCTAATAAAACTTTAATCATACCTCATACACCTTGATATCATCCTACTAATTATATCTTATCTATATATATAGCCGCATATACATGTGTATATAAGCCTGCTAGAAAGTGAACAGTCAATAATTGAAGTCATAATTTATTAATAAAAACTATTAATATAAATCGGTTTGCAGAAATAGAGTAAAAGCAAGCAGTAGAATGAACACTGACAAACCTAGACAATCTCTCTGGATCGAATAACTATTCATGTGAACTTTTTGTACTGTTGAATTCAGATTCTCCATAAAACATAGTCTAAGTTCTATTTTGCATGCATGTTCTGATTTAGCATAAAAAATACATGAAAGCACAATATAAAAAAATATTCCCTTTTTTTTGTGTATTCTGGTTTCACTCTTATTTCCTATAAAGAGAAATGTAATGTCCGTTAAGTTATCTAACTTACATTGTAATCTATTTATTATGAATATTTTATGAAATAAATGGAAGTTGATATTATTAATTTGTGTTTACCCAGATCTTATTCTCAATGAATCATTCTTCCTTCCATTAATTTTATAACATCCAATGTTTGCATAACACAATATGGTCATTATTTTTAGTAACTGTATAAAAAAAAATCTGTTCAAATTCCAAAATGTAAATTGATTATAAAGTTTTACCTACCCTTGCGTAAAGATAATATTGAAAAATGAACTATTTGATATTTCCTTCATTGATGTACATGTATGTCAATTTAATACCACCCGTTCTTATCCTATTCTAAGCGACGCCATGATTTAAAGACCTCATAACATTGATTTTTCACGGACCAATTCACTCCAAGGCATAAAAACAAACTTACACATTCTCATGGCTCATCTTAGAAACGAGGGCAAAAAAAAAAAAATAAATTCACTTTCTAATTAAAAGTGAACAGTTCTGAGGTTCCATAGTAGAAATTCTAAGACACGGCAACAAAGCAGACAGCACTAAACTCACGTATTCCTGTTCAAGAATTTTCCGGAAGGCTAAAGAAATTCCTATGTAAACAGACGTTGCACATCACATTTCGGTCCACTCAAAAATTATTTGAATCAGATCATACACAGTAGTATAATATTCCATTTGTACACCACCCAACAAGATCTAATAAATGGATATTCACACATATTTCAGACTTTGAGAAATGATTTTTATCAAAACATACATTGTTGTATAATAAAGGCAAATTTATTCAAAAAAACATAATTAAACTATTTACAGTCTTTAAAAAAACAAAACAATTACCATCCCACACATATCACAAATTGGCCAAAAAGTGAAAAATATAAAATCTATTTTTGTAAATACATTTATTGGTTGTCTATAGCTAAGAGGGATTAATGTCCACTTGACTTGACATACATGAACACTTGATTCTATTAGAGAATTAAACAATTTTATGATCTATTCTGTAATAAAATGCTTTAATTCTTACCAGGAAAGAATCACAATGCACATGCATAACATAACTGAGGAATCATAGACAAATTCTGAATGTCTATATCACTTGAAAAGTAAATAATATAAAAGCACAATGTCTTCAGGGAAAAGTCAATTTATTCTGCTGTATTTCTTTATCTGATGCTTATTAAATGTACATGGAAAACGTATCCATTCAAACTGAAAATGATCTTTCATATTCCCACTACAGTCTAAATGTCTTAAGTAGAGGCATTCATTAATGGCCAATTGAAGAAAACAAGGATTCCAACAACACAAACCATTTAATCATGATGTACACGTTGATTTGAGAAATCCCACCATAGTCAAAATGTTTAAAGCAATCATTTACAACTTCATACTGAAGGGGGGCATTAATAAATATACATGTTCCCTATAGTAATTGAGAAAACAAGACCATCTAGATTTGTTATCTGAGATATTACTATTATTTGATATCAGAAGTCAAACACGGTTTCTCATTATTGTACTTTTAACCACGGCATCGATCAGACAAAACTCCCAGCCAATCTAGACAAACTCATTCTAAACTTCTCAAGAATCATAACTCTTTATATATCCTAACCCAAGAATTGATTTATCCAAATTACCAATTTCTTTGTGACAATTTTATTGATTTCTATGGCAGTAATATCAGTAATAAACTCGATCAAATATGGGTAAATAGTGCCAAGTTTCGTTAATTTGTTAAATTGCAGGTTTTTTATTAAGTTTATTAATCTTAGATCAATCTTGAATAAAATTTCGACATCATAAAATGAGAGACTTTTACGAGCAAACTTCAATCAATTAAAATTAAGTTTGTCTGTGAGTATCGATAACCAGCCTATATCGTAAATCATAGCCCAAAATAAACTTTGCACATGCTCGAGTACAGACGTTTACAAGATAAATTCAGTCTATTAATATAAAGTCATATTGTCAACCATAATAATAATTAATGACAGCAAGTGTATAATAAAACAAAAAGGCATTAACAATCGCTCTAATTAAAAGTGATATCGCACATTAATCACTGACTGATTATAGGCATTAACAATCGTTCTACATGTACAATTAACTCAAGGTGATATCACATATTAATGACCTACTAATTATAGGAGTTAAACAAGTGATATCACACATTAATGACTGACTAATTATAGGGGTTAACAATCACTTTAACTCGTACATTAATGACTGACTGACTATAGGCATTAGCAATCATTTTAACTCAAATTGATATCCCACATTACTGACTGACTAATTATAGGGGTTAATAATGTCTCTAACTCAGTGATATCGTACATTAATGACTGACTTGATTATAGGCATTAACAATCGTTCTAACTCAAAGTGATATCACACATTAATGACTAACTGATTATAGGGGTTAACAATATATCTAACTCAAGGTGATATCACACATTAATAAAACTGATTATAGACATTAACAATCGTTCTAATTCAGAGTGATATCACACATTAATGACTTAGTATATGGGTTAATAATCTATCTAACTCAAAGTGATATCACACATTAATGACTGACTGATTATAGGGATTAACATTTTCTCTAATTTAAGGTGATATCGAACATTAATGACAGACTGATTATAGGCATTAACAATCAATCTAACTCAAAGTGATATAGGCATTAACATTCTATCTAACTCAAAGTGATATCGCACATTAATGGCTGATTATAGGGTTAACAATCACTCTTAACTCAAAGGTGATATCGCTTGCTAATGACTTGACAGATTATTGCTGTTAATCCAGGTTAACAATTAATCTTACTCGGAGTAACTCAACTTATAAGAAAAATCAATAATTGATATATTACCTGAAATAAAAAAAACAAAGCTATAACTGATCAAAGACAAACTATAGTCTGTATATACATGTATGACCAAAAGCAGTCTTTGTAATAACAATTTTTAAGCGAGCTTATCAATCCAGGACAGTATCTGATATATTTCAAGACTACAATCAACAATTCAAACTAAATTTACTTTATACTAAAAGCCCTATTCAGTTAGGACTTTGCATCTAAATCCTTGTTAGTAAACTGAGTGAAAACATAGCTGACTTACACAGTAAATCTGAAGCAGCAAACTATAAATAAAAATGTAATCAATTAAAATTAAACTGCCGTGTTTTTTTGTAGGTTTATTTCACACATGCCGCAACAGGAAAATGAAAGCTGGCTAAGACTGACCTGTACGATTAATAACTAATCACTGCGTTAACAAAATCCAGAACCTCAAATCAACCTTTGAAACTTCACCATAGCTGTTTTTTTTCACACGTGCCACAACAGGAAAATAACACCTGGCTAAGACTGACCTCTACGATTAATAACGATCATTGTGTTAAAATCCAGAACCTCAATTTCAAGCTATGAAACTTCACCATCACAGAAGTAATGTTGACCAAAACAGTTACAGATGTTTATGTCTATCAATACCATTTGTTTTAGATAATAAACTCCATGAACTTTTCCCATGAACAAGAAACAGTTGGAAATCTTTGGTAAAAGTAACAAATTATATGTGTACTTCACAAACGATAATTAGTCAACAATTTGGGGCCAGACTTAAGAATCTGACCACTGCTCAGTTTAACCAGATTGCACTAACAACAATGAATATCCTGTTAAGAGCTCAAGTATAGCAATGCGCTAGACAAAACTAGAAGATCTATTTTTTAATCACTCCCTATTTTAATCCATGCCATGCAGTGGCATTCAGAGATTTGATGAAGCCCAGGGCCAAGACCACAGTACTTAGAAAAGAAAACATTTTTAGCGTGTAAAAGTAGATGAAATTAATGTTTTATTGAATTCAAATTAAGCAGGACAGTCTGTAAAACAAAGTTAACTGGTAATTTCAAGTACCAAGAACTTAATTTAATTTCACTCTTTGATTGGATGACAATTTATATAGATCCCTGTAGCCATAGATTACTCTGCCCCCACTTTGAGTGCTAGATAAAAACTAGATCTATTCAGTAATCACTCCAAATTTTAACTCAGTGAAGTTAACAAAAAAGCCAACCTTTTCAAAAAGCAATAAAAATCTGAATATACACAAATTGTATATGTAATCCTTACAGTATATAAGTGTTGAAGAAGCATGTCTAAAACTAAAATGTCTGTTTAGCGTTTAGTTATTACTGAAGTAATATACAATTTTAAATTAAACTAAAAAAAAAACCCAAACAAACCTGGAATATTCTAGAAGAATGTCACTTGATAAAACACATGAAAAATCCAATATTTTCAATCTGATGTGCAATTCAGTTTCTACGTGTATATTGAAAATTCAAGTCAGGACAGATATATGATCAAATTAGGTAATATCAATTGCATACGTCTCGGGGTGGAAAAAATAATATCTTCTTAGTAAAAGCACATTTACATAATGAGAGTTAAATAACCTAGTACACACTCCTGTCTATTATTACATGACTACAGTCAGTTGTGCAGGTAACATGGACTGTATAGACACACAGAGAAAGCTGAACGAGCTCACAGAAAGAGATACAACTAACTGTTCTTCCCTACTCTATTCTGTGTGTAGTATAGTCTTTCGACTCTCTCTATAAAATGTAATAGACATTGAGTCCAATAGATATAGTGGGCTCAATACCAGGCAATACCCTCTATCAACAAGAGAGTCATAACCGTATTTCAAAGTGACTTATCTTATTTTGGTTAGAAAAAGATAAAAGAAACAGCATTAGCTTTTTTTTAATAAATATATTACTCTATATCCAAGCTAATTTCATAATAACATTAATTATGTCCCAGAGGAATGATTACATGTAACGGTATGAAATGAGAATGAAATCGGGTTCAACACCCTACTTTTCTGCATTAATTGAGTAATGTAGTAGAAAGAGGGACATTTTTGCTCATACAGTAGCATTTCCGCCTGCCTCGCCTTAAGACTTTCAAGTGATCTTTTACATGAGTAAGTGGTACATGTATTTTCTTATCCACCTACCTAACTGGCGTGCAAGATTATTTTTAAAAGGTTTATATGACTGAAGAATTTATTCTTAATATTCCTTCTATCCACTTCAAAATTCCGTCAAAGATATTTCCACAATTGTGGTAGTTTTACAGTTAGGGCAGTAGATTAAATATAGATGGTTTTGTGGAGTATGGTCTGAGGTCTTATTTTTCCGAACTAACCAGTCTAATGATGATTAATCTAATTAAAATACAGATCTATATTTCGGGGGGGGGGGGTATACTTTCAATGGTCTCTACTCCATAAATATCTGACCGGATGTAGTGGGAGGTCGAGTCAGGGGTCATACTAGTGTCATTTTTTAACTTCAAATCTTGGCACAATTTCACCAGCATGGTTTTAACTTAGGGCAATGTACACAAAAAATGTTGGTCTCTGTATATTGTGTCAATAAGACATTACACTCCATTTCTTTTCCATTATTACACCAGAATTTGATTTTTGCTACCTTCATTAGCCTGGTTGGCACAGAAAAGTAAGACATTAAAACCCATGTCACACAGCAATGTCAATTATTGTACTTTTATCAGTACAAAATAATTCTGGCACACCTACTTGTTGTTCTACTTTGTATTGTACATGAAACTGCAGCATGCGCTCAAACTCAAATGAGCACAAGAAAATTTGGCAGAGTACTTCTTGAACATATCATATCTGAAATTCCGAATATAACCAAATTGTGCAGTGACAAAAGTACAATAAATACTAATAGACAGAAAAATTGTAATGTGATATTAGAGTTTCCAGAAAAATTAACAGTTGCAACAACAATGACTATTTATGACTACAAGAACCATAGTCTGAATTTAAAAAGCCAGCCAGAGCTACTATGAAGATGACAACATAGGAGTATTTGCCAAGAGAAAGAACTTTAATATGAATGAAAAATTTGTCAAGTGATGCATTCATGAATGAAAAAAATCCTCTACACTCCAAAAATAAGAGACTTTAACATCTAGCTGAAGCTCTCAATTTTTAACTGATCCGATATGATACACTAAATAAGAAATCAAAACTTTTCAAAGTCTAGTATGGAGCTGGTGTTTTGAAACTGGTTTACTTGTCACACCAATTGCATTCAGAAAATCAGCTTTACTTAAGCTTCTTAAGATCATATTAGTTCAATACCCAAATGACAGAATGATGTTCACGTATTCTAGTATAATATTTTTGATTAATTTACAATGTTAAACTAACAATAGTATGATCAGCTAACTAAATCTACAAGATTGAAATTCACACCTAAAATACAACTACTGACTGACCTATCGTCCTGGGCTCTTATCTCTGTCAATCTGTCTTTTAAACTTATGATAACACAACCCTTATTCACAAATTTACTCACATAACTGCACCAGTATGTACCTATAACACGATATTTGTTTAAAATCAACGAGTGAAATTTCACCATATACGACAAAGCAATCCAATACTTAAATAAACATCTACGTCGGTTTCAAATTTAATCCCAAACTGGGCGTTAAACTTCAAAATTTTAAAATTTAAATACATGCATACCATACAATTAATGCAAATACAAATGAAGGTTTTAATGTAAGATTATTATCAATACTCCATCTCATTATTCGACCCAAAAATTGATTTAGAAAATGTCAAAGACCTCATTAAATACAGTATCTGGCTCTTATCTACTTTAAATTTAAATCTAAATGGTACCTTAAGCTAAGTGATTCTGATAAGCACTTGTTTGATCAACTGGCCCGACTTAATCCAAAATAAAATTGCAGTGACATGAAAACTCAGATTCATTGACTTGATCTGTTCTGTGTTTGTTGTTTGATGTGTCTCTGTATATTGTGTCCTGTCTGTAGCTTTGTCTTGTATAATTGTGAGTGGTGCGGTCCCCCTGCCCTTACTATTAATGTCAAGGAATAGTGATATTGGTAACTCAATGGATTGTCACATATAGCCGTAAGTTTACTATCTGGTAATAAAGATGTCAGATGATTTAAAAGGATATAGAAGGATTAAGATAAGATCGTGATGTCCAAACAAACATCTTGAAGTTCATACTGTTCAAACAAACATCTTAAATTAAAGTCGCTTATCTTCATTTGCATTTTTCAGGAACTAATTTTTCACGGCTTTATCGAAGCTAAAAATGCTCTCAATTTGATTATTTAACATTAAATTAAGAAAACAAAATCAAATATCAACAACAGATAACATCCTGGCTTGGATTTAATCGGATTATAAAGAAGTCCATAAAATTTCAGTGAAAATGATACCTTTGTAAATACACTGTATCGTACAGAACTGAACCAGTTTTGGATTGAGAGAGAAATGTGGTTTAATATCTACTGGACACAAACTAAGTCATTTTGAGACTAATATATGGTTCAAATTTGGGGGCTTTAGCAGTGAGGAAAACGGAGAACCTGGAGAAACCCCAGGAGGTTAAAACAGGCAACCCAACTCTTTGTCACATACAAGCGGGAATCAAAACCACGCCCCTTGACTCAATGATAGACCATATGGTGCAACATGCATGCGTTAACCATTCGGCCACGTGACCCAATCACCCCATTTTGGATTGATATACCTTTTAGAGATTCAGCTTCCACAGTATTAAATACTGATCATAGACTATAATCAGAATATTTAATTTAAAACCACTATATATATGATCAGGTTAATATCTGATCAAAGTTTGAAGAGGTTTGCTACTTCTACACTTCAAACAGATCATATATTTACTGCAAATCATATTTGATGTATGACATTACAAAAGACAAAGGGCTTGAAAATAGGAAATGTTTTACTTTAATCTATGCAATGTAAAATAAATCTAAAAAAAAAATACTTTTCTTAAGCATGATTACCTATAAGGCACAATAACTGCAAATTATCAATATTCAATTAATGACCTCAACATAAGATGGATCCAGAAGTATATTTCAGAATTACTGTTAAAGCAATAACAGGAGTTTGCCTACTGGAGTAGGATTAGGATGGCTATCTGGTTGAATGCAGTAGACCAATGAATCAATGAAAGTCTGCTTAGTTATTCTACACAAGCAACTAAAATCTTTTTAAAAAATTTTCACTCAATTTTTTTTATCGTCATTTAAACAAATTGGGTGCAAATCACTCTTTGGCTATCTATTTTTTTTTCTCGTGATCACCTGTTAAATTCAAAGTTGAAGACTTCCCTTAGCTATTTCATAGAATTTCTGGCACTATTCTATAGCCAATTACCAACTCCTGAGTAGGATATTGCAGCAATACATTGCCTGGAAAGGCTAGAACATACAATTAGTTGATTTCTGGTGATTCTGAAATTGTACATTTTCAATCATTGCTTTATTACATTTATCCTAATACATCTAAATCTGGGAAGATTGTATTTTTTGATAAAAAAAATAAAAATTCCAATTTGACCGAATTTAACTACATATAATTTTTTAAGTATTTTTTTATCCGAATAAATCTACCAGTAATCTGATGGTATTTTTTGATAAAATAAAAAACACAATTCTCAATTTGACTACACATATACATTGTTAGTGCTCAAATCAGAATGTATATGTATGCACAATCTGATTAAAATACAGATCTATATTTCGTTTCGTTTCTTTATACTTTCGATGGCCTACACTACATGAAGATCTGACCGGTTGTAGTGATAGATCACGCCAGAGGTCATATGAGCAGCTTTTGACCCTTTCATTAGCTATTTCCTCACATAATTCAGAACATGTCAATGATAACAACTCTTCCAGATCCTAGTGTAGTAAGACAAGTAAAGCAAAATTTTGAACTATAAAAACGAAACGAAATAGGATCTGTGTTTTAATCAGATTGATGTATGCAAAATTTAAGACAAATCTGACAAGCTATCACTGGGATATACTGGTTTTAAGATGCAATTAATGAGTCTTCCAAAGTCTTTGGTGGATTTCAAGGAGTTTAATGAATGCTTGTGAAAAATACCTTACTCTATATAAGTAACTAAGTTCTTCTATTTTTGACAATTGGACAAGTCTATGGTTATTTTGTACATGATATTAAAAGTTAATTACATTAATTTGGTTGGTGAGAGTTACGATCCGTCTTTAACCCCTTAGCACTTGGTACATGTAATTATTATCTACCCAAGGCCAGTTCCTTGAAGAAAATTACAGAAAAGCGATATATTAATACCAGTATATCTCTGAACAGACTAAAAATGTCAGAAACTGCTATTCACTAGACCCTCTCAAATCACCCACGATGGAAATAGCTTTCCATATTATAGGAACGCTTTGGAAGCGCAACAGGCGGTTTGGGGCAGTGCTAAAAGGTTAGTCTTTATTAAATATTTATAACACACAAGTAAAAACATGATTTGTACATTAATAAAGTTCTTAATTCTATTTCAAATTTAATCTTCTACTTGAGGGATTATTAAGCTGATAAAAAAAAATTGAAGGCTACAAATCTCAACAGTACTTATTTGATCCAGAACATGTATGTCAAATTTTTATATAAGTTATTGACTGAGCAATTCTAATTTCAACATAAAACAAACGTAACATTATTATTTGAGGTTTTATTTTACAGAATTAACAAAAAAACAACCATAGGATATTGAAGTTGTTCAAGGTTAAATACTGAAGCATTGTACTACTTTGATGGAGAATATCTTAGCTGATCTTGTTCTAGGATTTTATTTCAGATCTAAGGTAACCTTGTGTGTGGCCTACCTCCACTACAGTATCAAAGGTCATGAGTCATGGACCATTTATAGTTTGATCCCAAAATTTGGGTACAAACTCCATTAGAGGTATTATAAATGAGATTAACAATTAACACGATAAATTTCACTTCTGCACTGACAGATGTGCCTATTTTTTTTTTATTTTCTTCTGAAGGACCTCACATAAAAGTGTCACGTAAACGTTTCTTACCCTGACGTCAGATGCGAAACAAGTACGCAAACCATGTTTTGTATATTAGGATATCAGATTTGACCTACAACCTCTGGCCTGACAAATAACAGATAACTACCAAGCAACTTCAAAATTTTAATATCCTCTTATCAATTTTTTAGACTGATAAGATAATCAAATGATTGCTAATGACATTTTGTTTACACAAGGTGTTTCAATGCATTTTCACTGAAGAATCTGAAGGTAACCCCAATAAAAAAAAAATTGCCTAACTAGGTGTATACACAATGTTTCTCAATTGGTCAGCTTGCCTTGAAAAAGCTTTATGTTAGGTCTAAGCTAAAAAAATGTATTCTTTTATTCGCTCATATTATTATATTCTAGTTTTAAAAGTCGTGCACATTTTCTAGTTTTAAAATAGTTATTGATAATCAGATTTCTAATATTAATGGCAGAGAGGTTACAAAACTTTGCTAGTTTGTGATTAATCTTGAAGTAATTATATACAGTTCTACAGCTTAAGTTATATTTATAGCACGGTTTCTGTGGATTAACAAATTAACAACCAAGGCCGTTTAACAACCTGCTCAGCATGCTCGTTGTTATTGCACAGAAAACCCATCCCACATCTCTATATGATTTACTGGCGTGAGCTAGCAAAAGTGCGCAATAACATAGAAATTGTCTAGTTATTGCACACTGCACAGTTAAGCCCCACCCAATCTACTAGAGTGAAAACAATCTGCTTATTCAATGAAAAGGACAAATAGCCTAGACTGGACAAAAGGCACCTGTAACAGACTTGGTCAGACACAAATTATTGTACAATATAGAGAGTGAAAGTACAGGTAAGGGTTAAACCCAAAGGTGTAATCAATATCTAAACATCATGTAAGATCTCTTCCACACAAAATCTTCTGCAGTGACTAATACATCATCAGCTATAAATAATTTTCAAATTAGAATTTGCCAAGATACCTACATGTATAGCCCAGTTTATTGGCAATAAATTTCCTCCAAAATTCCTGATCAGTACTTCTAATACAGTAGAAGCATTGACTGTATGTAGAATAATATCTGGAAATAGTCTTACCTGTAATTTAACACCTGAATTAACGAGATAATGTAAGTCAGGAAGCATTTTTGTGTGTTGGGATCATGCAAAATTATCTGTTTAGAAACTTTAATCATTGGCTTCATAAAGGAAAAGTTGGCCAATCACCTATTAAGTTTTTGGCAATTGGTAGATACGCCTCAATTATTTAACCGATATATATTTGCTACTAATATTTGATGGGAATTTTTTTAATTTATTTTACCACACCACACAGAATGCATGGGATCGAAGGCAAACTTTTCAGGCCTACATGCTGAACAGGAAACTAAATCCTATTTGGAGCAATTCCACAGACAATTAAAAAAACTATTCTAAATCCACAATTCATTCTCATGGAAACACTAGAACCTGGCTTTAATCTCAGTGGACCAGTGTGCTTCAGACGTATTCTAGAACATGTCTTCAAAGATCATTTCAGATGAAGACCATTTGACTTCAAGGTGTTAACATCATAGTTTTAAATCTACTATAAGCGTCTGGACCATATCAATTGTGTAAAATGAATAGCCGTGGTAACATCTATTATCACTGTCTAGGTAAATTACACCCACATCCTACTATTATCTATAAAATATAATGAACCTCTCCTGTCCCACAAGTATTTAAGGCTTCACCAAGCTGTTTCTTTTTACAATAAAAATAATAATGGACTCTTTCTTTCTAGATCACTGTTGCTTTTGAGAGAGAGAGAGAAAGAGAGAGACAGAGAGAGAGGTTTAAGACCCTCAACACAAACTAGGTCATATTGGGTCTAACATATGGTTCAATTTTATTTCAATAATTCACTTGTGCGCAGGGATCTTTAGCAGTGGAAGGAAACCGGTGGACCTGGAGAAAATCCCCGAGGTTGGACATGCGACCCTACTCCTGGCCACGTACAACCGGGGAATGGTGTTGACTCAAAGACAAACCTTATGATACAGCAGGCATGTGCTAACCATTTGGCCATCCAACCAGAGAGAGAAAGAGAGAGAGCTGTAGCATATATTGTTTCTTAGCATAGCAGAGGTCCTTGAAAATAAATTCACCTATTCTAATTAAGTTCTTTAAATGGCATTTAGTAACTGGATAGAGTAACAACAAAACACATACTTATGGAAAACAGCTACTAGTGTATTTAAGGCGATGTTTCGTAGAGTATTCTTTCAACGTTATCAAGCTAATACAGTAAAACAGGTATGAGGCAAATATATATAGACAAAATACAACAACACAACCGAAACCATACATAGCAACAACATGATCAAAGGCCTACACCAACACTTATTAAGATATACAATAGCAGATAGAGAGTTAATTAACTTATAGTCCATGGCCAGTGAGGATGTCTTAACAACAAAAATGGAAACCATACCTTAAAACAATTAGATCAAAGGGTTGTGACACAATTTGGTAACAATATACAAAAGTAAGAAAAGAAACCCCTATGTTAAACGATCAATAAGCTGACTAAGTAGTTGCGATATTAACCTGTTTTACTGTATTAGCTTGATAACGTTGAGAGAATACTCTACGAAACGTCGCCTTAAATACACTAGTAGCTGTTTTCCATAAGTATGTGTTTTGTTGTTATTCTAATTAAATTATTAAATAGTGATCATCCTTCAACCATCTGATGATATAGAGTTGGAGTTTGTCATGTTAATAACTGTTTAAAGATACATTATGGGAAACTAGATAAAGAGCTGACAGTTCTCACTATAATAGTTAAAAACTAGATATTGTAAAGGGAATTTACTGAAAATTTCAGTCAAATTGATCCACTATGAACCAAGATTTTAGCGATTGAATTTTCGACCCAGCCTCGATCATCATTACTAAAGTCGGTAGGATAAAAAACATAGTCTTGATTATACATTTCATAATTTAAGCAAATTGGAACCTAATCCAATAAACATTGCAGCCTAGCGATGCCATTGAGAGTTGATTATGGTCTGGATATGTTAATTAATGTCTAATTAATAATTTAGATAACATTTCAGGCCTGCAATAGGCAGATTTAGCTCGCTCTTACATAATGTATCTTTAAATAATAATTTACATAACATTTTAAGCCAAAAGAAAAGACCAGCAACTGGCAGATTGATGCATCTTTAACCAACATTTATGACATGCATAGCTAATGTTAGTTGAGATGAGTTTTTCTTTGCAAGGTCAATTCCATTTTGCATGATAATTCTGATATCCATGAATAGTTATATACAAGGACTGTAAAGTTGATATATGTCTCTATAGGTAAGTAGTATCAGATGTTCTAGAAAGAGTAACCATGACAATGGAGCCTGTTTCGCGAAATTTTAACTAAGATAAAGCCAAATTTTAGTAATTTGATTGGATAATATTAGACTGATTTTAGTGCTTGGCCAATCAAAATTGAAGTATCTACTAAAATTTGGATTTTTATCTTTAGTTAAGGTTTCGAGAAACAGGGCCCAGGTCATTATTACATGTAAGAAAGGTACCAACTTGTATCACTGATGTAAGGTTTAAATGGACTTCCAAGAACATTTTAATGGTTGGGTATAATAATATATCAGAGTATACTTAGGTGTATTGAGCACGGGACACCAATATTCATTATAAAAGTTTTTTTGCACTTATTGCACTAAGTCTCTGAGATGATTTGAAGAGTAAATAAATAATGCGAAGATGGCTTTATTTCATGGAAAAGATAAATAAAACTTGCTCAATTAATGTTAAACTTTATACCTGAAATCTTATCAAAAATGTACCCATTAACAGTTTGATGAAAAAAAAGCCAAATCTAGTTCATTTTTTCTTCTTAGTCTTGTGAAAATTATCAAAAAACATAAATTCTTCATCAATCACCTTTCTCCCCAGAGAAATCTCAATTAAATTAAAAAAATAAAAAAATGTCTCGTTATTGACTTGGATAGCAATTTAAAAACCAATAAAATATAAATAATCGATTGAGAAATTCATTTCATGGCGTCAGTAACTGACACTACTTATATACTAACCAAGTAAGACGTTAGAAAAGTGATCATGAAAAATTAATCTCTGATCTGGAAAGTAGATTATTCTGGACACATACCACGCTATTTTTATTTTATGGCATGCCACGCGTAATTTTGATTCATTAAAGTTTTATAATGATTAGGACAATAGTTTATCTATAAAATTTATGTGTATATGGATCAGGATTTTGAACTTGATTGTTTTAATTCTTTCTTCACAATAATAATCACAATGTTCGTTAATGCTTTTAATTGATGGTTATCTATCTGATCAATTATTATAACCACTTCAGACACTGGTATTACTAAATCTTTGGCCATTACTGTAATCAGCCGTCATCATCTCCTTCATTAATTTATTTAGGTGTCCTTATAGGTATATAGTGGCAGGTCTCTGATTAGTTATCATTAACTAAGTTATTGATATTGTTTTCTTACAAGTATACTGGCCCATAATAATATATATTTTATCAATGCTTGAAACAATTTATTAAGGCTCATAACATACACTTATTTTCATTCTTAAAATCATCACTTTTTGACCACCACGAGATGTATTTCTTAAAACCAATACAGCAGGTAATGTCATTCTTAAACCCATCACTTTCTAACCAATAGGAGATATCATTCTTAAATCTACGTACAATTATTTTCAAGGAACATAGTTTTTATGAATATGGTTTCCGACATGCACATGATAAAATCACATATTGTGTTTAAAACTATCAGGACCTGACATTGATTGATAATTACCACACACGATTATTAAACCTTTTTATAAAAAGTATAGTGCCATGGCCATAAGAGATTGAAAGTTTTCACAATGTACATGTACATGTAAGAATGTATCTTGGGAATAAGTTGAAATGACTAGAATCATCACTGAAGTTTACAACAAAATCTCTAAGGCTTTATAGCTGTCATTTACAGAAACAAAGAAAGTGTTTAAGAAATCGATCAAATAAATTAACTTTGGTTTAAATAGCAAAATGCGATATTGTATTTTAGAGATATTTTTTAATACCATAAAATGTATCAAAACTGAGATTTTGTGTGACAGTACGAAAATTGAATATTGGAATAGGAACAAAAACTAAGACATACCATACCATAAACATTTGAATATGAGTTCTTAGAGAACACCTTTTTAGAATTTTGCTATCGATTTCTCTGATGAAAAAACTAGCGGTTGCCATGCAAGATATGAACACATTTTGCAAGAGACGGATAGAGAACATGCTAAAAAAAAAAAAATGGAATTTGGTACAATCGGGGGCCATAATCAAAGAAGTTATGGTCTGAAATGAGCTAATATCGAAAGGAACTTATGATCTTTAGCATATAAACATATATTTTAATATTTTAAGTATCCTTAAAGGCTCAATACCACTCTTGTTGTAACTGAATAATATGTCCCAATCTTTATTCTGGTCAACTATTTTACAATATTCCAATTAATTGATGATACAAATTTCATCTTAAGACACCTAAATTTAAAAAAATTGGAAAAATTCAACTAAATGATTTGAAAAGGCTGACTTAAAGCTTTTCAAATGTGACTTGGATTTAAAAATATTTTTTAACCCTCCGGACAAGTAAAATAAGATTTAATTGATAATTTACACAACAGGTAGGACACTAACACATCTAGTACTTAGAATAAGGCTATTTTTTTTATTTTCTGGAGCTGTCAAGCCAGCAAGAGTGTTATTGTCCCTTTAAAAATCGGACAAACGTTGTGACCTCTGGAGGTTCGACAACCTTGGTAATACATACTTTTACACTATTTGCGTTCAAGTAGTGGCCATTTTGTCCACAAGCTCAATATGTGATTTTACGAACAATCAAGAATTGCTTCTGCCGGCGCTGTACAGCAAGGATTAGATGAAACTCACCCACTGTGGGCTGTACATTGCCATATTTTTCAGAAGCTGTCCAATGTGAAAAAAACAATTTTGTGAGGACAGTGGTATTTCATTGGAACACCTCGAACATTCCTGACAATTGGATCTGCATTCTGCAGGGTTGGATCAGTACAGGACACAGGTCAGGAATTCGGTTACTGATTCACTTAGTGTTTTTGTGAATAAAGATTTAAATTTGATTTGGGTAAACAGTAGGAACTGCATCTTTAGTCCTGGGAAGATAACTCAATGTAAACAAAACAATTCCTTGCGGATTTGCTGCTTCTAAAAATATATTGCTGATGTGAAAAGTATGATGGCAACACGCAATACCTTCTCTCGTGAGGGATCTTGTGACATATTACAGTGTGAACACCAAATATTTATCCAAACCTTCAGGTACATGTAAAGTTAATGTGAAATCCAGCTATAAAACTACAGAATATGCATAGACTACAAAGTTTGTCTAGATTTTGGATTATGTGAGAGAAAGAGAGAAATGGGATTTAACGTCAACTCGACACAAACTAGGTCATCTCAGGGCTAACACATGGTTCAATTTTATTTCAATAATTCGTTTGCATTTAGGGGTCTTTAGCAGTAGGAGGAAACCAGAGGACCCGGATGAAAACCCACGAGGTTGGACAGGCAACCCTACTCCTAGTCACATACAACCAGTTGACTCAATGACAGACCTTATGATACAGCGCACACATGCTAACCATTCGGCCGTCCAACCCCCCTTGGATTATGTGTGCTGTGTTATAATAATAAATGTCCCTTTAAAACATTTAAATAGAGAGTATTAATGTTTTGTTTGTCAGTTGTGCTCCTGTTTACCACCAGCACTACCAACCCTTGGTGCCGAGTCACACTTGCGGATTTATCTTAAATTTTATATCCATCGGACAATTCCTTTCATGTCAACAGTAAATTTCTCCAATATGTTACAGATTTTTTCCTAAAGTACACAACAAATCATATTCATGCAGGATTTCTTCTTAAAACTGACCAGCACTCTGTCTAAAAAAAAATGCCAACTCCAAACTCAACCAGGCTGAAAATGATCAAAATAATCTACAGGACTTATACTTAAAGATTTTTACTAGAATTTATTTAAAAGGAATTATCCACTAGCGTGCCTTTAAAACTCCCCAGTTCTGTGTTCTTTAAACAACTAACTGAAAGATGAGCATGGGATTAAAGGTTTTAAATACATTCTAATTAATCATTTAAATAAATGAGAAGATCAAGCCAGAATCCATGTATATCTAAAGAATCTAGACATCGCAGTCCTATTAAAACTAAATCGTCTGAGTTATGAGTCCCTGATTAGATTTAAAACGTTCCCGTCAGGAGGACATTAATCACTGACCCAAAAGGATTTTATTGACGAAATTAAAATATAATTTAATCAAGAGTGTTCTGATGGGAGAAATTCTGATACGGTTACAAACCAAAATCTAATTTAATAAATTAGGCGTATATTCTGATTTATTGTATATAGCTTTGCTAGTGTTTAATTCTCTGCCTAGACGTGATTATTGATCACGGTATAGTAAGGGAGATAATTAGTCTCCTCAACCTAATAAAGGTACATGCACAATTTTTTTTTTTAATGTGTAGTCCCATTAACAAATCCAATTTCGTTTTGTTTTTCATAGTTCAAATTTTGTTTTACATGTATATGTATTTACTATGTACTGGAAGAGTTTTTCAATAAACATTGTTCTGTTTGATGTCAAGGATTAGCCAATGGCATGGCCTGTTAAGTCAAGCTTCTTTAAAGGTGTGCATGGAATTCTGGGAGCCATCTATACAGTGAGAATAACATCCAAGCTCTGTGAGAATAAATAGACCATACTGTCACATCTATAGGATGTACAGTAAAAAGATTTTGACATGTTCTTAGCTGTGTATTGTTAGCCAGACATATGACGTAATATATGTTAACCCATACATGTATGTAGTTTAGAAAATCAGAACAATCAAGATGAAATGAAATACAGATATAATCTTAATAAGACGTGTAAATTAATACGCAGCAATTGCAATGTATTCACTTTTCAAATAAATTTTCAAATAAGGGTCAAATTGAATCATCTTCCAGACTATTAAACTGTTGTTTCTAGACTACGCAGACATATTACTCACTCTTTCTAAATGGAGAAACCGTAAAGACAACCTGCGCTTAATATCGTATAACACGTCAACTCTTTTCTCCACGTAATTAACTTCTATAATTTAAATAAACCAGTCGTATCCCATGATAGAATGTAGTATATATAGACATCCTTATCAGAGAATATAATGATTTGATGACATGAAATCTATATAAGGGAAATGAAGAAATTAAATTACGTCTAGAACATATTTTTAATAAGTTTTAATCTGATCCCTGTGGTCAATCTTGTGTATGAGACATTTCATGCAAAATTCCCTGATTATTTAATATGTATTGTCCTTGAATTAATGTATTAACTAATATGGTCCGATTCTTGTTGTCGATGGTGTATGAAAGATTGTCAAATGCAGTAGTTGTGGCACAAAATTTTTAACATCAATTAAATTGTTACTAAAGTGGATGGGGGGGGGGGAATGAACATAGGTATTACCACTGTTTGTCATGAATACATGTAGGAGAGATGTCAACTAGGCTATGCCTGTTCCTTAATCCCATTCATGTAGGTTCTAATATATATCCATGGATAAATATTCTTCCATGGATTTTTTTATACAGAGAAAACTTTAAACATCAGATTACATAATGGTTCGATAAGGTTTTTACTGGTACATGGCATTATTATAATACAAAGAAACTTTTTAATCATTTCCTTAAATTTAATCATTTCATATAAGGTCAAATCTACAGACATTTAATTGGCCAATTAGCTTACCGGTAATTTGAAAAAGATGGTGTTCAAAGATTACAAAATAATTAAGGATGCAATTAAAGGCCATCAAAAGGTATACATTGTATCAAGATGGCCTATCTTAAAGATCACCTATTCTTCTGTAAGAATGAAATTCATATTGGGTGTCTGTCACTGTACCTGTCCGCGAGAACATTTTTAAGCCAATTAATACATATTTGTATTATTGTCCCCCATTCGAACGATTCTGATGTAATTAATATAGCTAAACATAGAGCTTAAAGGCAATACAGTTGTATATTTATAAATCTAACCTCGAGTCTATATCTGGTGTCAGTTTTAAACCTGGGAACTGTGAAAGTATTGTTTTCTTGTCAAGGCAATTTTTGTATAGATTTTGGTGGATGTTGTGTTTAATTTAACTTTATTTCCCTAAGGTGGTCACAAATTTTCCAATAATCAAGGGTTCATATATGTGTATGCTCACTAATAGGTATTTTATCACCCAATAATACATTCTACAGTAGATATCGCTTGTGTGATATATTTCATAATCTACTGCAATTTGATTGGTCAGTTGAAAAGGAACTACTTTTTTTTATTTTCAAAGAACAGTTCATTTCTTATTAAAACATAACGTTTTTTTTTATTAAAAATGAACTATTGTTATTCAATTTACCTTAATGGAAACACTGGGTCAATATAAAGGACTTTGCAATGGTTGAATTCCTGTCAAAAAATGATGCATCACTACGCCGTAATGTTCAGTAAAAGTGAAATCTACAGCAAAGAATTATATTTATCTATTTGTGTATGTAAGAAGGGATTGGGTGATAAATAAAATCTCCTACTCGTCTTTTTTGATATCAAAAAATATCAACACTTGTTGATAAAGTAAAAAAAAACTCGGCAGAGCCTCGTTTTTTGTTACTTTATCAACTAGTGTTGATATTTTTTGATAAACACTCGTTGATAAAGTAAAAAAAAAAACTCAGCAGAGCCTCGTTTTTTGTTACTTTATCAACTTATGTTGATATTTTTTGATATCAAAAAAGACTGGTAGGAGATTCTCTATTTATACCACACATGTGAGAACTGGACATGAAAGTTTCCTGAAAGTTCTTCTCTGATTGAAACCAGCACCAAGAGTATCAGATCATCCATGTCTGTTACCGAGACTAGTCCATCACTGTTATGATACTAACAATAAGTGTGGGCGTAGTTTGATGGATAAAATGATATTTATCAAATTAATCAGTTTGAAAGACATGATTGATCTGACTTATCAGATGAATTAAACAAATCATGATAAAAAAAAACGGAAATGAGAATAGATTGAATATAGAGTCCAACATTAGATAATGATATATAATAAATGATAACATTAACTTGTTTAAAGATAATTCAATTCAGATTAAATTACTCATTCTTATAATAGACAGCACTGAAACACTTTTGTTCAAAGTGAAGAAATAAATTTTTAAGTTCATCTTCTGGACAGATACAAAGTTTTCCCTGAAAAAGTTTGAAATGAAATGAAATGTCAGAATGAATCTGACACAGTTTGAGCAACTGATCAGAGTGAAAGGATAAAGTCAAGCCATATTAATAATGTATGGCTAGACCTTTTTGAGTTAGATGAAAAATAAAATGTTCATTTCCTTGGATTTTAAGAGTTGATTTGTTTTTTGTGAGATAAAATGTTGACTCCATTGCTAGTGTTGGAATATAACTGACTTTATGTCCAATGTCCAATGTCATTACAGTGAGCTTAAATAAATTTGAATTTAAATTATAAAATGAGCTGAGTTCTTTACAAACAGAATTTTAATCACATAAAGATTGCCACATCAATAATCAAAAAAATTGACATAAATCAAAGAAGCTTAGCTCCTTTAATTCAAAATATATCTTTTTACCAGTACTGCCACTTAAACTTCAGACAGATTGATTTTAAAAACTTTGACATATCTAATACAAATATCAAAACATTGCAACCTAACTTAAAAGCCAAATAACTAGATCATGGTGATATAGATAGCAAACAAAGTAAAACCAATTTATTTTCTATGTGAACTATAGAAAATAACTTTATTTATCTAATACCCAAAGAAGTGTTGCATGCTTCTTCTAAAAGAGCAACATTGTTGGATTCAGGCAATGTTAGCATTAACTTATTTTCAAATCTATAAAACAACTTTTACCAACTTAATCAATATGCATATTATACACTCAAGTAAATGTACACATTATACACAAGTGCATCTTATACACCTGAGTACAATTAAATCTTATTTACTTAAGTGCATTTTGTACACTCAAGTACATCTTGTACATTCAGTGCATCTTATACACTTAAGTACATCTTACAGAAAAGTGCATCTTTTACACTTATACACAAGCGCACCATGTACACTTAAGTCCATGTATGTTGGATACACAAGTGCATCTTATATAAGAGAAAGTACAGTATCCCTATGATTATGTAAATATGTGGTAATTAAATTAGACAGAGTAATAGCAACTGACCTTTAAAATAAATTCTATACCATGCTGTATAATTTAAAACCAAACAAATGAAAAACTTGAGAAATACTTTTTTCGAATCATGTCAATACAACCTTTACATGGAAAACTTTGAACCTTTATCTTTTCTTAACAACCTTTAATTACTTTCCTTATCCTATGCAAGTTTCAATACAAGCTATATGTACTAAAAATTATATCAATCACAGATGTCCGCTGCTAGCTAGATAACGATTTCAGTTATACTTGACAAAATGTTGGGCACTTATAAACATGTATGACTAATACCTGACATTTTGAACTTTGTGTCAGATATGTATTATAAATATCATTTAAAATGCTGATAAAAAAACAAATCTGTTCACAAACAAATGACAAGCACCAAAGAAAATGTGCCTGACAAAGCCTGTAACAGATGCCTTATTTTTGGCAGTACTATTTACCCAATACTACTCAATTGGGTAAATCGTCCTACATGCTTTTTTCTGGACCTGCACTGGTCTATTTAACAGAACCAAAAATATGTGTATTTTATTATCTAACAATATGACAGAATTTGCTGTGACATTCAAGGACAGGGCATGGGTGTCCATTACATGTTGCTTTACTATATCGATTAGTTTCAAGTTCATTCTGCATACAATATTAATACAGCGTAAAATTTAAATTAAGAGAGAGAGTTAAAGGGTTAATGTTCATTTCCGCACACTAAGTAGATTTCTAGCCTAAAATATATATGGTATATTATCCATGAATAATTTGCTTACACTCAGGAATATTTACAAGTGGAGAAAACAAGAGAAACGAAAACCCTCAAGGTCACATCTAGATTGGCGACATTACTCCATGTTATTAATACTGTGAGATTGAATACTGACGCTTGGATTCATGAGCGATACGTTACAGAGTACTCAGCTCCCCTCCCCCCACTCTCTCCCTCCCAACCCGCAACTACACCTCTCCTTAACTAAAAGAAAAGCCTGTCCCAACTAAAGTCAAGAAAATCAAATTAATCACCTCTTATCTTTAGTAAAGTCACCTTTGTCAACTTTCAATGCAGCTATTTTGAAGTAAACAGTGACTGACCCCAAATATAGCATGCTCAAGACTAAGAGTACATAATGTAGATTAAAACTTGAAACCCAAAACCTTAAGGCTTAGTGGACCTAACATTTACTCTTAGAACCTGAAATGCTGTAAAACCGGCTTTGATGTTCTAGTGTATAGTCCCGAAACATCCCTTTTGCGCATTGTGGGCGTGTCTTCTAACACGATTCCTTAACAATAACAAAATAGACAATCAAAATGCTGTAATAGTGACTTCCTTCCACTTGTTTACATTTTAATTTTGGGAAATCTTTCGATGAATTATGTGTTCTAAGCGACTAAATACAACAGATACGCTAGATAATGAACACAAATAACAAAGATATTTGGGCGAATTTTGGCAATGAAAGTGATTTTGAAAGTGAATATGATCCAGATTCAGAAAAAAATAGGAAAGAAAATGACAGCAATGGCAACACTTGTACTCATAATCAAGTTGTAAATAATGTTGATCTAAAACCTGTTCAGCATTCGAAATATTGGAAGAGGGCAGTGATCAAGGTATTACTTGTTGCAGAGTTGAAAATATTGGCATGACTGGCACTCCCAAGGTTTTGTATTGGAGATGAAATTGAATAGAAGTTGAATTTAATTGATGAATATCTTTGTTTCATCATATCACACAATTATAAACACATATGATATCAAATTCAAACCTAAGAATTAGTTACTACAGATTGTCAACTATAAAATTAATGTTACTAAACATTGCCAACCATACCAATAAAGTTACTACAGATTGCCAACTGTACATTAATATCACTAAAGATTGCCAACGAAAACACGAAAGTTACTAAACATTGACAACCATATCAATAAAGTTACTACAGATTGCCAACTGTAACATTAATATCACTACAGATTGCCAACTATAACATTAAAGTTACAATATTGCCTCCCATAATGTTACCACAGTTTGTCAACTATAACAATAAACTGCCAATTATAATCTTATATTGCCTCCCATAATGTTACTACAGTTTGTCAACTATAACATTAAAGTTACAATAAACTGCCAATTATAATCTTATAATTTTTTTACAGATTGCCAACTATAACATTGAAGTTACTGCAAACTGACAATTATAATCTGTAAAATTCCTACAAATTGTCAACTATAACATTAAAGTTAAAATAAACTGACAATTACAATCTGATAACATTAAAATTCCTACAGATTGTCAATCAAAACATTAATGTTACTACAGATTGCCAACCATAACACTAAAATTCCTACAGACTGCCAAATATAACATTAATGTTACAACAGATTGCCAACTATAACATTATAGAGTTTCCACAAACTGCCAGGACATTAAAGATATCCAACATAAGCAGTAAAATTACTATAAATTATCTAGACATATTACTATGAAGTAACTGTTCAGACATTTATTAAAATTTAGAAATAACAGTAAGCAATGCAATCTCACCTGCTTTCGGCACCTGATATACCAATACAAGATTTACCTCACGTTGACATCATACTACACTGCATGTACCTAGCTGTCCTTGAAGTTATCAGCTGTTAGTCGATGACCTACGACCCCCATTGATGTAGAGACCCTAGTTTCCTCAATAGTCAAATATCATGTTTGTTTCAGATGACAAGTAAAGGTCATAGTTAAATCTATTGTAAACCTTCAAAATCTAAAAGGAACTTTCCTCACAACTATTGTGCAATAAATACAACAGGTTTCAAATTACTACAAAGTTGTTTTTTCAGTTTGAATAGATGTTGGCTGCCTCTTAAATGAAGGAAAAACATTTAAATAGCACAATCCTAAAAAGGCACACACACATTTTGGTTATTGCTACCAATCAGTAAAGAAAGTAAATTTAGATAGTGTGCTCTATATTTGAAGTGCATTTAATGATCATCTGCCAAACACCAATCAACACAATAGTTTTAGTTAGAAAACATAACTCACACAGAAATAGTGCTCACTGATATTCAAACAGTATAGTCAGTCACTCATTATAAACTTCATTAGTTTGAGTAAGGCAGTTCCAGGCTAGTCATAATATGACATAAAAAAATATTAAAGACATGTTTTGGGGGCAAACATGATAAGGATAATCATGATGTAATTAATTATATTATGCTGATTCTACAGGTATCAAACTATTGTTCATATCACATTTCCCAAAAACTCCTTGTTTACCAAACAAGGACTTATTTCTGATAGTACTGATACTATCTTCTTAACATTGAGCACTATTATTAATAAATCTTTGAAGTCCATGAAAATATTTTCAATAATTCATCTGAGAGGATGACATGCTCCAAGGGCATGGACGATTTTTTTTGTTGTGAGAAACGTTTTATTTACAAAAGCAAACAGTTTAGTTAAAGTGTATTTGTCAAGCTTTCAACTTGATATAATAATATTAAGTGCAGGGGGACCACACCATACACAAACAATTACACAAGACAAACGTATGAACAGGACAAAATATATAGACACCTCTAAACAGCAAATGTACATATCAGATAAAGGGAATGGTATAAAGACTACCAGGCTTGTTTGAACATCTGATGCCACTTCCCATTTAATCAGAAAATTTGTGCTTTTGTTTTGTATTGGTATAAATAATTCCTAACAGTAAATAAAGACATAATGTTAGAAACATTGTCATTTTTTTCCCCAAGGCAGACTGAATTTTTTTTATTGAATATCATTAATTAAAATGGTAAATATTTTAAGTATACCAAGGGAGATAACTGCAATTAAGGAAATATACTGGTTCTCATCAAGATTTAAATTATGTATTAGATGTAGATAATCATTTATTCTGTTAATCAATTAACTTCATTATTATTGCATAAAGTATTTTCATCCTTTTATCAAAAAATAAAAGGATTGTCTTAGTGGGTATCAAAGTCAAATTAATATTTAAATTATTCATAAAGCCTCTTATTTAATATCTATTAAATCCAATTAGGCAAGTTCATTGACATATAAGCTTAAACAAAAAAGCATTCTGACTTAAACATATCAGTTTAAAAGCCATACAAGGTGTTAAGCTATGCTACATTATCAATTAGCAGATTTCATTGTGTAAATTCTGCAAAAAGTTATAAAAGGTCATTGTGTGTCCTTTTACAAGGTGACTTTTATTCAACACATATTCTTTACATTTATTATACAATAATGTACTTTTAAAAACGCATACGTGTAAAGGGACAGCAAAGAAAATTTTATGCTTCAATACGCCTAGGACACAGGTCTTATTCACAAACACGGAAATTAATATGCAGCCTTTTCATTCAATAAGAACTAGGACTTTATCTCTTAGCCACTGGGGGGGGGGGGGGGGGGGGGGTTGGATGGCTGAATGGTTAGCGTGCGCGCGCTGTATCATAAAGTCTGTCATTGAGTCGACTGGCGTGGTTTCGAATCCCCGGTTGTACGTGACAAGGAGTAGGGGCACCTGTCCAACCTCGTGGGTTTTCTCCGGGTCCTCCGGTTTCCTCCCACTGCTAAAGACCCCTATGCGCAAGCGAATTATTGAAATAAAATTAAACCATATGTTAGTCCCGAAATGACCTAGTTTGTGTCGATGGGCGTTAAATCCCATTTCTCTCTCTCTCTCTCTTAGCCACTGAAAACTGGCTAGTCTGTATCAAAAGCAATGACCATCACATTGTACTGCAAGTGCTAATACTATTTGTTCTCTTTTTTGTTGGGCAGTTGAAATGAATTTTCTAATTTTTGTTAAACAGCAATTGTTTAAACAAAAATGGCATAGATACATCAGAAAAAAAACAAGCGAGTGACTCTTTAATATCAAATCTATTTTTCCGAGACAGAAACCATGTTCATGTAGCTTTAAAACATGTATTTCCGCTTGTAGTAAAAGTCTAATCATACAGAATTGAGATTGTTATTTTCTTTAAGAGAAGTTGCCTGATAGAAATCTATTAAATAGTCTGAGACTTGCAGGCTATTTACATTTCCTAATCTAAGGCAATGGCTTAAATACACATTTCCTCGTCTTCTAATAATATTGTAATTTACAAACTCTGTCCGTACATTTACATCTCTAACAACATTTTCATGAAGAGTTATTGAAATATCTCTATTGTAAATCAGAAAAATCGTTCATGTAATTTTAACCTTCTTGCATCATTTATCTTAAAAAAACTCAGTTTTTAGCATTTTATAGTCATTTTATCATCACTAACCATTCGCAAATCACTTAAATTTCTTGTGTAGTTTCATTATAAACAAATTTGATAAAGATTGACAATATTTTCTCATTTATCCTTCAGATTTCCACATTATTATGTAATTTGCAAATTTTGTGATCTTTCCATACTTTTCTTTAAAGGAGCTAAGTCGCTAATATTTGGGACCTAGAAATTGACACAAATGGGTCGCAACGCATACAATAATGTAATATGAATGTATTTAAATTGATTTACATTCAATCGTTTCTGTTTTTACTGTAATTTCTAATCAGTTAGGTTCGGCGAAATACGCCAGTATTCTCAATCGAATTTCAATCTCTAGCGTCTGGTTTTTCCAGTCTAGGCCAATAGTATTTATTGGGCATGCTCTCCAGTATAGCGTCACCGTTTGACATGACTTGTGGAATAAGCCTAGCCTCATTTTTCGAGTCCCTTATTACAAATAGAGCTGAAACGCATTGTGGTACACGATTCGCGTACCAATTGTAAAATGTTTGTTTTGTCTTAAATATTGGATATCAGAAGGTTATCTTTTCCCGGTAAGATCACAACATCAATGTTGATTTAAAGCGACAAATAAATCGTGTTTTCAATCTTGAAGATTTTGGATGATATTGCGTACGAGACTTAGCTACTTTAATTATATTACATGTACAGTACTTCACGGGCTTTGCTGTTTCAAAATGTCTGGAGAATCAATGATGGTCCTCCTGAAAATTGGAGTATTGGTGCAGTGAATGTTAATTTATGTTATTATAACATTGAGAATTTTTCTATATGTAGTGATGAGGGAGCTGACTTGTCACCATGTACGAGTTAGCACCCCTTAGATCCGCCACTGCTCTCCCCAGACAAAATCTAATCTTTTCTGCAGATTATGTAGTATGGGCATCATTGAGCGCTAGCGTCACGGTACACCTCAAACTGCAAGGCCTGACTTTACAGCTTTACATCTTCACAACTTCCATATCTTTCTGATATATGAATGTCAAATTTGTAATCATTTTCTGATGTAGCTATTTTAAAAAGACACACAATCTTATAGCCTAGGTGTTGGACTTTGTACGTGTATCTTATTCTTACTTATTCTTATTATGATAAGCCCTTTTTTGAAAGCTTTTTTAATTCAATTTTCTACACTGAAAATAAATCATATAAGGATTAAGGTTTATCAAAGGATTTAATATTCATTGCACGAATGCTGAATTACATGTAACATGATATCTTTAAATGTATATAATGTACATTTTTGATCAGACTTCTCAAGAATCCATCTTCAGTGCCTCTAAATATAGCAGTTAAAATTCATCTTGTTGTTTTTTTTATCTGGGCATAGATAATAATAATTCTTTGCAAAAAAACATTAGAATTAATTTCGATGTTTTAATAAATGTTCTTTGGCTTTTCCCTGATTTAAATGAAATTTGTTTTTGTTTCAGTTTCATAAAGTTTTTCTGTATTTCGATATTAATTTGTCTGGTTGAATGAAGCTGTGATCATGTAAGGTGATAATCAATTGCCTTACAAGAAAAAAAATGAAAAATCTCAGTAATATAAGAAAATACATCGTTGGCTGATCATCTATTTCAATGTCAGTCTGACCAATCTTAAACCGACACTGGATCTATACCCCATTCCCCTCGTAAAAGATTTATCTCTGGATGGGTGATAATCATGTGTTAGTTGAAGACGCTGAAAATCACAAAATCTACTTCAAGCACATTGCGTGTATATCTATAATTTGTATCTGTTTCAACCGCCTTTAAACATTAGTCTCCAAGTAATAGACTCTGATTCCTTCTGGAAATAATCAATTCATCCAGACGAACGACTTAATTCAAATATCAGTTGACCATAAAATAACACTTTTATTCACAAAAATAATATAAACAGAAAATGCCTCAAGAATATTCAACAAATTTTCTCAATCAAATAAAACAAGACCCCGGAATGACTTAATTTCCTCTTGGTCTTTAAGGTCTATCAATGTCTCACTACTGGTGTGAAATCCATCACATGAATTTTGAAAAATATCTCCACAATTTCCATGTTTAAAGTGTCCTTAGTCTAAGCACTAACTGAGCAAATTCCAACTAAATTTTGATCAAATCTGTCAAGAAGTGGTTTTGGAAAAGAAGTCAAAAGAATTTGCTTCTTCAAGGTGCCCTTGAACTAACTTTATTATGAGAATTCATCAAGTTGTTTAGGACAAAATATTCCAAAACATTTCAAAATGTTCTTTCAAAATGCTATACTACACAACTTCAATTCTTTAAACAATTATGCCATTAAAAAGATATTCTATAGTACCAGGAGTTAAATTAAGATCCCCAGATTATTGAAATTTTAAAATAAGAAAAAGAGACTGTTATTGTGTATTTTAATTAAATTCATAAATAAAATCCTGATCGAGGTAAGGATCATTATGTAAATCACGTTGAAACTCATGTTATTTATTCGCCAACATGAGCATCTCAAAGACATTCACATCAAATCCTTTCAATATCCGCTTTCTCCACCATTAGTGAATTATTAAAGAGAGATAATTCTAACATATAAACTGTAATAAAAATAAACATCTTATCAAAGGTTCAGTCAGACATGCATAAACACGGTGATTGGCACAGAACAAATTCATGAAAATCACTTTCTAACTATTCTATGCTTCTTTTAAGATGTAAATGGAAAGATCAATTTTAATGACTTAAAAGTCGCATAGCAAAATCTGAGAACAGAATAAAATTGTTTGATGTATTAAATACGAGAAATCGATAAGATCACTGATTCGTATCAAGACTTGATGAAATTTGGACGTCAATGTCTTACACAGTAAAATGTTGATTATCTTACAAATCACAACTTCATAGAATTCTGATTTTCAAAATGTTAAAAGACATGAAAATTTCCATTTGAATCCAAGTCGACTTTTAGCACGCAAGGGTTCCTAATATGGATTTTTACATAAACACATGATATATTGTTGATTATCTTAGATCTTAGACATCAGAGAATCATCCATTTCAAGTAGATGTAACCATAAATTCTCAATAAAATATTGTTTAAATTAAAACGAACTGAAATGGGGGTTAACGACCCCTGCTCCATCCGGACTAATGAAGACGGACATACACCATGCATTGTGATATGAGGGAAACTTGCCTGGACAGTGGTGCTGCTGCCTGCGTCTGATTTCCAACTGCCAAGGGTTCTTTTACGTACATGCTAACACTGTACATAAGGGAAACCAATATCAGAAAATTACGATGAACTTTCTCAGCAAACACTAGGTTTGAACGCTGGAACGCCAGGTCTTAGTCACTGAGCCACCATGACTCCTCAAAAACATAATCAAATGATTAATTGAAATATTTTTTCTATTTTCAAAGCCAATCTGCACACAAAGGGAAACCAATATTGGAAAATCACGATGAACTTTCTTTTCAAACACCTGAATCGAACACAGGACCACCATGTCTTACTCATTGAGCCCAACAAAAACATAAACCAATAGACATATTTTTTTCTACTTTCAAAGACTTTCAATCAAAGGTTTTTTTTAGGGCTGTTTTGGAAATAGTTATGCATAACATACAATCTTTAAGCATATCTCAATTTATCAATTGTATTTTTACCTGTAAAAACTATAAACTCAATTGTACGTATAATTAAATTCTATGGCATCTTTGATTGGAAAAATTTTCAGCCATTCAATTCCACTGGGCAAATATGGCCATAGGTAGAAATTAGAACCAATTGCTATAGCTAATTCTTAATGTTTAATAATCTTTAAACGGCATTTAGTTACTGGATAGAGAAACAACAAAAAACACACTGATGGAAAACAGCTACTAGTGTATTTTAAGGCGACATTTCAAAGAGTATTCTACCAACCTTATCAAGCTAATACAGTAATACAGATATGAGGCAAATATATATAGACAAAATACAACAACATAACCGAAACCATACATAACATGACAACGACAAGATCAAAGGCCTGTAACAAACCAATTAAAATGTACAATGAGCAGATGAGAGAGTTAATTAACTTGAAAGTCCATGGCCACTGTGGTCGAGTTAAAGGGACTATCCTGATTTGAACAGAGTCTCACAAATAAAAGTCCGAGTTTGTATGAAATTTAAGCGCCAAAATTTAGAGGTATGGTGTATTTACCTTGTCTCAAAAATTTAGCTCAAAATATTGAGTTGTTTGGACGTGAACGTCAAAATTGCTTATCTGGACACGTAACTCTTTTAAGATTTCTGGTTAATTTTTTCGTTGGGTGGCCTGATAATCTATCGCTGTTCCTTTAGAGGTCTATACAGTGAATGACCCATGTGCCGTACTGGATGACGAAAGGTAAAATTCACCTACACATTGATTTTATGAAATAAAAGTCTGGTTTTATCAAGACACCGCATAATACAGCTTGGGAAACCGGTCTCCATTTCCAGATGAAGACTGACAGGTTAAGTTGTTCAAAACCATATCACAAATATTGAATTAGTTGCTCAGCCCTTAGGTATGGGATTTTAAGGGGTTTTAACACAAAATTAAGCAGTTTTATTCTCTAACATATTATCGGGATTGGCCCTTTAACAACAAACATAGAAATCATATCTAACAACAAGTAGATTAAAGACAATTGGTAACAATGTACAAAAGCAAGAAAAAGGAGCCAGTTTGTTTAATGATCCATGGGGCCACTGATATTTGCCTCATCTCTGTATTACTGTATTTGCTTGGTAACGTTGAGAGAATACTCTTCGAAACGTTGCCTTAAAATACAATAGTAGCTGATTTCCATAAGTATGTGTTTTTGTTGCTTAATGTTTGAGTTCTTTCATTACATTCTGTCTGCTGAAACCATGACATTTATATATGCATCCAAATTAAAATGTACAGGAAGTTGTAAGTTATCATTAGAAAAAACAATAATATATACACAGACTTTAATAAATGCAAACTATAGGAAGAATGCCAAAACATCAAAATGTGTATAAACTTTTACTTATAAGCTGATTTCTAAAAGTATAGCACACTGATTTGATATCAAGCTTCATGCGATCAGTCACACTTCTAAAGTGATCGCGCAAATAAAATTTTATGAGGGGAATTTAATTACTTTTAATTTCTGCATCCACTATTTATAGTTCAAGGAATCTGTAGGGCTCAACACAAATATGTACATTTTATTTCTTCAAGGCTAACAGAACAATTACTTGACCTATTTCTCCTTGTTCAAATTGTGTTAAAACTTCTATCATTCAAAATATTGAAGATGTATAAATAAAATGTGGTTCAACATCCCACTGTCCTGTCTGACTAGACTAATGAAGATGGGAAAGGTGTATAAAGAAAGAAAAGTTATGGTAAATAATAAGCCCTGAAAATTTTTTCCCAAAATAAGTTACTGAAATTAAAAGGAAACAAGAGGATATAATATTACACGGAACAGGGGTTTAACATCCTACTGTTCTTCACTGAATGGGCTAGTGAAGATGGGAAGAAAAGGCAGACCTAACAATAACATGCATATGTAATCTAACATATTTCATAGAATCAGTTTTTCTGAATTTCAAGAATAATCACATAGTAACACATAGTTTTATTTTGTAAAACAAGCGGAGATCAATTATTCGGTTGACTACGGTAAAAATCTGCATGTGAAATATACTTTCTTGAATAGTCTCTAATGATGAATTAGTTGCATCCTTAATGTGTTATTTTTATACCTCCATTGTTGTGTTATTGCTCTCTAATTTCTTAAAATATCATTCTAGACGTATTGTAATGACTGTTGCTGTGAATCTGAACAATTTTAATTCAACCACGCAAATTTCTACTGGAGATGTTTTCATTTTATTATCAGTGTTTGGTTGTCTCCTTGATTGTCTATTAATTTGGAGCATACTTCTTACAGGGCTTCATTTGATTAGTTAAAACAATGTCAAGACATCATTTCAGTGTCCAACTAGTTTGCATGCATCCCACAACTGGCCAGCAAGGTTAATAGAAACAAAAACCCAAGGAAATATGCATTTAAAGCGACTTGGAACAATGCTACATTTTGTCTGATAGATGCTTCCAATTTCTGTATTTTAGACTAACAAAATATTATTTTAACTGACAAATGATCTGATGTGAATGATTTTTTCTGATGGTTAAAAATACAGCACATATAACAACTTTGTTTTTTTTTAGATCAGGGAGGTGTGATGGCGCAGTGAGTAATACACAGGTTCGCTGCAGGGAATATGATAAGTGATATCGCATCATAGTTTGCTAAACAAAATCAACGTAAATGCGAATCAAATATCAATCTGATTAACAGAAAGTTATCAAATTTAAGGGAATCTACAAATCACGTTTCTTGTCCCCAATTAAGCGTGAAAAAACGTGTTTTACAAACGTGATTTACTGTTCCACTGCGTACAGACATTTTAATCCCCTTGATGTCGCTCGACGAGATTAAAAGTAGTCAAAGATTAGTCAATATACTAATTGTAAGCTAACATTTTAACAGTCATTCAGTTCGATAATTATTCACAAAACAATACTTTAATCTGTAACCATTTCCCTTTGTAAGAATTGACTAGGTGTTCCCATCTGGCATCCCATTTGCCATCACACAATATTTAATCATTCTGCTTTCATTTTGGGCCATGTAAGTGAAGACACATAATTTTGGAGGAATATTACTGGCATGAATTTGAAGCAGGTACGCTTTCATTCTATCATATTATGGAAACACCTAATTTTTCAGGAATATTATGGATGTAAATTTGAATACTGTAACGGGAATTGAATATTTGTATTCAGAACACAATATGCTACATAACATAAAACTATTCGTAGTTGAAGTCTATTAATAGGGGATGAAAGCCTCCCATACACACAATAAACATTAGTCGTACACTGGTAGAAATTATGGCCTTTAGAGATCATTCAATACAATACCGTGGAAATTGCTATTCAATCAAGAGGAACTGCTAATCAATTTTCAGATTGATTAGCACTTCTTTTTTTTAAACATCCAATAAATGCTAATCAATTTTTTTTTCTTATCATACATGTATACCCTGGCTCGCTGATCATGAAGTCTCGGGGTTTGCTCCTGTAGTTCCTCAGGATTTTCCAGCATGGTTTCCTCTTATCAGTGGTGCTGGACAGAGGGCCTGACAAGGAGATTGTCTAGTCAACTGGATGGCCCAAAAAACATTGGCATGCTCGTAAAAGAATTACCCTTGACAATTGGAATTTCGAAATAAGAGTAGACGTAATGTCGCTGTTCAAGCAAAATTTCCCTCATATGCCCTCATATGACATAAGCCCGTATTTATTAGCCAGGTCTAAGCAGAAAAATCGGACATTTAACCCCATTTCATTATCAACTGTAGACGTGTATCTTTAAGTATTGCAATGTTGAAACTGTAAATTTACTATAACTTTCTCCCTAGAATCAATATCTGTATTCAACCTTTTCATTTTATTTACACCTCAAAATAGATCCAGACAAACTTTCAACGTCTTTTCATGTCCAAAACTAATTTCTAAAGGTCTTATCACATTTCTGATTTGTTAATGCGATACTGAAGCCAGTAAAAAGCCAAAGGGAATAATCCAAGAATTTAGTATAACATACATGTAGCCATGTTCTTAACTTCTCAAAAGAACATCCAAACTCAATTACTTTTTTTAAATTTGTTTTCCGTTCATGATAATCTTCAATCGTCTATCAAGAGTGCTGTCAGTTCAAACCATCTTGACTGAATCAGTGTGATCAAACCATAATGAGTTTTCTGGACATCTAGAGCTTGGAGTAAGGAACTTTAGTCAGTCAAAAGAATTATGAAAATGGCACTTGTATGCTTGAATTCAAATAACAAACTTTAAGTAGGGAAAAAATTATTTTCAAGAATCACATTAAAAAGGTTAAATATTTCCCACTTGTCTTCTTTTCTTCTAGGTTACCCTTGTCAGTTTTGTACAACGGCATGGCAAGGGACAATATATAATCGTTTGCATGGGATGCATGTATAAGAACCCTTGACAGTTGGGAAGAGTAGGTTGTTGGTTTGCTGTCCAGGCAAAAATTCCCTCATACATGTAACTCACTGCATCCTGTCTTCATTAAAGATACATTCTCCCGAAAGTATTTATAGGGTGGTTATTTAAAATAAAAGTATGGCAATTTTGGTATATATATGGAAAGTATACATGTAGACACCCAATCTTACTAGAAAAACACTGGATTACCAGAGATCGTCGAACCACCCATGGGGTAAGCACTGGGCAAAAATGTCAGGATATCACTAACTGGTAACCCGACTGTTGTCTGCCAGTTTATTGTGTGCTAACTTGACTGAGGAAGTGGTTGTTATTTCTTCATTAAATGGTTAGGCGGTTTGGGGAACATTGGGGGGTGTCAACAAGTTTGTCATGAAATTAAAATTTTACAAAAGGCCACTTTCAAACCCTATTGGAAGTCAAAGAAGAGTGACCAAAATTCTCCTACCTCCCAATGATGCATAACCGTAGAAATAAAACTACCACATATACATGTAACTCTCAAAAGTGTGTTGACAAGACTAATATTAAACACTATTCTATTTCCAAAAAATCTCAGTATATTATTTTACTAAAACTGGTAGCATAAAGTTAGAAATAATCTAGATTTTGGTTATAAATCTACAGGCATGTAGACCTACTTGTACTTGTCAAGACTTTCTCTTTACAATGCATTGATCATAGTTTAGTCTCAGTTTACAAACAGTCTTTAAAACCTTGATAGCATTGCCCATAGCTACTGTTAGTAATTTTAAACAAAGAACAGTGAAACCAAACAAGGTTATGTCCCTTTATCAAGTAAAACCCTTGTCACAACTTAATACTGTCATTGACATTTAATGACAAAACAGTATTAGGCTATCATATTTCAGCTTCTGAAATCTTGGCCCCCACGAGTACAAAAAGCATTCTCGGAGTAAAGTTGAGAATTTAGTCAACTTTCAATCACTGTTTATGACAAATATCTTATTGAAGTATTTGATACATTAAAACAAAAGTTTTATAAAGGGCTGTAATTTAGTTTAAAAAATAAAGCAAACAATTTTGACTAAATTCTTAATTTAAGCTTGAGAATGTTTCGTGAAACCGGGGCTAGGTCCCCCCAAAAAGTTGTCTCAGTTGGTATCACATGTTCCTGAAACACCTGATACCACCTTCCGTTTATATGTCATGTTTACATAGCTAATCATATCTAATATTTGTACACACAGTCAATACACTCGACATGGAATACAATTATTTGTTCTTTACTATACGAGTGTTCAATTACTAGATGTCCCTGAAACAATTTACACAATGAGTATATGCTATTCCCAGAAGTCGAAATACCAGAGAAATATTTTGAAAAACCAGTAACATACATCTAAATAGATATCTTGCATAGTATATTTATATACAGGCTATAAATACATTGATTATTTACTTTAATTAGCTTATTACATGGGAAAAAGTCATAATGTAATCGAAAATAAGGTAGAAACAGATATTTTTATGCTAATTACCAAGAAGTCAGTAATCGCATAAATAATAGATGCTATAATACTGTTACATGTTCCCCTCAGTTCGGCTCAAATGCTGAAAATCAATCCCAATTCACACCATGTCTTGCCACGTATCATTATCTCTTGAATTCTAATTGAGAAGAAATAACATAAAATTGCTGAACTTGGAGGCAATCATTAGTTGCTGTATCATGATGCGTAATCGCTTTTATCCAAAGTTGTATTCATGAGCATGTACTAATCCATAAATATTATTAGCTTTCTGAGTCTACTAGAGAAAGCTGAACACTGACATAAGTAGCTTTACGATTGGACCAATTAGTAGCCTACAGACACTCGTAATAGTCTTATTATATACACGTAAATCTTAATACACTTAAATCTTAATAATTCAGGTTTTAGAAAGAAACACAGTCCATAAATCTTATTACTCCAAGAAAACTCTTAAAATATAACATTAAAAAAAATAAAATTGTGAAGAGCATAAAAAAAGGTTTCAGTGCAATGTTTTTTCTGGTTTCTTTGATTTGAGTAAAAAATGAAATATTGATTTCCTTGTATGTAATGTTTTCATTTCTTTTGTGTGTGAGGTGATATTAGATTCAAAGATAAAGCAATGTTTAGGTTTAAAGATAAAGCTAGTGTTTAGGTTTAAAGATAAAGCCAGTGTTTAAGTTTAAAGATAAAGCTAGTGTTCAGGTTTAAAGAAAAAGCTAGTGTTTAAGTTTAAAGATATAGCTAGTGTTCAGGTTTAAAGATAAAGCTAATGTTTAGGTTTAAAGATAAATGCAGTAGGTTTAAAGATATAGCAATGTTTAGGTTTAAAGATAAATCCAGTGTTTAGGTTTAAAGATAAATCGAGTAGGTTCAATGATAAATCCAGTGTTAAGGTTTAATGATAAATCCAGTGTTAAGGTTTAATGATAAATCCAGTGTTTAAGTTTAAAGATAAAGCTAGTGTTTAGGTTTAAAGATAAATCCAGTAGGTTTAAAGATAAAGCTAGTGTATAGGTTTAAATATAAATGCAGTAGGTTTAAAGATAAATGCAGTAGGTTTAAAGATATAGCTAGCGTTTAGGTTTAAAGATAAAGCCAGTGTTTAGGTTTAAAGATAAAGCTAGTGTTTAGGTTTAAAGATAAAGCCAGTAGGTTTTAAGATAAAGCTAGTGTTTAGGCTTAAAGATGAAGCTAGTTTTTAGGTTTAAAGATAAAAGCTAGTGTTAGGCTTACAGATAAAAGCAAATCTTTAGGTTTAAAGATAAAGGCATGTGTTTAGGTTTAAAGATAAAGGCATGTGTTTAGGTTTAAAGATAAAGCTAGTGTTTAGGTATAAAGATAAAGCTAGTGTTTAGGTTTAAAGATATTGCTAGTGTTTAGCTTTACATATAATGCTATAGTGATTAGGTTTAAAGATAAAGCTAGTGATTAGGTTTAAAGATAAAGCTAGTGTTTAGGTTTAGATATAACTGATTTTGAGATCTTCACTGTGGACACAACAAACAAAATTCAATCTAAAATTAGTAAACAATCCAATTTCCACTAAATCTTTCAAAACAAAAATTTAAATCATAGAGGTAGCACACATTTAACTATTTTATTAAATCCCAGACAATGACAGTAAACTGGGTATTTCATACTACAGGAGGCTACAATGACCAAAATGTGGGGTCTGATCACCAGGTCATCATACAATGCCAGTAGTTAATCTTTCAAATTTACTAGCATACCAATATAAATAACACATCAGTCGTACCCAATTCAAAACTATATCTGAACTTAAATCAAAGAGGTTCCACACCTTTAACTCTTTCATTACTCTGGTCAGTTACCAGGTCATTGCACATGTCATAAATTGTAGGCAATGACAGTAAACCTGAGGCTACAGTGATCAAAATGAGTGGCATGGTCTCTAGGTCATCATACACTGCCAGTACTTAAACTTTCTATTCAATATAAGAATAGGCTCTGTAAGTTGTTTTGGGTTGATAACAAGCTTCTTTAAAATCTAACTTATAGTTTTACAGATTCTTTCAACAAACAAGCAGGTTTATATTGATCATAAGCTAAAGAAACCATTAAAATCATACATGTGGAAACATTGAGACATTAATTTACAACTTTATGTGATATTTCTGTCATAAATTACTACAGCACAGCTGTCGTAAAGTTTACAACATAACAGATAAACAGTAATAAAAGACAGAACTGTGCAGGAGGGATTCTTTATGACCAGGGTTCCATAATAATGCAAAGTAATAACGAATAGAATTAAGCTTGAGGGGCATTGATCAACTTCATTACAACGAAAATGAATAATCCCAAGAAACATTTATCAAATTTGGTTTAAGAGAAAAATGTCTTAATTTGCCCTTAAGGAACATACCTACCATCGTCCAGCAATAAACAAAGATGCTCATTTTAATAGATCAATGCTCTCTTATGCTTACGGTATGTAAAAATATGGTAAAAGAAATGTAAAATTTTATACCGAGTTCATACTATTCGAACAATCCAATTTATGATTAAAATTAAAATCATGATGCTTAATTTGCATTTTTCAAAAAACATCAAATCTCTCAAGCTAATATGTACGCTAATTAATTATTTAAAATTTAATTAAGAAAACAAAATCAAAATAACAATTGCTAGATAATCCCCGCAGCTAGGATTCAACCGGATTAAAAACAGGCCAATCAATTTGGTTCATAGCAAATAAAATGTGATCAAAAATCTTTAGCATTAATAAAATGCAAGTATTATTTACTATTAATTTTGAGCTTAAATTTAAAATGCATGTATTAGAATATTTAATGGCATCAAGCCAATAACCAGCCCAACTTCTCATTGTCCATATATAAATACAGTCCACTCAATTCACAGATTCTTTCCATATGTTGCTGAAATGGATTAACAAAAAGAAATATGCTACAACGGTCGAGTCCTAATTAAAAACAGATCTCTTTCTGTAGAAGTATTTCCATGATGAAAAAAGTTTCACATGTGATGAATTTGAGAACATCCGTGTGTGCAACCATGGACCTTGGCAGAACTAGAACAATATCCTAAATGTATACCGGTATATACCGGTATCTGTAAATGTATAACGCACTGTTATTACTTTCTTCAAATTCTTAACAAAACAATTTTACCAAAAACTAAATTGTTGATGAGTTCAACATTAATACTTACATGTAGCTCAACTCGTTAATAAGAGATACAGTGTAGAAATGTTTCAATTATACATGACAGGAAATATATATCATCATTATCCCTTCCTTTTAATAATAAATGTTAATTACATCATACAATTGAGAATTCCAGAAAATGATATTAACTAAGTGTGATATTGATAATTTAAAAAAAAAGAAGCCAGGTTTTGACAACAGGTTTTGGAAAAACTTGTTATCATGTATTTTAATCTATTTTAAGTTCATCTCTCCATTCCACATAAAAATCATTCTCAGCTAAAAATCATATTAAATAATAATTTGATGATCTATGGTATTGGATCATGACCTTCCAATTTCCCATCATTTAAGATGCCACGTGACACAAAACCTTGAGGAGCGAAACGCAAATGTTAAACCATTCAACCACCCACCCATACACATCCCAACTCCCTGTAGGAATGGCTATGGGATAGCCAGGTTGAACAGATAAAATGTCACCACACCATGCCAAAAACAAAATTCTTTCTATTGGTTAAAACAAAAAAAACATTTTGAAAAAATAAGCAATATAAGTACCAGTTGAAATATTGATAACTGTTTATCAATAAAACAATAGAATATATGTACATAATATTACATGTATCAACATCTGTTACACTGTAAGGTGTTTAATCTTCATGGATATTAAGTTATAGACAAATGTATTCACTAATTATAAGTAAAACTACCCTTGGTTAAGTCAATGATTCAGGGCAAAGTTAATTTTGAGGTAGATAGAGATGGACGATTTTACCAGTTATCCCTTTTAGCAGTGACTAGTTTCGTTCTAATTGAACTCTTCAGACTGATTTCTCTCACTTAGTGGGGTTCTGTATACTGTATTGAAACCCCGGTGAGATTTTACCGGGGTTTTAGTTTTGGCAGTGTTTACCAGGGTTTCTAATACCGGGGTTTGGTATTTTACCAGGGTTTCGGAGGTGTTGCCGGGGTTTAGGATATTTTTACCGGGGTAGGCAAAAGAGCCTGTCCTGTGGTTGGGAAAAGGCGTAATTTTGACTTGTTGGTGGGGCAGGAGTATATATTGAGGCTTTAAATGTTTAAATTTTAACTATTTTACTTTACTTTTCAGTTTAGATAAACTGTTGTAATGCTTATTGAACTCATTTTTGATCATTTATCTTTTAGTGACCAGATGAACCATGTTAGCTGTCCTAAATACATGATCCACCTATACATCAACGATATACATGTATGTATCTATAGAAACCTGTATAAATATTTGCTATTATCAAACAGTTAAAAATAGGCTTTTAAATAATACATTGCATATCTATATACATGTAGTTATAAAGACTCAAGTGCAAGTGTATATTCTAATCGAATTGGCTATTCTGTACTTAATAACTGCGTGGTAACAAATAATATATATATAATATGAAAAAAAAAACAACAAATTTTAAACATCCAGCCTACAAAGAATCAACCACATGAAATGATTAAAATGGGGGAATGACAGAACATTTGATGGAACAATGGATATGATAGAATGAATAACAAGGAAGAATAATCAAAAAGGAAGAATGATCAATATTAACATGATAGAATGCTCAAAGATGTAGAATTATCAACTTATAGAATGATAAACATAGAAGAATGGTCAACTATATAGAATTAACAACTTATAGAATGATCTCAAAGGAAGAATGATCAACAATGTAGAATGATCAACAATGTGGAATGATCTCCAAGGAAGAATAATCAACAATGTAGAATGAGCAACAATGTGGAATGATCTCCAAGGAAGAACGATCAACAATGTAGAATGATCAACAATGTGGAATGGCCAACTTATAGTTTGCTCAACATGATAGAATGATCAACATGGAAGAATTGTCAATATTATACAATGAATAATGATCAATATACATGTATGACAGAATGATAAACATGAGGGAATGACCACGATCAACAAGATAGGATGATCAACATTGTAAAATGATCAACAAGATAGAATAATCAACATGATAGACATGATCAACATAGTAGAATGATAATGTATGGTTAGTGTTGTTTCAGTAAAAGATTATAATGGTAACATTGTACTGATTGGTATACATGTCTGATATGTACAAATATGATATTTGTTAGTTTGGAATAATATGATATGGAAAATATTCTTCTAAATGCAAAGAATAAGTATTTGTTAGTTTTGGATAATATGGCATAAATATTCTTCTAAATGCGAGAGGATTATATTTGAACCTGAAAATAGGAAAAGCAAACAATAGGATAATGATTCCTTTGAAAGTATGGTAATACTAATACTCCATGTTTTTCAATCAAGAATCTCACCATGCTGCTCCAGAACCAGCTTGTTTCCATCTGCGTTTATGTTAATATAATTCTAAGATGCGGTCAACATATTGACATTCTATATATTTATTGTATTTTTATCAATGATTATTAACACAACAGTGAACATTAATCATGTTTTACTTACCAGGTACATGTACACATGAATAAGGGTAAAGGATATAAGTATCAATGTTTAGTACTAGTCAAATAATTAAAAGGTGGAACATGCATAATTAAAAAGACTAATGATGTAATGTGTTAGTTTGTAGTAGTATACATGTACATATAAGTTCATGTATGATACAGTACAGTGTATACATGTACCCTTATAATTAAACAATTACATGTATCTGTAAACAAGAATTATTGAACTCAATTACATGTATTACAATATGCATGTATGCAGTTATTCAAAATGCATGCCAATAGTGTGTTATTTTTTTTTTTATAAACCGGTGGTTGCCAGGCAAGATACACCCACATTTTGCAAGAGATGGATAGAGAACAAGCTAAAAACAGAAGCGTTTTTTCGTACAATCAGGAACCATAACCCAGAAAATTATGGTCTGAAATGTGCAAATATAGAGACAATCTGATTAACCCTTTCATTGTGTCTACCTGGTAATACTGGTGAATAAAACATTCCATCAAAATGTGCATACTCGGTATTACTGGGTACTCAGTATGGTCCTCACTAAAATTAGCACCGTAACTGCAAGTGTCATCTATAGTTTTTTCTACGTTTTTCAAAGCGGCAAACCATAAAATGAAGGGGTGCAGAGTCCCACATAGACGATTAACCCTCAATGAAGTCGTGACTGACATCTTCGCTTACCAAGACAGTGAGGACAATTTCGAGGCAGATGATACACGTAATTCGTTTCCAGTTGATAATAATAGTAAACAGGACAGTAATTGGTAGTATGATGTCGGAGTTTTGTTGCTCGACATTCCACCTATGGCTATATGTCTCGTGCATGGTGGCATTGTACTTGGCTGCTATTAATAATTTTGCTCATTTTATATATCTATATCAAAATCCAGTGAAAAAACAATATCCCATAAGTATTTGAAGGAGAAATTCTCATGGCCATTGCCCATCCCAACACACAAAAAGAATTTCCAAAAAATCTTTTATAAGTACTGTTTAGCATTTAGTTCAAAATCCCCTTTTTTCCTCAAAAAAGGGTCTAGCATAGGCAGTGGATTTACATGTACGTCTAGCATTGAAAGGGTTAAAACATGTAGTTCAAAATTTCGTTTTACTTGTCTTTACAACCTTAGGATTTGGAAGAGTTGTTACATGTATATAACAGACGTTCTGCTTGATGTGAGGAATTAGCCAATGAAACGATCTGTTACAGCGAGTTTTTGGTGTGCCGTGCACAGAACCGTGGGTAAACCACTAGAACGCTAAAATCGGATAAAAATTGTAAATTCTTGAGAATCCACAAGCTAAAAAACCCCAGTATGCACCAATATTGAAAGGAACCAAGATCTTTGGGAGATAGACATATATTTTAAGTTTCGTCAAAATTGGATAAAAATTGTGACCCGACGGACGTCCACATGAAAACTTGGGCGTATAAAAATGCATGCCAATAATGTGTTATCTTTTTTTTATAAAAAATATACCATGTAATTATGATAGGATATCAAAGACTTCACAATCACTATGTACATAAAATTTGATATTACTGTATTTAGTAATATGTAAATTGATATTACTGTATTTAGTAATATGTAAATTGCACGTAATAATTATAAAGTTGTTATGTGTAACAGATCGTATAAATGTTTCGTGAGGTCCTTAGGGACATTTGCAATCTGACATTAATCAAATCAATATATCTAAATAATCACTTTGTAATAAATATTATATGTTTTATCGGCTGATTGTACTGGCTAGAATAGGCTACATGTGACTACAAATCATGAGGTGTTCACATTGTCTAGTCGGGCTATGGCTTGTCATTTACTTGCTTTTCTATTGATTTTTATCTTCAAGTTGTCTCATAATTCTTCTTATAAATAGGTGATTCTTCGTACTTTTTACCAATTATTATATCATATGTCATAAAATCTATCACAGCATATTATTAATGCCATATTATACATGTGCACGTATTTGTCAGGTAAACATCACATGCACTACTACCGGTACTTACTACCAAGGCATGCATGTAGAAGATTCCTTGGTAGTTGGAATTCGATAAAAGTAAGAGTAGGTCATAGCGCCGCTGTCAGGGCAAAATTTCCCTCATTGCATACTGTATGTTGTACGCCCGTCTTTGTTATCCAGTCGGAGCTGAACCCCATTCCATTTTATTTTCATTTCACATTCAGGTGGATTAAAGCAAATGAACGTCAGTTCCATTTTTTGGACAATATCTAATTTCATAAAGCTTAATTCACGATAAAATGTTGCAAAATTTTCCATTCATATATCTTTGTAAATACTGAATGGAACAGAACAATTGTTAAACTGATATTCCTTTTAGAAATTCACCTTTCACAATATTTTACATGTAGTTACAAATGAAAATTTTAGATCATACATGTACATGCATCTAGGGACTAAAGCTTTAAATGCAACTGTCCTTCTAAAATAAACAAACACAGACATTATGTGGAGGATGCTTGACGGTAGTCTAATATTGGAAAAATCTTGTCATGAACATTTTTGTACATGTACTGCACATAAAGCATTAATATACTCCAATGTTCAATAAATATATACATGTACGTATCAATGTATCATACAAAATAAGCTTGGGGCCCAATTCAATGTATATCGTTTTTGACATATTTTGGTTACTGTACATGTAAAATTAGAAATCTATGAGTGGCGAGTAGCCATCACAGATATTTCTCTCATGGAGCAACTAGTTTCATTCAGTTTGAACTCATCACGCTGTACATGTACACAATCATACATCATATTAATTCAGATTGTGAAGTCTTTGTGAATCTCAACTTACAGAAAATGTTAATTTATTGTTTTGTTGATGTCAATCTATATATATATATATATATAGCCTGTGTTTTGCATGTACATGTAAACATGAATGTACTGTACAAATATACATGTAAGCAAGTTAGAAATCAACTGATAAATTCCATTCCATTATAATCAACACCACGTAAACATTATTATAACACTTTACAGTTCCAGATTCATCCCCTCAGTATTTGATTACATTTATTCACTAAACTTACGCTCGCTGTAAACAAATGTTTCCAATCAAATAATGCAGACTTTGTTATCAATTATTCACTAATAGTGTGATATAAGGAATGGAAAGATCAGCCTGTATGAAAAGCTCTTTTCCAAAACACAACAGGCTTAAAATTTAAATAACATTTGAATGTCCTCCTTTTCAAAACTTGTATTTAATCTTCTTTACAAATTAAACAATTTAATTTAGAGTGGTACAAATTAAAAATTCTTTTAAAATATTTACAGAGATTGATAGATCTAAAGGCAGGGTTAGGATCCAGGGGACAGATCACTGTTCTAAAAAAAAATTAAAAAAATACAAGTTTAAAAATAAGAAAAAATCTAAAAATTTGCCCAAAGAGATGGCAAATGGCCTTTTCTAGCGAGTTTTTCATGGTCTAAAGGTGCTGAGGCATACATTTTTCTTCCTGCTTCACTTAAAGCCAAGCAAGACTGTAATATTAATTGGCCACATTCGTCATAATAGTATTTTCAAAGAAAGACGCCTGTCTGAAACAGATATTGTATTTTAAGAAAGAGCTCTTCATGTATTTTAACAAAACTTCCACCTTGGTTAAATACATTAATATGTACAGTGACTGAGTGCATATGTATACACTGTAACATTTTCCAAATCAATGCAAAATTAAGTTTCAACTCACCGCCACTTTGATTATCATAAGGCACAGATCCATAATTTTGACCAGATCCTGATAATTTTCCACTCTCCTCTTCTCCTGCTTTTGTTACTGTAAATCTTACAGAAGCCATGGTTAGTATTTTTCCAGAAGTCACAAAAACAAGCTTTTTATAAGTTATTAATATAATCCATTCATTTCATGTCTCACTGTAATAATAGTCGATTCTCCACAGAAAAAAAACACACTAAAAAAAAACATATATAAAAAAGTTGACAGTTTGATTACATGGAGGATGAAATATTGTTTCATTGATTCTAAAGGGTGATCAAATTCAGAGTCCATATATAAATTAACCAATTTATTTCGATCCTAAAATAATGATTTTTGTTGCCTCTAACAAAATGTCAGACATTAATAAAGTAGAGCAGTGCCTGATAGTTGGAACCTGACTATTATAAATATTTAAAGACAAAGAGAAATGGGGTTTAATGTCCACTCAGCACAAAGTAGGGCATTTCGGGACTAACATATGGTTCAATTTTATTTCATTAATTCACTTGCTTGTAGCGGTCTTTGGCAGTGGGAGAAAACTGGAGAAAACTCAATGAGGTTGGACAGGTGACCCTACTCCTTGTCACATAGAAGTTGGGAATGAAAACCATGCCATGTGACTTAATGACAGACCTTACGATGCAAATCTGTACCAGACAAAATGACCGACACCAGATGGATTGTTTTATTGTGTTTGACAAAGTCGGCATTTGTACCTGACAATGTCTGTGACAGATGCTTTATTTCTAGACTTGAGTACATGTACATGTAGGCCCTATATTAGTTTAATTTGGAAAATTGTATAACTCATTAACAAATTATTTTAGACCTAGTAGTCCATAAATTTTACGTGTCTGTCAATAAATCATACAGATCGGACACAATGGATGTACATTTGTAGTGCTCTGAAATCAAAAGTCTGCTTTAAAAGAAAAAGTCTTAATTCTTTATAAGGCTTTATAACTTTTAACCGGAAATACATGTCCATGTAAGAGCTCCAAATTTAAGAAATTTGTTGGAAAACTGATGGACAATGCATAAAAACGTCTTTAATTAAGCAAAGTCGAAATAATTATGTAAGTACTTATATATCGACAAATTTAATTGAGAAAAAGGCCCCTTGCTGTGATGTCACAAGTATATGTACATCTTACAAGTATTATACGTCAATTTATTTGACAAGTGACTCAGTTGATGTTTGTTGAAAGCTATTGTGAATGACATTTAAACACATTACAGTATACTTTATCTTTATTAACATATCTAAATGAACAGAAGATTGTGCCAGTTTTGTCCTGGATAATATTTACATGCTTTAAAAATCTTAATATAACTAGAAATATATATCAGTAAAACATGTTAGAAATTTATAATTCCAAAATTTTTATTGGGTTCTAAGCTCCTTTCACAATTGAATGGCACGAAGGTGCTCTTTAAAACATTCCATTTACAAATTTATCGTATATTGTGTTCACAATCTTTCATATGCTTGAACGCAAATTGATAAGTGCATGTGAATCTATAAATTTGTGATTTTTAATTTTGATAGCATTGTTCTTTACGATGAATCTGACAAAAAATGCAAATAAAACTGCACAGTGTAGAATGTTCACAAGAAAAGTGGGATGGACTGACAGATTGATGAACGCAGGCAACAAAACAATATGCAGAGAAAGAGAGAGTTAAACATCCATTCAATACGTGGTTCAATTTTATTTCATTGGGAAACAATGCTAGTGAACTGCACCACAAACAAAACTAAGCGGCACAAGAATCAGTCCATGTACCATTTCTATTATGGTAGGACTACCCAAATTTACATGAACAGCTATAATGCCAAGGGTTAGGGCTTGAGGTAGTTGTTTGATATAAAATTCTGTAATTGCTCTCAACACACACAGAGAACAGTATAAAGAGATGTACATGCAGCTACATACCGGTATTCCTAACGATGATATAAAAAAATAAAACACATAAAAACAAAAAATAAACTTATCTGATGAATAATCTGTGGTCTGATGGGTGTATGAAATAATATGTTGTTATGAATTGAAGTAGGCCTACAATGTACCTGTGTGACATTTATTTCCCAATAATGTCTAACTAATGTATAATAAGGTTTCATGTAAGGCCTATATTTCGACACAACGTTTGGAAATTTATATCATTTCAATCAATGATTATTTTAAAATGCTACCATCACTAGGAGACATGATGTCTTCACTAATTAATGATGTGGGTATAATTTCTAGCTAGCCTTATTTCCTAACTACAGTGAAAAACTAGAGCACTTCAACAACTTCTTGACTACCGGTATGATTTGATCTTTTCATTAGGGCAGTCATATTTAGTTGGCTTCTTTTTTACTATACAACTACACAATATACATTACACAAATATAAGGCGTTTACCAGCTGATTCACAAATCAATTGAATGGAGATTTCCCTCAAAAAGTTGGAGTATTTGACGTCATTCATTCATGGAATCATCAACATCAGTGCAACTTTACAATGGACTTATTATAGAATGAAATTGAGTCAGCTGTCAATATTTTAAAGTCGATATCTGAGCTTAAAACTCCGTGTAATGTTACCAAACCAATTAAATATGGTATATCTGATCATAACCATTGAAATAAGACCATTTTCCGTTTTTAGAAGTAATATTATTTAGTTATATTTACCGTTTAATACCCCATACGTCAACGTGTTCTGATTTTCTATAAATAATCACGCCTCCACATTTGAGCCTCCTGATAGAAGACCTCAACTCAGGGGAGATAACACCCATTCATTCCGATTTTCCAAATTTTTCTCTTGAAAAGGTTAAAATATTAGTGATGACTAAAATCGAGATAATGAAGACTTACGGCCCATTTTTATTTCGATTTCCAAATACTTCTGATAGGTCTGTGAAACCATAGATAATACGGTATTATCTATGATGAAACCGACGTCCTTTTTTAGGGATACCGGTACCTTCCCATTTTTGCCGTGTGTGGGTATCATATGTGTTTCATCATGGACCTTATAATCATGGAATCCAGTAAATTTCTAGTAAGATGTAAGATCTGGTGTAGCTATCTTCCATCCAACCTCGTGGGTTTTCTCCGGGTCCCCAGGTTTCCCCCCACTGCTAAAGACCCCTACGCGCAAGCGAATTATTGAAATGAAATTTTAAAAAATATGTTAGTCCCGAAATGACCTAGTTTGTGTCGAGTGGACGATGTTGTGAAACTCGCAGTCGTTGCTTCAGGAACATGCCCCTTAACAGTCATCCAGCCCGTACGCCTATGGGCTTAGGGCACAAAGCTCCCGATAAAAAAATGTTGCAGTGTTGCGCTTCAGACTTACTTTAACAAATGAAATGAAATGAAATGGGGTTTAACGTCCTACTGTTTTGCTTCGAACTGGGCTAATGAAGACAACTCAGCACGGTAACCAAATACTTCGCTATCTGCAGCTATCAGTAGAAGCATCCTTTCGGGGTCTAGGTAGCAAGCATGGCAGAAAATATTGCTGTTTTAAGGGAATTTCCCCCTGGAAAGCTTTCGGAGTAAGCAAATATTTATGATTATTCAATGGCCAAACGTGTTGGGAGAAAAATATAAACCCTATAAAGCTCGCAGGAGAATGGAGCGACACGTGCATAAGAGAAGAGCCCCTTCTCCTGTTTTCAATTCATCTTACACAATTTACAGTCTAAGGCAGTGATTCTCAACCAGTGTGCCGCGGCAAACAGGTGTGCCGCGAGATCTTCCTAAGTGTGCCGCGAAATTTTGAACGGCACACTAAGAAAATGTGAAAAAACACGTGATCCCAATTGAGTGGGCCCCCTATCCACTGGTAAGTAAATAGCTGTGTTTTTCTTTATTTAGTTCGAGTCAGCCTATGTGTTTATGACTAGCCTCTGTCTACGGTTGTATGCCGTCTGACTTACCATGTTTTTATTTTGCAAAATTCAGATATTTTTCATATATATTTAGCCAGGTGTACCGTTATTTCTTCATGTGTTCCACAGTGTGTTGTAGGTGAAAAAAGGTTGAGAACCACTGGTCTAAAGCATTCAGATCAATGAGAAAACGTTCCCATGGCAAGTGGTATCAGGTGTTCTAGAGAACTGTTATTTTCACAGCACGTTTATTACAAGGACCGAGATCCTCCGGTGGGGGGGGGGTCTATAAAATTCATACTAAATTATGTAAGCATTGATCTGAGCGCAATATAATTTATTATTTAGTATACAGCAAGTTTAGTAATAGGGATCCATATACTGCATTGTTAAATCTGAGGGGACTCTTTCAGTTGTGATCACAGTCGTTAATATAATAAGCTGGGTAATATATCGGAATTGTAACAAAGAGAGATTACTCTCGCTAACTAAATGTAAAAGAAAAGAATAGATAACACAGGATAAACCTAATTCTGAATACATTTTATGTTATTTATCTGTTAAGAGCTAAACAACCATTACCGTATTCAATAATATTGCAAAAACCAGACTACCATATTATGTATATTTGATTTTTTGAGAAAGGATCAAAGCGTCTTAAGACAGGCGAATTGGGACGTAAATGCTATTGCTGTAGTTCTGAGTTCTGCTCGGCCTACAATTACTAGATCTGGTTACCCCTAAGTCCACTTATGAAGCGGAGAATTCAAAGAATGGTGATTCTGTCTATCTTTTCGGCATTCATTTGGACAACATGTGTAAATTTATTATATCAGCCCAGCATCCTTGACTTTTCCAAAACATATTTAGACAATACTTTCGAACCTGTCAAAATAGTTTCCCTGGTTGCACTATGTACCAGTAAAAAAGACCACCTTCTTTGTTTTATTTTTACTATACAGAACAAGAAATCGTATTTTCAGAGTGCACTAAAAAGCGACAATTATTTATTGAAAAAAGCTTCATAAATCGGAAGAAACCGAAACCATAAAATGGCAGATGATTATGAAATCATCATTCCTAACTCCAGCCAGATATTCTTGATGTTTTCAACGCAAACACCCGATCTATTATCAGGAACAATCTAAAGAGCCCGTACAATATCTTGCACGACACGGATTGGTTCTATAAAAAAAATGATGAAACCGAATCAAATTATGTTCTGCTTTTAAAGTTAAGAAGCTTATACTTTAAACGATATAGTTAACATCCCATTAGTAGTGTAGACAGGTGGGGATACTACTGGGCTCGAACATTCCCTTAAAAACACAATTTAGCCTTAGATTGGCCGCCTCCTGTAAATAAATTATTGCCTCTGCTTTGCAATCACACAATTTTTAGGCGGAAGAAAGGAGAAGGAATTGTTTGTTCCCACTAGATTCATATCCATTGTTTGCCCGGCTGGACAACTAAATTTCATATTCCTCAGAAGTAGAGCCAACATGAGATGCATCTCGGGACTAGCAATGGTTTCACCCAAACAATTTCTACGTCCAGCAGAAAATGGTAGCCATGACATCGTTTTGGGCGCAAGTTTTCCATCATCGTCAAGTAATCATTCTGGTCTGAAGACATCAGGATCTTTCCATACCCCAGGATCATTGTGAAGCGCCCAGTGGTTGATCATCACCAAAGTACCTTTAGGTATCTCGTATTCACCTGCAAGAAACCCATCTACATTATAAAGTATTTCAAAAAGCTTGGTGCCGTGTAGAGGGCCTTTGACTCACCAACTTATGGTATCATAATTGTCAGACAGTTCCACAAGTCGAGTGGCCATACCGGAGAAACCGCATTGTGACGAGGATGTGTTGCATGAAGTTTGTCTTGTGATGATTTGTAATATGACCGATGACTCCACCTAACCATTAATATCAAGAGAGAGCGGGGGGGGGGGGAGATACAGGAAGAAGACAGGGACACTCTACTCCTTGTCACGTACAAGCTTGGGAAAAAACACGCCACTTGTCTAATTGAAAGACCTCATGATCTAAAGCATTATTCTGTCTCAATAGGGCACTTTTTGCAAGTAAAGGGTAACTGCCTCGAAAACACAGAAACATACAAAATTGAAACCGGGAACTAAGAAAGAGTGAAATAAAGGCGGATATAAAATTACCAATAGTTGTATCACAGCGGGTTGTATGTGGTAATCCCATTGGTACGACTGGACACAGTCGCATACTCTCATGTAAAACAGCTTCGGTGTAGGACAAACGTTCTCTGTCGCGTAAAGTGGGGGCTTGTCCAGCATCTAGCAAATAAAATTTAACACGATAAAGATAGAGAACCACTCTTTTGGCTTATATCAACATCCGGTCTACTAAATGTTTAAATTCGTTGTGGTTTTGTTCTCCCGGTTGGTTTAATTCGCTGTCCGTGATAAAAACAAATAACACTGATCGAAGTAGTTACTGCGGTAACGACCTAGTATCTCTGCTGTTTGACTTCGATTATAAAATCTTTATAACTTTTTTCTGCCGGCTAACTCTGCAACATCGCACTCAGTGTTGGATTTATCTGTAGGCTGGGCAGGCCAAGGTGTATAATTTTTTGACACCTTCATAATATGCATTTCATAAACGCACTGTGGTCTTAAACAGTCATCGTCATCCTCGGTTTTGCTCAATTACATTTACAACACACTTCATCTAGCCCTGAGGCATGGGATTTGGAGGAGCTCCATAAGTGGAATTGCCTAACTAGGGCCTCTCTTCATATAAATCCAGCACTAATTGCAAAAGGTATTTGCAGACGGATCTTATAATCCGGCCTTCGGCCGAATAATGATGGCATAATGTATCCAACCAATTATCGAAATTATGGATAGCTCAGTCAAAGATTCAAACATTGACTGCCGAAATTCCGTTAACACTGCGTCAATGACAATTCTTTAAAAAATTATTAATATTCTATCATTCAAATCCTGACAATCGTAACTAACATACCTAATACTTGATCTAATTCAGCCTGAACCTTCTTCTGTATTTCTGGATGTGTTACTAATAATAGAATTGTCCAGGTGATAGTTTGTCTGGTTGTATCAACACCAGCTGTAATATATACATGTAGAATCAACTGTAATATATACATGTATAATCAGCTGTAATATGTAGAAGCAGCTGTAATATATACACGTAGATTCAGATGTAATATATACATGTAGAATCAGCTGTAATATATACACGTATATGTATATACATGTAGAATCAAGGTGTTTAATACTTTCCGTTCATTGTTTGGCTTAATGCGTCCATAGCTTTTTAAACGTATAGTTTTCAAACAAAAATTCAAGGTAATAAAATCAAATAACTCAAGCCATTTTAATATTTGATTTCAATATTTTAACGGATTACCAAAGTCTGGGGCTTATCCTTTGAAACAAGGATATTCCAGAATTGCGACGGATGAATTAATTTATTTATATTTTACCAATGAATATATCGCTAATTGCATGGGTAAGATGACTGTTAGTGATAATCGAGTCTATATCAGGATCTTCCAGAACAGCCTGTTTTCTGGCATTGATCAAAAAGTCTGTAAAATCGTTCATATTATCTGAAAAAATAAACCCAAAAGACTGAAATATATTAAAGAAGCATTATGTAAGAGCTAAATCTGCCTACTGAAGGTCTTTATTTTGGCTCAAATGTTATCATAAAGTCTGTCATTGATTCGACTGGCGTGGTTTCGAATCCCCAGTTGTACGTGGCAAGGAGTAGGGTCGCCTGTCCAACCTCGTGGGTTTTTTTCCGGGTCCTCCGGTTCCCCCCCCCCCACTGCTAAAGACCCCTACGCGCAAGCGAATTATGTAAATAAAATTAAGCCATATGTTAGTCCCGAAATGACCTAGTTTGTGTTAATCTAGTGGACGTGGACGTTAAACCCCATTTCTCTCTCTCTCTATTAACATGATAGACCATCAACCCTCTAAATCATCAGATCATAGAGATTTAAATGGATTAGGGCAACCAAGAAATCTAACGATAAAATTGACAAGCGAGGCTAAGTCTGGATATTCCAATACCGTTGCTACCATAATGAACAATCTGAGCCACATCTTTCAACGCCCATTACTTCGCTCAGAATAAAGTAATTTGAATTAAACTTTCAATATATTAATTTTTTATTATATATTTTTGAACTATTACAGCAAGAACGACCAGCTCTTTTACCTAACTCTTAAAGAATGCATCTTTAAAGAAACATAGACGGCAAACAAATTCCAAAAGGCACGTTTTGAGAATTTATTATGAATGGTAAAATAATTCTGCGAAGAACTGAAAAATTCGCAGAAGGCTTATAAAAAGTACTTTTTCCAAAAATTACCAACCTTCTGAGAAATTCTCAAAATGTTTATTGCATTCATCTTTTATAAACTCCATTAAATGATCAATCGTTGACATAATCTTTCTAAATTTTGCTGTTGGATATTTACGAAGAGGAGGGAAAACATCTTCAAAGAAGCCGTTTCCAACACCAGTGGTACCCTCATCCAGAGCATTCAATAACTTCAAAAATATTTGGTCGTCAATATCAAAACTGATAATACAGAAAAAGTACGTTCAGAATTATTTAAAACTTATGTGTTTAAAATATGTAACAGTATGGGAGACGTCATGGCTCAGCGAGTAAGGCGTTTGCTCGGTCCCGGCTTCGATCCCGGTGTTGGCCGCGAAATTTTCTCGGGATATTTTCCGGCGTGTTAGTGATGCAGGACTACGGGTCTGCCAAGCCTAGCCGTTCGTATGGGTCAAAAAACCGAGAGCCTTGTGTACACGTTGGTGTGCACGCAAAAGAACCACTGACTGTTGAAATTGAATTGCTGTCAAGGCAAAATTCGCCCATAACACACTGCATTACCCCCGTGCAGAAAACCAGGACATTTTAAATCTCACCTCATTTCATTCATTCATGTAACAGTATATTATAATGCAATTTGACAAGGAGTGTAGTAGTATTTTCTGATATTAGAATTACCTTTTTTCATTTTAGAATTACCTTTTATTATATTAGAATTATCTTTTATCAAACAAGGATTACATTTTATCAAACAAGAATTACCCTTTATTGTATTAGAATTACCTTTTATCACACTAGAGTTACCTTTTATAATATAAAAATTACCTTTATTAAAGCAGACACCATGAAGTAAATTAAAAACCAATAAACTGATGTATTTCTGTATATCGAATGGTTTTCCATTTTCTTCTTTTATTCGTCTCATCACCTTTGATGCTGATTCAAATAGTTTCTCTTCTAGTTTAGTTCCCGAGAGAAACTGTTTAAAAACAGATAATAATGTTGTGTCCAAGCAACGAAATGGATTGATAAACGTGAATTGCTTGCACTTTTTTTATTATTATTTCTCTAACCCAACTTCATGGTTGAACGTATCCAGACCGTCTGCGCAAGCCGTGTTGGTTCATTTATTTTGTTATTCTGCACTACAACTCCGCGAGAAACTTTGGACGGTACAGGGGTGGATCCAGGAATTTTTGCAGCAGGGGGTTGCTAGGTTCCTGTTAAGGAAATGTGACAGTTGATAATGCATGATGCCATTATCGCCTCTAAATAACGTAGGCATACATACACGCTGAGCTTTTTTAAATAAGAACTCCATCACCCCGTTTGACGTCAATATTTAAAATGAATTAATATTAAAAGGTTCACATTCTGATTGATGCAAAGCATTAATTGTGATATCACACATGTCTATATCATTATCTCAGACTTTGGATGCCGGATGCCCATCCCAGCCCACCATCTGACGATAGAGGATAAAGCACAAGACCGTTACACTTTTCTCATAAAAAGTGTTGTTTTACAATAAAGAGTGTTGTTTTACGTAGCTGAGCAAGGTCTTCCCCGCCCCCGATCCGCCCTGCAGTAACTACTAAGCAGCAAAAGAAACGCCAGGTTGGTATGTTACTCTGAATAGACGCATTGTATATTACTTGGCAAATGTTTTATTGTATATTTGTTACCAAATCTCCAACTTTACCTGAAATGTTCTCAAAAACGCAACCTGACTTCTGAGATGGTAATGTGTTCTCCATGATTTTCATGTAACTCATGCTACACATGCTGTTCACCGGGACCAGCCCTATAAAATGCACCCCAATACCTGATTGAATCATTCACACTACAACGTCAGCAGCATGAAACGACTCACGACAGCTCAGAGGAACCAGGCGCTTTGAAGACTCGACGCTGGCCACACTGCCCAAGCCGTTGCCAATCACTTCCAGGTCAATGTTCGGACCATCTACGGGCTTCAGCACTGCTTTCGGGCCACCAACACCACGGATGATCGCCCCCGAACTGGTAGACAAAGGGAAACCACAAGGCGACAAGACCGCAATGTTGTGCGACAGCACGTGGGGAATCACTTCACACGGCCATCTGAGACAGCACGTCAGACTGTGGGAACACACGGAAGACCCGATACAGTGCGCCGACGTCTCACCAGAGAGAACATCCATTGCCGTAGACCTTACCGTTGACCGATCCCCACCACTCGCCATCGACGTGAACGTCTACTGGTTGGCCAACAACACCAGAACTGGCGACACAGACAATGGAGAACTGTTCTGTTCACCGATGAGAGTCGGTGTTGTGTATCAACTGCAGATGGCAGGACCAGAATATGGCGTCGACGTGGCCAATGTGTCATGGAACGAGATTCATGGAGAGGTCCAAGCCTAATAGTTTGGGGTGAAATCGGCCTGAACCAGAGAGTGGGTCCTGTGGTGTTCCAAAATCTTGGAGGCGGCATCAAATCAAGCTCCCAGCCCCTACGTCATACCACATTTCGCACGTCATCGAAACAACGTTTTCCAGCATGACAACGCCCGTGCCCACACCGCCAGAGTTACTCGGAACTTTCTACAGCAGAACGGTGTCAACGTTATGCACTGGCCAGCCCTTTATCCGGACTTAAACCCGATTGAACATCTTTGGGTTGAAATTCAGAGGAGACTTAATAACGTCGTACCGAGACCAAACACAGACGATGGATTGCGCCAGGCTTTTCTGAGAGTGTGGTTCCCGGTGCCAATGGCGTTTATCAATCGTCTGGTCCACTCCATGTACAGACGCTGCGCTGCTGTTATTGACACTGCGGTGGACACACCAGATACTGATGTATAGACTCTAAACCTTCTCGTAATGTTTTGGAATTGTGATGAATTAATCACTAATGTGTCAACATACTGTTCACAAAAATTGTTTTGATCCATTTAGTAAATCGTTTTCTAGTATGGTTTAATTAAAGCGCCTCTCTGATTTTGAAATCGTACGGACGTTTCTTTTGCTATTTAGTACATAACAATGTCTCTTTGGCATTCATGATATTGACAGGCGTAGGCTATGTTTATTCATCTGCGACTAAGAACTGTTACACAATGGAGTTCATTAGCTGTTAGCATCACATTAGTTATTCTATTACGGGTATGAATGCCAAGTGTGTAAACTATGGACGATGACTATAATTTTGATATTTAAACACTTTCTACCTTAGACCTTGAAGGCCAATCTTTCTACGCTGTTTCCATGACGCATTGACATCAGAATATATAATATTCTTGTAGCCGTCCGAGAAACAACCCACTAAAATATAACCAATTGCAACCATATAAAAAAAATATAGGCCGTTAAGAATTACAGTAGGAATTATTTCAAAATACGAAACCGTGTATGAACACAGCCAGAAAAGATATTTTACTCAATTATTAAATGCTTTCACTTAAAAGCTACAATAGCCCACTACAAAGAAATACCCCCCCCCCCCTAAAAAACACCCCAGTGGAGTGGATCCACAAATAAGATTGGTAAATAAAGCTACGTATAATGTGACCTTACTTGACCAAGTCTGAAATCTACCAGCATAATCAGCTGCTTTCTTTACCAAAGCTTCATTGACAGAATCAGGACTGTTTAATGTTACACACTTTAATGGACCTATAAAAGTAAGATAATTGTGTAATAATTATATTTTTATTGTTAATGTGACAAGAATGCATAGAATTGTTGTATGTTATAGAAGGGATATGTTTTACAAGGGAGGATTAACAGACCACGGATAGGCGGGGGGGGGGGGCACGTGCGGCGAAGCACATAACGGGGGGTTCGGATGGCCACCCTCCGAATAATTTCGACAACTAGAATCCCGGAGGCAATAATCCGGGTGTAAAGTGTGCCACCTGGATCCAGATGGGGGATCCGCACTTGTTTTAGATGTGTATAAAACTTAACCATAAAGACCAATAATGATAAGACAAGACCGATTCAGTTTAGTTTTTGTTTCCAAATAAGACCGTTTGCTAAATCAGTTTAGTTTCGTTTTAAGCTTAGATAAACAACTACTGTACACCAAATCAGTTATATCTCAACATTGGGTGTTTCTAGAATTTAGATACAAACCAAAACGTTAACTTATTTAAATAGGCTTATATATAGGTTTTACCCAAATCAAAGCGAACAGTTCCTGTAATTTGCTTACTTTTCTTATTTTATTTTGAACAATGTTTTACAGATATATGTATAGCTATTTATCTCTATGCAAATTTATACTTGTAGTTTATCTTATAGTAATTTGTAAATCACAAAAATAAACTTTCACTCTGTCAGACGTGAAAATTGGATTTAGCATACTGCTAAAACATTAGCCCAGTCGGAGTAAAACAGTACACCCCATTTCATTTAATTCCATTACAATATGTCGGACAAACTACGGTATATGATTATAGACTGAATCGGTACTGAATCAGAGCCTACACCATTATAAATTATAATTACCGAAATATATTGTGATCGCAGAACCGTATTTTTGTCTCCATTTTAATAACTTTTTGAAGATTGGCGGAGAAGAATTTATTTCTGAAAAGATAAAATAAAATATGATCAGTTGTCAGTAAAAGAGCCCTGCAAGCCGTCTTAATCACCCATCAGGTAAGTTGTATCGATGTATTCTTATTTCAGAACAAACTTCCGAATATATCCATTCATGCTGTCTATACCCTACCAAACGTGGCCGAGAAAATGCATTTGAACAAATCAAAGTGATTTAGAAGAAGTTGTGAGGGTATAAATCCATATTTTTAAGGTATCCTAGGAACACTTTATTGTGTCGATCAATTTGGTAGAAAATCAGAAGTAGTACCAACCAAGCAACATATCTACCATCTTTGGATGAAGTGGGGTCTCAGGTGAGCAAGTCAAGATACCTGGAAAAAATGTGTCAGGCGACCAAACCCACCCTGCACCCATTCAGCCGACCAATTTCATCTGAATAAACGACAACACCCAAACGGCTTAGATCTATTCTAAAGTCTTAATTGGCCATTTATATGATTCCTCGAAAATAAATAGGGTATAGCAGGGTAAACACCCTTTAGGTTCCGAAATTTATTCCAAAATTGAGCCCCCTTCAGCTCTACAATGTACCCAATTGTTCGTAACCAAAACTAACGGACAGGCTGTCCAGATGTGTAATAAAAACTTCCAGAATTGTCACCATGGTTACACTTTTATAACCCCCAAAATAGACATACGAATATTTATAACGTCCAAATCTATTCAAAAGCTGAAGAACCTCTGCACCTAAAGATTGCTATATTTTTCAGACATTTGCATCCAAAACATGCGTCTTTTGAGACAAAGTGAAATGAAATCATGAGACTGGATATTAAGTCCAACGACGTGATCAATGATCACAGTGATTGCTGATTGCACTTGAGCAGTTTCTTTATAAAATCTTCTCAGATTCACAAGGAAACATAACGAGGAAAATCCGGTCGAAAGTCCCGCTAAAATAGGACCTTGGGTGCAGTTGTCTTCAATGGGTTGTCATTTAGATTTCTTGTGGTCCATAGCCGATCATGACTCACATTATACAACGTTTTGGAAATATTCTATGGGTGCCGATAAGTACCCTTTCGCTCATTCCTGCCATCGCGTTAACTTAGTGCGAGCCAAGAAGCCCCGACTGCGCTTTGTAATGACGTTCACAATATACAACGTGTGGGAAGTATTCTATGGAAGCCAATAAATGCCGTTTCGATGCCATGTGCGAGGCCAAGTAGCCGGGACAAATGGCCCCAATCCCGCGGCTTCGCTTTGTTATTGCGTTCAGCGTGAACGCAAGAAGGCACGAAATGACCACTGAGAAGCCAAGAAGTCGTAGCAGCAGTTCTAATCTTCGCCTTGTTCATTTCTTGACTTCTTGCATTTGCAGAGACAGAGCGAGATTTCTAGCCGTCGCTTCACCATAAGTCTATGGCCAGAAGGCGAAGCCGCTAAGACCAGAAGGAGCGAAGCAATTTCACTTCGCCTTCCGATCTATCTGTCATGCGCCGTCCTAAAGAAACCTAAAGCTGAAGCTTGATATAAGTTTTATTTATTGCTTGCAATGTTTGTGTGTGGTTTGTCTGATTGTTTTTTTTTTGTATGTTCCGGCCCTCCTGCACTTACTATAGAATCGAAAATATCTAAATTTCCCCTGAAAATGTAAATAAACGCTGCCCTGGCAACATGCTATCCAAATCTGGTTGAAATGCGCTAAACAGTACATAATCAACAGGCTAAAAATGTTTACCTCTTAGGTTACCAATCAAAGGAGGCGCCCAGGGTCCTGGGGGCAATTTGTATTTCTTCTTTCCAAATGAATAATACGTTACCAGACCAACTGTTAGACCCAGCAACAGGGCTTGAGTTGTCCAAGACAGAGGAATCTGTTTTACAACGGATTCTAACATTTTCGAAACTTTGCGATCTGTTAGAAGAAAAACAACATATAGAATAAACGTGACCAATCTACGAATAAATGCCAATCTATTCCAAATACAACTTGTCTTTAATATGGGGAGCCACGGTGGAGATTCCGTGTTCCCTGTGTTGACAGAGAAAGTACATCTATGCATTTTCCGGCGTGGTTCCTCCTTGCCGGTGGTGCCGGGTGGAGTGCCTGGTATGGGACAACGTATAGTCGTTCGAATGGTACACATTGGCGTGCACGAAAAAAACCCCTTACCAGTTGGAATCCGATATAAGAATCGGCCGTAGCGCGGCTATCGTGGCTAAATTTTCGCCATAGCACACTGTGTGGCTTATACCCCATTTTATTAGCCTAGTCGGAGCAAACCAGTAGGACGTGAAACCCCATTTAATTTAATTTCATTTCTTTAAAATGATACGCATTTGTTCAAATATACATATAATGCTACGTACTCAAATAAAGCTTTCATCTGCTAGTAACTTGATCTGTAATCTGGTATAAACCAGTAGCCCCATTGAACACACTGACACCTTAGTTTGTATGTTATATCTGATTTATATTTGACATATAGTCACAAGCCTATATATTGACCCAACTTATACCGTTTTTAACGCAAGCCGAATAGTGACCCGATTCATCATTGGCTATCTGCACAAAGTAAATGCTCCTTTTCAGCAGAAGCCTATATATTAACCCAGTCAATCAGTGTCTATATGCATACGTGTGCATAAACTAAATAATTCTAACCCTTTCTGACTCAAACCTATTTATCGACCCAAATGATCATTGTCTATTAGTATATGGACACATGGGAGGACCCGGAGAAAACCCACGAAATTGAACAGGCGACCCACCTTGTCACGTACAATCCGGGAATCGAAACCATGCCAATGACAGACCTTATGATACAGCGCGCACGTGTTAACCATTCGGCCATCCAACCCCCTATAAGCAACAGACAACAAATATCAAATCAAGTGAATGGATTCCGGGACCAGCCGTAAACGCCAATCCCTATAACCTTTTTGAAACGAACACGTGTATATATAGTGAATAAATGCTAAATATAATAATTACTCAATTTAGTAAGTTATGTAAAGCGTTTGGGAGCAGTTTGTAATTCATTGCATAGATCTAGGTTATCAACCCGGTCATTCACATAATAGTGGATACTTGTGATAAACTCGCACGAAAACATGGATATTCTACATCTGGATTAAGACTGGTAATTATTTCTCTTGAATTTAGTTACATTTCTATCTTTCCGCCCTGATGTGACTTTTTTTGGTAGATATCTAGATTGTGAGTTCATTGCTTACGAACTGACTAAACGTTGCTAGTGCCAAATATGCCGTATTTAGTCAAACATTCCTTTTGTCACAAATTCGCCACAATCCTACTTTCGTGCTTTTGGTATAGATATCGAGTAACACCGGTTGCTTCGTGTCCCATCGTCCTATGCTACACCCTACACCCAAGACCATTCGCATTATTGTGTTTTCTTGTAAATCATTACAGGCCCGGGAGTGTACAGCACAGTGGACGCTAGCTTCTGACCCCCCACCCCCGGTCCATTTACTTGATTTGATAATTGTTGTTCATTGCTTGCAACATACTGTGTTGTTTATGTCTTGTCCGTAAGTTTGTCTTTTCGGTTTTGTTTGGGTGTAGTGCCCCCCCCCCCCCCAGCACTTACTATTAGAGTGAAATTTTAGCCCTCCGCATTGAAGAATGTTCTCGTTGTTGGGTTTTTCTCCTGTTTGCTCACTACGCTTTATTTATTTTTTATTTTTTTTTTTTAGCGTTCTCGTAAATTCTTTCCTGATAACCTCCCTTGTTATTGTTAATTTTTTGACTATCTAACTCATGACCTCGCCATTAAGGAGACGACAACCGTCAAGACCGGGGTTGTTTCTGTTTAGAGAGGTCCCCTGCACTTATTATTTTGGGTGTAATTGCTCTCCTAGGTCAATTATTACTTTTGAATAGAAATGAAATGAAATGGTGTTTAACGTCCTACTGTTCTGCTCCTAAACTGGGCTAATGAAGACGGGCATACGCCATGCAGTGTACTATGAGGGAAATTTTGCCCGGGCAGCGGCGCTACGGCCTATATCGAATTCCAACTGCCAAGGGATCTTTTACGTGAACGCCAATATGTACACGGGACCTCGGTTTTTCGTCCCATCCGAACGACTAGATAACTGTCCTTGTCAGGCCCTCCGTCCTGCATCACTGACAAGGGGAAACCACGCCTGAAAATATGGATGAACTTTCTCGGCCAATGCAGGGATCGAACACCCGACCTCCAGGCTAGCGAGCCAGCGTCTTACCAACTTAGCCACGTGATCCCCACTTTTGAATAGACCTGCTCTCTTAATGTTAGTATGGACACCACAAAACTTCTAAATGATTTTTCTGATGGTTCTTCTTTCATCACATCGACAGAAAATACCCCGTAAGCCCGATTTTGTCCCAAAAGGTATATAATTTTTCAAACTAAAATGACTTCGATTTGGTTGGTTTGGGGTCTAGATTGCACAGATTCGATTTCACAAAACGCATGTTCCGAGACGCAAAACCGGCAGCATTTCGTATTCGACACTGAAATTAACGCAACTGTGGGCATGCCAGCCCATAGATTTAAACCCTTCTTAGCTACCGAATAGATAAGAATAACTGTGGTCTGATCCCTACAAAATAATACACGAGCTATGTCCCTTCCTCCTTAAGTCCAATTTGTTCACAAAAACGCTGTAACTTTTATCCAATATGTTCTGCACGAGGAACTTGCACATAAAGAAATTATGGTAGTAATTATGATTTCGCCTACATTCATTCAAGAATACTCCCCCCCCCATACACATACCATATTAAAAGTCCCAAGGAATCACAATAGGGGAAGAGGGTCAAATGCTAATGTAGGCTAATTGGTAACCAAAAAGGGAAAAAAATAAGTTTTGTTATGGCGTCGTCCAGAAAAGTTCAATAAGGTATCTAATCATATTATATTATCAGTATCCGAAAATAAAATGAGTTGTCTACATGTTCTGCATATACTGATAAAATATGATTAGACACCCTAATCAACTTTTTTGGGTATGACAAAAATCATTGTTTGCATTTATAATTGGCATATTTGACCCCCCCCCCCCTTCACCTTATTGCGAATCCTTGGGACTTTTGATACGGTATTTATAGTGTCTAAATCGTTTCTTTTGCAATTTGTGGTTACTTAAAAATTAACTAAATAAAAAAAACAAATAAGCTATATACAGTTACGGTGTATGTTGTATATTATAACGATAAAGAAATGTTAAATGTGTTATACCACATAATAGAATAGAATCTTGTTTGATTGTAAAGGTGAGAGATAGAGAGAGAAATGGGGCTTAACGCCCACTCGACCCAAACTAGGTCATTTCGGAACTAATGTATATCGCAACATAATGTTTCAATATTTTTTCAATAATTCGCTGTCGTGTAGGGGTTTCTATTGGACAGACGAGCCTACTCATTGTCACGTACAAGCGGAGAATCGAACCCACGCTATAGACCGAATTATTTCACGCGCACGCTTTAAACCACTAGACAACCCAACACTCCCGGTTGTAAAGGGTTAAAGTTATTATTTACATAATGATCAATTGGGTCAATATAGAGGCTTGTGTTAAAAATAGAATACATACGCAGTAATAACAACGCTTGCATAAGTCTCACATTAAAATCGTTTGCAAAAATAATAAAAGCTGTTTGATTCTTCATACAGATGACATGTGCAAGAGGCAGGCTGCGATGTGTTTTTCTAAGACATCGATGAAGAAAAAACGAGGACACATTATTAGGCCACAACACAGGCTACTGAAATGCACCTGTCCTCAGAAAATTTAGAAGAAGAATAGTTAAAGATACATTTTGTAAGATGTAGATAAAGTGTTGGCCGTTCTGGCTATATAAGTTCAAAAATAGATAATGCAAAATGAATATATTGAAAATTTCATTCAAATTACTTTATTCTAAGCAAAGTAATCACTGTTTGAAATATTGACAATATGTGACATATATTGTTTATTACCGTAGTAACGGTATTGGTTATTCGAGACTAAGCCTCGATCCACCATTTTTAAATTAAATCATTAAATGGCGATCATGTTTCAATCCGTTAAATCTCTGCCACCCGATAATTTAGAGAGTTGATTATAGGCTTGTCATCTGAGTAAGTGTGTAAATAATAGTTTATTTATCATTTGAAGCCAAAATAAAGACATGCAGTACGCAGATTTAGCTCTTACATAATTCACCTTTAACGTCAATATAATAAAATACTCGTTTTCTTCTAAAAGTCATAATATTTCGATAGCATTGGGCGGAAAATATTTATGATCGTGAGGTAAGAAGCAAGATGGGTGGTTACAGATGGCCCTTTCTTCATTTTTAGCAAATGATATCTGTTCCCAAATACGCTTGGTCCGGAGGTTCAGTGCGGAGGGGTGTCTATCAAAGGGGCACCAAACCAGACCCAACTTTTCTATAGTAAAATTTCGCGTGGAATACGATGCCGGGTGGTAATCAGTCCGCCGCTGGGGCGTTTTCGAGATATTCGGGGTCAAAGGTCAAATGAGTTCATTTGCACTGAAAGTGAATGCGCAGCCATTCTTGTATCACGAAAATAAGCTGAAAATAATCGAAAGTAATCACCCTTTCAATAAAAATGTAAATTGCTAAATTCACCTTTGTTTTTTGTGAACCCGGGGACAAAGTGTATGTGTAGCCATTGAACCAAATAAAAAACAAAACCCTCATATTTTTTTTAATTTGACACAAAATCACATAAGACTGTGCAACAAGACATTGTGTTGGAATTCAATATAATAATATATTATGGTTCCATTATAGGGTTAATTTTGTTTAGTAAATTTATATAATAATAATTATTATATGTATGTGTTGAATGTCAATGCTGAATCGGGTCAATATATAGGGGTGTGAATATACTGTGTCACAGACGTGACGTGAACACTTCTAGATACTGGCGGGTGCAGACTTTTCTTTGAGTGAGTAGCCTTATAATTTATACATTACAACTTTACCAGATATATATTCATCATATTAACACTATTCTTCAACATGGCTAAACTTCTTTGATTTGGGTCACACTTTACACCTGCCTAGATTCAGAGTTGTTATAACTTCAGACTGCGGATATAAGTATCAAAGAATCTATAATAGATTACAATCTCATTAATCTTACGAAAATGTGAATTTTGAGTAAAGTGCAGACATCATTTATCAATACAAATATTTCATTCCTTTGGATGGTATTTAAAAATAATGGACACCATATACCAAGGACGTTGCTTTTGGGCGCTCTATAGCCTAAAATTATTATCCGATTGACCCACATGTATATACTGGCTATTGTCAACACTATCCCAACATTAATGTAAGGTGTATGGCCCTTGGTCAATTAAAATAACCGTTTGGGCACCCCTAGAGGCTATAGTTATTATACGATTGACTTGAAATCTATTAGAAGAAATTATATTCATGAGCTGGACTCTAGAGATTACACACAGTAATTCTCTTTATGACATGACAGCGACTATGTCCGATAACCCGAATATCTAAAATTATCATGTGGCTACAGATCACTAATGATTTCCCGATTGACTTTAATGTTAATTCTCATATGTTCGACCGGCTCTAACCCTTTCCCAAATTTTCGTTGGGTAGAACGCTTTCTACCACAGATGGAGCAACATGTGGCAACCTCTTGCCCAAAAGCACGTACGAGGTTCACCATGGAAAACTTGAGATACACAAGCTGGAAGTAGAGACAAGTAAACATGCAATTTTCGCCCCTACATTTCAACCTAACCAACCTCTCAACTCTTGTATCCTTCCGCCTAAAAATCATGAATATTCACTAAAACCGGACAGAAAATGTATTTTCAAGCCCCTTTCTTCGATTTTACACCAAATGTGACCTAAAATCGCCATGCAAAAGGGGGGAAAGGGAAAGGGAGAGAAAGACTAAAAATAACTTTCGACCTACATTCTACGGTGTAGAAATATTTGGGTGACAGCGTAGAAATATTTGGTGAGTTGTGTCCATATGAATACAGGTATATGTTTTATTTATGTTTGCTGTAAAGAACCCTTTCAAATACTAATTATTTCTGATAATTACTTTACGAGTAGCTTCCCATGATCAGGTGCTGTTGGCGTATGTTCCGGTAACTTACAACCGATATTTTATGAAACGCTGTAGATGGAGTAGATTGACATATATTTTTATCTGCATGTTTTGTGTCTATTCTTTTTTGTTGTTTTCTTCTATTAGATCGCAGAAACTTAGAAAATGTTAGAATCTATTGTAAAACAGATTACCCTGTCTTGGACAAGTCAAGCACTGTTACTGGGTCTAACAGTTGGTCTGGTTACGTATTATACATTTGGAAAGAAGAAATACAAATTGCCCCCAGGACCCTGGGCGCCTCCTTTGTTAGGTCACCTAAGAGGTAAACATTTTTAGCCTATTGATTATGAAAATCCTGTCCAGATTTTTTTCTAATATAGATTCTAGTTATTGGACGTTTTAAAATTGTTATCCTAACCCTTACTATGCTTATTCTGATTTGCTCAAACAAGTTGCTCGATCACAGAGCATGGATGCAAGTCACATTGAATTAAGCATTTAAGTATTATTGTTTTTTTTAAAATACATTTACTTGGACCCAAAGAGACAAATCCGACTGCTTTTTCAGTTAAGTAAGAATTGCAGTTAAGTAATCATCTTCAAGGGATAAATTCAATGCTTAATTATTCTCCTACAACTCATTGTGGTTTCACGGTGGCTAAGTGGGAAAGACGCTGGCCCGCTAACCTGGAGGCCGAGTGTTCGATCCCTGCATTGGCCGATGAGACAGTTCATCCAGATTTTCCGGCGTGGTTCCCCCTTATTAGTGATGCCTGGCAAGGACAGTTGTCTAGTCGTTCGGATGGGACGGAAAACCGAGGTCCCGTGTACACATTGGCGTGCACGTATAAGATCCCTAGCAAAATTACCCTCATAGCACATTGTATGGCGTATGCCCGTCTTCATTAGCCCAGTTCGGAGTAGAACAGCAGGACGTTGAACCCAATTTCACTTCATTTCACTGTTGTGTCAGCTATATTTACAACGTATGTTGTCTGGATTGTGCTTATGTATGGCGGGTTTGAAAAAAATGAATATTTAATTATTTCGTTCATTTAATAAAGAAAATAACCATGATAAATAGGTGTTGTAGGCAGTCATGTTCACTCTAAGCAAAAACTCCTATGACATTCCAATTAAACCTGTCTTACGGATCATTTTAGTTATTTATTCTTGAGAATAGATCAACTTTTTTTTTTTCAGAAATAAATTCTCCTCCACCAATCTTTAAAAAGTTATTAAAATGGAGAAAAGAATACGGTCCAGCAATCACGATATATTTTGGTAATTGTATTTTTGTGGATTCAGTAGTTTATAATCAGTGTACAGTAGATTGAACAGCGTGCCAATCTGTTAATTAGGTGAACAAAAATGAAATTATGGAATTCTTTCCCTTTTAATATAAGATGCTGCACAAATTTAATCTCTTTTAAGTTACTTCTTACAACATTTTTGTTTAAGAAAGCCTTTAACTTATAATTCTTTTAAAACCTATTTGTGATATCAGATTTTATTCTACGCTACTGTGTTATGTTTTACCCTAAAGGACACAAGTTTTAAAGTGTTATATGACCTTTTAAAAATATGATGAATATAAGAACCTATGTTTGAAAGCGGAGTGAGTAGGTCGTTAAACCCCATTTCATTTCATTATATGCATAATTTATATAGAGATAAATACAAAAAAACCCATAATATCTATTTAAAGTAAAATAAACAAATATCAGGACTGACGTATTGACATAAGCGTTTTAACAATCGCCGCCATCACTCTAGATGGTTTTCCATATGTATGTATAAAGATATATCTTCACGTAACATAACAAAATTGTACGCATTCTTGTCACAGCGAACAATATTGATATGATTATTACACAATTATCTTACTTTTATAGGTCCATTAAAGTGTGTAACATTAAACAGTGCTGATTCTGTCAATGAAGCATTAGTAAAGAAAGCAGCTGATTATGCTGGTAGACTTCAGACTTGGTCAAGTAAGTGCACATAAGTCATATTTTGACGGGTTTTTTTTGTGTTTTGATCATTTCATTCATCGTCCTTCGGCCAGTTCTGACAAATAATGCCGGGAATGTTTACTTGGCATAATCGCTGTAGTAATTACTAACGGATAGTGGATTATATTTTATAGTAGATGATACTTTGTCTTCAATTGTATTTGATATTGCTGTAATTGTGTATATTTTAGTGGGTCATATATCTGATGGTTACAAGAACATTGTATTTTCTGATGTCAACCCGTCATGGAAACAACTTAGAAAGATTGGCCTTCAAGGTCTAAGGTAACTCACGCTTATTGAAAACTACCAAAAATAACCCTCTTCCAGTTACATCCTTGAGGTTCTTACTCGCAATAGAATAATAGTCCACAATACTGCATGTTCCTGAAGCAACGACTGCGAGTTTTACAACATCTGGACGTTGCTCGATTACTTCACGATCTAGGTACGTTATCTACAGACACGTGAACAGTAGCGTCCAATCAGAGGTTGTGACATAACGATTTCGACGGAAACCTTGATATTGAACGAACCTTGAACTTTGCAACTCGATTATCACAGGTAGACATTTTAGCTAGAAAGCGCGAGACTGGGTATTCGCGACGATCCAGGAATCTGATAGGCTCACAAGCTGGGATTGTGCCGAAATGTGGAGATTATTACGCGTAGGCCTTGATAAGCCAGATCAAGTCTTCTACTGAAGATGGCAATACTGTCAATATCCAACAGACACCAATGCCGCTCTTTCAGGCATGTCTATTGGGGTATCTTGCGAAGTGTCAAAGTGCTGCACAACAAAAAATGAGCTCCCTCATCTTCAACCATATGAAAAATAAGTAAAAAGAACACTCAAGGCTTGGGCATGCATTAATTAAGATTATCAGTGACTGGGCCTGGATAAGTGACATTGGGGACGAGAAATAATAAAAAAGACAAGCTGTACGGAAGCTCAAATACGAACTATTTTTGTTTATTTCTTTTCCTATTTTTATTTTCAATTTTTAATTTTGAAAAAATTAATTTCGAATTTCTATTTTTTAATTTTCGATTTTGTACAATAATTTTCAATTTTGTAATTTTTAATTTTTAATATTTATTTTTTATTTTCAATTTTGTACAATAATTTTCAAATTTGTACAATAATTTTCAAATTTGTACAATAATTTTCAAATTTGTACAATAATAATTTTCAATTTTGTACAATAATAATTTTGTACAATAATTTTCAATTTTGTACAATAATTTTCAATTTTGTACAATAATTTTCAATTTTGTACAATAATTTTCAATTTTGTACAATAATTTTCAAATAGTCTCAATTGTCCATTTCATGATTAAATTATGAATGGAAGTCGAACAGCAAATCGGAACCTAATCCAATAAACATCGCAGGCTAGCGATGCCATCGAGAGTTGATTATGGTCTGGATAGGTTAAATAATGTCTGATTAATAATTTAGATAACATTTCAGGCCTAAAGAAAGACCTGCAATAGGCAGATTTAGGTCTTGCATAATGTATCTATACTAATATTTGTGACTGTCGTTTGTCTGTCTGTTCGGGGTTGGCGGCTAGGCCTGCCTTGAGTCTGAAATTTGGGGTGTAGGGGTAGCTCGGACCGTGGAGTAACATAGGACAGGTGGCGTTAGTCTACTACTTCCGGTTTCGGGGTTATGACCCCCGAGCGAAGCCGGGCATTCTTCTAGTGTTTAATAAAACAAAAATAACATATCATTCAGTCTCTGCCACTATAAGCCCACAGAGCGACCTAGCTGATGGAAACTTCACATCATGTTTCTCCTATGAATTAAAATGGCGCCTAATTTGCTACGCCTATTTTCGCTCTTTAATATTCCCCGATTTCTAGGATGGGCGATTTATTAATTATTGAATTCGTTAATTAGTAAGAATTAGCTATATATGGAAATGTAAGTTTGGTTTCATATCTGGTAAAGTTCCACTAAGGTTCAATTACTTTATCAATTTAAAAAAATAAACAGACAGGATTTGTTGCCTAACTAACCTATGGGTCATTTCAATATATCAATATATCATCTATTTCCGTTAGATTACGTGACGTCTATCTAATAAAACAATATTTAGGTCGAGGCTAAAATACTGATGAGTTATGAATGTTTGAAGAATAACGTAGTCTCGATTTTCTTTGCTACCGTTGTTACGATCAGAAACAACCGTTTAAACCACAGTCACCCGATGGTTTAGAGAGTTGATTATGGAACTGTCATGTTAATAAATGTCTAATTAATAGTTCATATAACATTTGAGGCCAAAAGTAAAATTATCTGCAATGGACAGATGTACTTCTTACATAATGCATCTTTAATGGTATTTGTTTTTCAGGCAATGTCTCTCGGGAAATAAACTAGAAGAGAAATTATTTGAATCCACATCTAAGGTGATGAGAAGAATACAAGAAGAAAATGGAAAACCAGTCGATATACAGAAATACATCAGTTTATTGGTTTTTAATTTACTTCATGGTGTCTGTTTTAATAAAAGGTAATTCTAATAAAATAAAAGGTAATTCTATGGTATATCCTTGTGCAATAATTTGCTCGTGGTAGGTTTTAAGAGTCGGAGGGAACTGGGAATCCAGAAACCATCACTATGCCAAACTTTAGGATCTAAGGCCATGTGTTATTCCAGTGATAAGGTTTTGGAATTTAAAGAAAGGTATGTGGAACTGGCTCCTTGGGGGTCTTGTGCGGTTGGTACAAAATAGTCTTTGATTTCACGCGATTAGGGTTGTTCCAATTAGCCTTTATAGACGTTATTAGTTTCAATTTACGAATCGTACAAACTTTTAATGTTGAATTATTGTGACATCCGTGAAAAATCTATTTTTGTCTGTTACTATGGTGTGGGGTATTGCAGACGAAGTTGCAACTGTTTAACCATTTCAGCCAGAAAGCGTTTCTCAACGGTTTTTAGGTAACGGCCTCCGATACACAAAGCAGAAATTTATAGTATTGCTGTAAAGAAATCGGTATTTACGGGAAATGTATATGATTTCCCAATTATATCTTGCACTAAATAAAGAAATTTTATCATTTCAATGTATTTTCGTTATTAAGTATTTTATATATGCCGCGTTGTCAATTATTGTAAACGGACTTCTCTATATTTCCAGTTTCGATATAGACGACCAATTATTTTTGAAACTATTGAATGTTCTGGACGAGGCTACCAATGATTTTGGAAACGGATTCTTTGAAGATGTTTTTCCACCACTTCGGAGATACCCCACGGCAAAATTTAGGAAGATTATGTCAACGTTTGCTTATTTCCAGAATTTCATAAATGATGAATTCAATAAACATTTTGAGAATTTTTCAGAAGGTTGGTTATTTTTTTTTAAGTTTTACTGGTCGAATGCGACCAGCGTATCTTGTTTTACTCTTGTAAAGACTCTACAAGTTAGAATCACGCACCTGTCACCGAAATGTGTAAATGTTCTACAGGTGAAACAGCTTTACCGTCCTTTTCATCAAATCTTGTGAACTCGATATAGGCTATACAGTTCTTAACGGATTTTCTTTTTCAAATTTGCGTCTAGCATAGGATCATGAAAAGATTGATGCTACTAATATTCAGTGTTGCGTTCCGCGGTTACGTTCTCTTTTCAGAAATCATTGTGAACGGGACAGAGGTTACAGTTTTCACTCGATTTATTTTTTTTTTACAAATTTGTTTGTGAAGGATCAGGACTAGAAATATCACTATAAACTTTGTTGATTTTCAGCACTCTAGGTCTTTCTGTCCCAGAGATATATTACGTGACTAATCCTTATAAGACATATAGAAATAGATTTCACTAAAAATAAACACACTTGTATGGATATACTACTTCTGAATTTTATGAACATGCTACGTTTCAATACACATACAGGTATCGTTATCAAGCAAATAATCATTAATTAACAAAAACGTGGTGCAATATTTAGATGAACACTTTGGGGGGGGGGGGGGCATGAACCACACACTTAGGATTGAGTAAATCTACCCATAGATTTGGGAGAAAATGTCCTGAGTCTCTGTTTAATTTAGGCTTATGTTTCTGGATTTCTAGGGCTTCTCTGAGAATTCTGTTTTTCCACACTGTCAAGTTCCTGGCTAAAATTCAGAAGTAGTATATCCATACAAGTGTGTTTATTTTTAATATTACGTGACTGGAAATTCTTGGGAACACGATGGAGATAAGATTAGTCGTAAAGGATCATTATCAATTTTATCAACATCAAAGTTTTCAATTCTGATAAACTGCTATCTGTGACTATAAACCGGAGAGGGTGCTTAATGTCGTTTAGGAAAGAACTTTATTGTATTTCAAAATATTCTGATGGTAGATTTCTATCTTTTTGTGCATATTTTTGAATTTAAAGCACGGTGTAGAGTTATAGATGGATTTTTCAACTTTGCACTTTAGGATTTGTTGACAATGATTTTAGATTTAGCACGGACGACATCAACTGCTGGCGGACGTATTAGGAGACTTTCAAGTCACCGTTTAATACGATTAATTTAGCCTTTTATTATTCCAGATAATATGAACGACATTACAGATTTTTTGCTCAATGCCAGAAAACAAGCTGTTCTGGAAGATCCTGCTGTAGAGTCGATTATCACTAACAGTCATCTCTCCCAAACCGTTAAGGATATATTCATTGGTAAAATATAAATTAATTCATCCGTTCTTTCTCTTGACCGATTCTTATTTCAATCACAATAACCAATTCATATGGTAAACTTCGATAGTATGTTGTAAACTTTGTAAATTACTATTGTGATTGATGGGTGTTAGTCCTTCTATACCTTCAAAGATTTGGGGAAATTTGCCGTGAGCATATTTTGAAAAGTGGGCACTTCAATATAAATATTGAGTTATAACCAATTATATGTCGACAGTCGATACAGTAAACCACAAATTCAACTAAAATTAGTAAACAAGCCGACTTCCGACAAATCAAATATTTGTTGACAGAACGGTGGTTGATATCGGAAGAAATTAAAGAGAAACGGGCTATCATTAATCTGATGCTTTTTCTACATGTATATATTAGATCTGATTATTATTCTACATGTATATATTACATCTGATTCTACAAGTATATATTACATCTGATTCTACATGTATATATTACATCTGATTCTACATGTATATATTACATCTGATTCTACATGTATATATTATATCTGATTCTACAAGTATTACATCTGATTCTACATGTATATATATATATATATTACATCTGATTCTACATGTATATATATTACATCTGATTCTACATGTATATATTACGTCTGATTCTACATGTATATATTACATCTGATTCTACAAGTATTACATCTGATTCTACATGTATATATATTACATCTGATTCTACATGTATATATATTACATCTGATTTTACATGTATATATATTACACCTGAATCTACAAGTATATATAACATCTGATTCTACAAGTATATATTATATCTGATTCTCCATGTATATATTACAGCTGGTGTTGATACAACCAGACAAACTATCACCTGGACTATTCTATTATTAGTAACACATCCAGAAATACAGAAAAAAGTTCAAGATGAATTAGATCAAGTATTAGGTATGTTAATCAGGACTATCACCATTTGAATGATAGGCCTATTAATAAAGAATTGCAAATGTCTATAATGGTGAGGATGCATTATATTGGACTGGCACATCACATATATCTGATTAGTTGTAGCCTATTTCGGTCAACTTATTTTCATCACGTACGATAAAATATTGATATAATCCAAAATAATATCGCCCAATCGTTATTGTGTTTTAACAATTTATTTAATAGATGCTGGACAAGCCCCCACCTTAGGTGACAGAGAAAGACTATCCTACACCGAGGCTGTTTTACACGAGAGTATGCGACTGTGTCCAGTTTTACCAATTGGATTACCACATACAACCCGCTGTGATACAACTATTGGTAATTTTATGACCTTAATTATTTCTTTGCTCCCGATTTCAATTATATGTATTGTCTAGAAATATGTTTTTAATGAGCTGTTTTTATTTCATTTTGTGTATTCTTGGGGATTATCCTGCATTATTATATAAGACAGAATGTGCTTATTTTAAAACCCTTTTCGTTGGATTATAATAAGCCTTTGTTTACAATTTTACGTCTATAAATAAAGGCAACGCGATATGTTTTCCAGTGTGGACACATTAAGCCGGGAGGGGTAGTAAACAAGCCGACTTTTCCGCTTAACTTTATGATATTCCCATGTAGCAATATTCTGGATCACGGCAGCAAATCGAACCTGTAACACTATCCACCCTTTTGACCGTGTTTCCCAGCTTCAAATCATTGACTTCTCGTTGGATTTCAATATGAAGTTCAATATACGTGTTTATTTAACAGTAAAACTTCACTAATATAAAATTCACAACAGCAATGCTATATATATTATATATATTATATTATAACAAAGAGGCTAAATAATGTCTGCCTCGACCGCTAGTCCGAACCGACTGATATAGGATCCAACTTTAAGATCTCTTCATCATTGCGGAAGGATGTCTAAAAGAAACCGTGCTCCATTCCTTTAAAGTTTTTTTTCCCCAAGCTTTATCATAATGTCCTAATATGGTTTAATGTTTAAACAAAAATATGCTCAACTTTATAGAACTAGATGTTTGACGTCAGTGGGAAACAACAGCGGAGTCTACATAAAATCTTATTGCTGACAGATAATTTTCGATAGTTTAAAAAACAAGCTGTTTACGAATTTGGAATAAATTCGCGGTCTTTTGTTATAATTATACCAATATTTAATACTTTTTCTGGTAGCGTATTTTGTGACAGCATTGCTCATTTTGTAGATAAATAATTTAATTTTTAACAGGTGAATACGAGATACCTAAAGGTACTATGGTGGCGATCAACCACTGGGCGCTTCACAACGATCCCGAAGTTTGGAAAGATCCCGATGTCTTCAGACCAGAAAGATTCCTGGACGAATATGGAAAACTGGAGCCTAAAACTATGTCATGGCTGCCATTTTCTGCTGGACGTAGAAATTGTTTGGGTGAAACTGTTGCTAGACCCGAATTGCATCTTATGTTGGCTCTACTTCTGAGGAATATGAAATTTAGTTGTCCAGATGGTCAAACAATGGATATGAATCCATTGGCTACTAACAGTTCAATCTCCTTTGTTCCTCCTTTAAACTATGTGATCGCAGAGCAGAGACAATAAATTGGTTGCACAGAAGGGGGTGGGACTAGGAAATTAAACTCGTAGTTTCTGAATTATGGGACCTGAAGGAATGTTCTAGCCCGTCTACACAATAACTAGTATCTATCCACACCTTTTAATTGTCTATGAAACAGACTAATGACTATTTGTTATGTTTGTGATATTATTAATCAATATGAAATAATGATATAATAGGTAGTAGTGTAGAGGCTACTGTAGGGTGTAGACTATGATTTAAATTTAAAAGTAGTCCATAAATTCAGCAAATTTAGACCTGATGTATATATGACTATTTGTTATATTTGTTATAACATGTAATAATAACACTGGTGAGGTCAATGCTGCAGTAGGGATGGCCTAGGATTTATAAACGTATCCCATAACCTTAGACTGGAGTATTCTTATAATGACTCTTATAAATGACTAACAATAAGGTAGTTTTGAAATGTTTACACTCAAAAGAATAGTTCATGTAAATGTTAAGTGAAGACCTGCAAATTGTTTATAAAATTCAAAGAAATAAATAAATTCCAATTCCAATTAAACCAGTTAACCTTATGTTCAACATTTGAAGATATTTTATGAAGGGCGCACGAAATTGAACTTAATGATATAAATCTGGCAAATTGTACAGAAATAAGCTTAGAAAAAATAAGAGCAAAGACATTCAATTTGTGGGTGGAAAAGGCAGTTATGTGCCGTCTACAAACAAGACGGGGCACATATTTATCATTTGTGGACGTCAAACTGGACGGTAAGGGATGGTGTCATTATATGGCCATATTAAGATGTGAGCGGGGGAGTACATAGACTCTTTATGTTGCCCATTTTTATCCAGAACACTCTTTAAATTAACATAATGCAGACAACTAAATCAAAGACGTTACATAATATTAGACCAGCTTCGTTCACAGTTAATATTGGGGATTTCAAAAATAAATAATAACCAAGGCAACGCCTTCACCATCCCCACCCCCGTTCCACTCCTCTGCCCTCCTCTCATTCTTTCTGCTCAATGCAGAAGTGACATCTTTACCATAATATGTATTATCATACATCGATTATACCACTTCAGAATCATTTATAAACCCCAGAAAGATCTGTTGATTCAGGAAAGATCGGGGTGTTGGTCCTTTTGGATTTATCAACTGCTTTCGACACTACTGATCACGGCAACTTGCTAGATCGACTGTGATCAAACTATGAATTAACTAGACCCATTCTAAAATTGTTTTCATCTGATCTCACTGGTCAATTTCAATATGTTGAAGTTAACAACTCATCATCAATTCATCAACAACTATCATGTGGCGTTCCCAAGGATGCGTTAAGAGTCCCACAATCTTCACAATATATACTAAGACATTGGGCAAACTAGTTCGTGATCACAATCTGCTGTATCATTTTTATACTGATGATTATCAACTCATTTCCAATGGATCAAAACACCGTCATCAAGAATTTGGAAGGTTGTCTACATAATGGATGTCATCTAACATACTTAAACTAAACGATGAAAAAAAAACGAGTTTCCAATCGTGGGTCTTGCTCACAGACTCGAGTAGTGTGACATTCAATCGATCAACACTGGAAAAAAAACGACATTACTGTGTCTAGAACTGTAAGGAATCTTTGGGTTCTCTTCGACTCTCGTCTCAGTTTTGAAGATCCACGTGGTCGGGTCCATTGTCATCTAATAATAGAAGATGATGCTTCAACCTTACCGCGATCCTGTGTGCTGTCCAGAAACGAATATTGTAATTCTTTACTAACTGCCATTACGGACGAGCAATCATTAGCTCCAATCATTACAAAACAGTGCCCTTACATAAGTCCAAGTCACCAATCACCCAGTCTTAAACAAATTATATTGGCTCCGTGTTCAAAAAAGGATTAACTTTAAAATCTTATCGCTAACTTATCGCGCGATTAACAAATTTGCTCCAGGTTATCTCCAGAATCTAATATAATTGTATCATTCTAAACGCCCATTATGATCAAAAGGCAAATTATTATTGGATGTATTTGAAATCAATCCAGAACCTTTCGATACAGTGCGTCAAATGTGTGGAATATACTTCCAAACAATATCCGACAATGTTATTCTGTGTCAGTTTTTAAATCCAAAGTGGAATCTTGGTTATTTAGTCACTATCATTAACGTCGGTCGGTCGGTCGGTCTCGAGAGAGAGAGAGAGAGATAGAGAGCAAAATGGGGTTTAACGTCCACTCGACACAAAGTAGATCATTTCGGGACTAACACATGGTTGGATTTTATTTCAATAATTCGCTTGTGCGTAGAAGTCTTTAGCAGTGGGAGGAAACCGATGGACCCGAAGAAAACCTACGAAGTTGGACAGGCGACCCACTCCTTGGCACGTACATCCGGGGAATCGAAACCACATCAGTTGACTCAATGACAGACCGTATGATACAGCACGTACGTGCTAACCATTCGGCCATCCAACCCCCCTACAAGTGTGTTGAACGCTCTATCTGGACCAACCGCACGTGCAACCATTCGGCCATCTAGCCCACAACCCACCTCCTCTAGCGCCTAGAACATTTTCTAGGGGATTGAATAGTTGCGCGATACAAATATCAGTATTATTATTACTATTATTGGAAAGACCCCTGGTTTGTCCCTGGGGCAAAAAAACTCTAAATAACGATATGTACAGAACGTTTTTGCGTAAATCATTAAATGTTGTTATATTCATATCAGCGATTCTGATGAAGAAGTCGGAAATGTAAATATTATTTACACCAGAACACCCGGCATAGGCCAATCTAATCAAATACAAATATCAATTCAAGGTTCGTTCCTTACCGAATCTATACAAGCTAACGAAGAAAGAGCGCCAAGGCAAAATAAGTTCAGAGAATAATAATTTTATATTTCATTTTACCTCTTCTACAATAAGACCCTTTTATTTCTTCCATAACTAAAGCAATTTTCTCTCTTAATTGATTAAGAAAGGTGGCAATCTAAGATAAAATGTTCATTCTGGAATATTTAACTTTTTATCTGTGTTCAAAGTGTCTTTTAGTAACACACAAATCAAATATCCTTTATGTCGCGGTATCCTCTATCCAGTAGCTTCAAGTAGTTGTGGGCGTCAAGTTTAAGGGCACTGACAACGCTTCTCTTTTTGAATAGAATTGTATACGAACTATATGAATAGCTGAAAGGAACGATTAGAACAAAGTTTCGTAAATACCCTGCTAAAAAAAAAAAAAAAGAAAAATAACACCTCCTCTCCCGCCACAACCACCACCAAACAAAACGTAATATGACATAACTTTGGGCTATTGCGATATAGTATCAAACGATCTAAGAATAAAGTGGTTTAAAAATAAGTCTGACTGCGGATTTCACTTCTATATTGAAACAGGAACATAACATCAACAAAATAATAGGTTGTAGGTATAAGACCCAGCGTAATAATTCACGGCCGCCTTCGTTCTATCTTGTGAGTTCTGATGATCTCAAATACAAATGAAATGAAATGGGGTTTAACGTCCTACTGTTCTGCTCCGAACTGGGCTAATGAAGACGGGCGTACGCCATACAGTGTGCTATGAGGGGAATTTTGCCCGGACAGCGGCACTACGGCCTACTCTTATATCGAATACCAACTGTCAAGGGATCTTTTACGTGCACGCCAATGTGTACACAGGACCTCGGTTTTTTTTCCTATCCGAACGACTAGACAGTTGTTCTTGTCAGACCCTCCGTCCTGCATCACTGACAAGGGGGGGGGGGCACGCCGGATGACCTCAAATACAGATCATTTATAACGGTCAAGGTGTTACCGACACACTTATTAATGTTTAACAAACAAGGTATAATACATCTTACACAGAGATGAACAAAGTATATCTTAATACCCTTCATTAAAACGAGAAAGAATTATAATACTTAAATCTAACACTATGAGGAGAAATTAACTATCTATTACTTAATTTATCCACGTGCTACACACCTGCCAATATTATTTTATTACATTATGTAAATAGTCCTATAGTTATGCTCCGACTGGGCTAATGGAGACGGGTATACGCCATTCAGTCAGCTATGAGGGTAATTTTGCCCGGACAGCGGAGCAGCGGCTTACTCTTATATCGAATTCCAACTGTCAAGAGATCTTTTACGTGGACGCCAATGTGTAAAAGGACCTCGGGTTTTCGTCCCATCTGAACGACTAGACATCTGTCCTTGTTAGGTCCTCCGTCCTGCACCACTGACAAACTGTTCATATTAACGCACGCAAAATGTGTTAACTCATTAAATAGACTTCGTTTCAAAATGGTTCAATAAAGTTTACCCTTGTGCATACTTACACGCGTTCGTTTCAGAGAAGTTAACGTTATCTGATGTATTGATAGGCATATGGATATAACCAATGCTCATCCAGGTCGATATGCAGGCTGTTTTAAGAAAAACAACAAAAGATTACTTAGTTTATGCACATGTATGCATATATATAGACACGGATCAGTTGGGTCATTATATAGGCTTGTGGCTATATGTCAAACATAAATCAGGTATACAGTAAAGCAACATACAAACTAAGGTATCACTGTGTTCACTTAGATTACTAGTTCATAAAAGAGAACAAGTGCAGGTTTGCCTTAAGTGAGTAACATTATATTTTGTATTAACAAAGAATTATCGTTTTTTTAAGAAAAGCTGTATTTTTATCGATGTTTCATGTTTATTTTTTGTTTGTTTTTAAATAGATCGCAAAAGCATCGAAAATGTTCGAATCCGTTGTAAAACAAATTCCCTTATCTGTTGCTTGGTGTAACACTTGGTTTGGTTACGTATTATACATTTGGAAAGAAGAAATACAAATTGCCCCCAGGACCCTGGGCGCTCCCTTTGATTGGTAACCTAATAGGTAAATATTTTAACTTCTTCTCTGTCGTCCGTCCGTCCGTCCAAACGGTCTACTGGTCAGATTTTTTTTAGGAAGGAATCCAATTGAAATTCAGAGCTACGCGACAATTGTCCCTTCCCTGCAACTGAAACTGTTGTAGCTCTTGCTGGTATTGTCCCAGGGCTCCATTAAGAATATCTCTATCAAATTCAAAGTGTCGCAACACATTGTAATTGTTAGAGTGTTTTTGAAAAACTTGCTAAGGTTATCTAGTTAGTTCTAAAGGGGAACTATGTCGTAATTTATAACAGGGTAATAATTTTTAGCCGAGTTAATGTCCATGTCAAAACATACGGTGGAACCCTTTCGAAATGCCATGGATTATGGAAACGTAAAATCCACCCTTCACGACGGTGAGCGTATATTCGCTGACATTTTTGTCACTTTATGGGTTCCAACAAAATATGGGGGGTATGTTGTTTTGTTTCGATTTATTCCAATGGGTTTGATAGGCATAATAGAAAAAATTCTTACCTTCCGATTGACCCAAAAATTTTCTGACGCCATAGGGGTTTTCCGGGGGCATTAACACGCTATCACCCCTTGGTAGACTGTAATGATCAAATGAACTCTATCGGAACTATAGTGGCGGTTACAGAGCACGTACTTGGATAAATTTGAATATATTAATATATTGAAAGAAGTGAACAACCGATGTTTGTGATTGATACTATATCGATTTTATTCTTTTCAGAAACAAATTCTCCTCCCCTAATCTTCAAAAAGTTATTAAAATGGAGAAAAGAATACGGTCCAGCAATCACGATATATTTTGGTAATTACATTTTTGTGGGTTCAATTTATAAATAGTTTTATCAAAGTCTTTACTACGTAAACCTAAAGACCAATTTTTACGTTTGAAATTTTTAAAGTTTATGTGCCATATAAAAAAATATGATAAATATAATAACTTATATTATATTATTTGTAATTGTGGTGTTGATGTACTGTACAACACAAACAATTACTGTAGGATGATCCATACGAATAGGGATTATATCATGATAAGTTTTGAATATAAGATAACAAAATTGTATGCATTCTTGTTACAATAAACAATAAACATTCTGAATATTAGATAATTATCTTACTTTTATAGGTCCGTTAAGGTGTGTAACATTAAACAGTGCTGATTCTGTCAATGAAGCATTGGTAAAGAAAGCAGCTGATTATGCTGGTAGACATCAGACTTTTTCAAGTAAGTTCACATATTCTTAAACCTAACCCTGGACCCAGCCCCAATGCTTACCATAACCCTAACCTACAATCTCGCCAACAATTGCTTGTCCTAACCTTATTTACATCTTAGCGACCTTGACAAAAATTGATCTTTCCTTAACAAATAGATTTAACCTATGTTTCACATCTTTATTTGACTATAGCACGATTTCGGCTTGAGGAAATATCTATATAATTTTATATCTTACTTAGCTTCGTATTTGACATAATTACTATGTGTTCATCTACTTATAATTGGTATTGCTTTAATTACTTATATGACAGTGGATGCTTTTTCTGATGGCTACAAGAACATTATATTTTCTGATGTCAACCCGTCATGGAAACAACTTAGAAAGATTGGCCTTCAAGGTCTAAGGTAACACAAGCTTATTGTAAACTGCCAAAAATAACCCTCTTCTCGGTTACACATTTGACGTTCTTACTCGTCCACCCCTTAAATGTTTCAATCAAATGTCATCTTTTCAAGCATGCCCCTCACACAGGCATGGTTACCTTTACCTATTAGGAAATCCCTTCGTCGTGTCAACATAAAACAGCCCCCCCCTACCCCCAACAAAAAATATAAACCCACACGACAATAACCTTTATATGCCCACTCACATCATGCTAAGGGTTGATACGAGAAATATTGAAATGGCAAGATTTTCAGAGAAAACATTAACACCATATTCCTGAAGCAATGGCCCGACAAATTCCTCTCTGACCATTGCTGGATTGGCTTCGGATACTTGAGCTTATGGAGGAGTGTGGCTATTCTTCCCGTTCAATCAAATCTATCTCAAGTACAGCAACGTGGCAGCCCTTCGTTTAATCTGGAATCTTCCCTAGTGATTTAAGGTATTAAAAACGGTGAAAGTATTGTTCCTCTCCAAACAGTATTGTTTACATTGTATGCGTTTTGTTAGCCTCGTTTGTCGCGTGATAACATATTTGGTCCAATTTGGAACTCTGTTTAAGGCGTAATGATATTTTTACGCAGTTAGCTATTGGTTGTTAATCGGACTATTGACCAGTCATAATTTGGAACAGCAATTTGCTTCCATTACAGCAGTGTTAAGTTGGATTAGGTCTAATCAAAAGAAACACCGCGAGGAGTATGCATGAACACAAATCATATGATTCCCGTTTCAGGCAATATCTGTCAGGAAATAAACTAGAAGAGAAATTATTTGAATCCACATCAAAGGTGATGAGACGAATGAAAGAAGAAAATGGAAAACCAGTCGATATACAGAAATACATCAGTTTATTGGTTTTTAATTTACTTCATGGTGTCTGTTTTAATAAAAGGTAATTCTGATATAATAAAAGGTAATTCTAATACAATAAAAGGTAATTCTAATACAATAATAGATAATTTTAATATAATAAAAGGTAACTTTAATATAATAAAAGGTAACTTTAATATAATACAAGGTAACTTTAATAAAAGGTAACTTTACTAACAAAATATAATACAAGTGAAATGAATGGTATTTGTGTATAGGATACAGCACGAGACTGAGTTTATGCTGGGGAAAGAAAGACTGAAGAAAATAACCTAAGAAAAAGAAAAACCGGGGCCGACAGGACGAGTTTTTTGTGACGAGGGTTTTTTCTGAAGTCTTTCTTCCCCAGCATATCCAAAGTCGAGGACTTTATCTTGCTTATAAACCGTCTATGTTTACATGTACGCAAAATGAGAATATCACAGAATTCCTATAAGAATAACCTTAGATCATGTTTTCTTATGGAAAAATAAAACCTTGCCCTGGAAGAAAAACTTTCAGAAGAATAACCCCAAATTTCTCTGTATATATCCAAAGCCGCCCCCGACTTTTAGACCTCAAGGTATTCCGGACATAGAATATACCCCAAAGATCAAAGAGATTTACCGTTACAGTTTTATAAATTACAATAAAAGATAGCTCTAATATAATAAAAGGTAATTCTAATATAATAAAGGGTATTTCTAATACAACAAAGTGCAATTCTTCTATACTCTTCAGACAAAGTAGAGGATATTGAAATGCAGGTTGTGATATGATAAATAGTCAGGGACACTTGATATGCTTTGAGAGTATGTTCACAGATGAAGAACTTATCGCCCCAACAAAGCCACTGACCTGCATGTGCCACACGCAATAGCGCCATACACGTGGGAGGGGTTCATTGTCAAATTTGACACTTCAAGGAAGGGTTGATGAAAACTGCCGCTTGCTGGTTTATCGATATCTATGTTTGCTTTCCTGTCGATACTTGCATAAGATTTACTGTTTAGCGTATCGTTGCTTTAGTGTGTTACATTTAATTTGATCGGGAGACGTGTTCGTCGAGTCAACGTCAACCGACAACACTGCACTGGCACTGAGTGGCACTGCAAGAGGAGTGGGGCAGATTGTCCCAAATCGTGATTGGACGGTTGATTAGGAGCATGCCACGACGAATTGCTGAATGTCTGAGGATTGGTGGAGTAATTACACATTATTAAGACAAAAATCAAAAACTTCCATTTTCACTTTTGACAGTGCTTCTCTTTGCGAGTGAATGGGACTGTCAGATAAGCCGCCCATATGAACTGTTTATGTTCATGTGTATCCAATTGGCCTGTTATTAACATACACTGGTTTCCTCTAATAAAAACAGCAGTGCATTTCCGCAGTTTTGTATGGTTTCTGAATATCCCCTATAGTCCGGTGGTTGAAGGGGGGGGGGGGGAATCGCCACCCGAGCTGTGAATTTATGAGACCAAGTTTTTCTAGACCAGTTTTTTGCGTAGATTCCGAATCTGGGTGGTGATCAGGCGTTTGAGGGGGCGTTTTCGAGATATAGGGGGTCAAATGTCTACAATGGGGGGGGGGGGTGATGTCATTATGTTGACATAATATATTAATAAAACATCAATTTCTAAGACTGCCCATCTATAAATAAGTGTTTATGATGCCCCTGGACAACTGTTTTGATTTATGGGGAGGTGGGGTGGGGGTAGCAGGTGTGCGCGTGTGGAGGGGTGGGATGGGGATAAAATTGGCGGGGAAATGAGTTCATGTTGATTTAAATGATGATTTTCTAAGAGCTTGATGAAACATCTCTAAATATGTTTATAAGATTCCTATTGTATGGGGCTGAACGCCGAGGTGGGTGCCCGCCGTGGGGGGTGGGGACGGGTCGGGTGATGGCGGGTGGCAACATGTATTTTTATGGACAGAAATCATTTCGTTCATAATTGAGCTTAAAGTGGTATCTCGTTAGCGTTCTCATTCAAAATATTAAATTATAATGGTACTTTTCAAGAGATCTGGAAATGTAAATCAAAAACACATTAACTCAGAGATATGTTTAGTTGTTAGTTTATTCTTTGTCTTCATCAGAAGATTCAAAATCAAAAGTTCATATGAGCGAGATAAATATTTATTTGGTTGCTGGCCAACAGCTCGCACCTTTGGATATGCTTCAGAAACCAATTCACATTGAAAATCTTCATTCCAGTCATGCAGCAAAAGACCACGTATACGCCAAGGTGGTTATAAAGAAAGGGCTGTTATTTTTGCACCCAGAAAATCTTTTTTCTAGCGTCATCTAGTGATGTAAGTCGTCTTTCGCGATATTTTCTACCTTTGCCCGTCTCATTATCGATTAAAATTTGTATATTTGGATCATCGTTTGCGAAGAGAATGATTGGGATGTCTATTTCGCCCGAGCAAGAACGCAAAATACAATTTGTTTCAGCACCTCCATTAATTTGCAATGCGAAGAAGAGTAGGTAAGATATTTTGGTGTCCTCGTGGTTGGTTGTCAGTTCTAAGATATTCTCGACACTTTCAATACTAATCTTGATATTTTTTGATCCAATCAAGATTAGTATTGAAAGTGTCGAGAATATCTCGGCCTACATGCTTTCAGTGGTAATGACTATCTGTCTGTCTTTTTCAAGATAATCCCAACTTTCTAACAATTTTTACAGAGCTGGGATAGACAAATGATGCTTCTGATGACGTAATTTCTGGTTTAGAAAAATTGTTTGTACATGTACCTTGTACGGCGAAAACCGACTTACATCAATAGATGACACTAGAAGAAGGATCTTCTGGAGAAATTTTAATTGTGATTAAAAATAACAAAACTTTCTTTCTTTATTACCATCTTGCCCGAGTAGTCTTTTGCTGCACAATAAACGCAATAATTATGTTGCAGCAATATGGAGAAAGGTTGCAAAATTAATGATCGAACAAGATGACTCTGCGATACAAGGCTGGAATTTACAATTTGAATGGGTATCTGAAGCATATCAAAAGGATATACGCATATCAAGAAGATATCTATCCCACTCATATTATTAGAATAAACTAATATCTAAACATGTGTTTTTATGTACATGTGCCATTATAATTTAATATTTTGGCACTGAACGAAAACTCGAGAAAACACTTTTCAAGTCAATTTTGAACCAAGTGGTTTCTGTCCCAAAAAATACATTTAACCCCCCCCCCCCATACAATGGTAATCGTATACACATATTTAGAGATGTGCAGTGGAATTAAAAAGTAATGTTTTACCAAGCTCTAAGAAAATCATCAACGTGAATTCACTTCCCGCCAATTGTACCTCCCCCCCGCCCCATCCATACACGCACACTTGCTACCCCACCCCACCTCCCCACAAATCAAAATAATTGTCCAGGGGCATCATAAACACTTATTTGAAGATGGGCAGTCCTAGAAATTTATGTTTTATTAATATATTATGTCAACATGATGACCCCCCCCCCTCCACACACACACACACCTGCTATCCCCACCCCACCTCCTCACAAATCAAAACAGTTGTCCAGGGGCATCATAAACACTTATTTATAGATGGGCAGTCTTAGAAATAAATGTTTTATTAATATATTACGTCAACATAATGACATTTCTTCCCCCCCCCCCCCATTGTAGACATTTGACCCCCTGTATCTCGAAAACGCCCCCTCAAACGCCTGATCACCACCCAGATTCGGAATCTACGCAAAGAACTGGTCTAGAAAAACTTGGTCTCATAAATTCACAGCTCGGGTGGCGATTCCCCCCCTTCAGCCACCGGACTACTACTCTTTTTGAAGAGTATATAACAAACGGTAATTCTAATATAATAAAAGAAACCTTGAAAGTTGAAAAAGAAGAGTAGACAAGAAACGCAGCTGTGTTGGCAAAATTTCCCTCATTGCACATTGTATGTTGTCCACCCGTCTTCATTAGTCCAGTTGGTGCAGAAGAGTAAGACACAGAACCCCCATTTCCTTTCATTTCATTGTATCTAGTCTAAGATAAACACATGTAGATGTAATTATGATAATTTCAAACAGTTTAATTAACACATTGTTCTATAAGTAGGACACTGCTTCCAATTTTGAGGATTACGTGTTTCTAAGATTGGCATGAATATGATCTTATCAAATGTTGATGACATTTATTGTCTTGCTGGAAGTGACTGTATCTCTTTATCACAGTATTTATGTGGATGAATGTATCAAATTGCATATATTTTAAACACGACCGAACAGTTATCGTTAACGTACTGTTTCTATATTAACAGTTTTGAATTAGACGACCAAATATTTTTGAAGCTGTTGAATGTTCTGGACGAGACTAGCAATGATTTTGGAAATGGCTTCTTTGAAGATGTTTTCCCACCTCTTCGGAAATATCCAACAGCAAAATTTAGAAAGATTATGTCAATGCTTAGTGATTTCAAGGATTTTATAGAAGATGAATGCAACAAACATCGTGCGAAATTCTCGGAAGGTTGGTAATTTTCAAATTGTTCTGGAGATTTTATAAACTATGTGTAAACCGAGGGTGTTTTTTTTTCTTGTAAACATTCTACAGATTATACTCGCCTATTGATTTTTCACAGAGTTACTGTAGCTATCACAGGAACCTTGTTGAAATTTCGAATGCGTTTCTCTGATTACTTTTTCCATTCATATGTTACTTTGTATAGAAATTAAAGATACATTATGGAAATAACGAGCTGGTAGTACTCACTATATAATAATAGTTAAAAACTAGATAATGTAAAGAAATATGTTGAAAATTTCAGTCAGATTGATCCATTCTGAACCGAGAATTTAACGATGGAATTTTGGGCCTAGCCCAAGTCGGTACAATAAAAAACATAGTCTTGATTATCCAATTTTTGATTTAATCATGAATGAGCGTTGAGCAGCAGATCTCAGGTTAGCAATTACATCGAGAGTTAATTAATGTCTAATTAATAATTTAGATAACATTTCAGGCCTAAATAAAGACCTGGAATGGGCAGATTGAGCTCTTGCATAATGTATGTTTAAATCTTCTTCTGTGGAGTTTGTCACAATGATTTTAGATTTAACATGGACAACTTTCGACGTATAAGGATCTGACATGCCCCCGTCTATATTTTTTTAATATATACATATGAAACTAAATCTTTGTAATTTCAGATAATATGAACGATTTTACAGACTTTTTGATCAATGCCAAGAAACAAGCTATCCTGGAAGATCCTACCTTAGAATCGGTTATCACTAACCGTCATATCACCCAAACCGTTAAAGATATATTCCTTGGTAAAATATAAATTAAATCATGCATTTTTTCTCTTTAATATATCTTATTGTTCCAAAATGTACATTGTACAGTTTTAATTTAATAAAACTACAACCAAGTCACAATGTAAAATTTACGTTAACTACTAATTATATATTACATCTGATTCTACAAGGATTACATATGAATCTAAATGTATATATTACAGCTGATTCTACATGTATATATTACAGCTGGTGTTGATACAACAAGGCAAACTATGACCTGGACTATTCTATTATTAGTAACACATCCAGAAATACAGAAGAAAGTTCAAGCTGAATTAGATCAAGTATTAGGTATGTTAACCAAGACAATCATGATTTGTATGATAGTATAATTAAAGAATGTGAGACCGATATATTTGAAAACATTGAATAAATCTTGAAGGAACCACGACATCCATTAACATGAAAACAATGAAAACTTATAGCTGCATTATCTGATGCAATGTTACAGCGTTGGGGTGGCTGGATTGACGTGAGGAATTAAAAAGAAATAAAGTAAGTATTAATACGGAACTACTGTAAAATGGTAGTCCGTAAGCTACATAGCTCACCTATAGTAAGTCAGATAAACCACTCAATGTTATTTTTATCACCGACGAATTAAATCAACGGAGGAATAGCAACATGACATTATCAATATATAAAAATATTTGGTAGTCGGGATGTCAATATAATAAAAAAAATAATAGTTATCTTTCTTTACCGTGTTAAATTTTATTTGCTAGATGCTGGACAAGCCCCCACTTTACGTGACAGGGACAGACTGCCTTACACCGAGGCTGTTTTACACGAGAGTATGCGACTGTGTCCAGTCGTACCAGTGGGAATACCACATACAACTCGATGTGATACAACTATTGGTAATTTTATATAGACCATTTTTCCTTTTTGTTTTCTTTTTAAATTTATATGTGGTCTTGGAATATGTTTTTAATATGTTCTTGATTATATGTTACTTTTCATTTCCATTCTATGCCGCTCAAAGAAGATAATGTTGCCTATTATTGTCAACAATGCAAAACAGCCTCTCTTAGACTAAAGTGTTGATTTAGCTTGTTGGATTATCCCCTGTTTTCGTTAACAATATAAAACGTCTATAATTAACTCAAACTGAAATGTTTTCCGCTGTCGACATAGTAAGCCAGAAATGAAACTAAACTAGTAAACAATCTTCGAAACAAATTTAAGCTTTTCAGATTACTAATCTTGTCAACCATATTTTTGACCAAAATCATTGAGGGTTAGTTCATTTAAGATAGCCGAGGGAACAGCCACTGTCCTGAATCTAAATTCTGGGTCTACAACTTTCGTTTTTCATTGAGTAAATAACGATAATTTAACTTAATCTTTAACAGGTGAATATGAGATACCTAAAGGTACTATGGTGATGATCAACCACTGGGCGCTTCACAATGATCCATAGGTTTGGAAAAATCCTGATGTCTTCAGACCTGAAAGATTTATGGATGAAGATGGAAATCTGGCACCTAAAACTATGTCATGGCTGCCATTTTCTGCTGGACGTAGAAATTGTTTGGGTGAAACTATTGCTAGACCCGAGATGCATCTCATGCTGGCTCTACTTCTGAGGAATATGAAATTTAGATGCCGAGACGGCCAAACAATGGACATGAATCCAGAGGGATCTAACAGTATCATTACCTTAGCTCCCCCTAAAAACTATGTGATCGCAGAGATGAGAAAATAAATTAGGCGGGTGAGCCGTCTATGAAATTTCAATTTCAAACTCTCACAATCTCGAGCCCCGATGTTGATCGTATGTATGTATGTATTATATTTGTGATATTATAAATCCATAAATTCTGACCACAGTATTCTGATTATGATTCTTATTCAGTGACCAATACTTCCTTTTTTTCTTTCACCTATACAGAGGGAACAACGGATAGGTAACCTTACAGCTTACAGTTACAAGAAGTTAGACTCTTATATTAATACTCTCTTTGATATGTGCCAGAGAAGGAAACAGGGGCTGAATCACAAACCATATCAGAAAAAAATAGAACGGCTTTGTAGAACAATAAACAAACAAACTGAAACACGATAAAGTAAATGTATGCATTGCCGAATATTCAGTAAACGACATAGACAGCTTTTTGTCGAGTAAAATACTATGATCTTTCAGACATCACTTTGTGAAAGGTGGCAAGGCCGTCGGTACGTCCTAATTAAAGTCAAAAGAGATTTGTCCTCCGTATACGTTTTGACTTTATGTCTAGTCAACGCCATCTAGTAGGGAAATCTTAGAAATGTTTATCATAGTAACATTTAACTGTGGGAGAGAGAGAGATAGAGAGAGTAAGAGAGAGCGAGAGAGAGAGAGAGAGAGAGAGAGAGATGTTTAACGTCCACTCGACACAAACTAGGTTATTTCGGGACTAACATTTAACTGTGGGAATCTCAGTCATGATTGTACGACAAATTACAAAACTGTTGAATTGATCCCCTTGACGCATTATAAAATCATTCAACCTATAAGGCCATGAAACTCGATTTACACACCCGATTAGATTTTATTACATACTTCGAGAAGGTATTTGTTGAGTAATAAAACCTCTGGGGCTGGCGGGGGGTTGGATGGTTAGCAGGCGCGCGCTGTATCATACGGTCTGTCATTGAGTCAGCTGGCGGGGTTTCGAATTCCCGGTTGTACGTGACAAGGAGTAGGGTCGCCTGTCTAACCTCGTGGGTTTTCTCCGGGTCCTCCGGTTTCCTGCCACTGATAAAGACCCCTACGCGCAAGCGAAATATTAAAATAGAATTGAACCATGTGTTAGTCGCGAAATGACCTAGTTTTGTCGAGTGGACGTTAAACCCCATTTCTCTCTCTCTCTCTCTCTAGAGTTTTCTAGGGGCCATGTGCAGTAGCGGGTTTAGAAGCTGGGAATAGGGGGTGGGGCGGTTCCAAATCTAGGGCGCCATCCACAATCCCACCCCACAATGAATGTCAACAAAATAATGGCTATAACATCAAGCGTCCCAGTAGAACATAGGTAGTGTTGTATAATTATATAGTTGTTCGCCGATCGTTGTCTGGCCGGAAAGCAGTTTTATTTAAGTTGACATAAATTTTATGTCATATATGATGATTCTGCCTATAACACTGAGCAACCTGAGAAAATTTTGAAAAATTGAGTCAATATCCTAGCAGTTGAGGTCATTGCTGGGAGAAAGTCTTGTGGACGAGACGACCAGAAATGTGAGTCAATGGGACAGAATCTCGAGATCTGCCCCTGTCAATTCCGCCTGTTTTGCAAGAGTTGACATAACATTTGTTTTGTTTGATGCCCCACGACCCACACACCAGAATAACTGGGCAGTTCACTATAACCGTGAATATGATAGTACTGAGACAGTATAAGACAACAGAGGAATAGAAGAATGATGTTATAACGGAATCGAGCGCCGCAGGCGCGAACAAATTTAAGATATGTAACCGAGCTTTTAATTTTTCTGGACTGGGCTTGAAAATTTTAGTCAATGTCATGGCAAATGGAACCAAATTCTCATTAACGAGAGGATAAGAAATGGGACAGAATCTTGTGGCCTATCTGTCAATTTCGCCTGTTTTGTGATTGTTTGTTTACCTCATTAATTCATTTAGTCTGAGATCTACTGCGGTGAGTACTTTTTTTTGAGACCGACTATTTTTTTGTCATTGGGGAAAAACATTTCATAGAACAAAACACTCACAACAGAATAAGAGTGACAAACATTTTTTCAAACATGACAAGCAGACATGGTTATTTTATACTATAGTTTTGTGTGACGTATGCAATTTAGGCTCAAGGATTCACACAAATACATAGTATTTAGGATCTATTCTGGCATTGTTTGTTTACCTCATTAATTCATTAAGTCGCCGATGCATAATTTTGAGACCGACTGCAGTGACTGCACTTATTTTGAGACCGACTATTTTTCTCCCTGGGGGAAATTTTGTTCTTAGACCAACATACTCCTAACAGAATAAGAGTGAAACACAACATTTTTTCAAACATGATAAGTTGACTAGGTTATTTTATACTAAAGTAACGTGACGTATGCAGTGGGCACTTATTTTGCACTGATTTTGCGACCGACTATTTTTCTTCCGGGGGGGGGGGGCGGGGTGTACCCCCCCCCCACACACACACACCCACATTTACGCCCCTGATCGTGTGTTCGTCTTGTGTCAAGTTCGGGACAGTTTAACGAAGTGTGACATTCAATCGGTCAACAGTGGAAACACCGACATTCATGTGTCTAGAACCGTAAGGGTATTTCTAATATAATAAAGGGTATTTCTAATATAATAAAGGGTATTTCTAATATAATATTTCTAATATAATAAAGGGTATTTCTAATATAATAAAGGGTATTTCTAATAATAAAACAAATTGCAATTTTTATATAAGAAACGGTAATTTTAATATAATAAAAGGTGAAAATATGATAATGGGTAATTGTAATATAATAAAATAAACCGTGAAAGTTGAAAAAGAAGAGTAAGCAAACGACGCGGCCGTCTGTATTAGCCCAGTTGGTGCGGAATAGTAAGACACAGCCCCCCCCCCCCTTCGCCCCATTGCCTTTCATCATATTATATTTTAGTCTCAGATGTAGACACAATTTATGATAATTTCATACAGTTTAATTAGCACGCCATTCTATAAGTAGAACACTGCTTTCATTTTTGAGGATTAAGCCGGTCTATGATTGGCATGAATATGCTCTTATCCAAAGTTGATGACATTTATTGTCTTGCTGGAAGTGACTGTCTTTATCATAGTATTTACGTCGATGAATGTATGAAATTGCACATAATTTTAAACACGACCGAACAGTTATCGTTAACGTACTGTTTCTATATTAACAGCCATTGAATGTTCTGGACGAGACTAGCAATGATTTTGGAAACGGCTTCTTTGAAGATGTTTTCCCACCTCTTCGGAAATATCCAACAGCAAAATTTAGAAAGATTACGGCAATGTTTAATGATTTCAAGGATTTTATAGAAGATGAATGCATTAAACATCGTGCGAAATTCTCGGAAGGTTGGTAATTTTTTCAAATTGTTCTGAAGGGTTATTAGCCATGTGCGAACCGAGGGTGTTTTTATTCTTGCAAACACTCTATCGGGAAGACTCCCCCATTGATTGTTCGCAGAGGTACTGTGCTTATCGCCAGAACCATGTTGAAATTTTAAACGCGTCTCTCCGATTACTTTTACTTTTCGTATGTTACTTCGAGAGTTTAGTATAGCGATTAAGTCTTCCTCTGTGGAGTTTTTCCACAATGATTATAGATTCAGCATGGACGACTTTGAGCGTATAAGGGTCTGACATGCCCTCATCTATAATTCTTTAATATATTTTTGAAACTAAATCTTTTGTAATTTCAGATAATATGAACGATTTTACAGACTTTTTGATCAATGCCAAAAAACAAGCTGTCCTGGAAGATCCTACCTTAGAGTCGGTTATCACTAACAGTCATCTCGTCCAAACCGTTAAAGATATATTCCTTGGTAAAATATAAATTAATTTATGTCATTTTCTCTTTAATATATCTCATTGGTCATATATGAACATTATACAGTTTTAATTTAATAAAACTGCAACCAAGTCACAATGTAAACTTTACGTTAACTAATGATTAAATTGATTGTCCAATGGATTATCTTAGCAAGTTTGTTTATATTAATTAATTCAAAGCAGTATTGCTTCTACCATTCAATATAAGGGTCGTTATAGTTTCATGGTCTGTTCTGCTGCTTTGAGTCGAATAACAGCACGTATATATTACATCTAATTCTACATGTATATATCTGATTCTACAAGTATTACATCTGATTCTACCAGTATTACATCTTATTCTACATGTATATATTACATCTGATTCTACATGTATATATATTACATCTGATTCTACATGTATATACAAGTATTACATCTGTTTCTACATGTATATACATGTATTTCATCTGATTCTACATGTATATATTACATCTGATTCTACATGTATATATTACATCTGATTCTACATGTATATATACGTGTATTACATTTGATTCTACATGTATATATTGCATCTGATTCTGCATGTATATATTACATCTGATTCTTCTTCTACATGTCTATATTACATCTGATTCTACATGTATATATTAGATCTGAATCTACATGTATATATTACAGCTGATTCTATGTATATATTACAGCTGGTGTTGATACAACCAGGCAAACTATCACCTGGACTATTCTATTATTAGCAACACGTCCAGAAATACAGAAAAAAGTTCAAACCGAATTAGATCAAGTATTATGTATGTTAGTTACGACTACCATGATTTGAATGATAGACTATTGTTACAGAATGTGGGACAGATATTTTTGAAAACATTGACGAGATCTTGAGGGGATTGCGGCAGCCAAAGTTCAAATCAGCACACAATATTCGGTTTCAGAGACTGACCAAAGGCGAGTGTAGGGGCGGTGTGGATCCAACCTGGACTACATAGTTATAGTCGCAGGGAATTATGAGATCAGTTTCACATCCAATAACTTGAAAAAATATAACCGCATTATCGTATGCAATGTTACAGAGTTGGGGTGGCTGGGTTGAAGTAGGAAATTAAAAAAGAAATAAAGTATTAATACAGAAATACTGTGGAATGTTAGTCCGTCAGCTATATAAATCACCCAAGCTGTAGTACCTACTTTGATCGAAAGTCAAATAAATCACTCACTTTTTTTGTATCACGGACGACGAATTAAACAAACCGAGGGATAGCAACCTGACAATATATGAAAATATTTTGATGTCGATATGATTAAAAAAGAATAGTGATCTATCTGTATTTTTTAAAATTCATTTGCTAGATGCTGGACAAGCCCCCATTTTACGTGACAGAGAAAGGTTGCCTTACATAGAGGCTGTTTTACATGAGAGTATGCGACTGTGTCCAGTCGTACCAATGGGAGTACCACATACAACCCGCTGTGACACAACTATTGGTAATTTACTAGCCATTCTTTGATTTTCTCTTTTTTTTCCTTTTTAATTTATATGTTGTCTTGGAATATATTTCTAATATGGTTTTAATTATATGTTGATTTTCTAGAATGCACAGCAGAATTTTTTAGACTAATATGTTAATTTAGCTTGATGAATTTGATTTCATTAACAATTTAACGCCTATAGTAACTTGAAAACGAGACCTGCATGTGTTACGAAACTTCGTTTTTAAAAAACTGGGAAGTAGTTATATCCAGATACACCCTGTGGTATCTTTGATATGAATATTTAACCGTATTTCTAGATGTCATTTAGATAATTGTCTTTAAATAAGTCAAACCAAATTGTTTTCCACTATCTACATAGTAAGACGGAAACGAAATAAAATTAGTAAACAAGACGATGTCCGCTTAATCTTCGAAACAAATTTAAACACACCGAGCTTTTCCCATTACTAATCAGATCAGCTATATTCAATGAGATTTAGTTAATCTAAGATAGCTGAGTAAACAGCTTGTCCTGAATCTAAATTTTTGGTGTGCAACTTTCTTTTTTTTTTATTTAGTAAATAAAAGATAATATAACTTTATTTTTAACAGGTGAATATGAGATACCTAAAGGTACTATGGTGATGATCAACCACTGGGCGCTTCACAATGATCCCGAGGTTTGGAAAGATCCTGATGTTTTCAGACCAGAAAGATTTATGGATGAAGATGGAAATCTGGCGCCTAAAACTATGTCATGGCTGCCATTTTCTGCTGGACGTAGAAATTGTTTGGGTGAAACTATTGCCAGACCCGAGATGCATCTCATACTGGCTTTACTTCTGCGGAATATGGAATTTAGTTGCCCAGACGGGCAAACAATGGATATGAATCCAGTGGCTGCTAACAGTTCTTTCTCCTTTACTCCTCCTTTAAACTATGTGATCGCAGAAATGAGAAAATAGATTATTTTAATTTTAACCCGTCGCAATCTTGATCAAAAATGTGGATCGTATGTATAAATATAATGGAGTTTAATGTCATGCTTTATATTTGTGATATTATAAATCCATAAATTCTCACCACAGTATTTTGATTATGATTCTTATACAGTGCCCTATACCTAGACCCCCCTCCCCAGCTTTAATTCTTTGTAAGTAAGAGAGAAAAATTATTCTAGACAAGTCGTAATTTCGATCACACATAGTACATGCATATGCTTTTCTTCAAAATAAAGGTACAGCTTTTAAAGCGAAACGGGTGAATATGAGATACCTAAAGGTACTATGGTGATGATCAACCACTGGGCGCTTCACAATGATCCCGAGGTTTGGAAAGATCCTGATGTCTTCAGACCAGAAAGATTTATGTATGAAGATGGAAATCTGGCGCCTAAAACTATGTCATGGCTGCCATTTTCTGCTGGACGTAGAAATTGTTTGGGTGAAACTATTGCCAGACCCGAGATGCACCTCATGCTGGCTTTACTTCTGCGGAATATGGAATTTAGTTGCCCAGACGGGCAAACAATGGATATGAATCCAGTGGCTGCTAACAGTTCTTTCTCCTTTACTCCTCCTTTAAACTATGTGATCGCAGAAATGAGAAAATAGATTATTTTAATTTTAACCCGTCGCAATCTTGATCAAAAATGTGGATCGTATGTATAAATATAATGGAGTTTAATGTCATGCTTTATATTTGTGATATTATAAATCCATAAATTCTCACCACAGTATTTTGATTATGATTCTTATACAGTGCCCTATACCTAGACCCCCCTCCCCAGCTTTAATTCTTTGTAAGTAAGAGAGAAAAATTATTCTAGACAAGTCGTAATTTCGATCACACATAGTACATGCATATGCTTTTCTTCAAAATAAAGGTACAGCTTTTAAACCGAAACGGGGCTTGTGGAGCGGTGTGAATGCCATCATGTTACACGATGAACCACAACGCGAACTCCTAATATCATCACTTATAAAAGTTATGAAGCAGGAATTGAATTTTCATTCTTTCACCTTTATAGGTTAAACAACGGGCATGTAACTTTAACTTTCCGGGCAGTCTATTTTTAACTTCTGGCTTGCGAGTTAGGCTTCGTTATAAACGGGTATTTTTGGTCAACTCCACCCAAACTACCGTCCATTGCCATGAAAATTTACATTGGTAACAGCAAATTACCGTCGCGTTGTATTTATAATTACATTGCCTGCAAATATAAAATATGGCTTTAAACACACTCTAATACTTGTTTCTAAGCTGTAACTTCTATCCGTAACCTGTTTTGTATACCAGTTTCAAATTTCTATTTTTCTGTGGCCTGCTTGTCTTATAGCAAATTGGTTTTCAATACAAACAACTATCCGATAATCGATACAGGGCTTAACAATTTGCCCATACTCTAACATCAGCCCATCGATTACATATCTACGAAATATCATCGACGAAGATGCCTCATTGATCCTGGTCGCCTACCAAAATTTCAGTCACTAATTCGGGTATTCCGGACAGTCTATTTTGGACTTCTGGCGTTTCGGGGCTAATAAAGATGAACACACGCCATGTAGAAACCAGCATGGGAAATCTCGACGATAATAATGTACCAATATAAAAAGCACCTAAAAATAAACCCTAAATATTGCATTTGTTTAAACAAAAAAGAAAAAAAATAGCGTACACTAGACAGGACGTTTGTTTCTAAAATTTTGTAAGTTCGAGATTGTATGCAATTTATTTAACAGCCATGTTGTAACAGATTTAAAAGATGTGCTATAATTCAATTAAAATCTAAAGTTGGCCGGCTAGGCCATATTCTCGCGCCGAAGAACTGTAACATTGTGAGTTCAATGTTGAATTTGTTTTAGATCAAGAAATTGTATAACAATTGATACGCGATATTCAAAGATCACTTTAAGTATGATTGAAATTTGACCCTTGTCTTGATTAGATATCAGATAAGCTTTCTTATAAATACACAACAGAAATCCTTCGACTTTAGGTTCGGATTTGGACAGACGTAGAAAACGTGAAAAGGGTGAAGGGTTTCTTGGTCATATCTAAATATTATTCTCGAGTGCTGATCTGGAATCGACAGTTATGCAGACTCTATTATATTACTAACTTTACTGAATCTTAGATGATTGTGTATTTGTGAATAAACATTGATTTAATATCTTTAACACGTGCTGTAGACGATAATATTGGCTGCAGCAGTGTTACAAGATATTTATGCGGACTTATTCCGGAACTTGTTGCTTTTTTCGAATAGAAACTACATGCATTTCGTATATTGACGAAGAAACCCCTTAGTGCGAAATGGACTTTATATATTAAAAGTTCTCACTAATCAAGAAAAAATTGAAGTTAAAATTGTTCCTGCGTTCCTGTTTTCCATTAAAATATTCCAGTTTATAATGTTCCAGTGAAAATTTTTTGAGTGAAATCGTTCCAGTAAAATCATTCCAGTTAATTGTTACAGCGTTCTGACTGATTATATCCTTGAAGTAACTTTTATAATTTTGTGTTTTTCGTAATTTGAGCCGGAAACCATCGAGTGCGAAATTGACTTTTATATATATATATATATATATATATATATATATATATATATATATATATATATATATATATATATTAAAAGTTCCCACGTATCGAAAATAATTTAATGATATGTAAGTTGAAAATGTTACTGCGTTCCTGCATTCCATTGAAATATTCCGGTCAATATTGCTCCAGTGAAATCGTTTCAGTTAAAATTATTCAAGTGTTCCCGTGTTCCAGCGTTCCCATTTTCCAGTGAAAATTGTTCCAGTGAAAATTGTTCCAGTAAAATCGTTCTAGTGAAATTGTTCTAGTGAAATTGTTCTAGTGAAAATTATTTCAATACTATCGTTCCATTTAAAATTGTTCCAGCGTTCCCGTTTTCCAGTAACATCGTTCCAGTTAAAATTGTTCCAGCGTTCCCGTTTTCCAGTAACATCGTTCCAGTTAAAATTGGTCCAGCATTCCCGTTTTCCGGTAACATCGTTCCAGCTAAGAGTGTTCCAGCGTTCCCATTTTCCAGTAACATCGTTCCAGTTAAAATTGTTGGAGCTTCGCGTGTTCCAGTAAAACTGTTCAAGTTAAAATTGTTCCACCCCAATGAATAAAGCATTGAAGTAACTTTTATAATTATTTCTGTGCGGTGATTGTTCTGTGCTTTCAACTTATTTCTAAACCAACCAGAGGAGACCGGAACAGAAGAAGACGACAAGAACTCCTAATCTATGAATGAAATTCATGTATATCTTGAGATACTTCGTTCAAAGTAAAGGTAAAAACATGAAATATTCCATTAAAATTTTTTTTACAAGTTCTAAATAACTAATTTCAGGTTTTAATTTCTGATTAATTTTGGTCATGATATAAGATATCTTTTAAACCCAATGTTTCAGTTAAATTAATTAACTTATTTTAATAACCAAAATTGCTTTATGATATATTTGTATATTTCTAATCATGATGTTAAGCAACGATAAACCCGCTTGCAAAACTGTCGCTTGATGTTTTACCTTATTTACTACTTCGGTATCTGTAGTACCAAAAAGTGAAGACAATATACCACCCAAAGGCAATAAATTTCGCCTGTTGCGATTTTTTCTAACATCAAGGGACACTAAACTTTTCAAATCCCCAAATGAATGATCCAATGAATCCAACAGAGTTTCACATAGTGAGGGGATCACGTGGCTAAGTGGGTAAGATGCTGGCTCGCTAGCCTGGAGGTTGGGTGTTCGATCCCTGCATTGGCCGAGAAAGTTCATCCAGATTTTCCGACGTGGTTTCCCCTTGTCAGCGATGCAGGGAGGAGTGCCTGAAAAGGACAGCTGTCTCGCTAGCCTGGAGGTTGGGTGTTCGATCCCTGCATTGGCCGAGAAAGTTCATCCAGATTTTCCGACGTGGTTTCCCCTTGTCAGTGATGCAGGGAGGAGTGCCTGAAAAGGACAGCTGTCTAGTCGTTGGGATGGGACGAAAAACCGAGGTCCCGTGTACATATTGGCGTGCACGTAAAAGATCCCTTGGCAGTTGGAATTCCCTCATAGCAAACTGTTATGGCGTATGCCCGTCTTCTTTCGCCCAGTTTAGGAGCAGAACAGTAGGACGTTAAACCCCATTTAATTTTTATTTCATTTCACATAGTGAAATCTGTTTTCTAAATGAATAATATAAAGGCTCGTGAAATTTTTCCAATTGCTTTTGAAAATATATTCCAGGAATAATATATTCCTTGTTAAATAAATTAGATATAGTAACTGGAAGTCTATCCATTTTGATTTTGTTCTATATATCAAAAAACGACTGGAATGAATTTTTAAGAGCATTTCCAATATTTTTACATTATAATGATTAATATCAAAATGGAAATAAAGTATCTAATTACTGTAAGAAATATGATTTCCGTGTCAGTAAAAATATTATAAACCCCGGTTAGATTTATTATGAACTGTTGGCATTGGTATTCGCGCCATACGTATACTCCGAACATCTCTTAAAAATAAAGCAGAAATACAAGATGGAGCAGAATTAGTAGACATTGCAGATTTATGAAACGTGCAAAAAACTGTATTATTATTATGACATAAATTAACTTCCATTTCAGATGAATGAATATAAGAATTTCTATTTCGTAAAATAGTAAAATAAGAGTGATCAAATTCATAATTAATAATATTAGTACCATCAGAATTTAACATTGTTATATGAACAAGTTTGTAAATATCGTATAAATTATTCTTTTGAATAAGTGACATAGGAACAATTAAGTTAAATGAACTAACATCTGGAACTAAAGTAGTCTGTAATGTTTTATAATAAACGGCTAATTTAGACTTGATTAGAGGATAAGGTAACTCAAGATCAGCTGGTAATTTACTTTGTAAATCAAGTAATGTTTGATACAAGATATCAAGAGGAAACTGATAATTCACCCTCTAAAAATTCATAATATGTGAATTAAATTGATATAATTTATCCAAAGGTAAAAACATCAAATATTCCATTAATCAAATTATTTTTACATGTCTATTTCTAGTATTAAGTAGTGATAAACTTTCCTCTAAATCACGAACAATACGTTTTTACGGCTGTTGTAGAAAATCCACTTGCTTTTTCACTTTGTTTACTACCTCAGCATCTTAAAGGTAATTAAAGGTAATTAACTTTGCTTGTTGCTGTAACACTTTTTAGTCTAGGGAAATAAACGACACAAAGCTTATAGTGAATACAGAGTATATTTTAATATTTTCCCAGGTAGAATACTAAATATGTCTCATACAATTTACTAACTAGAATAATCAGAAAATTTTATATGTCTAGATTTAATGTGACCAGAAATCTCTTACCTTAGACAGTTCCAACTTTAGGTTCTCAAATCCATCACTAACTTTCCTAAACCTAGGCCCTCTCTTATAATATGCTTTCTTATCATTTTAACCGAGTTCAGGATAAATTCGGATAGTTCAAAATAAGCATGTTATGGAAGAAAATGTTCTAAGCCCAAGAGATAAACAAGCAACTGACCAGTAGAATAGTAATTAAATTCTTTAGATTCTTAAATGATGTTTCCAAAGAATTAAATTTATAGTTAAGTTGCACTAAATGTTTAGCAAACAATTCATGAATAGAAATGTGAATCTGATTCAGTTGCTTATAGAATGAAATCTCAGAGACAATATAATCTCTATTAATAAATAAATTGGCGATCGTAGCTGGTATACGATCAATGGAAATGTTATCTTTTAAATTCATAAAAGTAGAATGAGAGTCCTTAAGATATGTAATATTTAACTTTACCTGATTGAGCTGGTTCTGATAATTACTTATGTCAAAATGGTAAGCAAGAATCCAATTGCTATATGGAAGATAAGTTTATTGCCCTCCGCGGTAGAAAAATTTGAATCCGCCGATACCAGTAGCAAGAACGAGGATATCACCAAAATATGACCATTCATACTAAAATAAAACATATAACTATTGATATCATAATTACATATACATTAATTATATTTAAAATACAGATGTGACGTCATCCTTTGATGTTGGAGTACCATTATTTCAAATAATCGCACGGGCAATGTTCCAACATCAAACTTGGTAAAATATTGAACTCAGTGACGTATTTCATTGCAAAGCACGTGCAAGTGTCTGTATTTTAAGTTGTTTAATGGTCTCGAGGTTAAGACATTGCATAATATATTGTAAAAACATTCGGGCCTCACGGCCCTCATGTTGTTACAATATATTACTTAATGTCTCGCTCTCGACCATTAAACAATACATAAACAGATTTATTACTCTTATAAATAACTATATAAGTAAACTTACATACACATATATAAAAAAAAAATCTTACAATCTAACCATATCTTATGAATAATATAGCGTGACGTCTATCCTTATTCAATGTTTAATCGTCTAACAAGTACAATATACATATATACAAGAAATTAACAATATCTTTTAACATGGGAAATACAACGTCACATCTACAACCATTTCCCATTTAATGTTAATCTATTTAGTTAACCAAGAGATCATCCTTGTTTTCCTAAAATTTCCCATTAGATCAATATCGGTCTCCTAAATCCTATTAATCCATATTGGAGAAAATCCTTATTTTCCTAAAAATTTCCATTAGGTCAATATCGAGCTCTGAAATCCCATTGATTGATATTTTCCTAAAAATTCTCATTAGGTCAATATCTAGACCAAACTCTATTTTCCTAAAATTTTCTACTGGGTAAAATATTGATCTCCGAAATCCTTCCCCTCTTTTAAAATTTTGTTCCTCCAGGAAAATTCCAAACCAAATGTAACATTTCATTTGGTTTAGGTCGTTTGATGCCTGCGTCTGATTCTTGAGACAAATTGCGTTTATGAGTGAAATCCTATTTCTCCATATTTTCCTAAAATATTCCCATTAGGTCAGATTCAGAACAGATTCTGCAATACGTCAATTGGACTATTAGAATCTGATTTAACAATATCCCAAGGAACTACATCAAACTCCATGTGAATATTCTCGTAGAGACGGGGATGAGGTTGCACGTTCTCTCCAACAGTCTTTGTCGTAGAGGCTGTTGGCGAGAAACATTTGACCTTTTATCCAAAACAGATGTCGAATCTGTGTTTTCTATATCCTTGGTACCTTCGGGATAAGCTGGTTGTAAATTCTCACTATGTACTTTTTTTGGGGTTTACCTGTATTTCTGGTGTCGTATCTTAAAATTTAGAGGAGATACGATAAAAAGGATGCCACTTCAAGTGAAATTTAGACGAAGTCTTTTGATCTCGCAGGATTAAGATGAAAATCTGGATCATCAATTTCAAAATTACCAACCTTAGCTCGTTAATCGTATAAATATTTGTTTTTCAAACGACTTTCTTCCATGTATAATATACTATTCAAAAAAAGTAGGGGATATTTGATTTTGGGGGCATAATACTAAAATATGCAAATGACTACGAAAAAAGTCACTATAGAACCTAACAGAAGAAACATTTCCAGTTACATGTGACGCCCAAACGCACCAATAGCTACCGCATGGAATGCAGGTGATGCTTGGGATCATCATGGGGGTCCAACCCAAGATTTGCACGACTCTGACTTTGAATGTTACAGTCATTGTGGCATTGAATTCCAGGGTGGAAACATCAGTTTAATTGTTTTAGTGACCAGAAAACAAATTTTGATATGCGTCGGCTTACCCAAAATGAAAGGTTACGTGCCCTTGGCATGCTACAGATCGGCACAACACAGGCGGTTGTGGCGCGGACGATGAATGTTTCTCAGTCTGTCATAAGCAGGCTATGGTCCAGATACCGTGATACACAATCTGTACAGGACAGACCACGCTCAGGTCGACCAAGGGCGACAACTCAAGCCCAGGATCGATTTATCCGTAACTTGGCCTTGAGAAATCGTGTCATCACAGCAAATCAGATCAGCGCTCGTCTTCAAACAGACACTGGTGTGAGAGTGAGTGGCCAGACGATTCGGAATCGACTGCATAGGGGTCATCTTCGCGCCCGAAGTCCTCGCGTGATCCCTTGTTTGAGAGATCATCACATTCAGGCAAGACGTCGTTGGTGTAGGGATCGTCAACACTGGGATAATCGACGCTGGAGCAATGTGATGTTTTCAGATGAGTCAAGGTTCACTGTTGATTTTTTGGACAGACGTAGGAGGGTGTGGCGTCGTCGAAACGAGCGCTTCCAAGACGTTAACGTCATCAGACATGATCGATTTGGGGGTGGTTCTGTTATGGTGTGGGGAGGCATCACTGTTGCTGGAAGAACGGCTTTACATGTTGTTGCAGGGCGTGTTACAGGCCAGTACTACCGGGACAACATCTTGGCAGTCCATGTTGTGCCGTTCGCACGACGTCATGGCCGCCGTTTCATCTTCCAGGATGACAACGCAAGATGTCACAGGGCCAGGATCGTTACAGGTTACCTCCAACAACAGAACATCACCACATTACCTTGACCAGCACTGAGTCCCGACCTCTCCTCCATCGAGCATGTCTGGGACATGCTTGGACAGAGGTTACGTCAACGTCAACAACGTCCTGCCAATGTCCAAGAACTTGCTGCTGCGTTGCAACAGGAATGGGACAATCTGGACCAAAATGACCTTAGACGTCTCATTAGGAGTATGCCACGTCGGATCAATGCTTGTTTGGCAAACAGAGGAGGATTTACCCGTTACTGACTTGGTTGTGATGCTGTGGTAACTTTGCTGTTTGACCCCGGGTATCATTTTACCCTTATAATGGTCAGTCTGTGCCTTACTTAGTCTAACGATCATTTGGAATAAATCGATGAATGTGAACTTCATTTCATTTTGTCATTTGTTTCTTCGTCAGTTTCATTAGGTGACTTTAATAACACTTTAAAATCAAATATCCCCTACTTTTTTTGAATAGTATAGCTTGAACTACATCAGTTCGCCCAAAAAAATATCATCAGTTACAAACAACGTATACTATTTTTTTCAGGATTGTTAAAAGCTTCGATTGTTTAACAGTAGAAATATGTTGAAGATTTATTAAGTTCTCTAAAAGTTTCTTTTGTTCTGTTATTAAGATCGTATTATTAGAATATGAACTCCTATTTGAACCATCCTTATCAGTAGTAAATATGTTGTTATCTGTATCGATAACTTCGACTACTGCTATTTGTTCTCCCTTATCTTGTTTATAAATCTTACCTGTTTCATTTGTTATCTCAAGAATTATCTCATTTTTATAAGCCTGTGTGATTGCACTAGTCATCATTAAACCAGGTTGATTGTCAAATATTCTAGAGTTATTTAATAATAATATCATTTCCTCGCTCAACTTATTTTTTCAAACATCTCGGATACTCGAAATTAAATTTCTTGTTCCATTATGTTTTTTAAAGATATTGTTATTTTCTTACCTTAACAAAAACAAAAAAAAACAACAACCAAATATTAAATGAAATTAACATGATTAACATTAACTAAAAAAACCTATATTGTACCAAAAAAATAAAACTGATTAAAATTAATTAAAATATTCTTCTTATTTTGTCCTTTTCTTTTGTTCTGTTTCCTGTTTCCACCAAATTGGTTTTGTAAAAAAATCTGAAAGTACCAGATTGGTTTTGTAAAAAAATCTGAAAGTTAATATTAAAGCTGACAACACAATACAGTCACAATTTTCCACACAGAAATGATGACAAAAGTTACCCCAGGGATATGTCGAGTTAGAACACTGGAAAATGTTTTAACTGGAACAACTTTAATTGGTTTTATACCGGAATAATTTAGTACTGGAATGATTTTTCAGGAATACAGGAACACTATAACAATTTAAACTGGGACGACTTTACTGGAAGTTTAACCGGAATACGGAAATTCTGGAAAGATTTTTACTGGAACACGGAAATTCTGGAACGATCTTGAGTGGAACGATTTTTCTGGAAAGCAGGAACTCCAGAGAATTACATTAACTGTAATATTCTTCTTATTTTTTTATTTTCGATACGTGGAAACGTTAATAAAAAGAAAATATCAATTTTACGCTTGGGGGTTTCTTGGTCAATATACGAAAAATGAATTCAAACGACAAGTCCCCATGAATATCTATGTAACAATGGTGGTAATATGTACTCTAGGAATCAAATAACAAGTTAAAAGATATTAAACTAATGTTTATTCACAACTACACAATCATCTAAGATTCGGTAAAGTTGGTAATATAATAGAGTCTGTATAAATGTCGATCCCAGGTCAGCACTTAAGGAAAAGTTTATAAATGATCAAAAATCCTCTTACCTTCAATAACGTTTTCCACATCTGTCCAAATCCGAACCTGAACTGACAGATTTCAGTTCTGTATTTATTAGAATGCTTATCTGAGAACTATTCAAGATAAGGTCAAAATTCAATAATAACATAGTATTATAGTCAATAAAATATTAATTTAAAGCCGTGATTGATAATACTTAAACTGATTTTTGAATATTGTGTATCAATACGGTTATACAACTTCTTGACCTAAAATAAATATAACATTAAACTCACAATGTTACATTTCCTATATTAGAGTACCTATAATACAGCATTTCCTATATTACTTATAATACAGCATTTCCTATATTACCTATAATACAGCATTTCCTATATTACCTATAATACAAAAATGTCGATAAAAATCATTGAAAAATATAAGTAAAATTCCATAATATAAATAGACCACGATTTCGTTAGACTGTGACCAAATATCCATATTTCAAACAAAAAATATTTTTTCATTTAAGTTCTCATTACTTAATTATCTTACAAAGCAATTTGTTAACAAAATTTATAATATTCCCAATGAATTTATCCCAAAATTCATGGAAATATTGATCTCCTGTCCCTATTTAAAATCTTATTCCTTCTGGGGAATTCCAGATAGAATGTAACATCTCAGGAATATCATTAGCACAGGGACGAGAATGGGGTTCGATGTTCTCACCGTCAATCTTAGTGTGCCGTAAAGGTTGTTGGCGAGAAGAATCTGTGTGTTCCATGTCCCGCGTATCATCGGGATGAGCATGTTGCAAATTTCCACTGTCTTAATTTAGACTGTCAAAACTAGCAGATAATTTATCTGTTTTGCCCTTTAAATCTTTATTATCCTTTTCCAGATAAGCTAACTCGTCTATTTTCTTAACTTCCTCCGGTACCCGTCTTCGTAACTAAAATGCCTTAGAAGTTTGTTGATCGGAAATAGCTCTTTCCAACGCTACATCCGCAGTATAAGGATTATCTCTAATTAATTTTTGAACCGTGTATCGCCCTTGACGCCATCAATAAGAATAAATACAAACATAGATTGCACACTCGCGTTATTTAAATGATCGTAGGAATAAGCTTCCTCACTAAAGGATTCTATACAATTCCAAAAGCATTGAACTGTACCCCCCCCCCCCCCTTGCGCTGTTTTAAATGATCCCATAAGCCTCTCCACTAAGGGTCTCTCCTTGACCCTGTTTTAATTTTTTTGACCATAGCAGTGGATGTCTGTAAGGCTTGGGTAACCATTCGGCGATCATTGGCTGAAATTAACATTCTAGCCTTTTTCTAATTTGTTGACCCACTCTGAAAATCAGTTGTACCAATCCCCTGAAAAACTTCTAACTTGATATCTTGAAAATTTTCCGCCGATAGCAACTGATTTTGTGAATCTCGAAAGTTTTGTGTTTGCTGAGCCTGTAATTTCACTTCTTGTTTCATTTTTTTTTAAAAAAAAGATATTGTTACTTCCTTAACAAAATAAAGAAATATAGAAAAGTAGTGTTACTAAAAAAAAAAAAAATTAAAAGGATTAACCTTAATTTAAATATTTTTCTTGTTTTGTCGTATTTTTCTGGTTTTTGTCTCCTGGTTTCCTCTAAATTGGTTTTTATCCTTTATCTTCTTGTTTTGTCGCCTTCTTCTGTTTCTACATGTATCTCCTGGTTTCCTCTAAATTGATTTTGATATAATTGTTCTAAAAGTTAGTATACCAAGGTTGATAGCACAGCACAATCTCCGCACAGAAATGATTATAACAGTTACTCCCAGTTTATATTTGAACTGGAACGATGGGAACAAAATGGAAATTCTTATATTCAGGTATCTGACATTGAATTTAATTTATGTCATTATTAGTATTTTTGTACTGTTCTGCTCCATCTTGTATTTCTGCTTTATTTTTAAGAGATGTTCAGAATATTGTAAGTTTAAGTCAAGTTAATATTCAAGTATTACCCCCATTTCTAATTTTCTAACTAAAGGAAATTGGTATACCTTTACCCCATTTAACATGGAGGTTATTTGTTTAGCACCTGTACTTACCTCTATTTCTAAATTAATTATTTAGTTAAAAGGAGAAAATATTGTAACAGTACTTCCCAGATGTTCTGCTAATTCAAAATATTTTCTCTTCCTTATTATATACGTAAGGAAACTAGATTTCGAATTAGACAATCACCTTCTCGTGAATTCTAAATTACCAACATGTCGCCTATTAAGCCTACTGTTGATATTACTTCGCTTATCTCTAATTTTAAAAAAAAACCAATTGGATACTTTATCAGATAAACCGTTCACCTTTTATCATGAAGTTCACGCCTTTGGCGGGTTTATTTACTGAGTATTTTAGGATGCTTGGGGTAATTCTATTTAAATATTTAAATGCTTGGAATAATTGTATTTTTAATATTTAAATGTCTGTAGTAATTGTATTTATAATATTCAAATGCTTGGGAGTAATTGTATTTATAATATTCAAATGCTTGGAGTAATTGTATTTATAATGTTTAAATGCTTGGAATTATTGTATTCATAATATTTAAATGCTTGGAATAATTGTATTTATAATATTTAAATGCCTGTAGTAATTGTATTTATAATATTAAATGCTTGGGAGTAATTGTATTTATAATATTAAATGCTTGGAGTAATTGTATTTATAATATTAAATGCTTGGAGTAATTGTATTTATAATATTAAATTCTTGGAGTAATTGTATTTATAATATTTAAATGCCTGGAGTAATTGTATTTATCTGAAGATATTTTTAATAAACGAAGTAATGATGTAAATGATGATGGTGGAATATCCAAAGGAAGGAAACTAATTCATTATGGTAATTGATGATGACATTTCGGAAATGCCTGCTGATTCTAAGGAAATTGGAATCACTCTGACAAAGAGAGAGATACAGAGAGAGAGAGAGAGAGAGAGAGAAGGCGAGAGAGAGAGAGAGAGGGGGGCGGGAGAGAAATGGGGTTTAATGTCCACTCGACACAAGCTAGGTCATTTCGGGACTAACACATGTATCAATTTTATTTCAATAATTCGCTTGTGCGTAGGGGTCTTTAGCAGAGGGAGGACCCGGAGAAAAGTCACGAGGTTGGACAGGCGACCCTACTCCTTGTCACGTACAACCGGGGATTCGAAACCATGCGAGCTGACTCAATGACAGACCTTATGATTCAGCGCGCACGTGCTAACCATTCGGCAATCCACCCCCGTTGACAAGATGAACGTTATATTATATGTTATATGGTAAACGATAAAAAGATAAAAGGTATGCCGACACAAACTGATTTAACACTGGTTTAAAAACATTTTGAAGTATTTTTCGTCCGTCTTGGGACTATTCATAAATAATGTCATTGTATAAAGATGGACAGTTTAGTGTATTTATACATATTTACACAGTAACACTGTGGTTTTAATTGGCTATAGTTACCATTGTCTATGGTTACATAGTATATCGTTAAATAATAGAAAACATGTACACACGTGTGTTATCTGTTGTAGATAGGTACAATTTAGAAACAACGAGTGGAAGATAGTCCTGGGATAGATTTAAGAAAATTAATGAAGTTAATGGCCAATTGTTACTTATTGACTATTAAGTTGAGGAACGTATTTTTTTTAATAAAATGGTTTTCCATTAATATCCTTTTCGTGATGTCACCGGCTTTCATTTTATAAAAAGGGAAAATTTGGAATTTTACTTGCAGGTGTTGTGCACATCTAAAGATTTTTGTGCCCGACAAACGGAAATACATTGCCCACCACAGTCCCACTCCTCCCCCACCCCCAGCTCCTACGCCAATACAAAATTGGTTGCAGCGTTACAGAATTGACATACTAGTAATTTTCATTAAATGGTCACACTTGTTGGGGCGAATGTTGTATGGCAGGCAGGAGGATTTACCCAATACTACCCAATACCAACTAAATATTACCAAATACTACCACATACCACCTCATTATCGTGAACAACTAACATGCTGTCTCAAAAAGTGAATTAAGAAGTCTTGAAAAGTTCTCTTTATAATACAAAAATATCTCAATAAAATGACCAAAGAATCCACATGATGTTGGTTATGGCACTCCATACAAAAAGGAATAGTTCGGTGCGCTAAAGCGAAATGAAAATAAATGGGGTTTAACGTCCTACTGTTCCGCTTCGACTGGGCCAGTGAAGATGGATTGCGCTAAAGCAAAGGAGTTAATGCTTGTGACAAGATGGTAGAGAGGCTGTTGAGGGAAGTTCCTCTGACTTTAATGGAAAGGTTACACATACAATTGAACCAGTAATATTCACTAAAATATATGTGAAATTCTTACATTAATTAACTGCTATAAAGCCTTTATTACACAAGAAAGCTATAAAACTAAACTTGATTAGTTGATTTTTTAATTAAAGACATGTCTGTCGCTCAATTTGATTAGTTGAATTTTTAATTAGAAACACGAATGTCGCACAATTTGATTTCATGTAGTTAAAGTTTTTAATTAAAAATCAAAAACTTATCTGACGCTCAATTTGAGTAGTTTTGTTTTTCATTTATACGTTATTTACGTGAAATTTCTTAGAAGCAGAGCCAGCATGAGATGCATCTCGGGTCTAGCAAAAGTTTCACCCAGGCAATTTCTACGTCCAGCAGAAAATGGCAGCCATGGCATTGGCTTTGGTGCCAATTTTCCATCTTCTTCCAGGAATCTCTCAGGTCTGAAAACTTCCGGATCTTTCCATACATCTGGATCGTGGTGAAGAGCGAAATGATTTGATATCACTATGGTATCTTTCGGTATCTCGTAGTCTCCTGCAATATACATACGTCAAGTGTGTGTAGAAAAAATAAAATGAATCCCAAAAATTTTGGACCATCAATGAATACTGTGCACTGTGATAGCTAGGTTAACAACAGGGTCTAATGAAATAGTATGTTTTATATATTTATATATCTAAAACCCAATAAACATAGTCCCTTCTATTTTGCTAAAATTTGGATTGTATTCGTATTTTAACTGAAATGCCGATATTCGATATTTTAGCTTGATCGGAATTATGGTTTCGGAGATATCAGGGTGATATTGATCTAACCAGGCGTCAAAACCAGATGTAGTACCATGGGTCTTCTGTCAGACGTGGAGAGCGGCCAATCCAAATCCGGTCGCCACATCCTACGTACGACCCATGCATCTTTTCTTACTACATATTTTAGTAGCCTTGTGACCCCCAACATGTGCAATTACTGATATGATTGGTCCCTTAAACCAAATGATGCAATAGATATTTTGTTGACACACAGAACCAGCTATGTTTTGGCTCTATAACTCTTTTTATGTGTCAACCTGTCATTTATATTTTTACTGCACATTTAGTACAATTGACCAAAGACATTAATTAATGAAATATAATGCCACCATTAATTATAAGAGCAAATATTCTAGCAATATTAATACACAGAGTAAAAAGGATATGGAAAGAGTCTGACAGTTCTGACTACTTAAACATTAACCTGTGCTAATAAATAAACCCATACAGGTGGTTCAGGAAATTATATTATTTTATTCATTGTATGCATATTTTCGGATGAAAATAAATTTTAAGGATTGAATTTTGTGCTTTATCTGTGTGTCTGTATGTCTGACGATAACCTATACTGAGATACCTACCAAATACTTCATCTAATTCATCTTGAACTTTCTTCTGTATTTCTGGATGTGTTACTAATAATAGAATAGTCCAGGTGATAGTTTGTCTGGTGGTATCAACTCCAACTAAAACAATATGAAAAATAACATATTTAATGATTACTACCATACAACCAAGATCCAAGTCCGTTACAGAAACAACAACCAAAATGTCTTTTGTCCATACGTGTTAAAATTAAAAGTAATTTAACGGAAATTATGAAATTTTTATTAAACGTATGTAATTTGAAAGACATGTGACATTTTAAGGACATGTGACAAAAAGATGTCATTTTAAGGACATGTGACAAAAAGATGTCATTTTTAAGGACATGACGTGACAAAAATATGTCATTTTAAAGACATGTGACTCTGTTCTCACCACTTTCTTATGGTCTAGCTAGGTGGGTAAAGTAAAAAAAAAATAGGAATTAAATTCGCTTCACTCGAATAGCCATCCCAGAAATGTGCCACTTTTGAGTCCAAATCCTGCCCTACCGCACACACACATCTGAAACTTCCTGGGTCTCCGCTTGGCACTTTTGTGTGGCGCGATTAAATGCCTGGGCTAATTGCTATAAGAGCTATAAGGGATAATTATCAGCGTCCGGGAAGTAGTCTTAGTGGAAGAGCTTATGATCCCCTTCTTCATTAGCCCAGTCGGTGCAGAACAGCGGAAAGTTTTAAAACAAGTTTCGTTCCATTTTTGCATTATAGTATCCTGCAGTATTAAGGTTATATTTCTATAGGTATTTTACCTCCAAATATATCATTAACAGTTTGTATTAAATGTCTGTCTGTGACAACGGAGTTTATTTCAGGATCTTCAAGTGCTGCTTGCTTTTTACCATGGATCAAAAAATCTGTAAAATCTTTCATATTGTCTGAAATTAAAATGACGAGAGGGTTTTGATTTGATTCATAAAAATAATTGTCAATTTCAATGAATTTTATATGTCGATTTGTTTTGTGGAATTACAATATGTTTTCTTTGCAAATTTTAGTTTTGTTTTGTGAATGACAATATGTTTTCGTTGGAAATTTTAGGTTTACAGATATAGCTATAGTGTCGGGATCTAATTAATGAAAGAAATGGGGTTTAAGGTCCCAATTTTCTTCAGCACCAGGGCTAACGAAGACGGGTTTATACCATTCAGCGTACCTATGAGTGGAAGTTTGCCTGGACAGCAACTGAACTTTAAATGTCAATTGTTCGTTAACACGGGATCTATCGATTTTTCGTCATATCCGAACGACTAGGCGCTGTTCCTTGTCAGGCTTTCCGTTGTGCAGCACTGACAAGGGGAAAACACGCTGGAACACAGACCAACTAAAAAAAACTGAGCTATACCAAAATATATTGATTTAAAATTATTACGATCCATAATCCTAACCCAACTTGCTAGTGATTTTATACTCCCTAATGTAATTTGGAATCACCTCCCACGTCTTAACATAACTTAGTACTTTATATTTTTGTTAAACAGCTGAGGAGCTACAATATACTGTAGAAATAATATACCTTTCAGGTTCCAGACCAGTTAAGGAATTGCCTTTCTCTCAACTCCGACGACCCGAAATTAGTAGAAAAAATACCAATACCTTCTGAATAATGCTTTTGATGCTTTGAAAATTCTTCTGCAATAAAAGTGTGGAGTACTTTAAATTTCTTCAGCACCAGGGCTAACGAAGACGGGTTTATACCATTCAGCGTACCTATGAGTGGAAGTTTGCCTGGACAGCAACTGAACTTTAAATGTCAATTGTTCGTTAACACGGGATCTATCGATTTTTCGTCATATCCGAACGACTAGGCGCTGTTCCTTGTCAGGCTTTCCGTTGTGCAGCACTGACAAGGGGAAAACACGCTGGAACACAGACCAACTAAAAAAAACTGAGCTATACCAAAATATATTGATTTAAAATTATTACGATCCATAATCCTAACCCAACTTGCTAGTGATTTTATACTCCCTAATGTAATTTGGAATCACCTCCCACGTCTTAACATAACTTAGTACTTTATATTTTTGTTAAACAGCTGAGGAGCTACAATATACTGTAGAAATAATATACCTTTCAGGTTCCAGACCAGTTAAGGAATTGCCTTTCTCTCAACTCCGACGACCCGAAATTAGTAGAAAAAATACCAATACCTTCTGAATAATGCTTTTGATGCTTTGAAAATTCTTCTGCAATAAAAGTGTGGAGTACTTTAAATTTCTTCATGACTTTTTTTAAATCTTGCTGTTGGATATTTACGGAGTGGTGGTATTATGTCTTCCAGGAAACCCTTTCCAATATCATCGTTAATAGAATTTAAACTTTCTATCAACTCCAGGAATAACGTATCATCAATTTCAAAACTGGTATAAATAAATTATGAAAAAAATGGTTTAACGGTAAGTAATATTAATACTAAAAACATTGAGGTTTCAGACAATGAATATGCGCAAAAAACAGAAACAGGGGCATAAAACGATTGGCGAGTCCCGATTTTACTAAAGCTGCATGTACTCTTTAAGACAATCCAAACAATTCCAGACACCTAAAAAAACAAATTTCAAAATATCTGATTAAACATGGAATTACCTTTTATTAGAGTTACCTTTTATCATATTAAAGTTACCTTTTATCATATTAAAGTTACCTTTTATCATATTAAAGTTTCGTTTTATCATATTAGAGTTACCTTTTATTAAAACAGACACCATTAAGTAAATTAAAAACCAATAAACTTATGTGTTTTTGTATATTAATGGGTTTTCCATTTTCAAATAAGTGTCCCTCTAAAGCGCTTCCAGATAGGTATTGCCTAAAATAAATTAAATTGATATTTTAAGAAACATTAATTATAATAGAGATGAGTGGATTTTCACACTAGACAATACTGAAGAATAATTTACCTTAAACCTTAATTATAATAGCGATGGGTGGATTTTCACACTAATAAAATATTGAAGCATAATTTACCTTAAACCTATTTTCCTTAAATATTTCCATGCTGGCGAAATATCAGAAATACGATGTTTCTGTAGTCATCTGAGAAAAAAGCCACTAGAAATAGAATAAATAAATAAATAAAATATCCTGTGTAATCGACCCTAACAAAGTAGAGTAACAACGTATAGAGACCGCAGCTTTGCATTGCCAAACCTTCCGTCCTGTACCATTGACATAAGGGGGAGAGAGAGAGAGAAATGAGGTTTAACGACAACTCGACACAAACTAGATCATTTCGGGACTAACATACGGTTCAATTTTCATTTCAATAATTAGCTTGCGCGTAGGGGTCTTTAGCAGTTGGAGGAATCCGGAGGACTCAGAGGAAACCTACGAGGTTGGACAGGCGACCTTGGTCCTTGTCACATACAACCGGCTGAGAAGGTTCATCCGGACTCCCCCCCCCCCTTGCCACTGGTGTAGGACGTAGAGCCAGGCAGGGATGGCGTACACGTAACATTTTCATCTTGTTCCCAGTCAGAGAGAAAAGTAGGAAGTTAAACCCGATTTCATTTAATATCCATGGATACCATGTACATTTAATGGTTGTCTTAAATGACATTATTGAATTTGTAGTATGTATGAAGGGAAACTTACTTGACCAAATCTGATATCTTCCTGCAAATTCGGCAGCCTTTTTAACATAGGCTTCATTCACAACATCACTACTATTAACGTTATACATCTCAGAGGCCCTGTAAAATGAACATACTTTGAATAATGTCGTCGAAACTTGGTTTAAAATCATAATCAACACTAACGTTTCCATATAAAACCGCTGTGTTCTATGTAAAGTAACCTCCATGGGCTTATTTTGTCAAGTACTAGACGCATTACAATATTAATACATGTTAGTAATTCGTGACAACGGAACTTCGGGTCAATTCGGCCATTTTTTCAAAGGTACATTATGTAAGATTTGGATAAAGAACAAGGAGTTTTGTCTGTAATAGTTAAAACATACATTAGATTATGAAAAAGGAATATCACCAATTAAGCTGCGTAGGATCTGTTTTATTTCAAAATCATTTATAGTTTCACAAAAGACTTCTATCTATGTAGGACGTTAAACCCTATTTCATTTTATGTATCTGTTAAATGCTCGTAGATTGAAAATCATACAACGTAAGAAAGTTTATTTAAATCTCAATTTTATCTAATTAGTATTTACCAAAGTATATAGTTATCACCGGTCCGTAGTCTTTTCTCTAGTCTAATAATAGCTTATAAAGAGGTGTGTTGGACATTATATTGCTGAAACAAAAATATACATGTACAACAATAACTTCGTGTTAGCCATGATGATCATAATATTTTATGCATATTTTTGCAGGTAATAGACAGGTTATCACAAATTAGGAAAAAACATCTCCAAATCAATTGATCAATAAAATTCCTGGGATTTGAGAGACACTATTATAGAATCTATCTAGGATAATCTTTCTATTTATGTCGTACATCAAGAACTTTTTCGGTCACAAACTGCTTTCGAAATATTATACATCCCTGTTCATGGTTTCTGCATATATGTTACAGACTGTATTTAATATCATTTAAAGATACATTATGGGAGATAAGATAAAGAGAAGGCAGTTCTCGCTATAATAGTTAAAAACTAGATAGTGTAAAGGTAATTTGCTGAAAATTTCAGTCAAATTGATCCACCATGAGCCGAGAAAGAAGCGGGTGAAATTTTTGCATAATCTCGGTCATCATTACTAAAATCATTAATATAAACAGCATAGTCTCGATTATCCACTTTTTCTGATTTAATTATCAACGGCCGTTAGCGGCATATAGGAATCTAATCCAGCCAACATCGAAGGCTAGCCTTGACATCGAGAGTTTATTATGGTCTGGATAAGTTAATTAATGTCTAATTGATAATTTAGATAACATTTCAGGCCTAAAGAAAGACTTGTAATAAGAAGATTTTGCTCTTGCATAATGCATGTTTAACTATCATTTGTTTTTTTATAATACTTTTTGATCACCTCAAGGGTTTAAGTCGTCTCATTGCTATCCAATGGGCGTGGGGTGGCTGATTCAGAGTAGATAAACAATACGTAGGTATTATTTAAAAATGACATTAAATAATCAAGCTCACCCCTAATATTTCCAAGTAATGGAGGAGCCCATGGTCCAGGTGGTAATTTGTATTTCTTCTTTCCAAATGTGTAATATGTAACCATGCCTACTGTTATCCCGATCAACATTTTTGAGGTTTTACATCTGAAATTATAGAGAAACTAATTTGTATCAAACAGAATTGTCGTGGATTGGTGGCTCAGTGAGTATGGCGATGTCTCGCTAAATAAGAGGCCCTGAGTTTTATCACAGTATTGAGCGAGAAGGTTTGTAGGGATATTCCATCTCTGCTCACCTTGTAAGGACCGTTCGGATTGGATGTAAAACAGCGACCAACTAGAGTACTCGTTGCTCTTACACGACCCATTGACATTTAGAATTCGTTGAAAAACAGTTTACGGAACAACTATCGCTGTACGGGCAAAATGTCCCTCGAAGCAACCTGGTCCGGTTGGTCTAGATCAATGATTCACAACCAGTGTGTCGGGGCACACAGGTGTGCCACGAGATCTTCCTAAATGTGCCGCGAAATTTTGAACGGCACACTAAGAAAATGCGAAAAACCACGTGATCCCAATTCAGTAATCACTGGGGTCTATTGATAAGCTCATAGCTGTGTTTTTCTTTATTTAGTTTGGATCATTCTATGTTTCTTTGACTACTCTCCGTCTACGGTTGTATGTCGTCTGATTTACCATGCTTTTATTTTGCAAAATTCAAATATTTTTCATATGTTTAGCCAGGTGTGCCGCTAATTTTTCATGTGTTCCAAGATGTGCCGTTGGCCAAAAAAAGTTGAGAACTACACCGGTCTAGATATAGCGTTAAACACATTTGTAGCAATACCCGGCTACACAACTTTTTCCAAGATTGATCCTTTCCCGTCAAGATCGATTCTGGGCACCGCAACCAAATCAGATGTGTAGCCATACCTTGCTACACATCTTTATTAGCCTTGATCGTCTTGTGGTTTGTCTCTGAGTGGATACTATTGTAACGTACTTGTGTTCACTAGGACTTCAACGTTGTGTTTTCTCGCGATATCGAAATCAAATATGTAACAGGAACAATAGTTTTTCTATATGTTTTATAAAATCATTTAACCAGCAGTCTGCATTACAATATTTAAAATTAACATATCTTTCCCACAACCCCACTCCATTCGCAGAGCAAGTTAACTGATAGAAACCTCTACACCCTGGCTCTCTCCGAATTAAATGGTCGTCTAAAAGAACCGAAGCGGTGTCTGATTATACATGAACCATACCCCGCATATCGGCGGGGATTATTACCTAATTTGGTTAACAAAGATGATACATGTTTAGGACAAATAAAGATGCAAATAACCAACATGTCTATTAATCGATAGACCAGTTAACGTATCAAAATAACCCGCATTACTTGCTATAATATCTTGATTATGAATTTCAGAATCAATAATTGATTAAAGGTCACAATATGGTTATTGTTACAGCCATCATAGGTTACACTTCTAAAACATATTGACTAGCACTTTATATCCAATCTATTTGACTGCCATCATAGACAAAATTATTGATACTATAAGTGAACGGGCTCCTGAGAAGTGGGAATCTCTTGAAAACCTTTCATTTGCTAACCCAACATCTATATGATTATATGATTATTCATGCAATTATTCACAACAGAACAAAAATCAAAAATCTCCAAAAGTCCTACAATAATTCATTTAATACTAAACACAGAAAAATCTAAATAATGTAAATGTTCATTTGCTCTATTCAATTTCAAAACACTATAACACTGCACTTCATATTTATAAAGTTCAGTTTTCACTTCACATTCTGTCTCGGGAACCCTCAATTTTGTAAATTGGTAAACCATCTCCTCGACTTGAATTTCTATCGGTCTGATCTGGCGTTTTACATTTAACTTTGCCCTTCGAGGTATTTTGACATTATCATTACCGGTATTAATTAAGACTTTGAGTACTCTTTACACGTAATCAATAGAAAAGACATTTTAGCAGAGCATTTAATATTGGCAGCGATACCCTTCCATAAAAATATAGGTTTGATTCTCTCCTGATCCCAATGTTTTCCACAATTTGAAAATAATATGTTAAAAACTATAGCCGCTATTGCGTTCACAAAGTTTTCGGAAAAGGGGTCATAACTCTGGTACAACAGGTCGAAGAATGTTTAATATCGATAGGGTTCGTCCTCTCGTGGCAAGATGCTTTACGCCAAATTTGAAATAAATACTTACCGGCAAAATTTCCCTCAAACGAATTGACTGAAACTTTATGTCCCCTTCACTTAGCTGCACAAAACCATTGTGCAATTCTACGCTGGGTTCATATTATATGTATTGATACTAGGTCAGGTCAAACGATCTATATACTGAACCTAAGTATTATATACACGTGGGGGGGGGGGGAGGGTGTGGATGGCTGAATGGTTAGCGTGCGCGCGCTGTATCATAAAGTCTGTCATTGAGTCGACTGGCGTGGTTTCGAATCCCCGGTTGTACGTGGCAAGGAGTAGGGTCACCTGTCCAACCTCGTGGGTTTTCTCCGGGTCCTCCGGTTTCCCCCCACTGCTAAAGACCCCTACGCGCAAGCGAATTATGTAAATAAAATTAAAATCATATGTTAGTCCCGAAATGACCTAGTTTGTGTCGAGTGGACGTTAAACCCCATTTCTCTCTCTCTATATATATACACGTATTTACTAGCTTGTAGTAATATGGATAATATAACGGGCTATCCCCGGATAGAGTTTATTCCAGCTATGTTGTGCAATATTGCTAACGTTCAGTTAATATTACAGGTATTGATAAGCCAGGTTAGACGTTCTATATACTGAACCTAAGTATTATATACTTACTAGCTTGTAATATAGATAATATAACGGGCTATCCTCGGATGTAATCACTTTTGTAGAGTTTATTCCAGCTATATCAATCACAACTCAAATATGTTACCATCGATTCGGTATGCCATGTAATATTTCTAGTAAACTTCAAATCAACCTTATAATTACAGCACACATCAGCATTGAACTTATATAATGTAAATAAATTCATACCAGGTCAGGCCCGGTGGAATGGGGGGCTAAGGGGGGCCGCAAGTACCCTTTTCTCCAAGTTATGACTCGCAAGTATCTATTCGGTTAGATACAATGACGTAACTGGAAGATGCCCGATTTTAACATAGAAACCCCACAGCTCTGAGCGCATCTCACTTCCGTTGTATCCATAACAGATTAGGTATATAATTAAAAGAATTAAAACGTCACTTCATTGCTGAGAAATTTTCTAGCCAGAAATCCCCCAGAAAGCGTTTCCGACGATCTAGACCCGCAGGGGCTTGCGGGGCATATGAGGCCCCTCGCCTAGAGTCCTAGGATGGTAAACCACCAATCAATAATTGCTTCAGCCGGCCCTGATGTTGTCAAGTGAACTCACGCGATCACGGGCTTTTTGCAGGCTATTTAAGAGACGGGTGTGGCTATGTACACATAACGCGTGCAACACAAATCGAATATTTATGCAATATAATGGATCGTATTTCTATGGTGGTATATTAGATTCATAACCCTAAAAAATAAACAGTGGGTTAATTGTGGAGGAATATAAAACTAGATGTAATGCAAAATATGTTTTGTCGGGCTTAGTAAATATATCCAATATATATAATCCCCACATATCTTTATTCTGGCAGACACAAAATGTCAAAGAGTGAATTAAGAAGTCTTAAATATGTGTCTTCATAATACAAAAATATCTCAATACAATGACCAAAGACACGTTTCAACGACAATTTTATATAAAATTAAATCGACATGATGTCTGTGATGGTACTCCATATAAAAATAAATAGTTTGGTGCACTAAAGCAAAGGTGACAAAATGGTAGCTTGTGACAAAATGGACATAGTATTCTAGAGAGGCCAACCGCTGTTAGGTGTTCAGATTGCTGCTGTGACTAACATAAAAGGTTTCACACAGAATTAAAGGAGCTAAATCGCTAATATTTGGGACCTAGAAATTGAGTGGGTCGCAACTCATATAATACTGTAATATGAATGTATATAAACTGATTTACATTCAATCGTTTCCGTTTTTACTCTAATTTCAAATCAGTTATGTTCTGTGAAATAAGCCAGCAGTCTCAATCGAGTGCAAATTCCTAGCGTCTGGTTATTCAAGTTTACATACGCCGTTTGGTTTGGTGCAATATGTCTAGCCTCGTTCTTCTAGTCTCTTGCTAGAACTGGGGCTGAAACGCATTATGGTACACGATTCGTGTACCAATGGTAAAATATTTATTTTGTCTTAAATATTGGATATCAGAAGCCCACCTTTTTCCGGTAAGATCACAGCATCAATGTTGTTTTAAATTGACAAATAATTCGTGTTTTAAATGTTGAAGATTTTGGATCATATTAAGTTAGAGACTTAGCTCCTTTAAACCATTTTTATTCACTACAATATATGTGGAATTTCTACTTTAAAGTCCAACTGCTAAAGCCTTTATTACACAAGAAAGTTATAAAGCTAATTGTTAATAAGAAAAATGTCTGTCTGTCTATCTATCGCTCAGTTTGATTGGTTGTTTGAGGCTCAATTTGAGGAGTTTGTGTTTAATTTCTACGTTCTTCATGGGTGGTGCAAAACCCAGTGATGGCGCTGGCATCAAATTGGTTGCTTGGCCTTCAGGACATCTAAATGTGAAATTTCTCAGAAGTAGAGCCAGCATGAGATGCATCTCGGGTCTGGCAATAGTTTCGCCCAAACAATTCCTACGTCCAGCAGAAAATGGCAGCCATGACATTGTTTTTGGCGCCAATTTTCCATCTTCATCCAGGAATCTCTCAGGTCTGAAGACTTCTTGATCTTTCCATACATCTGGATGTGGTGAAGAGCGAAATGATTTATCATCACCATGGTACCTTCTGGTATCTCGTAGTCTCCAGCAACATACATACGTGTATATGAAAAGAATCCCAAATAATTTCGGCCATCAATGAATAAAGTGCATTGTGATAATTAGGTTAATAATTAGAGTCTAATAAACTAAAATGTTATTATATACAAATCAAGGTGTTATAATTTATACAGCATGTTTTATCTAGATTGCTGGGTCTACCTCTCAACATGACGTATCACAGCGTGTTTTATTTGCTGGATTTACCTCTAGACCTACCTCAAATCGTATCACAACGTGTTTTATTTACACTGCTAGATTTAAACAAAGTTGTATCGCAGCGTTAGAATAGCAATATCTTAACGCAAGCGTGCGCATTTAAAACAAAATGATGACACAAAATATGGCTCGTTAATTCAATTAACTCGACAAAAATCATCTTTTCAAGTGTAAAATCATCTCAAAGATCACAATACATGTATGTTGACATATTACCCTATGAATATCCCGGGATCTGCCTCGATATTGGCCCCTATATGCTTCCATACTAGACATACCTAAAGTTACATCGCATCGTGTTTTATGTGGTAACCCCAATGGAAAAACAGGACAGATTCTCATACTCTCGTGAAGAACAGCCTCTGGGTATGGTAATCTTTCTCTACTGCTTACTATATAGGTATAGTGCTAATAAAATCTAGTTTGCCCAACTTAAGAATTACTCAAATCTGGAACTCCCCTTCTTCGACATGTTTGTCCCTGCCGTCTGCCATTAAAGATGCATTCATTATTCAAGAGCTAAATCTGCATATTGCAGGTCTTTTCTTAGGCTTAAATGTTGTATAAATTATTAATTAATCAGGGGCAATAATTCAGAAATTTATGGTCTGAAATGCGCATGAAATCGGATAAAAATTGTGACCTCTAGAGGGTCCACAACCTTCGTATTGCATACTTTTACAAAATTTGCGTACAAAGAGCGGCCATTTTGTCGGGCAGTTTCATTTCGATTTTTCCGAAACTCGAATTCAACCTTCATTAACATCGGAAAAAAAATTGTGAGCTCTAGAGAATCCGCGAGCTAAAAATGCGATTTTTTCGAACAATCAGGAGCCATAATCCAGGAAGTTACGTTCGGATATGCGCGATTATCAAAAGGAACCAAGATCTTAGTGTGCAATGGTGATATATTCACATGTTTTTTTTTAAATTGTGACCTCTACAGGGACCGCAAGCTAAACATGTGATTTATTTGTACAATCAAGGGACATAATTCAGGAAGTTACGATGCGATACGCGCAAATATCGAAAAGAACCAAGATCTTTGGGTAACAAACACGCATTTCACCTTTTTTCAAAATCGGATCAAAATTGTGACCTCTAGAGGGCCCAAAACCTTGATATACCAGATTCTATGCATTATTTACATACGAGGGGCGGCCATTTTGTCCGGCAGTTTTGGCCCGATTTTCACGAAATTCGAACTCCACAAACATCACGGTGTAACGGTGATACCACCAGCCCTGTCCGAGCAGAACAGTAGGACGTTAAATCCCATTTCATTTATTTCATTCAAGATAGACTATTGTCAAGAATAAATACATCTAGGAGTATATAATATAGAAATGTTTAATGACAAACATGAATGGTTATTTGTAAATCAACTCATCCTCCTTACAAAATATTACATCTATGAATGTAAAAGTAAAAATACATTCCCAAATAAAGATCAGTACCTCAACTTTATGAAACCTGTGTAAAGACAGAGCTGGATTTGTTTCGAAGACAAATGGAAATATGAAATTTAATTATAAAGGTACAACACAAATCAACCTACACCCCCCCCCCCCCCATCGGAAGAAAGTACAACACATGTATACTCTAATCTGGATTTTATCCGCATTTTAAACATAAAGAATAAAGAAGAATATACTGTGTAATTAGGTCATTTTTTCTAGAGTGTATATTATACTATAATTGTACTATAACTGTCTACACATGTATTTTCGACATATTTAATTTATGTATCGAGAAATGTTTTTGTATTATAATTATTATTATTATTAAGAACAAATAAAGAAGAAAAAAAAAAAAGAATGTACATACACTATATTTCCATGTCGATCACTTTTTGCAATTCTTTGGGCTATTAACAAAGAAACGCTCGAGTGGGGTCAGTTGGTGGTGAATTCATTCAGAATTTATATCTGAAATAACTGTGCGTTAATAGGAATTGATATTCGTTTCATTTAATGGGTACGTGTGTATAATTTTTATTAACCAGGGGAGGACAACTCTCGCAGTTACCCCTAGCAACCGTTTGTAAATAATCCATCGACAAGTTACAGATTATTTCAGACCAACTGTAAAAGAAAACAGCCAGCTTCTCTCATGAACCCCACGACGATTTAACAGCCAAAATGTCTGAGGTAAGATTATGACCAGAAATAAACACTACCTATATTGAATTGTTGAAACGACAGACCGTTATCTAACGGTACAGCTTTCAAATGTATCGACTTGACAAAACAGTGAATGGCCGATCTGCCTCAGTCATTGACTTACAACATTCGACCGGTTACAAGACTTAGCCTAATAATGAAATACGATTTAGATAGATATCTAAACTCATATTTAATACTAATAGACATAATTATGGTCGCTAGGCCTTCACACAAAAACAAATAACGTGAGAAAAAGAGAAAATCTGATCATGACGGACTACCGACTAGGCAATGGCATCTTTTACTCAAATTACTGGGCCTGCCTGTGCCCCCAGTAAATAAATAATTAGGATTAGATCTACAATGTATTTAAAATAAGCAAATTCAGTAACATTTTTTCCATTTTATAGAATAAGTTAGTACCGTTACTGTGACTAAATCATACATGATCATGATGCTACAGTAAGCATGTGTCATTTTAAAGATAGGCCTATAGACTATTTCTATAGGAATCACTGTGCTTGCAAACTACAATATTGTGATTGTGAACGAAAGATAAATCTCTAATAAGAATTTTGTCTAAAATGGATATCATTCAGTAGTTTTACAAAGGCATAGTGGAATTGAAATTTCAACGATATGCTCGATCACTAAGTACGTAAAAACCTGTTGTCATTTTGTTGTCTGCAAAAATTCATTAATAAACCTGTTTTAAAACTGATTGAATCCATGCCAGGACATTTATATCTAGCATTGGTATTTTGATTTTGATTTCTTAAAGATACATTATTGGAGATTTTTATAGAGAGTTGGCCATTCTTGCTATAACAGTTCAAAAGTAGATGATGAAAGAAGAATATATTGAAAAATTCAGTCAAATTACTTTATTCTGAACATAGTTATCATCGTTGTAATATTTGCCTAGAAATGGTAGCGAAATTTGTCTTCACCTTCGCGGATCGTTTGATTGACAGACGTTAACTCCACCTACATATCTCGATTATCAAGTAAAGTTTTCAATGGCATACGGAAACGCTTTACAGCGGCCTCGCTAAGTACACTTTATCATTTAGCCTCGATCTAACTGACGTGTTTTCATCAGGTTACCCCTTATCTGATTTAATCAATTAGTGAAATCCTATTTAAATCCGAGCTGTAGCCGAGCCATCCGTGGGTCTACAGAGTTGATTTTGGTCTTGTTGTTTAAATAAAGATCTAATTTATAATTTCTATAACATCTGAAGCCTAAATTAAGACTTGCAATAATCAGATTTAGCTCTTGCATAATGCATGTTTAATTAAATGTTAAATGATCATTATGAGCATATATTACTAATATTAATAGTATCCTGGATTAAGCTGTGAGCAATTTGATATTTTAACGAAAAATGCAATAAATGACACATCGTCACTTTAACTTTAGATCCTGACAACCCCAAGTTTGGCTGACTAATGTTTCTGTCGTTCAGCAAGTCAGTTTGTTGTTGCAGGATTTTTTCTGAATTTTGTAATGTATCATTTATAGTGATTATTATTATTTAGTTTCGAATGCCGATGATGTATTTTTGTTCTTTGATTTGCAGGAAAAGAAAGAAGTTAAAGATGGAAAGGTGTCCATAGATGACACGGCCTTTGAGGCTTTAGAGAAAGATTTCTCAGAGGTAAATTTAATTGCTCAGTAAGGCTGTCAACAAAAATCGATACAGATCTTCCACGATACATGTCGCAATACAGAATTTGGTGTTACCATTTTTTACTCTACTTTCATTTTCTTTGCAAGTAGACTTTTGATGGCAGTTTTTATTCCATTAAGTAGTTCCTGTCATTTTCAACTTTGTGTCGGACATGCATTAATGATGTCAATAATTAATGTTCCGGACAAATTTGCAGGAGCCAGAGGGATTGTGTCTGACAACGTTTGAATTTGTGCCGGACAATGTCTGACAGGTGCCTTATGTCCAGACTATATCTAAGCACACTTTTTATTTTTTAATTCAATTCATTTGTTGTACTAAAATGTTAGTTTGGTATCATCAGACATAAGTATTGCATCAGACATTCTTCGGAAAATTCCACAAATAAGTATTGCAATACATATTGGAATACATTTGACTGTTTTGCAATATGCTCAGTTAGAACTGTACATGTTTATTAGTTTTATTGTAATAAGGTTATTATAAAGCATGTACTTTGATAACTTCACCAGAGCTTTTAACGTAAGGATTCATTTATATGTTAATATATTGATACTGCTAATCAATCTTTATATTTCTTTTCTTCAGGTCCTCAATGAGTTGATGGGAGATAGAAGTTTAGAAAAATTTAGGATCGAGTATGAAAAACTTCACAAGGCTTTGAAAAAATCACATGAAAGTGAAAAGCGGTTAATGCAAAAATGCCGAGAATTAAATTCGGAGATTGTTGCCAACTCTGCCAAAGTTTCTACAGCCTTGAAACTATCTCAAGAAGATCAAGCTACTATTGCATCTTTGAAAAAGGTTTGTATTTTTAGCAGCAAATAATTATGTTCGACCCATAGAAAATTTAGTCAATGATAGGCTAAGAACATTGTGTACTACACTATTATAACAGTCAGGTATATAGTTATACATGTGTCTAGGGAGACAGGGAAATGGGGTTTAACTTCCACTCAACAAATTTTGGTACCAGCATTGAGCATGGTACAATTTATATTAAATTAATTTGGTTAATGGCCTGGTTAATATTTTTCTCTCTCTAAGTCCCACCTTCTCCTGCATACTCTATTGTATAGCAAGTTTCTTTAATTTAAACTTTAAATGTAATAAATTTATCCATAATCATTTTTTGGCATTTTAGGAAATCGAAAAAGCATGGAAAATGGTTGATACGGCTCATGAGAAGGAAACTCGAGGAAGGGAGACAATTCAATCATTGAAGATGGAGATCGCTAATCTGAGTAAACTGGTAGAACAAGGAGCAGGGTTAACTATGGGTCAAGAACATAGGTAAAAAAGAATACACTGGTTTTTGTTTCCTAATTCTGAGCAATATAACATTATTATGAAGTCACACTAACCTTGACTTGCATTATGTTAATGTTGAATAGCTTCTTGACCCTCTTCCCCTCCCTCTCCCCATTCCTGTTTTAGGAACATGTCGTAATAAAGCAAACCATGTAGTTTAGATCCTAATGCAATTCCTTTACAAGTTGTACAGAGATTCAATATACGTAAAACTCGTGCCTTAATTTAAAAGGGGATATTGACAAATGCCTGATATGATTGATGGATAAAAGAAAGTAGTCATAACTATTACTATTAATTATTTTATATTTTCAGTGTGAATGAACTTTTGAAAATAAAAGAAGAATTAACAAAAGAAAGAGATGAACAGTTTTCAGAAATTACACGTCTCCGTGAAAAATTGGCAGAAGCTAACACACAGCAACAGCAACTTGAACAAAACCAAGTTGAGACAGAAGAGAAGATTCAAGAGGTATGATAAAATTCAGCTTCTTTATTTTTTTTATCGAATTTGATCACATTTTGATTTTGATATCTGAATTTCTGTCATTCAATCTTGCGGCACATAATACCGCTTTTCACATTTTAATATCTCATGTTTTTTTCACGTAGCCTCAAAGTATTAACCGACGTTGGGGCGTATCAAAATATGTTAATTTAAAAAAGCTCTAGATAATAAAATTGATCAATTTGTTTTGCTATTTTAGTTGAACCAAGATATTCAGATGAGAAATAATGAAGCCCAGCGTGAAACTAGAAAGAAAGATAAAGTTGAAAGAGAGCTGAAACAAGCTAGGGCAGATTTAGATTCGAAAATCTCAGAAATAAAATCAATGCAGAATAATATCGAACGTCAGAAACAGGAAAATACAAAACTTGAACAGCAATTGAAAGAACAAAGAGTAAGTAAAATTACAATTATTCATTATAAAAAAACGAAACGTCCAATACAATGTCCATCAATTAAAACAGTCAAATGATCATTTTACAGTTTTGTGAAATTTAAATCTTTCTAAAAAAATAGTTCAATTCTGGTCAGTACTGATGAAGATACGATCAACTGATCATTTCGAAGACATTTGGCCTCCTCTTTTGGCTATCTTCCAAGTTGAGTACAAGTTCTTTATCCAAAAATATTTATCGGTGTTGGGTTTTGAATGAGAGATCAGCTACTGAAGATATCAAAATGATTTATTTATATATTTATCTGTATTAGGTTTTGAATGAGAGATCAGCTATTGAAGATGTTGAAATGATATATTTGTATATTTATCTGTGTTAGGTTTTGAATGAGAGAGCTATTAAAGATGCTGAACATCTCAACACTCGAGTACAGAAACTACAGGCTGATAATGAGACTCAGATATTGAATGCTGATGCACTAGCCAATGAAAATCAAACAAGGGTTGCTGAGCTCAAGGTATGTGGTTTAACCCCAAGTTTTTTTCTTAGTACCATTGTTCACATCCACAGGGGGGTCACGGTGGCTAAGTGGTTAAGACGCTGGCTTGCTAGTCTGGAGGTCAGGTGTTCGATCCCTGCATTGGCTGAGAAAGTTCATCCCGATTTTCCAGTGTGGTTCCCCCTTGTCAGTGATGCAGGACGGAGGGCCTGACAAGGACAGCTGTCTAGTCATTCGGATGGGACAAAAAAAACCCGAGGTCTTGTGTACACATTGGCATGCACGTAAAAGATCCTTTGACAGTTTGAATTCGATATAAGTAGGCCATAGTGCCACCGTCCGGGCAAAATTTGCCTTATAGCACACTGTATGGCGTATGCCCGTCTTCATTGGTCCAGTTCGGAGCAGAGCAGTAGGACGTTAAACTCCATTTCATTTCATTTACGTCCATTGTTTTGTATGTATCTTTATAAAACCACAATAAAATCTGCCCAGCTACAAAATACATATTACATATTACATCAAGTCAAATGTTTTCAAAATGAAACTTAACGAAATGTAGTTCAGCATCTTATTTTTATGCACCAGGTGTGCAAATGTAGATGGACATACACCATACATTGAGCTATGTGGGAAAGTTTTCCCGGACGCCAATGCTATTATGTTAAAAAATGTAATTATGTAGCAAGTTGGCAACTAAAATAACGTTTATTTGGAGTAAATACCAGAGATAAAGCTCTAAGAATTTTAAATTAATCTACATATTCAATATTAAAGGCTTATTAGTGATGAAAAATTATTCAGGCTTACTTAAGCTTGTTGCTGCTTTAATCTGGTAAATATAGAATTAAATTTCTATCCAATACGAAATTTTTATTTTCAGCAAAAAGAAGAAGAGGTTATGTCATTGAAATCAGAAACTCAAAAATTGAACAAATCTCGAGACACTATCAATAGAAAGTTATTGGCAATAGAAAGTAACAAGATCGAGATAGAAAAACAGAAAGATCTATTACGTGGACAGATTGTTGGATTAGAGAGAGGTTTGTAAATAGTTGATAAATGATCTCTTGAACTGAATACTACAATTGAAATATTCAATGTTTTTAGAGATGAATCCGCATGGTTTCTCTCTGTTTTTTTTTCACTGCTAAAGCTCCGTACGTGCAAGCAAATTATTAAAATAAAGTTGAACCTGACGTTAAACTTACCCTTTCTAAATTACATTTTTGTTCTGATGAAAAACAATTCTGGTTGATATCTATCCAGGAAGTTGTAACTGATATGTATCATGCAGGTTCTAACCGATATGTATCATGCAGGTTCTAGCGGATGTGTATCATGCAGGTTCTAGCTGATGTGTATCATGCAGGTTCTAACCGATATGTATCATGCAGGTTCTAACCGATATGTATCATGCAGGTTCTAGCGGATGTGTATCATGCAGGTTCTAGTTGATGTGTATCATGCAGGTTCTAGCGGATGTGTATCATGCAGGTTCTAACTGATATGTATCATGCAGGTTCTAACCGATGTGTATCATGCAGGTTCTAGCTGATGTGTATCATGCAGGTTCTAACCAATGTGTATCATGCAGGTTCTAACCGATATGTATCATGCAGGTTCTAGCGGATGTGTATCATGCAGGTTCTAGCGGATGTGTATCATGCAGGTTCTAGCTGATGTGTATCATGCAGGTTATAGCCGATATGTATCATGGAAGTTCTAATCGATATGTATCATGCAGGTTCTAGCTGATATGTATCATGAAAGTTCTAATCGATATGTATCATGTAGGTTATAGCTGATATGTATCATGCAATTTCTAACCAATATGTATCATGCAGATTATAACCGAATAAATCTGTTGTAGCACTTTTCATAATCTTCAATGATCAATCTATATTAAATGTTGGGAGCTTCTATGCATATCATTTTCGGTAACTTTCAACACGTTTTTTCATAAGGATTTCATTAGTTACTTTTTAGACATTTTTTCTTTCTGCTTGGTAGCCATCGAATCTTGTAGTGGAAGTTAGATCTCTTCCTCGTATACAGAAAATGAATTTGAAATTAATAGAGCAGGCAGTGCCTGAAAATAACTGATTAAAATTTGATTCACCTTTATTTATATTAATCAACCTCTCTATTTCTGTTTTCTAGAATTGGATGCTGCTAAGAAACAGGGTGAAATGGATCGTAAAGCTATTGATGATTTGGTTAGAGAAAGAGACATCTTGAATAAAGTAAGATCTGGTTTCAGATATTTTTTTATTTATAAACCATGTTAATCAGGATATCTAAATGAAATTGGGGAACAGGCTTAGCCTATGTAAAACTCTCTCCTATAAATAAATATAAATATATCAAGGGGATACTCAACTGAATGTTCCAGAATTGAATTCTCTCAATCCCCAAATTAGTGACAATCAAGTCAAAAGAGGGATTTCGGGCAACAAGGCATAAAGAAAATATCTCAACCAACCAAGACAGCTGAAACATATACCTTGTGTTTAATTACATCATGATTCTGCTCACAACACCTCCGTTGTCGGAACTAACAGAACTGTGACAGGACTGAATTGCAGTTCTGTTAAATCGGGACATTCTGTACTGACAATCGAGCATCCCCCTAATAATAATAATATTAATATGAAAATGAAATGTAATGGAGTTTAATGAATACATCAAGTCTGCCTCTGAAATGGGTGAAGGGATGCAACACTGTCAAAGTATGTTGTGATTTGAGTCAAATCTGAAAAACTCGGTTTTTAAGGTTTAACTTTTTCTAAAATAAATCAATATGTACCCCATCCTTATGCTTAGTCAGATATTCCCAACAAATTCCTAGAAGTGGTGATTTTATAAGAGAATAAGAGTTGTTGACAAATCGACCAACAAAAAAGAGGAAATACAAATCAGAATGACATTTATGTAAAATGTATGCAATAAAATTATTAATTTGTCATATAAAATTTTTCTGTATGTCTTTTCAGCATTTATTGAAAGCAATGGGTGGTACCCAGAAACAGCTTCATCTTGTTAAATTACACGAACAATCCAAGAAAAACTTGGAACAGGAAATCTACCAATATAAGGAAGAAGCTCAGAAACAGAGAAAGATTATTTACCAGTTAGAGAAAGAACGAGATCGTTATATTAACGAAGCTAGTGACTTAACACAAAAGGTATTGTTTTAACTACTTGAAAAAACAAAAATAAAATGTTAAAAATAGAGTTTGTAAGCGTAACAAACCAGTTTATGACAAAAGCAATTTTTAGTCAAAATCTGCTTTAGTTTTAACATAATGGAAAAAGTAATGTGTAGTCAAAATTTGCTTCAGTTTTAACATAATGGAAAACACAATTTGTAGTCAAAATTTGTTTTAGATTCAACATAATGGAAAAAACAATGTGTAGTCAAAATTTGTTTTAGTTTAAACCTAATGGAAAAAGCATAATTTTAGTTTCAACATAATTTTTAAACTTTTTTAGATATAATAATTGCTTATTATTCCATAAAATAGCGATACAATGTCTTGTAATTAAATAATAATGATCGCTTTATATAATTATCAGTCTCTGTTAAGATTTTCTAAAATAATATTTTATAATTTCCACAAAGAAGTCCTGAAATTGAATTACAATATAATGGCTATATTATCTCGATCTGTCAAGATTTTCTAGAATAAAATATATTTTATAATTTCCACAGGTATTACAACATATGGAAGAGGTGAAAGTACGTGAGATGCAGATCTTTGATTACAAAAAGAAAATTGCTGAGGCTGAGACGAAATTAAAACAACAACAGAATCTGTATGAAGCTGTTAGAAGTGACAGAAATCTCTACAGTAAAAATCTTATTGAATCACAGGTATATGAATATTTATCATTCTATTACCTGCTGTAACTTGTGTAAAATTTTAATTAATTTATTAACCAAAGTATTTTTTAGATCTGAATTTGTCCCTATAACTGTATTTTTAGAACAATTTGCTCGTATAACTGTATTTTTAGAAAAGAATTTGCCCCTATAACTGTATTTTTAGAACAGAATTTGCCCCTATAACTGTTTTTTTAGAACAGAATCTGACCCTGTAACTGTATTTTTAGAACAGAATCTGACCCTATAACTGTATTTTTGGTATAAGTGATATTTTGAGTACATTTCAACATGGATAAAGTCCTGAAAAATTAGATATTGTCCAAAAGGTACAAATGATGATCAGCACAATAAAATTAATGATTTTATTGATATTTTAGGATGAGATCACAGAAATGAGACGTAAGTTGAAGATCATGAATCATCAAATAGATCAGTTGAAAGAAGAAATTCAGGCTAAGGAAGCTGCCTTGGTGAAAGAACATCTGGAACATCAACGAGTGGATAAAGAAAAGGACACACTTAAAGCTGAATTACAGAAAATGAAACAACAGGCATCAGAAAGTAAAGCTTACATTGAAGCTCAAGAAGCTGAGGAAAGGAAATTATTGAAGATTATTGCTGAGGCTGATGCGGAACGAGTTAGACAAAAGAAAGAACTGGATCAGGTAACTATATGGATGTTGTTTGATAATTTAAGATTCAAATAGCCAGATATAAAAAAAGAAATACAGGTTGCCACACCCAAATCAAATCAAATCAAAATGGGTATTCTTGATGAATGGAGGGAGGAAGTTCCAAAATTAATTTTTAAAATTTATCTTTTTAATTAATGATTTTGTCTTTGGTAAAACAGTTGGCATTTCTACCAAATAAGTCATGGCTTTAATTGTGTTTTAGAAATTTTTGAACCCATTATTCAGCCTTATTATTTTATAAAAGCAAACTAAGATTTTATTGTTTTATTCTTCAGGTAATCAGTGAAAGAGATATTTTGGGTACCCAACTTGTGAGACGTAACGATGAATTAGCTCTTCTATATGAAAAGATTAAGATACAACAATCTGTGTTGAACAAGGGTGAAATACAGTATAATCAACGTATTGAAGATATCCGAGTGTTGAAACTTGAAATTAAGAAACTGAGAAGAGAAAAGACTATTTTACAGAAGAGTGTTGCTAATGTTGAAGATCTCCGGTGAGTTATTAAATTGATTGATTTCTGATTTTGTCATAAAAGAAAACAGAAATTGGGGGGAATAATCATAATTGAATGTATTTATGATGTCATAATTGAATGTATTTATGATATCATAATTGAATGTATTTATGATGTCATAATTGAATATATTTATGATGTCATAATTGAAATTGTCTTAAAGATACATTATGGGAGATAAGATAAAGAGATGGCAGTTCTCGCTATAATAGTTAAAAACTAGATAGTGTAAAGGTAATTTGCTGAAAATTTCAGTCAAATTGATCCACTATGAGCCGAGAAAGAAGCGGGTGAAATTTTTGCATAGTCTCGGTCATCATTACTAAAATCATTAATATAAACAGCATATAGTCTCGATTATCCACTTTTTCTGATTTAATTATCAGTGGCCGTCAGCGGCATATAGGAATCTTATCCAGCCAACATCGAAGGCTAGCCTTGACATCGAGAGTTTATTATGGTCTGGATAAGTTAATTAATGTCTAATTGATAATTTAGATAACATTTCAGGCCTAAAGAAAGACTTGTAATAAGCAGATTTTGCTCTTGCATAATGCATGTTTAAGTGAAATTATTTATGATGTTATAAGAGAAATTGTCTTTAGTGAAATTATTTATGATGTCATATAAGTGAGATTATTTATGTCATAATTGCAATTATTTTTGATGTCATAATTGCAATTATTTATGATGTCATATATGAAACTATTTATTTCATAATTGTAATTATTTATGAATTTTTTTTTGATGTCATGAATGAAATTATATATGATGTCATAAGTAAAATTATTTGAAATTTTATATGATGTCATAATTGACATTATTTATGATGTCATAATTGACATTATGTATGATGTCATAATTGACATTATGTATGATGTCAAAATTGACATTATGTATGATGTCATAATAGACATTATTTATGATGTCATAATAGACATTATTTATGATGTCACAATTGAAATTGTCTTTATTGAAATTATTTATATCGCAAATGGAAATATTTTACGATAATATAATTAAAATTATTTATGATACAATTTATTGTTGTCACAATTCTAATTATTTACGAAGTCATAATTCAAATTACTTTAAATATTTATGCTATTATTGACATCTTGTTTGCAAAATCATTGATTTATACTTGGTATGTCAGCATTCAGCACAGTATTAGTAGATGTACAGGTATTGATAAGTTTATGAATTATACATTTTCAGACGTGAAGTTTATCATATTCAACGTGAGTTATTGAGAGAAAGAACGCGATGTAAAGCTCTGGAGGAAGAATTAGAAAACCCAATGAACATTCATAGATGGAGGAAACTGGAGGTAGGATAAAGTTCTTTTTAAAGTCTAAAAAATATTTACATCAATCTAATTTTATTTTTTGAAAGTATAATTTATAAAACAATAAATTGTGTCAGTGATCAATCTAAATTTAATTTATGGAAAATTTTAATTTTTCAGGGAAGTGATCCAAGTACATTTGAAATGATCCAGAAGATTCACACCCTACAGAAACGATTGATCCAAAAAACCGAAGAAGTTGTTGAGAAAGAATTATTGATTCAAGAAAAAGAAAAACTTTATTTAGAATTAAAACATATTTTAGCTCGACAACCTGGACCTGAGGTTGCAGAACAATTACAGATCTATCAACAAACCTTGAAAGAAAAAACAAAACAAATGAAGGTAGGGATAATATTAAACTACGTTTCTATTTCATCTATATATTATTAGTATTTATCTCTTTAATCTACTTGGACTTGCAATCTGATTAAAATACAGGCCCCGAGTTCACAAAACATTCTCAGACTTAAGTTGAGAATTTACTCAAAATTGTTTGCCTTATTTTAACTAAAATATAGCCCTTTATGAAACTTTTGTTGTTTTAATGTATCAAATACATCAATAAGAAACTATGTGCAAAGTTTTGTGTTTCTGCATCAAAGATATTTCTCATAAACAGTGATTGAAAGTTGAGCAAATTCTCAACATAAGTCTGAGAATGCTTTGTGAACTCGGGGCCACATCTATATTTCGTTTTGTTTTTTATACTCTCGATAGCCTCCACCACATAAAAAACTGACTAGTTGTAGTCTGAGGTCGTGTCAGGGGTCATACGAGCGGCTGTTCACCCTATGAAGTCAGACCTTTGATTTACTAATCAGCGTTTATGTTTATACTGGGATACCCATAGTTCCGTGCACTGCATGCCAAAAACTCGCTGTAACAGACCGTTTAATTGGCTATTCCTCACATCAACCAGAACGCAGGTCATATAACAACTCTTCCAGATCCCAGTGTAGTACTAGTAAAGACAAGTAAAACGAAATTTTGAACTATGAAAAATGAAACGAAATAGGATCTGTGTTTTAATCAGATTGATGAACTTTGTTAATTTGTTTACAGTTTACAGCTGATGGACATAAGATACATTTTTCATAAGAAAGCAATCTCAATCAACATATCATAAATCTAGTTGTCTTCTTCTAGTAGGTATTTGAGGTTGCTTCCAACTAGGGTGACATCGCAGGCAATAAAAAAATCATTACAATTATTTCTTTTTTCCGGGCTTACATTTTCCATGTAGGAGTACAGTCGATGACTCATCCTAAAAATATAATATTTGTTAAACTGGCCAGGTTTGATTGAATCTTCTTACTTATTAAATTCTATGTAGGCCTATTGCTTTTTTTTTTAAAGATTTAGTTTAATAATTATTTTTTTATCTGTATTGTAGGCTATGGCGTCAGAGTTGAACATGTATGAATCACAAGTTAATGAATATAAATACGAGATTGAAAGAATAGCACGGGAATTACAAGAAGTCAAGAAGAAATATTTCTTACAGAAAAAGAAAGAACAATCATCGAAGTAAGATATTATAACTTGTTTCATCTGTGTCTGGATTTGCACAATCTGATTGAAATACTCGATCCCTGCATTGGCCGAGAAAGTTCATCCCGATTTTCCGCCGTGGTTCTCCCTTGTCAGTGATGCAGGACGGAGGGCCTGACAAGGACAGCTGTCTAGTCATTCGGATGGGACAAAAAAAACCCGAGGTCTTGTGTACACATTGGCATGCACGTAAAAGATCCTTTGACAGTTTAAATTCGATATAAGAGTAGGCCATAGTGCCACCGTCCGGGCAAAATTTGCCTTATAGCACACTGTATGGCGTATGCCCGTCTTCATTAGCCCCGTTCGGAGCAAAACAGTAGGACGTTAAACCCCATTTCATTTCATTTCTGATTGAAATACAGATTTAAGGCAATATAATTAATATTGACGCAAACTAAAAATAACTTATCAGTGTCAAATACCGATATTTCAGTGAACTTTAAACATACCAATTGTACACCCTTTTATCATTTAATTTAAAACGGAATTATGGAAGATTAATAAAGAGCTGACAGTTCTTGCTATAATAGTTAAAAAATAGATAATGTAAAGAGAATATACTGAAAATTTCAGACAAATTACTTCACTCTGTGCCAAGAAATCCTCTTTTAAATAGCACTGTAACTCCTCATTTTAATAACACTGTAGCCTCGATTGTCATTGTTACCGTTATTACGATAATAAACAAAGTCTCGATTATCCATTTTTACGGTTAATCATCAACAGCCATTGGCAGATTTAGCTCTTGCATAATGTATGTTTAATACCTCTCTTATGGCTTACAATATCTGGGTTTCATCTTGTTGTCCCTTGTGGTTATGTATAGTTTGGTAATACTCACTTTTTCACGTGACAAGGAGTAAGGTCGCCTGTTAACCTCTTGAGTTTTCTTTGGGTCCTCAGATTTCCGCCCACTGCTAAAGACTTCTATGCGCAAGCGAATTATTGAAATAAAACTGAACCATATGTTAGTCCCAAAATGACCTAGTTTTTATTGAGTGGATGTTAAACCCCGTTTCTCTCTCTCTCTCTCCCCTAGCTAGATATAACTGATAAAATGGTGATTGAGTGTAGCCTGGTATACAGAGGCTGAAATTTGTACACTGCATGCAGGGCCCTGAAATACCAAACTTTCGACTTTCAATTTAATCTAGAAACAGAAATTTTATTGTAACATGTTCTCATTATTTTCTTTTTCTTGTAGGGAAAGAGAAAGAGCTATAATCAATACTGGTACTGCAGCTATACAACCACAGCGAACTGATGCAGCAAGATTCACTGGCGGGGGATTTAATTTAAAAACGGCTAAAACAGCAGCATAATCAGTGTACAAACAATTCTTAACGTAATTTATATTAAAAGTGATTTTTTTAAACATATACAAGCATTCTCTTACAAACCTTCCTAATTGTAAGACACTGATGAAACTGCTTCCTTATTAACCCTTTAGCCCTTGGACCCTGATCCTAAAACACCTGAAACTACTCTGGTATCTAAAGTAATGTGAATAGGTGTGAACTATTTAAAGACAGTACACCAGTTCTGTGACCCAGGAAATCTAGGGATGAGTACTTTCATGTCATTTATCTAAATGAGCTACAAAATTTGATGCATGATGCAGAAACATCACTTTTTTTTCTGATTTTCTTTTTTTTTTTACCAAGGGCTAAAGGGTTAATGAATATACCATGTCAAAATACTTATAACAGTTTTAACAAAAGATCCCTTAATTCTATGTCCTCCTTCTCAGAATGTATTGTAATAATGTCTCTTTCTCCTTATTGTAATAATGTAATAATGCATTGAAAGAACACCTTAAATCCAACATGTGATATTGGTTCTCTTAGATTTTGTAATTTGTGTGAATACATATCTTGTATTGTAAGACACATGAATACATTTTTTGTATTGTAACACATTGAATACATATTTTGTATTGTAACACATATTTTAGCAAACCGAACAACCTACACCAAAACCATTAACAGATAATATTAGATATCAGAAAAAGATCTGTCTAATTTCAAGGTTAAAATGGATTATGGAGAATTGTTTTTACATTACTATATGGTTGAATATGGTATTCAGTACAATCTTTTTATCGGAAAGTAAAATCGATCTTTATGGATATTACTTTGATTTTGAATTTTGAATACACAATGCAAAAGAGATAGAAATCATAATAAAATTAATTTTCTTTTTTTGCTTTCGAAAGAAGGGATAGTACTCATAATTTCCTTTATTCTATGATTTGTATAATTTTAAATCTGTTTCACTTCTCTATTGATTTGGATATATGTTTTATTATTTTTAGTGTACTGAATTTGTTATATCTGTGATAAGCATTATTATAATTGTATATAGATACAAAATAGTATTTAATACAATGTTATAATAAAATAACTATTTATTCATCACTTCCTGTGGGGTTTTTTTAATACTGACTGTTTATAGTGAAGACATACAAAATCTGCAGTATCACTTTATTTAGGATGTGGATGTTAGCTAATGTTATTTCACATACACAGCACAGCACAGCACAGCAGACACCCCCCACCACCACCAGCAGTGTCCAGCACACCAACACCACACACAGAGAAAATCTATTCAGCTTACCACTTTGGTACTGTGGTAGTGTATTATGGTGAGTGACCAGATATGAAGTCTTATGAACAATCACCCCTCACAGGAAGAGGGTTAGTGCAAGTCTGCAGTATATATACTGAGCGCCATGGAAAACGGATCACTTAGTTATTCGTATAACAAAATGATCCTGTAAACATATCTTATTTATTTTGCTTCTTATTGTGAACAATATTCAACAATAACAACACATTTGTACACTTATGGATGTTTAATCTGTAATCAAGGGTACAAAGTCAGAGGGGTCAAAACCAAAAGTACGACACAGATGTCAGTAGCGCATGTGTCCTCCACGGGCCATCATCACGGTAGGCTACAGCATTAGCGCGACCCCTGCAAATGTGTACGGCGGTCCGGTGATGAAATGTGAAGCCTCCCCACACCATTACACTTCCCCCACCCCATCGATTTGTTTCGAAGACACAGCAGTCTGCAAGACGTTCCCAAAGACGTCTCCACACACGTTGACGGCCATCATCGTGATAAAGATGAAAGCGACTCTCATCACTGAAGAGCACACTTTGCCAGTCTACTCTTCTCCATGTCTGGTGTCCTTGAACCCATATCAAACGCCACTGGCGGTCCCTGAGGAAAGCTCCAACATAAGGTCGTCGTACACGGAGCCCTACTTCTCTTAGACGATGTCTTACGGTGTTGGCACTTACGGGTCCTTGTCTTCCGACGACTGCTGCACCTGTTCGGGTCGCTGGGCGGAATCTGTCACGCAGATGAGTGACCCGGATGTAGCGGTCTTGAGCCTGGGTTGTAACGCGTTGTGGACCAGGACGTTGATGGTCACGTGTTGATCCAGTAACTCGAACACGTTCCACCAACCTTACAATAGTGGACTGATGACAATTGAAGTGCCTGGCAATAGCACTTGTATACATGCCAGCCCTGGACATTCACATGGCTTCATTCCGTTGAAGGACGGAGGGGCTGACAAGGAAAGCTGTCTAGTCGTTCGGATGGGACGAAAAACCGAGGTCCCGTGTACACATTGGCGTGCACGTAAAAGATCCCTTGACAGTTGGAATTCGATATAAGAGTAGGCCGTAGTGCCGCTGTCCGGACAAAATTTCCCTCATAGCACACTGTATGGCGTATGCCCGTCTTCATTAGCCCAGGTTAGGAGCAGAACAGTAGGACGTTAAACCCCATTTCATTTCATTTCATTTCATTCCGTTGATTTTCAGTAAGTCTCGGCATCTCTAGCTCGATTCCTTCACACGTCCAACAACAAATTACGACAGATTGACGTTTCACAGTTCATGTACTGCACATTAAGTTGAAAACATGCTTTTAAAGGGGTCACACACAATGCTGCACGTGAATATTGGGTTTTTCATGTGCATCTCGTGCAATTTTTTTTTTGCACACGGGCCGATATTTTTTGCGTTTGGGAGCATTGTGTGAAACAATAGTTCATAGTATTGCATAATATTATACATACAAAACCACCTAGTAATAAAATATTTGGGAAAAAAAAGTGATGCGTTTTCCATGGCGCTCAGTATATATAAAGTGTGCATGCATGGGTCAATATTTATACGAAATGCATTTTTTTGTTTTTAGCCAGATGCACATAGTTATAAAGTTGAATGCATAATACATAATTATATGGAAAAGTTTGTAAGAAAAATATAATTTTAAAACCCCCCAGAAAATCTGCCATTTAAATATATTATTGACTAGCAGGATACCTGGCTTCGCCCGGGCCCAAATTCGATTACCTAAGACAATCAAGGAGTCATGGTGATTAATTTTATACCACATAAATTAGGAGGTAGTTTCATTGGCGAATATACACACAGATATTTTTGAATTTTTTTTTTTTTATATATATACTTTGTGTTATAATAATTTTCAAAAGTTATTGTTTAAATGGGGTTAGCTCCCTTGTATTGCTTTTAACATCCTCAACATCTTGAGTTAATCCGGCTCATTGACTTGACTCAATAACATATTATATGATCTAAATCAAACGCGTCAGATCACTCTACCCCTCAACCCTACATTCCATTAAAAAACCACGGGGCAATTGGATAATCGATCCCCAAGGCCTTAAATTTATAGAATATTATTTTTGTTTCCATTGTGTTAAAATATTAAAGGCTTCTAAGTAATTTATTGTCAGTTTAGAAAGTCACAGGCCCAAGCCATTAACTTTTAGCTTTTTATTATTTGTCCTGACAAGGACTGCTGTCTAGTCGTTTGGATGGGACCAAAAACCAAGGTCCCGTGTACACATTGGTGTGCACGTAAAAAATCCCTTGGCAGTTGGAATTCGATATAAGAGTAGGCCGTAGGCCACTATGGAAGAGGCGATAAACCGCGATTACAAGAAATTGATTTTTGGTTAAAAAACATTTTATGGCCTAAAAATGCGTTTTTGAAAAATAAAATTGTTCCTACAACCGCAGTTTATCGCCTCTCCCATATATGCTAGGTATTAGTATTCTACGCATCCTTTTTTTTAAATTTTTTGGACCACAGGAACAGTGCCGACTAATCTATCCTAGTTGGGGGTCGTGTTATTTTGGGCGTGTCTGTTAGGGGCAACCCGCCGCACAAACTGTCTGGCAGTTGTCATTCAGGATTCCTGTGGTGGTACTGAACAACTCCAAAGCTCTTTTAGGTGGTACAGATTTGAGCTAATCTAGCCTAGCTTTGATCTGGAAATTAGATAACTCTTGTCAGGAACACTCCATCACTATGACCTTTTTTTTCTATTAACGTTTAGAGAAAAAATATAACTAACTTATTTCTATGAGATCCACACTGCCCGAAAAGTATTTTCTCGTCTTTTTCTTGTCCACTGCATGCCCGAAAATATGCCCGAAGCTCTCTTATGATATGTATGCCCGAAAAAACGGTATTGATTTCGGGCAATTTTCTCTTATGCCCCCCTGAATTACTTTGAGCTCCTACGCCTATGGGGGCCTCACCCTCGGGGCCTCACCCTCCCGGAGAAAATTTTGAAAATCTAACCACCGCAAATGCGTTTTCTGCTATTCTAGCCCGTGTAAGCAACCCCAAAAGTATCCAATGGTTTTGTAACCGAAATCCCATTCTGAATTCCAACCATCCAAGCAGACCGTTCCAGCTGCATTCACAAATAATAATCGATGCTCGAAAAATGTCGCACAAAGTAGAGTGGCTCCAGACAAATAGAGAATCTCCTACCAGTCTTTTTTGATATCAAAAAATATCAACACAGTTGATAAAGTAAAAAAAAACGAGGCGCTGCCGAGTTTTTTTTACTTTATCAACGAGCGTTGATATATTTTGATATCAAAAAAGACGAGTAGGAGATTTTATTTATCACACAATCCCTTCTTACATGCACAAATAGATAAATATAATTCTTTGCTGTAGATTTCACTTTTACTGAACATTACGGCGTAGTGATTCATGATTTTTTGACAGCAATTCAACCATTGCAAAGTCCTTTATATTGACCCAGTGTTTCCATCAAGGTCAATTGAATAACAATAGTTCATTTTTAATAAAAAAAAAAGTTACTTTTTATAAAAAAGGAACTGTTCTTTGAAAATAAAAAAAGTAGTTCCTTTTCAACTGACCAATCAAATTCATGTAAAGCGATATCTCCTAAGGAGATATCGCAGTAGATTATGAAATTTATCACACAAGCGATATCTACTGTAGAATGTATTATTGGGTGATAAAATGTTTTAATCCATAGTCAACTCAGTACAAATTTGTGGTATTCAATTAAAAGAAAAGTGAAATTAGTGTTTTATTAGGGCTCAAGGACAGTTAGGGAAGAAAAACTAGAAATGCCCGAAAAAATTTCAGGTTTACAGACAGCGGCGCCGGTTTTCTTCGAGAGGTGAAGAAGCAGAACTGACCTTGTATGGACCCCCGAAGAAAATTTTGGAATATTTGACGGCCGCAAACGCGTTTTACTGCTATTCTAGCCCGTAAAATTAGTGTTTTACTAGATTTCGGGCACTTTATTTTGCCAAGTAGATGAAATAATTTTTTTTTTTTCACTTTACCCTTCTGCCCGAAAAGTCAGCCTGCCCGAAAGTTAGGGGGGCAGCCCCCCCCCCCCTGCCTCCCTGGCTCGTACGCCTGTTGCCCATAAGTATGTGTCTATTTCTAGCATGTATAAATAAATACTTTAGTCATTTTGACACAGACATATCTTTTTTAAACTGAATTTCTGAATACCAGATTTTCTTCTTGTCAACTTTTACATGAACTAAATTAAATATTCATTGGATGTTAAGCAGGGATCAGAAGTTTCATATGAACAAACAAACAATTCGGGACTAACACATGGTACAATTTTATTTCAACAATTCGCTTGCGCGTAGGGGTCTTTAGCAGTAGGGGGAATCCGGAGGACCCGGAGAAAACCCACGAGGGTCGGCAGGCGACATCAAAACAGGGGAATCGAAACCATGTCAGTTGACCTTATGATACAGCGCACACGTACTAACCATTCGGCCACCCAACCCCCAGGGTACCGTAACGTATTATTATTATTATTATTAAACTTATAAAACAAACATTACATTAAACGAAATGATACATAGTAATTTAATTATGAAACATTTTTGGTTTTTCGATTCTTGATCTGCACCCACTCACTGGCTAGGCTATATATGGAGTTGATATGGAGTTGGTTAACAGCCTATCGCTGAAACCATCTATGATCTATAAAAAGCATGTCAAATAAAAGAGGGTGCAGGCCTCTTCATCAAACACTGTGACTATTGACTATGCTTATAATTTGAAGAATTGCCCAAGACCCCTTGATCAGCAAGCCAATTGTTAAATAAAATTGACCATATGTTAGTCACGTAGTAAGCAAATGAAAATGGGCATTAGGCCCTATTTAAGCCTAGGTCATGAAGTGTGTTATGAGGGAAATTTTGCTCTGACATCAGCGGTACGGGATCTTTTACGTACATTCCAATGTTTATGCCTAGACTGGACCTCGGTTTCCGTACCATCCGAACGACTATGTAGAGAAAATATTACATGGCATACCGAATCGATGGTAACTTTTTTGAGTTGTGATTGATATAGCTGAAATAAACTTTACAAGAGTGGTTACATCCGAGGATAGCCCGTTATATTATCTATATTACTACAAGCCAGTAAGTATATAATATCATAGGTTCAGTATATAGAACGTCTGACCTGAGCTATTAATAGCCCTACCTGTAATATTAACTGAACGTTAACAATATTGCGCAATATTTTTGTACAGCCAAGTGAAGAGGACGTAAAGTGTCAGCCAATTCGTTTGAGGGAAATTTTGCCGGCAAGTCTCTTATTTTGATACGCATTTCAGTGTGGATGTATTATGTCGCCATCCTGTTTGTCAGTCCGTCCGTCAACAGTTGGTTTGTAAACGCGATAGAGGCAATAGTCTTTGTCGGATTATTTTCAAATTTGGAAAGCACCGTGTCATGAGAGAACGCACCCTTCGTCCTGACAACTTACTCAACCACCATCGGGATCGAACCTGGGACCTCTTGTTTAGTGAGACATACTTACTGAGCCACCAAACCACGACAATTATGTTTGATACAAATTTTTTTTTTCAATAATTTCAGATGTAAAACTACAAAAATGCTGGAAGAAATAGTAAAACAGATTCCTCTATCTTTAACCACCCAGGCCTTGTTGATCGGGATAACAGTGGGCGTGGTTACATATTACACATTTGGAAAGAGGAAATACAAATTACCACCTGGACCGTGGGCTCCTCCATTACTTGGAAATATTGGGGGTTAGTTTAGTTATATAATCAGTAAAATAGTTTATATTGTAACCAGTTGCAATCTAGATGTTGATAGTAGTCAAGAATTATATAGAATACTTCTTACATTAGTTGATACCAATAAATATAATATTAAATATCTTAAACTAGAAGATTTAGAAAAGGGTAAGTGGAACTTGTAAAATCTTGCTCAGAAATCCATCATCAATAATCAACACACACTGGTTTCCTCACACAATTCTGTTCATTATTGATATGACTTTTGTGTCCCACTATACAATCATTAACATGTGTAATCACTTAAAGTCTTTTACCTATTTAAAATCATCAGAGTTTCCATTTAACATAACATACTTCCTCATCCATCTATGATCATCAAGGGGGTTGGGTGGCCAAATGGGTTAACAAGGTCTGTCATTGAGTCATGTTAAGTCTTTTACCTATTTATAATCATCTATAATCTATAATCATCTATAGTCTATAATCAAAGTAGTTGCGATCTTTGGGATATACATGTAAACATATATTTTAAGTTTTGTCAAAATCGGATAGAAATTGTGTTCCTTAGAGGGTCTACAAGCTTAAACATGATTTTCCGTACAAATAAATGTGGCTCCCTCAGTTGTCTGTGTGTAATCTCTTCTAATACTGATAACAAGTTATGTGTAAAATAAGACAACTGATGTTTTTTTTTTTTTTTTAACAAATTTTCACAAGTTGATTTCCTTTATTTTGTTAATGTAGAATGGTAATGAACTGCTCTTTTCATTTTCTTTGTTTTATTTGTTTCGTTTGAATTTGATTTATCAGTTAAGTTTTTGATTGTTTAATTTTTGTTAATGAAGTTGATTCTTTTAAACTTCGTTTTTATTTTTGAACTCTACTTGGTGTAGGTGTTCATCAGGTAATACCTCGACTGAGTTCAATATAGAGATTAGCCGGTTGATTTGTTGGATATAAACCTTTGAATAATAGCGCCTAACAGGCAGCTGTGTTTAATTATGTTCTCCTGATTTTGATTGTTTTTGTGTGTTTGAAGTATATGTTTGTGATATGCGCTTAGAAACACTTCACGTGTAATGAAGCGCTATATAAATCGAACAATAATAATATATCTTAATTAATACCTACGTTTTATGTATCTGCTCTAACTCAGCAGGTCGAAATTAGGCGACTTAGACCTTTGGGGTGATAAAAACCACGCCGGAAATACCCGACGTACTTTCTCAGCCAATGCAGGGATCAAGCACCCGACCTTCGGGCCATCGAGCCAGCGTCTTACCCACTTAGTCACCGTGACCCCCACTTAAAAATATGATGACCATCATTGATAACACGGAATTAATTTTGTATATTTTTTGTTTCAGCAATAATGTCCAACACACCTCTTTATAAGCTATTATTAGACTGGAGACAAGACTACGGACCGGTGATAACTATATACTTTGGTAAATGCTACTGTAGATACTTTTAATTTTTAACCTAAATGAAATACGAATGTCCCACAATATGGATTATTAAATATCACTTCGGAAGCGAGCGCTATATGATTTTCAATATACGAGCATTTTCCAGATAAATAAAATGAAATGGGGTTTAATGTCCAACTTTTAAGTTTACTAATAATAGCCTCTTGTGAAAATTGAGCTAACTTTGACTTATTCATAATATATTTTTTATGGGACCCCTAATGCCTATATCATAAAATAGAGCCGTAACATGAATAATTGTATTAACGTCAAAATACGTTCCAAACTCGTGGGTTTTCTCCGGGTGCTCCGATTTCCTCCCACTTCTAAAGACCCCTACGCGCATGCGAATTATTGAAATAAAATTTTAAAAAACATATGTTAGTCCCGAAATGACCTAGTTTGTGTCGAGTGGACGTTAAACCCCATTTCTAGATTTCTAGTAGTTAAAATACATCTGCAACTAGACAAAGTAAGCCAGCGATTTTATATGGAAAAGGTACGAAATTGAAATGAAACGGGGATTAACTTCGTACTGTTCTGCTTCGACTGGGCTAATGAAGACGGACGACTATACGTTGAATCAAGCAAGGCTCTCCTCCCAGCACCACGGCTTCCTATATATGGAAGTATAAGTGTTGATTGTGATTTTAAACCAAGCTTAGACGCCATTATCAAAATATGTTCATTTTTCAGGGCCTCTAAGATGTATAATGTTAAATAGTGGTGATGCTGTGAATGAAGCTTATGTTAAAAAGGCTGCCGAATTTGCAGGAAGATATCAGATTTGGTCAAGTAGGTTTCCCTGCATACATACTACAAATTATACAATTCCATTTAAGGCAAAAACCATTAAATGTACATGGTATCCATTGACATGAATTGAAATAAAATCTGGTTTAAGGCCACTCGATGAAACCAGGGGACCCAGAGAATACCAACTAGGTTGGACAGGAGACCCTACTTCTTGTCACTTACAGAATGGAAGCCTGGCAAGGAAACAGAAATGTCTCTACGTTGTTACTGCACTCATTTACTTTCTATTTCACAGTATAATTCATTTATTTTATTTTTATTTTTAGTGGCTTCTTTCTCAGATGATTACAGAAACATCGTATTTTCTGATATTTCGCCAGCGTGGAAATATTTAAGGAAAATAGCTCATCAAGGTTTAAGGTAAATTATGCTTCAATATTTTATTAGTGTGAAAATCCACCCATCGCTATTATAATTAAGGTTTAAGGTAAATTATGCGTCAATATTGTATTAGTGTGAAAATCCACTCATTGTTATTATAATTAATGTTTCTTAACAAATCACTTTAACTTATTTTAGGCAATACCTATCTGGAAGCGCTTTAGAGGAAAACTTATTTGAAACATCATCAAAAACGATGAATAAATTCAGAGAAGAAAATGGAAAACCCATTAATATATACAAATACATAAATTTATTGGTCTTTAATTTACTTAATGGTGTCTGTTTTAATAAAAGGTAATTCTGATAAAATAACAGGTTATTCTAACGCAATAACGGTAATTCTAATATAATAAAGGTAATTCTAATATAATAAAGGTAATTCTAATACAATAAAAGGTAATTCTAATACAATAAAAGGCAATTATATTAACAGCTTTTATCGATAAATCCCCTTATTACTTCTACCGATATTTATTCCAGTTTTGAAATTGATGATAAATTATTTCTGGAGTTGGTAGAAAGTTTAAATTCTGTTAATGACGATATTGGAAAAGGTTTCTTGGAAGACATAATACCACCGCTCCGTAAATATCCAACAGCAAAATTTAAAAAAATCAAGAAAAATTTTGGAGTAATTGAGACTTTTATTGCAGAGGAATTTGCAAAACATCAAGAGCTATATTCGGAAGGTATTGGTATTGTTTCTACTTATCTAATTAGGGTTGTTGGAATTGAGCGAAAGACAATTTCGTAACTGGTCTGGAACCCGAAAGGCAGTATCAAAGTATGACTTCTAATGTTAACACAGGGATAATTAGTTGCTCCTCACAAAAAAAAGTACCAAGTTATATTCAGACGTCGACTGGCGATTCCAAGAAGTATGAAATCACTAGAAATTTGCAATAGGAATGATAGATTGTAATAATTTTAGACCAATAAATTTTGGTGTGGATCACTTTTAGCACACTGTATGGTGTACGCCCATCTTCGTTAACCCTGTTGGTGCAGAAGAGTAGGATGTTAAACCCCATTTCATTCATTAATTAGATCCCGACACTAGCTATATCTGTAGACCTAAGATTTTCAAGGAAAACTTACTGTCATCCACAAAACAATCAACATATAAAATTCATTGAAATTGACAATTATTTTTATGAATCATGATCAAATTAAACCCTCTCGTCATTTTAATTTCAGGGAATATGAAAGATTTTACAGATTTTTTGATCCATGGTAAAAAGCAAGCAGCACTTGAAGATCCTGAAATAAACTCCATTGTCACAGACAGACATTTAATACAAGCTGTTACTGATATATTTGGAGGTAAAATATCTTTTGAAAATAAATGTAATTGGGTTTAACGTCCGACTATTTTATGTGGAGTTACCACCCTTGTCATCGAAGCCCTGGAACCGCTTTACATCCTAACTGGGGGTTTAACGTCCTACTGTTTCGATATGACCGGGTTAATAAAACTAATGTCCAAAAGAAAGTATACACTGTGCATTTCGTGCTGCATCAACAAAGTCGTTTTCCATCGTATGCGGCATTTGGGTACAATGTCAATCTGTTTCGCTTTTTTTATTTTGCTTAGAAGTATTGAGTTTGGACACAAGAGACATACCCCGTAAAGTTTTTTCAAATGTTTTTAATCAAAATAAAACTTAGTCATATTTTTAGTGTGTATACATTCTTTTGGACATTAGTATATGTGTGTTATTTTGCTGCAGTACGGCCCACTCTTACATCGAAATCCACCTGTTAAGGGTTCTTGTGTAGATGTTTTCCCTTGCTTGGCCCTCTGTCCCGCATCACTGACAAGGGTGAACCTCACCAGAAAATAAATATTGCAACTGTAGGATAATAATGCAGCTCTTTCATTAAGACTATTTTCCCGTCGCATTTAACCACGACCAACTAAAAAGTCCAGCGGGAAATCCTGGATATTATGGACGTGTGTTTGAGGAAGAGCAGGGGTGGGGACTCAAAATTGGCACATTTTTGGGACGGCTACACGAATGAGACGAAATTTCTTTTTTTACTTTTCCCACCTAGCTAGACCATCAGACGGGAAAAGAGCTATATGTCCTTTAGTTAACATATTTTTAATTATACGTATTACCTAATTGTCCGTTGTTGTTTTTTTTATATTTACTACACTGTTTTATTCGTCGTTTGTCAATCAGCCTTTTATAATTACTTCTGCATTTCCTTGTAGTATATTTGTTTCTTTATTCATTACAAATGTCATCCGAAACCATAGAATACACGAACGTGTAATGATTTTAAAATGTTCTTTATGTCTTAAATATTTGATATATTCGGATCCCATGCACGGCAAGATTACATCTATATTAGTTGAAATGGACCAATATTTTATATTAGGATACAATATTTGCACGGCAAGACAACATGTATATTGGTTGAAATGGACCAATATTGGATCTTAATTGGTGTTTTTAATTTCGAATGTTATGGAAAATATTGACTTCGAGATTTAGCTCCTTTAAATATTTTATTTTTCAAATTGTTTTAGCTGGAGTTGATACAACCAGGCAGACAATCACGTGGACCATTCTATTATTAGTAACACATCCAGAAATACAGAAGAAAGTTCAAGATGAATTAGATGAAGTATTTGGTAGGTATCTCAGTATAGGTTATCGTCAGACATACAGACACACAAATAAATAACAAAATTCAATCCTTAAAATTTATTTTATTTGAAACTATGGTTTTCTTAATGAAAAGGAAAAATAGATTTATAATTAGAAAATATGCCTTGGAGTAATATTGACACTTGTATTTTCTATAGAATATGCCTGGGATGTAGGACATTTTCCACGGGGGCTAAAGATGCATTATGTAAGATTTAGATAAAGAACTGTCAGTTCTCGCTATAATAGATAAAAATTAGATAATGAAAAGAGGGATATTTTGAAAATTTAAAGCCTAAAGAAAGACCTGCAATAGGCAGATTTAGCTCTTGTATAAATAATGCATCCTTAATGGCACGCGGCAGGGACAAACATGTCAAAAAAGGGGAGTTTTAGATTTCAGTAATTCTTAAGTCGGGCAAACTAGATTTTATTGGCACTATACCTATTATTTTATACACCAGATGCCGGTCAGCCAGTGACAGTAAGCAGTAGAGAAAAATTACCATACACAGAGGCTGTTCTTCACGAGAGTATGAGAATTTGTCCTGTTGTTCCAATTGGGTTACCACATAAAACACGATGTGATGTAACTTTAGGTAGGTCTAGTATGGAAGCCTATAAGGGTCAATATCGAGGCAGATACCAGGATATTAATAGTGTAATATGTCAAAATATTCTGATCGTTGAGATGATTGAGCCCTGAAAGAGGATTTTAGCCCTGAAGTGATTATTTTTGCCGAGTAAATTGAACCAGCCCGCTATGTTTAATGTCTTCATTTCGTTTCAAATACGCGCGTTTGCGTTAAGATATTGTTATTCTGAAGTTGTGATACAACGTTGTGTCTAGCAATCTAAATAAAACACGTTGTGATACGATTTGAGGTAGATCTAGAGCTAAGTCTAGCAATCTAAATAATATATATATATAATACATTGATTTGTATATATATATTGATATATTATTTTTTAGACCATATTATTAACCTATATATTATCACAGTGCACGATATTCATTGGGGGCCAAAATTATTTGGGATTCGTTTTAAATACATATCTATTTAGTAATACTAAAACAAATAATTAAGGGACAACACTTTACGTATGTATGTTGCAGGAGACTATGAGATACCAGAAGGTACTATGGTGATGACCAATCATTGGGCTCTTCACCACGATCCAGATGTATGGAAGGATCCGGAGGTCTTCAGACCTGAAAGATTCCTGGATGAAGATGGAAAGTTGGCGCCAAAAACAATGTCATGGCTGCCATTTTCTGCTGGACGTAGAAATTGCCTGGGTGAAACTATTGCCAGACCCGAAATGCATCTCATGCTGGCTCTGCTTCTGAGAAATTTCACATTTAGATGTCCTGAAGGCGAAACCATCAATTTGATTCCAGTGCCAGCACTAACTTTTTCACCACCCATGAATTACGTAGTGGCGGAAGAACGTACAAATTAAAAACAAACTACTCGCAATGAGCACCAGACATGTTTCTGAGTAAGCACTTCAACTAATCAAATTGAGCGACAGACATGATTCTAATTAAAAATTAACTAATCAAATTAAGCTTTATGGCTTATTTGTGTAATAACAGCTTTAGCAGTTGATTAAAGTAGAAATTTCATATATATTAGTGAATAAAACTCACATTTAGACGTCCTGAAGGCAAAATATAGCAGCTGTAATCAAAACAATAGTCCAAGGTACCTTTAACCATTTATTGTTCCTTTCTTACAACTCTATAGGATGTTTGTACCATAAACTTTTGAATCGTTAAACCATTATACAACACTGACTGTACATAGGATAGGCTTACTACTGGTGGACGTTGATTCACCATGTTCGATTAATAGCCTATCTTTACTGGTTTACTATACTAAACCCAAAGTCTAAATACTCGTCTTCAACTGTCGTTACAATTCAGAAAACCATTGCCCTTGTTTATCTTACATGAACGGAGCGGCCAACGGTTTTAGAACAATCGACGTTTAGTGTCTCTCTAACTTTTCAACAAACACGTTTACATTGCCGCCATAACAGGAATGAGAGAGAGAGAGAAGTGGAGTTTAACGCCCACTTGACACAAATTAGGTCATTTCGGGACTAACACATGGTTTAAATTTATTTCAATAATTCGCTTGCGCGTATATAGGGGTCTTTAGCAGTGGGAGGAAACCGGGGTACCCGGAGAAAACCCAAGAGGTTGGACCGGCGACTCTACTCCTTGTCACGTACAACCGGGGAATCGAAAAACCGTCAGTTGACTCAATGACAGACTTTATGATACAGCGCGCACATGCTAACCATTCGGCCGTCCATACTCCCGAACAGGAATGAGACCACGACTTAAAACTATGGCCACAGAACACACTTGTAGTCCCAGACAATTAATTAATTTGCCTTACACATAATGCAATACATTTGCTACAGTAACACAAAACCATTAATTTGTTTCCAGCGCCAAAACTAGGTTTTGCCCCGGGATGAATTAAAAATTCTACTAATCAGATTGAGCAACAGACATGATTCTAACTAAAAATTCGGCTAATCAGATTTAGTTTTATAGTTTTCTTGTGTAATATGGCTTTAGCAGTTGATTAAATTAGAAATTCCACATATATTTTACGGAATAAAACTGTTTTAATTTTGCTTACAGTGGCCTTTTATTTTATTCACAGCAGCAATCTGAACCTCTATCAACAGAACAGTGGTTGGCCGTTATTGAGTTTCAGTCTCCCTAAAACACTATGTGCTATCATTTTATCACAACATTTCTTTGCTTTAGCGCACCAAACTATTTATATATGGAGTGCCATCACAGACATCATGTCAATTCAGTTTTATATCAGATTGTTGAAACTGGTCTTTGGTCATTGTATTGACATATTTTTGCATTGAGCCTTCTTAATTCACTCGTTGAAATGTCTGTCAACAATTAACCCACTGTTTATTTTCTAGAGTTAATGAGTGTGGAAGAGACCCAACGTGGTGAATGAGTCACTGTGTTGTTTATATATATATATTTATAATACACTATAACATCTGAAGACACCTATGGAGGGCAAGCAGCTAACTTATGATTTGGTGTATATCGTAATGAAGTAAAGTGACCCCCCCCCCCCCCCGGCGTGTCTTTTAATTATTTATGTATTAGTCGGGTCACAACCCTCAGATCCGTTTGACGATGGTTTCTGATAAAAAGGACTCTCATGAAGATATTTGTAGTTTGGTACCTCTGAAATCTACGGGTTAATTCCACGAGAGCCGAAGATCAAAGATGACCGTATAATTTATAGGTTCTGTTAGTCACCAGTCTCATTATGAACAGCTTGCGATTCATTTCACAAATGGTTGCTCCAAATTGGCGACAAATTAGCTTGAAGATGATTCTTTCAATACCAATACAACATATACACGTGTGATATGTCTTTTCAGGGATTGTTATTCATATACAGCTCAAGCATATACATTATTCTATTAAAAGGTACTTATCTCAAATGACAAAAAAAAAAAAAATAATACATTTGACCCATGGATGTTTCAGTACAAAACTTTTACAAAATTGTCATTCCTGGATGTACTAGTGAAGAAAACAGAAGCCAGGCTTACAACAAGGGTTTATAGAAAACCAACACACACTGATCAGTACATTAACTTCAAGTCTGACCACCCACACAGTGTTAAGAAAGCCTCCATAGCAATTTTAGCCCGCCATGCTGTCAACAACTGTCGCAAAGAATACCTTCAAAAAGAATTAGAACACATCGAAGAAGCCCTTACAGACTTGAACAACTACCCACGTCAGTTAGTTAAAAAGACCATTAAACCCACCATTAACAACCCTACAAATTCAGAAAAACCAAAACTAGAAGAAAAATAAACACCTATAAGAATCACTATACTGTTCGAAGGCCTAAAGAGAGACCTGCAATAGGCAGATTTAATATTTGCATAATATATGTTTAATCAATTATTGATTCTGAAATTCATAATCAAGATATTATAGAGAGAGAGAGAGAAATGGGGTTTAACGTCCACTCGACACAAACTAGGTCATTTCGGGACTAACATATGGTTTAATTTTATTTACATAACCCACGAGGTTGGACAGGCGACCCTACTCCTTGTCACGTACAACCGGGGATTCGAAACCACGCCAGTCGACTCAATGACAGACTTTATGATACAGCGCCGCGCACGCTAACCATTCAGCCATCCAACCCCCCTATCAAGATATTATAGCAAGTAATGCTGGTTATTGTGATACGTTGGCTGGTCTATAGACATGTTGGTCATTTACATCTTTCTTTGTCATAAATATATATATATCATCTTTGTTGACCAAATTAGGTAATAATCCTTGCCGATATGCAGGGGATGTTTCATATCTAACCAGACAACGTTTGGGTTCTTTAGACGACCATTTGATTCTGAGAAAGCCATGATGTAGAGATATGTTAAATTTAAATATTATAATGTAGACTACTCTTTAACTGCTTTGATAGAAAAGAATATAGAAAAACTGTCGGGGTACCTGTTATATGTTTGATTTCGATATCATGAGAGACAACACAATGTTGAAGTCTAAGTCCAAAAGAACATTACATAGTATCCACGCCAGAGAAAAAAGCACTAGACGATCAATGCCAATAAAGATTTGCAGCAGGTATTGCTACAGAAGTGTTTAACACTGGACCTTTACCAACCGGACCAGTGGAGACAGACATAACCTACGCTATGCAGGGTGCTTCGAGGGATATTTTGCTGCTGGAGCGATAGTTCTGTCAACTGTTCTTCGACGAATTCTAACCGTCAATGGATCGTGTATGAGCTCACCAACGAGGACACTAGTTGATGGTTGTTTTACATTCAACCCGAACAGGACTGGAATATCCCTACAAACTTCCACACTAAGGGCCTCTTATTTAGTGAGACATCGCCATATCACTGAGCCACCAAACCACTACAATCTGTTTGATACAAACTGTTTTTTCTATAATTGCCGATGTAAAACCTAAAATATGCTGGAAGAAATAATAAAACAGGTTCCTCTATCTTTAACCACCCAGGTCTTGTTGTTAGGGATAACAGTGGGCGTGGTTACATATTTGGAAAGAAGAAATACAAATTACCACCTGGATCATGGGCTCCTCCATTATTTGGAAATATTGGGGGTGAGCTTGGTTATTTAATGTCATTCTTAATTAATACCTGGGTATTGTTTATCTGCTCTGACTCAGCCACCCCACGCCCATTTGATAGAAATGAGACGACTTAAAGATACATTATGGGAGATAAGATAAAGAGATGGCAGTTCTCGCTATAATAGTTAAAAACTAGATAGTGTAAAGGTAATTTGCTGAAAATTTCAGTCAAATTGATCCACTATGAGCCGAGGAAGAAGCGGGTGAAATTTTTGCATAGTCTCGGTCATCATTACTAAAATCATTGATATAAACAGCATAGTCTCGATTATCCACTTTTATTGATTTAATTATCAATAGCCGTTAGCGGCATATAGGAATCTAATCCAGCCAACATCGAAGGCTAGCCTTGACATCGAGAGTTTATTATGGTCTGGATAAGTTAATTAAAGTCTAATTGATAATTTAGATAACATTTCAGGCCTAAAGAAAGACTTGTAATAAGCAGATTTTGCTCTTGCATAATGCATGTTTAAACCTTTGAGGTGATCAAAAAGTATTATCAAAAACAAATGATAGTTAAATGATATCAAATACAGTCTGTAACGTTGAAAGTGCATATATGCAGAAACCATGAAAATGAAATGAAATGGAGTTTAACGTCCTACTTTTCTGCTCCTAACCTGGGCTAATGAAGACGGGCATACGCCATACACTGTGCTATGAGGTAAATTTTGCCTGGGCACGGCCTACTCTTATATCGAGTTCCAACTGCCAAGGGATCTTTTACGTGCACCTCAATGTGTACACGGGACCTCGGTTTTTCGTCCCATCCGAACGACTAGACAGTCCTTGTCAGGCCCTCCATCCTGCATCACTGAGAAGGGGAAATTACTTTCTCGGCCAATGCAGGGATCGAACACCTGAGCTCCAGGCTAGCGAGCCAGCTTCTTACCCACTTAGCCAGGTGATTCCCCCAGAAACCATGACCATGGATGTATAATATTTAGAAAACAAGCTTGTGACTGAATAATTTCTTGATGAACGACATAAATAGAAAGATTATCCTATTTAGATTTTAGTGTCTCTCAAATCCCAGGATAGGTTACTTGGTACTGAATTTTATTGATCAAAGTTTTAAATTTGTGAATAGCACGAATTTATTGTTGTATATTTTTGTTTCAGCACACCTCTTTATAAGCTATGTCCAACCTCGTGGGTTTTCACCGGGTCCTCCGGTTTCCTCCCACTGCTAATGACCCCTACACGCAAGCGAATTATTGAAATAAAATTAAAAACCATATGTTAGTCCCGAAATGACCTAGTTTGTGTCGAGTGGACGTTAACCCCCCTCTCTCTCTCTCTCTCTCTCTCTCTAAAGACCTCTACGCGCAAGCAAATTATTGAAATAAAATTAAAAACCATATGTTAGTCCCGAAATGATCTAGTTTGTGTCGAGTGGACGTTAAACCCCATTTCTCTCTCTCTCTCTCTAAAGACCCCTACGCGCAAGCGAATTATTGAAATAAAATTAAAAACCATATGTTAGTCCCGAAATGATCTAGTTTGTGTCGAGTGGACGTTAAACCCCATTTCTCTCTCTCTCTCTCTCTCTCTCCGTCTTTATAAGCTATTATTAGACTAGAGAAAAGACTACGGACCGGTGATAACTATATACTTTGGTAAATACTAATTAGATAAAATTGAGCGTTAAATAAACTTTCTTACGTTATATGATTTTTAATCTACGAGCATTATAGATACATACAATAAAATAGGGTTTAACGTCCCACTTTTCTGCTTACTTTTTACAGCCCCGTGTGACACTACGGTGTCGTTAAATAGATCAATTATTATGAATTACTTCCCCTTTGTGATACGGCCCATGATACTAGGGTGACACTATTGTCTGGGACCTTCTTCGACTTCACGTTGTGATAACTATTTCCAATGTTAAATTAAGACTGGAACACTTTTTACGTTAACTATGTTTTTATACCTTTATAACATCCATAATACAGGAAACTAGACACACATCTATGACATTAAATATAAGCTACATATAAGTTCTCTTTCCCCAGCTTGTGTTTACTAGATTACGATTAACATCATTCTCTTTACCCCACCATTTCGTAGGACAGGTTTACTGATGTACCCCCTAACATCATATGGCTCTCCTGCGACTTAACTAGCTACTCTAATCCGAATGATGTTTATTTCCCAGCCTCCCAGCCCAGGAGGCTGTGGTGTTCCTAGCTTCCTAATGATATCTAAAGGAAATTCAACCGCGCACGTTCGTTATAAAGAGGTTTACGTGCATAAGTCATGTATCGAGCCCTGGGAAATTGACCAGGTACCTCCTTTATCGGATTGGTCAGCTGCACAGACGCTACCCTGGATTTCAACACAGTATACTTATATGGGCACCTCGGATGGCGGCTAATCACGTTTCTAACACATGGGACTACTATGATGTCATTGCCCTCTCTACAGAACATATGTAACCTCCACAGTATATAGACCCCATAGTGTTATACCCGGGGGTGTATATCATAAAATAGCTGTGAATGAAAGATGCATTATGTAAGAGCCAAATCTGTCTAATGCAGACCTCGCGTTTGGCATCAAATGTTTTACAGGTATAAGTCATTTTAATGACATGCCAAGTCCTTAATCAAATTACTCTCTAGACCATCGCGTGGCTTTTAATTTTCAACGAATTTAAGCACGTTTGATTGTTAATGATTTAATTTGAAACTGGAAAATCATGTAATACCAAGACAGATAATCACAACCGAGTTCTTTGTCTCAATATTTCATTCATTATACTCGACTATTGTCTCGCTTGTATTCCCGAACCACTGAAAAGTGCGAAAGGCGCTAGAAAGTTCGCTGGGACTTTCCAGCGTGGTTTCCTCTCCTTGTCAGTGGTGCAGGACATTGTCTAGTTTTTCGAAACACCGAGGCAATTGGTGTGCACGTAAGAGAACCCTTGACAGTTTGAATTCGAAATAAGAGTAAGTCGTAGAGCACACTGGGTGGCGTATGTCCGCCTTTATTACCGGTCTACTGTCGCAGCCGAACAGTAGGACATTAAATCCCCTTTCTTTTATCGATGGAATAAATGGCTACTAAACAAGTTTAAATATTTTTATTGTAGCAATGACATATTTATTGAAACAATGATATATATCATAAATATCTCATAATATATACAGATTATATAGAAATACAGCCATTAATATTTTTAATTTAAATAAAACCAACCATTCAGAAATAAACATCATGAAGTAATATTCTATTCCAATCCATAAATTTTAATTACACCATAATCTATCATATTTTATTGGCAATAAATATTACAGTTAATATCGTGCAAGGATAAGCACAACTGCGCAAGAGCTACCGTTTCCGTTTTTGATGAATAAGCATTCAAACAGGGTTAACAGACAAGACCCGTAATCGTCCATTTTGTTAAAGCAACAATAAGCCTATGTAAATGCAAACCGGAAAACTTTGTGGTCATTAATCAGCTTTTAATCATTGAAGATGCATATTAATTTCGAATTTTAAATGGGTCTAAAAGCACATGTGATTTATATTCCATTTTTAAAACATTTATTATAATTTTTAATCAATTATATTTGGTGAAATACGCGAACATTCCAAATTGAATGACAATCGTTTACGTCTAATTAGCCCATTCTTAACGTTTTTTCATTATTATTTTATCATTTGCGAATCAACCATTATTTTAAACTGTTCATTGGATATTAGGATCCCACAATTTCACGGCAACATAACAACATCAATAGCGATTGAAATGAACCAAAACGGAGTCCTAGTTTGTGTTTTTAATTTCGAATATTATGGATAATATATTAAAGATACATTATGGGAGATTAGATAAAGAGCTGGCAGTTCTCACTATAAAATAGTTAAAAACTAGATAATGTAAAGGGAATTTGCTGAAAATTTCAGTCAAATTGATCCACTCTCCACCGAGATTTTAGCGATTGAATTTTCGGCCTAGCCTCGATCATCATTACGAAAGTCGGTACGATAAAAACATAGTCTTGATTATCCATTTCATGATTAAATCTTGAATGGAAGTAGAACAGCAAATCGGAACCTAATCCAATAAACATCGCAGGCTAGCGATGACATCGAGAGTTGATTATGGTCTGGATAAGTTAGTTAATCTCTAATTAAGAATTTAGATAACATTTCAGGTCCAAAAAAAAGACCTGCAATATGCAGATTTAACTCTTTTATAATGTATGTTTAAGTTAGAGGTTTAGCTCCGTTAACTATCTAAACTCAGGTATTTACACTATCCTTGAAGAATGATATCTCTATAATACCGTTAATTTGGGAGCCAACCAATTGAAGACGTAGTGTTTTCAAACGTTGTATTTGAACAAATGTGAAGGTTCGTAAGATACAATAAGTTGATAGACGATCAGGTGTTTTCTTTTTATAAATGTATAACGATATACGAATATCCCTACACAGCAGCTTGTTCTCCAAAAACAGATTGTAGCCTATATCACGTTCACAAGCTTTTAGGTGAAGGTCGAATTTAGACTATTTAAAGATGCATAATGTAGGATTAGATAAAGAGCCGACAGTACTCGCTATAATAGTTACTATAAACAGATACTGAAAAGGGAATATGTTAAAAAATTTAGTCAAATTATCTCATTCTGAGTGGAGTTATGACCGTCTGAAGAACAGTGTAGTCTCGATTGTCATTGCTACTGTTGTTACGATAATAAACAAAGTCTCGATTATCCATTTTTTAAATTAAATTGTTAACCGCCAATGGTGTTTAAATTCGTTAATATTAAAAAACACCCGATAGTCTAGAGAGTTGATTACGGACTTGGCATGTGAATAAATATCTAATTAGTAATTTATATAACAATTGAGGCCAAACGAAAGATCTGTATTAGGACGATTTAGCTCTTACGTGTTTTAATAGTTTAGATCAAGCTATATAATCAGGATTTAGTAATTTGGATCTGTTTAATATCATGATTTAATAATTTGGGACTGTTTAATATCATGATTTAATAATTTGGGACTCTTTAATATCATAATTTACTAGTTCAGATCAAACTGTTTAATATCATGATTTAATAATTTGGGACTGTTTAATATCATGATTTAATAGTTCAGATCAAACTGTTTAATATCATGATTTAATAATTAAGATCAAACTGCTTAACATCATGATTTAATAATTAAGATCAAACTCTTTAATATCATGTTTTAATAGATTAGATCAAACTATCGAATATCATTTCTATGGTAAACCACCACCACCACACACACATACACCGTCAGATCCCGCCTCTATATCACGAATTGTCATTTGAGAGAGAGAGAGAGAGAGACTGACTAACATATGGTTCAATTTTATTTCTATAATTCGCTTGCGCGTAGGGGTCTTTAGCAGTGGGAGGAAACCGGAAGACCCGGAGAAAACCCACGAGGTTGGAAATTGTCATTTGAAATGGACTAGATTATTTTGCAATATAATAATAATAATATTAATAATAATAATAATAATAATAATAACACCAAATTTATATACACCTATACACAATAAATTTATTCATTTACAAATTAAAAATATTTATTTTAAATTAAGAAAACATATTTTAAACTTTTGTACAAGTCATGCAAGAAATGGCACCTTTGCGTCATAGTCTTATTTTATTTAAACATAGTGTTGCCAAGCAACGACTACACGCGCACCAGCTATTTTTGTGAATGTAGGCGAACACGAGTGAATTTCGAATAAGCCTACCAAATTTTAAAGTCTTTAAAAGGCTGTGTAGAGTTGTTTCGAATTGGTTTCAGTAATAAAGGAAATATTTGATGCGCTGTTTCAAATTTTGATCACCCCCCCCCCCCCCTTATGACTGCGTATAGTCAAACAATCAGAACAAATATTTACCTGTAAACCGTTCACAAGGTTTTGGTGACAAGGGCAATACCCCCGTACACAATTGATGCGCGATACCAAATTGTTCATACTTTTAGCTTGTCGAACAGTCTCAGCATGTTTGAAAATACAACTTACAAAACTCTGACCCGACGTGTGTTAACAAGGTTTCGGTGACAGGGGTAATAACTCCTCATAAAATTTTAAAGTGCGACTGAATGTCGACAAGCCGAACAATCCCAACAAATTCGAAAACAAATCTAAAAAATATTTTATGTGTGAAGATGTTACTAGAATAGTTAACGGTCAGAAAGAAGGACGGGTGAACTAGAAGTCCCGATACCGGGGCCAACCAATATCAGCTTCTCGATGCCAAATGCAATGCTATTAATGCTTTATTTTTAATACTATTCTCTTATCATTATGCCCTAAGGACTGGATTGTAAGGTTATAGACTCAAAGGCCTTTATTATGGTTTACTTAGTACAAGAAAACCAATAAATTCATTTTTACAAATAAATGGGTCTGCACACAAATAGTAATACATTCTTTACAATGCATCATCTGGTATCCACATTTTGTCCGATGTAATAACAGTGATTACATTTGGATAATTAGGTGGTTCTAATGTTTTATCTGATATAAGCTATCTGTTTCCTTGGTAACACTGAAAAGTCGCTTGATATCATCCAATAGAACCGAAGGACACCTGATGTTTGTTGAATCACAATTAACTAGGAAAATTATATTAGATCAAGTTAGTTGTATAGTCTATCAGTCGACCAGTAGGACGATGAACCCCATTTCATTTCTTCTAGTGGACACCAGAAAGCTTGAGATATTTCTCACGCTTTTACAAAAATGAGGCCATGAATTTCCTTTGTTCAGCCATGTTGTTAAGACAACATCTTGAGATAACACAAGGATCCAAGCTGCGGTCCCTTCAAAATAACAGATCTACAAGATGCACGTTCTGTCCATATAAATAATATACTAATTTCTCACCCAAACACAGAAACCTTTGCAATTGATGTGAGATATATGTACGTTCAAAGACCTTCGTGTTTGCGTTATGACGACGTCCATTCGAAGCAAGCCCGTTTTCATTTAATTCAAAATACACATATAGTTTATACGTATTATATATTATATTTTTAAAGGCCATATTAGCGAAATCACACAATAAATTTGATCACTCTTCCAAAATAAATGTCTATTTTCACGATGCTACGACATCATCATGTTCTACATTCTCCAGCTTTGTATTCTCAGTCTCAGAATGGCACCTGGAAAGAAAGAGAAACGTAAAGGGTTTAAAGTTCCATTAAGACAAACTAGTGAATTCTGGGACCATATGTATTATCTTTTCATGCAACAATTCGTTCGAGAGTAGCGGGTGGAAAACGAAGAATCCGGTCGGCTCTATTCATTGTTGCTATATAGGGAAAAGATGCCAGGGCTTATGTTTTACCTCGAACACGTTAGATGACTTGGCGATCGACCATTGCAGCCCACAAGCAAAATCTTTAAAATGCATCCAAACATAGCTGAAATTCAATGATCTTCGTTTCACTAATTTGAATGTTGGAAATAAATTTCATGCAGATGGGAAGATACCCTTTGTTATTATAGCGGTCACAAGGTTCTACAAAACGAAACGAGGGACATAGCTTTAGAAATAATTAACGGAAATTGTTGAAATGCAATAGGTTTCTACTTTTTACTAATTTAAATCATCTATATAAATTTAATGTAATGATAAATGTAGCCTGTAGATTACTCACAAGATATTGAAAACCACTGGCGGACGGGGACGACGACAATATACGACGTACATAAAAACGATCACATATATCCAAACATCAACACACTCCTCACATCGCAGACATTTGGCGCATTATTACCAATTCAATGAATAAATTCAACCTTGATTTCAGTTAGCCTGGTGCCTGGAGTGTTGAAATTTTTGTTGATAAACTTTTGGGTCACTTTGATAAATTACATTTTGGCGGCCATCTTTAAAAATTGCCACCGTTATTTCATTAAAATTGAGCGCGTCGGGCAACCCTCATAACTCCTGTACTGATTGACCTATTGCAATATGGCTCACGATGTTCACAAGAAAATTCTACATCTGCTGCTATATAATACTTATTGTTGAATGAATCAAATATTTTCCAAATCAACAGATTATTCTGGAAAAATCAACGTTTTTGCATTTTTTTTCAAGATTTATTTTATGTTTACTATCAAATCATGTTCAGAGTAATTTTAGCCAAATTATGTATTTGGCATAAATAAATACGCTCGTTTTTTTCGGCCCATTTCGCCTCTATAACTACTTTTTGTTTCGAGGATTAAAAACAAAATAGTTATTCTTGCACCCTAAGACACACTGGTTACACAATATATCGCTCTCCGAAATTTCCTGAAGATCGTCATATGTTAATCACGTTATTTCGCCTTGGCCGAATTCGGCCGAATTTCAACATGATGTTGTCTGACATATTTATAATTGGTTTCTTTTGCAATTTAATTGGGATAAAACGTTATCCCTCCCGGTTACTATAGGGATGCCCCGGAACCTTACACAAACAAAATCTAGGGAATGCAAGTATCCACTACATATTAGAGCATGCTGTGTGTCTATTTTCTCAAACTTTTTGTGATTCCTAGTCGTAAATGCATTTCAAATTGTCTTCGCAACAATTCTTTTTAAACTTTCAACTTGTTTGAAATGCATCACTGACGAAAATGATTTGTGGGTACCATATCTAGACTATAAGACAAAAGTTGCCGGGTATAGAGTCCTTGGTGTAAAAACGGACAACATTACTATTTCTGAATGAATAGGAGAACTTAAATTCTGGATATATCATAAATAATTCTCAATACCGCTAAAAATGGTGCAAAGGCATGGGCTATGAAATTAAAATGCCTCGCTATTTTGGTGGAAGGTCTTGTGATGTGTGAGACCCAGTATAATCGATTCCAGATGCACCATTGTATTGTTTATGGGGTAGGGGTGGCGGGTCATATAAGTCAGATATATTTTCTAAAGAATGTGTCATTTTTAGCATTATCATTAGCATCATTTTGAACATTCATTTTTGAGAGGTTTTTTTTCAAGTTCGTTGACTCTGAAACCTTATAAACAAAGATATTATAAGCTATATGAAACAGATAATTGAATTTTCGCCATCTTGGATTTTCCAACTCTTTGTTTAGGTTAATTTTAAGTTCAACAACACTGAGAACCCTTTCAATTGGATATTGCATGTCATATCAAACAGTGAAATGACTATTATCTGACAAATTGGCCATTTTAGCAAATTTGGTCGCCATTTTGAATTTCCGTCATCTTGGATTTGGGACACTCAGTTCATATTAGAGATAAATTTTTATGATTAATGTTTCTGATATCTAGTAAATCACTTTAGTAGACCAAATAGATAATTTTACTTATATGGGTGTGAACATGGTCTGTTAGTAAACTTATGAACAGACATCATGACCCCCCCCCCCCCCCACCCCCGAAAATATTGCTGTTTTCAGATTAGTCTTTTATTTTGAAACTGGTAGTATTAATTAAACAGCATGTACCATATACCAGCAGATACGGAATTGTATTATGAACATTTTGTGCTATATTACATATCCATAGGTGAAACTGTTGAGGTGTTATCAAGATTTCCCTGATTCGCACTATTTCATATTTTAAAAAAAGTGGACATTTGTAAAGATGACCGCCAAACTGACATTTGGCAAAGTGACCCGGAAGTCCATCAACCAATTATAGTATTCAGCAGTGGGAGGAAACTGGAGGACCCGGAGAAAACCCATAAGGTTGGACAGGCGACCTTACTCCTTGTCACGTACAAGCGGGGAATCGAAACCACGCCACTTGAGTCAATGACAGACCCCATGATGCAACGCACACGCGTTAACCATTCAGCCACACCCTCTCCTTTCAAAGTAAAGCATAAAGAACTCTTTTATGATTTTAAAACTAAATACTGAGAGTATAATATATGGATTCACTGTATGCAGTCAATTAAATTCCAATAAATATTCCCTTTTTTGCCTAAAGCTTCTAAAATTTCAATTTCCACGCGATTCTATTTTAAAAAATATATGATTATTAGTGCCACCGCCAAAGAAATAATTTCGCATTATTTCCTAATACAATTAGTGGTTCTCTCGATTTCTTTAACTGATGGTCTACAGAAATCCTTCTGACAAATAAATCGTCTTACCGTTCTCTATTATAGGCTTCAAAATCATCATTTAACTTCATTAGATGTTTCTGGGTTTCATCCATCTCCTGTAAAAGAATATTATCATGGCATTTATATTCCTTTGGATATTATCATTTGTCATGTTTATTAGAAGTATATGTTTAACGCGAATGTTTTCAATCACACCCACTCCACATCTCCCAATCCAAACAGCCTCCAACTTAAACCATGACTGAAACAAATCATGGTCTCCTCCAGAGGCCGTATTAAAAGAACAGAGCAACAAAATATGGTCGTCTCCAGAGGCCGTAATAGAACAGAGCATTAAACCGTGGTTTCCCCTGGAGTAATAGAACAGAGCAAAAAAACATGGTCTCTTCCTTCTAGAGTAATACAACAGAGCTTTAAACCATGGTCTCCGCTGGAGGAATACAACAGAGCAACAAAACATGGTTTAATCTTGAGTAATAGATTTGGCGCCTGTTTCACGAAATTTTAACTAAGACAATTTAGTAATTTGATTGGATAATATTAGATTGATTTTAGTGTTTAGCCAATCAAAACTTGGATTTTATCTTTACCTAAAATTTCGAGAAAAAGGGCTCTGAGCAACAAAAATGTATTAGCTATAGGAATGCTGGCATCAGGTGTTCTAGATATAGCAAGATGCCCATCTTTATTTACCACACCACATGGTGCTGTAAGTGAATTTTAAAAACCGAATCTACTGAGTATACAAGAAGCTAAGTAATCTCGGAAGGAAAGGCTAATAGAGAGAGAGAGAGAGAGAGAGAGAGAGAGAGAGAGATAGATGGGGTTTAACGTCCACTCGACACACACAAACTAGGTCATTTCGGGACTAACATATATGGTTTAATTTTATTTCAATAATTCGCTTGCGTGTAGGGGTCTTTAGCAGTGGGAGGAAACCGGAGGAACCGGAGAAAACCCACGAGGTTGGACAGGCGACCCTACTCTTTGTCACGTACAACTGGGGATTCGAAACCACGCCAGTTGACTCAATGACAGGCCTTATGATACAGCACGCACGTGCTAACCATTCGGCCATCAGTGATGCAGAGGGAGGAAGCTAGGCCATGACAAGGGCAGCGACTAGATCTGTGGTATTGTGTACACATTAGCGTACACGTTAAAGATCCCTTGACAGTTGGAATTCGATATAAGGGTAGACCGTAGCGCCGCTGTTCGGGCAAAATTTCCCCTCATAGAACATTGTATGGCATATGCCCATCTTTATTATCCCGGTAGGTGCAGACAGGTAGGACTTTGAAAACATACCTTATTCACAACCCGGTTTCACTAACAACGTAACCGTGGAGACAGAATTAAACCTCCAAATTTATAGGGCGTGTATTTTATACAATCTGGTGGAAATGACTGACAAATTCAATTAAACATGGTGGTCCAGACATAGCAATACAAAGAGTAAAAAATAATCCAATTATAAACATGAAGTAGAAGATGATAATTACGCAAGCTTGTCACGGGGCATGACAAAAATCCTCTGATCAGGAATTCTCATAAACTTTAACCGTCGAGTGCTATAACAATAGATTTATCTTTCAGGGAGAAACATATAATTGGCAGGGCATAATTCTATGAAATTCAATTAATGTTTATGACTGAGCGATGCTTTGATTCTATAGCCTTTCGTCAGCTATGATATTCTAATGATATTACGTTGGTCTGTAATAAACAGTTACTGTATTCCATGGTCTGTTTCTGTCCAAGTCAATTATTAAATACCACGTAGTATGTCCATCAAGACGTTTCAGTTTGATAAAGATGTAGTCAACTGAAATACAGTCATAATAGAACTCCTCGGCCTATTCAAGCAATTTTCAGGTTATAAAAGCATTTCTTTCAAGCTACGTCAAGCAATTTACAGGTTATATAAGCATTTCTTTCAAACTGCGTAAAGCACTAAGTATAAGAATCACTTCGAAGTCAGTCAAGCGATATGGGTAAAAAATCTCTTCGGAGCCAGTCAAGCAATGTGTAAGAGTCTCTTACCTCGGATGATTGGGACATTAATTCTCCACTTCGTCTGGAGTTCTGTTTGGCTAAACGTTTCTTTTTCTTATGAAGAGGTTTCGTCTCAATGATCATTTCTTCTAGTTCATATGTTGGATCACAATTCAAGTGATCTTTCTGTAAACAACAAACAGAATATATTCATGGTTTGGTTAAACTACTGAATCCATTATAGTTGAAAATCATGAAATAAGGTTAATAGTAGAATCGAATGGATGGAGGTAATTAAAGACAAACGAAATTACAATATTTAAACAGAAATACACATTTTGACGAACCGAACTGTCGACGGACGTCGAGGGACGCCATTTAGACAGTGCCGGATTATGGCTCTGCTGGCCCTAAGGCAAATTTTGATAGGTGGCCTGAAAATACAGATATTTTCGGTTCACTGATAAAATGAAGAAAGTTAAATTTAATAACAGAAAATTTATCACAATTTTTTCTTGACAGTACTATGTATTTACTATCAGATTACAGTAGCTAGATTACAACTTTTCTTTACTTTATTTTTGTGTGCCTTAATTGCCTAATGGTTAATCCGGCACTGCATTTGGAACTCTTTTTTTAGACTTTCCCCCTTGTCAGTTATGTACAGTCGTTCGGATGAAACGGAAAAATGAGGTAACGTGCACAGTTTTGACAGTTGAAATTTGAAATAAGCCTAGGTCATGGCGTATGCCCGTCTACATCAAACAAGTAGGAGCAGGACAGTAAGACGTTAAACTTCATTTCATTTTTATACTTACTGAAGGCACAAATGCTGGTTTTATTTCTTTATTATATATCTTTTCAAAGTCCATATCTGCCATTAACGGATGCTGTTTAAGATGAGCAAGGGAAGAAATTCTGTTATCTGGATCCACTTCTAAAAGCTGAAAGTAAAAACCAGAACTAGTGTTTTAAAATGTCAACACACTGCTCATTCACATCCATTGTTTAATACGTCTATTTACAGCTGTACGAAACTTGCATGGTCTGCAATTAGCTCCGCTTGAGAACAGACGCGACGCTAGTTGACCGACATTTTAATGCTAGCATTTTAGTCGAGAACACCAAAGTATTTATTCCACTTCCGTTTAATGAAATCTTAAATTTTTATTTCATCTTTGCGTGTATCAAAGATGTAAAGCGGTTTCGACCCGCATTACAAAATAGTAGGGAAGAGATATATTCGCAAAGTAAATGATTCTTCTATGTGCAGACTGCGTCTATGCCCGCAGGTAGGTTTGCGTCTGTAGGCTTAAAGATACATTATGGGAGATTAGATAAAGAGCTGGCCGTTCTTAGCATAATGGTTAAAAACTAGATAATGTAAAGGGAATTTGCTGAAAATTCAGAACCGAAAATTTAGCGACTGAATTTTGGGCCTAGACTCGATCATCATTACTAAAGTCGGAACGATAAAAAAAAACATAGTCTCGATTATCTATTTTTTCGATTTAATCATCAATGAGCGTTGAGCAGCAGATCGGATTCTAATCCAATAAATATCGTAGGCTAGCGATGACATCGAGAGTTGATTATGGTCTGGATAAGTTAATTAATGTCTAATGAATAATTTAGACAACATATCAGGCCTAAAGAAAGGCCCGCAAATGGCAGATTTAGCTCTTGAATAATGTATGTTTAATGTTCAAACATGCGTAAAAATAAGTATATTCGAAGTTAAAGCACGCGCACTAGTGTTTCCTAGAATCATCCAATAAATGTGTACTAAGCTAATTTAATATGAACGGATGGGATTGATGTTCGAACTTAGATGAATGACTTTACTACAAGTAATCCAGTTGATTTTCAAAGAGTGGGACATATTGGCAAATAACACTAAAATATAATTTGCAATTGTAATCATGTACAACCATGGGTATGTTAAAGCTAATATCGCACATGTACCTCCCACACACACACAATTAAGGATTGAGGATAAAGGATAACAGCAGGGGCCAAATGAACTAATTGTATAACTTGTGTTCGAGTACGGAATAGGTATAAAATTAGGACAATGCACCAGGACTAATATCAACACATCAATCTAAATATCTGCAGGGGATGGCGGAAAACTAATATCAACGGGAAATTACAAATCTGATAGTAACACCTTAATGGGATACTCACTTTAAGCGATTTAGCCTACTCGGGACATATAGAAAATAGTTTTCTCCTTGCCAGGTCCTCCGTCCTCTGCACCACTGACAAGGGGAACCACGCCGGAAAAAATCACGATGAACTCCCTCGGTCAACACCGGGACCTCCACATTTGATTTGATATAATGTTGTTTGTTTCTTACAATGTCTGTGTAGATTGTTTTGTCCGCAGGTTTGTCTTTTCGATTTTGTATTGTGTGTAGTGCGTTCCTCCTGCACATACTATTGAATAGTTATCTTTTACATTATTCATAGAGGTCACGTCCTTTAATAAGATCTATTTTACATTAGGTCAAGGTGTTCTAAATAAAAGTAAGAATGGCTATATCAATAGCTTCTCGTTTTCTACAAATAACAAAGACTTTCTGGTAAATACACAAAGCTTGGGTCGATGCAATTGTTCAATATATGTGTATAACTCAGTCTGTGACAAGATTTCTAAATAAGAAGAAAAAAAGGAAGGAAAACGAACCATTGGGGCATTTGGAAATAATGAAATAGGATGTCGACTTTGTTTAACGTAAAGATCGTGGAGTAGACAATTCAATGGTTCTAGTCTTGCATTTACATTAAAGGTTACACAGACAACAGCAAAAATGGACTTTAGGCCAAGTGTTTTTCAGACGTTCTCAAAATAAATCAAGTGTATATTCCCAAATTCATTACTTAAAAAATTTGATCTTGAATCAGAGCAGTAGGCAAGTTGTCGAACGGTTCCCTGAAATTAATTTACATCCGCTAGTGTGCAACATTATATGTTATATAGATCAATTCTATTTTAGCCCTCTGTCTCTCTCTCTCTGTCTCTCTCTCTCTCTCTCTCACTCTCAATCGACCATATGTGCGAAGTGCATAAATTATTCAGGGGGCGGGGGCAAACTATTTTGGCAGACGACTTGGATTCAACACAACGCCAGACGACTCAATGACAGACATTTAAGACCACTCGGTATTTTTAGATCCCAAATTCATACCCCCCACCCTCCTCCAAACCTTTCAGCAACGAACGTATTATACCTTTCGATGTTTTTTTAGGTCGAATATAAAAGGAATCTTTATTTAACTGTTACCTGTTTTAATAGGTCACGTAGGTTTTCATCCAGTGAGGAAGAGAAGTGAGGTTTGGTAGAACTGAACAGTATTTTTATTTCATGTAAATGTGTGGCCGAGTGGATCTCATATGGTCTCTGAAAAATAGAATGAATCAGAATTAAAACATAATGACTGCGTATTTTAATTTTCTGGGTTCTGGAAACGATAATTCTGGATAATTTCGAGTATTGGCCTCGTGACATGGCATGCTTATTCTTATTGGAAATCTAAATCAATGTCGAAATATCGAGTATTTTTAGTGGTATCTCGAAAACGAACATCGTAATTTATAATTTATGTTGGGATTTTGTTCATTACAATTAGTCAATACCGTCTTTGTAGCATTTTAAACTTTGTGTTTTCTTGGTGGGATCAATAGCACCAATTGATCTATGGAACGATTTGTCAAACCAGTGACCTTATCCATTCTTCTTCCAATGTAATTTTCACAAACAACCCCATTAAACCGGTCAATATAGTAAAAACAAGATTGATATGATGTAATCCAGTTAAAAAACCAGAACAGTGGGAAATACCATGTTCTACCTCATTACCTTAGGCTTAGCTCACAAATCGCCGTACGAGCTACTAGAGTAAACCCGTGCGCGAGACTTGCGTGCCACTTGCCAATCGGCAAACCTCAGCAGATTCCAGTACCCTATATCTAGCCTCGGCTGTATGACGAAGTCCGCCATTGGAATTACTTTCAAGTTCCCGGATTACCAACGGTGTTGCCATAACGGTGCCAGGTTTTCCTAATAAGTAAACCGGTGCCGCATCGCAATTGTATAGGCGTAGGAACATATCAATTACTGTCATACAGCCGAGGCTAGATGTAGAGTAACGGAATCTGCCAAGGTTTGCCGAGTGTGCCACTTGCGTGTGATCGGCACTGCTGTAGAGACTTATGGTCCCAACATACAAGATTTTCTGCCGGTTTCTGGCGGGTGGTCTGCGAGCTACCAAATCCTACGACAAGTACGTGTTAAAACACGTACGACGGCTTGTGAGTTAGGCTTTAACTGGCAGACTATCGCCACCAAGAAACGGCATTTAGGAGACGACCACCGTCAAGACCAGCCACGTTTTTCTTGTAAAATCATTATTTTGTTTTATTTTGAGTGAAGACTGTGCCATTCTGGCGGGTGATCTGCGAGCTACCAAATCCTACGACAAGTACGTGTTAAAACACGTACGACGGCTTGTGAGTTAGGCTTTAACTGGCAGACTATCGCCACCAAGAAACGGCATTTAGGAGACGACCACCGTCAAGACCAGCCACGTTTTTCTTGTAAAATCATTATTTTGTTTTATTTTGAGTGAAGACTGTGCCATTACAGGCCCCATACTGTATTGCACAACGAACGCTTATGCTAGCTTCCCACTGTCGTGCGATGCGTTACGATACGATTGTCCCTTCTGAATCCACGAGCTGGTACGTGCAGATACGTTCGGACCCGTTTCGACACGATCAACACGATTCCTACGACTGACCTCAATATATGTTATTGTTAAGACTTAAAGGGCTAATCCCGATATTTTTTGGAGAATAAAACTGCTTAATTTTGTATTAAAATCCCTTAAATTCCTTTAGCTAAGGATCGAGCAACTAACTCAATATTTGTGATACGTTTTCAAACAACTTAAACCCGTCAATCTTCATCTGGAAATGGAGACCTGTGTCCCAAGCTGTATTATGTGGTGTCTGCATAAAACTAGACTTTTATTTTATAATAATAATGTGTAGGTGAAATTTACCTTTCGTTATCAAGTAGAGCACATGGGTCATTCACTATGCAGACCTCTCAAGGAACGGGAATCGATTATCAGGTGACCCAACGAAAAAACTGACCCGAAATCTTAAAAGGGTTACGTGTCCGGATAAGCAGTTTTGACGTTCACGTCCAAACGTCTCAATATTTTGAGCTGAAAGTTTGAGAGAAGGTAAATACACCATTCCTCTATATTTTGGCGCTTCAATTTCACACTTTTATAGAATCGCCACAATAACTCCACGATTAAAACCACGATTTCAGTCGTAGCGCGAATCGTGGTAGTGGGGACCTAACATTAAGACTAGCCATCGCTGATATATACGTTTGTTGTGTGAGATGTCGGTGTATATTATGTCCTGTTCTCTTGTGTAATTGTTTATATGTGGTGCGGTCCCCATAAGGTATTTCGGTACAAATCGGCCATTTACTCTTTTATAAAAAAAACATCTTTAATTACTTTTTATTGGTTTAATACAATTTGATATAACGTTACAACAACCAGATGAAGCAAATCTTCAAACAAAATATAATAAAAGGACGGGGTCATAAAACTCAAGTCAAGAGAAAAACTCCTTCCTTTCATTCGTTAGGAAGAACTCAATATAATCTTCATAAAAGCGAAATTGATCCGTGAAGCCAAGTTCTTACTGGGTGTGGAGTTTTTTTCTTAGTCCGTGTTATAGAAACATAAGTGATATTGATTTTATGCTCTTGTCGTATTTGATGTATGACTTACTCTAATTTCACTTTAACAGATCACCAGATTCCAGCATAAAGGAAAAAAATAAAAAGTACTCAAGACTTTTCACATCACACTTTTAAGTTTCAAGTGTAAAAGAATTTAATGTACTAATGAAGGTGATAGAGGGACCCTCAAACGATTCGTCAATCTGCAAATTGATGTAACAGAACTCAAAAAAAATTTCTTGAGTTCTTTTTCTCTCAAGATATAAGTGCCTCAAGGTCAGAGAAATGATCGTATTGTGTTCATGTAAAATGCGTAAAAAATGGCCTCTGTTTATCCGTTTTATGATGTTTTATTTATATTTCCAAGGTACTTTATTACTTTATTAGCTAAATCTACAAAGCAATGTGAACTTTCATAAATAGGCTCATTTCGTTTTTATGATTTTTATGATTTTTTTTTTTTAAACATTTTCATTTTACTTTATTGTTAGATAAAACTTCTAAGGAAAATGTTACCCACGTGAACGTTCTAAATAGAACTTAGAAATGGTTTCAGGGGGGAACTTGATCACGAAAACTTTTAAGGCATAGTACACACAGAGATCCATTTACTTCATACTTCCTGAATAGATCTCTGTCCTAAATGGCCGCCATATCTAAAAAAAATAGTATACTGTTTTGTAATGCGATGCTACTACGATTCACATCTGTCTTACACACAGTCTAAATAAACTTTTTGAATTTTATTATATGGAAGCAGAATAAATACTTCTCACAATTCATATAGTATACTTGGTGTTTTCGACTCAAATCGTCGATTTAGGACTTACAATGTCGATCAACTAGCTTAGTGTCTGTTCTCAAGCGAAGCTAACTGTAGCCAGGCAGCCTAAGTTTAGTATGTTTTTGAGGACGCAGCCTGTTCATTTTAGCTATTGAAAAAATGAACTGTCGGTATACTTAGTACAAGTTTAAATGCATAAGACCCCGGGTATTTACTAAAGTCTAAGCTCCACCCTTTTATAGTTCGATCTTAACCATCTATGCCCGAAAAATCAGTGACGGGTGTCGTACACGACATAGAATATTTTTACTCCTTTGAAGTGAACTTCGCAAATACTATATACAGAAAAAAAAACGAAAACAAATCGAAAAACAACGGAAAAATTTAGAAAAAACTCCGAAAAGCGCCGAAAAATACTGAAAAAAATCCAAATAATATCGAAAAAACACCGAAAAATACCGAATTCTTTTTTGATACCGATTACCGAATAAATCCGAAAAAACCTAAATATAGAGAAATCACTAAATACCGACAAAAACAACACTATTTACCGAAAAAAAAAACCTAAGCCACACATCGGTACTTTTCGGATTGTTTTTTCGGGGTTTTTTTTCGGAGTTTTTCGGTACTTTTCGGATTTTTTTTGTTTTTTTTCCTGTAAAAAGTACAGTCCCTGAATAGTGGTATCAGGCGCTCCCGAAAGAATAGGTGTTGCATATTAAAAGCCTACCTCAATCTTCATAAACGCCATGTAGTGAAATCAATCTTCGACTGACTTCTATCGATATAGAAACTCAGCTAAGATCAATTTTACAATTATTAAAACAAAAATCATCACTTTATGCTGAGAACAATAAAACGTGTAAAGAAAATCGAAAGCTACTAAAGTAAGTTATATATCACTTTATGATTATGATGTAATAAGAACGTAATATTAACATTCTGCACGTAAATACTCTCAATTGCTTATATCTAACTTCAGGATTGTGGCACTGAATACAGAAACACGAATGACTCACAATCTATATTTGATTTATATTTAAATTCGCGTCAAGATGAGCCAAGTTAGGTAATTGGATTGATTACATACACAAAAAAGATGAATCGCTGAGACTGAGATTAAAGAACTATTCTCTGAGTTACTTACCCTTGATTTCAATAATTCATAGGCTGTAACACCCAGTGACCACCAATCTACAGGAAAACTATATCCTAGGCACTCATTAGACGCACAGGAAAACACTTCAGGTGCTGAAATACCAATAACAAATACCAATAACAATATATTACACATTGAAATACCAATTATATTACACATTAAAATAAGAATAGCTTTTTAGGGGCAGCCACAACCACCGAACTTGTTTTAAATAAGAAATATTTGTGCCAAATATCTAATCCTCAGAATAATAGTTATGATTTTAAATTCATTGGTATTCATGTTAATGAAAACATATGAAATCCTCTAACACCACGCGGAACAGTCGAATTTAAGCGTATCTATCAAAATATGTATCAATGATTTGAGCTTTTGGCGGATACATCATACCATAATATTTGACACCATATTATTTAGTAACCGTAGAAAGCTCAATTATCAGGAGAACCGAAGATTATAAAGTCTATACATGTAAACTAATCACCATTAGGTGGTGTTTATTTCGATATTTTTTTTTTTAAAAAAGATCAATTTTGTTCATGAATAAAAATTTGACTTTACTGACGCGATCACCTGTTGTCATTGGACTTTCTATGGATAAAGGATACACCACAGATTTACTTAGTTTCGTTTACAGGAAGATATAATGTATACCGTAAATATGATTTTGTTCATTGCAAGATACGTAGTTGATGTTTGGAACCCTATAACTTACCCATATAAGGCTTGGTACCGGACATTGAAGTTGCCATCTCGCCTGTATGCAGTACTGTGGCTATGTTAAAATCGGTTATATGTACATGGCCTGTTAAAGGAAAAATAAATATTATTTGTGGTTACAAGAAACATTACAGGGTTAATTTTTAGAGTCTTGAGATTCAAAATGATAGTCATAATATCATGTCGAATACAGTGTTATATCGTGACTTTGAATTAAGAATTATCATGAACTACAATGGAATTAATAAGTTAATCAAGAGTTAGGTCTTTCTAGAAAGTATCAGAATTAAGTACTAGGGTTGATTTTAGAAAGTATCAAAAATGAAATAAGAATTGAAGTTTTCCAAAAAATGTCAGATTTAATAACTATAGGGTTTTCTAGAAAGTATCAGAAGTAGGAATTAGTTTTTTGTAGAAAGTATCAGAGTTTAGAATTAAGTTTCAACTAGAGTGTATAAGAATTAAGAAATAGGTTTATTCTAGAAAGTATCAGAATTAATAATTAATTTCCAACTAGAGTGTATGAGAATTAAGAAATAGGTTTATTCTAGAAAGTATTAAGAGTTAATAATTAAGTTTCAACTAGAGTGTATCAGAAATAGGAATTAGTTTTTTCTAGAAAGTATCAGAATTAATAATTAACTTTCAACTAGAGTGTATCAGAATTAAGAAATATTTTTTTTCTAGAAAGTATCAGAGTTAAGAATTAAGTTTAAACTGTATCGTGTTGATTACTTTATGTTGAATTAAGACAAGGTAACTTACCTCCTTCGTCCAGTAGAATATTGTCAGGTTTTATATCCCTGTAAAAAACACACACATGAATTAATATCTAATGAAATGTAACAATATTATGGCTTTGATCAATCATTGGTTCCAAATTCATGAACATGAAATACATTAAGTCATTCAACGGATTGGTCATTATATCCTCTCTTGTTTATGAAAACCCACTAACGGTGATGGAATGTATCTTGTTGATCAAATTAGGTAATAGTTCCTGCCGATGTTTATTTCAGTCTATCACGTAAAGCAATTAGGGGCGCTGGTACCCGATTCAACAGAAGAACGCCATAACAGATGTACCAAGCCAAATAGTATTTTTGGGAACGGGGGAGATTTGTGACTATATAAATGGTCTCACATTTTGAAGAATAAAAGTTAGGAAGAACCTGAACTGTAGTCTGTACAGTTTTGGTCACGGAAGAAAAACACAACGTTGAAATTAAAGATTCAGTAGTACTACAGGAGCAACTTTTAACAAATTTGTTTCAAGAATTCCATCCTAAATTTTGGATGTATTTTACTGCCATCCTACTACCAACCGTCCTCGTGTTGTACATAAATATGTTAAAACTGTAGCTTCTATCGCGTTCACAAGGTTTTCGGAAAATGGGAACGGTAACTTCGGAACGGAATATAAACGTATTTATACATTTTAATTTTCATCAAAAGGGGTAAAAGTTGAGACTTCTAGAGTGTCTGCAAGATAATAACGCGATTCTTCGTACAATCAAGGGCAATCATCCACGAAATAGAACCCACGTGGGATGTAAATCTATACTTTAAGTTTCGTCAAAATCGGATAATTATGTGACCTGTAGAGTGTCCACAAACAAATGTGACACGTATTGTGAACTCGAGACATTAAGCCCCATTCCATTCTCTGTACGTAGGTATAATATATCAAAAGAGAGCAAGACGTGTTGATTAGATACGAATAACCGCTTTGTGATTTAGAAGTTAAAAGTACATTAGAAAATCATCACGAAACCATTAAGGTCTTTGTCCGTGGAGAATTGGTGTGTTAATTATGTCTATGGACAACTAACGGTGAACTTATATTACATTATTTAGGCTTCCCGTGATTACTCACAGTAACAGAAGAGTAGCAGAGCAGTAGGACCTTAAACTCCATTTCATTTCCACGAGAAAGAACATATTCATCACTGAAGTTGTGGTAAATCATCTACATGTCTTGCTGATCTTTCATTTTATTTCGTTTTCTGTTTTCTGTTTTTAACATTTATATTAATGAATAGTCTATGAGCGTTTACGTGCTTTGTCTTGGACAAGAATGGTTTTAATCAACCACATTGGCATAGAAGAGAGTTCAAACAGAAACAAGAATTGCTAATGAAGTAATTAGTTGGATACACATACAGTGTACCACATAAAGAAACAAAGACGGGTTGCCAGAAAAAAAACATACGACAATAGCAGCTAAGTCGTCGGGCAGTCAACAAGGAATGTCGATTTTTTTTTCTTTTGTCAGTAATGAGAACATTTACAACAAATGGAAATCTGATTACGAGTAATTATCAGAAATTATTAGAATTTTCAGTCAATTACTTCACTTTGACCCGTGATATTAGCGATTGAACTTTAGGCTTAGCCTCGATCATCATTACTAAAGTCGGTACGATAAAAATCAAAGTTTCGATTATCCATTTTGACGTTAAATCATCCACCACAAAATGTATTCAAATCCAGGAAACAACGCAGACTAGCAATTGCATCGAGAGTTGATTATGGTTTGGATAAGTTAATTAATGTCTAATTAATAATTTAGATAACATTTCAGGTCTAACGAAAGACCTGCAATAGACAGATTTAGCTCTTGCATAATGTATGTTTAAGCAATGTATATCAACTTAAGCCTATAGAGCGTCCACAATATTTTTCAGAGTGATCAAGGGCCTTAACTCTGGCAGTAATTATCAAAAACCATTAGAAAAAAAAAGAATTCTTTGTCTCATGACCTTAAACACAGTGTATAAATTTAAAATCAATCGGATATTAACCTTGACCTCTAGAGCTTCTACAAGAGTTTTCAAAGGGGTCAAGGGCCATAACTCCGACAGTAATTATCGGAAATAGTTGAAAATCAATAGGCGTCTTCAGCTCATGGCCATAAACAGTGTGATATTAACCTCTTTAGCCTCTAGAGTGTCCACAAGCAATTATGGACGCCGGATCGACGGACGGAGGCCCATGGGCTACAGTTGCGCTAAGCCAAATACCTTGGTGATGTCAGAAGCATACTGATACATGGCATTCTGTACACAGAGAACCATCTACTTCGAGAATAAGTAGACAGACAGTGCAAGTTTGGTATGATATGCATGGCTCATGCCTAATCGTCAGCATTTAAGACATTTAAATGAAGTAAAATGTCAATTCCAATATTGAAAATATAAGTTTTTGGGGTTTTTTTTAGGTTTATGAGCGTATAAATTTCACCATAAACCATTATAATTCATTATTCAATCGTAAATTTTCTTCCACATTTTATGAATTGGAAATTCAAATCAAATATTCCGAATAGTCCTGAATAATTCGAGCCATGTAGCTAAATCTCACGTTTCCCTTGCAGATAATAGCGAAGAAGACATTATACACGGTTAGGCGGATTGTTCTTCCATTTATAGTGATCGGAAACTGGAACAAGTGTGATTTATCCTGAAGCAACGACATGGTAAATTACAAGTGTTATTGACTGACTGACCCTTTGATTGACAGATATCATCATTAAACGTACATTGTCTGCGTTTATATAACCCAAAGTAATCTTAATCTTATAACCTATCCATACTCAGCCATATAACCTATCCTTTTCCGGCATAAAAATGCTTATTTTACTGGAGAAGTCATGTTTGATGAACTAATGAAGATTTATTGTCTTTCACTTATGATTGGAACGTCAGTTATACCCACAGTATTATAAAATTTATGACATGATCCGATAAAACAAAACCATCATCGTGGGATTTGGTAATATTTAGAATTATATTTTATTTTCAATTTAACTAATAATACTTTATTTCCTTGACGTTGTGATGGGGACGAATCTTGGAGAGCAAAGCGGATGTAGGAGTAGTGGGTTGGGTTGGGTGGAGTGGGGTGGGTGTAAACATACGTGTGATGGTAGCGAAAGAGCGAGTCTGAAGGAGAAGAAGGAGGGTGAGTGGGGGTAGTGTAGACATATGATTATGTGTAGGATAAAGCACGAGACTGAGGTTATGCCGAGGGAGAAAGACTGAAGAAAATAACCCGAGAGAAAGAAAAACCGAGGCCGGTATGCCGAGCGTTTTCTGTCGAGGTTTTTTTCTGAAGTCTTTCTACCCCAGCATAACCGAAGTCGAGGACTTTATCTTGCTTATAAACCGTCTATGTTTACATGTACGCAAGATGAGAAGATCCCAGAAATCCCACAAGAAAAACCTTATATCATGTTTTCTTATGGGAAAAAAACCTACCCTGGAAGAATAACCCGTTACAGGTTTAAAGAAAAACTTTCAGAAGAATAACCCCAAATTTCCCTGTATATACCCAAAACCTCCCCCGACTTTTAGACCGCAAGTTATTCCGGGCATAGAATATACCCCAAAGATCAAAGAGATTTACCGTTACAGGTTTATAAGTCATTAGATTCCCGATACTAATATATTCCGTGTTTAATGTTTACAATTTAAGACTAACCAACCCACCAAGCCTTTCTGGATTGCACTCACCACCCCACCTCACTCCCACCTTCCTCTCTCCACCAACAATCTTGCTAAAAACTAAACACAACTAAAAACAAATACCCCCAAAACCTAAGAAGGAGGGTGAGTGGGGGTAGTGTAGACATATGATTGTGTCATTAGATTCTCGATACTAATATGTAATGTTTACAATTTAAGATTAACCAACCCACCAAGCCTTTCTGGAGTGCAGTCACAACCCCACGTACCTCACTCCCACCTTGCCAAAAACTAAACACAACACAAAAAACCTAAGAAGGAGGGTGATTTGGGGTAGTGTAGACATATGAGTGTGTCATTGGATTCGCGAAACTAATATATAATGTTTACAATTTAAGACTAACCAACCCACCAAGCCTTTCTGGAGTGCACTCACCACCCCACCCCACGCCCACCTTCCTCTCTCCACCTTGCCAAAAACTAAACACAACTCCAATCGAAATCCCTCCAAAACCTAATACAAAGCAAACATTGTCCCAGGTATGTCTTCGTATGTAGATATGTTAGTAATTAAATTCACAGGAAAGGAAAGTCTAAAAATGCCTCAGGATGAACGTTCACCAGACATTAAATCTCATTGATTTCCACTCCATTCAACGTTTAAACAACTCCTTCTCAGATAGATGGTTATTTAATAGTTAAATCATGCTTTCTGAACTAATGAAGATTTATAACTAAAACCACACGAACTAATGAAAATTTATGACATTGGTTCGTAATGAGGAAGTTAGTTAATGTTGGAATTTGAAAATGAAATAAAACCACACGAACTAATGAAAATTTATGACATTGGTTCGTAACGAGGAAGTTAGTTAATGTTGGAATTTGAAAATGAAAGTTCTTGGAATAGAATCATTCATAGTAGAATATAAAAACTTGGTAAAACAAACCCCTTTTTGTAGGGTATTTTGCAATTAAGCTCTCTTTAGTTAAAGTCCCCGTCGGCCATTTTGAAACCAATCCATAGTTCAAGTTCACGTCGATTATATAGCAATTGTATAACCCATGAACTAGTTTATGGCATTGGTTCCTAGTGAGGTATACTTAGTTAATGTTGGGATTGGGAAATAAACGTTCTTGGAATTGAACCATGCATATTAAAATGAAATGAAATGGGGTTTAACGTCTTACTGTTCTGTTCCGAACTAGGCTAATGAAGACGGACATACGCCATACAGTGTGCTATGAGGGAAATTTTGCCCGGTCAGCGGCACTACTGTCAAGGTATCTTTTACATGCACGCCAATGTGTCATTTTGTTGGCCAAATAACATTATAATATGTGGAATAATTTTATTTCAACAATTTGCTTGTGGGTAGGGAGGAGTCTTTGGTAGTGGGAGAACCCGGAGAAAACGACAATTATATACATATAGGTCGTCACACGATGGATAGGGAACATGTCCTTGGAGTAAGACATCTGAAAAAATATTTGGCAGTGAGGGGAGCCGAAGAATACGACAGTTATATATACAACGGATGGAAAACATGTCCTTGGGGATAAAACATCTGGAAAATTATCAGGTAGAGTTCGATTAAAAAAAAGTCCAATCAAAACCTGATCGATCGCTTTTCATTTGGGATTGTCGTATCTGTTGTACGGATGCCCAATTTGATTTACTTCAAGTTGAACAGATGAGCCATAAATGTGATTATTGCTTGAAATCTTTAACACTATAGTGTACTGGGCAGGAATTGGGCATATAATCATCAAGTTTGAGCGAATATAATGCAGCCAGTATGATGCTAAGAAGTTGTCATGAAATGCCAGCTGTTCAATTTATCGTTCTTTTATAGGAGTGACAATCAGTAAGCTGTGATCAGCGAAGTCAAATTGGTGGTCATAAAGAAAGGACATTGATTTTCTCTACTGAATATCAGTGCCGATAACCAACGCTAAGATTGCTGCAATGGTAGGCCTGTTGAATAGATGGACTACATATTGTAGTTGTTACACCACTGTTAATACGTTCTACCAACAGAATCTATCCATATGTACACATTGGCTTCATGGGGCTAAACCTCTTTCATTTAGTTCAAAATGAAGTCTTGAATTTGGTTAACCGTTATTAGTGGTATGAAAATGTCTATGCGATTAAATTTTCATATCGAAATCGATAGTCTCGGTCTTAGCTAAAACTTTTTACGTATCTAAACATTGGCTTCATCTTCGGACCTAAAATTTTAAAATTTAGATCGATACCCCCTTCACAAAGCCAATAAACACATCGAATTAACCGATTTTTTTTTATCAAATCAGCGAGGTCGTATCCTTTTATAAAGCAACTAAAACTCTTTGTTTTAGGTAAAAATAAAGTATTGAAGTGGATTAATTAGGGGTGTTTTTTTGAGTGAGAAAGCTCTGTATGATTCAATTTTTATAGCGATTGAAGAGTATTTTTACTCATTTTAACCTGTGACCGTATCCATGATGGCAGCAACGTAGCTCTACCGAAGAATATCACAATGCGCGCTAAATGGCTAAAAGGTATGTTGTGTCAGTAATCTCAGAAACCCCGTCGGGTATTCAGTGACGAGCGATTGGAGGTTTCTGTTGTAATTCCTGACAGTGTAGTCTGTAAGAGATGTATAAACAGAGTTTAAATGCTGCGTGTAAACTGCTAATCAATCTGTTGTTATCTCTGTCTTGTGGTTATCTGCTCTTCGACTAGTATCTCGCGCCAAACGTATTCCATGGAATGGCCTGGACTGAGGCAAAAAGGTCAGATATCTATCTAATTAACGGGCATACACATATACATTGATATACTTTTGCTACGAGATGGAGTCTAGATACAGACAATTCAATAATTTAAAAAATATAAAAAAAATATACAAAGTGGAAAGACAAAATCCATGTGTCTACGAGGTGGAATCTAGATACAGACAATTCAAAAAAATATATATATATAAAATATACAGAAATGGAAAGACAAAATCCATGTGTCTACGAGATGGAATCTAGATACAGACAATTAAATTTATATATATATAAAAACAGTTGGTATCTAAACTATGCAGCTATAACAAAGACATTATTAGGATAATAATGTTGGAAGTGTACATTACAATAATTGAGTTTATACGCAAATTATCCTGATTTTTTAGAAGTGCCTGTTACACAATTTTTTACAACGTGCACATCCTTCTTTTATGTAACACTAATTACCATTATAGAATTCCAAAGATAAATTACACACATAAAAAAAATTAAAAGCAATAACCATTCTGTTTTGCACAATCTATTTCTTTTTTAAAGGTTGTCTTTTGATTTCCCAAAGGAATAGAACATACGAAAGCATATGATTTTACAACAGAGTTAATAAAACTGAAGGTGAAACTATATTTTCTCATTATAAGCCTTTACTTAAAATGATCTTCGAAATCTTTTAACGGAAACTTGAATTATTAAAAATCATCCACCTGCGGCAAGCTGACTAATAAGCTATAGATTACATTTCACTTACTTCAGTTGTCAAAAATCTATGATGCTTGCCAACATTTATTTGATTATCGTAAAAAAGATTGTCAGCCCATAGAAGAGTGGTTTTGTAAATGATTTAAAGGAGCCTATATATCTTTTGCGATTTTGGGTTCTAAGTTAACCTTTCTGTTGTTTTGGAACATTAGTATTTCCTAAACCGAAACATTGGGTCGTTTTATATTGAAATATACCTATAAAATGAGGCATACTTAACATTCATGTAGACGCTGTATCTCTAAAGGTACGACTGTGCCTATCCATGAGTATGGAGGCGACTAATTTCTTATCCTCCGATTCCCACCCTATGCTGGACTAGCCCCTCAGACACGACTGACTCTTCTGGCAGGCTTCCTTAGTATTATTTGTCTGCGATATTACCACCTTTGGACGCAGACGTTAAAGGAGCTAAATCGCTAACACTTGAGACCTAGAAATTGACAAAAGTGGGTCGCAACGCATATAATTCTGTAGTATGAATGTATATAAACTGATTTACATTCAATGGTTTCCGTTTTTACTCCAATTTCAAATCATCTATGTTCGGCGAAATAATCCAGCAGTCTCAAGCTGGTGCAAATTTCTAGTGTCTGGTTATTCCAGTCTATATACGCCGATTGATTTGGTGCAATGGGTCTAGCCTCGTCCCTCGAGTCTCTTGATACAACTGGGGCTGAAGCGCATTATGGTACACGATTCGTGTACAAATGGTAAAATGTTTATTTTGTCTTAAATATTGGATATCAAAAGCCCATCTTTTTCCGGTAAGATCACAACATAAATATTGATTTACTGTAATTTGACAAATAAATCGTGTTTTCAATGTTGAAGATTTTGGATGATATTGAGTTAGAGACTTAGCTACTTTAAGCCCCACGAACGAACGAACGAACGAACGAACGTAATTAACATCTGAATTAATCAGATTGGCTATATACATAAAGTTAAACTAAATAATATTTTACGGCCTGCCTGCTAGTCACGCTTTAAACAATACTTCTATTCTTCTAATGGCTTCTTTCATGAATTTAGCCTCGGGCTCAAACAGAAATCAAATTAATCGAGCGGTCTTCTAATCAATATTTGTTGTTTTTGCTTCGTGGATGTTTTAAGGTAATTGGCGCGGTTATGTTTATTTTCGTTGTGTTCTTGAGGTAAATTAAATATAGTTCAGTAGTTCTATACCAAATACATTCCCTTAGGATATTCAATCTTGTTTCATATAAAAATGTTCATTTGAGAAAGAAATTCTGGAGCTTCAACAAACCAGAATAAAAGTGAAATATAAAATTTATTAAGACCAAACACAATCAAGAGTTTGTTGGTTCTACTTTGTTATATTGCATACTTTCGATGACCTCCACTACATGAAGATCTGACCGGTTGCAGTGGGAGGTCGTGTAGGGGGTCACATGAGCGGCTTTTGACCCCAGGACAACAGACATTTGATTAACCATTGATTGGGTTAGGTTATATAACAACTCTTCCAGATCCTAGTGTAGTAAAGACAAGTAAAACGAAATTTTGAACTATAAACAAAACGAAACGAAATAGGATCTGTGTTTTAATCAAATTGATTGTCACCATAGACAAATAGAGTAATAATAATTCTGCTATCTATCGCTTACAAGTCAGCACATTCATTATGAATGTTTTATCTTTAATACTGTGGTGTACTTCATTTCCTAATAACAACTGTATTTATATCAAAATCCTATATAATATTTACTTTAAAGATATGGCTTTTTTTGATTTAAAACTCCGTTGACAATCGTTTCAAAAGCGGGAGAGGGAGCAGGCTCAAAAGCTCTGTCATCGAGTCAAGCGGTTTGGTTTTGGATCCCCGCTTGTACGTGACAAGGAGTAGGGTCGCTTGCCCAACCTCGTTGGTTTACGCATGGTCCTCTGGTTTCCCCCCACTGCTAAAGAACCCTACGCGCAAACGAATTATCGAAATAAACAATTAAACAATGTTAGTCCAAAAATCACCTAGTTTGTGTCTAGTGCTCTTGCTCTAGCTCTTGCTGTGTGTGTGTGTGGGGGGGGGGGGGGGGGTCTCTATCCCCCCCCTCTCTCTCTCATAAGATCGTATATAATAACTGCTGTTAGAGACAAATCGGATAAAAAGACCCGGTACCCCACTTTCCAACAGTAATATCAACTATTGTGTATGTAATGACTTTCAACAGATTTAATTAAAACTGGAAAAAATATTTTGGAAATAAAAATCAAAAACAGGTTTCAATGACGTCTAAATACTGCATAAATTCTAAAGATTGCTGTTGCGTAATAAAATAATTAGATATAAAATATAGATATAAAAGTCAGCTGTCACTGAAGTCCGTAAAATAAATAGCCGGGGAATATTTTTTGTAAAAAAACTCACATAAAAACGTGAAATGCTAAATGAGACTTCGCTTAGAAAATAAAGATTGTATGCGGATACCTTTGGAAAATCCATAAATTTCTGTCAGTTGTATTACGCAAGCTGATTCTGGAGGAGTCTAAGACAGCGGGCTTATAGACAAGTCGTTTTATCAACCGCCTTCTGTCGACAAATTTATGATATTCAAGGCGGGGCCACGGTGGCTAAGTGAGTAAGACGCTGGTTCGCTAGCCTGGAGGTCGCGGGTTCGCTGCCGGTGTTAGCCGAGAAAGTCCATCGGCATTTTCCGGCGTGGTTTTACGTTGTCAGTTGTGCAGGATTGAGGGCCTGACAAGGACAGCTATCTAGTCGTTCGGATGGTATGAAAAGTCGTGCAACTAAAAGATCCCTTGACAGTTGGAATTCAATATAAGGGTAGGTCGTAGCGCCGCTGTCCGGGCAAAACTTTCCTCATAGCACACTGCATGGCGTATGTCCGTCTTCATTAGCCCAGTAGGAGGAGAACAGTAGGACGTTTAACCCCATTTCATTTCATTTTCGATATTCAATGCCTTGCTCTTTGAAATGGGGTTTCACGCCTTACTTTTCTGCACCGACAGAGCTAATGAAGACGGGCGTACGTCATGCAGTGTGCTATGAAATGAAATGAAATGGGGCTTAAGGTTCTCCTTTTCTGCACAGTGTGCTATGAAAGAAATTTTGCCCGGAAAGCGTCGCTAAGGCCTACCCATTTATCGAATTCCAAATATCATCTGATTATTTTTTTTTCGTTAACACCAACGTGTACACGACAGCTCGGTTTTTCGTACTATTCGAACAACTAGATTCTGTTCCTTGCCAGGTCGTCCGTCTTGCACCACCGACCGGGTGAAACCACGTCTAAAAATACCGAGGAACTTTCTCGGCCAATACAGGAAGCCTGTCCGAGACATTTGTATAAAGCCGTGAGGACAGACGCCACTGAAATTAGCAGACAGCATTAATGGACAGATAAATGGAAATTAAGTTTGGCTACTCTACGAATTGAGAAGGAATTAAATTATAACTTTGTTGAATTGAGTTCTAGGGTTTTAAAACAGACAGTATTAACAATAATTTATATTAGACATATATACGGTGAACTGTAGTGCTTCCGGTATGGATCAGGCAAACGTATAGTTTAGTAAAGCTAATCTAAACATTACCAATCGGTACAATTTTAATAATTATCTTGTGTGTTGGGAATGTAGCATAACTCTGAAACCGAAAGTGGTAGTCCAACGCCACAAGACCTATGGTCCAAAGAACCCTTATACACCAAATTTCAGCCTCGGGACAGTCCTGGTGTAGTCGTTAACCCTGAACAGACAGACAAACGACAGTCACAAATATTAGTATAGACGTACAGTTTGGTCAAGATTTCAATTTGTGCTAATGTAAGCCTTACTAATAGTAATTGCAGGAGGATCGCACTACACGCAAAACAAAACCTTCACGATAAACCCGCGGACAAGACAGAATACAGTCCAGGGCTCACTCAAAATAATATACAAGAAAGCCGTAACAGAAATAATGCGACCTATCTTGGCAGTTGTCACCTCTTTAATGGCGATAGTCTGCCAGTTGACGTCATGATTGGAACGTCAAACAATTTTTTCAATAACGGCCAGAATCCGGATAGAATCTCGGAAAACATTAAAAAAAATAAATACATGTAATTAATAAAGTGTAGTGAGCAAACAGGAGTAAAACCCAACACCGAGAACATTCTGCAGTACGAAGGGCTAAAACTCTATACTCTAATGGTAAGTGCAGGAGCACTAGTTGACATACAGTCCAACTGGTCATGCAACTGTATGCTGTCATTCAAAGATACTATACAGATACCAAATTATTAAAATTGACCAATTTTAACATTATGATCATCAAATTATCTGTAATGTTATCATGCCCTATCTTTTATTTCATGGAAATAATAGGCTATTTCTATCCTTCTGTCCACGTACATTAGGACAAGGTAGTATCAAAACCCACGTTTCTGGTAACGTCTAAACTACTTGATAAAGAACAGTGTCAGTAATTATTCTTAAAATGATATGGAACACTGTCTCGCATATATAATAAAAGCTTTATTGCCTTTTGATAACAAAATTCTTGTAATTAATTTAATCTCGATGAAATATTTCAGGTCATTGATCATTGGTAAATGAAATATTTCTCTTAGCGGACATTCTCTTATTCGTTTTTACAAGCTTTAATTTGACACATTTCACAACTATAATCACATCTTTGGAATTCTATTCAGACGATAAAAAATCCTTGAATTATCCTTGAAATGTAAGATTACAGAGTTGAACCATCCTGGTACAGTGACGAGGCTTAACTTACGGTTTCAGCTAGACATGTCATGGAAATTAAGGCTAATTGATAGATCAAACCGTCCATCCGTACCTCAATAAATATATGAAAAGAGCTGACCAGCCATGTTCTTACCGTTTTCTTCGTCTGCTGTTATAGATATACCTTAATGCGTTTAAACTATGTTTTTTTTAGATAAATGAAAGGCCAAATAAATATCACTCTTCTAATACTTAAAGTACAGTCGTTCTTAAGGTTAGACTAACCCTCGTCTCTAATTAAATGGCTAAAAATAACTCAATCATGTTCAAACTTCACTAAACTACTTTATTCGTTCAAAAAAACCATTGGCTCAAAATCTCAGCACCATTGTACTCTAAACCTTGTGCAAATTAGAGACTGATCGTGTAATGTCCATATGAGTAATCTGTATTTGAAAAGTACTATTTTTCAGTAATGCAATCCTTCTGCATAAATTATGCAAATTAGGTAATTCGCTTATTTGTGTAACACATATGTATTTTTGATCGAATAAAATTATTTTAGTGAAGTTTGAACATGAATGAGTTATTTTTAGCTATCTTAGACACCAGGGTTAGGTCTAACCTTAAGGCAATAAAGATACATAAATCCAAGATCCATGGGATCCTGGTTACGTGAACTGTTAGAATTTCGTAAATACCATGGGAATTGATGATCATGAATAATATTTCCCCAACGATAAAATTTTAAAAGTATCAGCTGAGGGGGGTTTTCAACCGTGAATATTTCGCGCTAGCAAACAGGCTTTCGGTTTTGTTTATAGTAATGTCATTAGAGCAACTTATTCTAACGAAAAGTATTCGTACTTCTATCAAGGGGCCGCGGTGGCTGATTGCGTAAGGTGCTAGCTCGCTAACCCGGAAGTCCCGAGTTCCGTGCTAGTGTTGACTGAGGAAGTCCCTTGTCAGTGGGTATGGACCCAGGATCCGACAAGGAACAAAACGAAATTAAGAACACCGAAACGAAAAATGCAATAAAATAAGACAAACTACTAATCATGACAGATGACACAAAAGTAGTTCTCTTCACATTAACTGCAGATCTAAACGTGCCGTTTTATACTTATACATTAGAAGGTTTGCATAGCAACTGGGTGATTGGATGGCCGAATGGTTAGCGGGTGCGCGTTGTATCATAAGGCCAGTCGTTGAGTTAACTGGCGTGGTTTCGATTCCCCTGTTGTACGTGACGGGTCGCCTGTCCAATCTTGTGGGCTTTCTCCGGGTCCTCCAGTTTCCTCCCACTGCTAAAGACCCCTACGCGCAAGCGAATTATTGAAATAAAATTGAACCATATGTTGGTCCCGAAATGACCTACTTGTGTCGAGTGGACAATAAACCCCATATTTCTCTCTCTCTCTCTCTCTCTGCCTTCCATAGCAACTCTTTGCGTTTCGTTTCTTTTGAGAATATTTTAAGCGGATTCTATAACTATGTATATTTTATCTAAGTTTATAAGTCGCCATTAATCAATATCTCAGCTCGGTATTTTAATAATTCAACATTGTTACGAGATAATTAATCCGATTTTATGATAAGAAAACACAGAAGAAAATGTCGAAGGTGAAAAAAGATAATATTTTCAACAATAAGGATTAATATTCCATACCGTACAACTCAAATAATTAATATACCAAAGTCTTTCAAAGTAAAATTAATATTCTGGCGGTTTTATGTCAGGTTATGTTATTAAATTGCAATTAAAAGAAGCCCAATAGAATCCCACAACCACTAATAAGACAATCATGATCATCAAGGTGATTGTTGCTTGGAGTGTAATAGCCAAAGGGTTTCTTACTATATATATAGTGCAATAACCATACTAGTGTAATAACCTTGGTGACTGTTACTACCATGGCGATTGTTATTATTGTAATGTCCATGGTGATTTGTTATTAGTACAATAACCAAGGTGATTGTTATTTGTGCAATTGTAAAAGTTAAGGGGTTTATTACTAGTACAATAAATGAAATGAAGTTTAACCTTCAACTTTTATGCATCGACATTCCTTATAAAGACGGGCATACGCTATGAGTGAAATTTTGAAATCCATCTGCAAAATGCCATTTTATTTGCACAAGGTGTACACGGGATTTCGGGTTTTCGTACCATTCTTACCCGGCTCCCGAACCTGCACTATTGACAAGGGGAAATCACGCGGGAAAATCCCTATGAACTTTCTCGGCCAGCCCTGGGAGTGATTCCGAGACCTCCAACCTCCAAGTTAGCGAGCCAACGGCCTCCTTCTAGTGTAATAACCAAGGTGATTGTTACTAGTTCAATAACCAAGCAAGAAGGCAATTGGAATAAAAGTAAGTGATCTTTGACGACTTGAGGCGGGAAGAAAATGTTTGTAATCATTGAATCGGGAACTACGACACATCCAGACAAATTATATCACGGTACTTCATTAGCAGTAGACGACGACATTAATTAGTCATCATGTTATACGCTGACACGAATAAAAAGGTTGCTCACATTTTACATTGAGTCTGTACAGGATTGTAAATTCTAATTCCGTCCATCAGCCATGACAGTTATCCGTCTATCCGTGTCTTTAACGTCACCATGTCTATATATTACTGTCACATATAAGACACTCATAAACTAAATATTACCTGATTAGTCTGGGAGATGAGTATACACCCAGACTTTATTGAGATAATTGACTTACTCAAACCATATACCTGATATCGGTGGCACACCCTAGAATGAACAGAGTCGATAAACTTATTAATTAACTAGCAGGATACTCGGCTTAGCTCGGAGCCCAAATTCGCCCGGGGCCCAAATTCGCCCGGGGCCCAATTCGTGAGGGACCCAATTCGCCCGGGGGTGGGGGTGGGGTTAAATGTGAGGTGGACGGCGACGACTTCTTTGATTTTATTTTTATAGAAGATTGACAGATAGTAACAGACACCGTCTAACCTTTGTTCAATGATGGCCAATCCATTACATGCCAGGTGTTCAACGCCAGAAAGCATCATATGGATGGTACGAAAACCCGACGAGGTCACATGTTCACGTTGGTGTGGATGTAAAAGACCATGGTAGCTGGAATTTGAAATAAGAGTAGTTCGTAGCGCCGCTGTCTGCACTAAATTTTCCGCATAGGTCACTTAAAACCCGGGTGGAGCAGGAGAATAGGAGGTTATACCTCATATTATTTCATGTAAGTCAAATCGGACTGTAGTAGTAGTAGGAAGATAGGCGATGATGTTACATAATCACAGATTATCTGATGTTATAGATGCTTCCTGCCAACTTGACACATGTTCGCTATCGACATCCCTGGAGTTGATGGTCTATGTGATTATGTGACGATTAGTTAACCTTACCTTGTTGGCATGTCTTATTTAAACTTTCTTTGATGATAAGCAAATGTCAAACCTGATATGATACATGATACATCAGCCAGATGTCTAATAAGATTCCTTTGTCTGAAAGTGTTTATAAGCCCAGATAACAAACGAATCGTGAGGAGAGGTCCGGACAGGACACGAGAGCGGAGGCCATGGGCGCCTTGGCACTGACGAGACGGAATGAGGGAGTGCGTATTGGAGTTGGCACACTCGTGCCTAGCCAAGCTAGGATATGGCTCCCTCAATACAAGTTAGTTATGGAGTCTTTAAGTTTGGTACATAATATGTTAGAAGAAGCAGAGAATAAAAGTATTATAAGATGTTAAACTAGTCTTGTCATCCGAACTTGATATAAAGACACAATACTGTCACGATGGTCATGGTTAAAGTTTAGATATAGTTTGCAGGTAAGATTAGTTTAAGGTTAGGCTTTGGTTATGGTAAGGCATCAACCTCTTTGAAGAGAAAGCCAATCTGATTAAAACACAGATCCTATTTTGTTTTACTTGACTTTACAAAAATAGGACCCGGATGAGTTGTTTATGAGGGTTTAGCAAATGAAACAGTCTGTTGAGGCAAGTTCTTGGCGTCCGTAGCACAGAACTGTGGGTAGACATTCCAAATACCCACTAGAAACATCGAAGCATATTAGCTAGTAAAATGTCTGACGTCATAGGGCCAAAAGCCGCTCGTACGACCCCTGACGTGACAACCAAATACAACTGGTCAGATCTTCATGTAGTAGAGGACATCGAAAGTATGGAAAACGAAACGAAATATAGATCTGTATTTTTATCAGATTGAGAGAGAGAGAGAGAGAGAGAGAAATGGGGTTTAACGTCCACTCGACACAAACTAGGTCATTTCGGGACAACATATGGTTTAATTTTATTCACATAATTCGCTTGCGCGTAGGGGTCTTTAGCAGTGGGAGGAAACCGGAGGACCCGGAGAAAAACCCATGAGGTTGGACAGGCGACCCTACTCCTTGTCACGTACAACCGTGGATTCGAAACCACGCCTGGATCAATGACAGGCTTTGTGATACTCCTTGTCACGTACAACCGGGGAAAAGAAACCACGCCAGTCGACTCAATGACAGACTTTATGATACAGCGCGCGCACGCTAACCATTCAGCCATCCACCCCCCCCCCCCCGATTAAGAGAAAGTCTTTCCCTATTAAAATTGAGTGCTGACTAAAGTAGGTAAAATATGGCTATACATACCAAAATCATTACCTGGTCTATAAATTGATAGCAGACCCTAATGATATTCACTTAAAAATTGATTGTTTTCATACTAAAATCTTTCTATTAAAGGTTACGTTTGTGTGTTAAAATGCGCATTACATTAAAATAATCTTACTCTGCCAGCAACCTTACACTTACTCTCCTCATGAACGCAACCAATATGTACACATAATCTCGGTTTTAGTCGTAGTTTAGAGACTAGGCATATCACCCATGTAAGTCTCATAAACCCCATCTGGGTGTCCGGATATTTTATTGTTGTACTAAAGCATAGAGATCGCTACCTAAACCACGGGCATTGGTAATGCATCAAAGATCTGTTCTGTATCATGTGTATTCGCAATATATCGAAGATCTGTATCTGTATCTGTATATGTATCATGCGTGTTCAGAATGCATCAACGATCTAATCTGTATACGTGTGTTCACAATACATGAAATATATGTTATGTATATCACGTGTGTTCACCATACATCAAAGATCTGTTCTGAATATGCGTGTTCACAATACATCAAAGGACTGATCTCCATATGTATCGTGCGTATTCGCAATACATCAATGATCTGATCTGTATATGTATGTTCACATCAAAGATATGTTCTGTATATGTATCGTACGTGTTCGTATTTTAATCCCATGTGTGTAATCATTGGCCTGACTAATACATCAGAGAACTGATCTGCATTGTGTATCATGCCTGTCCACAATACATCAAAGGTCTGTATGATGTGTAGTATTATTCATACATATGATATGATCTGTATATGTATATGTATGTAATCAATGTCATTACTAATGTATCAAAGAACTGTTATTACTGTCAATATATCAAAGTTATATATTTTGTATATGTATTATATATAAAATATCCACATGACTTGACAACTGAATAATGAATGATAGCCTGCTGTTTTATATAATAGACTGACGGTCGGGGAATTGCAATGATAAATAATGTGCTTATTTTATTAATACAAAAATAAAAGGCAGTTTCTCGTTTAAAAGCAAAACATTGTCCCCGAACGTTGATGCCTCAATGCGTAGATCTGGTGTTTTGTTTTTGTTTGACTTATTTTATGTTATTTATTGAATAAAAGCGTACACACCGCATTGTTGCCATTTTTGATTAATTAACTGTAAAATGTCAAGGTCATATTCCTAAACTATATCAATATTTGTTCTTAACATTTTTTTTGTTGAAAATCTATAAAGATGTCACCAGCTAAACTATATCAATATTTCTTAAATATTTGTTCTTAACATTTTTTTTTGAAAATCTATAAAGATGTCAGCAGCTAAAGATCAGAATTAAAGGTCAAACTATAAACGCGAATATAATCTCGAACACTAATAGTCAAAACAAGATAACTGCATAATGAACAAAAGATGTAAGTACTATTAATATTAGGTGTCTAGGTCCTCAAACTTTGGTCAATCGGCAAATCTCGGCAGACTCCGATACCCTACATCTAACCTAGGCTGTATGACGAATTCCACTATTGGAACTACTTTCAATTTTCCGGATTAAAACTGGCAGCGCCCACGAAGACGCCTGTGAGGAGTTTTTTTTTTATCTCAAGAAATTGTATATTGTTTGTTATCTACTTTCAAGTTTATCCCATTCTCTTTAAATAAAGGACATCTTAGCAATAAAAACTCTACACACTCTACGAGCGACGCTATTTTGAGAACTTCTTTCTAAAAGCGGTACGTTTTCCTAATAAGTAAACCGGTATCCCAATCACAATCTATGGGTGTAGCTCCATATCACTTAGGCTAGACGGGGGGGGAGGGGGGGGGGGTGGTTAGCACGTGCGCGCTGTATCACAAAGCCTGTCATTGATCCAGGCGTGGTTTCGAATCCACGGTTGTACGTGACAAGGAGTAGGGTCGCCTGTCCAATCTCGTGGGTTTTCTTCGGGTCCTCCGGTTTCCTCCCACTGCTAAAGACCCCTACGCGCAAGCGAATTATTGAAATGAAATTAAACCATATGTTAGTCCCGAAATGACCTAGTTTGTGTCGAGTGGACGTTAAACCCCATTTCTCTCTCTCTCTCTCTCTCTCTCTCTCTCTTAGGCTAGACGTTTCAGCCAGAAACAAAAAGGCAGTCAAAACAGTGGAAACATGTGACGTCGCCGACCCCAAATAAGGCAAAGACTGTTTCATCGGCAGGAAAGGTGATGGCCTCAGTATTCTGGGATGCTGAGGGTGTTCAAATGGTGGATTACCTCCAAAAAGGTCAAACACATAACGGTAGATACTATGAAGCACGTATAAGGCAGTTGAGGCAAGAAATTAAGACCAAAAGACGAGGAAAGCTGACCAAAGGTGTGATTTTCCACCAGGACAATGCGCCAGTGCACAAATCAGCTGTTGCCATGTCAGCAATCCGTGACTGTGGTTTTCAACTTCTTCAGCATTCACCCTACTCTCCTGATTTAGCTCCCTCAGACTTCTATCTGTTTCCTGCTCTGAAGAAATATCTTTCCGGTAGGCATTTCCCGTCTGACGATGACGTCATTGCCGCTGTGGAGGATTTTCTACACACCCAAGACAAAGACTTCTACAGAACTGGAATAACGGCTCTGCAACACCGATGGCAGAAGTGTATTACATTGAAGGGTGACTATGTTGAAAAATAAATGCATTTGATTTGAATTTCTTGTTTCTTTCTGTGTTACACTCACTACTTATCAATCACCCCTCGTAGCTTAGTATGATCGTTCTAATAACCCTGTTGCAACTAGACACATGACACCAACAAATTCCTATATCTGGTTTTTAATAGTCTTTCTCTCCCTTTCCCTACTTTTGCTTGATGACTTGTATTGACTATCTGATGTATAATCGAAAAAAATGTTTGAATTTACGATAAAATTAAGGACGGATAACTGCATGTATTCTGCGTCCACTTAATACATCTCAAAATTTCTCTGGTGAACCTCTTGCAAGTGTTTCATCAAGACGAAGCCACCTGTAGCCCCATCTGTGATTTAAATCTTTCGAACCAACGAAAATTTTGGGAAACGTTAGAGCCGATCAAAGAATTAACATTAGACTCAATGGAGAAATTGACCGGTAGAGTAATTGAAGCTAAGTTTAAAGTAAACCATGTAGACAGAACTAACACACAGCATCGCCCTTTCCTCATTATGGAGGAGATCTTACCCTCAGAATTTCTCGGCATTTTATGAGAATACAACCACTTAACGTTCTAAGGTGTGTGAATCGCACATTTGTTTTTCGATTTATATTCAAATGACCTACGCCCACGGACTATCGATCAACTTGTATCTGTTAGAATTATCTGTAAATTTTCATTTATGTTGGCGGAAGCAGTAATCTGTACTTGCTTTTCTATGTATAAATTACGTCTAAAAAAACGCGTAAAAATGTTTAGCTGTCCGGTAGCATTCCGCACACATTGAACATCTACTTTAAGAATAGACCTCTGCCCCAAATGACCGCCATATAGATTAAAAAGTAAAATATACAGTACCATCGATCCTTAAATGCAACTTTATAGTGCAATATATAATGCAAATATTGAATAACGTACTTTGAATAATGTCTGAACAACTTAGCGAATGTTTATTTATCTGAACTCTTAAATATGTATACCAGAGCGATGTTTACGTTCTTCAGGTGATAATTTTCTCTTAAAGCCCAAACATTCAAAACTTTTAACTTTTGGTTAAAGATCTTTTAATGTTCAGGCACCTGCTTTATGGAAAAAAACTTAAAAACTCATTTATTTCTTTAAGCTTTTTAGATAATCATATATACCTATTGCAATTTATATTGGTTCTTGTGTAGTGAGTCGTAGTATTGTATTGCTAATGCACGCACATAATAATGTGAAAGGGGGGCTATAACAAATTTTGTATAATAATAATAATAATCTCTGTCCAGAATGGCCGCCATATTGAAAAATAGTGTATTTTTGGTTATTCGGTTCCTATCCATTTTACTACATTAAAGGGCTAAATAAACATTTTCAGTTTCATTAAATATGAAAATGAAAGAGGAATAAATACTTCTCAAAATTCTCGAAGTGTTTTCGATTAAAATCGTCCATGTAGAAAATCAAATGTCGGTCAACTAACTTCGTGTTTGTTCTCAGGCGGGGCTAATTGTAGACAGAAAACATTAAGTTTAGTATGATCTGGTAATTGTTAGTGGATACAAATGAAATTAAATGGGATTTAACGTCCTACTGTTCTGCTCCGAACTGGGCCAATGAAGACGGTAGTGGATATCAAGGGAGTAAGTATTTTTAATGGGTACTCAGGGATTATGTCACTAATTAATATTAGGTTGTATAATAAGAACGAACTGGCTTCAAATGTTTTATTTGCTTCGCGTGAAGCTGATTATACTGATGATGAAATTCTAATAAAATAAACATGAATAAGAACAAATGTCATACAAACTGAAGTCTCTCATTTGTACCCAATGAAGAGCACAGTTTGAAATTAATGGTATATTTAAATGTCGAATAAATTGCTCGTATTTAGCCAAGTACATATAAACACGTATCAAATTAATATCCTTTATGGCATTTCTTAGATTCAAAACAACCTATATAATACATGATATTTTGAACCCAGGAGATATAAATCAAATGCTCAAACAATGAGGAATGTCAACTGTAGGTTAATTAATTATTTTTTTGTTTATATTTTTGGTTTTGTTTGCGAATATGTCGGACAACTTCCTCTTTGTATAAATTAATAAAAATGTAGTAGATGAGAATCATACAGAAGAAAATGTCATGAAAATAAGTGCACGATAAATCAATGATATCTCCATATACAGTATTTTTAAATACTCAGTAATTCAACCCACCTCTTCCATTTTCTTCGTCTCGATAAAAACAAAAAACGAAAAGTTAAATATTTGAAATCTGATTCTGCAGTCTTTTACGTCTAGGATATGCCATAAAATGCGCAAATATCAGAAGGGACTGAGATTTTTGGAATATAACGATATGTTTTAAGTTAAAATATATCTTTATCCGATTTTAATGAAACTTAAAACTTTTAAGTTTCATCAAAATCGGATAAAAACTGTGACCTCTAGAGGGTTCATAACCTTTGTATTACATACTTATGCACAATTTGCGTACCAAGAACGGCCATTTTGTCGGACAGTTTCATTTCGATTTTCCCGAAATTTGAATTCAACCTTCATTATGGTGGAATGGTGATATATCTAAACGGTTTTTAAAATCGGCTAAAAAAATGCGACCTCTAGAGAATCCACAAGCAAAGATTGCGATTTTTCGACCAATCAGGGGCCATAATCCAGGTAGGTAGGTTCGGGTATGTGTGATTATCTAAAGGAACCAAGATCTTTATGATAAAAACATATATTTAAAGTTTCATCCAAATTGGATAAAAACTGTGGCCTCTAGACGGTCAACAACCTTAATATACCATATTTTTACACTATTTGCGTACATTATGTCCGTCAGTTTTAGTCCGATTTTCACGAAATTCGAACTCAACCATCATTAGTGTATAACTCTGATATGTTCACACGTTTTTTTAATTGGATAAAAATTGTGACCTCTATAGGGACCACAGGCTCAAAACGAGATTTTGTGCACAATCAAGGGCCATAATTCAGGAAGCAACCAAGATCTCTGGGTTATAACATGCATTTCAAGTTTCATCAAAATCGGATCAAAATTGTGACCTCTAGGAGGTCCACAACCTTCATATACAAGGGGCGGCCATTTTGTCCCACTGTTTTGGTCGTATTTTTACGAAATTCGACCTCAACCATCATAATAGTGTAACGGTGATATATTAAAACGTTTTTTTAAATCGGATAAAAATTGTGACCTCTAGAGGGACCACAAGCTAAAAGCGCGATTTTTCGTAGAATCGGGGGCCATAATTCAGGAAGGTACTATCCGATATGCGCGAATATCGACCGGAACCAAGATCCTTGGGTTATAAACATGCAATTCAAGTTTCATCACGATCGGATCAAAATTGTGACCTCTAGTGTGGCCAACTTAAAAAAAAGTGATTTTTCGTATAATCAGGGGCCATAATCCACGAAGTTATGGTCCGATACATGCCAATATCAAAAGGAACCGAGATCATTGGGAGATAGACCTATATTTCAAGTTTCGTCAAAATTGGATAAAAATTGTGACCTGTAGAGCGTCCACAAACAAATTGTTGACGAACGGATAGGGGCGACGACAATATACGTCCACATGAAAATGTGCGAGTATAAAAAACGAAACGAAATATATATCTGTATTTTAATCAGATTGTGCAATGTGCTATAATGATGGAGATGTTTTTTCCAGGACAGCAGTTGGGTAACAACAATATTTAGATTGTATGTGATACACAAGACACGGAAGCTGGGCTGTGCATATATTAACTGATGAGTTGGTTACAGTTGTCAAGGGGTTTATGTGGTCTAGTGGTTTAATGCGTGTGTGTGAAATCACAAGGTCTGTCATTGAGTCCATTTGCGTGGTTTCGATTGTCCGCTTGTACTTGACAAGGAGTATGGTCACCTGTTCAACCTCGTAGATTTTCTTCTCTGAATTATTGAAATAAAATTATATCTTAGTCCCGAATTGACCTAGTTTGTGTTGAGTGAACGTTACCCCCCCCCCCCCTCGTCTCCGTATAAATTATTTAATAAAAATTGACACCTTTTGAGTCTGAAAAGCAGAATGAAATAAACCTGGGTTTATTTCATTCTGGTCACTTTTATGTTTAATATAATGGCGCCTGCGCATGTCTGAAAATGGGTCACAGCTTCTAGCTATTTTTTTTTTTTTTTCAAAAAGAAACGATGGTTTTAACCAGATGAGATTTTCTGAAATGTACACTAATTGTTACTATTGCGTTTATCTAAACAATTACATGTTAGAAGTGGTGGAACAAACACCTTTAAACAAAATACATATAAGAAGGCTAGTGGAACAAACACCTTCAAACAAAATACATGTTAGAAGTGGTGGAACAAACACCTTTAAACAAAATACATGTAAGAAATCTAGTGGAACAAACATCTTTAAACAAAATACATGTTAGAAATGGTGGGTTTATTTCATTCTGGTCACTTTTATGTTTAATATAATGGTTGCCTGCGCATGTCTGAAAAGGGGTCACAGCTTCTAGCTATTTTTTTTTTTTGAAAAAAAGAAACGATGGTTTTAACCAGATGAGATTTTCTGAAATGTACACTAATTGTTACTATTGCGTTTATCTAAACAATTACATGTTAGAAGTGGTGGAACAAACACCTTTAAACAAAATACATATAAGAAGGCTAGTGGAACAAACACCTTCAAACAAAATACATGTTAGAAGTGGTGGAACAAACACCTTTAAACACAATACATGTAAGAAATCTAGTGGAACAAACATCTTTAAACAAAATACATGTTAGAAATGGTGGGTTTATTTCATTCTGGTCACTTTTATGTTTAATATAATGGTTGCCTGCGCATGTCTGAAAAGGGGTCACAGCTTCTAGCTATTTTTTTTTTTGAAAAAAAGAAACGATGGTTTTAACCAGATGAGATTTTCTGATATGTAGACTAATTGTTACTATTGCGTTTATCTAAACAATTACATGTTAGAAGTCTTGGAACAAACACCTTTAAACAAAATACATATAAGAAGTCTAGTGGAACAAACACCTTTAAACAAAATACATGTTAGAAGTGGTGGAACAAACACCTTTAAACAAAGAAAGTCCGACAATGTGAAACAGATGAATCAAGACAGAGCAACTAGTGGGCGTATCATTTGTTGCAGGAAAATCTATATTTCAAGAAATTAGAACTGCGAAAAGTCAAAATAATAAGTGAGAAAAATAAAATTACTAATCTGTAACAACCTGTCCTGCTAATGAGTCTAATGAAATCTAATTAACTTTAATGAATTTATTTTTTCGCGGGTTGTCGCCGGAGACATCAAGATTTCATTTTCGAATTTTTATAATCGTTTCATACTCATTGCCTAACTACCTGTCGAAGCGGCTAAAATTTATGTCGTGTAGCAGAAATCAGCCTTTCGCTCTTTCCAATCATGTTCTTTTTCCCCCGTCATAAAAAGATTTGTAATTATCTTTTTATGGGGTTTTCTGAAACAGCTTTCAAACTCTGTAAAGAGATCTATAGTTACAACATTACAGTCTAGTCGCAAAGTCTGCTAAATGTCACTAAAATTCTTTGTTAATTATTCTCCTATCTCCAGCAGGCCTCTCACGGGAAATTAAAAGCAGAAAGAGTTCCAAAATCTATTAGATCTCTTTCCAAATTCCATTTAATAGACGGAGTCTTCAGAGATATTATATATATAATTTGATAAATGTTCATAAACATCTGAGGGCTTTCTGTAAGGGTCGTGACCTTTTTTACACATACAAATATGAGATATGATTTTTTATTATTAATATAGAAATCAAATAAGAAGCAATGATGTTAGTTCGTGAAAATTTAGCTTTTTGTTTTGTATTACGTCTATGAATTAATCGGAATCATAATTATTTACTTCTAAAGTTACATGAGATAACATTTCAGACTTTCAGCCTTCATTTTATATTTGGTTAAAATCGACTTTTTAAAGAGAAACTACCGAGAAATGGGATTTAACGTCCCATCGACACAAACTATGGCATTTCGGGACTAACACATGGTTCAATTTTTATTTCAATAATTCGCTTGGGGTCTTTAGCAGTCGGGGGAAACCGAAGGACCCGGAAAAAACACAAGAGGGACAGGCGACCCTACGCCTTGTCACATAGGCCTACTAGATAGGAATCGAAACAGCGTCACTCTATTCAATGGTGGACCGCATGATTTAAAGTACATGCGTTAAACCATTTGCACCCCGCCCCCTCCTTGTTTACACCATAGTCACGTTATGGAAAAGAGTGTGACCTTCGAGCAAAGCATCAGAGGCTTGTTTGTAGAGGATTAAAGCCGATCTACACGATTAAGGAATGCGTCTATTATACAGTATCAGACCACTACTACTGGACAAACATCTCACACGTATATCAGATCAGATAGCGTAAATCACCAGCAAGATTGTCACCGATATTTCTAATGACTGGGAGACCAAACCATGATTCACATAATGAACTGAGACCCTGATAAACCATAGATTAACACGACTGGCTGATTCTTTTGGTGTTAACGTGGAGTTAATAAGATTGTAATTACCAGTAAACAGTATCATCAATATGCCCTTGATTTTATCGTAACATGCTTCTACATACACCATAATGGATGGCAAAGAGAACGACAGCGAGCAAAATGTTCTATGATGGTCCGATACTGTAAATACTAAGATTTGTTGGCGTATGATTAGAAGGATGATAATGATACAGCGCGAATCTAAAGTTTTTTTGCCGAATGAGGAACATTATGACCATATTGGTTAGATATAGCAAGTTTTTCTCTTCGGAACAAGATGAAGTGAAGTACATGTCAATATTCGTTAGCTATCGCAAGCCCAAACATTTGTTGCTAAATGATTAAATTTAAAGGGTCAATATGGAAGATTAGATAAAGTGCTGACAGTTCTCGCTATAATAGTTAAAAAATAGATAACGTACAGAGAATATGCTGAAAATGGCAGTCAAATTATTTCACTTTGAGCCTAGAAAACCGAAATTATAAAAACACTGTTGCCTCGATTGTCATTGTTACTGTTGTTACGATAATAATCATAAACAGACGTTGAATCGCAGATCGAATTCAAATTTGTTTAAAATCGTACCCATCAGATGACACCGAGAGTTGATCATGGTCTTGTCATATTAATACATGTAAATGTCTAATTAATAGTTTATATAACATTTAAGGCCTAAATAAAGACCTACAATAGGCAGATTTAGCTCTTGCATAATGTATGTATAGATTATGACCAACTTGGTTAGATATAACAAACTCAAAAGGGTTTTCCCGAATGATTAACACGAAGGCTATGTGTGATAAAAGTGCTCCATAACTTGTATCATATTAAAAACCCTCGACAGAAAAACCTCGGCCTGCCGGTTTTTCTTTTTCTCGGGTTATTTTCTTCAGTCTTTCTTTCCTCAGCATAACTTCAGTCTCGTGCTTTATCCTACACCTAATAGTGTTACAATCCAAAGATTTGTTAACGAATGATTCAGAGAAAGAAAAACCAGCAGTTTATTTTCGAATGAATATATAAGACAGAGGCCAAGACATAATTCGATATATAGAATGAGAGAAATCCAACGATTTGATGCTGAATGTGTTAGAGGCCGGACAGGGCTATATAGAAAACATACAAGTTCCTTTGTTCCTTCCTTGTTGCCGGGTGATTAAAAGACAGTGCATGAATATACTTGACTTATACGGACAATTGATAGGTCTGTTACCAGAATGCTTTCAAAGTTCTGAGTTACAAGAGACAAAAATATAATATTTGTCGTTGAGTTAAACACCTCATTGAACTTTACAGATGTCCGGAACAACAGAAAAACCTAGAACTCCAAAGAGTACTGACGTGTTTCGGTACGCCAGATCACACCTTATTACGTCAACAATCAAGTTACATCATGCATTATTGAGTATAGTAAGATTCAATACCTATTAAAGTGGAAAAACCTGCCATTTTGAACTCTTAATAAAACCGGAAGTTATACTTCAAGACCGAACATTTTGATATTAATTGTTAGTAGACATGGGGGTCAACATATATGAAAAGGTCAATGGTCATTAAAAGTCTGTGTCACCAGATAGAAGTTGAAAAGTCGAAGAAAATTCAAAGTGAAACCGGAAGTAAACGAAATCAGAATTCAAAAATCGACTTCCTAAGAATTGTTGCTATTTGGAATAGGTTCAATACACAAAAAAAAGTTTTCGAAAATCGGAATTAAAATTGCGACTGAATATCGATTTGAATGCTTTTTGTAAAATCCAATATGGCGACCAAACGGTTGAATATTTTATCAAACAAGGTCTTTGAAAATGAAAGATAATATCTGTGGCTAACACCACCATATGTCATTTTTGGTCAGTTTTGAAAATGGAGAGAACTATTCATGTTCGGGAGAAATCGGAAGGCCTCGATAAATTCCGGAAGTTACCGGAAGCCGTCACAAACCTTTTTAATATGCCATTTTGAAGGCATGGATATGTTCCTTATTCCTACGAAGTTTCACCTTGAAACGCCATCTTGAATGTCGAAAAAAGGATGAAGAAAACTTTCGCAAATCTTTGATGCTAATATTAATCGAGCGAACTTCCGAATTTCGAAAAACCGTCAGTCAGAGTCCATATGGGATTCGTCCAAAGAATCCAAAAATGAAAACCCAAAGAAGATCCGTTGAGAAATAACCGAGATAGAGACAATCTGAGATTATTTTATTTACCATCCCTAAAACACTCCCTGTTCGTCAAAAATGGCCCAATTCATATTTAATAAATAGATCCCGGAGAGCAACCACATCTACGTTGGCAGAATGTTTGCACTATGTACAGTTTTGGCTGCACAATACGCATGAGATCGATGGATCTGACAATAAATTATTTACGCACCCGCTAATAGTTAGCCCTGATAGTGCTATAACCTAATGGGTGTGATGTGCAGTCCGATATTATGGTGTGATACTCCCGACAAATCACTGTACCGTTGTATAGCAATTTTACATATTTCGGTGAATATGGATATCCATTCAACAAAGGCTAAAACAGGAGCTTTCTTTCTGCTCTCTGCGATAGTCATTTCAATAACGTCAGATATCAGAATAATTTAAAATCATAATAACTATTCGTGTGTGTATTAGATAGATAAGATATTTGACACATTCCTGTTGTATTAATAAATAAAATAAATTAAAGGGATAAAAACAATAAAATAACATGAAACACAATTACTAATTTAATTAAAGCGACATTTCGTGGAGGGCCATCTCAACGTTATCAATCAAATGTAACGTCGCTTTAATTAAAGATACATTAAGGGAGATAAGATAAAGAGATGGCAGTTCTCAATCTGTTTTACAGACCTAATTCGACATCCGTCTTTTATCTCTGTCCAAGATGACTGACCTTTAAAAGGTCAGACCGCTGTAGTTCTAAGGGTGACGTCACATCACAATGTTTACCAACAAAGCAAGATGACATCGATAACGCCAAAAAAGATTACTTCTGTGGCTTGTTTTTGTTCGTTTTAAAACAAACACGAGCAGGTCAATCAGATTAGGCAGTAAAAAATGTACTTCTGAAAGAATTCAGAGTAAACAAACAGAAAAAACGTCAAATTGATGGTCACACGTGTGTTGTTTACATCGAAAGTAGTAATATGAACTGGTACGGGCAGAATTATATCGTTTTACCCATTTTACGCCTCCGCGTACTATTTTCTGTACCTATTTACGCTAAATATGGAATATTTTTTTATCAAGATATACTTCAAACACCTTTATTTATTTTTCTAATACTAAAAAAAAATGTTTCAGAATTTAATTTGTCGAAAGAAAAAAGTTAATATTTTGTAGTCATTAAGTCGCATCGATGTCATCCTTATCAGTGATTGTAGCGGCCAAGCGAATATTCACTGCGGATAGATAGTGTAAAGGTAATTTGCTGAAATTTTCAGTCAAATTGATCCACTATGAGCCGAAAAAGAAGCGGGTGAAATTTTTGCATAGTCTTGGTCATCATTACTAAAATCATTAATATGAACAGCATAGTCTCGATTATCCACTTTTATTGATTTAATTATCACTGGCCGTTAGCGGCATATAGGAATCTAATCCAGCCAACATCGAAGGCTAGCCTTGGCATCGAGAGTTTATTATGGTCTGGAAAAGTTAATTAATGTCTAATTGATAATTTAGATAACATTTCAGGCCTAAAGAAAGACTTATAATAAGCAGATTTTGCTCTTGCATAATGCATGTTTAAATTAGTAATTGTGTTTAATTAAAGCGACGTTACATTTGATTGATAACGATGAGATGGCCCTTATCGTATTTATTATGTATATCGTGTTTATTAAAGATACATTATGGGAGATTTTTATAAGGAGTTAGCCATTCTTGCTATAACAGTTCAAAAATAGATCAGGAAAGAAGAATATATTGAAAATTTCAGTCAAACTACTTTATTCTGAACATATTTATCACCAGTGTAATTTTTGACTAGCAATGGGATTGAATTCCATCTTCACTGATTCTTAGTATGGCCCATCGTTTGATTGACAGGCGTTAACTCCACCTACATAATCTCTGCTGTCTTTTGTCTGCTGTCATCATATCCGAATTTGTGTTTTACCTTTTTGGATTTTTATAACAATTGGAAAAATGAGTGAGAGGGTAAATTTTCATTCTTACTTGTATTTTGGGCATACATTAAATCAATTGAATACAGGACATAATATTATAATCCAATTATGATAAATCTATAGGTATACACCAGTGGCGTCGTGCCTATTGGGGAATTAAAAATATTTTTATTGATATTATTAAGACAGAAAACCTGTCCGTCTGTATTAGTCAGCACACGGTCTCCAGGAATTGTATAATTTGTCATTATCTGTGTTTAGTTTATTGCACTTTAAATAGTTTAAATGTCAACGTAACGCTCACGACGCCATTTAAAATTAAATCAGTCAACGAAATATCGTTTAAATCCAAGCTGAATCCAAGCCATCCGTGGGTCTACAGAGTTGATGTTGTGCTTGTTGTGTAAATAAAGATCTAATTTATAATTTCTATGACATCTGAAGCCTAAATAAAGACTTGCAATAATCAGATTTAGCTCTTGCATAATGTATGTTTAAGTATATCAATTGCTAAATGTTACTCAATGAAGTAATTTATACATTAGTCAGCAATTTTCTTAAAATTGATAGTTGCCTAAATAGAATAATACAAGTCACGCCTAAAATCCAAAACACAGAGTTAACTAGGAACTACAAGATCGGGCACAGAGGCTGACCGGTCATGAGAGAAAATGCCAATACATATTCTTATGTTAAAGATACATTATGGGAGATATTTATAGAGAGTTGGCCATTCTTGCTATAACAGTTCAAAAGTAGATGATGAAAGAAGAATATATTGAAAAATTCAGTCAAATTACTTTATTCTGAACATAGTTATCATCGTTGTAATATTTGCCTAGAAATAGTAGCGAAATGTGTCTTCACCTTCGCCGAACGTTTGATTGACAGGCGTTAACTCCACCTACATATCTCGATTATCAAGTAAAGTTTTCAATGGCATACGGAAACGCTTTACAGCGGCCTCGCTAAATGTCAACGTAACGCTCACGACGCCATTTAAAATTAAATCAGTCAACGAAATATCGTTTAAATCCAAGCTGAATCCAAGCCATCCGTGGGTCTACAGAGTTGATGTTGTGCTTGTTGTGTAAATAAAGATCTAATTTATAATTTCTATGACATCTGAAGCCTAAATAAAGACTTGCAATAATCAGATTTAGCTCTTGCATAATGTATGTTTAAGTATATCAATTGCTAAATGTTACTCAATGAAGTAATTTATACATTAGTCAGCAATTTTCTTAAAATTGATAGTTGCCTAAATAGAATAATACAAGTCACGCCTAAAATCCAAAACACAGAGTTAACTAGGAACTACAAGATCGGGCACAGAGGCTGACCGGTCATGAGAGAAAATGCCAATACATATTCTTATGTTAAAGATACATTATGGGAGATATTTATAGAGAGTTGGCCATTCTTGCTATAACAGTTCAAAAGTAGATGATGAAAGAAGAATATATTGAAAAATTCAGTCAAATTACTTTATTCTGAACATAGTTATCATCGTTGTAATATTTGCCTAGAAATAGTAGCGAAATGTGTCTTCACCTTCGCCGAACGTTTGATTGACAGGCGTTAACTCCACCTACATATCTCGATTATCAAGTAAAGTTTTCAATGGCATACGGAAACGCTTTACAGCGGCCTCGCTAAGTACACTCTATCATTTAGCCTCGATCTAACTGACGTATTTTCATCAGGTTACCCCTTATCTGATTTAATCAATTAGTGAAATCCTATTTAAATCTGAGTTGTAGCCGAGCCATCCGTGGGTCTACAGAGTTGATTTTGGTCTTGTTGTTTAAATAAAGATCTAATTGATAATTTCTATAACATCTGAAGCCTAAATTAAGACTTGCAATAATCAGATTTAGCTCTTGCATAATGCATGTTTAAATACTGGAGTGTATCCCATGTTTTTCGAAAAAAGTCCAAGGTTCCGCCACTAATACTGTAATGTTGTTTAATGTTCTACGTTTGTGCTCCCCCCGTCTTCATTAGCCCAGTCGGAGCAGAACAGTAAGACGTTAACACCATTTCTTTTCAATTCGTTTCTGCTCCGACTGGGCTAATGAAGACGGGGCTCCGCTAATAAGAGTACGATCAACATGAAAATTGGTATGTTTTTGGACAATAATTGCGCATATTTGTTGCCACACGTGACACCATAAACGCCACCAGATAATTTAATACGGCGTTCCCGATCTCCATAAATCCAAGTTTTTTGAGTGAATGGGTCATATTTATGCACTTATTGAAGATTGCCGTTAAAGATGCATTATTCAAGAGTTAAATTTGTTTATTTGTAGGTTTTTCTTTGGGCCTTAAATGTTATATAAATTATTAATCTGATATTATTAACTTGCCAAGGTCATAATCAACTATCGATGCCCTAGATTATCAACAGATTTGTATACGATTGGCATTTAATGATTTAATTTAAGAATGGATAATCGAGACTTTGCTTATTATCGTAGCAACGGTCGCGATAACAACCATGGGTATACTGTTCTGCAATCGATGATAACTCCGTTCAGCATGAAGGGATTTGACTGAAATTTTGAACATATTCCCTTTTTCATTATCTATTTTTAAACTATTATAGCGATAACGGTCAGCTCTTTATCTAATCTTCCATAATGTATCTTTAAATAAGAACCGTAACGTCATGAATACGAGTGACACTATCTTTCTTAATATAAAGTAATTCGACTAGCTGTTATCATCATCTTTCTAAAGTCAGACATACATCCCTTTTAATTACAGTGTCTTTTCCACAGTTTTTTTTCTTATCCTCCCCCATCTTTCTATGTGATATAACTATAAATCATGGTCTATATCCCAATGACCTTTACTGCCATTAGTTGGATTTCTAATTACACCATTAAAATAATAATAAATATAATCGTTATTGAAAGTTATTACAGAAGGCTTTTAACTAACTTCCGATTACGACGACACCGTGAAACAGATACCAAAATTGTTTAAAGTGGATGGGGTCACTGCACTGATCAAGGATATATAACGGAAACTGCTGAAAGTCAATGGGATTCTTCGTTTCACTAATTCAAATGATGCATATAAATTTTATACCGATCGGATGATAACGTTCACAGTGTGCAACGAAGTGAAACAAGGGCCATAATTCTATAAGAAGTACAACATCCAACGCTCAGGTACAATTGACCAGTTCGCACGTGATTACACGGCAGACATGGGGCACTTTCATAAACAGCAGTGGTTTGATGAGAGAATGGGGTAGATTATTGACACGTGGTTACATATTTCTGACCTAAGTTCTGTAATTCATGAAAGTCTGTAAGAGTAAGTGCCACAAGACCCCACCAGAAATGAAACCAACAATACAAGCACATGGTCATTGCAAGCTTCTCCGTTAGGCTTCTTCGTTTCATTAATTTAAATGATGCACATAAATTTCATACGGATCGGATGATAAATGTTGTCGCCGGACCGTTCACAAGGTGCAAGGAAGTGGAACAAGGGCATATAAAAATCCAGGAATACAGGCGCTATGAGGTAAAGTCTTCTACGAGACAGAATCAATCGTTCAATAATTACTTATTTAATATACTTAGGATATATTGGCAATTTGAATCCATAATTTGTTTTTACCAGGCAATTATAAACAGGGAAATCAGTTGCAAATGGCATATTTTGAAAGGAGATTCGTATTATAAGGTTAAAAATGAATACAAACCTATGAACGATATTTTTCTTCTGTAAATAACCTAAAGCCATTCCTATCTCACATATATACAGTCTAACCTGCTCTTCCGAGAACAGTATATCTTGCTGCATGTGGTATCTTAGGTCTCCGCCGAGCAACAAATCAACCACAACAAACATGTCTTCCTCGTCCTGGAACGTGAACCACAGATTGACGAGAAACGGGTGATCCAGGGTTTTCATTATCTCCACCTCCCTCATAACGTTATGAATGGCGTCTTTTTTCACACACATTTGTTTATTCATGTACTTCATGGCGAACATTTTCTTAGTGTCTTTCTTCTGTACTATACACACCTGAAAACGAAGAAATTCAGAAATTTTTATCGGGAATATGTTAAATGTTGGCGTAAGACAATGGTGTCCATACAATGCGTCACTTTTTTTCACACACGAATTCAGATGCGCCATACTCTTGTACCCCTGTCAATTTCTTGTAAAGCAATAGATTTTTTTTTAGAAATGGGGTTTAACGTCCACTCGATTGTAAACCAATATTTTTAACTGAAAGCAAATTCGTGTGAAAGCAGATTATATTTGCTAAAATCGGTAAAACTAAAACTGCCTTAATATCAAAGGGATGTAATGCGCCCCTTCTAACCATCAAATGCGCTACGATTGGCGCATGCGCCGGAAGTTGACCCTCCCTGGTGTAAGAGATAAGGAAGAGTTACAATTTGTAAACACGCTTTTTAAACATAGCTCTGAATATTAGAAAAATGAGCGTATATAGCGATGCGAATAAACTCGATTTAAACGCATGCCAGGTCCTCTGATGTGAGCTTCCAAAATAAACAAGAAGTGATACTGAGTTAGCTAAATTTGAGGGTCAATCAATTACAGGGTTCTGGCCCAAATTAAGATGTGTTCTTTGATATGGGATATTTCAGTTTTTATTATAGCAATCATGCCAATTACTTAAAGTAGCTAAGTCTCTAACTCATTATCATCCAAAATCTTCAACATTGAAAACACGATTTATTTGTCAAATTAAATCAACATTCATGTTGTGATCTTACCGGAAAAAGATGGGCTTTTGATATCCAATATTTAAGACAAAATAAACATTTTACCATTGGTACACGAATCGTGTACCGTAATGCGCTTCAGCCCCAGTTGTATCAAGAGACTCGAGGGACGAGGCTAAACACATTGCACCAAATCAAACGGCGTATGTAGACTGGAATAACCAGTCGCTAGAAATTTGCACTCGCTTGAGACTACTGGCTTATTTTGCCGAACATAATTGATTTGAAATTGGATTAAAAACGGAAACCATTGAATGTAAATCAGTTTATATACATTCATATTACAGTATTATATGCGTTGCGACCCACTTTTGTCAATTTCTAGGTCCCAAATGTTAGCGATTTAGCTCCTTTAAAGGAAAATATTTCCGGCTTCTTGGTGATAATTATAACTTAGTTCACATATTCCGGAAGGGATAACATCCACAAGAGAAATATGTATAAATGATTTTACAGTGAAGTTGAAATCAATTTATTTTGTTCTCTAGTTCAGTAGAAGCAGAAACAATTTTGACCAGTTTATTCCTGTATGCGGGGATTTCCCAGCGTAGTTTCCCCTTACTAGTCGTTGGGATGACACGAAAACCCGGGATTCCCGTGTATAAATCGGCGTATAAACCATTAGTTGGTTGGGATGGTCTACGGGTCTAGAGTGCCGAGCTTTGAGCTTTTTCTGGCTGGTCACCTCTGGCTTGCCGTCGTGGTTTCGATCCCTAGTGTGAGGGTATGTTGCTTGGAGGTTGGTTACATCTTCTCAACCTCGTGGGTTCTATTCGGGTACTCCGGTTTCCTGCCACAGAAGAGACCCTACACGTGCGCTAAGATCATAAAAATAAGAATTGTCTGCGATATCACCCTCGGTGGTAGCGGACGTTAAACATAAACTTTCGCAGTTGGAATTGACACTCTATCTTCATTAACCCAGCGGGTGCATAAAAGTGGGGTGTTAAACTCCATTCACTTCACTTCCTTTCTCGACCAACACCGGAATCTAATACGAGACGTACACGCGCTACATAAAACAAGAACGATCGTACTATCTGCACCAGGAACCGAGCATAACGTCATCCCCAGCATCTTGAAATCGATGAGCATTGGTCCAAAGAACAAGCATACCAAGTTTCATGTGGATTATACTTGGATTTGCGGAGGTTTAGGCTTTCTTCGAAGAACGTCGCCCAAAACAGAGAGTAATGTCCACCTGACACAAACTAGGTGTCTTTAGCAGTGTTGGGAAACCGGAGGACCAGAAGAAAACCCACGAGGTTGGACAGGCGACCCTACTCCTTATTGGGAAATCGAAACCAGGCCACATGACCCACTGACAGACCTTATCATCTAAAGGGCGCACGTTAAACCATTTGGCCACGCAACCCCTCGCCCCAAGAACAGGAAGATAGGTAGCGCGTGGTCCGAAAACCAAAAGTTCCACTGTAAGCTAACAGAGCTACACGATGCTACCAAACACATGTCATTAGTAACCCTGGTTTGTGGTCCGTCTCTTCCCATATTTTTTTTCTGTCGTGGTTGCCTAATAACACGCAATCTTCCAAATGTCAATGACATCTTTTCCTGTTACGGCCTAGTAAGGCGTTAAACCCCGTTCACTTCACTTCCTCCGTGCATGTTTGGCAATAAGGGTTGATATTACGGTTATCTCATATATCATTTCGATGAAATTAAATTTGTCATTTTCTTCTCGGATTTTGAACTACATCATTAGAAATATTCACAGCAACCCTGTGTAAATAATTATTTCATATCGATCTGCGTACGTCATTAAACAAATAATTACCTGTAATTCTCACTAACATGTAAATAAACTGAGCTAGATTAACGGCCATATTAACTCATAGGTTATAGCAAATATTCACAAACGTTTGTCAATACAATATAATCTCCTAAATAAATATACTGGCATGCATTAGATAAGATTTTTTAATAAGCACAGCCATTGATTTGAAGAACTTGTTTTGTTGGGAAATCTTTCGAATATCAATGACCAGGGTTACTTAAGTAAGGCATAAATCTGTGAACGATCAACCCATTCAGAAGGTAAAGTCTCATTGCCTCCTTTTAGTACAATATGAATATTGTGAAAGATCAATCTCTTATAGGAATATCGGTCGAAAACTGGTTCAATTCCATTCAGAATTTACAAAGATCTGTTGAATTTAAGTGTCATCAATTTATGCTGCTCGCTATGTAATAAGCCCGTAGCCATTTTATTGTGGGCGAACAGAAATGAGAAGCCTATTTTAAATCCGATTGAATCCAAGCCCGGGCGTTATTTTGGTATTTTGATTTCGTTTTCTTTCTTAAATATTAAATAATCAATCTGGGTACATATTAAATTCGATTAAGCCGTGAGAAATTTGATATTATAGCGAAATACAAATGATGTATTTTTAAACGAATAATAAAATCGCCTATCGGTGTTTACGTTCTACAATCCTATCAATAATTTCTCTTTTGTTTGAATCTGTTTTAGGAGAAATCTATACGTTTTGCCTTTTAACATATCCCTCACCATCAATAACATGTAACACAACACAGTTTTATGGATAACAATTACTATATTATATACACACGACTCTTCGACAAGGTTGATAACGACCAACTGATTCCTCAATCCTAGCAAATGTGTTGAAAATTAAATCAGATCAAAAAAACGTCCAAAAATGTTCTAAAAGTGCCCAAACATGTTCTAAATCTGTCTTTTTGAGTTATCCGCGCCATGCCCCACTCAGACCCAGCAGCTGTTATAATACCATCTTAATAGTTCGTATCACCTATTCTACCGGGTTCAAGTCCCGTACCACTGGGTTCAAATACGTTTATTTTAAAACATGTATATATGTGCCTTTTTTTAAATTCATCCGTTTGTATTAGACAAACGAAATGCCCAAAAGTATCATTCTCACGGCCGGCTAACTTGACTAAATGCCCAAGCTGTAATAAAAACTCAGAACACACTCTGTTTAGTGGGATGCTTTCACAATGTAACCAGAAACTTGAAGAAAAAAAATACAACGCAATTGGAAATGAAATGGAATGGAGTTTAACGTCCTACTGTTCTGCTCCTAACCTGGGCTAATGAAGACGGGAACGCAATTGGAATGAAGTCAATAAAAATTGAGTATAATAGCGAATTAATCACAGAAGCTGACATCCATAGCTAGTTTTATACGAGGTAAAATTTAACAAAACTCCAAGAAAGTCATAAAACATAATACATTAGAGGATTACATTGAAGATTTGGTCTCGACTTTCACGAATTACCGCAATTTGATCGAGATGATGGCAGTTTCCATATTATTCACACGCTACCCTTCTCAACTGGCACGATTTAAGTGCGTCAATGATATATTAATGTTAGTAGAATTACTGGTATAATTTACGAGGGGATATAGAAACTTGGTTCTTTCAGACAAGCTTTCAGACATCGTACTGCTGGAGGTCTCTGCTCACAAACAATTTAAGCACCGTTTAACGTAGTTACCAGTTTGAAAATACGTTCAGTTGTGCTTGGCTACAGAGATTTCGCCAACACAATAATCGGTTTAAGTCATTCAATACACTTCGTGATTTTTTGCATCTTTGCTCAATGACTCTTTTTATATAATAATTGAAACCACTTTTCATTCGGGGTTACTTCGAGATTTCCTTAATTGAAAATTACTTGACTACTCCGGTGGTGGAACACGTGTCCCATTGACGTGTATAAGTTCTGTTAAAGTTATTTTTCTGGCCTTGTCAAGTGTGTATTGTATATACTAGAATGGCAAGGTGGGATGTTTTGGAGTTTATAAGCATCTAAGGGAAGAAAGCCCAGAAATAGATTCGTAGTATTTGGTACCTTGCACCAAGAGCAATGATTAAAAAATAACATTCAAGTCTCTGCCGGATTTGGGTAAAGAGAGACCCTCACCCACCCTCTGAACTAGAAGTAGACGAAGGTGTGTTTTAAATACAACAAGCAAAGCAGAGATGATGTATGTTTAAAACCACAGTGCATGTAAGATAGGCTTAATGGAAGTGTCTTGAGGCCGTATGCTTCAGCCTGTCATGTAAAATACATTAAGGAAAGAATCACCTAAATGAACCAGGTTTCTAGTATACATTGCATAATATAAACAATTTTATTTTTGTCTATTGAATGGAGACTGTGTTCTGGCTCTCGAGCTACCAGATTATTTCTACTACTTGTGACGCGAATATCATATCATTTAAGTCGGAGTTGTTTCCGCTTTCCAAAAATATAAAGTTCATTTCAGTCAGGTGGATAATAATGGAAAAATAGCGATTTTTTTTTACATGTTCCGTGGATATTTTATTAAAACACTTCTAGACTATATACATATACATAATGTATATTTCGATCGTGACTAATAGGGGATAATATCTTTATATAGCCACATGTATATCTAGGGTGTTAGCTATACAGAGTAAAACACGGGTCTATGCTATCATACATAGCACAAAGAATAATCTCAATCTACGGTTAAATAACCTAAGACTAGAAAGGGTGGTTACTGACACGCTCCCAATCCACTCCTTCAAATATAAGGAGCCGACAAATTCAATTTAACGACACTCAATAAATTGGAAAGCCAAAGAACAAATACATGTGCTTACGCCCAATCTGATTAAAACACAGATCCTATTTCGTTTCGTTTTTATAGTTCAAAATTTGTTTTACTTGTCTTTACTAGTACTACACTTGGATCTGGAAGAGTTGTTATCATTGACGTGTTCTGGCTGATGTGAGGGATTAGCCAATGAAACGGTCTGTTACGGCGAGCTTTTGGTTCACGGAACTGTGAGTAAACCACTAGAAACGTCAACGCTGATTGATTAATTAATGTCTGACGTCATAGGGTCAAAATCCGCTCGTTTGACCCCTAACGTGAACTCCCACTATAACTTGTCAGATCTTCATGTAGTGTAGGCCATCGAAAGTATAAAAAGAAACGAAACGAGAAATATAGATATGTATTTACTTGACTCTTAGTTATTCAAAGCCAGTCACAAGACATAATTATTATCCATTGCTATATTGTTTGGGGGGGGGGGGGTAATGGCTGAATTGTTAACGCGTGCGCGTTGCATCGTAAGGTCTGCCATTGAGTCAAGTGACGTGGTTTAGATTCCAGGAGTAAGATCGCCTGTCCAACCTCGTCGGTTTTCTCCGGATGGAGAACAAGTTGAAAACAAAAGCGATTTTTTGTACAATCAGGGGCCATAATCCAGAAAGTTATGGTCTGAAATGTGAAAATATCTAAAGGGACTGGGGTCTTTGGAATATAAAGATATATTTTAAGTTTCATCAAAATGGGATAAAAATTGTGACCTCTCGAGGGTCCAAAACGTTCGTATTGCATACTTTTACACAATTTGCGTACAAGGAGCGGCCATTTCGTCGGACAGTTTCGTGTCGATTTTGCCAAAGTTCGAATAGAACCTTCATTATGGTGGAATGGTGATATATTTAAACGGTTTTTAAGATCGGATAAAAATTGTAACCTCTAGAGAATCCACAAGCTAAAAAGCACGATTGTTCGTACAATCCGGAGCCATAATCTAGATATGCCCGAATATCGAAAGGAACCAAGATCGTTGGGTTATAAACATACATTTCAAGTTTCATCAAAGTCGGATTAAAATTTCTAGGGGTCCACAACCTTGGTATTAAATACTTTTACACTATTTATGTACAAGGACGCAGTTTCAGTCCGATTTTCACGAAATTCGAACTCAACCGACATTATGGTGTAACGGTGATATATTCGAAGGGATTTTTAAATTGGATAAAAATTGTGACCGCAATGTCACCACAAGCTAAATATACGATTTTTCATACAATCAGGGCCCATAATTCAGGAAGTTGCGATCCGATATGCGCAAATATCGACAGGAACCAAGATCTGTAGGCTATAAACATGTGTATTAAGTTTCATCAAATCTGATCAAAATTGTGAGCTCTCGACGGTCCACAACCTTGATAAAACATATTTATTTCAATATCTGCGTACGAGGGGCGGCCATTTTGTCCGGCAGTTTTGGTTCGATTTCACGAAATTCGAACTCAGCCGACATTACGATGTAACAGTGTTATATTCGAACGTTTTTTTTAAATTGTATACCATTCGTGAACTCTAGAGGGACCACAAGCTAAAAACGCGATTTTTCGTACAATCAGGGGCCATAATTCTGGAAGGTACGATCCGATATGCGCGAATATCGACAGAAGCCAAAATCCTTGTTTATAAACATGCATATCAAGTTTTATCAAAATCGGGTAAAAATTGTGACCTCTAGAGTGTCCACAAGCTAAAAACGTGATTTTTATTTTTCGTACTATCAGAGGCCATAGTCCATGATGTTACGATCCAATACATGCCAATATCGACAGATACCGTGATCTTTGGGGATAGACCTATATTTTAATTTTCGTCATAATTGGATAAAAATTGTGACCTGTAATGTCACAGGGGGGACGACAATATACGTCAACATGAAAATGCGGGCGTATAAAAATTCTTCTCGGTTCGGCATTCGAAATGTTCCTACAAGTCTGTATTCTGAATTCACTTGGATACAGCCAAATGTCAAAAATTTACTCATGCTTTGAATACAAGTTTGACTTTATCGTGCAGATGGGAGGAAGTGATTGTATTTGATACTATGTTATAACGATCTAGACAACAGTCTACCCTGTAAATCATTGGCAATTATCACTGATCTAAAAATCTTTCTCAAATGACAAGATAAATACAGTAATTTTATCAAGGGCAGTGATAAATTGTCTGAACAGATTTTCTAATAAAAAAAACTCGATATCTAATGTCTCGTGTTTAATTATAGTTTCTGTTCCTTGAAATTCTGCGAGATCCACCGTTCTATCAATCGGCTAAATATATTGTCCAAGGAAATCCTAACTGGCGTCGTAGGGTCTGGCAAGGAGAGCATCTAGTCGTTCGGATGGTACGAAAAAAACGAGTTCCCGTGCTCGCGCTGGCGTGCACGTAAAATAAAACTTAAAACTTATGTTTCTCAAAATAAGTGACATCTAACTCAAGCAGCCCGAGAATAGAACGTATCCTGTCAGACGTTTTTTTTAGAGATGCTCTAACAGGACAAATCTTACACTGTGTGACTCTGTCTTAATCGACATTACTATAATGCGCACAAAGGACATTATGACGTGCTCTATCAACAAAAGTTAGTTATTCTAGCAAACTCTAAACCAGGAACTACAACCACAACGAACTTTAGACTATCGCATGAAAAACACATTTTATTGCTGGAAAAATAATTTAAAAGATAATTGAATAGCTCCTTATCTGCCAGAGGTTATTGGTTGTCAATGACAGTAATATGTTTTTGTAGTGGGAAGTATCTGTCCTTGATTTCTTCAATTATCTTTGCAAACACAACATCTGAGTGCTTCCTACTCTGGCCTCCGGCATTAATTACACAAAATATCAACTTTCCTTTTACCTTGAATATGTGATATTTATTATTAATTTGATATCAATATTCTTAACGACGTTCCTCGAGGTGATCTGATGTAAAACACATTTTGATTATTTTCAGCTGTCCACTCACTCTAAGCGTATGTGGGCGTAGAGACAGAATAGGCTCGAGGTAATGATCATTTGAGGGCCTATTTGATACATATATGTTCATTTTTCGTTATATATTTGTAAACCGCCAGATTTTATATAATGCATCTTTAGGTGGGCGTTAAACGTGATAACTTTCTTGGCTATCTTTGGTGGAGCTAAAGGAATAAAATATAGATAAATTGAAATAGTCGGTTTACACCAACTACTAATAGTTTTACTGTGCTTGTAAACTGTTTTGCAGCCAAGAAATCATTTTGAAATGGAGAATAACCATGTAAGTAATTGCTGAAAATCCACTTCGCTTCATCATTTAATCAATGTTTCAAAATATTGGACTGGGTGGTAATTTTAGCCTCTCGAGTGAAGGCATTGCTGGGAAGAAATTCTGAAAATAATTGCTTAAATTCTTTGAAACACTTAGGTCTCTTTGTTAGTTTTGTCCGCTAAACCCCATTTCAATTTTTTTCAATTTATTCATATTTTAATCCTAAATGTGCCCGAACAGTAGCCTAGATAGACCTTGATAGAATACGAAACGTAAGCTACAATTTATACTTTTACAGCCAAATTGAAATTCCAGTAATTGCCTATAGAAAGGATGCAGACGTCCATTTCCGTTAAATCTTGCAGGATGCTTAACGACTTCCGCTATGTTTTTGATGAATACAGGAAATCATGTAAGACATTTAAGCCACTTGTAATCTGCAGATAGTCTCGTTTTACCGGACGTGTAATAAACTATTAGATATACCTAATTTTGATTGATCGGGGGCATATTAGCTGTTCGACCTATCGACAAGACTGAAGAAATGAAATGGAATTTAACGTCAAATAAGGTGTTTGTTTTTTTATATTTAGACTTCTGCTCACGCAAGCAATGCCATGGCCCATTTCTTGCAGCGGGTAGCGCTTCTTCGAATTACAGATGTGATTACTGTCTAACATAAAGCTAACTGCTAATGGTTACACATAGTCTGACCAAGAGATATTTCACTATTGATTGCAGACTCAACAGTATGGTGGCCGACAGTTGCCAACTCAATTTATTTTGAATTTATAAGACGTTTTATTTGATCTATAAAGTCGTGGTACCTGGTGCTTGAGATATGCTTACATTTTTACAACCGTAAACAAAATGTGAAACATTCAAATACCATGTTTCGAAATACTTTTGTTGGTGCTTATTTTTTAAGTCCACGGCGTCCGCAATTTGTGGCAATATCCCTCTTCAAGACAGTCAAATATACTAAAAGTGTCCTTAATGACGGGAGGTCAGCATAAACTATACTAAGCTAAATCACAATTACTTAAAGAGGTACAGTTAACTGTCTTGTCATTCGCTTTAAATCAATTAAAATCAATTGCAATCTTTTCGACAATTGGTAAGTTGGTTGTATTGATCAGTATTTCGAGCAAAGCAATCTCAAGGACGGACAATAAATGTCTGGTCTACAACTAATAAGATATTTTTAACCCCTTGGTTCACCCGCCAGCTCTCACAGAAGCCTATTACAGCTGATAACTAAATTTTATCGTCAATTATCGGGAAGTTTGTCTATGTTGGAGTGGCCTCTAACAGAGTGGAAACCCAGATTCCAACACAGGGCGGTAGTTCAATACGTTCCTGAATGGTCTTTCACCATCTATTTAATATGGTATTACATGGGCTAATGGCAGGACGTAATGAGTATTGGAGTGTTGCTTTATACTATTCAAATAAATTGAATGAGATTCATGACCCTCACAGACTCCGCTTGAATAGTTTGTATTACTGAATGGAGGAAATACATATTGGAGGAAATCTTTAACTAGCAAAAAGAGATTAAAGTGAATGGTGCACACAACCACATCCAGATGGGTAATATTAAATAACATGGGGTTTAAGACCCTACTTTTCTGCACTAATAGGACTAATGAAGACGGTCATATACCGGAAATTGGGCTCATATCGATAAACATTTCGTACGTACGATTTAAACTGATCGAATGGATGAATTTGGATGGATTCAGCAATACATCAACCGTGGTGATACTAATGGATTTTAATAATTTATTTCTACGATGTTACGAGCATTATGTTTTCCAGCTGTCAATGGTGAGCTGCGTGGTTGACGACCTAAGGCGTTTAGATCATATGTCAGAAAAGCACGTGTTGTAGTTTCGATTTCATGCTTGACAATGACCAAGAGTTGGGTCTTCTGCCTAAAATGGTGGGGTTTCTCTGGGTTCTCCGGCTTTCTTCCACTCTTACAGATCTCTGTGTGCAAGAGAATTATTGAATACAGATGTACTATATGTTTGTCTTTGAAATGGCCTACGTTATTTAATAGTTTTGAAGGGGCAATATTTAGGGACCAATGTGCAGGGTAAGTAATCATGCTATGGCAGTTAAATTCATTCTTCTATGGGGTCTTAAACCAATAGTTCAATATCCTTAGATCACGGAAATGCCCCTTTAAGATACTGACTCCAATGTTGGCCATGTCCCTTCTACTACATACCCATTCAGTGACACTAAATTATTTGGATTCGATGGTAACTTATAGGGTGGGCTAAAGGGGTTCAGTTTAATATCCAAGGTGGAAGCGGGCGTAAAGCCTCAGAAGAAGAAGAGAAGGAGGTTCAGTATAACAGTTACTTTAACCTCAAGTATACCAGCCTATCCAGGAATCCATAAAACTAAGCGCTGTGGCAGACACATCTAATAATATAGAACCGTGAAATTACCAATCCAATGTTACCAAATGGTGGGGATTAATTCGACCTCATAGTAATTTGTAGAATAGGCTCCAAGGTTTCCGTATTGAAGTTATTTTGACCTACATGCCCGGGTTTCTATAGAAATAGTCTTATCTCCAGGAATTATCTACCATCGATCTGTAATAGCCGTTAACCTTTATGACTAAATGTAGGCTGCACGAGAAAAGTAATTGCGAAAATGATTTCTGATTAGATTTTTATCAAGTATATCGAATAGGTGTAATTCTGCGGCCAACATACTTCATTAAAACGGCAAGTTACCGTTTTTGTTTAGTAAAACATGTGTTTGGGGGCTGTGATTTACCGGAATTAGTCTCCCTTTTTTTTTATCTCGGAAAATGGTTGATGCCTATACACGAAAATATATAATTACTGTCTGATCGGAATATAATAGTAGGATAGAAGAGGAAAATGAAAAAAATAATGGGGTTAAATGTATGTACACAAAACGCAAATAGTTTATTATTTCGAGATTTGATTCATTAAATTCTGTTAGCAGTGAGAAAACACAGAGAAGACACACTACATCTTGCTCATACAACCGTGGAATGGAACCCACAATCAAACTGGTGACAGATTTATAATCCACAGCCCACCATATTAAATCTTCAAAAAATGTCTATAATTCGACAAATTCAATGTGGTCAAACATTCTACGATCTCAATTTTATAAATCAATCCTATTACAATTTATTTTTATCAAAACCATTCTCGCCCAAAATTAAATCAAAATTACATATTTTATTGCCTGTAGATCTGACATCAGCGATAACAATGGTTTATTTTAAGTACATATTTAGGGGACGTAGAAGTTGTTGGAATTACATGCCAGTTGGCAGTACTTGTCCAGATGAGATAAGGAAGTGACGTATAGCTCGGCTCCTCAACGCCGGAGGCATAAGACACTTCCTGCTGGCCATAATGTCGTCCTGTTTCACCAAAATGTTGATAAATTACATAATAACGAAAGAAAAGGCAATGAAATAAAATATATTTTAATATTTCGTTTTGTTTTGTTATACTTCCGATGGCGTCTACTACATGAAGGTCTGCAGGCCAGTTGTGGTGGGAGGTTGCGTCAGGGGTCTTACGATCGGCTTTTGATTATATGACGTCAGACATTGATTAATCAATCAGCGTTGAGGTTTCTGGTGGTTTATATACCCACAGTTCCGTGCACAACATGCCAAGAACTCGTCGTAACAGACCGTTTCATTGGCTAATTCCTCACATCAAGCAGAACGCCTGTTATATAACAACTGACCTATAAAAAACGAAACGTTTTAATCAGATTGCATTTCTTCAATATTACTGCTCCCACCCTCATGACCAAATCCGACCCTTCGACATCACTGGGAACCCAAGGATTACTCATCTCAACTCCCATTCGAGAGGTTTCTCCCCGTCCGTGTGTACCTGTCATTTCATTAACGTTATGAAATATGACAGTTGAGTGAACCTGAACTTGTTTTAACGTCAGCTATAGAACAAACATCGAACTTCCCATTTACACGTACAATCCGGATAAAATCATAGGGTATCGATTACTATCTTCACATCGTGTCAATATGGCGCCCATGTACAATATAGAATCATGCTGTTTGTTAGAATATTGACACGCGTAATATGATTGTATTATTGTGTAGTTATTAAGCTAATATACATCGATAAATCACGAGCGATAGTGTTATAATAATCAATCAATCAGTGTATTATTAATAGATGAATGCCACTGAATGGTTCGGTTAATCAATGGCGGCAAATCGTTATGTCATAATTTTGTAGGCTTGAGGTAGTGAAATGGGTTGTTTAAACATTTATTACACAGGTTTTTCGCCACTCAACAGAACTAAGGGAAATGAAATTTAATGGGATTTAACGTCCTACTCCGACTGGGCTAATAAAGAAGGGCATACGCCATACACTACCAATGGTTTCCGTTCCATCCGAACGACTAGACGGCTGTGCTTACCAAGCCCCTTGTCCCTGTCCTGCACCATTGACAAGAGAAAACCACGCTGAAAACTCCCGAGGAACTTTCTCATTCAACACCGGAATCGAACCCGCGACCTCCAGGCTAGCAAGGAAGCGTCTTACTCACTTAAAGCGAGAATTTTATATTTTCTAAGAAAGTCAAAACATAATTATTTCTATGTCTTTTGCTCAATAGGTTATCAACTCACTATTATACGACCATGGGCATTATTTCCCATCTCTAAAAATAATTGACACAGGAAATAATAACACAATTACCTCCCTTGTTTTCCTATTGCCTCCATGCATTAGTTACCTTCAAACGTTGGAATTTGAAGTTGAAAATGATATTTTTGACAATTTCTCAGCTGGCAACAGTGAATTATAGGATTAATAGGATTATTCTTTAACAAGGTAGGACGGTTTATGGTTACCATCTATTTTAAGGCTTTATTTTAATAAATTTTAAAAATATGAAATTGCAGCTTTAAGACACCGTGGCTACCCGCCGAACTAAGGAAGATGGGCACACGCCTTGCGGTGTGATATGAGAGAAATTTTGCGTTGCAACCTACTCGTCATCGAAACACGCTGAAATTCCCGAGGAACTTTCTCGGCCAGATGGAACCCGGGACGGTCAAGACAGTGAGCCAGCACGTAATCACTGAGCCACCGTGGCTCTAGTAATCTGAGAAGAATTAGTTGGCCAATTAAACTTTAGTATTCTCTGAAACCTATAATACATTCCGGGTCGTATACTTTTTTTTATTAATATCACGATATTGTCTGAAACCATAAACCAATCTTCCTTATCAGTAAATTAAATATTGAATTATGCCATATTGGTCCAGGTACTCAGGATGGATACAACTTCCTGGTTGCTTTATGATACAATCAATCACGCACCGTAAAACCTTTAACACTCGTCAGTTCAATAATAAAGAATGCCACGCAAATATGTCTCGAAATTGGGTAGTTATAATAAAACCCCATTAAAAAAAGAAGGTGGTGTGTGGTTCATTGGTACTAATTTGCCACACTCAAATGAGTGACATCGACATTTTAGAACGTCACAAAACATTTATACGTTATAGATTAGATAAAGAGCTGACTGTTCTTGCTATAATAGTTAAAAAAAAGATACATAATGAAAACAGAATATGCTAAATTTTCAGTCAAATTGCTCCACTCTGAACCGAGATAGCGATTCAATTTTAGGTTAGCCTCGGACGTCATTACTAGCTTTGGTGCGATAATAAACCAAGTCTCGGTTATCCATTTTACGTTAAATTATCCATCACAAAATATATTCAAATCCAGTAAATATCGCAGACTAACGATGGCATCTACAGTTGATTATGGTCTGGATAGGTTAATAATTTAGATAACATTGCAGGCCTAAAGAAAAACCTACAATAGGCAGATTTATTAGCTCTTGCATAATGCAAGTTTAATGTCTTTAGGTAACACCCGACAGTTGGCTATTACAAATGGTGAGTAAAATGTCTGTTGTTATTAAGTTAAAGCTCTCATCTTCTGTAACATAAGATTCCTACTACATAATAGTCTACATATTGTTAGAACAACTGGTCTCGTGGGGTTGCCTTTCTCTTAGATGACAGCAGAAATTATGCAGCTGAATCACAGAAAGTGATAAAGAGCGTAAACCAAAAAATCCAAGGGACCATCCAAACGAAAATGTCAAGCAAAATAAATAAAAAAAACACCGGTACTTAATTATAAACAAAGCAGTGAAAATGCCCAGTTAGGAGTGTGTCCCACCATCAGTGAAATGACAACGGGTGTCCCCGGTAGGTTGGATATACCTGGCCATTTTCACGTCAATATAAGGGATGGGTTGCATTACGATTTGTAACAAATTATATCGGAATGAATTAGGGACATAAATATAAAATTAATACGTCACTGTATGCGATGTTTATCAGGCACGACGATACCAAGGTGGAAAAGCGAGTCATTTTGCCACTAGAATACAGGCGGTTCTTCGACAAAGGGAAATAACCGCAGTTAGACATAAAACAATGGCTTAGTACAGAAAGGTCGAGAGTACATTTACCAGACAAAAACACTGCTAGGATTACATCCTCTACTGATCAACTACCAAACTTCCCACTAAACCTATCCATGGCGGAAGGCCGTAAATGGAACGATTGCAAAGTCATATTCTAAGATACCGGAAGAAGCTTCAGCTCTCCTAGGTACTGTTTGCGATATAACTACTACTAGGATTACACATGTAAGCATGTGGATATAATCAGGGTATTATAGTGTCAAATTATAAATAAATACTACTAATATGATGCCTGTACTCAGAACGATTACTAAACCGGTTATGAGTGCTCTTTAAAATACAAAATGACATAGACCGCCAGAGGTAAAAGCCGCTTCCACCAGGAAAGGGCGATGAATGAGGCATATAGCTAATCGTTCTTCACAAGGACCACCAGTAAAACTAACACAGTAGAGTAATTCAGAGTTTCCCTAAAAGCATGCTCTGAAACCCACTAATCAACACCCCCCCCCCCCCCAGTACACAGTCTTAACTATATATTTGGATTGATTTTAAATGTGAATATCCTGAAAAGCTGCTGTGTTGCCCGACAAGCACTAAGCCTTTCTCGGGACCAACTGCATTCCTGTTCCTTACCTGGAAGTAGTAAAAGAAGAAACGATATAAAATGTAATGTGGGTTCAGTGTCCTACATTTCTGCACTCAGGTTTAATCCAGGTAACAGAAAAGTTAAGATTGGTAAGAAACAACTTTTTTTTTATCTCCTATCCATTAAACCAATATCTTTTTATAATCAATCAGCTTCCACAAATTATCTCTGAACACCCAAGAAAGCATTAAGCTTAATAGATTTCAAAATGTTATAGGTTTCACAAGATAATAGATTTTGTAAGGTATTACGTTTCTAAGGTTTTACTGAGGTCTGAATTACAAGGTTTATCTGAACTCTATCACAGCCATTAACTACTGTTTTATCACAGCCATTAACTTCTGTTTTATCAAGGCAGCTGTAGAAAGTAAGAATCTTATTAGATTTAACACGAAAATTTTATTTTTAGAGAAAACAAATATAATATGTCATATTAGATATCTTCGCAATAAGTACACAAGTGCTCGCCTATTTTGTTTAGTTTTTTGTTCCCAGATTAATGAAAAATGCTTAAAGGAAGAATTCTTTTTATGATATGATGGAAGCGGAAGAATTCTTGTTATGCGGTTCTAATCTGTTTTATTTCTTTAAACATTTTCATATATGATGATGGAAGCGGAAGAATTCTTCAATTAAACTTATGTATTCGAGTAAAATTGTAGGAATTAAAATGTCAGTCAACTAGCTTCGTGTATGTTCCCAAATTGTCGATGTAGGAATTAAAATGTCAGTCAACCAGCTTCGTGTATGTTTCGTATGAAATTAAAACCTGACCAGGAACATGTAATCTAAAAATAACAATTCTATGATCTCCTGGAATAAAAAAAACACAGACCTGCTAACACACATGATCTCGAATGGATGTTGAAATGTGTTTTGTTGTTATTCTGAAGACCGGTAGATTATCAGCATGTGAAAAGTCAAATGTATGAGAAGACACGTCGAAGAAAATTACCAGTGAGGTTGATTTACGGAGTCATGGCGCGGAATATATACCATCGATAATTTGGCAGTATTATCAATAATGAAGTCATTGACATGCATGAAACATGGCAGACATCTTTTGAAGCAAGGTAGAAATGAAAATGAAATGAAATGGGGTTTAACGTCCTACTGTTCTGCTCCTAACCTGGGCTAACGAAGACGGGCATTGAAGCAAGGTAGAATAGTTAGATAAAAACATCTACTTTTATAATACAAAGCGTATGTGTGTGTGTTGGGGGAGGGGGGGGCTGAATAAAAAATCTGTCATTTCGTCAGGTGGCGTGGTTTTAATTCCCCGCCTGTACGTGACAAGGAGTAGGTTGCCTGTCCAACCTCGTGGGTTTCCTCTGGGTCATCCGGTGTCCTCCCACTACTAAAGACCCCTAAGCGGAAGCGATTGATTGGAATGAAATTGAACCATATGTTAGTCCCGAAATGACCTAGTTTGTGTCGAGTGGACGTTAAACCCCATTTCTCTCTCTCTCTCTCACTCTCTCTCTCTCTCCCCTAATTTGAATACCTGGTAGTAAAATTCTACACTAAGTTTCAGTATTCTCCATAAGTAAGAACCAAAGCTACCTTGTGCCAAAGCATCGACCAATGAAATTGCTTAGCCGTGCTTGGCTTTAGAAGAACATGTTAATCATTGAACTCAGTCAAGACATTCGCCTAATGAACATCTACACCAAGCAGAGCTGTTGTGTCCCAAAGTCTTGACCAATCAAATTGCTTATCGCTACTTAGCCTAAGCTGAGCATTCTGATCATCGAGCTTAGTCAGGGTATCTCACCCAACTAGAACAAAAGTTATTGTTTTCTAAAGTCTCAACCAATCAAATATTGCTCATCTCTGATTAAAATCCGCATGATCGAACAATGCCAAGGCATTCATTTGGACACAGCTCACCAAATATTCCTGTAGGGCAAAAGTTATTTTTAGCCTCTCTCCCTTTCCCTTTTCCCCCTTTTGCATGGCGATTTTTGTTGACTTTTTGGTGTAGAATCGAAGAAAAGGGTTTGAAAATACATTTTCTGGCAGGTTTTTGTGAATATTCATGATTTTGAGGCGAAAGGATACAAGAGTTGAGAGGTCGGTTTTGTTGAAAAATAGGGCCGAAAATTGCATGTTTAATTGTCTCTACTTCCAGCTTGTGTATCTCAAGTCTTTCATGAAGAACCTCATACGTGCTTCTGGGCAAGAGGGTGCCGCATGTTGCCCAATCTGTGGTAGAAAGCTAGAGCCGGTCTAAGAGACGAGAATTAACATTAAAGTCAAAGGGGAAATCATTAGTGATCTGTGGCCATTTCATAGACACCTACTTCAAGTTTGAACATTCTACTCAAGGAGAGTTATTGTGTTCCAAAGTCGTGACCATGCAGATTGAATTCTCCTCTTAGTCTAAGCTGAAGATGCCATCATCGAACTTAGTCATCACTCTCACTCAATTAGAATCAATGTCATCGAGCTGCAAAGTCTCGAACAGACAAACTGCTTATGGCTCTGCTTACCCTGAGTAGAAAATGTTCATTATAGAACTTAATCAATGTATTAATGTAATGAAACTCTACACCAAGGTTCATCACTCACTTAATTAGAACCAACGTTACCGTGTCCAAAAGCATCAAGCAATCAAATTGCTTACATCTGCTTAAGATGTTCATCTTCGAACTCCATCAAGGCATTCACCTAATAAACACCTAATTGTGTCCCAAAATGTGTGACGGGCAGACAGACGGACGGAGCCATTTTAATAGTCCTCTGCTTTCTTTGAACAAGAAACAAGAAAATTAAGCTGCAGATGCTGTGCTGTGTTAAGAGATGATGCCAGGAATCCCCTTCGATAAATAACATTTTCAATATATGTTAGCAAACTATGACATCAAGCCGGTTAACGGCGGATTGTAAGCTAGGCTTTACATAAGCGAGCTAGTGAAAGGAGACAAAGTTGTAATCTAAATTTAATTAGCTTGATATACGAGTCTACAGCGATCTATTAAAGATCACGATTATTTCTATTTTTTAATATAGACAAGCCCACATGATAGGAATTCCAATATACCTAGGATCTTTGTTAATAACGTCAATCTATATAGTGGTCTCTTTCATTGGCTCCTGTTTGACTGTCAGATTCAGACGATGGATTATCACGATGCCGTTTTAATATGGTAATGGCTGTGTATCGTATGTCAGTATGCCGTGTTAAATAGTGATAGCCTGGGTTGTATTTTAGCTTATATCAAGGAGAACATGTATTGAATTACATAGAATATTGCTTTATATGATGACTTATGATTATAATGGTGTCATAGAACTAATCTAAAGTTTCTGGTAGCCTCTATCTAGCAATATTTTCAATGATGGATTGTTTATATGAACAACTGAATCCAAAAAAGGGTATTGGAGGATGTGTTTGTTTTGCCAATATTGACAGAATAACGTTTTCTTTGAAGCAGAAGTCCAGATCTCATGAACTTATTTTCTAATCAAATGGTCCGTATTGGTATAGTGCTTCGTTTGGTTTGAAAGGGAGGCTATAAATAACCCATTGGAATTGAAAGTAGGTTAGGTTAAAATTTAGCATAAAACTGGAAAAATAAACGAAAAGAAACCGTAATCTAAGTTAGATTAGATTGTGCAAACCAGGCCAGATCAGTAGACGCGGTAACGATCTGAAATTTGAGCTATCGGGTATTCAGTGAGTTAAGCACGCCCTGTGTCGCTCATGACACCGACCACTGCGTACATCTGGACTTGGATTCTAAATCCGAAGCTAGAAAATAATAATAACAACCAGAAGAGTCACCAGGCAAAAACGAACATCAATAATTCACTTCCACAAGGTGAAAACCAAATGCGAAAAAGCATACAAGCATGTGTCGCAACAAGCAGACATCGCATGTCTTGAGTACAACGCCCATCCAATTATACGCAGTTTCGTATATACTAAATAACAGAACATACTGCGAGATCTGTCGTGGGCTGATTAAAATAATCATAGCTTAGGTTAATAAGTTTGTGACAAAAGAACATTAACACAACAATACAGTCTGGTGAAACCTACGCTTTCTTCTAATGACTGCACAGATTCCTATAATCAGGTTCAACCAACAGGGCTTGATTCTGTGTGACAGTTGGCGTAAAAGAACCAATGACACTTCCAATCTAATGAGACTTTTGTATTGAAAAGAGTCCCACTGGTAGGCTAATAATGACCGTGTTTGTCATTCTGATATTTCCCTAGGTTTTACTTTCCTATTTGAAAACAATTGACTTTTAATGCACATAGCTTTGGTTCATTAAATCTGACTGGAAGTTATTGTCATTGAAAGTCCCCTCTATGGAAATGTCGTCTAAAGTCAAAACTTTAAAAATCGGTTTTAGTGGCTCCATCTTGGAATTGTTTTGATGATTTTGTTTGGAATTTGGCTGGATTGTGGAGGGAATAGTATTGGGAAGATGTGCAGCAGCTAGATAACATCATTTGAACAACCCCTTTTATTTTTGAATGTAAGCGGTTTACCAGTAGTAGGTACACACCTGAGCATAAGGCACCTGTCACAGACTTTGTCAGACACAAATTATCACACAATGTACATATATAAAGATAGAAAAAAGTTCTACGATAATTAGTGGCTGACAATGTCTGTGAAAGGTGTCTTTTCCTCAGGCTTGTATATGTACGTTGTGGGATAATTTGTATATGACAAAGTCTGTGACAGTTGCCCTAGGGTTAAAGGATTGTATGTTGTGGGGTAATTTGTATATGACAAAGTCTGTGACAGATGCCTTATGTCACGGCATGAGTAGCTAATAAGAATACAAACTGTTTCCATTTCCCCTATCAAAACACTTTAATTTAGTGAATGACACATCCCCAAGAATTTCTGTTCAAATTCAGAAAAGGAATATATTAAATTTCATGAATTAAATAGTCGCATGACGAATGAATTGATCGTATAGCTTGAACTATGTTTAGGTTCAAAATATCTTGTCTTCAAAATGTGGGACTATATATACACAAAACAGAGATGACTCTATGTGGCTATTGCAATTTCCTGTGTAACAGACCTAACACAGTAACCCGCAATATATTCCAGGTTCTGCTCCATTAGGCAAAAAGAGCGGGGGCGTTAAATAAGCCGCTAGACACGGAGTATCGGATTTCTGAAATATTACCAAAGCCTGGCTTTTAACAGGAACGAATCTGTCAGACGTATATTTAAAAAATAAAAAGTCTTCCCGTGTTTTAAGAAAAACGCAAACGTCCAGCATGCCATTTTGTGAATGATTAAATTGACAATTATTATACATAAAAGCAACATTAAAAGTGATGAGGGTCGCGAAAGGGATTTTGTAGATTACTCTGTTGTGAAGAGGATGCCATAGATGTATTTTTTTTACAAACCATGTACATTGTATTCTGCGAGGACACAATGAGTGTAAGCTACAGCTATTAAATCAAACGATTCATTGTGGTTATTATTGACCAACATGATTAAGGTATACTTTTCAATTCACCGTGTAGAATGTTACCAAATCAAGAACAGGGGAAGTTTTTAGATAGGAAGTAACATTTTAAAAATGGCTGGAGTGTTCTGCGATAATATTTAGTCCATCACAAAGTTTGTTGAAATATGTCAAAACAAACTATCTTCAAAAGAGGCCCTGCTCATCTGTAATACATCGTACATATATCATTAAAACAGGTATGCCCTCTACTGTTATTTCACGGTTCGCAAAAGTCAGGGGAAGCACCTGCCAAGTCGTTCGGGTGGGGCATAAAAAGCAAGGAGAACCGGTGTACAGATTGGTGTGGACGTAACAGAATCCTTTCAGTTGGAATTCTAAAAAGAGAAGCTGTTATCCGGACAAAATTCCACCCCTTATAAAATTAAGTACGTGATTAGTAAATAAATATAAAGGAGCTAAAATCAATATCATCCACAGTCTTCGATATTGCAAACACGACTTATTGGTCAATTTAAATCAACATTAATGTTGTTATCTTACCGTGAAAATAAACGAATCGTGTGCCAGAATGCTTTTGAGCGTCAATTGTATGAAGCGACCCGATGAACGAGGCTAAACATATCCCATGTGGGAGAATATTACCGATGTAGACTGGAATAACCAGACGCCAACGACTGTCAGTCAATTCAAACTAAACATAACTGATTAGAAATTACAGTAAAACCGAAAAGATTGAATGTAAATCAGTTTATATACATTCAGGGGGGTTGGATGGCGGAATGGTTTCCACGTGCGCGCCCTATCATACATTGTAAGGTCTGTCATTGAGTCAACTGGCGTGGTTTCGATTCCCTGGTTGTAGTGATAATGAGTAGGGTCGCCTGTAAAACCTTGTGGGTTTTCTCAGGGTCCTCCGGTCCCCCCCCCCACTACTAAAGACCCCTACGCCCAAGCGAATTATTGAAATAAAATTGAACCATGTGTTAGTCCCGAAATGACCTAGTTTGTGTCGAGTGGACGTTAAACCCCATTTCTCTCTCTATCTCTTATATACATTCATATTACATTATTATATGCGTTGTGACCCATTTGTGTACATTTCTAGGTGCCAAAGTGGCAAAGTACTGTGTTGGCAAGACATTAAATTCAACTCATTCCTTCTAATTAATATAGATGATTCTTCTGTTTATATATTTTCTTAATGAAATCTACATTGAAAACGGGATCATATTTATACTATACCTTCCTTTGATTGTACCGTATTTATATTAATCTAGACTATTCTACGAATTCAATTTAACCGAATTATCCGCTTATATAAATAACATGTCGTTTTTTATATATACAGCGCTGGTTTACATATGAAATAAACAGGTGATAACACTGTAAAACGTTGCTCGTGTGGAATACACTTGAGTCTCACAACGTTTACGTGACAAGGAGTAGAGTCGCCTGTCCAACCTCGTGGGTTTTCTCCGGGTCCTCTGGTTTCCTACCACTGCTAAAGACCATTCATTACGCGCTAGAGAATTATTGAAATAAAATTGAACCGTGTGTTATCCCCCCCCCCCCCACTATAAAATGGTCTTACAGCGTTGATCGTGTGGGATACACTATAAAATGACCGTACAACGTTTTTCGTGTGGAATACGATGTAAAATGGCCTTTTAACGTTGTTCATGTGGAATACATTGTACAAAAAAATCTTACAACTTTGCTCGTGTGGAAAACACTGTAAAATGGTTTTGTGACGTTTTTCGTGCGGAATACGATGCAAAATGGTCTTATCCAACGTTAATCGTGTGGAAAGCATTGTAAAATGGTCTTACACCGCTGCTCGTCTGCTCGTGTTGAACAAAAATCAACAGCCGTTGATGAGCGCAACATCTCGATAGGGTAATCAAATTACCAAGTGATATTTTAAAGAGGCATTATATGAGAGCTACATTTGCATATTGCGTTTATCGGGCTTCAAATATATATATAAACAATTATTTAGACATATAATCACATGACAAGCTCATAATCAACGCTAAAAAAGTCGACCAAGCCGAAGTTTTCTGGAAATGCATGACGTCACCCATGGAAATTGTCGAGAATATAAATTGTGGGTGAAGTTTCCACCCTGTCAACGATCGACAGTTCTCGGTTTTCACCCGTAACAATTTCTGGCTATTAATTTTTGTAAAAACTTCGAACATTCATAACTTTGCTCAGAATAATTATGTTAAGATGCCTGAAATTTTTAAAATGTTAGTTTCAATTGTCGAAATTTAGTCAGTGTTAATGTAAATCAATACGTGTTTTAGTGTGTAAAACGTACGTAATAGACAACTATTTGCATCAAGAATTCTATATATAATTTATTGGGTGCTATTTATTTAGATGTATATCACAATTTACTATATTTAATTAAATTCAATAAAAACTTTATGCTACATTCGGTTTCATTTACATGTAACAGCTGCCATGGCATTAGACTCCAGTGACCAGTGCATAATGTTTATTTGTTAAAATAGAAGACCTCCCTCAGTGTGTATACTGAAACTATGATATTTGATAAAATATTTACAATATCCGACATTATGGATACGTAAGAAATGTTTTTTTTAATACCTTAGAAAAGTCACGTCATTAATGAGCCTTAAATTCGATCATTTAAAGTTCGGAGTGTTTTAACATCACAGCGTGACAAGCCAATATAATCAGCCCGTTTCTTTAAACGGATATTCACAGGTTTTTAAATAAGGTTTTAGTTAGAATGCCTGTATATGGTTATTTTTATCAGCCTTTCTTAGCTCCAAATGGTCTGCACCGGAAATGTCAGATGCCTTTGAGAATGTTGAACATTTGGTTCAGACCGTCTAGATTCCCATGCGTGAGTCTGGTCAGATTTTTTTAAATGCAAATAACGTAACCGAGATTGGACAGCAGGGGCGTATATAAAGATTTTGTTTGGTGGGGGGGGGTAGCAAAATTGCGACCGACTGATGCACGTCCCTAATACGAGTGACGCAGTCAGGGGCCGAGCACCACATCTGATAGTTTTCTAGGGGCCAGTAGCTGATCTGGAAGCTGGGAATAGGGGATGGGGTGGGGCGGTTCCACATCTAGGGCGCCATCCACAATCACAATGGACAGATATATACGAAAATAGGGGGGTACATTCTGATTAAAACACAGATCCTATTTCGATTCGTTTTATATAGTTCAAAGTTTCGTTTTACATGTCTTTACTACTAAGATCTGGAAGAGCTGTTATATAACCCGCGTTCTGGTTGATGTGATTAATTAGACAAAGAAACGGTCTGTTTCGGCGAGTTCTTGGCGAGCCGTGCACAGAACTGTGGGTATCCCACTAGAAATATCAACGCTGATTGGTTAATCCAATGTCTGACGTCTTAGGTAAAGAGCCGCTGGTGTGATCCCTGGCGCGAATACCCATGTAGTAGAGGCCATCGAAAGTATAAAAAATGAAACGAAATATTGATCTGTATCTTAATCAGAATGATGGGGGGGGGCATGATATTGGTTAATCTAATGTCAGACGTCTTAGGTAAAGAGCCGCTCGTGTGATCCCTGGCGCGAATACCCATGTAGTCGAGGCCATCGAAAGTATAAAGATAGGTTGCCAGGCAAAGAAACATACGCCCACAGCAACTAAATCGTCCGGGCAGTCAACAAGGGTTGTCGCATATTTTTACTTTTTTCGGTAATGAAACATTTATCATACACTAAAATCTGATTAAGAGCAACAACTCACGAAGTAATTATCAGAAGACTATTAGAATTTGTTTGGTTTTTATAAAGTTCTGCCCCATGCAAAGCTTTTAATATCATATATTTAACTGTTCAAGTCATAAAAATTCATTGAAAATCAATATACTTGTTCGTCTCAAGATCTTAAACTCTGTGTATCAATCTGAAGTCAATCAGATGATAAGTTAAGGGCCATAACTTTGGGAGTAATTATCGGAAATCGTTGAAAATCAATAGGAATCTTCGTCTCATGACCTTAAACACTGTGTATAAATTTAAAGTCAATCAGATATTAACTTTAGCCTCTAGACCGACGGACGGACGGACGGACGGGGGCGACGACAATATACGACCACATTTCAATGTGGGCGTATAAAAAACGAAATGAAATATTGATTTGTATCTTAATCAGAATGATGGGGGGGGGGATGATATGGGGTTTTAAGTGTAAATGTAAAATGTCTTCATAACCAATCAAACCCAAGCGCTTGAGTTAAGGAGTCAGTCATCCAGTATTTAAAATACCTAGACGGTACAACGCCACATTGGTATTGATTGCTGCCAACCAGAGCTGACTGGATGGAGTTTGGGTTCAAAGCTTTGTGGACGAAACGTCGTACCATAGACTCGGTCACCCAGACACTGCTAGTCTTCAACGTACGGAGGATCAGGGTCAGTTGTCAACATGTTGTTGTTGGTTTTTTTTTTTTGGGGGGGGGGGGGTTAAAGTGGTTGATTATCTAGCAAATTTCGCCTAGTCAAGTAAAAGTAGCGAATCGTCTCGAATTAAATCTCATAATTCATGCATTATTATAAACAAACATGAATCGTGACGATGAATTGGGATTAATAAAAAACATATAATATGGTCCATCAAGATGGAAATTTTAAAATATAAAATAAAGACTGTTGGATTATAAACTGGCAATGCGAAAGGATTTTCTGAAATGACAATATTCTTATATTAATTTCATGGGCGTCGACATCTTGTTTTAAGGCTAGTTATCTCCCTTAGATTTTGTTCATGATAATGTAAAAGACCGGATAATCTTCTATGTTGACAACCCATCCAGACTAATATTCGTCTGAATGATAGAGATTAGTACCCTCGTTCTAACTGTAATGTGTTAATTTTCCAACATGACATTCTGGGGCCGCCTGTGAATCTCTCGAGTTCAAATGGCGGCGTCGCTCGAGAAGAACCTTCGGTATTTTTCAAGCTCGGTTCCCTCTCATTAGGTGTAGCGCTTGTGATGAATGGACGTTCGGATGGGACTGAAAACCTCGTATTGCAGATTTAAACACCAGAATGGCCTATAGTGTACAGGGGTATAAGTTAAACCCCATTCCATTCAGTTTCCGCTTACATTTCAACTTTTGATAAATATTGTAAATTAAGATATAACAACGTTACAGCAAAAGCTAAGCAAAGAACTTTCTGGTCATCATCATTGATGCCGCTCTTTCGCTTACTACGTGTTATAAGAAGTTTTCGAAAGTGAGGACCTAATCTGGCCCCTGCTAGAATAAAATGATGACTAATTTTTTTTTATTTAAATAAAAAGACATGTAAATAGCTTTTGGCCACGATTCAGTGTGTTTAGGCGCTTAATTAAACATGCATTATGCAAGAGCAAAATCTGCCTATTACAGGTCTTTCCTTGGGCCTGAAATGTTTTCTAAAGTATTAATTAGACATTAATTAACTGATCCAGGCCTTAATCAACTCTCGATGACATCAGATTTCTCCAATATTAAATAGATTAGAATGGTTCAGCGATACTTTGATTTAATCAAATATGGAGGACCGAGACTTAGCTTCGATCAATCAGTACGGTGGTTAAAATTATTGCACACGTCTTGTCAAGCCTTCAAAGGCTAATATCTTCACTCGCAACAGAGTAATTTGAATGAAATTTTCAAATTATTCATTTTACATTATCTATATTTTAACTATTATAGCAAGAATGGCTAGCTCTTTATCTAAATCTTACATAATGTATCTTTAACAGTCTTGAAAGAACTTACGAATTAAATGCAAATGTCTTTATTTCATAAATAAACTTAACCGGGTCTGTTCATGTTTATTATGTGAAAGTTCTGTTTCGTTTTTTTTTATCTTATTTATCTAAGTATATACAGAATTTATTTTTAACAGGTCACAATCCAGTCTTAAGTTAAAATCAACTAGTTGTTTATATAATCAGTGAATTGAAAAAATGGCAGCGGAACTTTCTCGTAAATATTCTAATTTTGCGTGTTTGGCTCCAATTTGTTGTAATTGGATCCTATAGCATGTTTATGACATCATTAAAATGTCAAAACCCGCTGAAATCTACATTAGTACTGCATATCGCCTACATATCAAAGAAAATCCGACATACTTCGATCAATTCCGGTAACTTCCGTAGTGTTTTATAATCTCTCTTTTCTGTATAGAGTAATTCAAGAATTGATGAATGGAAAGATTGGTTGATGTTAACATCCACGTGAGGTCACGAGCTCATCAAGCTTAATCAGAAATTTATTCGCTTCCATGGTCAATTTCTTGTAAAGAAGAGCAAAGATCAACCTAGTATTGATAATCGTAAGAAAAAAAGGCTACAAAGTTCAACAACTCTACACTGACACAAATTCACTACATCTTTAGTAAAATCATAGTGAACGTCTCCCATCTAAAATTAATAGGCAGTGTTATGAATAATAATCGTGGGGATTCTTTGACAAATAAAATGAAATAATAATAAAAATATCAATGCAACTTTTAGCTTTGATCAGTATTTGTCGTTAGAACGATATCACATAAACGATCTGTTTTTTCTGTCAATCGGAATCGGCGATTACATTCTCATCAAAGAACGCAAATGTCATGCAAAGACGGTAGAAATGTGAAATTGATGTTAGGAATATGGTAATTATTGTCGTTTGTGTTTTTTCATCATAATTGAAGACTTAAGAAAATATAAAAATGTTCCATTAAGATAAAAACTGAGTTATGCTAATATATCAAAAAAACAGTAATAACATTTTTGTTGACATCATACGCAGCATTAAATCTCCACCATTTGTAAGAGAAATGTACAAAAAAAAAGAAAAAGGGGCTTAAATTTCTACAAGAAATTAACCAGATTCCTTCTCTTTGGTTTAAGTTCTCATTCTGTTTTAGATTACATGGAATCGATTTGTGAAGATCGTTTGATGTAGAAAGTGAACCTAGAATCATTATCCCATTACTATCCAGCACTGGATAATGATTCTAATTTCCCATAAAAAAAAATTAAGATAGCTAATATTTATGTAAGTTTTTGTAGGAATAACTAGAGTAATACCATTTGTATTTGATTGCTTCATGAATAAACGTTATAGAAAATTGTCAGATTGCAGTGTATATATCAGTCGTTAAAACTTCTGTTTACGAATTGAGATGTTTCAAATTTATGTGAAGTGTAAAAGTCTGTTACGACTGTTTGTAATTCATGGTAACAATGCTAATATAATTTTGTGGCGGCAGTATAATCTACTTTTGTGTTTTCTGTTTCCAGTGGAAACATAGGGCTTTCATACTAGATCTCCATCGCGTACAGAACAAAGCCACTTTCTTAACTTATCACTATTACATTCTAATGGTCTTTAATTCCGGGTATATGTATGTTCCTTATAGGCCGTTCTCGATTTCCCTTGCCTTGTGGGTTCCAATTCAGTGCTTGAGGCATGATGATAATCTCGATCATACAGTTCAATATTATAGTAGCCCCAGTGCCGGATTAGCCTTGTGGGGGGGCCGGGACATACCAACTGTGCGGGGGCCCCATTGTTGTTTGTTCAAATTGTTCGTACTGACCGCGGATCGTACTAGTATGTACTCCGCCCCCTTGAGTGCCTGGGGTGTTTTCCGCCAGGAATTTGTTTTTAAAATTAGGATTACTTTCAGTGCATCTGAGACAATTTAGGCAGCGATTTCATTGACGTTTAGAATTCGTTGACAATTTGAGTATTTTAAACAGACTCTTTCTCTCATGATGTTTCCATTTACTTTATTTTAGTGAGATTATTTTAGGTGACTTAAAACATTAAACTCCGATCAGCAATGAATGTCAGTAAAGAGTTTTAGAAGGAAACTTCTAACAAGAACAGTTAACACACTAGAGCCTAAATTCGCAAGGGACCTATTGATTAGTAGAACCTCTAAGTTATGTAATTTAGTTAATTTTAGGGCCTAACCGATCTCTGGGACCCCGAAAATCTGTTGGTAGAAACCAGTCCCGGGGCCCCCAATATCCCTTACTGCCAAGGGCCCCAATCCTCGCCCCCACAGTCCAGGTACTGGTTGGCTCCGTCCGGGATAAAATATTAATATGACCCAGAATTGTGGGGGCCCCTAAATGTGTGCGGGTTGGGGGGGGGGCGGGACATTTGTCCCACTTTGGCCCCCGCCCCGTGCATTCTAGAGTATATATCCTGATGTTTCTAGCGAGTGTCAATCAAAGAACACGAAATTCAAGACTAAAAGGGCTCACAAACTATAAATATTGCCATTAAGCTAAATAAAAGGGACCCAAACAATGGTAGGATCATTAGCTTCTTTAATAACCCTTTGGCCTACCACAATTTTCTTTGTCCCGCCCCTCCCCTTGGGTGGCATTAAACCAGTCCTATCCAGACTTGTTTGATTATTATAAATATTGCCATTAAGCTAAATAAAAGGGACCCAAACAATGGTAGGATCATTAGCTTCTTTAATAACCCTTTGGCCTACCACAACTTTCTTTGTCCCGCCCCTCCCCTTGGGTGGCATTAAACCAGTCCTATCCAGACTTGTTTGATTATTATGCGACAAAGCCCTTTCTGTATATTTATGTATTATTTTTAAATTCCAAATATTGTTTTCTTATAGGGCACATCTAATAAGAGCAATCATGGGCCCTTTTATCTGCGCCAGTTGTACCATTCTTAACTTGCATAGTTATGATATCAAAAATACATAATAACTTTGAAAAAGAGCAACTAAATAATGATTTTATACACATAATATGCCTAACGCTCTGACAAGGTCAAAATTAACATAAGATTCTTACCTTGCCAAAACTGCCTTTACCAATGGCTCGTAGAATTTGAAAATGATCAAAGTTTACTGAAAAAAGAAAATAAAAACAATATACAACTTAACAATAGATTATATTAATTATCAAATACTAGAAAATAAGTTACTGTCTTTGAGGTCTTATAGTGTTAAAACGGAAGTCAAGGTGACTCATCGATCAGGCATAGTATACTCCCAGCCCATAAACAAGGATGTCCAAGGTTCAATCCCCAGTTATCACTATTCAGCAGTGTAGATAGGTACTGGTAAGAAACCAAAAACCGATCAATGGGGCGCCCAAAACAGCATGAACGGTGGGTTGCCTCATCCCGCTCGGCGCATATTATGCCGAGATTGGTTGGCCGCCCACGACGAAACCAACTGGAGATGGGTCAAATTCACGATCGGATGAGATTGATTCATAAATTATTATAAGTACTCTAAAGTCATATTCATTCCTTCAATTTTTTATAATATTCATATCAATATATCATAACACGCCAATTTCGGAAACTTAATCTCAAAATTGAAATTTTCAGTCATTATCATAGATTCTCATCTCAGTTGCAAACCTTATTTTCCATAATATTCTGGGGGGAAAGCACCCTAGACGGTGCCGTTCGCCGTGGACCGTCAAGTGTAGGTTTATCGGGGCCCCCAGAAGCTCCATCGGCGGCTCCGGAAGCCCTTGACCCCCCCCCCCCACCGCACACCCCACCCAAACATTTATAGGCTAGCTACGGGCCTGAATCGTTAAATAAAAAATGATAATTCTAAATGTCTGCGATATCACTTCGGTGGAAGCGGACGTTAAATAAAGCTATTTCACACAATGCTAAATGAATATATTGAAAATTTCATTCAAATTACTTTATTCTGAGCGAAGATATTAGCCTTTGACAAGATGTGTGGACGAATTGTAACCACCGTACTGGTTGTTCGAAGCTTAGCCTCGCTTTACCATTTTTAAATTAAATCATTAAACGGCTGAGCCGTTCTTATCTACTTCAAATCGAACCTATCCGATGACATCGAGACTTGATTATAGTCTTGTCATGTTAATAAATGTCTATTTAAGGGCTAAAGAAAGGCCTGCAATTAGCAGATTTAGCTCTTGCATAATGCCTGTTTAAGATTAGTAATCGAATCCGTTATAAATCACACTAACTGCTCGTAACGTGAATCATATAAAATGGGGTTTAACGTCTTCTTTTTCATTCTATATATGACTCAACAGTTTGCAATAGAAGTTATTTCTGTACCCGCCGAGATAATGGAGATGGGCAAACACCTTGCAGTGTGTTATGGGGGAAATTTTGTTCGGACAAAACAAATCCGACAGGCGAATACACACAGAAGGAAAAAAAATGCTAAAGGGTTATTTGGCAATGACTACGGCGTAGAAATATTCACCAACTGTTTGGATCAACAGCGTTTTCTTGCATTTTCTAAAAGTTTTTGTGTGAACCATTAACTTTTTTATACCTTACTGTGTCATATCCACTTTATTTAATGTTGATCAAACATGGCATCTCACAGAAATATTACCAAGTAAATGGTGTAAAGAAAGTATTCGCGCGAGAATAGCTTTCATTATCAATACATATTTGCAAAGAAAATGTGTCGTGTGGCAGCGGAGACAGCTTTTGGAGACAGATGGTGCAAAGACAGCGTGGAAAGACAGCTTTTGGGGTCAGAGGGAGCAAAAACAAGAGGAAGCTTGTTGCTACTAGTGGAGCTAGGCGCGATGTTTTTTGTAATAAATTATCATCGTTTCCTTCAGTTTAAAATACATGAAATTTCTAACCAAGAGTTGTGCTTAATAATGCATCTTTGTGCAGCTAGGGCGAATTAAGGAATTGTGGGGAACGTGGCCATGTAACCACAACGTAACCAATGATTATCAAATATATTTGTTGAAATGTTACTTTCGATGCATTATATTTCTTGTTTTTATTTGCTTATAGAGTTATATATTTATAGGGTTCGTCAACTGACAAGTCGAGAGAGGCTCAGCGCGTAAGTCAACGACAAGGAAAATTAAATGGGAATATGCGCCAATTCAGTCGACTGATAGCTTTAGATAGCTTTAGATTATTCAGCAATGAATAATCGCTAGGCCACTACAATCACTTAAAGGGATGACATCGACGCCAGTTAATTAGCTTACAATATTAACTTTATTCCTTCTGCAAATTAAATTCTGGAAAAATAAATAAAGGTGTTTGAAATATATCTCGATAAATAATATTTCCTATTTAGTGTAAATCGGTACATAAAATAGTAAAATGAGTAAAAGGCGCCATTCTGCATGGAAGAGTTTACGTTACGTTAAATAATCCATGCTCTATCGAAGTCAATTATCGACGCCGTGTGATGTGTCGTTACACGCAGAATACATTATGAGATTATAAAGGTCAGTCATCTTACACAGAGTTAGAAGAGGGCTATCGCATTATCTCTTTGAAACAAATTAAGCTTTAGACTTTAAAGCACATGATTTTTATAAGTGATCAAGGGCCATAACTCAGACAGTAACTACCAAAAATCAATCTTGCACAATACACATTTGTATTAATGGCGCTCTTTCGAAAAGATGAGAAGCTACTTATGGAACCTCCACATACTCAATGAATTTTTCATTAAAAGACCGAAAGGCACCATTCCGAGCATGAATACATGCCGGGAAGTTTGTTTTGTTGTTCTTTGAGATATATGGAAAACAGACTGAAGTTATAGCAATTATTGTGGCGTGTTATTCTAATTTTTAATTAAAAATAAATTCTCAAAAAAAGCAGACAATAAGGCGTGAGAATTACGTGGTGTAAATTTAGCTTCGGGCATCAAAGTTAATAATTGTCTTATCAATGACCATCAAAATTTTGAGCTACATCCCCACTTTAAACGCCTCATTTCAGTAACAGATTTACCTTATGTCATGTTTGTCTCGTGCTCTTAATTCGTCTGTCTGAATACTAATCAAACCCATCCACTTCATCGATTATAGGCCAAAAGGCTAACAACAAAAAACTGACAAGCAAAACGTGAGAAAAGGGAGAACAACAAATAGCTTCAACTACATACACATTTTGTGCCTGATTGTCATTCCAGTCTTCTTGAGCTTCTGACATTTTGCATTTTCTTCCACCACAATCATTTTCTAATTAAGTAAGACGTAGATGTACTACGTCCTTCCATGGTATTATATTTTTACATTTGACAAGATTCCAATTAATTTCAGGATTGGGATGCATGAAGAGGAACGATGCCAGCATTACAATATCTCCGTGCTCATTATTGTCTCCTCATTCGACAATAATTGATAGCGACAGGCCTCCAATATTTTGTTTCGTACGTTACCGGTATACATATACATCTACGACCTATACTGACCAGTCTTTAGATAAATCAATTTAGATCTGAGTTGATGAACTTCCACTGACAGGGCAGCTGAGAATGCTTTAAAATCAATCACCAAGTGTTGATCAGATGGCTTAAGGCTTTGATCAATTTTAAAGTAATTAGTTAGCCTTTCCATTCATTCTTTCAACAGACAGTCATCGCTACGAAATAAATTACTATGATTATCACCCATAGTTATCGTCATATCATCCATAGCAGCTATATTGATTTAGGACTTCGAAGACATTTGCAATTTAATTTTATATAAGATTTTTGCGATACCGGCGACGACACTCTTAAACACATTTTTTTTGTAGATGCATTATGTTAGAACTAAATCTGATTGTTTTGGATCTTTCTTTTGGCCTCAATTTCAGTTCTTCCTTTTTGCTCACAAATGCTATATGAATTATTAATTAGACATTTATTCATATGTCAAGCCATCATCAGATGGTTGTGATTTCGAACTGATTGAAACACGATCGCCATTTAATAATTTAATTTAAAAGTGGATCGAGAGTTTGTTTATTATCGTAACAACGAGTATAGCAATGAAAATCGAGGATACGCTATTCTTCAGTCATAAATTCGCTCAATGGCTGAATGTTTTAAACATATTCCGTTTTAATTATCTATTTTTAAACCAGTATAGCAAGTACGGCCAACCCTTTATATATCACTTACATAATGCATCTTTGTTATATCATCTATCTTTACCCAATCTAGCTTTCAACCCTAGAGGTTAGCATTATTGACGTAAACGTCCCTTATAAGTAATGTGACACGATCAACAAAGCTGCTGATAATACTTATATCGACAGGCCATCTTAAGCATCGGTTCTTTCAGTCTCCCCAAAGCGGCGTCTGTCCTGAGATCTTAGTTGAATGAAACCTGAGCTATCTATTGTTGGTCGTTCAGATGAGTTTATTCAAACTAGTTCAAAAACGCTAGCGCATTTAAGTCCGGGCGTTTAGATTTCACGCGAACTATAAGCTAAACCAGTCAAACTATTTTGACCTCGTTGGTTAAGGTTTAGATTAAATTACGCACCGGTACAAGTAATATTACCATCAAGATAAATTACTGTGTGTGTACACAAAGCGAGCTGAAGTCGATCCGTTTAGACGGTCAAGATAAGCTAGCTTTTGTGAAAATCCTATATTCGAAGACAGGTAGTCAGATGGGGTTTAAACTGGTTTAATTTACCCACCTGTCCGTTCAAACGACAAAGTAAAACTGGTTTACCGATTGCCGGCATTATTAAACCAGTTTAAAAATTAAGCCTTTCAACCGTTTAATAGTTTTGGGAGAATTAGTGTCGATTAATTGTGCTTGATCTAAAATATTACAGTATTTGTGCAAAACTGTATTTAAAACTTGAGCTCTCTCCCAAATTCTTAAACCTAACCTACAATCTCGCCAACAATCACGTGCCCTAACCTTTACATTTCAGCAACCTTGACGATATCTTGAGTTGGTCTTAAGAAATAGATCTAGCCCATATCTTATGGTTCACAATCAAGTGACATAACTCTAGACGTTACCGCGGGAAATCGCAGAGAAAAACGGCAGTAGATCTTCCAGTAAGTTGAATAAAGTTAAACATGCATTATGCAAGAGCTAAATCTGCCTATCGCAGGTCTTTCTTTAGGCCTGAAATCTTATCTAAATTATTAATTAGACATTAATTAACTTATCCAGACCATAATCAACTCCCGATGTCAAGGCTAGCCTTCGATATCGACTGGATTAGAATCCTATATGCTGCAAACGCTCATTGATAATTAAATCAAAACATTGGATAATCGAGACTATGCTTTTTAACGTACTAACTTTAGTAATGATGAACGAGGCTATGTGGAAATTTACAAAGCTGATATCTCGGTTCATAGTGGACCAATATGACTGAAATTTTCAACAAATTACCTTTACATTATCTAGTTTTTAACTATTATAGCGAGAACTGTCAGCTCTTTATCTAATCTCCCATAATGTATCTTTAATATTTTACAAAAGAGCCAGTGATTATTTCAACCTCTAAATTATGAGTGGGTGAGGTGACCATGTACGATTCATATAAAAATGTACAGGCATAAACGTTACCGGTTCTTTTAAGAATGTTAGTTTATCAGGTAATTTTGTAAATTGATTTGTTCGTTGTCAAGATAACTGACTTTATCACGTGACGTGATTCCTGTCTATTAATTATATAGAGGTGTCTATAAATGTCACAGAAGAGTTGAATTGGTATTGAGACACTCATTAATTTTCCAATACCAGTATCCTGAGTTAATCAACAAGTTCGTGTAAATGTTTGCATATACAATACTATTTCTGTACATTTGTTAATTGTCAACAAACAAGGTTTGTGATCTTAACGGAAATGGGTATATTAACGTACTATTTTTCTATTCCATCAATGTGTGTGTGAAATAGCTTTATCTAACGCCCGCTTCCACTGAGGTGATATCGCGCAGTGTGCTATGGGTGAAATTTATTCCGGACAGCAGCGCTAAAGTGTACTCTTATTTCGAATTGAAGGGTTCTCTTACGTCAATGCCAGACCCTCCGTTCATCAAGGGCTTGATACGCCGGAAAATCGCGAAGAACTATCGCGGGCAAAATCAGAATCGAACACTGGACCCCCGGGCTCCGGAGGCAGCGCCTCACTCAAGATTTGTACAGCAATGGTATAATCACATCTATTGGGTCCACGAAACATGGTGTTCTTTGTCTATCTTAAAAGATATTTTAATGAACGCCGAGCGAGGTCATAATAAATATAATAGCAAGACATTGTCAATTATGGCACTAATTATCGATAGTTTAATTCTTCGTTTGAAAGGATTATTTGCATATATGCAATTAAGATTTCAAAAAATATTTCGGTATTTTTGTTTTAAGTTTGAGATATTCGAAAGACCTTTTCTTATTTGAATCTGTGTCTAAAAATATATTTGATTATGAAAAAAGAACGCCATTCTTCAGATTGCGACATACGTATTTCAAACAGTCATTCGAAATATTTTCCTAGTTTGTTATTTAAGAAAACAACTGGCACAAACAATTTGTAGCCAAATATAATTTACGGTTTGTTATTCTTCCGGATAACCGACCGGATTTTTATGCCTTTGTCTAATCTTGCTTTGTGGTCAAATTTCTACTGGTTTTCGTCTTCTCGGCTAGCTATCGACCGAATTTTCGCCTGTTTATAACGAAGTGAACAAACAAGATATACGCGACGATAAAAATACGGCAAGTTGATTATCACTCATAGACAGACAGTCGCTAAATGAAATAAAAACAATATTTGGTTATAAATGATGAATTCTTGATAATAATTGACCTTTGAGCGTCTGTCTGATATACGAACTCTCGATCAATCATTTTGTGACAATCGGTAATGTTCGATTCGATGTGTCGGCCAGAATTTTCAATATTATTTAGGCACCAGGGTGTACATAAAAGGGGTGGTTATCTATATTATTAATATTGTGGCCAGGATCAAGTTGGTTATTTGGGTCTTTTTCTTTTAAAACAGATGTTTCTTTTTTCTATGGGGACAGACAGAGCCTCGTCTAAGGATTTGGTCGTGCGCGGTAATGTCGTAGGTGCGAGCCGTGCGAACACCGCAGGTGAAATCCCGCGCGGCGGGGGGCGACCCCCAAAATTTTTGAAAATTTACTCCCTTAGACTCGATTTCTGAGCACTTAAAAAATAGTTTCGGAGATTTGATACACTATTAGTTTTGGCATCTTGTTAAACCATGGATTGATTAATACCCTGTAAAATCGAGATCAAAACAGACAGAAATATACCCATAAAACAATCAGAAAGACGATTTTGTAAACCTACACACCATGATATAGTATTGGCCCATGGGAAAAACCTTGTCAGCGAATTTCAAAACGTATGTATGTTGCCGCCCAGTCTTCAACTTTTTATCTCAGTAGGCGGCACAGTTTGGCCAGTGCGCGGTGGCGGCCCCGCCTAGTCACCATGTTAAACGAGGCTCTGGGACATAAGAATTTTCAATATTATTTAGGCACCAGGGTGTACATAAAAGGTGTAGTTATCTTTATTATTAAATATTATTTTGTGGCTGGGTCCAAGCCAATAATTTTGGTCTTTTCCTTTTAAAAACAGATGGGTATTTTTCTGTAGGGACAGGATACAAGACGCCGGGCTCAATTTTATGTTTACAAAAAGACAACGATTCTTGTGTTAACAGTTTAAATATGCTTGGGTCGCTTTTTTGTACTAGTTTTGTAATGGGAGGGTCCCAAGGACTAACTGAGGCGGCACATATTCAGAAAACAAAATGTGACCACTATAACATAAAATTGTGTATATAGCGATAAATTATTTAAAATTAAATGAAATGGGGTTTAACGTCCTTCTTTTCTGTACCAACCTGTCTACTCTACTGTCAAGTTTTCTTGACCATCTGAACGGCTAGACTATGTTCGCATGTCCTGCACCACTGACAAGGGGAAACAACCAGACCAACAAATCCCAAAGATCGTCTTTATCAATCACCGGGATCACAAGGATCCACTGGTTAGGTTAGGTACCGTGGCTGTAATCGTGGTGGTCTTATCATATATATAGTGATCAGTCATAGGAATCATGTTGATCATATCGAAACGCATCAGAATGTACCTGTACGTACCAGATCCTGGACTCAATAGGGACAGTCTTATCGTTATACCCCCGTCAGACCAGGGTGGCGTTCTTACTGCGCTGCAACCGCGACGGAAAATGGTCTCAGAGCGCGTCAAGATCATCTAACAATTTCCAAAGATCTTCTTTATCCAACACCGGGATCACAACTAGAACCCATTGGTTATACTAGGTTCCCACCATCACGATTCGTGCTGCGATTGAAATCGTGGCTATAATCGTGGTGGTCCTAATACCCCGTCAGATCGGGGTGGCGTTCTTACTGTGATGCTACGGCGACGGAAAATGGCCTCAGAAAGCGTCAAGATCGCCATAAGTGTGGTAAAAGCATTGTGGAAACGCCAGAAATCGTGGTGTGGTCTCCATGGTGGCCAATGATCGCCGAGTCACGGCGTTTATTTTGAGCATGTTCACGTTTGTCAGCGATCTTGTGCATTTTCTGGTCGCCGTACGGTCGCAGCAGCGCAGTAAAGACGCATAACAGGTCTTATCGTATAGAGTGATCAGTCATAGCAATCATGTTGATCTTAACGAAATGCATCAGAACGTATCTGCACATACCAGATCGTGGACTCAATTGGGACAATCCTATCGTAACGAATCGCATGGCATTGTGAACCTAGAATTAGTGAACAGGACGTGTACTCGCAGAGTCACTTTAGCAACTCTTTACACAGCAAATTAGACGCCATTGCGGATGAGCGTGGGTCCAGGATATTCCATTAAGCTATTTAAAGGTTATGGGGTTGTCATAATTGTATAATGTGTTATCCATTTCCTTGTAATTTAAAGCAGAGCCTGTAACTGCGCAACTTGTAGCTCTTCATTGGAATTCAATTAGCACAAACGGAAAACAAACAAATACATTTCAAATAAGTTGACCGAAACTAATGGAGTGTAAACAAGATTCTACTGATTTTAGTCGGTTTGATAATGTCAGCTTTTACAGATTAAAAACAAGTAAGAACGTATCAGGAACCGAGCATTACGTCATCGCGGCCATCTTGGAATAAAAATAAGTAAGTTGTCATATCAAAAATCGAATTGTCCATTGTCGATCGTGCTGAACAGGTGGGGTCTTAAGCTGTTTTCGAAGAGCGTCGTGCCCCAAGAAGAAGAAGAGCAAAGACAACAACAACGAGAACAAGGAGGTGAGTAGCGCTTGGGGCCGTCCCAGGTCCAGATCGACATGGTGATCTTTTGTCGTAACTCTTAACTTGATTATCGGTGATAGCCGGTTGCCTTCCTCGCGTCACTATTCTTAACAGTTCATGTATTATTTTCCAAGCGCTCGGGTAAAGTCTTTAAAGGAGCTAAATCTCTATTCTTTGGCACCTAGAAATAGACAGAAATGGGCCGCAACGCATATCATGATGTAATATGAATGTTTATAAACAGATTTGCATTCAAGGGTCTAAATTGAATGACAGTCTTTGGCGTCTGGTTATTCCAATCTACACCGGTAATATTCTTCTGTGGGGTAAGTTTAGCCTCGTTCACCGAGCCGCTTCATTACAAATGGCATTCGAAAGCATTCTGGCATGAAATTCGTGTGCCAATTTTAAAATATTCATTTTGAATAACAGAAGCCCATCTTTTAACGGTAGGATAACAACATAAATGTAGATTTAAAATGACCAATTCGAAGACTGTGGATGATATTGAGTTAGAGACTTGCCTCCTTTAAAATCCTGGCAATCTACAACCTCATTGAACATGAACAATGTGGGGATTCTGGTGTATGCAACATCAGCCTACTTCAATAATTCATATGAATGGTTGGGTACACACAGCACTCGGATATCCAATAATGTCGACACGATTCAACAATAAGATAATAACCAAATTATAAACAGGCCTTATGTTTATTTGATTATACTGGGTTATAATTGTTTCAGTTCTACTATAATATTGATGTTTTTCTCATGACAAAATGGTTATAATAACCTGATATTAAATGAGCTAAACCTCGTTGATTCAAAGAATAGTTTTATTTCTGCGTTATTTCCATTAGTAAATAAAATAGAGTTTAACGACCTACTTTTCTATCCAACTGTCAAGAGTTCTTTTACGTGCACACCAACGTGTACGCGGGACCTCGGCCAACCTCAGGGGCGATCCCGAGATCTCCATGATATCGAGCCACCGCCTTCGACACTGATACATTGTGGATCCCGATCGTACGTAACTAACGTTCGAAAATTAATTGGTGGCTAGCTTTTTTTTTTCGCACGTATACAGTGAATGGCCATTTTGCTCAGTAATCCCAGCCAGAATTTGGCTATTTTCTAAATTTGCATTAAAGTTTAAAATATTTGTTTTAGAACTGAAATAAATTAACTATTAGTCAATCCCAACGCAGGTAGCGTGTCTCAGATGTTCAGAATGGATCCCGATTAGAAATGGCGCAAGCTCTATAAGATTGACATTTCGTTTAAGATAAATCCATATAGTGGACAGGTTTTCTAATTTTAGTTTAAATTATGGCTTCACAATCATTGCCGTTTAACTTTTACATCTCCGGACATTCCAATTTCGTTTCGTCGAAATGGTTAGCGTACACTTGGGTCCAGTAGAATGTAAAATATAAAATATAAAACGAAAAACGAATTAAAAAGCATTTGATTTTAATCAGAATACAATTTAATTTTGCAATTTTAAAACTAAACAGAGCTTGACCGGCTATTTTAAGATTAGGCTTATCGGATTATTTTTAATTCATTTAAAGATATTTATTTCGTTTCACTAGTTGGGTTGAGTTTAATTTGAGAAAAGTAATATTTATTTATAAAGAAACGTGAATGGGTTGTAAAATGTCAATATCCTCAGATTAGCGCCGAAAATATGTCAGTCTGAATTAGATTTAAACTAATTTGTTGATGATTAGGTCAAAATTTTGCTAAAAAAAATGTTTAAAAACTTTTTAGCTAAATAAAATGTCAGTGGGTGACATAATTAATATGGACCTACTAACAATTGAAAGTGCTAATTAAATCAATTTTATATTTTGTTCTAAACTACAAATCGATAAATTGACATTAAAAAACAAAGGTGAACAGTACTTTTGTGAAAATGTTATCTTAATTCATAAAGTCCCCATGGGGTATAATTAGAAAGCTCTATACCCGGTTATAATGCTTTTTACATTAAAAAGGGGGGTTGGGATGGCCTAGTGGTCTAGAGTGTCACGCTTCGACCTCTAGTTGGCCGGTCACCTCTGGCTTGCGGCTGTGGTTTCGATCCCAGGTGTGAGCGTATGTGGCTTGGAGATAGGGGCGCCTTCTCAACCTCGTGGGTTTACTCCGGGTACTCCGGTTTCCTCCCACAGCAAAGACCCCTGCGCGTGCGCTAAGATCATTAAAATGAACTTGTCTGCGATATCACCTTCGGTGGAAGCGGACGTTAAACGCTAAGAACAACAACAAAAAGGGCGATGATGTGTCTAGAGAAATATGAAAAGTCACCGGGGTTATAGAACTTTTGATGGCTCCAATCTTCTGGAACGGAATACTTAGCTGATCTACTTTATTGTAGCTAGCTGGTGACACATAGTGATTTGATCCCAGTGTAACTCGGTTACTTGTGGAGTTTCAGCTTCTCGAAATGCAAAGTTGAAATACAAACTGAGTGTGTTCACTTTACCTCTTTATGAAAAATCGGTAAACGGCAAGGTTATCATTTAACTCCACAAGAACATTTTGAATTTGGTTCCTTCGGTTCAATGGAATTTAATGTTATAGTTACGGATTCTAGCATCCTTAATGACCTGGACGACGAGTGGTGGTGGTGGTGGTGTTGGAGTGGGGGTGTTGGCTAATTGCTTTGTCATCCGAATTTTCAGAATGAATCAATCATTCATTAAAACTAAAACGATTTTTCAGAAAGCTGCGATGATTGTTTATTTTTGATTAATTACACAACAATATAAATATACAATATGTAAGTAAGCAAAAAACAACTTAATGTTCCCCATTCTCTGATGTTTGTGCCCGAAAACGGATATACATTGCCCGAAAAACGGACGCTTCACCGAATTTGGGGCGGGGGGGGGGGCACGGGTTCATGTAATGGGAGTCATTTTACATCAACGTTTCAATCAAGTGGAGGCTGATCATTTTCGCATTTTCGCCCCACTGTATTAAAACTGGCGCCAGGAAAATTGGGATTGTCTTTGCTTTAACTAAGCTTATTACGTGAAGGTGTTTTGTGTTTAATAGACCTTTCATTCTCAATTATTTATAGTCTTCCCTTGAGCAATAATACACATTAACCCGGGACAAGTCATTTCATGCTTTGTGTTTTGTGTAATATCAACTAACACGATGTCCAGACTTGTTATCTTTACAATTAAACCAATGATAGGCAACATAGAATAGATGAACTCTTCAACAAAATGTATTTCAACATCCAGCATGGCATGATTATTCAACATCAAAATCGCTCCAAATTAGACGTTCAATTTACTTAAGCTTGATATGTCGTTTGCTTCCAATCTGATTAAAAAACAGATCCTATTTCGTTTCGTTTTTTATAGTTCAAAATTTCGTTTTACTTGTCTTTAGTACACAAGGAACTGGGAAAGCTGTTATATTACTGGCGTTCTGGTTGAAGTGGGGATTAGCCAATGACGCGGTTGATATGTCGATTTTCTTTCAATCTGATTAAAACACAGGTCCTATTTCGTTTCGTTTTTTATAATTCAAAATTTCGTTTTACTTGTCTTAAGTACACTAGGATCTGGACGAGTTGTTACTAGCGTTCTGGTTGAAGTGAGGGATTAGCCAATGAAACGGTCTTTTACGGCGAGTTCTTGGCGTGCGATGCACGGAACTGTGGGTAAACCACTAGAAACGTCAACGTTGATTGGTTAATAAATTTCTGACGTCATAGGGTCAAAAGCCCCTCGTGCGACCCCTGGCGCGACCTCCCAGTACAACCGGTCAGATCTTCATGTAGTGTAGGCGGTAAGTTCAATGGAGGTTTGGTGGCCTAGAGTGTCGCGCTTCGACCTCTAGCTGACCGGACACTGCTGGCGTTCGGGCGAGGTTTCAACTGCTGTTGGAAGCGTGTGTGGCTTGGCGATAGAGGCACCTTCTAAACCTCTAGGGTGTATCACAGGTACCCCGCTTTCCTCCCACAGGAAATATCACTTGTCTGCGATATCACCCTTGGTGGAAGCAGGATGTAAATACTAATAGATATAGAAGATAAATCCATCGTTGCGATACAACTGATTTTGTGTTGAAGCTAACAAAACGTAGCTAAAATTAGTAAAAGCAATTTTACTTCCACTTAATATTTTCAAATGAAAATTTAATCATCTAGATTTTGTCCCGTGATAAATCGAATTAACACATCTTATCAAATAAAAAAATCCACAAAACCTTATGGAACACTGGATTTAACAGAAACGTTGTTTGATAACGCTGGCCCTATTATATGCAAAATTTGTGTTTTATAGGGTTTTTTATGAGACCCGTTACGAAAATGCTACGTAAATTTAATAACACATCAGATCAGTCCAATTTAACAGTTTATTTTAACTGTAATCGAAGAGACAGAGAGGTAGAGAAATGGGTTTAAAGTCCACTCCACACAAACTAGGTCATTTCTGGACTAACATAATATGGTTTTAATTTTATTTCAATAATTCGCTTGTGCGTAGGGGTCTTTAGCAGTGGGAGGAAACCGGGGGGACCCGGAGAAAACCCAAGAGGTTGGACAGGCGACCCTACTCCTTGTCACGTACAACCGGGGATTCGAAACCACGCCAGTTGACTCAATGACAGGCCTTATGATACAGCGCGCACGTGCTAACCATTCGCCCCCCCCCCCCCCTGTAAACGAAGACAATTACTCTCGTTAATACCCCTTTAATCCTATGATATTCGCTATTCTTATCAAAGCTTGATGAATATTTTTTAATTATCTAAACCAATTATTTTGATCCATCGGCAAAACATTTCGAAATATATGTGTCGTTTATTACGTTATCAAGATTCAGACCCCCCCCCCCCCCCCGAAAAAAAAATATAAATAAATAAAATTTACCAGAAAAAATTCATGCCAAGTAAAAACACAGATAAGAAGAAGAAAGGGGGGATTAAGGAGGAATGACTACAAAATAATAAGGAAAAAGCCAGACAAAGCAATGAATTTAATAATATTTACATTAATGTCTGATCTGGAAAGCCCTCGAGGTGTTTTTTTTCTTGCAGGCACGATGTTTGAGACGATACATTTATAACAGAATACAATTAGTTCTGCTAATTGTCTGTTTTTACTGCCAGTCTGGGGCTTGTAATGGCGAAGCTTATAAACAATTAGATAGATTACAACCGCGTTCTTACACCAATTCACTTTGCATGAAACTGAAGAAATCATTGTAGAATATTCCTATGTAGATCGTATGTACTCACATACCGCAGATTACTTTTCTTGGTTTCTTATAGATATTTAGCAAAAGTATCCGATGTTACTTCATTTCCTCATTCAGTTCATCCGACACTTTATGATTCTTTTATTTCCGACAGCCGATTGTGTAACAACCGATGATGATAAACATACTGGTGTCCATTTTCAACGCCCATACTTTTCAGGCTGTGAAATTTAAAGTAGCTAAGTCTCTAACCCACTATCATCCAAAATCTTCGACATTGAAAACACGGTTTATTTGTCGCTTTAAAGCAACATTGATATTGTGATCTTACCAGGAAAAGATAACCTTCTGATATCCAATATTTAAGACAAAATAAACATTTACAATTGGTACAATAATCGTGTACACAATGCGTTTCAGCGCTATTTGTAATAAGGGGCTCGAAAAACGAGGCTAGGCATATTCCACAAGTCGGTGACGCTATATTCTTATCTGGAGAGCATGCCCAATAAAAACTATCGGCGTAGACTGGAAAAACCAGACGCTAGAGATTGAAATTCGATTGAGAATACTGGCGTATTTCGCCGAACCTAACTGGTTAGAAATTACAGTAAAATCAGAAACGATTGAATGTAAATCAATTTATATACATTCATATTACATTATTGTATGCGTTGCGACCCATTTGTGTCAATTTCTAGGTCCCAAATATTAGCGACTTAGCTCCTTTAAGTTTCATGAATACAATTACATTTTAAGCTCGTGTTTTTCCTAGGAGAAATTTCTTCACCAGGTGGGAATTTGATCAATTCCAGAGAAGAAATGAAATCTCCCAGAGCATTTCCAAAAATGCAACCACTCGACGTTCGGCACTTAGCATGTACTTGATCCATACTGTATATACCCAACCATGTAACACTCAAAATATAGAAGTCAAGGTGTCGAGGTCGTTTTATTACTTGATCGTGGAACATGGTGATGGCGAGCTACAAGGTGGAATTAGTTTGAAAGTAAGACATAAAAGGGGTAAGGTACCATCAAGGTTAAAAGCGACAGTTTTAAGCAGATCAGATGATAATGTTTTCGACTATAGTTTATGAATTTATTCCTAGCAGATTAGAACTCCTGCCACTAGCTCTTAAAAGATGCTATAAAAGTCCAAAGGAAACCAATTTGTCAGTTGTTATTGGAAGTTTAGGAGTCTTTGTCTCACCGATGTACACTATATGTTACATTTGTTACTGATTTTCGTAACATATAGTGTATATTTGTTACTGATTTTCGTGTCGGGTGTTCGATCCCTGCATTCACCGAGAAAGTTCACCCAGATTTTCCGGCGTGGTTCCCCCTTGTCAGTGATGCAGGATGGAGGGTCTGACAAGGAGAGCTGTCTAGTCGTTCTGATGGGACGAAAAACCGAGGTCCCGTGTACACATTGGCGTGCAAGTAAAAGATCCCTTGGCAGTTGGAATTCGATATAAGAGTAGGCCGTAGCGCCGCTGCCCGGGCAAAATTTCCCTCATAGCACACTGTATAGCGTATGCCCGTCTTCATTAGCCCAGGTTGGGAGCAGAACAGTAGGAGGTTAAACCCCATTTCATTTCATTTCATTTCACTACTGATTTTCGTACATCGATACAGTGTCCACATATCGGGTTAGATAATCGAGGACAACTGTCGGCATAGTAACATTTATTATGTATTATTATTATGCACGTCAGAAAGGCTTTCTATTCTTCTTATGAATTTATATATATTCATTATAGCGATTGGGGAATTAGTATCAATAATATATATTGATAGTTCAAAAGCAAAATGGAAATGTTATTAAATGTCAGAAATTTACTCTAATGAAGTAAGCCTAATTATAAATGTAATGTCACAAATCCGTTGATTAGGCAAACATTTATCCCAACTAGAAGCTTCTTTTTTATACATTACTTAAAGGCACCCTCCCCGAAAAATTTTAGTGCATCATAGCTCTAAGAGTTGATTGGGTTTTTATTTTAATCCCTGGACTGTGCACTCATTTAAAGTGACGTGATACATTTGTGTCTTAATAACCATGTATGATAGTCGTATTAATCAAGTCACTAACAGAATCATACACCATAGGAAATTACTCATCTGAGTCAAATACCCCTATCGACCCCGCCCACCGACCCGACCCACGTATTTAGTCGTATTGATCAAGTCGCTCACAAAATCATACACATTACTCATCTGAGTTAAGTACCCAACCGATCCCGCCCACCTAACCGACCAGTATAATTTAGTCGATTGGATCAAGTCGCTCACAAAATCATACACCAGAGAAAATCACTCATCTGAGTTAAGTACCCAACCGGACCCCAAGTATTTCGATACAAGACTTTTAGACAAGGTAAATCACCTCCCGAAAAAACCTGGGACTCTTTCTTTAAATCATTGTCTGTTGACAGCCCATAAAACAGATTTTAAATGATGTTTTATACATTTCAAGACAAAAGTCAATAATGAAGCAAATAAATTACAAAGGCTTATTCTTTAATATACCTTATAAATAGGTTATATTTTCGTCCAATATCTTCAGATAGTTGTCTAGTTAGGCTTTAATTAAAAGGATTTATTTGCTGTAAAAGTAGAATTCTAGTTTTGTAACGAGATGTTCTAGGTCTGGAAATAGTTTTTATTTGACTTTAGCTCAAGTAAATGAGAAAATTTACAATGTATTAGGGCGTGTGGCTAATTAAAAAGCAAAACCATGGCGATTCTTAACGATACTATAGGAGAAATCAATAGACTAGTATTATTGACGATCACATTCTCCTATGTGGTAGCAATACATTTATGGTTTAACAATCATTAGAATTGGACAAAATCTGTTTTGTTTGAGTTTTTTCTTGTAAATTAATATGACAGAGAGAGAGAGAGGGGGGGGGGAGAGGGGAGCATTTCGGGACTAACATATATGTTTCAGTTTTATTTCAATAATTCGCTTGTGGGGAGTAACCGGAGAAAACCCACGAGGTTTAGCCGGCAACCCTAACCCTTGATACGTAATGTCCAACGGGCTCGAAACCACACCACTCGTTAGACCATTCCACCCCACTCCATACCAGAGAGAAATATGTGCAATAAACAAACATTTGATAGATTTAATTCTGAAATAGTACTTGTAAGGATCGGAGCACTTTCCGAGCATTACATAAGAATATATATGTGAAAAAAAATTCAAAAAGTTCGTCCCTCTCACGACTCATTTGCTATTGCATTTAACGGATTTCTTAATATTCAAAGAGGTTTTGATATCGCTGTAAAGTATGTATGCAAAGTACTGTGCAAAATATTGCTAATAGGATAATGTAAGATAAACACAATAGTTCTATGGAGAACAATTACTATATTTAATTAAAGCTACGTTTCAACAATGACAACGACAAGAGAATCATTGTTGAAACGAAGCTTTAATTAAATATAGTAATTGTTATCCATAGAACTATTGTGTTTATTTTAATGTGTTCAATTACTAAATGCCATTCAAACAGGATAATGTAAGATTTTTTTTATTGACTAAGGAAGATCGCGAGTTTTTCATCTGTTAAGTTAAATGAAAAGAAATGGGGTTTAACGTCCTTCTTCTCTCCTCCACCCCAGCTGAAGAAGACGGGTTTCCACTTGTTAAAGGGACAATAACACTCTTGCTGGCTTGAAAGCTCCAGAAAATAAATAATATCTCTATCTAAGTACTAGATGTTTAAGTGTCCTACCTGTTGTGTAAATTATCCATTACATCCTATTTTACTTGTCCAGGGGGTTCGAAAATATTTTTAAATCGAAGTTTTATTTGAAAAGGTTTACGTTAGACGTTTCAAACCATTATGTTGAATTTTTCAAAATTTTTAAATAAGGTGTGTTAAGATGAAATTTGTATCATCAATTAATTGAAATATTCTAAAATAGTACAATTTGTTGACCAGAATAAAGATTGGGACATATTATTCAGTTACAACAAGAGTGATATTGAGCCTTTAAAGGTCATATTCGAGAAGTTAGATTAATCAGTTACATAAGAAGAATCTTATCTAATTTTATCAATTATATGAGAATCCTGACCTTTTCAAGCAATCATTCTGGAATCGTTGCAACTCTTCGCGCGATTACATTGACTTTAGCTTCATTGGTTGGATTTATAACATTGGGTTCAATAAAACGACATCCCATTTATATTAGTTCCTGTTTAAGTGTAATCATTTATTTACCAGAGTTTAATATAAATAATTCAATATTACATTCTTTCGCGATTCCACAATTTCACACAATAAACCTTTATTAGTGTGATAATTATATTCTGTGTTTCAAAAACCTACTTTATTCAAATTTCCACCGTCATTTACTAAAACATGTACGCGAAATATATTGAATCTTCAAGTAACGATGCGCGATTTGTGTTTTTCGGAATGATTTTGCTATTAGAGATTCAACATTCGCAATATTGTAGTTTGCAAAGGATTTTATAGCGCAAAAATTACGCAAAGAGTTTATAATTATTCGGGTCTTGTTTATTTCTTTGAAGAAAAACAATTAGCAATTAGTTTTCAGCTTCACACACCGTTCATTTCAAACTTAAGATATATTTAATTTGTTGCTCGCTGTTATTGGTACAGAAATGTTTATCGGATAATATAAACACATTATATATTTGTCAACTGTTTCCTTACCAATTCGTCATTTACTTCCGAATAATCTTGCATTTTTCATACCCTTATTTATACATGAGGGGGGGGGGGGCAAATAATGTTCACCAAATTATGACAAATTATATTATAATATTTGCACTAACTATAATGAAAGTAATGTTGACTTTAGATGGCCAAAAGTAATTTTTCATAATACTACTTTTTATTGTATGATCTGGAAGTCAATATTTGTCATGAAAACTGAAATAAAGATAAATGGGTTCAACGCCCTACTGTTCTCCTCCGACTAGGCTAATGAAGACGGGCATACGCCATACTGTGTGCTATAAGGGAAATGTTGAGCGGAAAGCTACCCTACGGCCTACTCTTATATCGAATTCCAACTGCCAAGGGATTTTTTACGTGCACGCCAATGTGTACACGGGACCTCGGGTGTTCAGTCCATCGGAACAACTACATATTTGTCATGTCCTGTAACCGAGATTCGGTCTGGTTCGAGAATAAACTTTGTGACTGTTCAAGCCAGGTTCTAGTTCGTACCTATGAGACTGACAATAAAAAAGGGGTCTAGCCCTTGGGATGGGAAGGAAATCCAGAATCCCACGTACAAATTAATTGTGTACGTTGGTAAAGTTGGTGTCCAACAAAATTCTCACTCTCATACTGCACACGTTATTATAGAAAAGAAATTTAGTTTCAAAATGATCGAAGTAATGTATTGACGAGAGGTCAGTTAAACTGCATTCTTTAATTGTCGGGAGTAATACGCTTGTTCGCAAACCATGAGGTCACGAGTTGGCTCCCGGTGTTGACGGGGAAAGTTTCCGGGATGTTTCAGCGTGGTTTCCCCATGTCGGTGATGCAAAGCAAAGGGCCTGGCCAGGAACAGTGTCTCACATTGGCGTAAACGAACCTTTGACAGTTGGAGTTCAAAATGAAAGTAGGCCGTACTACCACTCGTATGAAGTTAGCCCGCCGGTGTAGAAAAGTACATTAAACCCCATTTCATGGCACTTCTATATGTGTCGTTTATTCTGTGACATTGGCTCTTTAATATTTTCTGAAGTTTAGTTCTTGATTTTATTAAGTAGTTCAATGCAATCGACAAGAGTAAGATCGTGGATAGAAAAACTACTTTTATAGCACAAACCATTGCATCTTTGACCATGTTGTAATATAAGATGAATGACTTTAAGATGGTTGTAGGCCGGAAATCAATGGTTACAACAACAGGAAGAGCATTGTTCAAATTACTTCGATTTACTTCAAACACCTCTCAAGTTACACAGTTTCTATCCAATTAATTCAAAATATTTAAACAATAGAGAGAGAGAGAAATGGGGTTTGACGTCCACTCGACACAAACTAGGTCATTTCGGGACTAACATATGGTTAAATTTTATTTCAATAATTCGCTTGCGCGTAGGGGTCTTTAGCAGTGGGAGGAAACCGGAGGACCCGGAGAAAACCCACGAGGTTGGACAGGCGACCCTACTCCCTGTCACGTACAACCGGGGATTCGAAACCACGCCAGTTGGCTCAATGACAGGCCTTATGATACAGCGCGCACGCTAACCATTCAGCCATCCAACCCCCCTATTTAAACAATAAAGTTTCGTATTCAGGTTTGCCAAGATATTTAAACAATAAAGTTTCGTATTCAGGTTTGACAAGATATCTGGTTCATTTCCCATGTTTTCCGAAAAGATCGTCGGACAGAGTGTCTAATAGGGAATAGCGTCTAGTCATTTGGATGGTGTACATATTGGCATATACCAGGGCCGTAACTACCTCAGAGCAACGTGGGGGCGGGAAGTGTTCTCAGGGGTGCTGTAAAATTGACGGACAACGTATATCTATTTTTTATGGTCGAAAATTTTTTCACAGGGGGAGGGGGGGAGGGAGGGGGGCGCCCGCCCCATTAGTTACGGGCCTGACAGATTATTGCTAATCAACATTTATAATTCCCAAAGCGCCTGCACCGAAAATTGTCATAAAAAAGTCCCCCTGGTTCAATATTTCCTTACAGGATCGTTTAATGACTTTCTTAATGTTAATCTACACGAAAACTAATAGGAGTCTAGACGTAATAAAGAAAATAATCCCCTTAAATGACATTTTCAAAGAATAAAACTGATTTTATCCGTGGAAAAACTGAAAATAATAATGTCTACGTATATCAATCTGTTACGGGTGGCTCTCAATTTATAAAATATCATTTTCAAGACTATATGGCATTGTCGTGTGCGTCCCAAACTGCCAAGGGATCTTTTACGTGCATGCCAATGTGTACACGGGACCTTGATTTTTTTGTCCCATCCGAACGACTATACGTTGTCCCATGCCAGGCCATTGGTCCTGCACCACTGACAAAGAAACATTTGAAAGAAGAGTAGGCTGCAGCGTCGCTTCCGGGCAAAATTTACTTCATAGCACACTGCGTGGTGTATGCCCACCTTCATTAGCCAAATGTCCATTTTCTCTATCCCATGAAAACCCCATTGAACCCCATGGAAATCTGATCAGAAACCCATGTTTTTTTTCCCAAAAGGAATGTTCATCACAATGCAAAAGTTCATCACATAGTTTTCTTCAGAATAAAAATTTTTTAAGTCATGCAAGTCATTGAAAACAAATTTCCTTTTGTATAGAGACCGACTGTGCATACTGGCTGTGACGTTAGAAGAGAGCCGTGAATATTTGGGAGATAGAAGTGTCGAAAATGTCAATAACAAATCCAACTGTTATATTGAAGAAATCTGGTAATATTAGTTTTATCTTAGACAAGCTTCTGCGGAAAGCCAACAAATTATTTTACAATCAGTCGTCCCTTGCAGATCGGTAAAAACAATTTAAAACGGCTTTAACGACAAGCTTAAAAAACAGGACGATCACACTCCATACATCAAAAATAACACAGAATTAGACAAACAATATGCAGAACTGTTTCTTTTTAAATTTAGTATGTTTAAAGTGAAGACCAGGCAACAAAACCAATGACAGGAGCACCACAGACCATAGTCCTCTAAATGAACTACCCAGTTAAAGTGAATGGAAATTGGTGACCCATCGTAATCGGACTATACGATGTACTTGACGATGCCACATCTTTCAAATACAAGGGTTAATTATAACTCCTTCCACTCGACACAGAATAGATCATTTCGAGACTGACATATGGTATAATTTTAGGGGCTTTTATATGTGAGATGAAATAGGATCCGGAGAAAACCCACGATTTTAGGTAGGTGATCCAACTCGCTGACGCGTAAAGCTTAGAATTGTAAGCACACCACCTGGCTCCAATACAGATATTAGGATGTAACGTGCACGGATTTGACCATTCAACCACCCAGCCTAACAATATGGACCGTGAACGACATAAATTAAGAGACTAAATATAAACTTACAATAGTTTGAAAAAAGGTGTGTGCGTTGTATTCAAGACACCTTCAGTAATTCGATTACATACAACACGTATTTGACCTAAGGCAGTGGGGGGGGGGGGGGTCCTAATCTTGTTATCATCCGTAGATCCAGCAACATTTAGTCATTAAAATGAGACTTACAGCAGAAATATTAATAGGACATGGACATGTAACAGAAGCCGATTTATTTCTGATAGTGTTACTTCTGTTCATCGATGTCTTAGTTTAGCTGTAGCCACCCACGTCTATTACTACAGAAATACTGATAAGCTACAAAACTGACATAACAATAAGATATTTGAATAGAATCCATCTGCAATCTTATAAATGTATCTTAAAGGGGAAGTTCAATCATTACATTGCATGTTCTTTAATGTTTTATTCATTATCTGGTTTTTACCATACGCAATACGAGTATAAACTGTTTTGCTTTTATTAAACGAGTTAACAATAACAGTGTGGTTGCATTGTTATGAACGGAATTGTAATACACGAACGAACCAAACAACCACACGTTCGATGGTTGCTAATCTTCGTATTTCCACAACACATTCGTTTGATGAAAACTATAGTTTTGAGAGTTCCTTTCATAACGTTATATACCGCTTGTTAATTTGTTAATTGCAAGTTAATGATGAAAAATGCAGTGCTTTCCATAACGTTATATACCCCCTGTTAATTTGTCAATTGCAAGTTAATGATGAACACTACAGTTCATTTCATGACGTTATATATGAAAACTACAGTTCTTTTCAAAACGTTATATACCGCTTGTTACTTTGTCAACTGCAGGTTAATGAGTAAAATATCAAACAAAATATGTAACGATTGAACTTTTCATTTAAAAGACCACAAAATCTTGCACTTGATACATTGAAAATATCTTCAAACTAGTGGCTTATAAAACTTGCCAGACTAAATAGTTCCACTAGGAACACCCTCTATCCTTGCACCAATGTTGCAATAATTTTGTTTTAACATTAATAATAGGACTGTTAAATATACAGAGAATTATGACATAAAATGGGAGCCACGGTGACTCAGTGAGTAAGTCCTTGGTTCGCTAACCTGGAAATCCCGTGTTCGATCCCGGTGTTGGACAAGAAAGTTCAACGGGATTTTTCGACGTGGTTCCCCTTGTCAGTGGTGCAGGACGGAATTCGAAAAAAAGAGTAGGTCGTAGTTGTTGTTAGTTGTATTTTACGTAGTACCAAACAGCTCATTTTATGGCTTTGGCCCGTCTTCATTAGCCCAGTCGGAGTAGAACTGTATACCGTTAAACCCCATTTTATTTAAATGTCATGACATAAAGGTACTCGCGTAACCTAAGATCATAATCGTAATATTACGTAATATTAATATTCATTTGATCGATAACATTATTGATCGGAGAATTCTCTGTATTTCTTTTAATATTAATAGTTTTTTTTTCTATTTTCTGTTTATCGCCGTCTTTCTCATCGCCCAATGATGTATTGACTTGAAGTAAGAGTATGTAATTGAAGAAAGCGATTGGTTTAGACACGCTACGGATATAAACTGAATTTTTACTTACTTACATCAGACAAAACTACATTACATACCCTGAATATATAAGTTAAACCAACAGACATATCAGTGGCTAGATGACATTTTTACACAAATAAAATCTGTTTCAACTAAAAATTTGGAATCTTTCTCAGTCCGGAGCTGGAAATGAAATGAAATGAAATGGGGTTTATCGCCCTACTGTTTTGCTCCGAACTGGGTTAATGATGACGGGCATACGCCAGACAGTGTGCTATGAGGGAAATTTTGCCCGGACAGCGGCACTACGGTCTACTCTTATATTGAATTACGGCTGTCAAGGGAACTTTTACGTGCACGCCAATGTGTACACGGGACCTCGGTTTTTCGTCTCATCCATACGACTAGACAGCTGTCCCTGTCAGGACCTCCGCCCTACATCACTGACAAGGGGGAACCACGCCGGAAAATCTGGATGAACTTTCTCGGCCAATGTAGGGATCGAACACCCGACCTCCAGGCTCGCGAGCCAGCGTCTTACCCACTTAGGCACCCGGAGCTGGAACCGTTCAGCAATATTTTCATTAGTGAAAACGTTGTTTGAATATTTCGCTTAAATTAATAATATCGCCTCTCCCGATAAATTTGGTTTCAAAATATTACCTCTTTTAAAAGATAATGGCAAAAGAGTTCATTAGTGTAAATGTTATAAAAATATTTATTGCCTGTATAATTTGATCATTATTTACGCACATCATAAAGATTAAAGTTAAACGAAAAACACGAAAGCGATTTTAAAATTACCGCGATTATCCAGACGCTGGAACTTATATTGATAAATAACGCTTCGATCGGAATAAGAATGAAAAACATACAACTGCTATAATTTGACGTACTATATATTAATTGGACATTGTCAAATTACATTCATACATGTATACAGATCAACTATCTAGCAATATCCCTTTAAGTTTACATGAAATATTGGCTGTGCTACAGCACCATTAATCTATCCATCCAATTGTCTCTTCATTTATTTGGCATAATGGAAAACAGGAAAAAAAGCCATCCTTCCGTTTATTGTTCGTCAATCCCAGTATATACTTTCATAAAACATTGGTTATTTACACTCATGTTACATATAACACGGAAAGGAAGTAAAACATCAACGATGAATTTTCCTTCCGATGTCTATTCTATAGGCTACATGATTTATTAGCTGTATAATCATAAGTTAGTATTAATTACCATAATGTCAATTCATTTCGACAGCCTAATGTTTTATGATTTTGTTATTACGACCGATAATTTCCTCTGAAGCATTGTTAAACACGGTTCGTCGATTTTGCCAATATATACTGATTTCAATAGGGAAACGTAGAATTGAACATTCTGAATTATACTTTATACAGAGAGAGAGAGAGAGAGAGAGAGAGAGAGATGGGGTTTATCATCCACTCGACACAAACTAGGGACTAACATATGGTTTAATTTTATTTCAATAATTCGCTTGCGCGTAGGGATCTTTAGCAGTGGAAGGAAACCGGAGGACCCAGAGAAAACCCACGAGGTTGGACAGGCGACCCTACTCCTTGTCATGTACAATCCGGGATTCGAAACCACGCCAGTTGACTCAATGACAGCCCTTATGATACAGCGCGCTCGTGCTAACCATTCGGCCCTCCAACCCCCCAGTTCACTTAGCTCATTTTGAGATTAGCACACGGTGTCTTCTCGAAATTTAATTCTGTGGTTATGTATGAAATGCTAATGAGGAACATTTTACCCGGAGAGTGGCATTTCCGCCTACGCTTCTGCCAAAAGATCTTTTACGTACACCTCCGCTAGACCTCGGAATTCGCCGGTGTTGGCTGTATAAAGTGATAATGAAGTTCAACATTAAGATGATAACGACGATGCTGTATAAAGTTCTGACAAAGAAAATGCAGAACTCGTTTTCATTGCAAACCCTTAAGCCCCCCCCCCCCCCCGCCCCATTGTTTCAATATTAACTGGATTATTATTTTGGTAGCGGTAGCCGTGGTTTAACGTCCGCTTGCACAGTAGTAATATCGCAGACAAGTTTGAAGAAGAGGCTTTAAATATACCGATCCGTTCAAGGATCGTAAATCGCCAGTGTATTGGCATTTACTGCATATTATGGTGGTGGCGACAATGACCACATCGATAATGCAATTAATAAGGTTCTGGCAGTGTGTTATTATACAGTAATATAATAAAGACATTAGCATATCGCAGCATATGCCATTACTGTTATCACTATAAAAAATTAAAGATTAATGGCAACAACATGTACCATCATTTCCAGTCTATTGTAAACCCATTAAGTCACGAACACGTGTGGATATGAGGACTCTAGGGATATGTTATCATGTATTATAACATGTTAAAATGGCATGTACACCAATAAAACACTGCATGGAATCACACAATAATAGAAATAACGACCACTTCATGGTTGAAACGCCAAGGATAGAATAACAATCGACCTGATAATGAAATGCAATGATGTTAAAGGACAATATTGGTGCCAGTCATTATCACATATGTGTTAGAGCTGGTTAAACACATTCCAAATATACTTTTAACACAGAGACTGAACAGAGATCATTGCTACGATAGCTGAATAATACGCTTGCTTGAAAACGTTGAGAGAATACTCTTCGAAACGTCGCCCAAATAAATCAGTAATTGTTCTTCCATAAGTATATGTTATAGTTTACTGAGTAATACAGGTTTCCCGAATCGGAAGTGACGAACGCCAAAGGAAAACACGAGTCACCGCTCTATATAACTGACTGAAGCGACGAGTGATAACAGATACACGGCCGAATTTCTGCTCACAAATAATTCCTTCGAAGACCAAAAGTTGTTGTGCGAGATTGTGAGAGAATATCTGACAATTCATAAAAAGAATTGACTGCCACTAGATAAGAGAACACGAAAGAAAAACAGAAAAACTCCGTGCATTACCATGTGTTTATAAGGTATAGAATGAATATAAACAAGGGAATGTACCGACTATTTCTATTTTTCTCGTGTTCTCTTATGATATTCAATTACTTGTCAGATATCCTCTATAGAGCGGCGACTCGTGTTTTCCTTTGGCGTTCGTCACTTCCGGTTCGGGAAACCTGTATTACTCAGCTATTGTAGCAATGATCTCTGTGTTAAAAGTATATTTGGAATGTGTTTAACCAGCTCTGTCACATATGTGATAATGACTGGCACCAATACTGTCCTTTAATGTCATATTTTTCTATACCAACTAATGGAAACGGGTATGCGCCTGCAGTGTGCTGTGATGGATATTTTGACCGAGCAGTGGCGTTTACACCTACATATACTCGAATTCCAACTTACCAAGGAATCTTTTTTATCTTTTTTTAAATTCCCAATTTTATTTCATAAATATATCAATTTCATTGTAACAAATCCCACGCTTAATATAAATGAAATATACACAGAGACATAAGAACAGTTTGGGGCATATTTCTCAAAACAATTAACTTGAGGTTTTTGTCAGTGAGAAAAACCTATCCTTGCCATACCTTAAAGGGGCTAAATCGCTATTCTTTGGCACATACAAATGGACACAAATGGGTTGCAGCGCATATAATAATGTAATATGAGTGTATATAAACTGATTTACATTCAATCGTGTCTGTTTTATTGCAATTTCTAATCACTTATGTTCGGCGAAATACACGGAGTCTGAATTGAATGGGAGTCTTTGGCGTCTGATTATTCCAGTCTACATTGGTCGTATTCTCCTACATCAGATATGTCTAGCCGTGTTCATCGAGTCGTTTAATACAACAGGCGTTCGAAAGCATACTGGCACACGATCCGTGTGCCAATTTTAAAATGTTCACTTTGTCTTAAATATTGGATATCAGAAGCCCAACTTTTCCAGGTAAGATAACAACATCTATGCTGATTTAAATGTCAAAGATTGGGTGGTATTGAGTTAAGGACTTGGCTCCTTTAAGTTGGTCAACCATTGCTCAAATGGTGTTTTTAGATATCTGTGCAATTTTCAGTATGGATTACTGGCGCCAATTAACTACAGAGTTAATGATCCCAGTAAACGACTTTATGGAGCATGGGTAACTGGTGTAATATTTGGAGAGAAAGGCCCCATATTTTTTCAGCAGTTTATAATTGATAGTTTTGAAACCAAATGTTCCAAAAGAAGTATGGATAGTCATAGAAATTCAACCTCTAAATGTATGGACAGATACTACAATGGGAAAACAAATGCTAACTGTAAATACACGTAATTAACAATCTATATCCAATCTAATTATAATAATAATAATAATAATAATAAAAACTTTATTTAATGAGGCAACGTATTTAGTTTGCAAAAAAAAAACTAATCTTCCATAGGTCCCTCCTAAACTACAAAGACATATATACATGTAATATCAGGATAAATTTAAAATCATTAGAAATGCAATAGCATTTTAAAGTGGGAAGTTTGATAAGTCACTCCCAAACTACAAAACATATACATTATACAAGTAGAATATAGGAAGAACACTATAATTACACACAAAATAAAATAGAATGCAGTTGCAAGTTAAAAATAATAAGTATGTCATCAGTTGAATATTATGGTTCCTACAGTGTGCAAAATAGATGAGTTTTCAGTTTAATCTTAAAATTTTCAACATTTTTACACATCTTTATATCAAAAGGCAGATTGTTCCATAAAAGACTTGCAGAATAATGAAAAGTACGTTTCATGGATTCCGTTTTGCATTTTTGAAGAAAAAGAGATTTACTGGTCTGTGAACGGAGCAAGATATCCGTTTTGGAAACAAGAGATTTTTCAATAAAATGGAAATTTAGATAAAGTGGAGTATTAAATGTAATAATTTTGAATGATAAGACAATTTTATTGTAAAGAATCCTCTGTGTAAGGGTAAGCCAACCGAGTTTAGTAAATAAAGAGGTGGACGGAGTTTCAATCGGTGCATCAAGAATAGCTCTTGCTGCCCTCTTTTGTAATTTTAAAAGAATGTCTAATCTACTTTTGGTAGCATTTCCCCAAATAATAGAGCAATAATCAAATATTGGTAGTATGTAACTGTTATAAAACAAAATTCTTGTCTCGTAAGGTAAATGATCTTTTATCTTATTTAGGAGAAATATTTTTGATGCAAGTTTTTTAGACATATCTGCTATCTGTGCTTCCCAATTAAGGTCTTGGTCAATTTGAATTCCAAGTAATTTTGCGGTAGTAACCGTCTCAATTTTCTCACCATGGAGAGATAAAGTTAGGTTTTTCTGATTTCTTTTGTGTTTTGTTGAAATCAGCATTGATTTTGTTTTCGAAGGATTGATTACCATCCCATTGTTTTCACACCATGCAGCAACCAAATAGAGATCATTTTGGAGATTTTTGGCGATGGATAAAATATCTTTGTGTGAACAATTAAAACAAGAATTATGATATGAAAATAACATCTGTTTTGAAGCAGATTGTAGGTTAGCCTTTTAGTTCTCAAAATTATTTGATGCAATGCATGATCATTATTACAAAAGAAATCTTAAGGGACAATACAGTATCATCAACAGATTTTACATACATGTAGTGATTAAAATGAATAAACACATTTAAAATACGTTGTGGTTTATATTGCATGATATACTTATCTCACAGTAAATACTCGAAATAAGATACAACGACAATATGGGTTTGCTAAATACCAACCATTTCTTCCAATCAAATAAGTTCATTTAGCAGCATGCATGTCAGTAAGATCACACAAGTATTAGGTATATGTGTTTTTGAAGGCTTCTTTTTTTTTTTTAAATTATAGTACAATGCAAATAAATGACAGACTTAAATAATATAACATACATACTACCGGGGTTGATCAGAAAATTATATGCAAGGCAGTAATATAGAAAAACGGTAATATAGAAGAACGGTAATATAGAAGAACGGTAATATAGAAAAAAAAGTAATTAGTAATTAATTACACAGAATATTCTTTTTTAAAATACCTAAATACACAGGGTGGGTGGGGGGATGTTTTCCAATTATTGTTAGTGTCTCCTATTCCATTTTGTTATAACAGATTCTATATCTAGTAATTTATTTTCAAAGTTTAGGTTATCACTGCAGTCACTTTGATTTAGTGAGAAGTGGGTTCCAAGTATTTTAATTGGTGTTCTACTGATTTTAATACCTAGGCTTTATATTTAATCAGTGGGGGCCACGGTGGTAAAGAGGGTAAGGCGCTGGCTCGCTAGCCTGAAGGTCAGTTGTTCGATCCCTGCATTGGCCGAGAAAGTTCATCGGGATTTTCCGACGTGGTTTCCCCTTGTCAGTGGTGCAGGGTGGAGGGCCTAACAAGGACAGTTGTCTAGTCGTTCGAACGGGACGAAAAGCCGAGGTCCCGTGCACGTAAAAGATCCCATGACAGTTGGAATTCGATAATGGAGTAGGCCATAGTTCTGCTTCCCGGGCAAAAAATTACCTCATAGCTCACTGTATGGCATATGCCCGTCTCCATTAGCCTAGACGGAGCAGAACAGTAGGACGCTAAACCCCATTTCATTCCATTTATTTGATCAGTAAATTTATTATGGGATATAGTCAAATTAAGTCTAGTCTCCAATCCCGAGATTTTATTAAAAAGTTTTAATATTTAAAAGAGATGTCTTGCAGATTTAAAGGTAAGATCGTCTGCAAAGTCAATGCGTTTTATTGATTTATTTCCGAATTCTGTTCCTTTAATTTCCTTTGTATGTCTTATGCAGTGGAGTAGGTTCTCAATTACTAAATTGAATAAATTTGATGACATTGGGTCCCCCTGTCTGACCCCTTTTTCGATGCGAAAGTAGGGATTGTATAACTGTTATTTAAAATTGCACATTTTATATCTTTGTATAGTATTTTAATCCATTGTATGAAGTTGTTTTTAAATCCAAAAGATTGTAGTACTTTACACATAAATTTATGACCAATGGAATCAAATGTTTTTTTTTAATCTATTGCTAAAAGAAATCCAATAATTGTGTTTTTGTTTTGCTAGTTCAGTGCAATCATCAATTATCCTGATATATTCATGAATATGACGACCTGGCACAAAGGCAGTTTGATTCGGATGGATAAGTTTAATTAAAAGCGCTTCAATCTATTAGAATGATAATGCTATTTTGATGTCTACCTACATTTATTAGTGTTATTGGCCTCCAATTAGATAGATCGGTTTTGTCTTTAGATGATTTGGGTATTAACTTTCAGACAAACATTTCTCTTCAAAACTTTTATTAATAGCATCCAAGTATAATGAATTTATGCTTCGCCAGAAAACGCGGTAAAATTCAACTGTCAAGCCGCCATTACCAGGTGATTTGTTGTCTTTTAAGGATTTAAAGACTTTGTCACATTCAAAATAATCCAGTTTAAACTCAAAATTATGTTTATGATTTTCATCTAATTTGCATGGGCAAGGTTTCAATTTGGAAGTTTTGTAAAAGGCTTTTGCAGATTACATCGTCAGTTACATTTATTGACTTGGGGTATAGTTCTTTGTAAAGTTTAAATATTTCTTGTGATATGTCTTTACTTTTAGATATATATATGTTCCATCTGATTTCCTAATTTTTCCTATTGAGTTTTGTTTTTTTCTAGATTAAGAAAGAATTTATTATTTTTTCCCCTTTTCATACCATGTCATTTTAATTATCTTAAAATTGCTCCATTAATTTCTTCATCATACAGTTTATTTAATTTCCCCTTGATCTGGAGAGATATTGCATAGTGTTCATTATATTCCTCTTCATTAATGGTATCTACATGTAGCCTTCGATGTTGGCCGGATTCGATTCCTATATGCCGCTAATGGCCATTGATAATTAAATTTAAAAAAGTGGATAATCGAGACTGTGCTGTTTATATTAATGATTTTAGTAATGATGACCGAGACTATGCAAAAATTTCACTCGCTTCTTTCTCGGCTCATAGTGGACTGAAATTTTCAGCAAATTACCTTTACACTATCTAGTTTTTAACTATTATAGCGAGAACTGCCATCTCTTTATCTTATCTCCCATAATGTATCTTTAATGAGGGATTTTTTATTCGATACATGTAAATATCAGTGAGACTAAAACTATTTATTATATTTTGAATTGCATTCCTACCGTACTTTTTACTCTATAATTTCCGCCTGCTCGATCTAATATTGGATTTATTGCGTTGTTAAAATCGCCTCCACGTATTATGTTGGAGTTCTCATTTTCTTCTAGAAGTTTTTTCCATTTTATTAAGAATATGCAAGTAGTATATACGGATTGTTCTAAGCTGTTTACTGGACTATAGGTGTTGAAGAAGATATATTTTTGTTTACTTATTAATAATATTTAAGCAGTGTAATAGCCTTCAATATCTGAATATTCCTTTAGGATGTCAAAGCTATCTTCCACTTTAGATAGGATAGCAGTTCCAGCTGAGGTGGATCTGTTGTGTGCGAATACAGCTCTACAACCCTATTCTCTAACCCAGGGACCCTCACCATCCTTTATGCTAGGGTTTTTTGTAAGAAGCGAACATTACATTCTGTATTTTTTATCCAGTTAAATACCTTTTTACGTTTAGTTTTATCACGCAAACCCCTAACGTTTAATGATAACAATTCTAACTTGGTCATTTTTGCTTGAATGGGTTGGATGCAATAATTGACGGTAAAGCACATGCATACCCTGAACTGTGATTACATTTAATACAATGATAAGTTAGTTGTAATCATCTGTTGATGCAAAAGAAGATGATTTTCCATTAGCTGTAGTTTATACAATATATAAATTATGTCAATCGTAGGATTTATTTATAAGTTATTGGTTCCTGAACATTACTATAATCATCATAAGATTCACTTTAGGTTTTTTATTAACTGAATTTAACCGTATGTTTAACATGTACAGCGTTACAGCATTATCATCTTATGATATTTATATCTATTTAGAAAGTTGATTTTATGTTTTCATGCAGTAGGTCTTCTATAGTTCGATTTGATCAAATTAACAACATATTTCTTTTTACAGGATTATGCAAGGGTGGAAATAAAATGGCCTTTTGTAATGAATTTCGTATGATGACTCATTTTGTTCTTTTTTTGTCTTTTAGCTAGCAATAACACAGTGGCGTCTAATTAAACTAATTTTGTTATTCACAATTGAAGTGCCCTTAATTTATTTTTTCAGTCGCAGATATTTTACCATTATTGAGTCCTTCAACATAACAGTTATATACAATTAATTTACTTCAATTAGTTTTATTGAGCTCCTGTCACCTGGCTGACATCTACTCTACCCCATCTTAATCTGCTCAGTCGGTGCAGAAAAGTAGGACGTTAAACGCCATTTCATTTTATTTCTTTTGTACCGATTTTTACAAGACATTGGACGCCTTTTCTTGCCCCCCACCCACCGTGCCCCACTGACAAGGCCAAGCCAGGCTGGATACATATTCCTGAAGCAATGGCCCCAGAAATGCCTCTCTGGCCAATTCTGGATTGACTTCTGATACTTGAGCTTCTGAGGGAGTGTGTCTATTCTTCCCCTTCAATCAACTCTCTCCTAGGTACAGCAAACGACAACCCTTCTTTTAATCGTGGGTCTTCCCTAAATCTTTGGACAGTGATTTAAGGTATTAAAAACGATCAAAGTATTGTTCGTCTCCAAACAGTGTTGTTTACACTGTAGTCGTTTTTATAGCCTCGTTTGTAACGCAATTAGTTTTTTTCTGCAATATTCTGTTATGCACTGGTTAATTAGGCGTAATAAATTTTGTAAGTCATGGCATAACGTTATGTAAACATATTTGGAGCTCTGTTTAAACTCGAATGATATTGTTACACCGTTAGGTATTGGTTGTTAATCACACTATTGACCAGTCATAATTTGGAACAGAAATTTGCTTTCATTACGGTAGTGTTGAGTGTGATTAGGTCTTCTGAAACGAAACACTGCGAGGAGTATGGACTGGTGGATAATACCGGGGACTTTTTTCAGCGAACACTGGGATCAGACCCTAGGACTTAAGGTTTGACAGCCATATCGCCTAGTTCGAGTTGTTAGATGAAAAATCAAAGTTAGAACGATGGACCTGGCATGAACAAGTAACTTAGTCCAACTGGTGGTAGATGTACGTCACCTCTACAGTTTTGCTACAGTTAGATCAAGGAAGGATGTTGTAATAGATAAGCTTTACAGGAAAAACAGTCCAGAATCATTTCCAACAATTGGTGATATGTTTACGGTATCCTATTTTGTCGAATAGACAAAAAAGATCATGATAGAAATGTCACAACTACTATAATAGGTTTATTGTGTTAACATAAAGATATCTTGAATTGTTCAGATGTGCCGGAAACAAATCTGAGACAGAATGACGGACGGAATCATTTCAACATTCCTCTATTCTTAACTTGATTATAAAAGTTAAACGCCGATTACAGGGTCGTAAATAGCTCAGAGCAACCGGGGGGGGGGGGGAAGAAGGGGCAAAGGGAGGGGGCGCCCGCCCCCTTAGTTACGGGCCTGGCAGATTATCGCTAATCAGCATTTATAAATTCCAAAGCGCCTGCACCTAAAATTGTCATAAAAAAGTCCTCCTGGTTCAATATTTCCTTTCAGGATCGTTTAATGACTTTCTTAATGTTAACCTACACGAAAACTAATAGAAGTCTAGACGTAATAAAGAAAATAATCCCCTTAAATGACATTTTCAAAGAATAAAACTTATTTTTCCCGTGGTTAAACTGAAAATAATAATGTCTACGTATATCAATCTGTTACGGGTGGCTCTCAAATTATAAAATATCATTTTCAAGACTATATGGCATTGCCTTATGCATCAAAAACTGCCACGGGATTTTTTACGTGCACGCCAATGTGTACACGGGACCTTGATTTTTCGACCCATCCGAACGACTATACGTTGTCCCTTGCCAGGCCATCGGTCCTGCACCACTGACAAGGAGGACACGCCGGAAAATCCCAATGAACTTTCTCGGCCCACGCAGGGATGGAACACGGGATCTCCAGGTTAGCGAGCCAACGTCTTACTCGCTGAGCCCCCGTGACCCAAAATAAAGAGCTGAATTGGACCATTATTATACGATACGATATTCATTTTGGAGAGCCAACTTTTAGTCACCGTTTCCTTCCGCATAAGACGCGAATCAAGCCGCTGCGTTTACTTTGATTTCCGTTTTGAATTTTACCTATTTTATAATAGCCGAGATTTTTATTTATCCCGTTTCGTTCCCTTTTTAAAATTTCGTTTATGTAACTCACTCCTTTTAAAAATTGTATATGTAACTCTCTCCTTATTTAAAAGCGTTTATTTTTTATTCCCATTTTGAAGTTTACAACTTTTATAACAGCCGAGATTTTATTTATCCCGTTTCGTTTTTTTTTGGTTTTTTTTTTTAAATTGTGTTATGTAACTCTCTCCTTTTTTAAAATTGCATTTGTGTAACTCTCTCCTTTTTCAAAATTGAATTTATGTAACTCTCTGCTAGAGTGCCTCTTTCATGAACCTTTGTTGTAAATTGTTATTAAATCGTTAGTATAAATCTGTGATTATGCATGCTTTATTTGTTAAATCTCTTATATATTTTGACTATATGGACCACGACCGATAGGTACCGAGACAAACCGCGATACCGTGTATTGTATAAATGGCAAACAATGAACACGCTGCAAAATTGACGATGTTTTCAAATGTTTCTTAAAGTAAGGATCCGCCTTTGGCATTTGACGCTAAAATAGCAAATCTCTCACGGTTTAATCTACTCTAATATGTATTGAGATTCCTTATTTAATATTTAATTAAGAAAACAAAATAAAAATGTCAAAGTTAGATAATGTCCCGGCTTGGATTCAATCGTATTTAAAACAGGCATTTCATTGAATTTTTGAGGACAAGAAAAAGGCGGCGGGATTATGGCAATGCGAGCTGCATTGAACGGAATTTGGAGTGAAATTCTTATTAGAGATGATACACTCTTATGTTAACAGAAATGTCGTTGAAAATATTATTTTACAGAAAATGGTAAATTTACTGTCAAATAGTGGTAACATCGGTTATTCCCCCTTCGACTACATATCGAATTTTTTGCAAAATAAGTACTGTTTTGTCCGTCAGTTTAGTCCATTTTAGAGAAATAGGTTATTCAAAATCTGAATGCACCGAACTGGCTAATAAGGACATGCATATGCAATACCTTGGGTTGTGTTGGGATGGCCTAGTGGTCTAGGGTGTCACGCTTCGACCTCTAGTTGGCCGGTCACCTCTGGCTTGCGGCTGTGGTTTCGATCCCAGGTGTGAGCGTATGTGGCTTGGAGATAGGGGCGCCTTCTCAACCTCGTGGGTTTACTCCGGGTACTCCGGTTTCCTCCCACAGCAAAGACCCCTGCGCGTGCGCTAAGATCATTAAAATGAACTTGTCTGCGCTATCACCTTCGGTGGAAGCGGACGTTAAACGCTAAGAACAACAACAACAATTTCGTTACATTATCGAATGTTGTTTTACGTGTGAAATAACATGCAATGTTAAAATACAGTTATAACGATGGGAATATTTCTGCCAGTTAAAAAATGGTAAAAATACATAATAATTTTAACAGTGTACATCTTTCACAATATTGTAGTTCGCAAGTCATTGTAAATGGCAAAGAATTCACAACACGCTGCAAAATTGATAATGTTTTCAAAGTTTTCTTAAAGTAACAATGCGCCTTTGGCGTTTGGCGCTAAAACAGCAAATCTCTCACGGCTTAATCCGTGCTAATTAATATGCACTGAGATTCCTTATTTAACGTTAGATGATGTCCCGGCTTGGATTCAATGGGATTAGAAACAGGCATATCAAATAATTTTCGTGGACAGCAAAAATGGCAGCGGGCTTGTGGCAAAGCGAGCAAGCAATGAACGGAATTTGGACTGATATTCTTAAAAAAGATTCGTCTTTCACAATATTGTAGTTTGCAAGTCACCATAGTGATTAAAATGGCGAATCGGGACTTTAATCAAGATTGAGATTTTAGTAAAGATAACGATAATTAACCAATGTCTTTTTTTTTCACACTGTAAATTCAATACCTCTTTATATAAAATAAGTAGCTGTGTTCACTAAATCGATGCAGCTATTTTCATAAAAGCAAATTATGAAAATTTGCCTCGGTATCCAGCTCATATGTAGTAGAATTCTATACAAATACCATATTACACGTTAAAGAAAGTTATTAGTGGTATTAAGAGAATCAATTAAAACTTAAGAAATTAAACTAATTACACATAATGACCAATCAATAGATGCTGATATATCTGCATGCTGAAACGCACACGATCTATAACATACTGTTCAGTAGTAAATATTCGCTTGGTCGCACTAGTGTTAAGTGTGTACATGAAATAGTGCGCAAAGGCGTAAAATGAGTGAGAAATACCAATTCTGCCGGATGAATTTGAGTTACGTACACAACACACGTGCTAGCGAGGCCATATGATGTGACGTCACGCTATATCTTTAATTAATAACGTGAACTTAAAGGTCAGTCATCCTTTACAGAGATAAAAGAATGCTTTCTTATTACCGTTGTGAAACAGATTGGGTCTATACATGTATTAGAATAAGACAAGTCAGAATACAAAACTACAAAAAGGGGTTTTAAAAATTAAGACCATACACAATCAAAAGGTTGGGGTTTTTTTTACCGCCCCAGCGACAATAACCAGATCATATTAGGACTAACATAGGGTATACTTTTTCTTTCAGTAGTTCGCTTGCGCTGAGGGATCTTTAAAGCTGAGGGGAAACCAGAGGTTAGGCAGACGCCCCTACTCCTAGTCATGAACAAATCTGGGGTTTAACCCACTATAAAGCAGCCCAATAATATACAGTGCATGCTTCTGATCACCCATCGACATATAACCAAAAGCCCAGTTAGTGCTGAAAAGTAGGACGATAAACCCCATTTCAATTCATTTCATTTCCAACAGCAAAAGTACCCCAGCCCCCCCCCCCCCCAAAAAAAAGCCAACAAAAGCAATATCCGTCCAAATATTATAGATATAGAACAATTCTAACTAATTTCTTGCCATCTCAACTGCATGGGTTTTTTTTTTAATTATTATGAAATATTTTCGTACAGACCAGTCTCTTTAGTATTCGGGTGTGCATAATTACATATACATGTAGTATAATAGCGGTTATACGATCAATATGGAGATAATTTTGTAATATTTTATGAATCATTTGGCTTTTCTAATATGCTAGCTTTATGATATGATTGTTTGTATTGTTGTTGTATTGTGTTGGTTATCGACATTAATAAATCTTTGTACAGGATTGAATAGGCCTACTGAATAAAAAACATGTATTTTATCGGCCACACACATGCGTTAAACTACCGATACACGTTTGCCTTTATTGCCTTTCAACCATAAATGAATACAGCTATATTGATTTACTAAGATTAGTCTCAAAGGTATCATTAATCATACATATTGTACTAAATGACGTAGTATGTTTTTTTTATCTGACCAAAATGGCAGTGCTATTGTTTAGGCTAATGATTCGGCGCTTACAAGCAAACCGATCAGCAGTAAATATTCGCTTGACCGCCAATTGATAGGGCTGACATAGGGGCGATTTAAAGTGGTTAAAGAAGGCTTTCGCATTATATTTAAATTCCATGCATGTATGCCATTTCCTAAAACAAAAACAAAAAACTAACGGGTGAGTGTAACCTCGGGTAAGCTCAAAATATGCTGGGTGAAAAGTGAAGTGAAATGAAGCAAGGTTTAACGTCTTTCTTCTCTGCTCCACCAACTGGGTTAATGAAGATGGGCAGGAGCTTTTCATTTTTCAGTGGATCTCAGATTATCGGTACGACCCGAAAGACTAGAGTCTTTTCCCTGCCACGAGTTTTGTCCAGCAGCAGCGCTGATAATAGGTGAAACTTTCCTAGAAAACCCCCAAAGAAATTTCTCTGCCAACACCAGAATTGAACCCGGAGAAGCATCTGATCCACAATGACTCGCGGGTAAAAAATACCACAACCCTTGTCGTTTTTAAAGTAACAAGTCGTAGCTTTACTTTGCTGCGTTGTTGTTTGTAGTGGTGGTGGTGTGTTTGGGGGGGGGGGGGACTTTTCAATACAGGTCTATGACCTTTTAAGCATTAACAATTCACAAAATATCAAGATGAATCCAGTGCTGTAAACCTGTTATCTTTTCCTATTTTCGGGCCGTTTGAGAAAAGTCTTGATCTCGGATAACAATGTGTAATATAAAATCAAATGAAATGAATTTGTCTCCACCAACCGGGAAAATGAGAGAGAGAGAGAGAAATGGGGTTTAACGTCCACTCGACACAAACTAGGTCATTTCGGGAATAACATAGGGTTTAAATTTATTTCAATAATTCGCTTGCGCGTAGGGGTCTTTAGCAGTGGGAGGAAACCGGAGGATCTGGAGAAAACCCATGAGGTTGGACAGGCGACCCTACTCCTTGTCATGTACAACCGGGGACTCGAAACCACACTCAATGACAGGTCTTATGATACAGCACGCACGTGCTAACCATTCGACCATCCAACCCCCCGGGAAAATGAGAACAAGCATCACGACGTCGAGTGTGCTATCGGGGAAATTTTGCCTTGTTTTATGTGTGTGACGTGTCTTGTCTGCTGGTTTTCTCTTACTTGTTTGTTTCTCGGTTCTCCTGCACTTACAATTTAATGGGAATTAGGATGCATGGAAGTGTCATCATAGAACTAAATACCTAATGCACTCTTGCATCAGCTCCTGAACTAAACTCATTAACCGGACGGAATCAATACTTCGTAGACGATTACTTTCTGGGAAAATCGAGAATCTGTCTTTTGGTACATCGGAATTAAATTGATTCCATTAGATTACATACCATAGCTATGCTGTTGGCATAATAAAAGGTCGCTTGTGTCGTCTCTGTTTAATTATTCATTCCCGCTTGTCAGTGGTGTAGGATGGAGGACCCCCTCCTGGAACAGTGTCTAGTCGTTCGAATGGTAAGAAAACCCGAGGTCCCGTATACACATCGATGTGCAAGTAAAATGAGCTTTAACAGTTGGGATTCGAAATAAAAGTAGGCCGTAGTGCCGCAGTCCAGGTAGAATTTTTCTCATAGCACACTGTATGGCGTATGCCCGCCTTCATTGGCCCAGTCGGTGCAAAATAGAAGGACGTTAAACCCCATTTCATTTCAGACCGCGATGCCGCTTATTCGTGCACAGTATACAACTTGATATGCCACAATGACCCAATGGGGAACATTAACATTAACATATAACTGTGCCAAACAATTACTGCGATTGCGATCGGTATTTTAATTGACTCACGATCAGCAAAAGGCTTCCATGGCCTACATACGCTGTAATGATAAGGATAAGGAGGAAAACCGTCGCCGAAAATTATATAGTAATTCGATTGTTGCAACAATTTTCAGTTCCAAATAATAAACTTTGATGCGACTACAAAAAGTTATCGCAACCACATGAGAAAATTTTTTTTTTTTTAAATAAAATGCAGCGTTTCCTTTTAGATTTCTAAAGGTTGACTAAACTTCCTGTTTTTAACCTTAAATACAACACTCAGACGATCATATTTCCTGCAAGTTTCTTGCTTAAAAAAGTATTTGAAGTATTTGTTTGTCGTTGGCTTTGTTAACTAAAAAAATTTCCTTGTTTGAATTAATAATCCTTGGGAGAAATTATAAATGATCAGCTGTCATAACAATGGGTCTGTGTAATTAAGTCAAAGCAATTAGATATTTACCTTCCCCGTTGACATCAAATGAGTCCCGACGAGCAGAATGTCCAGCTCCCATGATGAGAAATGCTGTAAAAAGTTTATGTAGTCAATATCCTTATACAAGTAAAACTCTTTGAATATCCAGAGACAAAAACAGATCTGAATACGATGATAATAAAATGTCGTTGTTATGACACATCCTTTCCAATATAATGTATTGTTATATTCATATAAGACTACAAAATAAACCGATATAAGCGAAAACCATGTCAACAATTAAGAGTTAGAAAGCTCATCAGGATGTTAATTGTTATTCTCAGCTTGTTTTGTATAAGAATCCGTCTACACATTTCGTGTCAAATAAATTCATCGTCATCACGGGTGCTTTTATTCCTTATTAAACCAAATAACCCGATCAACTCACGCCAATAATCGCAGTCAATATCAGTAGTAAAGAAGCACATGCGAATATCTCACGCACATTCTCTTCCACTGATTCGACTACTCTACTCTAGAATTGTACAGTACTGAATGGGAATAGTCATTTGCAGCAGGTACCACGTGATATTATTAACATAAATCTATTTTGTAAATATTGGTGTCACATGTTTAAGTCATGTGATCAAATCATGTTATCTTGTTACCTGGGTAACGCGTTGACCGGATGTTTATCTGTAGCCATTTTTGGAATGTTCGAAGTGAAAGATATTTTTGATTTTGTTTTTAATGTAGGTCTACAAGAGAAGATAAACCTAGAATATTTGTACTATATAGCGTTATTTTATTGATAAAACCGTAGAAATGATGGAAGGGGGTGATGCGGGTTCTAACGACATTGATAAGTCGCTAGATTCGATGTCAAGTGAACTAGATGGGCTGAAACTCGATTCAAGGGAGGGTACTCCTGCCGATAGGGGTTTTGCCTCCTGCAAACGGCAAGAAGATGTAATTCTGAAAGAAATAAGAAAGTCGGTTGCTTTAGGTTCAAATACACTTGATCTGAGCAATAAAGGTCTTCTGCAGATACCAGAAGAAATCTTACAAATGCCAACATTAGAGGTAAACATTTCTGTTAAAAATGAAATCTAATATTTAATTAAATATAATATTTAGGCAGATAGGACTATATTCTATATTATCTGATTCTGAGTCAGTCATGATCATGTACAGATCATTTCGAATCCCTGGTTGTACGTGACAAAGAGTAGGGTCGCCTGTCCAGCCCCATGGGTTTTCTCCGGGTCCTCCGGTTTCCTCCCACTGCTAAAGACCCCTACACGCAAGCAAATTATTGAAATAAAAGTAAACCATATGTTAGTCCCAAAATGACCTAGTTTGTGTCGAGTGGACGTTAAACCCCATTTCTCTCTCTCTCACCTTTCTCAACTGTATTATGTAAAGTGGTAAAGAAGGTAGTGGGAATTTTTGTGACATCATTTGCCCTTAAAGTTAAATCAGACATGGGTAAAGCTTATTGGCATGATTTGTATTGGGTGTCATAATGTATCGGCTTAGGAGTTTTCACCAGTAATTTGATTTGTACTGTGCTATTTCCAAAAATATTAGTACTGAAAAGATCTATAAATTTTATGGTACGGTACTTCAGTTTATTTGTTTCTATTTTATTTATTGTGAAGAATTAATTTCTATGATTTAAAGGCTGTCAGTCAAATGGTAGGAATAATGAATTTGAATTGTTATATATTTTATAAGCTTAAAAAAAAAAAAAATTGATAATGTCTGTAAGCGTATAGTTAACATGAAAGACAGTTAATGGAATAAGAACTATTTTAATTATTTGATTCTTCTGTGTGAATAAAATTAATATTATTAGATGTAATATTATTACTCTTTATTGGGCATGGAATTACCCTTTCATTTAACAGTGTTGTAATGTCTGCACTAGAGCCTTATAAGGTTATAGTATAGGGAGAGTCTTGCCCACTGTGGCCATGGTTGCCATTTTGCTGCACAGCACCGTACACAATCTGTATGTATGATAGATCAACATCAAAACAAATATAAAATGAAGAATGTCAATGAAAACGGATGGAATGATAGTTAAGAATCTGTAATTGCATATACACTAAGAAATTAGACAAAGTAAAAATGTAATTTTATGACTCAATTGAGACAATATTTGCCTAGAATCTCTCCAAAAGTGACTCTGGTCTGGTCTTATTTAATATACCTTTTCAGGAAAGTTAATAATACTAATACTAGTCTATATTACTGACAAGCACAATATATTGTTTATTTTTTTACTATTTCAGCATCTTTATCTTGAAGGAAATGAATTGTCTTTTCTTCCTGATGAGTTTTTTGATTGTCTTCCAAATCTAAAATGGCTGGACTTAAGAAGAAATCAGCTAACAAGATTACCTAGTGTTTACCTTGGTCGACATCAAAATTTAAGAAATCTTCTACTGGAGTTCAACAATTTGAAGAGTTTACCTTTGGAACTTGGTAAGTTGCAGAGTCATCATCAGTGAAGAATAATTTTTGATTTGATCTCAGCTGACTGTCAAGTTAAATCAGGCATGTTCAAAAAGATGTCGTGCAGAATTTAAAGAAAAAGCTGCCAATCCTTTCTAGTCCTTCGGATGAGACGAAAAACCGAGGTTCTGTGTATACATACATTGGAAGGCACATTAAAGATTCCTTGGCAGTTGGAATTCGATATAAGAGTAGGCGATAGTGCCGCTGCCCGGGCAAAATTTCCCTCATAGCACACTGTATGGCATATGCCCGTCTTCATTAGCCCAATATAGGAGCAGAACTGTAGGACGTTAAACCCCATTTCATTTGTTAATTGAATAATATGAATTGTTTTTATTGTCCTATGCTACTTCAATTAGCTATAATAAGTATTGACAAATTTCATACAAGAGACAGTGTATTCTTTATCTAGAAGGAAGACGTTACAAATCATTTACATGTGATGTTCTTATGTCAAGCAATTGATATTTTACTTTTGTATTGTCTACTTACTTGTAGGTTTAGTGAAGTCACTTTCTGGTTTAAATAGCAGCAACAATCCACTGGAGTTTCCTCCAAGTGAAATAATGGAGAGAGGAACACAAGAAATTTTAAAATTTCTCTATGAGATGCTTCAAGCTAAGGTTTCGTCAAATTCATATGGAGGTAAATCCTATATTAACATTATATACTATGGTAATAATAATAATAGTGTGTATTTATAATGTGCATATTTCCATAGATGTGCGCTTATACATGCTCAAGGCACAAAACACTATGCACACTATATCTTTCACTATTTACACAACAGTATATTTGGACAAATACAACTGTGTTCACATAAACAGATGAGTCTTTAATCTTAATAATTTGAATGATTCCAGTGAAGGAAAAGACTTTACACTTAATGGTACGGAATTCCATAGATTAGGAGCACTGAACCAGAAAGATTTGTATCAAAAAGTCTGAAGGTTGAATTTGGGACTACCTTGGGATCATAAATTACGTTGAGGAGTATACGCATGAATTAGATAAGACATATGTTGGACTAGTTAGTACCATAGAGACATATATATGACAGAATTTATGATAGTACATGTAGATGGCTTCAAAACTCAGACTTAATAATCTTTCTAGTTTGAGAATAGAGCAGTGTTTTGAATGCATCAGGGAGCCATAACTATAAGTACATTGTTCACAATTCTATGCAATACAATTACTGCTTATTATTACTCAACGACTTTTCGACTAGGCTTCTCTATTCTTTTATCAGGCAATGACAATATATAAATGTTTTAGTACTAAATGAGGAAATAATGTTCAATCAAAGTGGAGTGCTATAATTAGGGTGGCCCATGTACTCTACAGAAATAAAGTCCACCGCTGATAGTTCGAGACTACCACTGAAGAGTACACATTCGCCGTGCCGAGACCAACTTTCTGATAGTATGATACTATAAATAGCCATGGCACGTGCAATTCTCTACAAATCTATCAACTATTACAGCCGTAAATAATTTATTGTTGACGGTTTTGAATAGCAGTGAAATTAAGTTGCTTGGTTATTACAGCAGATTTAGAAATTACGTTCGTTTCATTTTTTAAATCGCTTTATCATTAACTGTACCGTTAAGAGCGGCGTCTTTTGGTTTAGTACAAATAATATCTCTGAATCACTCGGGTTAGACAGGAACATGATACTAGCAGTAGTTTCATTTTACTTTTACAAGGTTCGTAAAACGATTGTTGAGCTACCTAACGTGCTTATTTCTAAATTCAATTTCTTGTTCTAGCTTTCTGTTATGTTTCGTAAAAAAGTAGTCTTGATTATCCCGACCTGTCAATCAGACGTAGAATGGTCGATAGACTGGTTAAGCGAGACTAATTTCAAAACAAGGGCACGTAACCTATCTTTTACTCAAAAGTGTCTGGATGTTATGGACGACACTTGGAACCAGTTTTCAGTCTATTATTTATAGATGATTAATGGTCATAGCTTATTAAGTACAACATGATCGTTTATTTAGTGACTATAATTGTGTGAAACTGATTTGAGGCTTCGCATATATATAAATATTGTGGCGTAATTGTCGAGATATATGGAGATATATGGAGATATTTATTTATGGTGGGTCACCCTACTATAATAAGTTGGTGACCTGATTGACTTATACAAAGAATAATTTTTGTATCAGTTTTGTTGATTGAGTTCGTCAGAATTTTTTTTTTTTTTCTCTTTTAGAATTTGATGATGATATTCCGAACTATGATGAGTTAGATTCTGATCAAAGTGATGATGATTGGATGACTGGTTATACACGGGATAGATCCAATCTGAAGAGTCGAGACTCAACTTATCAGGAACAAAATCCTAGTAGAAAAGATTTGGGTGGTCCAGTTCCTCAGTCTGCTGAATTACATCGACCAGTCAGTTACTCTGATAGAAAACAAGAACAGTTTGCGAGATTAAAAAAGGCTGGTGCATTGGGAACTATAGACAGGTACAATATAGACATCTCTACACTTAGACATTTAACGACGTACTCATGGATACACCGTTGTAATTTAACAAGTTGTGCTTCTGTTTGCTGTAAAGCTTCACCATGAATATGAATTGTTTATTTGTAATTAGATTAATTCACTTTCATAAAACCTCAAAAAGATTGTAATTTGCCTACCGTTTTTTCAAATTTTGACTTAACACAAAGAATTGCACCTAAATAGAATTTTACGACTTATCTATCTTAAAACGACAAAACTTATTAAATTTGGGTAAAGAAATGATAAATGATAATCAATTGAATTTTATGTGCCGATTGGCCTTGGCAAAAATTTGACATTGTTAAAGAAAAATAAGCATCAGTAGATGAAGTCTGAGTTGAGATATATCGTGTTTTGTGTCCAACAGATGACAGATTAAGTCAAACACAAAGCGAAAAATTGTAAATAGATCAATGTCAGCTAACTTGAAATTTAATGGTTTAGGGTTTGACTCTTTGACGTAACAGTATAACCCATAACATTAATTGAATTCAAAATCATATTTTGTGGAGATCTAAATCAGAGCAGTCATGCTCCTTTTGAAATATTTTTATAAGAATTCAATGGTTAAAGCTTAATTATCTTCATTCAGACATTCAGCGTCAGGTGTGCGTATTACAGGTAAATTGAGGTGTGCACTGGTTTTAGTATAATTAAAGATATTAGCTTGAATAATGCTTCGTTTAATTTGACTTGTTGTGGGATGATTCTTATTGATGTGTAACTAGATTTGTTTTTACTCTCTCCGTCTCCTCCCATCGACCCATATTTATTGCGTACAAATTTATGACCTTTAACTAAATTTACTTTTGACTTGCTGTGGGGTTATTATGATTGACGTGGAAATTAGATATTTGTTTTAACTCTCCTCTGTTGGTCTCGTATAAGAAATTATGAAGCGACCCACATTTATTGCAGGCAAATTTATGACCTTTTACTAAATTTACCAACAGATGTGCTGTGACTAAAATATTAGCGTTATGATTAATCTATTCATGAATAATTTGCCATGAATTGTTTATCTGGAAACAATTTTTTCTCAGCCGTTAAAAAAGATAAAAAGACGAATACGGTAATGATTTTAAGCCATCAGTGAAATGAATATTCTCAAAATCTTAAATCCAGTACTTTAATAAATATAAATATAAATTTAGATGCATTGCACTTTAATATGTAGAGATTTAATAAATGCTATCTTTTCACACAAACTTAACCTAAAATATTCTAGGGGTTCGGTCTTTTCATTTTCAAATTCTGTACTAAAATTATAGGTTCAGGATTCTGCAAAGGCTGAGGCCTGGAAATATTTTAAGTTAGGTATGTTTTCATGCATGAAGCTTTTAATTAGATGATTCCAGCAGTGAACACAAACACGTGTGATCTTAAAGCCTTTGAGTAAAGTTTAAGGTTACATGTAAAGGTATTCTTATTCCGTGGGAATAGATTGCATGCACTTTTCACTTGAAAATGGTGGAATGCTTCCTTGATGTGGCACACAGATACAAGAGTTCATCTACTTAACAAAAAATGGTGGAATGCTTGCTTGATCAGTTAATCTACTTGACAAAAAATAAATGCTCTGGAAAATGTATCTTTTATTAATGTGATTATCTATCAAGACAGCAAAAGCCATCTTAATTAGCTTACAAGTTTATCTAAGACAAGTGATCTCCAATGAAATACATGGTAGTAGTAGATATACTCTTATGTTCTGTATATTAACATGTAAATTATCAGCACTATTAACACGCCTTTATTGGTAAAACCACGATCCATAGCTTAACATTACTACCGTATTATCATCATCGCTTGCTCGAATGATGTTATTAATAAATCTCTATTAGAGGTCAGCACTAACACGCCTTTATTGGTAAAACCACGATCCATAGCTTAACGTTACTACCATATTATCATCATCGCTTGATTGAATGATGTTATTAATAAATCTCTATTAGAGGTCAGCAGAAACACGCCTTTATTGGTAAAACCACGATCCATAGCTTAACATTACCACCGTATTATCATCATCACTTGGTTAAATGGCGTTATTATTGATAAATCTCTATTTGACGACTGTCACTGTTCACTGATAGTACAGTGCGGTTCAGAGTAGTGTAGTACGGAGACATGTCTACTTGTCCTACATGTGATGGCACAGTGACTCAGCGAGTATGAGGGTCCAGATTCGATCCCAGTGTTGACTGAGAAATTTTCTTTGGATTTTTGAGGTTGCTGTTTCCCTTGTCAGTGATGCAGGTCAGAGGGCCTGATAGGAAAAAGTGTGTAGTCTTTGGGATGAAACGAAAAGCTGAGGTCCAAGAGAAAAATAAAAATTAACCCACAGGATTTCATTTCAGATAATAATGAACCGTTCTTGGTAATTTTATGTTTGTGGTCGTGGTTTTACCAAGATATAATACACTACGTATTGCACTAACACTAACTCTTATATTATTAGTCAATTATTTAGAAGACACATGTTAAATCGACGTAGAAGAAAAAAAAAGATTAAACTAGCAAACTACAGTGGTAATCTAGCACTACATTCTAACAGGTATATTAGGATATATATAACACTGCTCTCAATTCAATATTTAGCCAGCCAGTCACAGATTTTTATACGCCCACATTTTCATGTGGACGTATATTGTCGTCGCCCCTGTCCATCCGTCCGTCCACAATTGTTTGTGAACAGTCTACAGGTCATAATTTTTATCCGATTTCAATGAAACTTGAAATATAGGTTTTTCACCCTAAGATCTCGGTTCCTTTCGATATTGGCATGTATCGGACTGTAACTTCATGGATTATGGCCCCTGATTTTACGAAAAATCACGTTTTTAGCTTGTGGACCCTATAGAGGTCACAATTTTTATCCAATTTTGTTAAAACTTGAAATGTAAGTTTATAACCCAAAGATCTCAGTTCCTTTCGATATTCGTGCATATTGGAACGTTACTTCCTGAATTATGGCCCCTGATTTTACGAAAAATCGCGTTTTTAGCTTGTGGACCCTATAGAGGTCATAATTTTTATCCGATTTAAAAAAACGTATTATTATCACCGTTAAACCCTAAGGATGGCTGAGTTCGAATTTCGTGAAAATCGACCCAAAACTGACAGACAAAATGGCCGCTGTTCGTTTTTAAATAGTGTAAAAATATGGTATATCAAGGTTGTGGACCCTATAGAGGTCACAATTTTAATCCTATTCTGATGAAACTTGAAATGTAAGTTTATAACCCAAAGATCTCGGTTCCTTTCGATATTTGCGCATATCGAATTGTAATTTCCTGAATTATGGCCCTTGATTGTAGGAAAAATCACTTTCTTTTTAGCTTGTTCTCTATCCATCTCTCGAAAATGTGGGCATATCCTGCCTGGCAGCCGCTGGTATTTACCTCCGATTAATCAAATTGGGTAAAATTTTGCTATGGCTTTGATTATTTTTAGGAAGAAAATTACAAATTTGATGGTGTTTTCAATTATATAAGATACATATAATTTTATTGATTGCAAATAAAATGTAAGTTTGTGGTCTAACTTGCGCTTTAGATCATAAGGTCTGTCATTGAGTCAAGTGGCATGGTTTCAATCCTATACTTGTACATGATAAGGAGTAGGGTCGTTCGTCCCACCTCATAGGTTTCTCTGGTTCCCCTGTTTCCTTCCCATTGCTAAAGACTCCATATATGGATCATATATTAGTCTCAAAATGACCTTTTTGTTGGGAGTGGACATTTAACCCCATCTCTCCCTCTCTGTCAGGGCTGGCATATAATGAGTGAAATGAAAGCTCTGAGTATATAATATATAACTTGCTTTCCTAACCTAACAAGTAGTAACAACCCGAATTAAATTTTTAAATGTTAACACTTTTGTTGTATTACTAATTTGTAATTGAAAAATTTGAAATAATAGCATGTATGTTCTTCATTTTTAATCCTAACTGTAGCTTTATATTTAAATAACTAATAAAAAATTTGTAACTGTTATTAGCTATTTAGCTCATCCTTCCTGAAAAATTGTAGTGCTTGAAACAAAAGGAAAGTAGGTAGCTCTTGCTCTGAAAGTTACTTGAGAGAGCCTCTTATTAAGTGTCTTACATTATCAAATAGCTGTCCTCATGATGGTTTCTCCACCTAGTAAGAATCTATTCCAGGAAGCCCGACATCATATATAGCAAAGCAGTGGGGTAAACACAAAAACACTATGTGATCCTATACAAATATTTTGGGAGGGAAAAAGTTCTCCTAAGTATGTTATCAAAAGCTTAGATGAGTGATTTCATAGCAGTTTTTATTTTCTTCAAATTTAAAGGATTATTGTTCTATTTGCATTTATTCTTTTTGTTTCAAGCACTGTAATATAGCATGAAAAAGGATGGTGATGTTTTATTAATATTATAGTTATACCTACGTTCATTTGTTTTAGTCTAAATGACCAGGTTTAGTTTGAAATAGAACATAGAGCAGTGTATACAATGAAATTAACTGAATGTTGTTTTTCCAGTCACAAAAAGCCTGTTAAAGAAAATGTGAAGAATTGGCGAGTAAATCAGTATCCAGAACCACCTGCTCATGATTTTGTTGATATTAAGATGGCAGAAGAAAGAAAAATGGCTAAAGTTAAAGAATTCAAAGAAAGACAAGATGCGATATTACAGAGAAGGAGGTTTGAATGATTTATAGATTCAGTTATCTGTCTCTAAAATTTTCATTATTTACAATACACTTCAACCATTTAATTTGTGCTTGATTCTCATTATTTACAATACACTACAACCATGATATTTGATTTGTGCTTGATTCTCATTATTTACAATACACTACAACCATGATATTTGATTTGTGCTTGATTCTCATTATTTACAATACACTACAACCATGATATTTAATTTGTGCTCGATACACTACACCCATGATATATGAATTTTGATCTAACCATTTTCTTTTCTGTAGAAAGGATATGCAGTGGCACCTTGTTTTAGGACAAGGGAGTGAGACTGAGAGTCTATTTTCACAATGGCACCCTGATTTAGGACAAGGTTGGAGAATCTTTATCACTGTGGTTCCCAGCTTTTGGACAAGGGAGTGAAAGTCTATTTTCAGACTGGTTTGGAAGGTCATAATTTCACACAAGCCAAGAAATAGGGTTAATATTAGAATTCTCAACTGATGAAAATTCTACATGGAATCACTTTATCCAGACAACCTATCACCTCAACCGACCTGTCACTAAAATTTGTAATTGTTATGTGTGACCTTTGACGATCGCTAATATGATGACATGACCCCAATCAGTATTATATAAAATGATGATTTAATGTTATTATAGGGATGAACAATTGTTAAAAGATTGGAGAGATGAAAGTAAAAAATTACAACAGAAGAAATATATACATGTTTTACATACTGGTAACATAGGTGCGATAACTTAAATACTCTCTTTATTTTCTGTTTATTTTAGCACATACATAACTTTTGTCATAGGGTGGTGAGTTAATCAAATGAACGAATAAATGGATGTTTTGATTTGTAAACTGACAACTGTTATCAACACACAAAATATAGTGAAAAAAGAAAACCGCTGAGTGGTCTAACGTGTGTACTGTAGATCTTAAGTCCTGTTATTGATACAAGTCATGGGTTCATTCAAGGGTTTGTATGTGATAAGGAAGTAGACTTGCCAACCTCACTTCATTGATGTTCTTCAGGAATTTTGGTTTTTCCCATTTCTGAAGACCCTTAAAGGACAATATTGGTGCCAGTCAATATTGGTGCTATCGTAGCAATGATCTCTGTGTTAAAATTATATTTGGAATGTGTTTAACCAGCTCTATTACATATGTGATAATGACTGGCACCAATATTGTCCTTAAACATACATGCAAATTCTTGTAATGACCTTGTGATTATCAAGTGGACACCAAGCCCCATTAAATGAAATGTAAATTTAAAATTGAGACCAATAGGAAAAACAATACAACATGTGATAAAATAATTTCTATTCTATATATTTTATTATCTCAGATTTTGAAGATCCTGTAACAAAGGCCCCATTTGCAATAGAAAAAGATCATATTAAAGTTATGTCTAAAGAAGAGAGAATTAAGGTCAGTTATCATATATTAACCTTATGCTTTAAAAGGATATCAAATATTTTATTTTTGATGAGTAATATACATGTATGATTATAAAGTTATGATAATAATTAATTTTGGAAAAAAAGATACAAGTTAAACAGAGAATGTTTAAGTTATTATAGACTTTGCCCTCCTTAGTTAAAGATACATTAGTTAAAGGTTAAATAAAGAGATGGCCATTCTTGTTATAATAACTCAAAAATAGATGATAAAAAAAAAAAAATATTGAAAATTTCAGTAAAATTACTTTTTTGAAATTTTAACATCGTTGTCACTGTTGGAAGTTTTGACTAGAAATAGGCATTAACTGTCTCGCACGGAAAATTGCCGATCATTTGATTGACAGATGATAACTCCACCCACATATTCTCGATTATCAAGTAACATTCTCAATGGCTTCGGTACCCTCGATTGGCAGAACTTTCATCGGCAGTTACCGGTGGTGACGTTGGTGACTAACAGTAAACAGACATTATTAAATGAACGACTGTTTAAATCCAAGCTGTATCCAAGTCATCCGAGGGTCTACAGAGTTGATTTTGAGCTTGTCATGTAAATAAAGGTCTAATTAATAATTTATATAAAATCTGAAGCCTAAAGAAAGACTTGCAATAATCAGATTTAGCTCTTAACTAATGTATCTTTAACAGAAATATATATACTTACATTGTAAAATGATTGATATTGGTTTTTTTTTCCAATTCAGGCTGATGTAAAAGTTGCTCATGAAAAGATACGACGTCCAATATCACCTGGTACTAAACAGAGAATAGAAGCAGAGAAGTAATAATTCAACTTATTTATATATTATTCTAGTTATGGTTGTAATGATTGTAATAATCTGTCCGAGAAATGTTTATTCCATTTTGGGGAAGTGAGGTGACCTAATGGTTTAATGTGGGCGCTTTAAATCATATTATCTGTCATTGAGTCAAGTGACGTGGTCTCGATTTCCCCCTGGATATGACAAGGAGTAGGGTTCTCAGGTTTCCTTCTACTTAAAGACCCCTCCGCAATAGAGAATTATTGAAATAAAATCGTGTTAGTCCCAAAATGATCTAATTTGTGTCAAATGGATGTTAAAATCCATTTCTGTCTCCCTGTCTTTCTTCAGTTGACTGAGTGAAAATGCAATTTTTAAATTTGAGCAGATATTAGAAAATCTTGTAAACGAGTCACTGTTTTATTTATTTTGACAATTAGACCCTTGAGTGCTATAAAATGAAGTTATCTTGAATGGATGTGGATGAAAAACATTAAAACTAGCCAATGTTTTATTAACTATTTTATAATCTACCTTCCATCATTAGCCCAGTCGGTGCAGAAAAGTAGGATGTTAAACCCCATTTCATTTTGTTTTATTTCACCTCGGACTAAAAATAAATGCTAATTGACCTGACCTTTATCAAAATACAGTCAGATCTACATGCAGATGAAGTCATCAATGAAAAGATCAAACTGAATTTATCAATGTATTTTAATCAGATTTGTTAGAAATGGCTTCATTTTTTATTGATGTAAAAGAGACATTCTAAGTTTTCGAATACATGTAATTCAGAGTGAATATATTACATGAATGATGTGTATTTTTAGGACGGCTAGAATCAAAGAATTAGAGAAAAAAATTAAAGAACATTCATCACAGATGTTAGAACGACGAAAACAACCAAAAGGTTCACCACAAGAGGAAATGGAGGCTGCCAAGAAAGAATTAGCTATAGTGAGTTTAATTGTTATTTGTTTATTTTTTTTTTATTTATTGCATGATCTTTTCTTTGAATATGTATAATTTCTGTGGTATCTCTTATAACTTTCCATTCTACTTTTATTTACAAAATTGTGATGCCTTTGATAATAAAAGGCATCTAAATGTTCTGCTGAGGCTAATACTGTATATCTAGTTTAACATACGTGTTTACCTAAATGTTAATTACTGTTGAAATACAGTCACCCTATGAGTTAGCTTAAAAATGGAATCAGCTTACCAGGGTCAAACTTTTCACCATTTTAAGAAATCAACCATCCATTGACCTGATTTGTCAGGATATTAATGTTGAATGGTATTCTGAGTCTAGATAAAATATATGATCACCTTTTAGTTACTATTATTATCAGATTAAATAAGATGGTTTGTCTTCACAAATCCTTTAAATTAGCTAATATCTTAAAGTCAATTCAGTACAGGAATATTTAATTGGGGGGCAGAAGCATTGTTTTGTGTACCTGAATTTCTCTAGTTTTGCCAATCTTCAGTATAGATGAATATAAATAAGTAACTGAACTGTTATACTTTTGGAAGGATATTCTTATTGATGACATTTGTCTGATTCTTGATACTATGGATTGGATTATTAGCCTTGAAGATTCTTGTTTGAATTGGAGGCCTAATGTCCAAAAAATACAATAATTGCCTGAAAATTTGTGACTGCCTCACCCAATTGACAAATGTTTCTAATGGTGAATTATGTATTGTTTAATGGTCGAGAGCGAGACGTTAAGTAATATATTGTAACAACATGAGGGCTGTGAGGCCCGAATGTTTTTACAATATATTACGCAATGTCTTAAGCTCGAGACCATTAAACAACTTAAAATACAGACACTTGCACATGCTTTGCAATGAAATACGTCACTCGAGTTCAATATTTTACCAAGTTACGCTTGGCACATTGCCCGTACGATTATTTGAAATAATGGTACTCCAACATCAAAGGATGACGTCACATCTGTATTTTAAAAACCATTAATTGGAAATTTTGTTGTGATAACAAGCAGGATATAATAGTCAACATATTTACTACTTACCCATGTAGAAAATACCTAGCGATAAAACTTTATTAGTTGTAATAGTTTGGGATAAAATTTTTTACTATCTTGGATCATTAGAATTCTCAATAAATTATTAAAATTAATTAAATTATTTATAATATAAGGCTTTGATTGCGATTTTTTTCGGGATAAATCTGTAAGCTATCTTGGATCATCAAAATTTTCGATAAATCTATTGAATTTCTTCAAATATTAAAGGTATTAGCTTTGATTGTTTTTTTTAAATCCTTACCTAAGAATCGTCATATCAGAAAAGTGGTAGAATACCAACAGTTCATAATAGTAATAGTCTTTATAAAACATTTACAATGTTAACTTTACATAAATAAGAAAACTTTGAATACAATGTACGAGTTACTATGGTAAACAAACTTGTTACTAAGATATCTTTATAGTAGACTAGAGTAGTTTATGATAAGTTTGTTTTAGCTTTGTTTACTTCAACTTACATACTGTGTCATAGGTGAAGTTCCTACAGAAAGACTTGATAAGACGATATCAGGAGCTAAAGACTTGGACATCAGGTGCTTTGATATATTCAGATTAATCATTTCATTTCTTTACCTCTATAGTTTTAGTTACTAATATTAATCAATCTATATCTATTCTGTAGACAAATCATCACCATATTATTAGAGATATATTCACTTTAAAAATTGCATCTTCACAATGTTAAGTCATTACAATACCTGGACAGCATTAGCCGACTCAGTATTACATTTGAAAGTCTTGAGGTATGTCTGGATTGAAAGAACAAGAAAAATGATTAGGTTCGGAGACTCAGTGCATCCATATGCAATGATTTGTTTGGATGCCGTGAATGGCGCAGTTAGTGAGTGTGCATGTTGTTTCAGATAAATTTCCTTAACCTAAATAGTCAGCTAATGTAGTAAAGGTCTTAGTCTGTGCTGTAGTAACTTGAGATTGTGAAGATCTCCACAAGCTTGCATTACAATATTTTATAAGAAATACAATGAAGTTCAAGACAAGTGATAGTTATAATCAGAAAGGGAAAATATCTGATTCACTAAACCATATGTATATAAATCATACTGAAATACAATTTAAGAGAGGTGTACATTAGTAAGATTTTTTTACTTGTGATATTTAGTGAAACAGGTCCAATATCCTTATTAAAGAGTATTAACATAGCTTCATCTTCCCAACATTTCAATATCCATTATTTTCGGAATATTTTATTCTGATCAAGGTAGAAAATTACTTTTCTACTATGATCAATAAATAAATCCTGCGTGTATTTTTGCAGTCCTGACTTAAACAAATATGACCCTAGTATGCACCGGGGAGCCATGGTGGCTCAGTGGGTTAGATCTTGGCTCACTAACCTGGAGGTCCAGTGTTCGATCCCTGCGTTGGCTGAGAAAGTTCATAGAGATTTTGAGGCATGGTTCCCCCCTTGTCAGGTGGTGCAGGACGGAGAGTCTGGCAAGGGACAACGTATAGTTTTTCGGATGGTACGAAAAACTGGGTTCCTATGTTCACATTGGTATGCATGTAAAAGAATTTTTGGCAGTTAGCCCAGTTGGAGCAGAACAATAGGACGTTAAACCCCAATTCATTTTCTAGTATGGACCAGGAACTGAGCATGAAATCATCACCCCATCTTGCAAATATGATGTCATAGCAAAAATCGAAGTCTATCAGTGCTCAACTGTCCAAGGAACAATCATGGCAAGTTTCATATCAAACATACTACCATAAGGCCTTAGGCTTTTTTACGCACAGCATCGTTCCTAACAAGATAAGTTGTACTTGGGGACCAGTTCATGGTCCAAAAATATTGTAATGCATCTTGTTTGATAAGAAGGGAATGATTAATTCAAATAATTAAATCAATCTTCAGAATTTGTTCTAACCTGTGCACTATGGACCAAAAGGTCACAATTTCACTTTGAAGGTTGTGTTGATTATTTGTTATTCATTCCCAACAGAAAAGTCTGAAAATACTAAACATTATATATATCTGGTGATGGTACTTCTAACATTTGTATTAACCTTTATAATCTAGCCAATTTTGTTGGAAAATGATCTACATGTTTGTCTAATCCTCAAATTTAAATTTAAAGAGGCGTAAATTTAGGGCTAAAGGGATAAATGAAATGAAATAAAATGGGGTTTAAGTTAACATCTATCTTACTGTTCTGCTCCTACTGGGCTAATGAAGACAGGCAATACAGCATGCAGTGTGCTATAAGGGAAATTGTCAGGCCCTCTGTCCTGCACCAATGACAAGGGGAAACCATGCCAGAAAATCCTGATGAACTTTCTCGGCCAACATTGGGAGCGAACGCGTGACTTCCAGGCTAGCACGTCAGTGTCTTACCCACTTAGTCACTGTGGATCCCCTTAAGGAATAAACATTTAATACACTCTTTGAAAACAATTTTAAATTGTGTACAGCTGTATCTTAATGAACACATTTGTCTTCATTAGTCTGGTTGGTGCAAAAAATAAAAAATTATGATGTTAAAATCCCAATTTATTTGATTTATAATCAAAAAGGTTTTATTGTTTTAATCGCCTAGAAAAAATCTCCATAATGCTAATTCCTCTCTCTTTAAGGTGTAAGAATATGGCTTTGACAATTTAAATTTTACAGACTATCTGTTCATGGTACTTTTATGAGGGGAAACAAATAGTATATAATATAACAATAGAAGAATACTAAGTTAGATTTTTCTTCTTCTAAAAGTATAGTTAAAACCCCCTTGTGAAAACCCCCTAATTCTTTCGAGTGTGTGATTAACATTATTTTGCTGTGAATATATACTACTATTATTAGGGTAGTCTTATATTAATTAACATATAAAATTATAACATTGAAATTGTGAACAGTGTTGAAATTCATCTTGAATCGATTCCCACTAGGACCCACGGTTCCAGTTTCAGTCATATTTCACTAACTGGCATTGAACTTGGGATAGCACAATTTACCCAAATCTACACAAATCTACCCAAATCCACCCAAATTTACACAAAGACAATAATTTATATAAATTTTTGATAATAAACTGTTCTTTATGCCAAATTGTCATTTTCAATTTACAATCGTAAAGTTATTATGTCAAAATGCCCCTAAAAATGCAATTTCCAAGCAAGTTTGGAAGTTGTAACCAAATCCACTGTTATTTTAACTCATATCACAGTAATTTATAGCCATATTTGATAATACACTGTTCTTTATGCCAAATTGTCATTTTTAATTTAAAATCACAACGTTTTTGAGCCAAAATTCCCCCTCAAAATGCGATTTCCAAGCATGTTTGGAAGTTGCAACTAAGGGACATAACCCATGTATTGCACAATATCGCTTGCTTGGAAATTGCATTTTGAGGCACATTTTTGAATCAAAAATGTTATGATTTTAAATTTAAAAAAGACAATTTGCCCTAAAGAACAGTATGTTATCAAATACAGATATACAAATTATTGGGTTGAAATAATGGTAGTTTGGATAAATTGTGCTACTGGTCAAATTGACCAGCTTGATGATTTACCTGTCCAACAATTTACATGTCATATGGTAAGATATCACACAGAATTTAAATTTAAGACATAATTAATTCAGTTAGTAATGTCTTCATAATCTGTGCAATTTCATTCCACCACCACAATTTTGAAATCTTAGCCCTGACATTACAACTAATAATTTCAATACTTTTATATTAATAATAATATTAGATTTATTTCAACTTAGACTTAATAATAATATACATTTATAATGTCTTCTCTTATATTGATAAATAATATTACCTTTTAATTTCAAAAATTGTAAAGTAACTGTAATTATAGTTCTAATTCGACCAATTTGTCCAGTTCATTTGATGCAAAAATGGCAGTACAAACATACATGTAATGCATACAAATCAAGTGTTTTTAGAACACCTATGTAGAAAAATATTTAAAATACAAAGCCAGTGTTTTGAGAACACCAATTTAGAAATAAAAATAATAAGCATACAAGTCAAAACCAACATTTTTTGAACGCCTACTTAGAAAAACACATGAATACCAACTGGTAATTAGCTCCAAGTAAAAATTTTCGTTTTATATACACTGGAATCTGATCTATCGAAAACAGTTTAATAGAATGTCAAACTGCCTGCCTTTAAGGTGTTGAGGTGAAAATAGTAAACCAATGGAGAAATTGGTCTCTTGTTATAACATGTAAATGCTATATTAATAACTTTCAATTTTTTTCTCTAAGCATCTCGTTCACGAGTTAAAAGTTCTCTTCTCATATAATCTTCATGGTGGTAAGTTAGATTTGGTAGTTAGAGGTCAGTCAGAGTTGAGTTTTGGAATAGTCTAGATGTTTTGCAGTGTTGATTGCCATTCTAATTGAAATACAGATTTTATACAAGTATGAAGTATCATATTATTGAAGGTCTAATATTAATATCATCTAAATGGTCTGAGTGAACGTGTAGTGAAAAACATGACCTTTTGTCTAGATCTCAGCTTATACCTTAATTTGTGTTGATTAATTGCCTTCACATTAAAGTAATTGCTTCTATTGGCTTGGGGGAGCCACGATGGCTATGTAAATAAGATGTTGGCTTGCTAGCCTGGGGGGTCGCAGGTTCGCTCCCGGTGTTGGCCGAAAAAGTTCATCAGGATTTTTTGGCGTGGTTTCCCCCCTGTCAATTGTGCAGGACAGAGGGCCTGGCCATAGGAAAAAAAAAATTGTTTGTTAGTTTTATAATACCAAAGTGTTGTGATGATCGATTAAACTCCAATCCTTGCCTTTCCCACTGAAAGATAAATCTGTATTTTAATTAATGAGGCTATAGAAGTTTTGATTGCTGTGTTAAATGGTTGAACCGTAGGTTGTGATAGTTATAATATAATATATTGTTTTAATATTGGCACTTTGGGTTTTTTTTTCTGGTGTTTATGCATTTTGGTCACTGTAATTATCAGATTGTGTGAGGTAAAAATTATGACTATTTAAATTTTAGAAACAAATTTAATTTCTTATCTTCAGTAATTTTTTTTTTAGCAGAATCCAGTAATTTCATGTTTGATACAGTTGGTCCACATTATTTTGGCTGTAATCATTTAGATATTTTCATAAAATTATATACAATGAACATCATAGATTTAAATTTATCATTGATGTCAATATCTTGATTTCATATTATTTGGGGTTATATGAAATAGTTAAAATATAGACACCGTAATCATTTTTTTCACAAAAATATTAAAATATTTGCTACTGGTTATCATAGAATTTTGATTTCTTTGGGCTTAAACACTTGATAATCATATTATTAAAATATTTACTATTGGTCATTTTAGAATTTTATATATCATGGATTTCAAGTTCTAGTATAGTATTATTTGATTGATTTAAATTGACAGGTATATAATACAATATTAATTAAGACAAATAAGTATATTGTTTAATTTACAGGTGTTTATAGATCTACACAGGGAAATTATATTGAATACAGTATGTTATAATATGTGTACATGTATATTATACCTTTAGATATTGACAATTAGATATATAATTATTTCCCATCTAATGTTTGATTTATTGTAGATTTTAAACCTCCAGTAACTACATAGATATTAAATATGAATTAAACATGTGCTCCCCTCAACTATATATTATAAAATTTCTAACATTAATACATTTAATAGTAATAGAAGTTTAAAGATATTTCTCCATCAGTTCAGTTATAGGTTTTATATTTATAATATCCGTCTCTCCAGATATAATTAGAATTATTAGAGACCCATTTTGAGTGACCTGCCCAGTTAAAAAAGCAATGATTAATGTCCATATATATATTTTTTTTATTCGTTCTTTCCTGGAGTTTAACGTCCACCTTCAGCCAAGGGTGATATCGTAGACAATAAATAAACCTTGTTTAAAACATAATCTCCTATCTAAATTCAAACATCAATGTCATCTGCACATTTAATAAGGTTACTGAAGTCTGATTGGTTTCTGACAAAAGAAATGAATATATCTTCATAATAAGTATCCGTTCAGTGTCCAGATATCAATGCAATCTGCCCATATTTAATTACCCTACTGCAACCTGATTGGCAAATGTGATATGTATTTTGCCCCTTCCACTAATAAAATTTGAGCAGTTTATTTATATTAGGTAGTTTTTATATATTAGAATTTTATATTTATAATACTTTTATATTTTAATAGTTATTTTATAATCAGTTAATTTTGGACATCTTTATTTTAATAAATATGAAAAGGGAATCGGGTGTTTTTTTTGGGGGGAAATATTGAACTCAGTCATGATGCCATAGTAGGGAAAATAGTAGCAATCACGAAGCTCTCTTTTCAGTTTAAATTTAGAAGTGCATCTTGAGTGCTCCGTGACCCACAAACCCCTTAAAATATACTATAGCCTCAAAAGTGGCTCACATTCTCGAGAATTGGAACAAAATGTTGTTGATAGGTAAGTTTAAGTATTATTGCACAGTTAAAGTTATGTTCATTTTTATCTTTCAGGCTGAAGAACTGCACAAACAGTTGAAGGTTAAACGTGGTGAACTCGAGTACCGGTTTAAAGCTTTTACAGCGGACATCACATCTGGTTATTCCCAATCAACACGCCTTAAAAACTAGATCTGTGGCGCTCGATATTAGAATAATTGTAGTTAAGTTCCTGATATTAAAAAAAAAGGGAAAGAAATTCCTGATATTAAAAGAAAAGAAACAGTCAACAAAAAAACCCCTTAAATCTGTGGTGCTCGATATCAAAATAACTGTAGGGAAATTCCTGATATTAAAAGATAAACAGTCAACATAAATAAATTTTTTCAATGATGTGTCACATAATAAAGAATATTTGTTGAGTTTGCAATCTCGGTTTGTGGATATATTATGAAGTGTTTTGTTTAGAAAACAAATTTGATGTATATCAATTCTGTGAAAAGTTGCTGGTAGAATTGTTAGAAAGAGACAAAATGGACATCTTCCATAATTCTTCTTCCAAGAAACTCTTCAATCAAAATATTAACCATAAACTTTTCAGGAACAAACTGTCTTCATTTGTGTTAGAGAAATATTGTGTATATTAATTTATATGAGTTATAAGACAGGCTGAGACTTTGTCACCTCAATAAATTAAAATGAACAAAGTGATAGTGAGGTAAAAATATGGCATTGAGTCAGTGGACAGTATTGGATCTGACTATAGAAAATTTCACTGGTTTTCACTGCATCTCCCAAGAACGTCTTGTGTATTGGTTTATAAAAGGTATTTGCTATACCATAATGGTAATCAGCAGACATCAACTTGGGTGGTACGTACAGTGAAGTGAAGTACCCAGGACTCTTGTAAAATGTCTTACCATCTTTCTTCATGTCATACCGTCATATGTATCGGTTTATAATGAATGGTTTTTGCTATAGTATTATGTTACAGACTTACAGTGAAGTAAAGTCCCCAGTGTCCTACCATTGTAGAATGTGTTACAATCTTCCTTCATGTCATACCATATGTATCTGTTTATAACCGTTTTACTATAATGCTAGTTTAATCAGCAGACATCAACTTGAGTGTTAGAGACTTACAATGAAGTACCCAGTACACTACTCTTGTAAAATGTCCTACTATCATCCCTCATGTCATACAAGACCAAATGATAATTAACTTTTACTAGTTTTTAATTCTTCTGCCATCAAAATATTCAACATAATAATTTCCTTTAATGATTTCTTGCCTATTAATTTTCCAAGATTGTATTTTTCAAATATGTAACGTTATATTTACGTCTGAGTTATTGTATGAATTTTGTTGTTATTATTTTGTGTATAATGTGTGTTGAATATCAATTGATTTGTATTGGAATGGTTAAAGAGCTAAGAGCAATTAGAGGGGTATTAAACTGGATAAATTTAAGATCTTGAATTTACTTACTGGTCAACATAATACTGTTTACAATAGTCATAATAGTGACTTGATGTTATATCATTACAAAACAAATCAATATTTATTCATTGTCAAGTACATTCTTTCTATACAGAATGGTGGGTTGTATGGCCGAATGGTTAGCACATGCGCGCTGTATCATAAGGTCTGTCATTGAGTCAACTGGCATGGTTTTGATTCTCCGGTTGTACGCCTGTCCAATCTCGTGGGTTTTCTCGGGGTCCTCCAGTTTCCTCCCACTGCTATAGTCCCCTATGCACAATCGAATTATTGAAATAAAATTTAACCATATGTTAGTCCCGAAATGACCTAGTTTGTGTCAAGTGGATGTTAAACCCAATTTCTCTCTCTATACAGAATTTTGTCTGTTTTGTCTATTTGTGGTGTAGATTAAGCCTATGTATTTGTTATGTTTATTAGGGCCTAATGCCTATTTAGAACATTGTATTTCACATGTTTTGTATAGATGTGTTTATTAGGGCCTGTTTTTTTGTCTGTTGTGTATATTAGGCCTATTTATTTGTCTGTTGTGTAAATTATCTGGCCTATTTATTCGTGAATATTGTATTTCACATGTTTTGTATAGATGTGATTTTAAAAATCTTAAATTTCATTTCACAAAGATGTTGCTGTGAGCTGTGTTTTAAAGCAGACCGGGGGTTGGATGGCCGAATGGTTAGCACGCGCGCACTGTATCATAAGGCCTGTCATTGAGTCAACTGGCGTGGTTTCAATTCCCCGGTTGTACGTGACAAGGAGCAGGGTCGCCTGTCAACCCTCGTGGGTTTTCTCCGGGCCCTCCGGTTTCCTCCCACTGCTAAAGACCCCTACGTGCAAACGAATTATTGAAATAAAATTGTACCATATGTTAGTCCCGAAATGACCTGGTTTGTGTCGAATGGACGTTAAACCCCATTTCTCTCTCTCTCTCTTTAAAGCAGACCACCATATACCACTTGCAAGGCAGACAGGGTTAGTACCACGACATGGTAGCACTTTAGACTAAAAGGTCTGTCATCAATGCAAGTATTGTGGCTTTGACACCTGGCAATAAGTAGGATGACCTGTTTTGTTGATTGGTCTTTTGTGTGCACTGTAGACCATAAGGTCTGTCATGGAGTCAAGTGGTTTCGATTCCAAGCTTGTACTATTAGGGTCGCCTGTCCAACCTCGTAGGTTTTCTTCGGGCCCTCTGTTTTCCTGTCCCTACACACAAACAAATTATTGAAAAAAAAAAAAAAGAACCACGTTAGTCCCAAAATGACCTTGTTTAAGTCCAGTGGATGTTAAACCCCATTTTGCTCTCTCTCCTTTTCTGACTTTTATTCTCCAATTGAAAACTCATGATGTAACAAACCGCCCGAGAATCTCAAGGGCAACAAAAAACATAAAATCATAATTTGTTTCATAGGATTCTGTTGAACCCATGAGACTGGATCACCGAGTTAGATCAAAATGTTTTACGACCAAAATGTTTTTCAACGTACGGTATGCAATAAGGATGTGATATATAGGACCATACATGTAGTTTATATATGGGTGAAAAAAGGAAGATAAAGAAATATATTTTTATTTTAGATCTCAAGTCATGCAGCAAATTGGAAAAAAAAAACTACACAAGCAAAACAATTCATGTTGAATCAATATTTTAAACATTTCATTTATAAAATATTTGATATAAATCATGCACCAAATATCACATTATGTGGGGGAAAAAAAAATACAAGCAAAACAATTCATAAATCAAACATGTACTTGCTGAAAACAGATCAATATTTTAAATAATATTTTGTATGTAAAACTAAAAATAGCCGATATACATATTCCTTTACAAGATCAAGCAGATGTCTCGAAAATCATGTTCAAAGAATTGTTCATGAAACATATAAAAACTAACAGAATCTCATCTGTCTATCTATAGGGCATATACATATGTGTAAATAAACTTTTTAACTAGCGTAGTAAAAACTAGAAACATTGCCTCGACTAGACATATAGTACAAGCAGCATAAAAATTTAATTTGACTTAACTCTTGTGTAAACAAGTATGACAAATATTTTGATATAAGACAACTATCCTTTCGACTAGTAATAAAAAATGTGTCCTTTTAGCCAAGTGGCAAAAACATGCTTAATTAAGTAGACCATATTAATAAGAACTTCCTTGGATTCAGAGGACCAAGTAACTTTGATGGAAGTAGCCATTGTGAATGACACTGGTTCTTTTGAATATAACAGCTCTAATACAGTTTGTTTATGTAAACAATAAACATACATATTTTTATCTCCACACATTGATATTAAATTAAGCAAAGTATATAGCAGAAGCAACTATTTTAAAGAAGCAATACAGAACAATCAATCATGATCTTCAAAATATAATAACATTTGGCACAGATTAATCGGTCATGTATTATGCAGTAGAAATTGAGCAATTTATGTAACAAAGAAACATGAAGTAAATTGAGTAATAAATATTTCATTAATACATTAAAATATAAAAGAACAAAATAGTAATAATAGTGTTTCGTTCTTAAAAATTCATTACATGCAGACAAAACCTCTATTTCATATATTGCCACAACTGGAAAGATCAAGTTTTTGTTTTAAATATAAGAAATAAATCTATCAAAATAATATTTCAGATAAAATTCTGAATTAAACAATCTATATGTTATTAACAATTTTCATTCCAAGGCAATATTAAATATCAAATATTATAAGTAATATCATTACTTCGTAGCTATGCAATTTACATTCCAAGGCACTACTAAATATCAAATATTATATCATATTTAAATGACATAAATAAATCAATATTTACGAAGAATACAACTTTTTGGAAATAAATACTCATAAAACACTACTTTTTTGGTTTTGGTTCATTATGTTAGTTATTTGGAGTGTCTTGTACCCCACTTTCCACTGAATAATTGTCTAGAACAGGTTGTTGTATATGTTACTTTGTGTAATTCATAAAACCTATAATTATTTGGAAATATATCAAATGATATAACAATGGATACTGACTGATATACTTGTAATGATATCTGTGATATACTTGCAATAATATCTATGCCTCACGTTATTTATTATTTAGCATTTATTTCAATCTCATTACACTCTGATCTTCCCATAATAGCTTATTTAATTATCATGAGACAAGTGAATTAAATTTCATTACACTGTGAACTGATCTTAACATGATATAGCTTATTTAAAGTCATATAGCAAATGAATTAAATTTTATTATACTGTGAATTTATCTTAACATGATAGCTTATTTAATGTCATGAGACAAATGAATTAAATTTCATTACACTGTGAACTGATCTTAACATGATAGCTTATTTAATGAGAGAAATGAATTAAATCTCATTACACTGTGATCTGACCATGACTGTAACTGACTCACTTGTGATTTATAAAATAAATATATTAGTTATTTTATGAATGTAGTTTATGACATAACATATGAATGTAAACCGTCAAATATCCAATAACTTGGCAGTGGTAAATAATCAACAATCCAACAATGTATAATAATTGTCTATTTTGGTAAATGATCCTCATTAAACAGGGCATAAATAATAACAAATGCACTCAAGGGATCTTTAACAAATATAAATAGTTTTAAAAAATTATTGAATCACATTGGGCAAAACTGATAACAGTAGCATCAATGTTCTGTATTAGCACCTGTATTCAATCTGTCCTTCCCAATACTGACTTAGATTGGACAAAACTGATAACAGTAGCACCTATGGTCAGTTTGTCCTTCCTGAAATTTTGACAACAAATCTCATCCAACATGAGATTTTTAGAATAAATTTACCCATGGGACCATAAAAAATTACAAATATCATTAAACAAAACCTTATGAATGGATCAAGTAAAACTAATAATAATACAGACAGCTGTATATGAATAACATTCACAATGTTTATTAACTACATGTACATTGTTTCAATGAGGGTACCCTCATCGTTATCAAGCACTGATACAATCGAACATGTTAGAGAGTACCCTCATTGAAATGTTACAGTTAATAAACATTAAACCATTACAGATAATAAATGTTGAAAGGTTACAGATAATAAACATTGAAAGGTTACAATTAATAAACATTGAAAGGTTACAGTCAATAAACGTTGAAAGGTTACAGTTAATAAACGTTGAAAGGTTACAGTTAATAAACGTTGAAATGTTACAGTTAATAAACATTGAAAGGTTACATATAATAAACATTGAAAGGTTACAGATAATAAACGTTGAAATGTTACAGATAATAAACGTTGAAAGGTTACAGTTAATAAACGTTGAAATGTTACAGATAATAAACGTTGAAAGGTTACATATAATAAACATTGAAATGTTACATATAATAAACATTGAAATGTTACAGTTAATAAACATTGAAAGGTTACAGATAATAAACGTTGAAATGTTACAGTTAATAAACATTGAAAGGTTACAGACAAAAAACATTGGAACGTTACAGATAATAAACACTGAAATGTTACAATTAATAAACATTGAAATGTTACAGTTTAAAATATTGAAACGTTATAGTTAATGAACACTGAAATGTTACAGTTAATAAACACTGAAATGTTTCAATTAATAAACATTGAAACGTTACAGTTAATGAACACTAAAACGTTACAGTTAATAAACACTGAAACGTTACAGTTAATAAGCACTGAAATGTTACAATTAATAAACACTGAAATGTTACAATTAATAAACATTGAAACATTACAGTTAATGAACACTGAAAGATTACAGTTAATAAACACTGAAATGTTACAATTAATAAACATTGAAATGTTACAATTAATTAAACATACATTATGCAAGAGCTAAATCTGCCTATTGCAGGTCTTTCATTAGGCCTAAATGTTATCTAAATTATTAATTAGACATTTATTAACATGACAATATCATAATCAATGCCATCGGATATCTCTGATATTAAGTAAATTAGAACAGTGCAGCCATATTTTGATTTAATTTAGCTTTGAACAACCAGTACGGTGGTTGCAATTAATACACACATCTTGTCAACCCTTCAGATTTTCAATATATTCATTTTTATCTAAATATTACATAATATACCTTTAACATTGAAATGTTACAGTTAATAAACATTGAAATGTTACAGTTAATTAACATTTAAATGTTACAGTTATTGGTGAATAACATCCGTTTAGAGCTGTCTGTATTATATATTGCTTTCACTAAATACCCTTTAAAGATATAATACCTATTATACTTATTTATGCAAATAGAATCAGAGCAATTCCACTATTACTAATAGTGACTTACTTCTGATTCCATCAAGGGTAGTATTGCAAACAGAGATTCAATAACGCAGTCTTTCTATCCAGCTGGTCCAGCTTGTAGGTTGATGTCATTTAATATTTCATCAATAAATTCAACACTGACATTACTTATGTTTGAATCAACACTGTTAAATGTGATAGCACCTGGCTCTAACATATCAACAGAGTCATATTTCTCTCCTGTATCAACATCATCTTCTATATTGAGAGGAAGCTGAAATAGACAACAAACAAGTTTATTAAGAAAATATATTGTTAGTCCAGGCATTTTAACTCAATTTCGCACCATTTCGGGCAGTTGCTGCAATAGAAATGCCGACCACGTTTTATGGTCGGTCTAGACGTATATTATCACCAAAAAAAAGTCCCAGTCCGAAATCCGTGCCGAAATGGGTCAAATTGGCAAAAATCCAAAATGGCCGCCGGCTTTGACTGGAAAATGCCAGTTTTTATCCACTTACCATAATATGATTGAGTTTGGTATCAAAATATATCCTTTTGAGGTAGCTGGATCCATTCCCATACACATTTTGGTGATTTGTTATACCACGGAGTCAATATTGGGAATTCGAATTTTACAAAATTACCACATTTGGTGTCAAAATATATGTTTTGGAGGCAGCTGATTTCATTTTCGACACATTTTTTTCATCTTGGTAATTAACTGGTTCCCCTGGGTCAAAATAATGGGAAATCCCATTGGAGATTTGGGGATTACGAGTGGTCGAGTCCGCCTCAGATGGCATTCATCAATACGATGGCATTCATCAAGCATCAACTAAATTTCATTTAGACGCTCTGGTCGACCACTGCTCACTACGGAGGCACTGTGGACGCAGTGTCGTGGGTGTGTCCGATTTCGATCACGAACCTCGAAAATTGAGCCAAGATAGCCAAACCTATTGAAGCACGTGGCGAATTTATTTCAGAAAATGATTTAAATGTTGAGACACAGATGGATACAATATCGCCTGTTTGTCAGATATGCAGTGAACCGCCCATCGTCATTCCCAAAATGACGGAAAGATAACGGGTATTGGAAGCCGACAATAATGAGCCGATTAAGATTCTTGGCTTGCGTTAAAAAATGAGCGGAGATACCAATTTCAATGGCAGAGAATTTAGGACAGAATAAAACTTTGTGTAAAGTCATGACTAAGTTCAACAATAAACCAAGGGCGTGCTAGGGCCTCCGAGGGTAGGCAGACCAAAGTTAAGACACTTTAGGAGGGGCGGGGGTAGGATCGGGTAAAATTTGAGTTCTGTGGCACATGGTAGAAGCGATTTGACGTATATGCCATGACATACCATACATTGACACTTGATTAAGTCACAAAGATCCGAACATGAACATAGTTAGCTGCAATCAAGAACTAAACAACCCGTGAGTAACGAAAAACAAGCATCAAAAGGGACTGGTATTCCTTACAAAGGGTACCTGCCAAGTTTCATTCGATTCTGTTCCTTAATGACGACGATCAAAATACACTTTAAGCCAGGCCAAGGAAGTTACTGGTGACAGATTAAATGTCATTCGTTGTGACGGTTTGCGTATTGGCCCTGAGTATGCTAACCGGCAATAATGGTTCTCGTCGCCCTGTTGCAATTTTCCTAAATTCATTTAGATATATAAATAAAACTAAGACAAATTAGTTGATTCTGAATATTATGGAAATATTAATCCGTCTGTAAAATCTATTCTGGAAGTCATCCGTGGAAATCATGGTCTGATTGAGCGTGTATGGGGCCCTTACATCATTAATGAAAAACGGATTCGAGCGTTATCAACCATTTCGAGTTTCTTTTGTTTTTGCATTTATGAGGGCAGGGTAGGCGGTTGACTACCTGGCCGGCAGGCCTTTGCAATTACATTTTTTGCTTAGGTTACACAGAATGAAGAACAATTTCTGTGCTCGATGTTTTATAAATAAGTTAGATGTGCAAGTAATTAATAAGTGTCATCTATTTAGGGACACCAGCCTCAATGCTGATTTATTTTTAAATACAACTAGATTTATGTTAAGTCGTCATTTGAACTATCTTGGCTTGTCCAAAAAATAGGCATTTCGAGTTCTACTGTTTACTGTTGTAACAGCGGTCACTGATTAAATATGTTGTAATGGACCGTCTGCTAGTCTTTCCTACAGACAATGTAAAAGACAACGGTCCGCAAAAATGAATTTTGGCACCGCGGACCCTCTAGACCTTGATATACAGACTCCTCCACTTCATTTACCTTAAAATATTGACCAATAACTATGGGTTGTTCATTGTTAAATGGTTCACTGCATATCTGACAAACAGGCGATACTGTATCCATCTGTGTCTCAACATCTGAATCATTTTGTGCCACGTACTTCAAAAGGCACGACCAGCTTTCGCAGTAACCACAGCCGACATACCCCTATGCCGCTACCGCAGTGAACTGGGAGACACTTCAAATGAAATTTAGTTCATACTGGATGAAAGTCATTGTATTAGGTCTAAGGTAGGAGTATCATTAATCTCCGATCCCTAATCGGAAATCTAAATCCCAAATTGGAATTTCTCCTATATTGACACAGGGAATCGCTTAATCACTAAAATATGTACAAAAATAGATTCAGCTACCTCGAAAACATATATTTTGACACCAAACTTGATCCTTATGTAAAATTCAAATTTTCCCGCCAAAACTGACCACCACCTTGAATAACCCCTAATATTGACTCAGTGGTAACACTTATCACAAAAATGTGTATGGAAATGAATTCAGTTACCCCGAAAATGTATATTTTGATACCAAACTCGATCATATTGTGATAATTGGGTGGAAATTGGAATTTACAAGCCAAAAGCGGTGTCCATTTTGGATTTTGGCCAATTTGGGCACGGATTTCGGACTGGGACTTTTTTTTGGTCATAATATACGTCTAAACCGATCATAAACCGTGATCGGCATTTCTATTGCAGCAACTGCCCGCACTTTTGCTATCTTGCCTGGACTATGTGAATTTAAAGCTACCATGATGGACCCCAAATCATAGCTTAAATCTTCCTGTAAATATCTGTTAAAACAACTGTGCTTGATTTGCATCTATCAAAATTATCACTCAGATTGATTATTTAAAGGGCACATAAGATGGACCACATTACTTTTCGGTACGTATAGCCAATGGTTACTATATCCACTTTACAGCAAATTTAAACAGGCATAATGTAAGAGCTAAATTTGCCTATTGCTGGTCATTCTTTCAGACTTAACTGCCTCAAATTTTCTGTAGACTAGAATGGTTTGGCCATTTAATGATTTAATTTAAAAATGGAGAAGCAAGGCAAAGTCTGGAATGACCAGTACAGTAGTTACGATCAATGCTCACATCTTGCCGGATAGTAGCGCCACTACCTACGCTTATATCGAAATCCAACAATGTGTACATGGGACCTTGGTTTTTCATCTCATCTGACTATACGTTATCTCTTGTCAGGCCCTTCATCCTACATCACTGACAAGGGGAAACAAAGCCAGAAAATCCTGATGAATTTTATCAGTCAACACATGGATCAAACTTACTGGTATCTTGTCAGGAAAGAGTTGTTGTGCAGCAAATTGCAATACTTCATCTTTATCTATTTCTAAATAAATTGAAAAAAATAAAACATAACAAATTCTACACCTTCTATGTTTTATTTAGTGAAATTCTTTTTGTAACATTTTACCATTAGGTCCGTTGTTTTAGAACATACAATAATTGAACAGTATAGCAGCAAGTTGTCACTATATCTTATTTATAGATATGCTTATAATATCAGACACAAAAGTGATGGCTAGTCAAGAAGAGAGAGAGAAATGGGGTTTAGTGTCCACTTGGCCCAGACTAGGTCATTTTGGGACTAACATATGGTTTAATTTTATTTCAATAATTCGCTTGCGTCTAGGGGTCTTTAGCAGTTGGTGGAAACGAGAGGACACAGAGAAAACCCACGAGTTTGGACAGGCAACCCTACTCCTTGTCACATACAACCGTGGATTCGAAACCATGCCAGTTGACTAAATGACAGGCCTTATGATACAGCGTGCACGTGCTAACCATTTAACCATCCAACCCACTGCTAGTCAAGAAGCTTGTCTGCAATATTAGAACAACCGTAAAGCTGCATTACTTTGTTTCAGGGTAAACGATGAAAAGATAAGAGGTATGCCTACACAAACTGATTTCAACACTGGTTTAATAACATTTTAAAGACACTAGACAGTTCATTTAAAATGGATGTTGGTATTTCTTTGAAAACATATCACCAGGCTTCAAATGCTTGGTATTAGAATAAAAAATCTTGAAGTCTTTCATAAAGGATTCACTAGTTTTAGCCACTGAGCCTATCTGGGATTTTTCCTGTCAGTGACTATTTTGTTAAAGTGGTTGTCCATAACGAATTGTACTGAATATAACTGGTTAATCTGTGTCATTTTTTCATATGTGGTCATGTCTCAGCCATATTCTAGACTGAATGCTTCATTTGTATCTGAATATACATGTACATATAAATTACAACTGTATGGTAACCTGTTTGTTTTATGCTTGCGAAGTAAGTCCTACTGAATATTCATTGAATATTCATTTCTTTATTTACACAACAAAAACTGTTATATAATATAAACCCATTTGTATCAAATGTAGGACAGATTCTTGGAATGATTTTCCTCCATGAGTTTGTAGGCCCACATTTGCAAACCAGAAGACAATAAAACAATTAACTTACCACGTTTATCCAGAACACCTTCCACATGTTTTAGTATCATTTCGGATTTGCCAAAATCTTTACTTTTCAAATTAGTTACATGTAAGAAGATATTGAATAACTGCAATATTTCTTTTCTATCTTCCTCGTTTAGTTTATATTCATATGACATCTAGAAAAAAGTATATTTGAACAATGTGAATAGAGGATGAAGATTGAACAGGTGACAACATTATACTTGAATATATAAATTGAATATTTACTGTATTTTCAGATGCAAAGATATCTTCAATTATTCAAGATATGCACTGGCTGGACTTGCAAAGATTTGCATATGCCATACAGGTGCCTACCATTATTTTAATTTCCAACTGTGCATGCCAATGTGTACACAGGAACTAAGGCATACTAAGGCACTTTTCCTTGCAAGGGCCCCCATCCTGCACCACTGACAAAGAGAAACCATGCTGGAAATTTTCTAGGCCGACACCTGGATCAAACCCCCAGATCTTGTGGTTAGTGAGCCAGCGCATTACTCACTGAGCCACCGCTGGCTCCTATTAAATAGATATATAACTAACCATATCAAGATCTAAACGAAGGGATAATATGAAAACATCTCTGTTTCTTGTTTGATTTACTGATGACACTGATAAACAGAAGACACAAGAATTCTTACTTCCTCAAGTTTAGATGATCCGTTATTAACCACATCATCTATACTATCAAACTCTTGACCTAGATATAAGGCACTGAACATTCGAAAAACCATGAGAATGTCATTTCTAACGCCAGCCGGACCATCTGGGTGACATTTCTCTTGTCCAAGACCAAAATCAATTATCTTCAAATCCAACTGACCATGGTTGTTCTGAACTAAAGCATTTCCAGCTAGGATAAAACAAATAACATTCTATTCAGGTAAGACAGAACAATACATTAATATTTATTTCATACTTGCAACTTTGACTTCAATCAATATTTAAAGTCTTAAAGAGCTGTTTTGAAGGGAATGGAATGTAATGAGGTTAAAAGTCTGCAACTACTGGCTAATGAAGATGGGCCTACACTATGCAGTGTGATATATGATATAATGTCTGTCATAAGTCCAGTGGTATGGTTTTGATCGCACATCTGTATGTGACAATTAAAAGAGTAGAGTAACCTAAGTTTTCTTTAGATCATCCAGTTTCCTCCCACTTTTCAGTAACCATTGCAGTGGTTAATAATTAAATAAAACTCTACCATATTTTGTTAGTCCCAAAATGATCTAGTTTGTGTTGAGAGAATGTTAAACCCCATACTCTCCCTTTCTAGTTTTTAATTGAATACAAAACACAATTGAATACAAAACACAACCATATATACTTACGATGAAGATCTCGGTGAACAACGTTTTTCGAATGCATCTTATTAATACTTGATAGTAGACCATGTAAAATACACAATGATACAGGACGAATGTTAGGCTCACAAAGGTTAATCTGTTCATCAATAACTTCCCGTAATGTTACAGCTGAAATAGAAATGATACGAATGAATATGACACAAATACACAGCAATACTGGACCAATTTCATCAGATTTTAAAAGATTCATCTGTTCGTCAATAACTTCCCCTACGATACAAATTGATACGATATGAATAAATGCTTCATTTAGAGAGTATTCAAGATTTCTAAAAATATCACTGAATATCATTTGAAGGATTTTTAATTCCTCGGAAAATAAATTATTAAGAAATTCAAATCTCTAAAAGGAATAACAGTCCAAAAATAGTTCAATTCCATTCCGTATTTACAAAAATAGGATGAATGAAAATTTCACAGCATTCTGTATCCTCTGCCGACGAGGTAAACGTGCCATTTATAAGCAGTGGCTAGAATCTGAATGAATCCATGCCAGGTGATTTACTACTGTTGACATTTTTGTCTTTGTTTTCTTAATCAAATGTTAATTGATTAATTCAAAAAGTCCTGAGTGACATAATATTTTCAAATCACTGTACCATTTTCAAGTTTTTCCATGTGAAATATGCATTTATTTTTTTCAAGTCGAACCATAAGAAGACTTGGAACAAAATCTTCATCATTCAAATTGATCCACATTTTTAACTCTTCTGGTCTAAAAGATGAGATCATCACCTAAAAATAGATAATCATTTCAAGGATATTTTTATATTTCTTCATTGTATAGTATTAATATTAGTACTAGCACAATATATTGCTGAATCCATGTATCACGATTCACATTCTTGTGAATTGTGCATTGAATCGTGTGATGCTGAATCAATGTATCATCATTCTTTTTTTTATGTTTTTGTCAATTCAGTAAGTAACCTGTCACTTTCAATTATCCAAGTCACACATACGCTCTTAAATTGTTTCGGTTCATATTTTGATCTACACCAATATCGTGATATAAAACAGTTTTTCAACATCGGCTGGACCTGGTCATGAATTATGATACAAATCGTATCGTAGCACACAAATTGCAATACGATGGCAATACCCAGCACTGATTATCATACTACTCATCCAAGGTTAAATCCCATTAAGTTTTTTTATTAGTTTGTCCTTTCATGTTCCCAAACATTTAAAGTCCAAATGTGAATGGAATCATTCAATTCAAAATTTTGGAAATTCAACATTGCTCTTCCTTCATGTCATAACAAAAAAGAACTCAGTGTTGTATTGCGTTCACAATTTTTCACAAATAAATTCAAGTTTAATTTATTTTGAAATTTCATTAAGGTTCTTTAAGAAACTGCACAATGAAAATTGTCCTGGATTGTGTTCAAAGGTTAAAATATAACAGGAAGGATAAATCTGTAATCTGAAATTTTGAAATTTGAGTTGTAAAAATATAAGCATCCTGTATTGTGTTCACAAGCTATTGAAAATGGGGAGATAATTCTGCAATTTGTGATCACAGGTTTCAAGACTAAAGGGATCAACCAGCTATAGTTAGGATATAGTAGTCCGTTGACCCTAACAATGTTATAGTGAAGTCTTTAACAGAAAATTATTGACTAACAACAGTTTATTTTTTTACCGTTTTAAGGGCATGTTCTTTGTTGGATCCCGTATCTTTCACAACAATGATTTCCCCAGCAACATTCCCTTTACCCAGAATTTCTTTTGTTTTGGTAAATTCATTTCCTTCTCTATAAAGGCCACATTTTGGCGTCACCTAGAAAAGAACATTGATAAATAAAAACAATTTCAATATGAACAGGTTTTGTTAGAAAGAGGTTAACCATTTAACCCCAGTAAGGTGATGGTTAAATTTGGTTTAGGGTTAGGGTAATCCTAATAACGATCAGCTAGGGTTAGAGTTAGTAATTCTATATCATGAATACTGTATCTAATGGGTTAAGGTTAGTATTCCTAAATACAGTACGTACGAAGTAATCTTTAATCACAGACACTGTATTTTTCATAAATGATGTGGTTACAAGGTATTTTTTTTTTTTAAAAAAACCCACTATGCTGTCCATTTTTTTTAATTGAATTTTTGAAGTGCAATCCTGAATCAGTTTTGATCTAATAATCATGTCAGCCATGCTTACTTCTGTCAAAGATTTATGCAATATCAGGAATAATAACAATACATATATGTAAAGACAACATTAGTATTAAGTAAGCAACCATTAGTGCCATACCATTTTGTTATCTGAACAAACTCCACTTGGATATTTATTTTTTTTATAGATATCAATCAGTTCACACAATGCCTCTATATGTAGTGTCATGTCATCTTTATTTTTGGGAGTTGAAATCAGATTGCTTTTTGACATATCTATATGAGCCATTTTATCTTTCATAATCCTGAGAAAAAATTAAAAAAAAACAAAGAAAATAGTAAGAAATGAATTAACATCGTTGAAAGCCAGACCAAAAACAATAATGACAGGTTATTGCTTTTGGTTAGAAGTATATTCCATCAAATATTTTGGTTCATTACAATATGAATTTCGGCACTAAAGATAAGTTCCCAGGCAACTAAAGTTCTACAATGTGAAACAAGGGCCATAACTCTAAAGAAATTAATGGAAATTGTTGAAATTCGATAGGTTTCTTCATTTTACTAATTTAGTTATGCAAATAAATTCAATACAAATCGGATAACTTTTGTCTTCTCTAGATAGTGAAACAAGGTCCAAAACACACGAAGTAATCAACAGAAATTGTTGAAATTCGATAGGCTTTGGCATTTTACCAATCTAAAAAATGCGTACAAATTTATTATTTCATTAATTCACTTGCACGTAGGGGTCTTCTTAAGAAGTGGGAGGAAACCGGAGGCCCCGGAGAAAACACATAAAGTTAGACAGGCGACTCTACTTGTCACGTACAAGCTTGGGCTCGGAACTACACCATTCAAAATGAAATGAAATGGGGTTTAACGTCCTATTGTTCTGCTCCTAACCTGGGCTAATGAAGACGGGTATACACTATACAGTGTGTGCTATGAGTGAAATTTTGACCGGGCAGCAGCGCTACCGCCTACTCTTATATCGAATTCCAACTGCCAAGGGATCTTTTACGTACACCCAAATGTGTACACAGGACCTCGGTTTTTCATCCCATCCGAACGACTAGACATCTGAAGAGCATGTGTTAAGACCATTCAGCCACCCAATGATTGCAAGAGCAACACAAACTCCACTAGTGGATCCTGTTGTCTTTAATCGAATGTCGTGAAAGATTCAAGAATGTAAATGGAATTGTAAATAATGTCTAGATTTCTATCTTACCCATCTCTCTTATTTTTCTTCACTTCATTTTCATATTCCACTCTGACCTTTCCGGTTTCATCTTCATCTATTATGACTGAAATGACATGGAACACTTAATTTATGAAAACTGATCCTGGTTTTATTCAATAATGGCTATTTTTTTAATACTTTTAAGATCAGGTTATAAAGCTTTTAGAAATTTTTATTAAGGGAATTTTTCTGGTCAAATTATAAAAAATACGGTCTTCACCACAAGTAAAAATTGTAGCTTTGTACCTAACCTTTGCCATAGAAATATATCTGTTCTTTACTATATAAAGTCATAAAAATATACAGCTTTTGCTTTATTTGCTATCTTCTAGACTTAATAAAAAGTATGTTATTCCAAAGTAGTAAGTCCAGAATTTATGAACATGTAAGGTAGGGCCTTCATAAAATGGCAATGGAGCCCTGGTCTAGAAATGACAATTTTCTTTGTACTTGGCAAATTTCAGGCACTATTTAAATAACATTTTGAACTTATGGCAAATAAATATCAAAATATTAACAAAAACCTAGAAAACAGACAAATCTGTGCCTGACAGATGAATTGTTTTTTGACAGAACGCAAATTATTGCTCAACATGAGCGCTGTATTTAAAATATTGAGATATGGATAATCTGCTCACCTGTTTTGCTTTTTAAATCATGAATCAGTTTTTCCACACATCTTAATGATTTTGGTGAAAGATTTCCTGTAAAAAATAAAAATAATGAAATATTTTATGAGATCAGACAACATAATACCTTTTACAGAATAGACACTGTTGAGCCCAGAGGGAATTATTGTCTACATCAGTCGTAGATCACACAAACAAGTTTAAACAGGTCATTTTTATTCTGAATATCCAATTTTACATAAAGTCAACTCCATTTATTTTGATATTGAAACCAATCCCTATTTAAACAAATTTGTTGGTGTCAGTATTCCAATAACCATAGAAGTTAAGTATCCCTAATTGATTTATGCCCTTCATAAATTACTAGGAGTAGGATCTATTCCTTCAATTGTCATATCCATTTCTGAATACAGAAATGACCTAGAAATTAACATATATGACAGTTCTTTTACACAAATTTGTACTAAGATTCATTTCATACGCACACATGGTTCCTTTCAATGGGAGTCTGGACTCAAGTGTGTGGGGGTAATACTTTATTGTTATCCATGTTTATATCAATATATTCTATTTATATTTGTATATCATGTTCTTAATTGGCAACAGCTAACAATTTGATTCACCTGTAATAAAGTTCAAAGTTTCATAATACAGAGCTCACCTGCCACCTCTTCTGTGTCTTGACTACTGTTATTTATATCGATTTTCAAATTGCCTCTGGCCCCATTTCCTCTGTGGCTGGCTGAGAATTCTGCAATATTCTCTTCCATTTCAAGTTAATCATTGGTTTATACTAATTAACATCTGTTTTATGCAACTCTATATGAAGAATCTACAAAAAAGAAATAATTTAATATTTATAATCCTCAGTAGTGAGTAGGCTGTTGTCCTGCCCAATATCATGAAGTAGGTTAGTCTCAATAATCCAGCTCTAGAGTGAGGGTCTTGAATAACTTTTAAGGCTTTAAACTGATAAACGATAAGGTAAGACTAGTAAGACTGGCTGAGAAGAACTCTCCATTTCAAATTAATCTTTTTAGTGGATAAATAACTTTCCAAAAGCGCTACAATTTAATGTATGTATGATTTTTATAATCATATTTACATTGTAAAGCGCCACAGAGGAGTCAGGCTGACTAAATGTTCAGCGCTATAGAAAACGATTATTATTATTATTATTATTATTATAAAAATGACAATTTGGCATAAAGACTAAAGAACACTATATTATCAAATATCAATATAAACTGGGGTCACAGTGGCTAAGTGGGTAAGAAGCTGGCTCGCTAGCCTGGAGGTTGGGTGTTCGATCCCTGCAATGGCTGAGTAAGTTCATCCAGATTTTCCAGCTTGGTTCCCCCCTTGTCAGTGATGCTGGACGGAGGGCCTGACAATGACAGCTGTCTAGTCGTTCGGATGGGACGGAAAACCGAGGTCCCGTGTACACATTGGTGTGCACGTAAAAGATCCCTTGACAGTTGGAATTCGATATAAGAGTAGGTCGTAGTGCTGCTGTCTGGGCAAAATTTCACTCATAGCACACTGTATGGCGTATGCCTGTCTTCATTAACCCAGTTCGGAGCAGAACAGTATGACGTTAAACCCCATTTCCTTTCCTTTCCTTTTCCTTCCATCAATATAAATTCATTATGATATTAGTTGAAATAATGGTGGATTAGGGGTAAATCATGCTACAGGTGTCAGTTAACTCGTCCATAGCCAAACTCGTCCACAGGGTAATGGCCATGTCGTCCACAACTAATACTTGACTCATACACACTTTAATTGTATGGAATAAATAATTTTTACTCATCAGTTGTTTATAATTCTTTTATTTAGCCAGTAATCAACTAGCGTGGTTGACCGATCACGGCCGAGATTAGTTCTCCAATCTTTTTTGTAATAAAGAAGACTAGTATTGTTTGTTGATGAGCACTATGATTTTCGACATAATGATTAGTATTACAGGGTTATCAAAATTAACATTAAATGCACTAATTGTTGGGATGGTCTTCATTTGCCACATGGCCTATTTTCACAAAGGCAACTTACTGGATCTATTCCCTGTGAACAACCAGCTTGCATCAAATTATTATTACCAGTAATGAAATTGTTATTGAATATTTATTGAATTAAGCAATTTATTTTGTTGTTTGTTATTCATGAACGCGACCGCTCTAGCTTGGCGAGTCTGTGCTAATTGACATGAAGAAAATTATACTCATGCATAATTCTATGAAAACAGCACTCAGCACTCATGCAGTTACGTAGGCTCCTACACTTTACACTAGATTATATTGACTATGAATACTTTCTGTGTCCCTAACATTAAACAGTGTCGTGTGGACGACTCAACCAACATATTTCTATATCCCGAAGTTGAACTATGTCGTGTGGATGAGTGAACCAATGCCTTGTGGACGACTCAACCAACGAGTTTTGATATTTGTGGACAACTTATCTTGACTTTTTGTGTGGACGAGTTTGCTTTCTGGACGAGTTAACTGGCATTCTCATGCTACTACAGGCCGATAACTGTTTTGTAATCAAATGATTACAAAACCTGCTCAAAGGAAGCCTTCTTTTAAGAACCATCCACTGACCACTGTGGCTGGGGTCAGACGGAAGGTATTAATCATTATCTATCACTCAGTCCTTCTATAATTCAAGTGGAACCATTTCTATTTCATAATGAAACAAAAAGCTGAAAGTATGGTATTCAGGATGAACTGGTTTTACACAATAAAAATTAAATTATTTATTTATTTACATAGTTGCAAAGCTTCCTTGACTGTTCCACATTTGCTGTTTGGGTTTTTTTTAGTTTTGTTTATAAAACTGACGTCAATAAGTGAAAGTAACCAGTAATACGCAATTTCCGCCAGACAATAACAATAGCTGGTAAGACCAAGTCTACGTCATTTCACATTTTCGATTATCCTGACAGCTTTCTGAATCGGTTAATTTCTATTTTTAGTTTTAGGTGACAAAGAGTGAAAGACCAGGCATGATATCAGAGTCAAGCTTTACATGGTTTCGTTTGATGTTTTGTTATAAAATAAAAGGCCAACAAAACCACTAACATCTACAACAGTGCGTGTACAGATTTTGTCTAAATTAAGCAATATCTGACACTTTCTTTAACCTTGCAAACACGCACGTGTCAAGATTTTTCTAAGCCCAGATTGCCTCCCTTTATCCCTTGCCAACATTGAATTCTGGGTAATATCCCCAGATCCGCCATATTTGATGGTGATATTTCATGGGATGACAGCTAGTTCATCCGACTGTTGTACATTCATTTCACACGTGTGTTGATTTATCAATAACTTCAACATTGATCGAATAATAGATTTATTCATATCTAAACTTCTGAACATGAGTACTTCAGAAAGTAAGAAAACCAAGAGACGGAAAATTAAGAATGCAGTTACCAAGTCGAGTGCAAGTTCGAACGTCTCTTTCTCGACGAATGGCCTTCTGCAAACACCCTCCCAAAACCATTTAGGCTTATCAGAGGGAAAAGAGGTTAAAGAGGTAATTCATATCGAAGACTTTGTCTTATGTCATAATTTATTTATATACAGAAATCTAATTTGCCTGCTCATAACACATCCATTGCACATATAAACTATAAACACTCTCATGTCACTATTTTTAGCCCTGTGCCCTGATATTTAGCCTCAGCAGAGTTTTTAAATGTAACATTCCAACAACTAATTAAACTATACCTGAGCCTGAATTCATTCCCAATGTAAATATAATATACTTGATGTCTACATTACTTATGAAGTTTGTTAGGTTGTATTTGAAATCATGTTAATTAACTGACAACTTTTGCCTTGCTTTGACCCATTCGCCATTGCCACATAAGCCATTTAAGCAGATCGTTTAAACTAACGGCCAGCAAAAAAAATACTAATAGATATTACAGAATCTGCATTATATAAAAGAATGCCAGTTAACCCGTCCACAAGCAAACTCGTCCATATGAAAAGTCGAGTTAAGTCGTCCACAAATATCAAATATATTAAGTCTTAGTCTTCCATATGAAAAGTCGAGTTAAGTCGTCCACAAATATCAAATATATTGAGTCTTCCACACAGCATTGGTTGAGTCGTGGAAGTGACATTGGTTGACTTACCCACACACCCATGATGCCAAACTTTGTTACTGCGCCCACCCCCCCCATTCCCTGCACCTTAGCCCAGGACAAGTGAATTAAAAAAAATTGCCATATAAATACAATGTAGGTTACCACGCCGCAGACAATCTGAAAACCGTTTAACAGTAGATTTGACAATCCCATAAATATACAAGTTGATTATTTATAGGGAGTAGGTCAAGTAAGTTGCCATTGTGATAATAGGCCATGTGGCAAATGAAGACAATCCAAGCAATTTGCACATTTACATGTACAGTAGAATCTGTATTAAGCAGCCACCCAAGGGAATTTTTAACGACTGACGGCTTGACGGGAGTGGCCTCTTAGTAAAATCTCAGTGTTTTTTTTTGTGCTGACATCATTTAAATATTACGCTTGGATGCATCAAGCGAACATCAATACTTGCATCGGTAAATTTTGGCCATCGCTAAAACTTGCTTGGAACGAAAATTCATTGTCTCAAATCTCTGACATAACTTCTGTAAACGTGTTATTTTGTATCAACAACGATACTACAGTCTACCATTGTGATGCGTTCGGTAATATTTATCCATTTTTGTGAAGAAAATCCATAAATTAATTTTGTTTTATCAAACAAGCACATAAATTAATTTTGTTTTATCAAACAAGCACATGAATTAATTTTGTTTTATCAAACAAGCACATGAACTTAAAAAACCATCGCTGAATTTGTCACCTATTATGAGGGGGTGTAACTCTGCATGTTATATTATAGGAGGCGCTTAAATGTCTGTTTAACAACAAAGTGGCAATGGAAAAAGATACTAGATGATCGTGACAAAACTCCTCGGTACTTTTAGTTTATTCAATCAGTATCTAATAATGTTTCGTTACGCGTGAAAACAACGAGCGGGTTGGTTGTTTAATAAAACAAAAGATTAACTGACAGATAATCCTGGGTTTATTGTTATTTTCACATTTCTATTTATCTGATCAGCGGGGCACCGCAATTAGCACATTTACCGTTAATTCTGATAACCCCATAAACTTGCTGGTTTTTCATAACATGGCCAATACTTAAGATACATTATATACGATTTAGATGAAGAGAAATCCATTCTTGCTATAAATATAATAGTTCAAAAATAGATAATACAAATTGAATATTGAAAACTTCATTCAAATTACTTTATTCTGAGAAAAAGATATTAGCCTTTGAAGGTTTGACAAGATGTGTGCATTGATTGTAACCTCCATACTGGTTGTTCAGAGCTTCGCCTTGCTTCACCATTTTTAAATTAAATCATTAAAAAGCCGAGCCGTTCTAATCTAATTAATATCAGGGATATCCAATGGCATCGTGAGTTGATTATGGTCTTGTCATGTTGATAAATGTGTAATTAATAGTTTATTTAACAGTTAAGGCCTAAATAAAAACCTGCAAATTTATCTCTTGCATAAGCCTGTTTGGCCGGCCAACTGATATTCCAAACTATTCTCCATAAGCCCAGAAATATGAATGGTGCCATTCACTCGTCGATATAATCATTATTAGATATATTGATAATATTCCCCATTTATATTACATACACAAACAACAACTTTTGTCACAACTCCATTTGAATCTTCCAATGACGATGCATAGCAATAGATCGCTATCATTTCTCAGCCAATCAACGCTTGCGAATTCGATTACCATATACAGTTCCATGTCATATACATGTATAAGGCATTGCATACTACAGAGGTAGATTGTCTGCTATATCACCTCGGTGGAAGCGGACATAAAATACAACTAACCCACACACACAGAGGTAGTAAAATAAGGTTAACTTTGGTGCGAAAATTGGAGGATCTTCATGGACATGGATAACAAAAACACATGATGCCCTTTGTTGAGTGATTAACCTGTCCATGTAATTATAAAATACCTTTTTAATAAAGAAGACAAACAATGTTAGACATCATAAACTAAGCTTATCACAAATGTTTGTCCATTGAATAATTTATATTCAGATTTCATATCCAGTCAATTGAATTTGTCTTAACATTAAAGATTCATTCTCATGAAAGTATTTTTCAGGTGGTTATTTCCAATAAAAGTATGGCAAATTCGATGTACATACATGTATGCAAAGTATAGATGCCCAATCTTAATAGAAAGATACTGGATTACCCCAAAAAACCATGGGGCAAGCACTGGGGAAAAATGCCAGGGTATCACAAACTGGCAACCTGATGTATTGCCTGCCAGCTTAACTCAATCAAGTTAGGTGACAAACATGGCTTCTGAAATAGATTTTTTATAGCTTGGGGTATCTCCAAACCAATACAATTTTTTGATACATTAATTAGTTTGAATATGTTTTTAGTCCACACATACAGGGCTGTCGGTAATTTTTCACAGTTCATTAGCAGCACTGCTAATCAAAAAGTCCAATTTTGCCAAATTTGATTAGCAAAGCAACAATTGGTTAGCAGTTTTTCAGTTTCAACATAAAACAACCCAAATAACTAGATATTTCTTTTATTATGATTAAATTTCATTCTTCCATTTTTTTTTTAGCACTGCCACATGTAGTTGTGACAGTTTGTGTATGTGATGTAAACTTTTGGTTAGGTCTTATGTCTGAAGCCAATTCTTGGCAGTGTCTTCCGATGCCCCACTCATTTTAATTGTTATTTCTTCGTTACTTTAGAAATCTTCGTTAGAAAACAATTTTGTCTGCTTTTTATCGTGTATTATTACTATTTTTATTCAATCGGGCGCACATCGATTAACTAGATATTTTACGGGAATTGATTTATCATTTTACAATATGTTAACATGTATTTATTATTTTATATTTTATTTACAATACGTGGGGGATACACTGGATTTATTTCTTTCAAAATGAATGCTCATATAATTACTTGAAATTGGCATGTCTCGCAACGTGAGTGGTACTACTTGATTCCCTATTTCCGGTTTAATAGTCCCTATTCATAGAGTTATGTCCCTGTATTATATTCATTGATATTGTATTATGAATTGAGTCTGGGTAAACCGAGAAGAAAATGTCACACGGAGATTTCAGTTTTGTTTATAAAATTTTATTTGACATTTTATACACGTTGAAAGTGTTGAGAAAGCCTCCTAGTCTTCAAACTGTGGATAATCTTTCTGTCAATATCCAAAATGGCAGGCATATTAATGATTCGCAGTTATTGCGAATCAAAAACATTAGATTTTAATTTTCGATTAGCAATGGACAAAATATGTATCGCAAATTGCGCTGCAATACTGTTTGTCGGCAGCCCTGCACATATATCATTAAATCACACAGTTTTTACATACATGTAGTACGATATCTTTAATGGATGTTGCGTTTAATCTTTAATTTGTATTCATTATGTCTAAAATCATAAGGCCAACTAACAAACAAAACATGTCTACTTTATACATAATGTAGGTGAACTAATCTTGGTCGACATCAGTCAGTCAAGCTCATCAATTTTTGGGTAAATAAAACAAGATTCAAACATATGAGTGAAACTTACTTATTCCATACAATTAACGTGTGTACGTGTCAAATATTAGTTGTGGACAACATACATGTATCCAATACCCTGTGGGCGACATACCCAATACCCTGTGGGCGACATACCCAATACCCTGTGGACGACTTAACCAATAGTTGTGTATATGTATGAGTTTGCGTGTGGACAAGGGATCTTTTCTGTAGGAAGAATCCAGAGTAAACCCACAAGGTTGATAAGGCGAGGCTACATACTCACACCAAAGATAGAAACCACAAGTCAGAATTGACTGGCGAACTAGAGCTTTAAGCATGGCATCTTAGGCCATCCCAAACCTTATTATCACTGGAGTCGATATTTAGTCCATTTAAAGACTTAAGTAAGACCTTCAATTAGAAGGCTTCATTTATCAATTTAGAGATACTGTTTGTTATTGTAATTAGTTTCTTATCTACAGTTGTATTATTATGGGGTAATTAGGCTACCACAACAGAATTATCCATTGATGGGTTAAATTATCTATTAGATCGGTACCTGTACATGTACCTTGTGTAATAAGTGGTGTATAAAGTTAATCTATAGTAATTAATTGACCCCCCCCCCCCAATTTTTACAACAGCTAAATCTGTTTATTGCCGATCTTTCTGGCTTCAAATGTTCTATAAATTATTTAGACATTTATTCACATGACAAGCCTATAATCAAACCTCGGAGTAGGATGTTGAACCCATTTACAATATAATCAACTCTCTAGATAACTGGATGGCTGAAATATTGAATGAATTATATATACCATCAACTCCATGTACATTGTAATAATTTAACATAAAAATGGACTCAGTGAAAGAACTGTCAATTGGGACTTTGTTTATGGCAATGGTACTTTATACAAATTGGCTCTTTCTTGCCAAATCTTCAAACTCTCATAACTTTGCTCCCAATAGAGTTATTTGATTGATATTTTCAATATCTTACATGTAATTTTCGTTTTCTATTTTTAAACTATTATGCCTAGAATGGTCGTTTTTATACACCCACATTTTCATGTGGACGTATATTATTGTAGTCCCTATCCGTCCATCCACAATTTGTTTGTGGACACTCTACAGGTTACAATTCTTATCTGATTTTTACGAAACTTGAAATACAGGTTTATCGTGAAAAAATCTTTGTTCCTTTCAATATTGGCATGTATCGGATCGAAACTTCATGGATTTTGGCCCCTGATTTATGAAAAAATCATGTTTTTAGCTTGTGGACACTAAAGGTCACAGATTTTATCCGATTTAGATGAAACTTGAAATGTATGTTTAATTGTTTATAATGCAATGGTCTTGGTTCCTTTCGATATTCGTGCATATTGAACTGCAGTGTCCCTGATCGTGTGAAAAATCACAGTTTTTAGCTTGTAGAACCTCTAGAAGTCACATTTTTTTTATTTGATTTTAAAAAAAAATGTTTAAATACATCACTGGCAACCGCTTTTTTTTTTTATCTAAATCTTGCATAATGCTTCTTTAATATAACAAATTAATGCCAAATAATTCTTGACACATTGGCCCAATTATATGTAGGCCTACATGTACATGTATGTTAAAAAAAAGTCAGAGATGGAAAACCTGGCATAGGAAAAGCAATCTTGTTACTGGGTACAACTAGTTGCAAGTAATTTGTTTTATGCATGCATACAACTGACAAACTGATTTTGTTGCTCTTGTTCTGCTTTTGTAATATGATGTGACCTGTTTCTTTGGTCTATGTGACCGGTTTCTTTGGTCTGTGTGACCGGTTTCTTTGGTCTGTGTGAACTGTTTATTTGGTCTGCATGCTCTAGAGCTGATTATATACAAATTGGTCTGAAAAGATCACATGTTGTATCATGTGGCTGTGTCAAAATGGCAACTTCATCTGGGCTCTTCCTGTAAGATTACAATAAATGAAGGTTTATAGACTTACATGTAACTGTCAATCATTTTGGACATAGTAGGCCTACAGACATGTGTACAAATCTTTAAGATATCACATGTGGTAACTAGAACTGTTACATGTCTGTATATGTATGTGTGTCCTTGAAAAACTGACATGCATGAAATATGAGATCTTGCCTTTGTTTACATACAATAATGATGTTTAATATTTATTTCAGAAACTGGAACAATTGATCGACAGTAATGATGATTTACATTCATTACCTAGTCCATTTTTTCACCGAGGGCCAAATCCATTTATGAAAGAGCGTTGTTTATTGTGTGATTGTGAACGTATTGATCCTCCAGAGGCTGATAAAATCAAATCAGGTAATTGATCCCCTCAATATTATTTCCTTTTACTGCTTATACAAAATGCTATTGTCTTTAAATATAACTTACCCAGCTTGCTATCAGAGGTCAAATATAACTACACGGCATACTATTAGAGGTCATTGTCTTTAAATATAACTTACCCAGCTCATTATCAGAGGTCAAATATAACTACCCGGCATACTGTTAGAGGATATTGTCTTTGAATATAACCACCTGCTCACATACTAGCAGAGGTCACTTTAGATTTCTAGAAGCTGCATAAAAATAGTTTTTCCCTTGACAATACAGCATAGAATATTGGTTATTCAAGTGAAAATAATGAATAAACACTACAATATTATTGATATCTTTCCACATATTTATTTTTGCTCCCTCTCCTGTCTATGAAAAGAATTAAGTAATGATGTTAACATATCCCGATTCAGGGTTAATCAAATATTCAAGACAGTATTGTTATTTCTTTTATTTCAAGGAATAAGGATAAATGATTTATCATATCATTTTGTTTTAACAGAGTCTGAAGATACAAAAAACACAGAAAGTGATGCTGTACCTAAGGTATGTTGAAATACATTTTGAAAATGCTTTTTGTAAAGACCATGCCAGGTAAATGCTTTATATTTCACAAGCTGTTTTGATTTGAATTAAATAGGTATTCATGAGAAAGTATTACCAAGTCTTGTCAGTTTCATTTTCAACAGTTTCTAAATAAACAGTCATAGACCTTAGGCTGTCTACAGTTTCCAAAGTTTTGTAGGATTTACGTCACCATCCACAATATAGAATATATCTACAGCAAGTTAAGTTACCCCCCCCCCCCCCCCCTATACTTTGACTCTCAATAACACTCAAGAGTTTTATACATCTAACTTACTAGTGGTGTAGACGACTTGGGCGTATAATAGCAGTTGCCTGGCCTGACAGTCCCCTTTTGTTGTTTGAATATATATTGATTGAAATTTGTATGAATTGTTTCAGCTTCCTTTATGGGTTTGTCCTGCATGTAGAAAAGCTGCTGATTCTGAGTATATGAATAAAAAAGATCCTGATATTCCCTTTCTGGTAGGTAACATTATTATTATATTTATAATAAATCTACAGCCAGTCAATAACTCTATAATTAAAAGTTCAGACTTGGATAATACCAGTGTTATATTAATTTGAGTTAGATGGAAACGCTCCGGGCATAAATTGTTAATTTAGTCAAAATGTCAGACGGATAAGTTATAGATCAAACTCTATTAATAAGTCACAGCTAGTCTATTAACTAACTTTAGTTTCATAAACAACACACACTGTAGAAACCGTACACTTTTCTTTATAGGATGAAGATTTACAACCAGAAACCATCCCATTTCCATTTCTACCCGATATTAATTTAGATACTAATGAACCAGTCACTGAAAATGGTTCCATATGTCATTGTGAATCTTGTAAAGAAAGAAGGTAAGTCTCTCTGATCATATTACTTTCTTATAATTATAATCCTGGTTTTTTTACTACAGAAGGGGGTGGGGGTAGCTGATTGGCCTATCACGTAACAAGGAGTAGGGTCGTCTGTTCATCTTCCTGGGTTTTCTCTAATAGTAAAATTTGTTCTGAACCCCACCCCGGAACAGTTTCAGTCCTTTACACATAAGGGTTGTTTTAATTACCTCATAGAAAGTGAACAATAACTGATCAGATCTCAGAGTAAATAAATAGAGAGTAATTTCTGTTATTCACAACCCCTATTACCTTGAAAGATCAGTTTAAATTCCAAGCCTCCCATTTGTGTTTGTGGTCAGTGTATTAAAGAGAAGTCATTAAAAAAAACCCAAGTGACTGGTTGAGTAGGATTGTCTGTAATTATTATTTACCTTGAAAGCTCAGATTGACTGTATTTATTATTACTTACCCCTTAGACAAATATCTGATGAATACAACAAAGAAACACAAGAATTACAGAAATGTTGGGTAGAATTACGGAAGGTTGTACAAACATTATACGAATCAGATGATCCATATCTTACAGAAGCTGACAGTATTCAAATGAGAGATTTAGTTGTAAAGTAAGAATATTATTTTTCTATGTTTTTCTGCTAATAATAAAAAAATGTGATTACTTAAAGAATTGAATGGAGTTTTGCCTTGTACATCTTTAATGTTCATTAGGTGGGAGATTGAATGGTAGGGGATCACATGGCTAAGTGGGTAAGATGCTGGCTCGCTAGCCTGAAGGTCGGGTGGTCGATCTATGCATTGGCCGAGAAAGTTCTACCAGATTTTCTTGCATGGTTTCCCCTTGTCAGTGATACAGGATGGAGGGTCTGACAAGGACAGCTGTCTAGTCGTTACGGATGGGACGGAAAACCGAGGTCCCGTGTACACATTGGCGTGCACGTAAAAGATCCCTTAGGCCGAAGCGCCGCTGCCCGGGCTAAATTTCCCTCATAGCACACTGTATGGCGTATGCCCGTCTTCATTAGCCCAGATTAGGAGCAGAACAGTAGTAAAACTCCATTTCATTTTCGGTTGAATGGTCTAGTGGTTAAACATGGTCATGTGAAATCAAAGTCTGTCTTTGAGTCAAGTGGCATGGTTTTGATTCCCCGCTTGTACATGAAAAGGGGTAAGGTTGCCTGTCCAATCACCTGGGTTTTCTCCAGGTCCTCCTGTTTTCCTCCCGCGGCTGTAGACCCGTAAGCGCAAGTGAATTATTGAACTAAATTTGAACCATATGATCTAGTTTGTGTCAAGTTGACATTAAACACCATCTCTCTCTCTCTTTCTCTTTCTCTCTCTCTCTCTCTCTCTCTCTCTTTCTCTCTCTCTCTCTCGGTTATGTTTATTATACTCTTTAAAAATCTCAGGTTCTAGGACATTTGATGTCTGGCATTTGGTCAGGTACAAATAAAGTCATTAATTCCACTTTTCAGGCTTGTGCAGGTTATTCCGTTTGACTTATGTCTGTTAAAACAATGAAGGTCGTACCAGTCAACTTTGGGCGTTTCATAACATTCACAAAAATATTGTTTTGTTTTTGTTTTTTCAGATTATGTAGTCGAGATCCTCATCAACTGTTTTTAAGGCTTGAATCACAAGTTCGAGATTTTGTTTTAGAAAAGAAAGTTCGCGTTGTTCAACAGTTAAATAAAGGTTTTACTACATTAAGTGAAGCTCAGACGTTTATTCATATGTTATTAGAAGAATATGGTCAGTTATGTCGAGCTGCACGATTAGCATCAGAATGTCTAGCAGATCTGGTAACTACCTTAATATCCTGTCACCATTACAATTGATATAAAAACACAACAATCACTAGTTGTAGGCATAGAACAATGTTTCAACAACGGTTCTCTTATCGTTTTCAAGCTTGAAAACAATAAGTTGAAACATGCTATTATGGGAACAGACTAGTGATCATTTTCCATATAACTTGTGTTGTGCTTTTATTGTATTCAATTGCTAAATGCCATTAAAGGATCAGACAATAAAAGATACATTATGTACGATTTAGATAAAGAGCTAGCCATTCTTACTATAATAGTTTGAAAATAGATAATGTAAAATGAATAATTTGAAAATTTCATTCAAATTACTCTATTGCGAGCGAAGATATTAGCCTTTGAAGGTTTGACAAGACGTGAGCAATCATTTCAACCACCGTACTGGTTGTTCGAAGCTAAGTCTCGCTACTCCATTTTTAGCTTAAATCAAAATATGGCTGAACTGTTCTAATCTTTTTAATAGCTTAGAAATCTGATGCCATCAAGAGTTGATTATGGCCTGGATAAGTTAATTAATGTCTAATTAATAATTTAGAAAACATTCCAGGCCTAAAGAAAGACCTGCAATAGGCAGATTTAGCTCTTGCATAATGTATGTTTAATAGATGTTTCAAAAGCTTTCTAGACATCAGTCATGGGATATGGTCGGAAAAAGTATTTTGAATGACAAGAATTATTTAGCATGCGATACAAATCTAAAAACTATAGCCATCAACAATTTAATCTTGTCTCATCTTATTTGCATTTTCTTTTTTGGGACCAGGAAATGGTCGCTAACCGCTACTCATCTTTTTCTTGGCGTGACGCTCTTCAAAAAAGCCTAAGGCTCTGTCAATTCAAATCCGATCGACATAAAAATTGGCATGCTTGTTCTTTGAACAATTTTGCATCGATTTGGTGAATTAGATTTTGAATTTCATTCAACAACATGGTCAGTTCAAGGTCCATAGTATGATCATACTTGTTTTTTCAAATTTTTGTAATAAATTTTTTTTTTTTTTCAGAAGGATCATCTGAAAAGGTTTCAAGTAACGTGGGAATTACACAACAAACATTTATTTCAAAATATTGTTTATTCCTATCCTGCTATTCATCATAATCTTCCTGCTATTAGAGACACACTAAGGTACAGTACCTTAGATAATGTTGGGTTGCTATCAGGAACAGAAGTGGCCAATCTGATTAAAATACAGATCTATATTTTGCTACATTTTTTTATACTTTCGATATCTACATGAAGATCTGACCAGTTGTAGTGGAAGGTCGTGTCGGGTCATACGAACGGCTTTTGACCCTTTGATGTACGACATTTGATTAACCAATCAGCGTTGATGTTTCAAGTGGAATACTCCAAGTTCTGTGCACCTCACGCCAAACATTCGCCGTAACAGGCCATTTCATTGGCTAATCCCTCACATCATCCAGAACTCGGGTCATATAACAATTCTTTCAGATCCAAATGTAGTAAAGACATGTAAAACGAAATTTTGAACTATAAAAAAATAAACGAAATAGGATCTGTGTTTTAATCAGATTGAGAAGTGGTCAACTTTTAACATACAGAGCAACAATTTGTTCATACACGAATTCAGATGTCCATACAACTCTTCATGTAAATATTGGTTTATTGACTGAACTATTTCAGAATAAACGTCCAACTTTCTTAGTTTAATTCATTATGCATATTTTCAATTGAAAACAGATTAATGTGAAAGAAGAGGATCTGCACAAAATAATTTTCGTCGCTAAAAATAATGAGTAGGCTTACTGCCTTACTGTATTATTATTACAGGGGTGTACAGTGCCACTTGTAATCAGAGAAAGCCACAGTGGCTAAATGTGTATGATGCTGGTCTGGAGGTCACGGTGTTGACCGAGAAAGTTCATCAAGATTTTCTGGCATTTCCCCTTGTCAGGACGGGAGGAGGGCCTGACAATTATAGCAGTCTAGTTGTTCGGATGAGACATAAAACCAAGGTCCTGTGTACACATTGGGGTTAATGTAAAAGATCCATTGACAGTTAGAATTTGATATAAGAGTAAACTAGTGGCGCTGTCTAGACAAAATTCAACACATAGCACACTGTAAGATGTATGCCTTTCTTCGTTAGCCCAGTCAGAGCAAAACAGTAGGCCGTTAAACACCAATTTATTTTCTTTTTAGTGCAATACTAGTGCCCCTTGTGTAAATATTTACATTATGTTGGCCTTGAAATAACCTAGTTTAAGTTGATTGGATGATAAACCAGGACCCACAGTGACTGGGTCCCACACAAAGACAAATCGCTATTGGTCAATATAGTGCCCAGCTTTGTGTGCTACATGTAATCCTTCAAATAATAAATGGGCCCTGTATCAGGTTCTTAAGGAAATTTTATGTAGTGTGTCATGACATGCTGACTGGGCCTCAAGTTATAAAAGTTCATATTTCATCATTATATTTAAAGAATGATTATTTTCTCATTACAGGAAGGGTGTGGCTGAAGAAACTTGTGATGATTCCTATCCTAATTTATTATGTCGTTTTCTGAAATATCAAGATGAGATGTCTGTTATATTAGCAGTGTGGAGAGATTGTCAATTACTTATAGAAAATTATAATGAAGAACAAGTAAGGAAATATGTTATAAATATAGATACTAAATGGACTGTCCCATTTGAAATATCTTTGTTTTTCTAGAGCATGAGGAGTTGATATAAGGGGGGTTTTTTTTGTTGTTTTTTTTTTAAAAAACACTAGTCTGTTGCCTGTGTCTTCAAGATTATTTTCATCCCATTTTTCCAATTTTTCTGAAATTTAAGTCCAAATGTAGTGATGGGTGCTGTGCATGGTGCAACGTGTGCTTTTCCCCAGAACACCTAATAGCAGGTCTAACTTCAAGAGTTTACAGTTTAATTTTGATTCATTTTTTGGGGGTATTTCAAAAGACTTAAAAAGAAGATAAAGGTATATAAATGAACTAGAAAATTTTGTTATGCAAAATTTAATTGATTTATTAAATATATTTCAGACTGCACTAAAAGTAAAGCAGAAATGGTTAAAAGAAGATTGGGAATTTTTTAAAGCCCAGAGAAAACTTCTAGAACAACAGATGTTGAAGAATCCAAAGGCTGCACAATCAACGTAATAAATATTTTATTTTAATATATTTAGGTTAAATAACAGCTTACTTTTATTGGTTTATCTTGAAACTATTTGAATTTACTTGGTAAAATCCAGAAAACTGTTCTAATTAACCTGTTTAAACTTCTTTGCAAAGGCTAAGCTCTCTTATCTGAAGAATTTGTTTAAATTTTATCTGCCATGTGTTGTGTCTTGGTCAAAGTCATCTGCGGAAGGGAAATTGAATTATAATGATTGGTGGGATGGATACATGACAAAAAGATGTCCCTGTTAATGTAAAGATGCTGCTTTCTCTCTGTATATAGATTAATAAGTAACTGCAGGAGGACTGCACTTCCGGACGAGACAAACTACACATACTTGGCAAGAAATAAACAACATATATTAAATATTTAATTCATTGATCAATTCCACTTCCAGTCGTTTAAGACAGAAACAAGGGCTCGGATAAAGACTAATTATAGCATCTATCCCTCATGTGGATAATAGAAGATAAAACATAATGGTTTGTTATATATATGTATTTTTCAGTACTTCTCACAATATGGAAGCACAATTTACAGAGACAATGAGAAACTTATTACAAGGTACACGGCCATCTGTAGAAGATTGTCATTGTCCCAGGTGTAATAGAAAAAGGTAAAGTATGAATTTGTTTAAATGAGCATAAAAATTAGGTGACTTTTAAAGATAATTTTAGAATTGCATTCAAATGAGTAATTTATGACCCAGTCCGGAATCTAGTGACAATACAGTCCAACAACCAACCACATAGATTTGAGAATAAAAAAAGATGGCACACATAATATGCTTAATGTTGACAGATAAATGAATCTTAAGTTGGCTGTAATAGATCCATTCAGAACAGTTAACTACATGATTTGGCAACAGACAATATCCAGAGCCCACTTGTTTTAGATCAGTAGCATGTAGATCTCTGGATTTCTTAAAAACATGATCACATCCCCCTAACTATCTACTGAAATTATAAGCTGTCATTGAAAACAATCTAAATGACTAACATATACATCTAAGGCTACACAAAATAAATGTCTTGTTTCTCGGGCAACTGACAGCTGAAACTATAGGGGGGGGAGGGGGGTTTATTTTTTTTTTTACCTCATTTCTGGCTAGAGGATGGTGCAAAATAAAATTTGGCTATTGTTGAAAATTGTTGGGGCGGGAGGGCGGCCTTGTATTTTTTTATTTTTTTTTAATGAGAAAGGAAAATAATTTTCCATATTTAATTCACGTAATGTAGCTTACTAATGGTAATGGTGACAACCATAATTAAAATTGGTTTAAAATAAAATTCCGTACGACTATTAATAGACGTCCATAATAACGACAATATTTTAAAGAGTAAGCCTCTGTCAGCATGTGTATCAAAAATAATCATCACGGTAAACGACACTTAGATCTAAATCTAGTATCGCTGGTTTATAATGATTGACCTAATTCCAACCAATGCATGTCACATACGTGTCATTGGGATTCGGGAAATGACTGTTTCTCAGGATATTCGGTGTGTTTCTCAGGATATTCAGTGTTCTATCTGGGGTTTATATCAAATGACTATTTAAATTTTACTAACAACTGGTCAGTAAAACCATCAAATGTATAATCCAATTATTATTTTCCGGATTATCAAAACTACCGTTAAATGTGCTAATGACCCAGATTCTGACTAAGGTATGGTGACTATCATCGTATCGTATTCGTAGCCACAAGTTATAATGATTAACCTGTTCTACGATTCATTGTTTTATAAGTAGGATTTTTTCAAACATGGACTGACTGAAGCCGGCAATAATGAGATCGAATGATTGAAATACATTGCATTGTTGTCAATGACTTTCGGTGTTTAACACGAATCAAATTCTAGTTCACAAGGGGAGGTAATTAAAATCATGTGATACAAAAATGGAGGTTCTTTCGATATCAATAAAAAAGAACCGTAAATGAGCGTTTGCATCTGAATCAGTTTAATACATTTGAATGGATATTCACGTATGGGGCATGTAGATACATGCGGCATATTCTTTTTATGACTTGCTTATCGATGTTCGGGCGGGCGTTACATATTTTTTATTTTTCATCAAGACTAATAAATAGGCCGCACGCGCAACCAATTTTGCGTGCGGGCGGTGGCCGAGAAACAACTTATTTTATTTGTGTTGTCTAATAGGTACAGTTGAGCCATGAATTAGACTGCAATGTCCACTCTTCATTGTTTTGAAGCTAATGCTGAATGGAGCCCCCCTTTTGTCTTATTTTTTTTTTGTCTTAATTTATTATTTGTTTTAATATAATGTATATGTTAAATTTTTTCTTATGTTTTGCAGGTGTCCCTGTGATGAATGTACAATTACTCATATGATAACATGTGGAATTATCAACCCTGACGCTTTAGAAAATAACAGTACATCTCATACATTTAACTTTCCACACGATCCGAACTTTCCTCCTGATTCTAGTGATTATTATCTCAATGTTCGACCACCTTCTGTATCTAGTACCAACTCAAGTAGTGGTTCTGCTAGTCCAATCATGGTGGATCCAGAAAGACTTGTTAATCCCTTTGGTAATTGTCCTGAAGACTTCGAGTAAGTACTTTGTCTCTTTAGGGCATTCTGTCAAGCCTTTCCTCTTTGTATTTTCAAGAATTTTTGTGGGGTGGGGGTCCTACGGTTTATAAAATTGGGTTTTCTGTCTGTCAATCACACTCTTTTAAACGTCTGCTTTAGTTTGAGGTAGAATTTCAAACTTGGCTTAGTTATTCATTTAAATAAATAAATGCCTTGACTGAGGTCAACGATAAGCAGGTTGATCGCTCAATGCTTTATTAATTAAAAAACATGCAAGTAATTAATTTCTTTAATTTATTTTGCAATCGAGGTTTGTTTTAAGAAATATTAATGTGAAAAATGCAATATGTGTTATCCGTTTTATTTCACACTAAGAAATTACATAAAATATATGTGGGATAACTCCCAAATAAACTGTTTAAGTTATATAAATGAAAATAATTATGTAAGCTTAAAAGTGACTATGTCTGGATACAGCTTTTACTTCATTTTGGCATATTATGACCAATCTATGAGAACGTTGCTAAAGATAAACCTTGTGGGTTTACTTTTTGCTACAATTTCAACTTTCAAACTATTGATGCCTGTTTCATTTGATAAATAAGATAATCACTAATTAAACATGTCAAGTCTAATGTTGCGGTATTGTGGATAACTCTAGCTCAGTTAAAGTTGTTGAGATTCGCCATATTGAATAGTATCTGTATCATATCTAATTATCTTATTAAAATATTTGGATTGTTTTGTGATATTTTAGGACTGCTGACGACATTCCTGATGAGATAGTGGATGATAGTCAGTCAGATGATAGTGATGATGAGTTAGATGATGAAGAAGATGATGAGTTAGATGATGATGAAGAAGATGATGATGATGATGGTAGTGATGGTTTTGATGTAGGTAAAAAAACATTTGAAGAAGCCCTAACTAAAACAACTGGTACAACACATGGTGATTTACAAGCATGGATGGCTGATCAACCAGAAGACTGTGATTGTCATCATTGTGTACAACCAAAACCTGAAGAAATTGTAAGATTTTGTCATACATTATACCACTATAGGGTTTCACACCCAGAAACAAAAACTAATTGTTGCACCATCCTCTAGCCAGCAATGAAGTAGTAAAAAAAAAAAAAAAAAAGCTCCCCTCCCCTTCGCTCCTACATTGTGAGCTGTCAGTCACCCGAGAAACAAGACATTATTTTGTGTAGCCTTATATTTCTCAAAACATCAAGTTCATTTTGTGAAGTGTGGTAGTTATTTAAGCTCAGAATACATCAGGTTTCAAATTGTAATTCTTGTCAAGCTCTTCCAGTGGACTGTTGTGATTATTTTAATATGGAATTTAATACCAATGATTTTCATTAATAATAAATAGGATTGTAGTATACTAGAAAGCATGAAACAGTAATTTATGGACAAAGCCATTTGCAAGAATTAATTTATGAAAGAAGAACTGAAATGCCAATACTAATCTGTTATCTGTTAATGTGGCCCTTGGTTGACATTTTTTTTTTTTTTTTTTTTTTTTTAAAAGGGAACATAATTATAATTTCGGTTATTTTGGTTCTATGAAAGTAAGTTTAGCCTGCATGCCATTAGTTACTCGGGTTTCATGGCAAGCACTGTGCATGTATACTTTGAAGATGTCGGTAGAGGACATGTATTGCTTCATCAAGACTCTCAGAATGCTTGTTATAACACTAATTAATTCATTGATATATTTTATTTTCAGTTTCAAGAGCCTTATCCCTGTCAATGTCACTTGTGTTTACAGCAACCATCGGGTCATCTTTTAAACACAGCGTTACCTCAACATGATCCCATGTCTACACGACCGACAGATCTACATATCTACCCTCATATACACGGTTATCCTGGTTTACATGGTCTACATGGTTTACAGGGCAGAAACCATGTACGATCTATATTACAACCACAACTTTATGATCTGCACAATCCTTTACGGCAAACTAAACTACCGGGTAAAATAGACTTTGACAGTCCTGGAAGTATGCAAGAACATCTTTATCCAGCCTTTGGTGATTGGGATAATGATCCACATGGTTTTCTCGGGTCTCATCAGTATGGTGGTACGTTCCCGACAGACCTACTTCCCCCTCCTCCACTTACGGCCAATAACCCATTCATCACCGATCCTACGTTACTCAGTTCACAACAGACACCCCCAGCATCAGCTTCAACCAGCAGTGCTTTTAAAACTGTACCCCACAGCCATGCCCCAAACTCTGATATCTCGTGTAGTTCAGCGTACGATGTAGTCCATTTTGATTCATGTGCCAAAACCAATAATAGTTGTAGTGCTACCAGCTCCCAGGTAACGGCAGGGAATAAGAATCAAGGCCCACCGTGTACGCGGCCAGTTACTCTTGGAGGTAATAGTAATACCACACCAATCTCAACCTGCACAGAGAAAAACCATAGTCAGCACTGTCTAAAACATAATCATCAACTAGACAAGTCATCTTCGTCCTCGAGAAATCAATCTAGAAACACCTTACACAACCAGCATGCAACACCAGATCTACTACAGAATAATGTCAAGCATAGTGTTAAAGATGATGTTCCGGGGAAGTCGAGGAATACTGCACCCAACTCAGGAGGTACATCTGTTCCACATTCATGTTCTTATGGTAACAAAGGTCACAAGCAAGTTGCACATCAATCATGTTTAGAAAATCATCAAATGACGTGTCAGAATGCTGTCTCCCTTCCAACCTCGATTAATAATGTCAGCGTAGGAACCTCCACTTTATGTACGTATCCGGACTGTGAAGGTAATCATGACGACAACTGTGACAGCATTGATGATACCTGTTCAGATAAAAGTTCTTCCACTTCATCCAATCAGAAAGAAGGCAAATACTGTGATTGCTGCTACTGTGAATTCTTCGGCCATGGCAACGTGAGTAGTTTTTTTAATTTTTGGAAAACTTAGTACTTAGTTCATCACAACACACATGGGACTTCTACTTATTTATGGAATATCGCCATCCCTTTGTGTGTCCTAGAATTATGTCATGCACATTGAAAATGTTTGCTTAGAGAAATGTATGGTATAAAGAATATAGCCTTTAGGTCACAATTTCAAAGCACCTCTAAAATTTCATTATTCTGAAAATTTCTTTATCTTAAGATTTTTGAATGCTTTGACTTTGTACATTGCTTTCGATAAATTTTAATGTTTTCTTTCTCAATCACTTTGCTTAATAACCAGGAATACGATCTTGGAGTCCATAATTTCAACTATATAATTAGACTTACATTATTGGCAGCCATTAATGTGTATAAATTGAAATGATTTTATAACTGAAGTCTTTAAATATTCTTTTATTTTCTATTTCTAGCAGCCAGTTTCTCAGACAAGTAAGAAATATACAGAAATGAAAGAGAGATTAAGGCGACGATTAAAGCATAGGGTGAGTCTGTTGTTGACACTTGTCAAAACCAAATTGTATGTTTATAGAAAAAGCCAATGTTGAGATCTAAAAATTTCTTCTGTTTAGACAACACAAAAAAAATATATTCTGGTTCTCAGATACACCAGTAGTGTCGCTTAAAAAGAGCCATGTGACCTGTTTTTATTTCTAAAAATAAAAACAATCTGATTAATTAGGTTCAGTTCATTACCCTGATAATTATTAGACAATCGTAAATTATACTGTATGATCATACATTCCCATGAACAACTAGATGAGATAAATGTAATAGCTGGAAATGTGATGTTTATGAGAAGTCATTTAGCCCAGTAGTGATCACGTCACAAAATAAAAACCTCCCTCATTCATCAGATTTTTGGGAAGAGAACCAGAATATTTTTGGGTACACGGTCCTGGAAGACAATCTTAAAAGAAATAACAAATGCATGATAGTTGGTCGTACGTAACTAACGTACGAAAATTAAATGGTAGCTGCCTTTTTTTTCGCACGTATACAGTGAATGGCCATTTTGCTCAGTAATCCCAGCCAGAATTTGGCTATTTTTTTAAAATTGCGTTAAAGTTTTAAATTTTTGTTTAGAACTGAAATAAATTAACTTTTAGTCAATCCCCACACTAAAAACATTAACAGAATTGATTGTGTATATCTGAAATAGACACGACCGAAGCACAAAATAGTGCCAATATGCCGACGTCAAATCTAGAGTTGTAGATGATGTTATTTTTGTGAAAAATCATTGGAAGAAGCGATATAACGTTCTGTACGGATTATACAGTCCTAAAAGCTGCAAGAAGGCTATTGTTTACAATGTAACATTGTGTCTTGTAATGTTGATAATGATCATAATGATGGTGTTTACATTTGCTTGTTGATGTGACCTTATGACCTGTGACATTTAGATAACGTCATATGGATATCATGGCTATTCACTGTGTCAGAGTCACTTCTCTGCAGGTAGAGTGAGTCTGTCGTTCAGATTGGATAGTTGGTGTGAAATGTTATGTATTAAATGACTGAAGCATAGGTTCTGATAGTAATTAAATGTAATTAGTAGATTGCACAAAAGATATGTGCTTATTAAAATTATCAAGCAATTGCCTGAAGAACCTCATCTCATCTAACCGTTGATTGAGTTGTCTATTTTTGTATGACATTATAGATAAAGCCAGTGTTGAGATTTAATGTTCCACTATCAGTACAGTAAGGGCAAAACTAAAACTAAAAATTGATTTTAGCTAAATATTTCAAACAAATTTAATCATGCAAAACTTGTGCAATCACTAATCAAACTTGTCAGCACAATTCAACACTGTAATTTGACATAAATCAAAAATGATTAACTAGTTTAAAGATGCATTATGTACAATTTAAGATAATGAGCTGGCCGTTATTGTTATAATAGTTCAAAAATAGATATTGAAAAATTAGTATATTGAAAATTTCATTCAAATTACTTTATTTTTGATCAAAATGAAACGGGGTTTAACATCCTACTGTTCTGTTCCTTTATTCTGATCGAAGTTAGGAGTGTATGAAGATGTAGCGTAGATTATTATTGTAGCAACGGTACTTGACAAGCAGGATTAAGTCTTGATTATCCATTTTATCATTAGATTTTAAAATCTATTTAAATCGCGCCCATCCGATGATCTAGAGAGTTGATTATAGGCTTGTCATGTATATAAATGTCTAAGTAATAATTTATATAACATTTGAAGCCAAAATAAAAGACGTGCAATAGGCAGATTTAGCTCTTACACGATGCATCTTTAAATCGAAAAGCCTACCGGTACATATTATTAATGACAAGTCCAACATTATTTTGTGTTTTATATTTGTGTATATAACAGAGTGAAGCTCGACCAGAAGATGTGGCATGTTATAATCATGGATGTCATATGAGTAAACAGCGAGATGAGAAAAATGAACACAAAGGCTTAGAAGAATTAATTAATTTTATCAATGGTGTCGACACAAAACCAAAGACATCACTCAAAAAACAGCGGCAGAAACAAAGAAAGGTAGGTTGATTATTTGTTGAATAATCTTAATCAGATTGGTGTGAACTTGTTGTAATATGTATATCGTAACCACTGGCTATACGTACATATAATGTTTTCTCACTTGATGTGCTCTTTATAGTAAGTGCAGGAGGACCTCACCACACAGACAATTACACAAGACAAAACTACAGACAGCGACACGATACACAGACAATTCAAACAATAAACAACAAACGTATATATCAAATCAATACAGCATTTTCAAGGTTTTCATTGATTTCACACTGTCTGGGATAATTTTGCTATTTGTTTCATACATGCCAGTGCATGCTTGCTTCATGAAGTTTGTTTTTTTCTTTATCTTAGAATGTGATTGATTACATATTGACATTAAAATATTACACATTTTTGTTTTGATGATATATGCCGTTAACTTTAGAATCAGTTCTGCTGCTAAGATTAGAAGATTTTGATTGATTAATAGCTAGTTGTTATGGAATTTCACAAAGAGCCTTCAAGAAATTTAGAATGTTAAAAACTTTTAATAGCAATTAGTTCTTTGTGTTACTTACCGAATAGAAAGTGATAAACATCATCTGAGGTCTATTTAAATCACATGTATTATTGTTGCTTTTCAGGCTGAAGAAAAAGCAAAACAAGAAGAAAAAGAGGAAAGAAAAAGGCGTAAAGCAGAGAGAAAATTACGGAAAAAATTAACATCTACTGGTAAACTGGAATATGTTGAAAGAACAGAAACTTTGGAAAGTCGAGAATCTCCGATATTAAAGAAAATAATTAGGAAGGTGCCGAAAGGATCAAGTGTTGAAACGTGTACAACAACAACAGCGACCCCTAGCAGTGCTAATCAACCAGTTCCTTCCAGCAAGGAACCTGCGTCAACCAAAGGTCATAGTTCAAAGTTAAAAGAGGATACAAACAGGAAGTCCACAAGTAGTCCAACAACACCCATTAGAGAGGCCAAGGAACCCAAATCAGCTTCTCGTCCTCAAACTCCCAAACAATCTGCAAATAATCAATCAAGAAAAGGTCAGAAATTGACCAAGAATGATTCAAGAGAAAGTCCAGTGCCTGATCAGCAAGTTAAAAATACTCCTGTTGGTAAAACCGACCAGTCTAACAAATCAGTCCAATCCAACCCCAAAAACAGCACCTCAAATAAAGTAACTCCAAACAATGCAGAAGTGAACAAAACATCATCAGGAAGCAACCATCCAAAATTGGGACAGATTCAAAATAACAAATCAATTCCGAAACAAGAATTGAAACCAGCTGTGATAGACCCCTCTCAATCTAAATCATCCCCCCGAGATGGCAAATTGGCTAACTCATCAGGTAAAAAGAAGGCAGAAGCCACACTGCAAGTCAAACAGAATGGATCATTGCCCAACCAGTCACCAAGACAAGTGCAACAATCAGTAAAACCATCACAAGAAATCGCTCAAGTTACTAAACAACCCAGTAGTCATACCATTAAGTCCAAGAAGAAAGATGTTAAAGCTCCAACTAATGGACTAATACCAGCTGTAAATGGCGATATAAGTAATGCTCAGAAGATACAGCTTAAAGCAACAGGCCCTGTCAATGGTCTAACAGTTACTGTGGACAAGAAAAATGCAGAGCCGGTATGTCTACAAACCTGAATTTTTCTATAAATATCTCTTAAGAACGTGTTCGTGAGAAAAGCATGCAAAATGTGACGAGGCCCTAAATCATGAATCCGGACCATACCACCACTGTTGGTTCCTTAGGACCCCCAGATGCACATGCGGGCATATTGCGATCCAAATCCCACCAGTACCCACAGAAATTATTTTTCGTTATTTTCTTGAAAATAATGGCTAATTTTAATGCATTTCTTAACTAAATTTTAAGTCTCACTCATGCAACAGATACTCACCTGAACGAAATTCTTTTTAGGGATTTTGTAGGCCTACTGTCCCTTGATATTTTCCACAAAATTATTTTCACTTGAATCCAGCCATAGAGCCTGGGTTAGAGTTTCGATACATGAAGTCCATGGCATCAAATAAAATAGGCTATGTTTCGACACGCTTCTTTTCACTGCGGCGGGGGTGGGAGCGAGGGTGAAAACATGTGCTTTTAGTACTTTATCTCCACTATATATCAACAATAATATTGGATGCAGCTCGCCCCAGTTTTTCGGAGCGAGTGTTGAAAGTAGGCACACTCGGCAGATATTATGACACTTTCGGATACGATGTAAGTTAAGTTATTGTCAACTTTTCTGCCATACATCAAGATGAAATTTCGAATGTAGCTTCCCCACGGTAATACAAAGCCCAGAAGGGCACTTCCGGTATCAGTGACGTCACTTCCGGTTTCTTGGACTTGACACTAATATACCCATGTGACATATCGCTGAAAAGGTCATCACATGTACATTACGATTCTGTCATTACCACACGTTTTTACAGAGACGTCAAGGGAATATGGCCAAAAACATCGCCGCAAACTTGATCTGAGTATATGAGACGATGATAAAAAGATATCATTAATTTGAATAGTATTCCATATATATTATGTACATATCATACATATACAGTTACTAGCAATATTATAACTAGTAATACATATAGGCCTGTATCTCATATCACCATTCGGTTCGAATTTTTTGATTTCACACCGTTTCGCTTTATACGGTGTACTCGTGAAAAAGGACACTGGATTCAACACACTAAATGAAAATACATAGTAATATCCTTTGTACAGGCGCGGAGCGCAACAACACAACGTTCATTCGGGTACTTGTTCACCGTACCACATTTTATGTGTTTAGTCCGCTCAGAAAATGAGCACTTTAGCGTGGAAAACGCCATTTTAGAGGCTAAAATAACATAATATTGAAATAAAAAAACTTTCACTTTTTTTTCTTGCAAAGGGATTAGGGCATTGCTGGATACCAGTCAAACAAACAGCCCAGAGGCGGGATATTATAAGAGCCATGATTTCTGAAACATTATCAGAGTGGAAATAAAATTAAGATCAAGATAAATCAATAGAGATCAAGATAATCACTCAAAAAATACCTTCTAAAGCGAGTAAATACCCAAAGTTCCCAGGGTTCCTGTGATTTGCATAGATCCGATGCAGTGAAACTTTTTTCAGATAAATTATGTGTCACTAATATACTTCAGCCCTCAAGGTCGATGTCGACCATGCACCCCGCCGCAGTCGAGAAAAACGCGTTTTAAAATGGGTCTAATTTCAGTGTTTTGGATACCTAGGTTTTTCAAACTAGTCTCATTTCTACACTCCAACTTAAACTTCGTTGATATTGGGCATATATTGAGGGGAACCCAAGGTGGTTCATACTTCATTATGAACAGTCTCGAAAAATGTGTACCGAAGCTGCAGTTGCCGTCAAAAGTATGGTATTTTTCTCACTGAAAATAGCGTCGTCTTAAACCCAAAAAATCGGGGCGACCAAGCTCTGCAATCAGGCGGAGCAGAGACCTACTTTATTTTCTGTGGGGTCTGAGGGCCCCCGGGGTACCAACCACCAAGTTTGATCAAAATCGGTTTCCTGCTGCCTTATCACTTTTTGCAGAATTTACATGGTCTTCTCACGGACTCGTTCTTAATTGGTTGACATTCATTAAACAAACTTTCACCTTAATTAGAACAAAATAGCCGGTTCTTGATTTGGATTGCTAGAAAAGAATATTATATTTCTGTCCCAAATCAATAAAATTAATTTGATTCTTACATTTTCTAATCCCTCATGCTGCGTAGAACAACCTTGCTAAAACAACCTTTAACCCAACATAAGTTTATGTATCCTAACATGATTTCTATGTGAACATATTACTCTCATAGTAACTGGAGTTTGGATAAGAGAAATCAAGAATGCATGTTGTCAAATATTTTACATTTGTAATACAATTTCTCACATATACAAGTATTAATATGTTTGTGATTGTTTCACATAATATACTTTATATTTACAAAAGTTGTGTATTTATTTGTAGGTGAAAAGTGGTAAAAATAAGAACAAGAAAAAGAAGAAAAAGAGCAAGAGTGATGAATTTGGTAAGACAGGTTTTATGTGGCATACTTGTTCAGTGTTCACTGCAGGGACACTGTAATTAGAACAGTTAGATATTCCCTTCCTTTCTTTGTTAAACAGATGCCTAATGCCATCAATTAAATTGTTCATAAGGAGAGAGAGAGTGGGAGGAAACCGGAGGACCCGGAGAAAACCCACGAGGTTGGACAGGCGACCCTACTCCTTGCCACGTACAACCGGGGATTCGAAACTGTTCATAAGGAAGTGACCTTTCAATTGAAATCCCTATAAACCACAGTTCTTTTGACAATACTCATTTTAATATGCCCACATAATGTGGATGTATTATGCCGTACATGCGTGCAAGTCGCCGAATGCACGCGTGTGTCGAAAGCAGGAATAGCGATACACTTGTAATCAAATACACATACCACCAATTGCATTAGTTTCTATTCTGAAAAACAATAAAATGATTATAATTCGTTACATCCTAACCTAAATCTAACTTGCATGTATACCATTGGCAGCACACTAAATATCTCCTGGCAGTTCGAAATCAAAGTTAAAATAGGTTGTAGCAGTGTTTTCAAAGCAAAGTTTCAGGTATATGCATTTACATGTATGCTGACCCCCCTTCATGTTGTACAAATTTCTTGAAGAATTGATTTCTTGTTTTAAATTTGTCTTGTATTTTGTAGATGAAATATTTTTACCAAGATCAGAATCAGACATAGAAAATGGTGAATTGGATGATATGGAGAAAGAAATTGAAGATTTCAAAAGGTAAGGAGGACATTTTGTTGGAAAATATTCAAGTCGACATTAAACAGTCTCTAAAACAGATTAAATTGTTTAGTTTTGTGCTGTGGCTGTACATATCTGATGGTCAATCTGGAGGCATGCAAAAAAATTCACGAATTTTCTCTTCATTGCAAAAAGAAATTTATTTCCCTCATAGCACACTGTATGGCATATGTCTGTTTTCATTAGCCCAGTTGGAGTAGGCAGTTAAACCCCATTTCATTTCTGTTCAATCTTAATAATAATTTGTTATTATGTGTGCTAATTGTTTATTGTGTAACCATTTTAGGTTTTGTTTGGATTCCCCACAACCACCTGTTAGAGAGAAGATGCAGGTGAATATCAACCTGAAGGATATTCTCACCAAGAAGAAATTGGGTCTTGGATGTAGTTAAATTTGACAGCTGATACAGATTATACCACTAGTCAGCAGCTCATGTACCTCAAAATACTTTCATTTCTTGTATTCAACTCAACATAAAAATATGTTTTCTGGATACTTTATGTATTACACATAACACAATTCTATGGAATAATTGTATTTCAAAGAATTGTTCTGTGTATTTTCAGTTCAATTACTAAATGCCATTGAAGCAAATTATTTTTACGTATTGTTTAGGGCCAGTTTAGTACAAATTATTTGAAAATAGCCTAAATTTATGTATGTTACCAATTATATATCTTTACATCCATCCTAAACTTATTTTTAATGATGAGATTTTGAAAAGTAATATATAAAAAAGTAATTAAAGAATTAAATATTTGAATTATGTATACAGATCTTAGTTTACCATTGGAGTTATCCTTCCACTATTGTAATTTGTTATTATAGGAAGAGATCTATTCTTAATGAAAATACTGTATTTATTCCACTCAAAGAACATGTTTGTTTTTTCACTAGAAATTTGGACTATTGATTAGTGGTTTGTTATGAAAATATGTTTTATTTATTCACAAAAGAAAAAAATTTTATCGTACTCACATGTTTCATGTATTTTGGATTTATGGTATTTTGTACTGTGAGGGGTTATGTGTGTAAACTTCAGAATGTATTTTACAAATACTGGTTGGTTGTTAATGGGGTTGAAACCACACCAGATTATAATTACATATTTGTAACCATATTTGTAAAAGATGTATTAAAGAGTTCTGAGAGACTCCAAATTGTTAAGTTAACTACTGAATATATAATTGTTGGAATGGATTATTGGAATGAAATAGCGACTTATGATTACTTGTTGAATCAGATTTATTTAAGTATTATACATCTGGTTGACAGACTATTCCTCCTTTGTATATAGAGCGATGTAGCGTGATGGAATGGACAATTAAGATTAATTGTCAATTGTATAATCTCATCTGCTGTTTGGTTGCCTATGCAAGAAGCTGATTTTATTATAAATGTCTTTTTCAGTTATTCTGAAAAAAATGAGTAAAATTTTGCATCCAAATGATCAGATCTGGGTATTGTAACTTATTTATTTTTAAAAAAGAATGCTAAAAAACCGTTGATTCTACTTGTAAGAGTTTAAGATTTTGGTTTAATTTAGCATGTTATGTTATTATTTTGATGATACCCAGTATCTAAGTATAGTTGAATTGTTTGGATGGTGTGACCTGTATTGTATGAAAATGAATGCATGACATTTGAAATTGTTTTGCCTCCTGGCAAGTCGAACCATTTTGTTTGTTGTTGGGCTTACCTTTATTTTGCCATTTTAGCTTGTATCATACTATTATTATCCTTATGGAACTAAACCTTTTACAAGAAATATTATTGTTTGTTTTTGTTTATCAAATTCGAAGTCACAACCCAGGTACAAGAATTAATTTGAAGAATGTTAAACTAAGGGAAATGCGCCAAAGGATTAGAACAGTATTCACAAGACAAAATACTATTTGTTCATTACAAATTATATATTTTGCATACTTAAGATATGGAGTTTCTTTACATGTGACACCGCTGTCCATGTTACAGGGGCTAAGATAACGGTCTAGAATGAAACAGTGTATTGAATTGATGTGAAAAGTAACTTTCAAATTAGATAATCGTGAAGCAAGAATTCAATTCTTAAATCTGACAAATTGAATTTAATAGGCATATCTATCTGTTCAATGCCATATGACCCCTTTCAAAGCAATAAATTAATGATACACAGTACAGAACACAATTCTATGGAATACCATAACTGTTATTTCCAGTTCATTACTAAATACTTTTGGAATACTTTAATTACATAGATGGCTTATTCAGCAATACCATACTTTAATTAAGTAGATGGCTTATTCAGCAATACCATAACTGTGTATTTCAAGTTCATTTTTAAATACCATTGGAATACTTTAAGTGGATGGCTTATTCAGCAATGGTTATTTGGAGAACATATTAATGTTGGATTTTCTATGACAGATGCAAGACCATGTTTATTATGATCAGGTCTTCCTATTATTGAGCTAACATGACGAGTGGTTTATCGACTTGTCTTTTGGTTGATCCAAGTGGTTTGATTACCAGCTAAAAAAAAGCCTCAGATATACAGAAAAGCAAGAACTTGATTTCACATTCATAGACATTTTTGCTTTCAAAAACTCAGCTGTCAAATTGGTACCATCTATGCGGTGTTTTTAAATAGTTCGTGAAGGTAGGCTACAGAAGAAAAATAAACCCTCATCAATGATCAATTTGAAAGCACGGCCACGTAGACTGGCCAACGTGGATACGGTACGTTATTAAAGTAAAACTTGATTACGCTATAAGCACTTTGGTGCAGAAAGGCTGGACGTTAACCCCACATTTTATTCATTCACTATCTTATTCTAATTGCCACAGTAAACAGTAATAAAATCGTTTTTATTTGGTAAATAATGAAAATTGCAAAAACAATCTTTCATCATTTTAATGAATTGTCTCCCTTAGTAACCCTTCTCACTGATGTAAAGATAGGAACGGTGTAAATATATTCGATTAACAGGATCACAAATGCCATGTCTATTTATTTTATAATAAATTGCGTCTGGATAACATTGTGTTCTTACACTCAAGTATTTGAAGATTTTAAATATTTCTAAAAAAAAAGAATCACACAAAAATTAAAACTTGTCAACGGTTCAACTTGAAACAGACGAAGAATGAGTGTAAGATATGAAAGAGTGACCCAATGTTCATGTTGCAATATCATGATTGCTTTTTGAAAATTATTGGTCATTATTAGCAGTTATCAAATATTTATTTCCTTCTTTGCCATTTGGTTTCATACAATAGCCTATTGGGGTTGTTTACACTTTCACTTTCTCTGTATACATACATACACCCATCCTCTTCGGTTTTGCGTTTGGGTGTTCACAGACATAACTGCCCGTATTCCTTTATCTTGTTACCATCATTTGCATTGTACTTGTAGTAAAATCTCTGCAAAGTTTATAGCTTTACCTTTTGAAATATTTTGTTTTAATCATATTGTTGATTAGATAACAAACCTTAATCTCTCAACCCTCCGTGTTTCGAGATAAGAAATGAGCCCATTACCTATAACGTTGCAGCTGCGGGGGTGATTCACACCCGGCATTTTTCAACAAAATTGACAATAGTTTTAAAGTAGCTAAGTCTCTAACTCAATATCATCCAAAATCTTCAACATTGAAAACACGATTTATTTGTCAAATTAAATCAATATTCATGTTGTGATCTTACCGGAAAAAAATGGGCTTTTGATATCTAATATTTAAGACAAAATAAACATTTTACCATTGGTACACGAATCGTGTACCATAATGCGCTTCAGCCCCATTTGTATAGAGAGACTCGAGAGACGAGGCTAGACACATTGCACCAAATCAAATGGCGTATGTAGACTGGAATAACCAGATGCTAGAAATTTGCACTCGCTTGAGACTGCTGGCTTATTTCGCCGAACATAACTGATTTGAAATTGGAGTAAAAACGGAAACCATTGAATGTAAATCAGTTTATATACATTCATATTACAGTATTATATGCGTTGCGACCCACTTTTGTTTATTTCTAGGTCCCAAATGTTAGCGATTTAGCTCCTTTAATCAAAACAACGATTGATTATCGTTATTTATAATATTTCTACAACACCCAACTACAATTAAGCATATAATCCTACCTGAAACGGGTACAAATCGTCGTTTTTAAAATCGAGGCGCTAAGCCGTTACTAAGACTGCCATCTTTTTAAACGATACGCTGTCATCATGAAGGCGGGGCTAAATATAAGGCTTTTATAACAGCCAATCAAAAGGACAATCGAAAGCACAGTAACTATGAATGAATTTCGATGGCGGTGAAATGTCAGACAAAAACAACGCATCATTAATTTAAACGCGAATATTTGGAGTTAGGCGACAGTTGTGCCACTACATTGGCCTCTGTAAGTTTAATTAATCATAATATCATAAACTTATCTATTTAAAGATGATACATGCATTAATAAAGAAATTGAGTTTGCCACTTGGAACTAAAGGCATCCAATCGTAGCTAAAAACAAACACATCAGTATATCTCAACGTTTTTAGCTACGTTCTCGTAGCTAATTGTTGATTGGAGAGTCGGTTGGATGAATTTTCTTTTGAACACAAATGTGGCACAAAAACAATGACAATGACATTCGTTTTACAGGCTTAAATTTTACCCATGAATATCTTTAATATGATATATAATTAGTGATGCTGCGCTTACCAGGTCTTACTGTTTTTTTTAGCATTATAAATGGCAATTTAAGGGCTGCCGCAATGCGCTTATAGATGTCATTAAACGGTTATTATTAGATTGAAAGAATGATATCGAATTGATGATATACTCGAAAACTTGTAATTGTCTTCAGTTGATATTTTTCGTTGCCAAAACTCAAACGATCAAAAAGATGTCACTTTGTTTAGATTGCAACGGCAATTTACGCGTAGTTGTCAAAATATCCGTCAAAGTTAAACCAACCCCACACCAGCTTCACTGGTTTCGTCCAGCACATGACGAAAGCTACAATGTCTTGAACTCAGTCAAAAATAAAAGTAAATACATCAAATTTTCAAGAGAGAACCTTTTTATTTATTGGAATATTTAATTGTAGAATAGATGTGTGTGTGTGTGTATCTGTGTGTTGCCTACAGGCCACAATTCTTAAGTGATCATCTTGAAACTTTACATACTTATTCTTTATACACTGAGGATGATCCCTATTGTTTTTGGTGCATGCCCGACCCCCAGGGGCAGAGCCACACCTATTTCTTGTGTTTGTTTGTCGTCTACAAGCCGAATTTCTTAACATATCATCTTGAAACTTTGCATACTTATTTTTTGTACACTAAGGAACATCCTTATCGTTTGGGGTGCATGCCCAAGCCCCAGGGGCAGAGCCACATCCATTTTCTTTTTGTGTGTCTGTGTCGCCTACAGGCCACAATTCTTAATCGATTGTCTTTAAAATTTTCCTATGAGTTCCTTATACCCTAAGAATGATCCCTACTGTTTTTGGTGCATGCCCGAATCCCAGTGGCAGAGCCATGCCCATTTCTTGTATTTATTTGTCATCTACAAACTGCATTTCTTAACGTATAGTATCACCTTGAAACTTTGCATACTTATTCCTTTTATCCTAAGGAACATCCCTATTGTTTGTGGTGAATGCCCAACCCCCAGGGGCAGAGCCATGAACATTTTCTTTTTGTGTGCCGCAATTCTTAATCGATTGTCTTGAAAATATTTTTATAATTATTCCTTATACCCTAAGGCTGACCTCTATTATTTTTGGTGTATGCCCGACCCCCTTGGACAGAGCCAGGCCAGGGCTTGCCACGAGACGCGAGCAATTGCTCGCGCTCGCGCTGTGCTCGCGTAAATCTACATTTACGCGAGCGGTTCGTTGCTCGCGCAAAATTTTAAGAAAAACCTGTAAAAAAATCAAAATATTGACAAGTTTATTGCCGAAACTAACCCAACAATGTCAATAACGTCATAAATTCGTCTGTCAAACTGAGATTCACCCAGCTGCACGCGGCATTTCCTCCTTAAATTTGATTGGCTAATGAAGTTACTCGCCACTTGTGTTACTAAAAATACACTTGAGACCTGAACGTCATGACTGATTTTCCTACGAACACCAGTAACAAACGCGTGATAATCGAGTCTAAAGTAAAGAATGTTTACATCCGGCATTTGGCATTCACGCTAAATAAACACGTTTCAAACTAATATTTATCGGTATTTCTTATTTTATCAGAACTTCGGTTTTTATTCCATTGTGCCGTCGTATAATTTTCAATCTGAGCGTAATAATGGCCAAAGGAAACCTGATTGCCCTATCCACATTTATGTCGTGGGGTGAAGAAATCCATACGGAAATTGGTTTTAAAGAAGAGTCGTATGACTGTCAAAAACAGAAAGCGATGGTCACACATATTTACTGCAAAGCCTGGAATAGCAATTTCTTATGATTTTAAATTGAAATAATGTTACAAAATGTGTGCTCACGCAAACAACATTTTGCGTGAGCAATTTTTATTGCTCGCCTTGGTCGCCCAAACCTAAATTTGCGTGAGCAGTGATCTGCTCGCCATCAATTTATTCGTGGCCAGCCCTGCATGCCCAGTGTTTGTGTATCTTGTGTTTTGCCTACAGGCCGTAGTTCTTAACAGATCCTTTTGAAACTTTGCATACCTAATCCTTATACCCTAAGGATGACCCCTTTTGTTTTTTGTTTGTCTTGTGTTTCGCCTACAGGCCGCAGTTCTTAACAAATCCTTTTGAAACTTTGCATACCTAATCCTTATACCCTAAGAATGACCCCTTTTGTTTTTTGCTGATTGCCCAACCCCCAGGGGCAGAGCCATACCCATTTTTTCTTTGTTTCTCTGTGTGTTACCTACAGGCCACTATTGTTAATGGATCGTCTTTGAACTTGGGATATGTATTCCTTATAGCCTAAGGACGACAACTGCATAGTTTTTATCGGTAAATACTCTGCAGGTTGCAATAATTAACAGATTTTGTTCAAATTCGGCATATCAATCATTTCAATAAAAGGGTGGTACCTATTTATATTGTTCCATATCCAACCCCGAGGGGCAGAGCCACACCCAATCTTTGTATTTATCGTCTACAGACTGCAATTCTGAATGGATCATCTTGGAACTTTGCATATTTATTCCCTATACTGTAAAGACATCAACTATTTATTTTAGTGCATGCCCCGACCCCCTGGGGCAGTGTCACACCCACTTTTTTGTTAATATTTTGTCTGTAAATTTGGCAAAACAAATCCAATGCCTAACCTTCTTTGCCTTTTGTCATATTACAGCCATTTCATATTTTATTCTCTTCATTTTAAAAAGTACCATATCAATCAAAGCAGGAATATGGACATATATTGCAGCGTTTCAATTTCCTATATTCCTATCTTCCCTGTTTTTTTGCCTTTGCGTACTTTTTGTAGTATTATCCCCAGTGTGTATGTCATTTAACCACATTGCCTTTCTTGACTTCTGTACACTGGTTGGGGTCTTGGAGATGTACTGGTTTATTCCAGCTGTCTGCACAGTTTTTCTTATGCATTGTCAGGTATCCTCTTACAGTTCCATATAGAAGGAATTATTAGTGAGCAGAAATTTGGCCGTGTATCTGTTATCACTCGTCACATCAGTCAGTTATATAGAGGGATGACTCGTGTTTTCATTTGGCGTTCGTCACTTCCGGTTCAGGAACCCTGTATTACTCAGCTATCGTAGCAATGATCTCTGTGTTAAAATTATATTTGGAATGTGTTTAACTAGCTCTATCACATATGTGATAATGACTGGCACCAATATTGTCCTTTCACAAACCCTCTTCATTTGTGTGAATGAGATCCAGAGTATTGGCTCTCTGTTCTGCTCTGTAGTGGGTTGGGCTTTTCACATGTGTTAAAAAACAGTCTTTCACACACTCTCTAAACATAAATGCAATATGGTTTTCTCCTGCGGTAATAGTCATGGTTTAACTTTTGGTCGTTTCATGTAGAGGGTAGCGACTTTAAGCTATACATGAATCACAAATTAAAGTAGGCTACTTACAAATATGATGTCAGATTGGGAATGATAGGCCAACTTATTATTCAATTCCGCCAAAACCTCTAGATTATTGTATTGTAATCTACATCCTGGCACAAATGATTTCCTTTTTATTAAAGATGCACATGAGAGAGAGAAATGGGGTTTAACATCCACTCGACACAAACTAAGTCATTTTGGGACTAACATCCTTCAATTTTATTTCAATAATTCGCTTGCATGTAGAGGCTTTTAACACTGGGAATAAACCAGAGGACCTGGAGAAAACCTATGAGGTTGAACAGGCAACCCTGTTTGTATCGAGTGGATGTTAAACCCCATCTCTCTCTCTCTCTCTCTTAAAAGCATGGCAACCAATTGTAAAGTGATTTTTTGCCACTTTGAGTTTAGATCCTTCTAGAGGATTGGTAGATCGACCTAGTATGGTTCTCTGTAATTACTGTCACATACCCCCCGAACTATAACCCTTGCTCACATGTATGTAATGTCTTCAGTAATGGATAGGTCTTGATACCTGTATCTACGAGTTCTCAATTGAAATATCAATTTGTGCTAAATTTTGTGTTCATTTTCATACAAAGACTAAAGCCGAAGTTGGAGTAATTTGAAGCTGAAACAGAAGTGGATTTTGCATCATTTTAGCACAGTGCCAAATATATCCCTGGGTCATCCCTGGATATAAATCACAATCTTATTATTTCTTGATGAAATGGTTTCCATCTGAATTTATATAAGACTATTTTCTGTAATGGTATTTTATTGTTTGATAGGTAAATCGTTTAAGAACAACTAGGAGACGATCCAGAAGAAGAAGTTCTGATCCTTTGAATGTAGAAAATCCTGGTAGGTATAGATTTATGGAACTGTAATTAATTTACCATGCAATAAATGATACAGTCATGGTTTTCAATCACCAGTAGGCCTATATGTATTTAAGTAATGTCTATCCATGCCAGTAGTATAGGCTACATATATACCACTGATTAAACTGACTGTATGGGCTGGCAGCTGAAAATTAATTTTTGGCATGCTTGTAGGCTGGTCATTTACTGACACAAGAAAATCAACAAAGAGGCCACAAACGTCTTTACAGTAAAACAAAGGCACAAGGAGTCAAAATCAAAACTAATTGCATATGTTCACCTCTAGCATGCAGTGTGTCCCTTATAATAAGGCCTTATTGAGATAGACCTTTAAATGGCTGCTTGTTGGAGCCCTCTCTATTCTTGTTGCATTGCTGCTTCCTGTGGTTCTGGTACCCATGCTCTCTTGAGTTAACACAATGGCACATTCACAGAATTCAGGTGTCAATCTATGAATTTTGTTGTCTCTTCCACAGGGCCGTAGGAGGTATACTCCATTAGCTTTTTAAAAGCCACAATTTATACCCCATGTCTGCACTGTAAAATCACGATTTACAACATTCCCATCCTGTTGAATTAATTTTTTTTCCGTTCCCTAAAATTGACCTGTTTTGCATTTACGCGATAAATTAAAGATACATTAGTTAAGAGTTTTATAAAGCTTTGGCCATTCTTGCTACAATAATCCAAAAATAGATGATAAAAAAGAAAATGTTGAAAATTTCAGTCAAATTACTTTGTTCTGAACGGAATTGTCACTGTTGGAAATTTGGACTAGAAATAGGCATCAATTGTGTCTGCACCATCTATGAGAATTGGCGATCGTATGACTGACAGACGATAACTCCACCCACATATTCTCGATTATCAAGTAACATGCCCAATGGCTATGGTAGCCTCGCTTGGCTAACGGTTTAGTTTGCTTGGTCTGCCATTTATTGATTTAATTTTAAATGGATGACTGTTTAAATCCAAACTGTATTCAAGCCATCCGTGGGTCTACAGAGTTGATTTTGAGCTTGTCGTGTAAATAAAGGTCTAATTAATAATTTCTATAACATCTGAAGCCTAAATAAATTCTTGCTATAGGCAGATTTAGCTCTTAACTAATGTATGTTTAAGATGTGAATTATGTGAATGACATTAATTATGTCAATGACATTAAATAATAGCTAACAATTTGTTATCTTAGATGATAGAGACAGAAATACAACATGTATAGATTTAACTGAAGATGAACCAGAAATAATAGATCTGACCAATTCCTTAAGATTATCACCTTCTATGGTTCCAGTAAGTTGTATATGTTGCTAGAAATACCCCAGAAATAATTATATTATATAGATATAGAGAGTGAGAAATGGGGTTTAACGTTCACTCAATACAAACTAGGTCATTTTCAGGACTGACATATGGTACAACTTTATTTTAGTAATTAGCTTGGATGTAGGGGTCTTACCTTCTTTAGCATTGGCAGGAAACCAGAGGACCCAGAGAAAAGCCATGAGGTTAGGTTTAGACTACTCCTTGTCACGTACAATTGTGGGATTGAAACCACACCAGTTGACTCAATGACAGACCTTGTGATTCAAAGTACATGTATTAGACTATTCTGCCACTCATCCAACTCCCCGAGATATCACTGCAGATATTATAGAAATTAACACATTTTATGGTTCTTAACTTTGAATGGGCTCTGAAGTTATGGATTGTGGTATGGAAAGCCATATTGCCTTGTAAATATATATACATGTATGGGAAGATATTCTTTATTTGAATTGTAAATATATTCATATATGTTTTTGTAGGTGATCCTGCCATTATCACCAGAAGATGGTAAATATAATTATTATGAACAATTTTAACTTTTGTTCTTAATTAATATTTTAAACATAAAACTATTTTGTGATTTTCTCTATTTTTGTATTGAGAAAATTCATCAGGATTTTCCAGCATGGTTACCCCTTGTCAGTGGTGCAGGACGGGAGAGCCTGACAAGGACGGCTGTCTAGTCATTCTGATGGAACAAAAAATCTGAGGTCCGGTGTACACATTGGCGTGCATGTAAAAGATCCCTTGACAGTTGAAATATATGAGTTGACGGTAGCGCCGCTGTCCAGGCAAAACTTCCCTCATAGCACACTGTATGGCGTATGCCCGTTTTCATTAGCCCAGTCGCAGCAGAACAGTAGGACTTTAAACCCCATTTCATTTAATTTATTTTTGTTTCAGATTCTGTTCTGAATTTTAATTGTTTTTTTTTTAATTTTTTTTACAGAAGAAAGAATTAGGAGTAGGAATAGTCGAAGACAATCCAGAAGTAACAGAAGAATAGATCGTTCTTTAGAAATAATTTCCACACCAGAAACGAGACCACATAGAAATCGTAGATCAAGATCAGATATCGATTTGAATGATCATTCGTCCAATTTGACATCTTTAGAAATAGTGGATGTGACATCAGAACCATCTTCTGGGTAAGATTTGAGTTACATTTAGAAAATGTATGTGTTAGTTTTCATTTCATATTTATTTATTATTTAACTGTATTTATATATGCCTTGATGTAATGTAGATAAAGAATAGATAATGAAAAGAGAATATACTGAAAATTTCAGTCGCACAACTTCACTCTGAGCCGAGATATCGGCGATACAATTATAGTCTTGATTATCCATTTTTTATACGCCCACATTTTTATGTGGACGTATATTGTTGTCGCCTCCGTCTGTCCGTAATTTTTTTGTGGACAGTCTACTTGAAATATAAGTTTATCTCCCAAAGATCTTGGTTCTTTTCGATATCGGCATTTTATTCATGGATTATGGCCCCTGATTGTATGAAAGATCACATTTTTAGCTTGTGCACACTCAAGAGATTACAATTTTTATCAAATTTCAATGAAACTTAAAGTGTATGTTTATATCCCAAAGATCTTGACTCGATATTCGTTCTTATCAGACCATAACTTCCTGGATTATGACCCCTAATTGTACGAAAAATCACATTTTTTGCTTGTGGACCCTCTAGAGGTCACAATTTCTGTACGATTTTACACCATAATGAAGTTCGAATTTCAGGAAAATAAAAACAAAACCCGCCTGACAAAATGGCCGCACCTTGTAGGGGCTACGCAAATAGTATAAATGTATGTAATACAAATGTTGTGGAACCTTGAGGTCACAATTTTTGTCCGATTTTGATGACACTTATAAAAAAATATAATTTTCGTAGTGTAAATGCTATCTGGTCTGAGAATGGTTCTCAGTACGGATTACTGCGCATGCGCCAAATGAACCTTGACATTTTTTCCCACAAACTTTGACAGTTCTGTCATCAGTTCTGTCAAAATGGCTGCCCAAACTAAATCCACAGCCATAATTGTTTTCTCCAGGTAATTTGCATAGGGACTGGAATTACCTATTCTGTGAAGAGTGTCACATTTGGAGTGCCTGGCACAGTTCTGAGACCGATTATTGTAATGTAAGCATTTCAATTCCTTGAAATTTTTTGCGGCCTGGTACTGTGTCGACAATGGCAGGCTTATCGCGGCCAAGTGTAAACAGGGCTATAGTCTGATCAATGATGAGACTTTAGCAATGGCTACAACATTAATCATTTAGGAAGTTCAGGTTTTAGATTTCTCAACCATAACCATATACTTTATTTCTTTTCAGATCATCTGTAGTAGAATCTGATATTATAACCTCACCTACACCTGTTAAAATAACATGTCCTATCTGTATGGATGATGATAGACAGGTATGCATATATCACATTTAAAGATATATTCCTTTATTGTTAATTAGGTCAGAAATTACAAGATAAGTCATACATATAGTCAGTGTATTATATAAAGAAAAGGAGTGGGATTAAAGTTTAATCACCACTAATGGGTGAGAGCTTTACCAATATAATAGCATTTCTGCCACAGTGGCTCAATGTGGAGGATATTGGTTCACTATTCAGGGGCCCCCACAGATTTGATACTGGTGTTGGCTACAAAAGTTTCTCATGAATTTCCATCCCCGTTCCCCAGGTCGATGGGCTTGGCAAAGAAAAAGGGTTTAGTGAAGGTTAGTCATTTGGATGAAATGCAAAACCAATGTGTTAAATGACTACACTATACTCTTCAAAAAAGTAGGGGATATTCAGAAACAATACAAAACTGCGGAAACTCACTGCTGTTTAAATTAGAGGTGTAATCAGTGTATGTTAGTAACAGGCCAATTGCCTGTGGATGATTAACATATGTCCATGCTGTGATCGTGGAATTAGGATTAGACTATCCTGAGTGTGCACTTTACATAATAGTGATTGAGTCAAGTGTTTTGCTTTTGATCCCAGAATGGTATGTAAAAAAGAGTAAGATCACCTGTCTAAACTCAAGGTTTTTCTGCGAGTTCTCTGGTTTCCTTCCCCTGCCAAAGACTGCTTTGTTCAAGCAAATTAATGAAAATAGATATACTATTTCTAAGTCCTAAAATGACCTAGTTTGTGTTGAGTACAGTTAAACCCCATTTCTCTCTCTCTCTCTCTTTCCTGCCATTCAATTTTATTAAATGAGACATTGTATATTAAATTGTAATTTCAGATTAAGAGATCAGGGAGACAGTTAACATCAACAGTTTGTGGTCATATTTTCTGTAGTACCTGTATTAAACAATCACTTAGATCATTTCATACCTGTCCTTCATGTAGAAAATCTTTACGTGTCAATCAGATACATCCTATATTCCTGTGATATTTATACACTTGTACATTTGGGACATTCCCTTTAACACCTGCTACATGGAAACATGGACTTCCCCAGTTACTTCAAAAATTAGAAAAACGTTGAACTTTTTACTTTGAGTTCTTTAGCTGATTTTTGAAACCGCCTGAAACTACTGCTCCTTGGCCTTTGTCAGAGAACTAGTATACTGTCCCTAAATAGCTGTTCTCTTGCCTTGGGTGGTGTGAGGGGCTAGAGGGATCAGGGGGTTTTGGTTATCCAGGTGCTAAAGGGTTGAGAATATTTTCATTGACGGGCTGGAAGTTTGACATGGACATGTACAGTATCTTTAATATATCTTGAATTTTTTTGTAAAGTTTTTGTCAATAAGGATTCTGGTGCCCACTTAAATATAATTATTGTCTTTGGACAATGCTAGCTTTTCATGTACATTATCCAAAATTAGATATGTTTGAGTGTGAATGAGTAACTGTAGCAATTAAAATGTTGAGTACCATTGACTATTCTGTTTTTAAACGCACATGAAATGCAATGTAAAAACGTAAAATTGGTGCAGTTTTGGTAGATTGGTATCTGGGTAGGGCACGATAATGCACGATATGATCGATGGCCGTACCGCGATTTGTTATCCAAATAATAATTTCACAAAAATAGGCTGATATTCCTTTAAATGCATAAATAAGTCCATGAGCAAAATGAGAGATTTGTGAAAATATTACTGTATAAGAATGGTGATTTGTAGATGCTGCATACATTGATCAGCACATTATCAATGTATATTAATATTTGATTTTAAAATCTTCCCAACATCATTTCCTTTGCTGTTCGGTAATGTATGACTGGGAAAGCTTTTTATTGGCTAAAATTGTGGTGGCAATACGAACCAGCCACTTGAAATTTTTATATGCCCATATTTTCATATGGACGTATATTGCCGTCGCCCCTGTCGGTCCGTCCACAATTGTTTGTGAATTGTGGCCCCTGATTGTATGGAAAATCACGTTTTTAGCTTGTGGACCCAATAGAGGTCATAATTTTTATCCGATTTAATAAACCGTTTAAATATATCACCGTTACACCCTAAGGGTGGTTGAGTGTAAATTTCGTAAAAATAGGACCAAAACTGACAGACAGAATGGCCGCTCCTCGTACTCAAATAGCATAAAAATATGATATATCAAGGTTGTGGACTCTCTAGGGGTCACAATTTTCTTCTGATTTTGATGAAACTTGAAATGTAAGTTTATAACCCAAAGATCTCGGTTCCTTTTGATATTCGCACATATCGGACCGTAACTTCCTGAATTATGGCCCCTGATTGTACGACAAATCGCTTTTTCGTTAGCTTGTTCTCTATCCATCTCTTGCAAAATGTGGGCGTATGCTGCCTGGCAGCCGCTGGTTTCATAATGAAATCACCAAATTCAAGTCACATGATCGACAAAAGCACTATTGAGATCGAAATCCCCCATACCAAGTATATAAGTCACAAGTAAAGTATGGGAGTTTTTAGGATTTCTCGTTAAGCATGACAGCAATAAAATCCGGTCAAGGTAAATCATAAAAATAGGCCTTCGAATTTTCACAGTAAAACACTGTCAAAATTTAACAGCATTCTTTAAATTTGTTTCCTATATCGCGATATTAATCGTATCGTAGACTATGAATCATGATGCGCATCGTATCATGGCCTGATATATCGTTGCAGCCCTATATCTGGGGGATTGTATTTGAAAGTTGCCAGTAATGAAGAAAAACAGGATTCAGATTCATTTCTATCTAACACAGCCTGTCAAATCATTGACCCATGTGATGAAAATTTACAACAAAAATAGTTGAGATTGATCAATCATTAGGACTCTCCATTATTGGCTTATTGAAATAAAATTGAAAGTTTTTGTTAGAATATATTTCCTATCATTTGAACTGAAGATAACAAAAGAATGGGTTCTATTTTCAATTTTCAGAGAAATAATTTTTGTGATATTTACTAAAAAGCTTTGTGTGTCTATATACATACACACAAAGCTTTTAATACGCCCATATTGGAAATGTGGTTGTATATTGCCTTCGCCCCCGCCCGTACGTCCACAATTTCTTGTGAACACTCAACAGACTACATTTATTATCTGATTGTTTTGAAATTGATATATGTTTTTGATATTAGTGAGATGAAGAAGCCTATTGATTTTCAGCAATTTCCGATAATTACTGCCAGAGTTATGGCCTTTGATCACTTTGAATATCTTGTGGACGCTCTGGAGGCTAAAGTTAATATCCGATTGACTTTAGATTTATACACAGTATCTAAGGTCATGAGATGAAGAAGCCTATTGATTTTCAACCATTTCCAATAATTACTGCTAGAGTTATGGTCCTTGATCACTTCAAAAAATCTTGTGGATGCTCTAGAGGCTAAAGTTATCATCCGATTGACTTTAGATTGATACACAGAGTTTAAGGTCTTGAGACGAACAAGTTTATTGATTTTTAATGCATTTTGATAATTTGAACAGCTAAACCCATGATATTAAATGTATCATATACTAAACATTAGCATGGAGGAGAACTTTATAAAAGCCAAACAAATTCTAATGATTTTCTGATAATTATTTAATGAGTTATTACTCTTAATCAGATTTTAATGTATTATAAATGTTTCATTACCCCCCCAAAAAAATATGCGACAACTGTTGTTGACTGCCCGGGCGATTTAGCTGCTGTGGGCGTATATTTCGTTGCCTGGCAACCTATCTTTAATAAATGTTACAAAATTATTTCTCTGAGAGATTTTGACACGTTATTATATGTGTTAAATATTGAAATTAAATTAATGATTATGTTTATATGAATAATGTTTATTTGAATAATGATTATGTTTGTATGAATGATGATTATTTTTATATGAATAATGTTTATGTTTATGTTGATATGGATAATGATCATGTTAATATGAATAATGATCATGTTAATATGAATAATGATCATGTTTATATAAATTAATGATCATGTTTGTAATTTTATTGTTCTAAAAAGTGGATAATGCAAAAGTTTTACAACTTAGAACGCATCATGTTTGTATAAATAATGATTATGTTTATATGAATTGACGGTTGTTTTATGAAAAATGATTATGTTTATATCAAACATGATTATGTTTGAGATTTATTTGTTAATAATGATTTTGTTGAAAATAATTGGTCTTTTATAGATATTAGTAACAGTAGTGTACAAATCGAATACTCCAAAATGGTGCATTTGCTTCTAGAATAAGGGTGTGACGACTAAGCAAAACTTGAACCGGTTAGTCGGCGTCTAAAAAACCGAACCGATTCGGTTTAGTCGGTAATGAAAACTAACTGAAAAATATTAGTCTTCCATAGTCTACAATACACGCTAATATACTGGCCTTTATATACGGAGCTTAAAACTGTAATGGCGACAAACATACAGTTCTATGTTTTATGTGTCCAGTACATTAAAAAATTTGGTTTTGTTTGTACTATGTAGTTTGTTCAAATCTCCTGTTTAACCTTTTTAATAAAAGTAATAAATACAACATATAAAAAACTTCAAACAATGATGTATTGATCAATAATATTAGTGAAATCGTATCTGGGCATCAGCTCAGTGATCATGCCTATTGACCTAACCTGGAGGATTGCTTGTTTCTGATTGGGCACTTCAACCATTGACCTTAGCGACCGACCAATCAAATAACGTATTCTTAAAATAACTTCATTAGGTATGCAAAAACACACTCGCTTGTAATCGCGAGAATATCCACGACCGATTACGGAATATAGTATATACTGTCTCGTTATTATTATTGTCGACCATTTATCAATGATCTAGCTTATTGCTTATTCGCCCCCATAATTGTCGATCGTTAATACATGTATCTTTTAAAAAAAAAACATGTTATAATATTCGGGCGACTGGTTTATATCAATCTGTATTTTTTAGACGACTATCGATTTCCCGAAACTTGAACCGGTTTGTAGGTAAAACCAAACCGACTCCGACTAAACCGACTAATCGTCACACCCTTATTCTAGAAAGAGTTATTTAACTATCAAATGTATAATTAGATTATTATTTATAGCCTTAAAGAATAAATACATTTCAGTGTATCATCATTAAACCATTAACTATCTCCGACTCTATGTTGTAGTAGCAGTACTGGACCACATCTATACAAGATTTTTATTTAGACGTTGTAATTTAGAAATTTGAAATTGTGCTGATTAGTATTTATTATTTATGTTTGTATTGGAATGGAACGTTTTCATATTTGTCTGTTTATTTTTATGTATAGTGGAAATTATTTATGTTGAAATTATCAAACATTAAAATTTATGGGATATATATATATATATATGTAATTACATTTATAGAGAAAACATGTCTTACGCTGCTCAGATCTTACTAATATTTTGGGCCATATGTGTCTTATTAAAGATGCATTATGTAAGAGCTAAATATGTCTATTGCAGGTCTTTATTTTGGCTTTAAATATTATATAAACTATTATACCTATAATCAACTCTCTAGACACACGGATGGCTGAGATTTAAACAGATTGAAACCTGGTTGCCATTCTATTATTTAATTTGAAAATTGTGAATCGATTACCATTGCTACGATAATTCACAATCTATGTAACATCTTGTCATAACTTCAAACAGTGATAACTTCTTTCAGAATAAAGTAATTAGAATGAAATTTTCAATATAATCATTTTTCATTATCTTTTTTTAAACTATTATAGTAAGAATGACCAGCTCTTTATCTAAATCTTACATAATACATCTTTAACCAATGATTATTTTTACATTGACCTGATTGAAGATACATAACACCATGTTATTTTATCTAGGTATTGCTATTGCCTATTTTCTTATTTATTCTAAGTTCATGGATATGGTAATCATTTGATGATTTAATAACAATTTCATTAGGAGATGATTGTACCACCAATGGCTTGCCAGATATATTGGAAAATATCCTGATAATGCCCACAAGCTAATTTGACTTCTGCATTTATGGACCATTAATTTGGTCAGTGGACCTACTATTGTGTTTTATTGTCTTCTCTGTCTTCATTAGCTCAGTTGGTGCAGAAAAGTAGGATGTTAAATCCTGTTTCATTTATTTATAGTACTGTACATACATGTAGTCTTTAGACTGATATCTGTTTATTTGTATTAATATGAAGAGAAATCATTATGTTGACCGATACGCAAATCTTACTAACTCTTGAATAAACATAATGTTCTGTATTTTTCAGAGAAATATGTTATGCCATTCTTGTGCTACTATCAGTTTAATTTACTTTTTGTCCCCCACCATACAAAGAAAGCAGGGGACTATTAGAATGGGATACCATCAATCTATTCATCTGTCACACTTGGAACCCAATAAACCTGCTTCTAATTGAGCTAGAATGTTCAATTTTGGTGTAGTTATTTATTAGGTGGCTGCCTTGACTGAGTTCAAGGATGAGTATTTTCTGATTGGTTGAGACTTTTGAACATGATATCTATGATTCTAATTTAGTGAAAGTGAGCAAAGCCAGAGTATGATTTCAGTACATCAACACCTTGATTAAGTTCAATCATGTATTACATGTATTAGTGCTTTTAGTGGGGCGGTTAAGGAAGAATTTTTGGTAGAATCGTGCATTTTGGGTTAAAAGCATGAAACTTGGCACATAGATAGCATCAACCCTACTGATTATTTTGGGATGTGGATCCACCTCAGCAGCTCCCCCTGGTGGTTGTTACGGCCATCTTTTCCAAAATGGCCGCCTATTCATTGATATACATATAACAAGGGGTGTCACAATAAGACATTTTTTTTACAAATCATTTCAGGCCAGCAATTTCCAGATGCAAAATTTCTAGCTGAACACGATTTTTGAAAAAAGATTTATCTATGACGTCATTTTCGTTTGGGGTTTGCCTGATTTCAAAAATGGCCGCCAAAATTTGAAGAAAAATGAATTTGCAGATAGGATGGGTGATTATCACGCAATGTATGCCTTGTAATATATCAAATATAAGCTTTTTGCTGTAATTGAACTGAAAAATAATCTCTAAAACTAGTTTCCCCAAATCCAAGATGGCGGAAATTCAAAATGGCGGCCAAAATATACCCACATCTAGACTACCACAAAAGTTACTGGACACAGAGTCTTCGATGCAAAAACGGATCACATTACCATTTCTGAACCAAGAGGAGAACTTAAATTCTTTACTGCAAATACCATAAATGATTCTCACTCCGGTAAAATGGTGCAAAAACAAAGGAGATGAAATTAAAATGCCTCAGTTGGCCCCGTTGTATTGTTATGGGGTGGAGGGTCGGAATAACAAGATATTTTCTCCAAAGAATGTGTCAATTCTTAACATTATCATTAGCATCATTTGTTTTAATGTATAAAACAATTAAACTACATTTATTGTGTCTTAAGGTTAAATTCTTTGAAATTCTAATTAGCTGACTGGTAAGTTCTGCACATGGTTAATTGACTGACAGGTAGATTCCTGATTCCAGTCAATTTCAGTTGCCCTCGAAAAACTATTACACTTTGCTATTATAAACCAATCCAATAGAAAGATTGATGATTGCCCCTTTTTTTCTGAAATAATCATCTACAATTATCAAATTCACTGACTCTGAAAACTTAATAGCGGACATATTACAAGGTATATCAAACAGAAAATTCACGATTATCCTAAAATTTGATCATTATTGGCAAATTCTCGCCGCCATTTTGAATTTCCGCCATCCTAGATTTTGGAAACTCTTTTTTTATTTTAGTTTGATTTTAAGTTCAATGACTTTGAAAACTCTTTATATTACATATTACAAACCATATCAAAGAGTGAAAGGACTTTTATCTGACAAATCGGCCATTTTAGATAAATGTTGGTTGCCATTTTGAATTTCCGCCATATTGGATTTTGGAAACTATTTTTTTTATTTAGATTAATTTTAAGTTCAGTGACAATGTAAACCCTTTAAATTATATATTACAAACCAAATCAAACAGTTAAATGCCTTTAATCTGATCAATCCGCCAATTTGGGTATATTTTGGCCGGCATTTTGAATTTCCGCCATCTTTGATTTGGGGAAACTAGTTTTAGAGATTATTTTTCAGTTCAATTACAACAAAAACCTTAAAATTTGATATATTACAAGGCATACATTGCGTGATAATCACCCATCCTATATGCAAATTCATTTTTCTTCAAATTTTGGCGGCCATTTTTGAAATCAGGCAAACCCCCAAACGAAAATGACGTCATAGATAAATCTTTTTTTCAAAAATCGTGTTCAGCTAGCAATTTTGCATCTGGAAATTGCTGGCCTGAAATGATTTGTAAAAAAATGTCTTATTGTGACACCCCTTGTTATATGTATATCAATGAATAGGCGGCCATTTTGGAAAAGATGGCCGTAACGACCACCAGGGGGTGCTGCTGAGGTGGATCCACATCCCAAAATAATCAGTAGGGTTGATGCCATCTATGTGCCAAATTTCATGCTTTTAATCCAAAGTGCACGATTTTTTGCTTAACCGCCCCACTATTTTATCAATTTTAATGATAAACATGGTGTAAATCTGTCCAGCACTCATATTAAATATATTGTATGTGCAACATTAGATTGTGTTACAGATTTGTTGTATCAGTTAGAAAGAATTGCTGGAAAGATTATTAAATCGTTGTGTAAATCACTAAAATGTAACTACTTATTCTATACATATCTCTATTATACTTTTATTGTTAACCCATTATTTTCTAATAGACGGAGAGAAATAAAAAACTACCGAGAACAAATTGCAAAAGAATTTCTTTCACTGAAATCTAGTAAAGGGATGTCTAAAGGACTCCCAACTCAAAATTGTCCGCTTAAACCCTGTAGCGTTTTTCATAATTAGCATAAATCCAAGATGGCCGCCAATTGGACTTTCTGGCCTCCATATCTTGGAAACGGCTCGTTTTAGAGCAATAAATGTATTATCATTAGATACAATAGTGATATCAACGGTTCGAAAAATAAAATTATCAAAACACCAGCAGGTCATGGTGTGACGTCCTGACGTCACAATGACGTCATGGCGTCACACTGCCGTTATTTGGACGTCAAAACACTGCTTGGATACTGAAAAAGCGGGTTTGACGTGAGTTCTGATGTCTTAGAGAACTCAGAATAAGCGGACTGTGACCTAGATTGTTTTTGTGACACTTACTGATTGGACTTTAATCCAATCTGGTGATTGGCTTGGAATCCAGTCTGGGTTTTCCACAGATATATGAAACCTTTTTTTGCTAATTTTGTGAAAAGAGTTGTATTTCGCCATGGATACGTGCATAATTGGCGACAATAACCTAAATAATAGTGGGGATGTTGTTAAGCCAGTGATTTTCAACCAATGTGCCGCGGCACACAGGTATGCCGCGAGATCTTCATAAGTGAGCCGCGAAATTTTGAACGACACACTAAGAAAATGGGAAAAACTACGTGATCCCAAACGAGTATTTACTGATAAGTTCATGGCTGCGGGTTTTTGAAATTTAATTTGAGTCATTCTGTTTGTCTATGACTAGTCTGTGTCTACGGTTGTATGCCGTCTGTGACTTGCCATGTTTTAATTTGCAAAATTCAAATATCTTTCATATATATTTAGACAGGTGTGCCGCTATTTTTTCATGTGTTCCAAGGTGTGCCGTTGGCAAAAAAGGGTTCAGAACCATTGTGTTAAGCTCTGGTGATTGGCTTGGCAATCCAGTCTGGGTTTTCCTCAGATATTTGAAACTTTTTTTGCTAATTTTGTGAAAAGAGCCGTATTTCGCCATGGATACGTGCATAATTTGCGACAATAACCTAAATAATGGTGGGGATGTTGTCAAGCTCACCACCAAGGGATCTAAACGTATGTTACTCGGGTCAAGGAATACACTGAAATCATTCATTATGCAGTGGGGTGATTAGATGATAGTAAAATCTAAAATGCCAGACAATATGGGCCATTACTTCACCAAACCAAACTATATCTAGAGACAAACTACATATTTCTGGATAAAGGAGCATATGGGTGATGTGATGACATCACATACATGCCTATTAGGGGCTCCAGGGCCACATGGGCCGGTCCTGAAAAGGGGAGCACAAGCTGTTTTGTGAACATTTAAACAAACAAATTCTACCCACAAAACACGAAAATAACCCCCACAAAACTAGGCAATATTCAGTTTAATCCTTTGGTCTTATTTCTGGCTGCAACCTAGGACAGTACAAGCACAAAATACTGTACATTCTAAGCCATCCGTAGTGCATCTACAAGCAAGCGTAATGCATGAGGTGTCATTCTTGTATCCGCATCTGATGAGACACATGACAGACCCCGGAGCAAGTTGGCCGGTTGTAGTGTTATCAATTTAGTATCCTTCACCCAGCAATGGCTGCTTGATGAGCTCTTTTTGCGTTCTCTGTAAATGCATCATTCATTGAGTAAGACTACCATGTTTGAGTGGGGATGATGACTTTTAGTTGTTCATACCTACCAGCGTGTTTCAGGCATCGATTTGCTAGAACTCTGTCCATAACAAACTGACATAAATACATGTACAGTGGCCTGTAGCAGCATGCAACCGTGTCATATCGAGTAAGAGTATGGACTGACAAGATTCCAATGATAATTGTTTTGTCAACGGTTGTTTCTTCTTTGATTGGTGATTCCAATGTCAACGGTTGTTTCTTCTTTGATTGGTGATTCCATTGTGACGTGATTCTTGTCAGCTTGTTATGGACAGAGCAAACTGGAAATATATCGTCATCATCCACATTTAAACCATGTTGTCTTGCTCCAACGAATGATGCATTCGTATGGAAAGTAAAACGATGTCACCACCATGCTATTGTGTGGCGTTCACTGGAAGATCGCAATCCATCGGAACTTGATCCAGAACTGTATTGCTGGGTTAAGGAGACTAAATTGAGAACATTACAATCGGTCAAATTGCTCCTGTGGCTCATCAAATGCGGATGCAGGAGTGACGCCCCAAATAGTACGCTTGCTTGTAGCTGCACTAGGGGTGGCTTAGAATGTATAGTACTTTGCACCTGTGAAGTCGCAGGTTGCAACCAGACACACGACTAAAGGATAAAACTGAATATTACCTAGTTTTGTGGGGGTATTTTCGTTTTTTGCGGGTAGAATTTGCATTTTTAAATGATCAAAACACAGATTGTGCCCTTCTTTTCAGGGCCGTCCCATGTGGCCCTCGACCCCCTGTTAGGTATGTATGTAGTGTTATCGTATCAATTATATGCTTCTATGTCCATAAATATATAGTTTGGTTCGGTGAAATAATTATTGTCCAAACCGCCGCTATCGAGTTGAAGGGCCATATTGTCTGGCATTTTGCATTTAACTATCATCTAATCACCCCACAACATAATGAATGATTTCAGTGTAATCCTTGGGCTCAAAAACATACGGTTAGACACCAAAATTATCATCCTAGACAAAATAGTATGGGGGTTATAGGTGATTATTTGAAATGACGGCCGCCTTGGACGCCATCTTGAATTTCTCAAAACTGAATATTACCTTGTTTTGTGGGGGTATTTTCGTATTTTGCGGGTAGAATTTGCTTTTTTAAATGATCAAATCACAGATTGTGCCAGTCTTTTCAGGGCCGTCCCATGTGGCCCTCGACCCCCTGTTAGGCATGTATGTAGTGTTATCGTATCAATCACATGCTTCTATGTCCATGAATATATAGTTTGGTTCGGTGAAATAATTATTGTCCAAACCGCCGCTATCGAGTTAAAGGGCCATATTGTCTGGCATTTTGCATTTTACTATTATCTAATCACCCCACAACATAATGGATGATTTCGGTGTAATCCTTGGCCTCAAAAACATACGTTTAGACACCAAAATTATCATCCTAGACAAAATAGTATGGGGGTTATGGGTGATTATTTGAAATGGCGGCCGCCTTGGACGCCATCTTGAATTCCTCAAAAACGGTCAACGGTGACCCAGGTTCAATCGGCAGATTCTTTAAGAGGACACCATAGGTTACTAAAATCAATCATAAAAAAATCTTTGTGTACAACTTCCAAGTTCAGCCATACATCCCTTTACTAGATTCCAGTGAAAGAAATTCTTTTGCAATTTGTTCTCGGTAACTTGACAAACAGAAATTTTATCTCTCCGTCTATAATGAGTGTCTTTCATATTGATAATTAATTAGAGGTAACAAAAGTTTAGCATGTGGATAATTACTGACATAAAAAAAAATACCTTTGGTAATATGGTTTTATTTATACAATCCATGATTTGGAGAGCGTGGAGGACCTTTTTGTGTAAACAATATTTTATTTCAGACGGATGAAAACGGATCAGGGAACAGCTATAGCCTGGTGGGGGCCTGAATTTTTCATCTGTAAACCACATGCTTTCTTATTGTTTGGGGTAGATGCCTAGTCATTTGGATGGGGCAAAAACAAAACGAATTTCACCCATGCACACATTCGAGTCTGTCACAGTTGGAATTTGGTGGAAAGTAGAAGTAGGGGGAAACACCACTGTCTGGGCAAAATTCTCTTCCCTACATCAGTACATACATTATGACAGTTTGTTAGTCTCGAAATGCAGGGATATATTTTACTTCCTGTGGTGAACGTGAAGGCAATTGAAATAATAATTGATACTACTACATATAATTAGTAATCATAACAAAACAAGATGATATTAAAGTTATTTATTATATTCCGTAAATAGCATCACATGTAACGCCAGGAACACAATGGTTAACGCCCCATGTAATAAACGACAACTGGTGTGTGAAACCGTGATGTCATATTTGTGACGCGGATATACAGGTCGTTTGGTTAATTTCCCTACATTATAACGCATCTGTCTAGTGGATAACCTTGACTATAATTTTCGTTACCTTTACTCATGCGCAATGTGAAAATCAAGATGGCGGAATATGCTGTGTTTTTGTTGAGAAAGTATGAGTAATATTAAAACGGATTTATACTACTTCGCCTTGCAGTTACATCTGATATGGTAACATCTAGTTAACAGACGTTTCTGTTATCGTGTTCTTTCCGAAATCTATCATATCATTTTGCATAATTAGCCCGCTTGAATGACTTGAATTTGAAAGAACAAACCAGTTTTTTTAGTGCCATTCGATTCGTAGTCATGTCATTTCTTAGCAGTGTCAAGAGATTCTTCCGTATTACGGAGGACGTGAAGAAAAAAGATATCTGGAGTGTGAATATCAAGAGAGACGAAGATCCTCTAGCGATATGGACTATAACAGGCGAGCTTGGCGATGGCGCCTTTGGAAAAGTATACAAGGTAATTGAATGTAGCCGCACAATATTTTATCTGTAGAAAAAAAAAATGTCAACATTAGAACATTAATCTTGTCAAAAAAAATCCAGCACGTGCCCTGCCCTGCCCATGACAAGTTGGGTTCAGGCAACAAGGAATTAAATAAAAATAATTTTAGTGTAGTGTTAGAGTTTTTAGATAAACAACCCCAGCCCTTGATGGTAAATCTGCTGCATTTTTGAAAAACAGCTCATCATATGTTAGCCCTTAGGAATGAAAACAAAATAACATAGATTTAATTAATCATCATTTTGCCTATTTTAAGTAGAAAAAAACAAAAGAAGCTTATTTTGTGTATATTGTACAGCGAGATCCTTTCCTAATTAAGCCCCAATTTATTGGGAATTAAGGATAACGATTTAGCTTAATCTGCTTGTGTTTCTTTCAAATACAATGTGAGATGGCTTCAGTTGATCAGTAATTAGAAATACAAATGACTGGTCACCAACTTTTTTTTATGCCTCCGTCATGTGTGCGGTATATAATTTTAATTAAATCAACCTGTCCATAATATCACAGGTTAAATATTGGATGTTAAAATTGTAATAAATAACAACAGTTGGTCATCATCCTCAGTTTATTGCACCTTAGAAGTAAATGTATTCTATATTTGATGGAGATAAAAAAATGTAAGGCATTTGTTTTTTGAGATCAGTGTTACTGTTACTGTTAGATGTCATTGTGTCAGCTGAAATAATGAGTGAAGAAATACCATTGTCTTTGCAAAGTTCATCCTCAATTGGCTCAATTATACATGCCAATTAGAGAAAACAAACTGTGTTTACTATATAGATGTACATCTATCTCACTAAAGCAATGCAATCTACATGTATTTAGTTCGAGGGTGACATGATTCTATCTTCTCTGTTCACATGATCAGATAAGCTCGTGTTAACAAAGTAAGGACCTGTTCATTTTTAATGATAATGTACATGTACTGTTGACCTGTAATTCTGAAAATGATTATTGATTATTGGACATTGTTAATTATAGAATCACCTTCAGTCCATCGACACCATATTGTAAACCTAAACAGTAATACTGATGTTTAGACACACTGCTCCATATCGTTTAGACATAATTTGTCAATACAGGTACATAATTACAGGGTCAAATAATACATATATTATTATCTTTAGTACAAAGTATTGTATTTCATGTACATGTATAATGATATGATTGACACTGTATTGACACAGGTTATATAAGATATTTAATGCAAGTCAACAGTCAAGTACATGTACATGTAGCCTACATTGTTTGTATATTATCTACATTTGTATTGTTAGTTTCTTACATAAGATGTCTGTCATTTGTTCTATGATATTACTATCAAGATATAAATTAGCTCCATACCATACTCTTCAATTTACTACATGATGTATAGTAAGTCAGGCATGACCGGTGTCATTGTGACCTACATGTATTGGATATGATACTTTATTTTTTAATGACAGTGACTTGTACAATATTTATATGATATATCAGTATTACACTTATAAATGTAGTGCATCACATAACAAAATATAGAATGTGCTGGTCATCCTTATTTCTCGTGAAATGTTTCCAAACAAATCACATTTCCAGTTTATTTACATGTCTGTTTTATTATTACATTACATTTGCATGTATAAGCTTATAAATACATGCATCAAACTGTTCTTGTATATGGTTAAAATCAGTAAAAATAGGATTCTTTGGTCTCTTTTGCAATCACAAAGTTTTACACTTCTCATATGTGATAATTGATTGTTACAATTTTCGCTTAGTACATTTGTAGGCCTAATGAAGAATATCAGAGTCATGCATGTGTACATGTGTCTAAGCTTGTAGTTGTACAACAGATACTGTTTTGATTAAGCCAAGCATGAGAATTGGAATCACTAGCCCACATAAATATTATATATTCAGTGTAAACATTGATCATATATGAATTGATTTGAATATTCATTATTAATAATGACTTTGAATATCAGGAATTCAAATATTATTGCAGTTAAATCAGCATTTTAGTATACAAATGGGGGTCATTATACATTTACTACCCAAGAAATATAAATATCCCACAAAAATCAAAAAAATCTAAATCTTTATAATGTACATGTACCGTACAGTAATGTCTATTTTTAGAGTAAAAGATCTGTTAGGTAGTAATTTAATAGGTTATGACAATACTTTATTGTTTTAAACTTTGGTACCACCCAAATGACACACTTGACATATCTATCACACATCATGGTTGTTACATGTACTTGTTACCTACATGTATATTATACATTTTATGAGGCTTGTAAGTTTACAATGAAATAAGGTTGAGACCATGATTTTAAAGGTCAAAGTTGTTTTCATATTATAAAGGAAGCTATTTCTAATTGTTCTGTATAATTGTTATCATGAACTGTACATGTTGTATTAAAAGAAAAGCCTAAAATTTCTACAAATAGATACATCTAGCTGTACAGTTGTACATAGTATACATGAACTTGTAGTAGGCGTATTAGAAACTCTACAATGTAGGTAATGTAGGATTTATAGTTATGCAGACCCCTCCCATCTATATGAGACCTTGTTCAGTGTACATATTATGATCCCACCCAAGAAAAGTCAGATGCGTTCCCGTGGTCATTTTTCTTAATTTTCGACCTCAAATTCCTGAATGAATTTAAGAAATATAAAGTATGTGTTAAAATTTTCATGTATTTGTAGCATTGTACGTTGTACATGTACCTCTGCTTTCAATTGGGCGCCATGGTTATCTTCATTAGCCCAGTCGGAACAGAACAACACAACATTAAACCCCATTTCCTTTTATCTCCATGGCCAATAAGAGAGAGAGAGAGAGAGAGAAATGGGGTTTAACGTCCACTCGACACAAACTAGGTCATTTCGGGACTAACATATGGTTTAATTTTATTTACATAATTCGCTTGCGCGTAGGGGTCTTTAGCAGTGGGAGGAAACCGGAGACCCCGAAGAAAACCCACGAGGTTGGACAGGCGACCCTACAATAAGAGAGAGAACGAGAAATGGGGTTTAACGTCCACACGACACAAACTAGGTCATTTCGGGACTAACACATGGTTTAATTTTATTTCAATAATTCGCTTGCGCATAGGGATCTTTAGCAGTGGGAGGAAACCGGAGGACCCGGAGAAAACCCACGAGGTTGTACAGGCGACCCCACTCCTTGTCACGTACAACCGGGGATTCGAAACCACGCCAGTCGACTCAATGACAGACTTTATGATACAGCACACGCACGCTAACCATTCAGCCGTCCACACACCCCCCCCCCCCCCCATGGCCAATAAACACACCAATCATGCAGTGACCGCCCTAGACATTCGCCAATTCGCCAATGGCGACAATTATTTTTATTGGCGAATAAAGTGATGATACTGGCGAAAAATTTGGCGAATGAATTTTAGAGAGTGTTATTTCGTAAATCTGCTAATATTAAACTTGAAATCGTCTCGTTAAACGCTTCTTTCGATCGACTCGATGGAGTGTCTATTTTTAGTACATTAATTACTCTAGTCTCAATCTTACAAGTCGCAAATCAGTCAATGTTACAATATTACGCATTAAAACGACCGAAAGATCGAGTCTGGAGACTATAAAACACAGTTACGCCCCTTTTGTGTGGCACTGCGTTGTTTACATTCGCTTCACTACAAGTTTTCTTTACTTACGCTGCAAATAAATAAAACGCACATTAATGACAACTAATACTAGTAAACCCAAAATAAGGATAGATTCCTTTTTCCTTCCTACGACTACTGTTAGTCCAGAATCTACTTCCGTGAGTGAGCGTGTCATCTCGGACGCAAGTCCTTCGTTGGCTTCATCAACATGTGGACAAAAATTAGACCTTTAACCGAGACCGTCGAGCTAACCCTCAATGACCTCATGCTTATAAAAATGGATGGACCGGACATAAATTTCAAATCAGCGGTGTCTTAAAAAGAATCGTCGTGTCTTTTCTGTTATGACGATGAAGTAAATTAAATCATGTGACTGTGAAGTACGTCCTATAAACATTTTTTTGTTATCTGCATTCATTCTCTCAATAATGTGAACTTTTGCATGAACAAGGAGATAAAATAATATTCTTGTGTACTATATATAGAGGATATTTGTCGTTTTAGAGTGAATAACATATTTTATTTCATCGAGAAGCAAGAAAACTTATATTTTCACGAATGCGTAGCATGAGTGAAAACATAAACGTTTTCTTGCTTAGAGATGAAATAAAATATGTTATTCACGACAAAACGACAAATGTTCTATTTATTTTATGATTTTACAATCATTTTAGTTAAAAACAACTAGCCAGTGGAATAACACTTTTATTTCACTGATAAAACGCGATATTCCACTACTGATCATAAAATAAAAGTACATATTAAACATTTATTTTGTCCGCGATATCACCTCGGTGGAAGCGGACGTAAAATACAACAAACACACACACACATTTATTTTCATTTTTAATTAACAAACATATGAATAAAAATGATATAAAATATTTGGCTAAAACTTTCTGAATTGGCTAATAAAATTTTGAATTGGCTAAAAATTTGGCTAAAGGTTTTAAGAGTCTAGGGCGGTCACTGATCATGCACAATGCAGGGTACATGTACATCTATGTATGGTTACTCTTTCTAGAACGCTGATTCCTTGAGGAGTTCCCTTATGCTTGTATATAGTCAATCTGATTAAAAGACAGATCTATATTTCGTTTTGTTTTTTTATAATTTCGATGGCCTACACTACATGAAGATCTGACAAATTATAGCGATAGGTCACGTCAGGAGTCAAAAGACCGACCTTTGACCTTTGATGTCAGACATTTGATTAACCAATCAGCATTGATGTTACTAGTGGATTACCCACAGTTCTGGGCAAAAAAGGTCAAACACTCGATTCGACAGACCATTTGATTGGCTGACCCCTCATTTCAAGCAGAACACGAGTTAAATAACAAGTCTTCCAGATCCAAGTGTAGTAAAGACAAGTAAAACAAAATTTTAAACTATAAAAACGAAACGAAATAGGATTTGTGTTTTAACCAGATTGGTATATATAGTTAACAGATACTTGTCACACCTTTTTGTTTTGTCAGTGTATAAATGTACACCTATATCCTATAATACAATGTAAGTAGTTGGCAACATTTTAGCAGGTGTGGTATACTGTTGATAGGCCCTACATTGTACATTATGTACAGAATACAGATATTAACCTAGTTAAGATTGCATATATATATCTACATGTATACACACTCATGTCTATAGGTTATATGTATACTACAATGTACATAAATAAGTTTACACACTCTCTATATTTTAATTTACTTCTCTGTTTGAAAAAGGTAAAAATGTAAACAAGGTATGAAGAATAAAAATAGGTCAAAGTAAAGCCTGGAACTATTTTGTGGGATATAGATTTACTATGTACACTTTTTACAAAGCTTGACTATGTTTGGCATTGGTACTTGAATCTTAAGGTGTTAAAACACTCATTTATACAAACTGACATATGATGGACAGTATACAGCCCATTTATATAACCTTGGTGGATCATTCAGGGTTTCTTTTGCTACACCTACATGTACTTTATACACACCTGGAGAGAAGAGAAATAGATTTACACAATAAAACCTTGAGTAATAGTATACCGAATATACACATACATTTTTAAGTTAATAAAAGTGAAAGTTAACGCTTATTGTGTCTCTTTGGTACCACCTTCTCTTTCACCCTGCAAAGTTGCATTAAAGTTATAATCTGAGATCAGGGAAGGTGTGTGTGTGTGTGTGTGTGTGTGGGGGGGGTAATGCATGCTCTTTAGGTGTACATGTACATGTATATTAAGGTCTGGCATGGTGTTAAAGTATGGTTGGTGGCCTGTTTAACCTCGTGGGTTTTCTCCGGGTCCTCCGCTTTCATCCTACTGCTAAAGATCCCCACGAGGAACAAATTATTGAAATAAAATCAAACCATGTATGTGTGTTAGTCCTGAAATTACATGTACCTAATCTGAGATCATAAAAATTGTTGTCATGATGATTGTTCATGTAATGCTTTCTTCACATTGAAATTGATTCCATACCTTACAGTTCCTACACACATGTATGTACATGTAAGTAAAAAACTGTGTTATTTTTAGTTTAGTTTTGATGGATGCTTTTGATACATATACATGTATAAAAGTAGCAGGTAATTAATATAAAGAGTTATTTTTATTTTATTTTTAGGCTGAGCACAAAGAAACAAACCTGCTTGCTGCCTTAAAACAAGTAGAAATAAAATCGGAAGAAGATTTAGAAGATTTTATTGTGGAGATAAATATTTTAGCTGAATGTAAACATCACAATGTTGTCGGTCTACATGAAGCATTTTACCATAATGGTACACTATCGGTAAGTATTACACACAACTAGAGTTTTACAAACTTTAAGATTCAAAAGAATGGCGGTGTTGATCAAAATCTACTTAGGCATATTATGGGATGAAAATTTTAAAATACCTGATGTTCATTGAGATTATTTTTTGAAACATGGTACAAATTTAATTCACAGACTGACGATTCTCCGGAAGCTTGTTTTGAAAGCAAATTGTATACTGATACAACTGATACTGTCTGGCTTACATGTATAATAAATGATGTATATCGAAAAGCTTAAAGCTCTTGTGCAGTATCTTGATAGCAATCTCAAGATACAATTCACTGAATTATTCAGTAGCCTTGGGTTATATACAATTTACAGTCAAGTTCATGTACATTTAAAGATTGTACATATACATGTACCTAAACCCAGATTAATATAAAGGTCTTCCATACGTTTTCTAAGTGAAAAATATATTATATTTAATAAAACTGTTACGGTTGATGAATTCATGTTCAATTTCAAGCTGTCATCAATGTACCAAGAAGTATACTATACTATGTCTTCTTCATGTCACATCCCATTTGAAGTGCATTCAATTAGAAAACTCACAAAATCACTCAACTGAAAACATAAACAGTAAATATTACTGTTTGTTACAGAGTTGAATTTGGACCTACATGTTGTACATTAACTTGAATTTTGTCCCGAATCTAGCCTTGTACCCTGTAACATAATATCTTTTTGAAAATCGCATTTAATACCGGTAAATACATTTTTAAATCAGAAATTTATTACTTGCTTTCTTGACGGATATGACCTTATTTGATGACCTTGAGAGAATAGCCTAAGATGAAATTTATTATTGTGTTGATTTGGTGCAATGTAGCTCATTTCAGCTTTTGTCTCCATAACAAAATTGCATGTATTTATCACTTGCAATGTCTAGCAATATTCCCTAACAATGAAGTTACAGTGGAAATTTGTATAATTTAGTATTCATCACTGCATGTAATTTATTTGGATACATGTGTGTGAATCATGCTTTAATGACAGTATCCTCGAGATCTTTGATTGAACTAATAAATTATACATTCATTTAGATTACAAATTCATGATCATTTCATTTTCATTCTGTTGCTTTCCCCTGTTGCTAATAAAGAGATTAAAAAAAAATAATTTGGAAAATTGAGTTAATAAAGAAGGCTGAATTTGTTAAGAATCCGGCTAACAAATTGTTAATGTATAATGGTGCATAATGATGGCTGCTTGAATTAAATAGAAGTCGATGTAAACTTTAAATTTATTATTCTTTGTTCAGCCTGATCTGTTTGAAGGGGCATTATGGGAGATTCGATAAAGAGTTGACAGTTCTCGCTATAATACTTAAAAAAAAGATCATATGTAAATAGAATATGCTGAAAATTTCAGTCCAATTGCTCCACTCTGAACCAAGATATTAGCTTTTGAATTTTAGGCTAGCCATGGCCATCCATTTTTGCATTTAATTATTTTTCAAAAAAATGTGTTCCAATCCATTAAATATCGCAGGCTAGCGATGGCATCGAGAGTTGATTATGGTCTGGATAAGTTAATTAATGCCTAATTCATAATTTAGATAACATTTCAGGCCTAAAGAAAGACAGATTTACATGTACATGTAGCTCTTGCATAATGTACATGTATGTTTAAATAATTTTTGTACCAGTATGTTTTTGGAAAGAGTACCTTCAATTGTGTTCAGTGAAGTTCAGTCTTAAATCCTCTATACATGTATTTGCCATTTATTCTGTGGCATATTGTCCCTTTAAGAAAATAAGACCCAAGGATACATGTACATGTACATGTAAGTTCACAACTTCCAGATAAGCTAATGGAAAAGGCATAGAACTTGGCAGTGACATTTATTGTTTTAACAACTACCGGGTACAACTCTTTTAGCATATACATGTACATGTAGCATTTATTAGATATTCCTTGCTTTAACATTATATGTAAAACTGAGAGTAAGACTACAATGACAAGTATGGTTTGAAGTTTATACATGTAGGTACATGTATTACATTTATGTTGACAAGAAAGTTTGTATAACTGTCCCTATCTTGTAAGTCAGGTAGATGTATCAGGCTCCATAGTAAAATTCACTATTCACAGTATCTGTATATATGTTGGCCTACATAAATAAATCATATAGTAGTTCTTTTATACCCTGCCCTGTAACTGGTTTGGTTTCATACATTAATTTACATGAATTTTGGACTGTGAACTTTACAACACAAGAAGCTGAAAAACTATCTTTTCAATATATTCATTTTATAAATATAAATATAGGCCAGCGTTATATGATACAATTTATACCTAGTAATCAGGACACACCTCAATTTCATTCTTAATCAGTATGTACCTACAACTATAGACCATGTCATCTGGTATCAACATTGGAATGTAGGTACACATAGAGATAACTTAAATTGTTTCAAAACATTATTTTCGTTTATGGCATTAAAAGATTTTTCCAAGTAATTATTACCAGTACACCTTAAACTTTTCAAAATCATACTTCTACAATAGGATATATGTTTATGTTCATGAAGACTGTACACTATCATTCCCGTAGATCCATGCAAAATGTACCAGGTGTATGTATTTGCATTTACACTCAAAATTTATGTAAATACATCCTAATTATTTGTTTGAGCATTCTGATATGCATGTAGAATCATGTCAAATGACCATTTACCCCCACAATCATTGCCCCAGAAAAGGTGCTCTTCAGCAATATTTTATAACTTTGAAAAAAATTGATTACAGTTTCCACAAACATAATAATTGCCTGGTCTTGTATGCATACAAGACACAAGTAAACATGTATTCCACCCTTCTTCCCTAATAAACTGTCACAGGTTGTCAGCACTATGTTTGAAGTAGCTAATGCTATGGACAGACGAGCGTATTTTTCAGCCCGATCGCGGCGATTGAAATTTGCCAGCGATTTTTTTACGGCCGATTACTCTGTGAGTAATTATGTCGATCACATGACTTGTCCATCACGTGACTTGTACAAAATGGCAGCAATTTTGAGATCATGTGATATCAACGATCTCGATGATTGGCTTATAAAAATGAATCGCCCGACAATATACGCTGGACACAGGCACACGAGCGAATTTAATCGCCGGCGAAAAATATTCAACTGAAAATATCTAACATGCTAGATACGAGCGATTGATCGGGCGAATGGTTCGCCAAGCAGAATCGTCGTCGCCCTGAAGGGGCACAGGGGTGTATTTTTCGAGCGATTTTAAAAATCGCCGCGATCTGGCGAAAAAATACGCTCGTCTGTCCCCCACTTAAGTCTCTAACTAGATATCATCCAAAGTCTTCGACATTACAAATAATTTGTCAATTTAAATTAACATTGATGTTGTGATCTTACCTGGAAAAGTTGACCTTCTGATATCCAATTTTTAAGATAAAATAAACATTTTATCGTGTACCATGGTAAAATCGTGTACCATAATGCATTTCAGCGAAATTGTAACAATTGACTCGAAGAACGAAGCACGGTGACCTCATTTTCTTATCTGGTGACCATGCGCAATAAATACTCAAATAACCAGACACTAGGGATTGCCATTCGATTGAGACTTCTTGCGTATTTCGCCAAACATAACTGATTAAAAAATATTGTAAAAATAGAAACGATTGAATGTAAATCAATATATATACATTCATATTACGTTATTATACTCGTTTAGACCCATTTGTGTCAATTTCCAGGTGACAAATATTAGCGATTTAGCTCCTTTAAGGTTGTGTACATGTATTGGTACATGTATATGGTGGTATTTTTTGATTGAAATGCAGGTTAAAAGTTGCCACACTAACAGTATAGTTAGTAAAAATGAGTTGAGTTTAGCCTTGTGGGATGTTTATGGTATACTAAATGTAATGTTCTATTATAATACTCCTACTATATGTACTGTACACACATGGTAAAGATAAAATATGTTAATTTATAACAAACAGGAACTCACAATTTACTGGGGTATAGGAAAGTTTCATAAGGCCACAATAAAAATAGCTTTATATTGTAAATATCATTTAGTACACCCTGCTATAAACCGTCTTAACTTCACAATACACTGTACATGTACTGATAATAAGAAAAGGGCCATACATGTAGCTAATTCCAGAAGATGGAGACAATGTACATGTATCCTAAAAAAAAAAAAGTTAACGTGAGCATACATGTGCATATATACTGGGGGTACTTAATGTATGTTCAATTTTAAAAGAAAGTTTTACTGTTTCAAAAAATCATCAATCATTTTTCAATAGCATGCTTGCATGTACATGTACATTAAGGTTTGCATGGAAACAAATTGTCCTGAAGAAAACCCACGAGGTTAGACGGGTGACTTTTGTAAAGTGCAAGCCTGGGTTGAATCTTTGACTTGCCTAGTTAACATACACAATGTACATGTATGTGACCCATGCTGGCAAAATGAGTCGTAATGTGGAAATTTTGGAAATTGAATTATTGTTATTTTCACATTCTCCAACCCAATTTTTCAAAATGGTTTATGGTTGGTTTGAATCAGGTAAAAACTGACTGAACCGTGTTAGTTTGAAGCTGCGCAAGTCAGGAAAGTACGTTTTGAGAAAAAGCAAGTCAAAGATGTCGGTACATGTATGGTCCTAAACAGAATCACATAGAAACCATGCCATTTATTTGGTATTTTATCATTTAAAAGCTCTTTCTGCAGGTTATCAGGGGTGCTGAAGACCAAAATCGTAGTAAAAATTTGATCGGACAATTTCTGCCAAAATATATAGTAATTTTTATATAAAAAAGTGTTTATATATTTTTTCCTGCCAGCTGGAATATTTATCTCGCACAATGCACACTTTTCGTAACAAAACATGAGGCATATTCACATTACCTATGATGGGGTTATAATTTAGAACAAATGAGAATAGCCCATACATTAGAAATCTATGTTTTATATATTATAACATTGGTGAGAATAACTTTTATTAATCTCATCAATTAATTGGCACCTTAATTGTCAGGGATTAAGATTGTTGATGATTGGGTAATCCAGTTTAGTTTCTTGATCATCAAAGAAGCCATCACAGATGTACGTGTGTTCTCTTAACTTCCACACACGACTGAATTAAAATAAGGTTTTGCATGTCCAATAGGTCTGTTGTTATTTTTAAGAGAAAAATAACTGATTTTGCTGAGAATTTTAAGAAAAAAGAAAGATTTGTAAATACGGTCCTCTTTAGAAATTAAAGGTGTTTTAAAATGTGTTATTGTTATTTTGATCTTTGGGTCGATAGTTTAAATTTATAGACTCATTGTGTTACTTTGATACAATTTTCTGGTGTATATTTTGCAGATGTTTATTGAGTTTTGTGAAGGAGGAGCATTGGACAGTATCATGGTGGACTTAGAGAAGCCATTGTCGGAAGATCAGATACGATTTGTGTGTCATGAGATGTGTGAAGGGCTGTCATACTTACACGAAAAGAAGGTTATACATCGTGATCTGAAAGCTGGAAATGTTTTGCTTACCATCGATGGTGATGTTAAACTAGGTAAGTCTTAAGAGTCATGAGCTGCCACTCCTATACCCTAATCCATTAAGAAATGAAATGGGGTTTAACGTCCTACTTTTCTGCACTGTCTGGGCTAATGAAAATGGGCATACACCATACCGTGTGCTATGAGGGATATTATGCCCATACAGTTGCGCTACTGCTTACTCTTATTTCAAATTCCAACTGTCAAGGTTTCTTTAACGTGCACGTTGATACATGTATGTACATGAAACCTTAGTTTTTCATCTCAATCATACAACTAAACACTGTCCTTGCCAGGCCCATCGTCATACACCACTGACACAGGGAAACTGGGTTGGAAAATCTGTAGCCAACACCAGGAGTGAACCAGAGACCTAGTTAGCGAGCCAGCGTTTTACTCACTGTGCCACAATCCATTTTGATGATTTGTTCTCAGAATTATGGTTGCTCAAACAGTGTATGATGACACTGAAGAAATCTGAGCAAGTACGTTGGCCGTTTTCCCAGACCGTAAATGACTCTGTGGAACAAAGTGTATGAAGACAAAGAGATTAAAGATGAATTTCTAATATAGTATGGCACTTGGATTTCGTTTAGTTTGTGCAACATTAAAAGGACAAAAGATTGTAACCATTCCTCACAACACTGACGATTCTATCTCGTTGGTCTTTGTTTCTTGACAGAAATTGATTGATTTTGCTAATGACAGATTGTCAGTAGAAAATGGATACTGATGCAGGAAATCTTAATCTCAATAAGCAATATATTATGCACATACATGTAAGTCTCACAAGTAATACACACAGAACACACACTTAGCACAGTATGGGGCCTGCTTCTAGTGTAAGAGGGCAGATAATAGATTTTTCACCCAGATTTGCAAAGATTGATCAAGAACCATAATAAAGCCACACTTGGAGACATAAAGACAATGCAATCCCCATTAAAAGACATGTTTTTATGGTGTGAAAATCAATTATCATCATAGTTGTTTGTATGTGAAGTAGCCTGGATTGGAAATCTTTAAGATGTTTTATCCTCTTTGATATTGAAATCTAATTAAGTTAGGTGTATAGCTGAAGACAAATTCTGTATAAAAAGATGGATGAATGCTATCAAATAACTCTTGACCTCTGTATCCTTTAGCTTTGGATGAACTGTTGTCTGTATTACTATTAAATTACATTCGCATACTGTTTTTAAACCTCTTTGGTCCAGCTGCAAAAACAGTCGTTGGATTAATTATATTTTATATGTTAATTTTTTTGGTTCAAAATTTTACGAACGTAGATAGATAAATGGAGTTTAATCTCCACTTGACACAAACTAGGTTATTTTGGGGCTAGCATATGGTTAAATTTCATTCTCTTGCGCATAGGTGTTTAGCAGTGGGAGGACACAAGTTCGGATAGGTGACCCTACTCCTTGTCACCCACATGTACAAGCAGGGATCAAAACCACCCCACTTGACTCAATGACAGACCTTGTGATCTAAGGTGCATACCACCATAGACCATTCTGCAACCCAACCCCTTCGTCCATACATGTCGATAAAGCCAATGTTAAGAATTAATTGATTATCTGTTATTGACACAGTAAAGTGAAAAATAAAATTAAGAATTAGAAAGCAAACCAACTTCTGCTTAATTTTTAGAAACAAAACTTTCACTTTGATGAATCTTTCCTATCGTTGATTGAAATGACATCCATGTATCAACCCAACACAATCCTATACTATATTTTGAACTTAATCAAATAAGTTACTTGCACACCAATGTGTGCACAGACCTCAGTTTTTCATCCCATCTGAATGACTAGACAAGGCAAAACCACGCCTTCAGATCCTGAGCAACTTTCTTGGCCAACACTGGACCATAATCTGATACCTGGTTAGCGAGCCACCAACTTACTCCCTATTGTCATAACACCATATATATATTTTATTGATTAACAAGTAAAACTTTAAAGATCATTCTATAATAAAGAAAATGAACTGTGTAGAAGATATGAAAATAGTGAATTAAGTTGAAATTAAAGAATATTAAAAATTATTCAGTTGATTTGAAGTGTTAGTTTGAGATATAAAAAAGCATAAATCAAGTTAGAAATAAAGTAATTATAATTATGGACTATATAAAAATTTGAACAAGGCTAATTGGGCTCTAGGAAAATTAGTCCCAGGTCAATTCACCCCGAGACACCTCGTCCCTAAAAACAGTTCATCCCTGGACAATTCGTCCCAGGACTACTACCAGGGGACAAATTGTCTGGGGACAGGTTGTCCGGGGACGAATTGTCCCGTTCCAGACTAATTGTACCCGTATTAAGTGACACATTGAATATTTCCTTTGGCTAAACATCTGTTTCATCCCAGATGTCTTAAACGACTATATAATATTACCTGGAATATTTATATATGTAGGTAATATGAACATATTTATTATATCTTTAGGCCATATTTTGTCATTTGTCATATCTCTATTCACTTTATGATTGATATCATTTTAAACTACCATGTCTCATCCAAATAACTATCTGATAGACTTGATTGTACCAGAGTTTTATCATAGAAGATGCTTTTTATATGTATTTTGATATTACATAAAAAAAGAACTCCCCAAAAATACATAAATTTAACATTTAAGACAACAGACAATATACATGTTTTAATTGTTGAGAGTATAAACATTCATTTTACATTATCACATGTGTCAAATATTTTTTAAATGTCTCTTATTACTTTATACAAATGTATTAAGGAAACATGTTCTGTTAATGTGTAATAAGAGAGTTATATAAATGACATAATGTATGCATTTTCAAAGGAGATTACGCATTCCTAAAGCTAATGTTTTACTGTGTGATATTCAAATTTGAGAACTTCCTTTCTTGAGAGCAAAATCTGAAATTTTCTAAGGGTGAAATTTATAATTGTTTGAACATGAATAAAATCTATAAGTATAGCATTATTTAATCATACAGGAACTAAATCATAACTTCAACAACAGATTTTAATATTAAGTTACATATAGTTAAAGATACATTAGTTAAGATTAAGATCATTAAGAGCTAAATCTGATTATTGCTTGTCTTCGATATCACCTCGGTGGAAGCGGACGTTAAATACAGCTATTTCACACTCTCTGATTATTGCAAGTCTTTCTTTAGGCTTCAGATGTTATAGAAATGATTAATTAGACCTTTATTTACATGACAAGCTCAAAATCAACTCTGTAGACCCTCAGATGGCTTGGATACATCTTGGATTTAAACAGTTGTCCATTTAATAATTAAATCAATAAAAGTCTGTTTACCGTTAGTCACCAACGTCACCACCAGTAACTTCCGATGAAAGGCCTGCCAATCAAGGGTACCGTAGCCATTGAGATTGTTTCTTGATAATTGAGAATACATGTATGTGGATTGGCAATTCTCGATGCGAGACAATTAATGCCTATTTCTAGCCCAAACTTGCAACAGTGACAACTTCGTTCAGAATAAAGTAATTTGACTGAAATTTTCAATATTTTCTTTATCCATCATCTATTTTTGAATTATAGCAAGAATGGCCAACTCTTTATTAAACTCTTTAACTAGTGTATCTTTAATAAGGAATAAGGAAGGTAAACATATTATTGTGCATGTAGTCCATGTTAAAGTTATTTATAGTAAAGAAGGAAGACATATAAACTTCAAATTGGATCTAATGTGTATCAGTTCATCAACTAATAACTGGTACATGTATAATTGTGGTTTCATCTAAGCATGTAAACAGCTACTCGGTTAACAGGTCACGGTTCGGCTGCACTGTTGAATCGGTTCAAAAAATTACTAACGTATATTCATTTTCATATCATTCCTGACCTTCAAACCCATGAATTGTAGCCACAATATTGTTTTCTTTCACTAAAGACCTATCAAAGTACCAGAAAGATGGAGAATGAGACATCAAGAATGAATGAATGAATGAATGAATGGAATTTCTACTGACTATTATTATTTTAACAAAAAGCTATAACTAATAATTTAAAAATGTATCACAAAGTCTTCCTGTGGTGCAACAAATATTATAATAAAAAAATTTATATTAAATGTGAATACAAAGTAAATCGGTTAACCGGTTGCGGTTAGGTTTTTAGCGACTAATTAGTTTCATCCCACATGACAAAGAATAGGATCTGCTGCCTGACCTTGTGGTTTACTCCAGATTGTCTCTATTCCTGTTACTACTAAAGATCCCTGGACACATACAATTTAATGAGAAAAAGATTTCTTAAAATAAATGGTTTTGTATGAACTTTAAATCATAACTATTGATGCAATTGTCATGGTTTTTATTCCATCCTTGCAAAAATAATTTGACAAGGTAGGTTTGCCTCCTTTACCTCTGTTAGTCACAAAATGTCGAGTGGTTGTTATATCTCTCTCTTGTTCTGAAATGATTTAGTTGCATAGGATAGACATTAAATTCCACTTCTTTCTTCACATTGGAAGTCAAATGAACAATAATAATATGAAATCATGCAAATATGTGTTGTTGAATATTGATAACACATTTCTGTTACATAACATTTGTCTAGCCACTCAGTACTCCGGATAGAATAATATCATGTTAAATGATTTAATAAGGAAACAACAAGCTTTTATTGTATTTAACACCTTTATAAATTTATCTGATGAAATATTTGACATACCATTTTTCACTAGTTTAACATCCTGTTTTACACCTTACTGTATAATAACAATAAATAATCATGCTATTCATGACTCAAGTTGAATAGAACAAGGTTTGGGTGTATATGAATTAAAAAAAAATCTTATATCACTGAATTTAATATTGGTGGGTGAAACGTGATTAAAATAGCAGTGATGCAGACCGACCAAAACATACATATTATTCATTCAATTTCCAACTGGAGGCTTTTTACAGTGATTACGAATTTGATAGCAAACATCTAAAACAACCATGTATATGTATTATAAACACACCTTTTTGTTGTAATGAATAGACATTTATGTAATTACAAGAAGTTTAAATGTATTACCCTAAATTTTAAGATGTTTTCATTTTATCAAGTGGTATACTACGAAAATGAATATGAAATTTGGATTCATTCCAACAAAACTTCCAATTTACTGATGCACAGGAAAATAGTCCTTTAATTTAAGAATAAGTAACAAGAGAAAAATAAGCCACTGAAAATACCAGTAGATAAAGATTTTAAAATTAGAATAACAAATTAGCAAATAGTGTGATGTGCATAAAATCTTACATGTGTGTTCTGAATTTGAATGAATTCTTCTATGTTTATAATAGATAAACTACTAATGCAGCACAAGCTAGGTACATGTATACATGTACAGAGGATTGAAATGAAATTGGATTTTATGTCTTACTTTTTTGCCCCAACTGGTCTAAAGAAGATGGGTTTTTATGATGCTGTATGCTGTGATATTTTGCCAGCATTGCATCACTGTGGCATACTCTTTGATTTCCTACTGTCAGAGGATCTTTAATGTACACGTACATGTACTGCCAATGATATACACAAGACTAGACGCCTTTTGTCCTGTACCACTGACAAATCGATAACCTGTGAGCTCACGCCATACTACATACAAATGTGAAACCATGGCTCCACATCTACAGATTCAAATACCAATGGTTATTTATCATTGCAGCTACATGATGAAGCGAGGCTTAGTCTCGAATAACAAGTACGTGTACTGTTGTTACGATAATAATAAACAATCTATGTCACATCTTGTGAGAACTTCAAACAGTGATAACTTTCTGTAGAATAAAGTAATGTGAATGAAATTTTCAGTTTATTCATTTTGCATTAGCAAGAATTATCAGTGCTTTATCTAAATCTCACATAATGCATCTATATCTAAATGTATCCTTGATGACAATTACATGTGTATGACAACAAAGCTAAGGAATGTTATTGTTATATTATAATTACAATAATATGCAACAGTATATTTTCACATTAAAGCATTATTCCATAATGGAAAAGTCCTACAGAAATTGTGTTAGTTCCTATAGAATTACTACAGAAAAATTATTACTGCAAAATGATAATAGAAGTAATCAATTAATAGAGCTCTGGAATTTCAGCTCTAAAGGATGATCAAAAGCACCCGTACATAAAATCTCACAAAAAACAATCAATGACATGATGTTGTCACTTTCCTGAGAAATGTACATATACATGTATGTATAATGCACAGTGTAGATTTATGGTTGTGTATCTACATGTAGCTATTAAACCTATGGTATATTAATGGTAGAGCATGAAAAAAAATCCTTATATGCATAATACACAGTCTATATTCAAACAGTGCAATTCATACATTTAGAAGTTATATTATGATCATATTATTTAGAAGTTACATTATGACCAGTGTGTTCCACAAACAGGATCCTATTTATTAATGATATAACATTCATAAGTAACTTGTGACAAAATTTACAAAAAAAAAAAGATTGTTACAATACATTTTAAATGTTGACTATTTTTAGAAAATGAAATATAAACTAAATTAATGACAGAGATTTTTATCTTGTTTTGCATCGATTGATTTTCGTCCTGTTGTGTACGTTTACCACTAACCTACTAACATGTACAGTACATTAATTATATATTTGTTGTTAAGAAATAACTACCATAACGTAGGTTTTTTCCATGCGTGAAATGATTTCAATGTATTTCATACTTGTTTGATGTTTTTATAGAAGTTATTCAGTAGCAATATTAGCATTCTATGTTTATTCTGCAGACCTTTGGTTTAGCTATCTGATTGAAATTACATTTGGAGTGGTTATGTAGGTCTCAAAATGAAAGATAAATCAAATAGAAACCGGTTTGACTCAGATTAGAGAACCACATTCTATTATATACAGTATTACTTTGTTTAAAGATAAAGTTTGTAAGATTTAGATAAAGAGATGTCCGTTCTTGCTATAATAGTTTTAAATAATAAAAATATAAATACATGTATGCTGAAAATTTCAGTCTTGAAAGTTTGATTTTTTGACAAGATTTAGCCGTAATAGTCTAGATTGTTGTTTTACCATTAAAGTTTTAAATTGCTTTAGTCGCTTAAGTGTTCTAATCCATACAATATCATGACCATCATAATTATGTTCATGCCAATAGATAGATAAATGTTTCTAGTTAGTACATGTATATGTATAACTCAAATATACATGTACTGTAAGGAGTTGATTTCTATACACCTCAAACAGAATGGGGAGACTCTTTTATAACATTGAAAGCAATTGGCCAGTACTTATACATTTATTTCTGTTTCAATTAAGAAAATTTGCATATTGTAATTTGATATTTTAGTGAAATAATGACGGGGATGATGTGTCATAGGATAAATCTGCTCTTCAATTCACACAGAGACAGACCCCGCTTTCACACGGCATTCTCAGACTTAAAGTTAAAAATTTAGTCAACTTTAAATCACAGTTTATAAGAAATATCTTCGATCCAGAAACACAAAACTTTGCACATAATTTCTTACTGATGTATTTGATACATTAAAATAACAAAAGTTTTATATTGGAGATAAGATAAGACAAACAATTTTGAGTAAAATTCTTAACTTAAGTATGAGAATGTTTTGTGAAACCAGGGCCAGTTCTCTGAATAAAAATACTGTTTAAAAATAAACAGACTTATTTGTACATGCATCTTTACTGTTGTATAGAAATGATATATAAAATATTGATGAAATGAGAGTTAACATATTGATGAAATGAAATGTAAAATATTAATGGTACAGATAGTGATTACATAATGCTTAGTTAATAATAAAAAAATAGAGATTTGACACGAAGATTGAAACTATTGTTTGATCATGTTACATGTTAAAGGAGTATTATAAATAAACTAGTGATATAACTATGATAAGATATAAGAGTAAATATTTGATATGTATCATGTTTGTTTATTATATCTATAAGTAATTTCATTCAAACTAAGCTTTTGTCACTCAAAATATCCTGACTAAATTAGCCTAGTCGGCCCAGAACATTTCATTCATAATCTCTGCGCAGTGGTAATCGAACCGTGGATTATTGGCCCCTCAACCAAAATGTTCCAGGTTCGAATCACAGCATGGGTGCGATAATAAGTGCACGTACAAGAACTCTTTGTCTTAGAGGAATTCTTTCCCACTTACATTGCATCAGTCATAATAGAAGTGAAATTTATCACGTTAGTCACAAAATGACCAAAGTGTTGTGTTATCAAGACTTTAAACACCACTCCATTCGTAACTGATTTTGATAAATGATGGTGTACCATAAAATTGAATCGGAAACCGTTATAATCAATTTGTTGTTAAATTGCAGATATTTTTTTTTTTTTTTCAATGCTTAATATAAAATGAATATTGACATGCTAATAACAAAGTTATTGCAGATTGCAGATATTTTTTTTTTTTTTTTTTCAATGCTTAATATAAAATGAATATTGACATGCTAATAACAAAGTTATATTGATAGCTTTGAGAGCTGAATCAGTGTTTAGCCCATTTTCCTAAAGATGTAATTGTTTTCCATTTCACAATAGAAAACTGAATTGATTTATTCTCCATTATCCCCTGATCTCCTTCAATCATCGTGTAAAAAATCGTTTTTCTGAGTTAAAACAATATTCCTCCTGCTGTTAGAAATATTGATATTGTTCTTGCATTACATAGTAATAAATCACAGTTTAAGAGTGTCGTGATGATTTACTCTCACACAGTAGTAAGTGCAGGAGGACCACACCACACATAAACAATCACACAAGACAAACCTACGGACAGGACAGGATACACAGGCAATTCAAACAATAAATAATAAATAACAAGCATATACATGTATTATAATATCAAATCAAGTAAATGGATCCAGGTGTCAGTCTTAAGCATCCACTGTGATGTATAATCCCGGGCCTTCAACAGGCTTCACTGAACCTGAAAAGATACTCGCAATAAAACATGTAGCAACATATACATTTCATATTATTGTTTTATTAAATACATACAATATATTTTATGATTTGTTTGTTTTTTCCAGCCGATTTTGGTGTCTCTGCTAAGAATACTAAGACTCATCAAAGACGAGATACATTCATAGGAACACCATACTGGTAGGATTTTACTTTATTTTATTGTTATGAGTAATATGCATTATACATCTCCATCCAAAGGTCAGGAATCACACTATATTTGGTCCCATGGTGAATCAAAGGGGATCCATAAATATTAGAGCCCTCAAAAACATGAATTTATGACTAATTCAAGAAAATGATAAAATGTTGTTTTGATGTTGAATTTTTGATAAGTAGCTGTCATTTTTCTGTTGCTGCCTGTCACATTCAAAAAGATTTTAATTATAGAAAAATGTCATTGTAAATAAAACTTGCTTATTTTGAACATAACATGAAACCATGAATATTATATATATCTTAGTTTACTAAATGTCATTGTGCTTGATAACAATAAGAGAATACGTGTTGAAACCTTATGCTTTTAGAAGAAAAAAAAACGTAATTGATCTTCCATAAAAATTGTGTTCGGTTTAATGTATTTCTCAATTGCTAAATGCCACTTAAAGATTTGCCTGTTTTGTATCGTATAAAATCTTGTAAATTAGGGTCATGTAATATTTTATTTATTATATTTATTGTAGGATGGCACCGGAGGTTATACTATGTGAAACTTTAAAAGATACACCATATGATTATAAAGCAGACATTTGGTCATTGGGTAAGTTGAATTAACGATCTTCATTACTTCATTAAAAAAATTAACGTCAATTAATGTGCATGTGATTGTGGACAGGCCAGAAAATAATGATTTTATTTGTACATGACAATGTGTCTGACACTAATGAAATTTTAGATTTTATATTACACATAGGCTTATCAAAAAAACCTGAAAAATGATATATACATGTCTGACTGATGACAGTCATTAGAGGAATTGTGCCAGAGTAATGACAGTCATTAGAGGAATTGTGCCAGACTAATGACAGTCATTAGAGGAATTGTGTCAGACTAATGACAGTCATTAGAGGAATTGACTCAGACTAATGACAGTCATTAGAGGAATTGTGTCAGACTAATGACAGTCATTAGAGGAATTGTGTTGGACACACCCTGAATTTGTGGGATTATTCCACTGAAGAGAAAATGTCTTGATAGTGCAGAGTCTGAAACTGCTTCGCAATTATTGTAACAATAAAAATGCTGTTTTGTATACCACAGAATGACACCCAAGGTGTTGTGGAGGTCACAGAAACTACTAAGCATCATTTACCATTGTAGTTGACAGCGGGTAAGACAAAAGTGTGTATTAAAGAATAAAATCTACTGCTCTTGTTTTTATTATCATTTATCCGTTCCATAATATTCTATAAAAGATGTAATAATTTGATTTTTTTATGACTTCAGGTATTACCTTGATAGAGTTTGCTCAGATGGAACCTCCTAATAATGATATGCATCCAATGAGAGTCCTTATCAAAATACAGAAATCAGAACCCCCAAAATTAGATGCTCCTTCTAGATGGTTAGTCATACACATATACATGTACATCAAATATATCTCAAGGAGTGGAAGAGTTGCCATGTTATAAGATGGATAAAACTTTTAATCATATCACAGATTGGGTGGGTGTCTGGGGGATCTTAAAGTTTTGTAATGGGAATCTTCGATCTGTTGATATTATGTTTCCTTCTGTAGCTAAAAGCCCTGGATGCAGGTAAACTACTGAAATGAAGAATTACCATATATTCCCTAAATGATGTGTTAGTCATTGAATATCAATATGTTAGTCCCGACATGGAATAGTTTTATTTATGTAGGGATAATAAAACCCCATTTTACTGTCTGTGGTATATTTATTTTATGTTCTTTTTAAATATTTACAAAGCCTTTTGAATACTTTATATTTATTGTTTTATTGTGGTTTTCAGGTCTCCAATGTTCAGTGATTTTATAGGTAAATGTTTAGTAAAAGATCCAGAACAGAGGCCAACAGCTAAAGAATTATTAGAGGTAAATAAACACTTAATTTGATATTTTCTTCAGAGTCTACCAGTTTGTGGGAACTGCAATATTGTGGTCTAAGGGGAGATAATATGGGTTTAAGGACTCAACTCAAGAGTTACCTCCCTTTAATCTTCAATAACAATTGCACTCAAGATTTGATTTTATCATTAATCATTATTCCCTAGCATATTTACAGGATGTGTTTATTGGTGTGTCAGATATTTTACAGTAGATACTGTGTATTTTAGCCTTATGTTTGATATATGTAGGAGTTGATGATGTCAAGATAAAAGTCTTCACTTTGTATTGGCTTGCTGTTCTTTATGTTTTTGCTAGTTAAAGCTACGTTACCAGAAAAGTATTTATTGGTTGGTTATTTACAATAAAAGTATGGCAATTTTGGTATATATGGAAAGTAGAAATGTCCAATCTTACTAGAAAAATACTGGATTCCCTGAAAAACACTTATGGAGCGCATACAGGACAAAAATGTAAGGGTTCCCCTAATTGACAGCCTGACGATTAGGAGAGTCTGCACGCGTGACGTCGAAGGTTGTACGCAGAGATTGAACAGTTGATGTACATGTTGATAAACTTTATGAAGAGTTAGACGTACAACATTTTCTGAGATAAAAATCACGGAAAAAGATGCAGGAAGTGGATAATTCGAGAATTTAATTAGGCCTCGATATTTGTAATAAATAGTCAGCGATAAAGGCAACATCGTCTTTTGTATGCAATGAATTCTCCTCCGACATCGCACCCGTCGTGTCACGTGACACAAACATGACCTCTTTTGATCGAGTTTTTATAGCCAGGTATTCCCTGACAATTTCAATGTTTTGAGAAGGATTTGAAGCAAAATTATGATAAATTAATTAGTTTGAATATGTTTTTAGTCCTAATATATCATCAAATCACCCAGTTTGTACCCGGGAGTGTATCTTTAATGCCCGATTTGTATTAGATTTTCGAATTTTCCTGACAATTGTGTACATAATATCTGTCTGGCATAATTTTAAAACAAGAGTCGTATTTCTTTTAGAGTATTTAGGTTATAAGTGTACAATTATAATTTGTTTTACTTCTTGAAATTAAGTCATCATTATGTTGTATTTTTTAGCATAAATTTATAAAAGATTTTACAAACAAGAAACCTTTGAAAGATTTAATCAATGAAGCAAAGGCTGAAGTTGTAGAAGAAGTACATGATTTATCAGATGATGAAGATATTCAAGAAATCAGAGTAAGTGTTATAGGATGTTTTCTTTGGATTGGAGTACTGATGGTGAGACTATTTATTTATTGCACAGAAAGAACTGTGTAAAAAGGAACTGTTTTGAAACATATCCTTGTATGAGGAATAATAAAGATGGTATTGCTATCAAACTTTTTAGTTTCTATGTTTTACATACACTGTATTAGAGAACTGTGGGGGGTTGGATGGCCGAATGGTTAGCATGTGCGCGCTGTATCTTGAGGTCTGTTATTGAGTCGACTGGCGTGGTTTGAATCCCCGGTTGTACGTGACAAGGAGTAGGGTCGCCTGTCCAACCTCATGGGTTTTCTCCGGGTCCTCCGGTTTCCTCCCACTGCTAAAGTGAATTATTGAAATAAAATTGAACCATGTGTTAGTCCCAAAATGACTTCGTTTGTGTCGAGTGGATGTTAAACCCCATTTCTCTCTCTCTCTAGAGAACTGTATGATGTTAGGACATTGAAGGACAACATGCATCCATGTTGTTTTGTAATGAAAATGAAAAAAGAGAGGGAGGGGGAGAGAGAGTTTTTAGTTTTATTCAGATATTCAGACAGTAATATATCCAACACTAAGTAATGGTCCAAATATGACCTGACATAATAGAAATAGCACCTTCATTAAATCATACATTACATCTGTATATGATCCTTTAGACTTATTCTTACATTTATAATGTTCATTGTGAAGTTGGGTGGCCGAATGGTTTAACACAGACGCTTTAGATCATCAGGTCTGTCATTGAGTTAAGCAGCATGGTTTGGATTCCTAGCTTGTACATGTACGTGACAAGGAGTAGGATCGCCTCTCTAGGGTTTCCTCCTGCTAAAGACCCCTATGTGGAAGCAAATAATTGAAATATAATTGAACCATATGTTAATCTTGAAAAGACCTAGGTTGTCTTGAGTAGATGTTAAACCCAATTCCTCTCTCTCTCTATGTTAATAATTTATCTGGATATTTTATTTTACAGCGCCGATTGAGTGATACTGATACCGATATGGACAGTATTTCTAACTATAGTGTTGATTCCAAGAAAGACAAAGAAAAGGTTGGTCATACCAATTTGAATTTTTTTCTTCCTATTTCTTTGGGAAATAACTAATTTTAAAACAATATTTCACTGATTTACAGAAACAATGAAACCAACCTTATTTTTAGTTTTATAAAGGTAGCTCTCAGTGAGTATGACGTTGGCTCGCTAATGTAGGGGTCCTGTGTTTAATACCTGCGATGGGCAAGAAAGTTCGCCCTTGGCCAGGACAGATGGAAAACAGAGGTCCTGTGTACATATTAGCATGCACGCAAAAGATCGCTTGACAGTAGGAATTCGATGTAAGAGTAGCCCGTAGTGCTGCTGGCCGGGCAAAATTTCCCTCATAGCACATTGGAGCAGAACAGTAGGACGTTAAACCCCATTTCATATTTTATTTTTATAAATTCAGAGTCAAGAAAAGGAAATTAAGAAACCTGCTGAATCAAAAGAAGCAGATAAAGAAAAATCTGATGTCAAACCAGCCGAGAGACCAGACTCAAAGGAAGGAAAGAAACCCCATTCACCTAAGAAAACTCCTGCCCCTGAGCCCCCTGTTGCTGCAGGTCTACCTGTGGCTGCAGGAACAGCAGTTAAAGTGGAAGAGAAAGACGATAATGACAGATCATCTGATGAAGGACTGGGTCCTAGTGGTGATGAACGATCAGAAGGCAGTCAGGTAAATTATTATAATTATAGGGTTATTTTTACTTAGAATTTTACAGTAATAGTTTTGAGTAAATTACATGTTGTTGATTTGGACATTGTTAATGCAGGATTTTAGTTTTTTATCATTGAATCAGTAAATGATATGAGGGATGTTTAAGGAAGAAGAAATAAAGAATGAAATGAAAACAAAGCAATATGACCTTGATTAATTTTTAGGGAAAGAAAATAAAATAAAAATAAGTATGGATGAATTTTTTTTTAAATTAATGCCGTAAAAGATTGTAACCAAAGCTAAAAACTTTTTCAGTTTTAAAAATGTTCATTTTATATCAAGGTCAATGATGATTGACCATGATACCAGTAGGTTTAGAAGTTTTTCACTTCTCTTCAAAATTATTCAATTTTTACCAAATTAAAATTGTGTTTCATTTCCACAGAATGACAGTCCGGCTAAAACACAAGAAGTTGATAGAGATGTCGATGTGGTAGAAATTCCACCGGTTAAAGCGAAGACGCCAGAGAAAGAGAAAGATGATAAACATAATGAAGCTGTTATTGTTTCTGAAGATATTCTTGAAGGCATAATTTTAGATGTTATCACGTCTACTTCTGTCGCTCCATCTGTACCTGGCGTTGTCCTCGACACGGTCCAAGATTTGTTAACAAATACGAATGAAGACGAGGAAGACGAAGATAATAACGATTCACCGCGGGTTACAGATATTATAGCTAGTATAGAGAATAATGCACCTGAAGGGTTTGAGGTTCAGGAGGTCAAGGTCAATGTAGAAGAAGATAGAAAATCTGGCAGCATAACACCTGATCGAGACCAAGCACCTGTTATTACATTTCATAATCAACCTGTACCTAATACTGGCGCTATCGTTATTAACGGTCACGCTACAGCCGTTAAAGACACCACAGTTAATAAACCTAGTGTGGACAGTCCTAAACGGCAAATCGCTATTCCACAAACTGATCTAGACACATTTGAGACTAGATTAACAAGTGAAAATGGTTCATCTCAGGACGTTTCTCTAGATGTGTCGAACCCCGATGACGATATATCTGATAAACGATCTGACTCAGGTAGTGTTAATACAATAGATAGTGTAGAAAAGGAGGAGCCTAAAGCTAAAGTGGTGCCATCTGCTGATGTAGTACAGAGGAGAACAAAACGTCAATTAAAGCCTAAAAATGTAAGTTAATTTATATTTAAAATTACAGGTAAAACAGAAAATCATTCTCTTTTTTTTGAGATTATTGAAATAAAATCGGCATAATATTTAGAAATTTTTTTAGTAAGTATTTGTTCTCAAAAGATTCTAGAATGTAATGCCAGTCCATGTCATTAAATTACAACTGAGTTTTATATGACATGTCTTTTAGGATAATAAGAGTGATTATCGTACAATGACCAAAACCAGGAAATTTATAAAAGATGGTAAAATGGTGACAAGTACAACAACTAAAGTGGTAGCTTCGGGTCAAGAAAATAGAGTAAAGGAAGTGCATGATTTAAGGTATGTTTCTGTATTATTTATTTGTCTTTCTTATTTTCAGTAAGCATACACAATATGAGTATATAAATATGCATTCATGACCATTCGTATACGTGTGATATGCAAAGCAACCCAACATTCCAATAATTACATTCACATCCACATTCAAACATATATGTGACATAAAAAAAACAGATTCCGATAGCTACATTCACACCCATGGCCATTCAAATACATCTGACATGAAATAAAAACAGATTCCGATAGCTACATTCACACCCATGGCCATTCAAATACATGTAACATGAAGAATAAACACATTCCAATAGATACATTCACACTGATGACCATTCAATTAATGTGACAAGAATAAACACATTTCAAAAGATACATTCACACTAATGACCAATCAATGTGACATGAAAAAATAAAACATTCCAATAGATACATTCACACCCATGACCATTCAATTAATGTGACGGGGAAAAAAAACACACATTCCAATAAATATACATTCACTTATGACATGAAAAAAATGCCCTCGGTCCAATAGATACATTCCAATAGATACACAACATAAATACATAAATATACATCCATGAACATTCAAATTCATCTAACATGTGACATAAAAAAAAAAAACCCAACACATTCCAATTGATACACAGAATCCTGTTGTTATATTCGTTTTATTATCAAGCCAAAATGAATCCATAATTTAAACATTCTCTACTTCACTATCTAAATTGCATTTTAATTGGATGTAATTCACTCATCTTGTATTTAAAGATGTTTCCTCGACAGTTGGGAGCCTCAATTTATATTTAAAGATACGTTTCTTGGGCACATAAAACTCAGTAGCAATAGATAATTACTACTTTAATTTCGAACAATGAAGATATATCTAGAAAACTTGCGGTTGACATTTAAGGTGTTTTCTTTCTTATTGATTGTGGGCTTTTTAATCATTTTCAGTCTTATAATTTTATTTTTTTATGTAAAAAAAAAGCCAAAAGACTTTTAGTTGAAAATATGTCATTACCCTTGGGAGAACATTTATTTAATAAGAAACATCCAGAAACTAACATTTTAACTAATTTTGCAATAAAAAAAAAACAGGGACATCGGATACTTTAAATTTAGAAATATTACAATTTGATTAAAACACAGATCCTATATCATTTCTTCACGACACCAGGACTATGAAGAGCACCTTTCCAAAACAGTATAAATGTCATGCCATGGTTGAGGAAGATACATTCCATTCTTCTTTGACAATACAAAAGGTTAAACATACATTATGCAAGAGCTAAATCTGCCTATTGCAGGTCTTTCTTTAGGCCTGAAATGTTATCTAAATTATTAATTAGACATTAATTAACTTATCCAGGCCATAACTCTCGATGGCATCAGATTTCTCCGATATTAAATAGATTAGAACAGTTCAGCCATAAAAATGGAGGAGCAAGACTTAGCTTCGAACAACCAGTACGGTGGTTGAAATTATTGCACATGTCTTGTCAAACCTTCAAAGGCTAATATCTTCGCTCGCAATAGAGTAATTTGAATGAAATTTTCAAATTATTCATTTTACATTATCTATTTTCGAACTATTATAGCAAGAATGGCTAGCACTTTATCTAAATCTTACATAATGTATCTTTAATTGATGAAATTGTTTGTCGATGAAGAATAATATTTATAATATGTGAGATAGATGAAAGAATGGTTTTGAAAAAAGGAAGAATCCGAGGACATTTATCAAATAAGCGCTAAGTGTCATATTTGATGCATATACATGAAGACTCTTGGGAACCTGAATAAAAATATTTCCATAAATATGATTTATATACTTCCATCTGTTACTTCCGTATTAAACAAATATTCTGTTTTTATTTACAAAAGAAGAACTAATCAGATTGTATTTTATGTACATCATTTCAGTGACACCTCAAGTTATTTTTAGTTTTGTTCAATTTTAAATGCAATACGGAGAGAAGTTTGTGGAATTTAAAATGGCCATTTTACAATCATTAGCTTAAAAACAGTAGCAAATAAGATCTATTTTAGTACAAGTACCCCTGAACGAGAAATAATTTGTTTCCATATATAAGTTTAAAAAAAAGAGAGATTTTTTTTTACCAAGAATATTCTAGTTTGCTTAACCTCTATTTACTGTTGTATGTAGTAAAAGTTGGAATGTAGAAAACAGTTAGTTAATACATTTATTTGTTTTAAAACAATTCATTGTTTCTCTTGGTTTAAAGTTTACAATTCCACAGATATACTTTTCAAACAAATCATTCCTTTGTTCTCCTCTTAGGAACAAATCTGCAATAATCTTAAAACTATTAGAGATTTAAAATTAACAAGAGTTAGTTTGATGGCAAATGATATTTGAAACTTTGACTTTTACAAAAAAAACTAGAGTTCAAATAATTATGCCGGATAAATAGACAGCATGGATGTTTCACATATTTTTCCAGTTATTTTAAACCAGAATAAAAAAAGTCATGTTTTCTTTTAGGATTAAAAAGATGAACTAATAATCCTGTAAAAAATGCCCAAACATTCTTTTGCTTTAGAGCTGAGAAGGCAGTTTGAATTCTAAATGTTTACTGCATAAAAAAAAAAACAGTGTGAGGTGGGTGTACTATGTATTCCCATGTACAACTTGCACTAATTGTCAGATCAAACAAATCTTTGATCAGGTATTCCATGAGAACAATTTATCTCAATTAGTTTTTTTTCTTTGATAGAAAAACAAAAGACAAAAATGAATTGCTGGCATTTAAATGTGCGACTGATGTCACCCTCAGGGACTTTAATTTTATCAAGTACAGCCAAGTACATGTAGTTCCTGATAACATGGTTTACCAACCCACGCCATTGTATTATGGGAATATTTTCAGATTGTGTATTAAAGTTTATACATAATCGAAAGTACCACATATATAAATTGTCGTAATTTTCATTAAAAAACTGGTTAACATACCAAAAAGTGGCAAACATTATTTTTCTTTTTTATATATGTCTCTGTGCGTCATTTTCCACATCGTAATCCTCGCTAAAGCCTAACTAACAATCCGCCATACATGCTTCTAGGGCAGTCTATAGGGGGAATTTTGGTAAACCTTTATGTGAGTCTTACGCACCACTTATGTGTGTTCGGCACTGCAGAACATGTACGGTGGGTGGGTTATGAGCTAGACTTAAAATGTCCTCAAATTAATAATTTAACATTTGATTATGGACACAAAATAAAATTTCAAAGGTAGATAATCTCTCAGCCTGGATTCAATCAGATTAAAAACAAGCCCATCAAAAGATTCAGCGAAACTCATAGGTGGCGCTGTTGTATGTTGACTTATGGATCTTATCCTTGAGTGGAGGCCGAATGTTGACAAATTTTCAATTCATGATATCTTTGTAAATACTGAACTGAACAGAATTGAACCATTTTTAGATCTATATTCCTTTTATCGATTCAACATTCATACCGGTAGTATAGTTGTTTGCAAGTTATAAATAATCGTTCAAATGACTTTTATAGACTTTAAAGAATAAATAAACGTAGCAAAGCTCAATATCAAATTCCTAAATAGTTCAAATACTGCTGGGGGGTTGGATTGCCGAATGGTTAGCACGCGCGCTGTATCATACAGTCTGTCATTGAGTCAACCGACGGGGTTTCGATTCCCCGGTCGTACGTGACAAGAAGTAGGGTCGCCTGTCCAACCTCGTGGATTTTCTCCGGGTCCTCCAGTTTCCTCCCACTGCTAAAGACCCCCTACGCGCAAGCGAATGATTGAAATAAAATTGAACCATGTGTTAGTCCCGAAATGACCTAGTTTGTGTCGAGTGGACGTTAAACTCCATTTCTCTCTCTCTCTCTCAAATACTGCTGAAGTGCTATTTAAGTCACTACTAAAGTTCAGTCTCAAACTCTTGTAAAATTTGAATAAGAATAAATGGAGTGAAAATAAAACAATATTATTATTGAGCGAGTTAATGAAATTGTTATCGATTAAAGGGGATTTATTATGGTTTGTCTCACATATCCATCAGACATTTCTTTACCTTGTAAATATTTCTCCAGACTTATTGTAATCAACGTGATTAGATTTGGAATAATGTTTTAGTTTGAATTTATGCACATTAATAAAAAATGATTTTAGATGAAAACTAAAGTTTCAATTAGTGTGATATAAGCTTACATGAAATTGGTTTACACGAATTTATTGAAACTTACTAAGACATTTCACTTGTTTGTGTGTTTTAATTCTTGTTTTTTGGGGTTTTTTTTAAACTTTCTTCCATATATACATATACCACTCTATTCTTAACCAGTGACTTTTATTATTAATGTAAATACAGTATTGGTGAATTTTCTGGCCAGAAATGATTTCATAGATTGATTATTTTGTACCTTGTATTTCAACTAAAAAAACAGCCTTTGGAAAAATGGAAATGGATCTTGTAAATTTCATATGAAGACAGAAGACAATCTGAAATGATATACATTGTATATATAATATATATGTAACCATACTTTCTTGTATTTCCAAATTAAGTGGTCTAAAATGACATGCTGAGTTTGATTCTGTGAAGTACATGTACTTGACAAAATTAAGGTGGTTATTTTGTTAAAGTTGTGTTGTTTTCTTTGGTTAATGAGCCCTTCAAACAGTCAACAAGCTTAAAAAAAGGTATACAGATTTGCCATGTTTGTTCCAAAATCATCTTCTTGAGTTTATTATCATTGATATATGGATGAAGTAATTTGTTAGTAATAGAAAAAGAGCTGACACTTTTTGCTATTTAGCTCAAAAATAGATAATGAAAAATGAATATATATTGAAAATTTCAGCCAAATTATTTTATTCTGAGCAGAGTTATGAATATTTAAAGATTGGACAAGAAATAGACATAAATTGTCTCTGACTACTGCCAAGAACTATCGATGGTTGGTATATGTAAACTCTACATGTACCCAGGGCTGCCGACAACCAGTATCGCAGCGCAATTTGCGATACATATTTTGTCCGTTGCTAATCAAAAATTAAAATCTAACGTTTTTGATTCGCAGTAACTGCGAATCATTAACATGCCTGTCATTTTGGATATTGACACAAAGATTTATCAACATTTCTCAACGCTTTCAACGTATATAAAATATCAAATAAATTTTATAAACAAAAAAGAATTCTCCGTGTGACATTTTCTTCTCGAACTACCCAGACTCAATTCATTATACTATATAACAATGCTATATAATACAGGGACATAACTCTATGAATCGGGACTATTAAACCGGAAATAGGGAATCAAGTAGTACCACTCACGTTGCGAGACATGTCAATTTCGAGTAATTATATCAGTATTCAATTTGAAAAAAAATTAAATTCAGTGTTTCCCCCACGTATTGTAAATAAAATATAAAAAATAAATATGTGTAAACTTATTGTAAAATGAGAAATCAAAGTAAGAATTCCCGTAAACTATTATTGTTTATATCGCGTGCGTCTAGTTAATCGAGATTATTCGTAAAATACCGTGTGCTTACGATTGAACAAAAATAATAACACACGATAAAAAGCAGACGAAATTGTTTTCTAACGAAGAAATAAGAAGTCAATGCCCAGACATAAGGCCTAACCAAAAGTCTACATTCATTCGGAAATGTTCACAGCTACCTGTAGAAGTGCTAAAATTCTAAAAAAATCTTAAGAATGAAATCTAATCATTTGTTATCAATTAAAATTAAAATAATCTTGTTATTTAGGTGTTTTATGTTGAAACTGAAAAACTGCTAATCAATTTTTAAATTTGCTAATCAAATTTGGCAAAATTGAACTTTTTGATTAGCAGTGCTGCTAATCATCTGTGAAAAATTACCGACAGCCCTGCATGTACCTACTGGGCAAATTATCGATTGTCAAGTACATTTGTACCATTGCCACGATTATAAAAAAAAGTCCTGTTTATTGTCAATCTTTTATAGGCAATTTCCATGAGTGACACCAAGTGTTACCGTTAGATTTTGGCTTGGCAGGCTGTGTTAGCATTTGCAGACATGGTAGGCATTGTCTATTCCACTAGATATCTATGGCATCCGATAGTCTAGAGAGTTGATTATAGGCATAAATGTCTAAATAAGCATTTATATATAATATATATATAACATTTGAAGTGAAGCTCTCTTTAACTTTAATTAACAAATTGTTTTTTATAAATTTTATGAAGATTAGTAGTCTAACATGATTCTCATACTACCCAGTAATTAAAAGATGTCGGGGAAATTTTGTATTAGTGAATGTTATTGTCTGGATGGTAGAATATTAACTATCAATTAACTCAAATTATTCTAAGTATTATTAAAATGATCAATATGTCTGTTGGTGAACATTCTATTTTAAGCTATTTCAGAGCCTTACCTAGTCCATTTAAAGATACTTTCCCTCAAAGTATTTATCTGGTGGTTATTTCCAATAAAAGTATGGCAATTTTGGTATATATGGAAAGTAGAGACATCCAGTCTTACTAGAAAAATACTGGATTCTTTGAAAAACACACATGGAGTGAGTACAGGACAAGAATGACAGCCCGCCGATTTAGGGCTGTCTGCTCGAGTGACTTCAAAGGTTGCATGCGTAGATTGTCTGACCTCTTTGCGTTAGGGAGAGCTTGGTGTATAATATATACTCTTCAAAAAAGTAGGGGATATTCAGAAACAATACAAAACTGCAGAAATGCACTGCTGTTTTTATTAGAGGTAACCAGTGTATGTTAATAAAATGCCAACTGCCTACACATGAACATAAACAGTTCATATGGGCGGCTTATCTGACGGACCCATTTCACTCGCAAAGAGATACACTGTCAAAAGTGAAAATGGACGTTTTTGATTTTTGTCTTAATAATGAGTAATTGCTCCACCAATCCTTAGACATTCAGCAATTCGTCGTGGCATGCTCCTAGTCCAATCACGATTTGGGGCAATCTGACCCACTCCTCTTGCAGTGCCATGGCCAATTCTTGCAGTGTTGTCGGTTGACGTTTGACATCGACAGACATGTCTCCCGATCAAATTAAACACAATACGCTTAGCAAAGATACTCTAAACAGTAAATCTTATGCAAGAACCGATAGGAAAGCAAACATGGATAGATAAACCAGCATGCTGCAGTTTTCATCAACCCTTCCTTGAAGTGTCAAATTTGACAATGAACCCCTCCCACATGTATGGTACTATTGTGGAAAAAGTGAAAGACTTTACAACAGTTTCTGAGATAAAAAAACGTGGAAAAAGATGTAGATGGGATAATCCGAGAATTTACTTAGGCTTCGATATTTACGGTAAATGGACAGCGATTCAAGACAACACTGTGTTTTATATGCAGTGGATTTTCCCCTGACTCTCTCCTGTTGCTAGTTACCACAACCGCCAAGTCACAGGACACAAACATGACTTCTTCTTATAGATTTTTTATAGCTTGGATTATTTTGTCGCGAATACAATGTTTTGAGAGGGATTTGAAGCAAATTTTTGATAGATTAATTAGTTTGAATATGTTTTTAGTCTAAATGTATCATCAAATCACCCAGTTTGTACATAGCCTATAGGAAGGTATCTTTAAAGCACAAAATATTGTCGGATTTTTATACCACCCACATTTTCATGCAGACTGTCAGTCTGGCTCTGGACGTCGGTTCACATATGTTTGTGGACACTCTAGAAGTGACTATTTTTATTGGGAAAAAAAAAAAATCCCTCCATGGAGTGGAATGGCTTGTTCAAAAAAAACAATAAAATTAGTAGAAACTAATGTAAACTTTAAAAGACCATATCTTAAGTTGGGACTAAAAGTGCTCTTGATTGTGTAAATCCTTGAACTCCATATGTAACCTTGTACTCCATATGTAACCTTGTACTGGCAGGTTCTGTCTTTAATGGTAAGATCAAATTGTACATCGGTTATCCTGACATAGACATTGATTATTATTTATTAAGAAGGCATTAGCCGATGAACAGTTCTAATTAGTTCATGTGTTCTGTTTTGTCTTGTAATATGCTCGGAAAGGCTTTAGACAATCTAATTAATTTGGTCCAACAGCTGTGACATCTTAATCAATAAACCTGGACAAAGTTAGATTAGTTCCGGGTTAGCTTAAGGCATAAAGGAAGATGATGATGATTATTTAAATTATCTGTGGTTAAATGAACAAATCATTTGGACATCTGAAATGAAAGGATGGATGATCCGATGATGACCAATATTGTTGATACATGCATACTTTTTAATTCCTCGTCAAGAAATTTCTTTGTCTTAAAGAAACATGACAGCCACCAATTAATGGCTGTCAGTGTCTACATTTTGAGATGTAAAATTGTCACATACATCATTTCAAGCTACATGTAATTAATTTCCAAGTTCTTGTTCTTATGATTGGATCAGTTGAACTTTTAAACATGGTTTAGTTCAGTTCTTGTGACTAAATGGTTCAATTTTATTTCTTATGGCATAATGATCATTTAAATATGGTATCTAGTTCTTATGATCCGATGGACTTGTAAATATCTTTTAGTTCAGTTCTTTTGAATAGATGAACCTTTAAACATGGTTTACTTCAGCTGTGAAATGAACTGTACCCAGAAATTGCTATGGAAAAATATTTATCCTCTAGTTATCTGTTTTACATCAGTCTGATGAATTTCATAATACTAGTATAGAGATTAGGCTTAAAGAGAACAAGTAAAGGTGTTAAGTTATTAAATGTTCATAAGAGTAGTTTTGATATTGTGACCTTAGACTCTATATTTTTATTCTTTTTTGTCATGTTAGAGCTTTAAGCTATACAATATGAACAAAGTTTCATGTTTTAAAACAGTCAGGGGGTTGGATGGCCGAATGGTTAGCACACGCACGCTGTATCATAGGGTCTGTCATTGAGTTAACTGATGGGGTTTCGATTCCCCGGTTGCCTGTCCAACCTCGTGGGTTTTCTCCGGGTCCTCCGGTTTCTTCCCACTGTGCAAGCGAATTATTGAAATTAAAAAAAAATAAACCATATGTTAGTCCCGAAATTACCTACCTCTCTCTCTCTCTCTCTCTCTCTCTCTCTCTCTCTCAACACAGTCTGTTGATAAATATACAGTGTACTACATTAAATAAATTTGTTCCGGAATTATATCTTCAGAAAATTAGCCCAATAACAATTTTTTTTTTTTACTGAAAGCTCAATTTCAAAATATTTGACAAATTAATTCTCTTGTTATAGGAACACGATTTCACACTGAGTTAGGTATTCAATATGGATAGTTGTTGTCTGGGCAATTTACCGTGATTTGTAGCTCTGCCTAGAGGTTGTTTATGAAGGTTAATTGTAGCAATTTGCGTCCAGCTGTATTCCTGTAGAATTTCTGCAGCTAATGTAGGAACACTGTTTTGATGAGCAATACGAGGGAGTCACCTCATACTGACCCGATCTCATCGCTATATAATTCTATTAGAGTGTCGTTAATAGTATTACTGCTTTACATGTTGTAGGAATCTATGATTTCTTTTGATTGAAATGCTGTTATAGTTATGACAAGAATATCAATTATGTATTATAGAGACTTCAGACCCAACGTTTGATTTCAAAGAAAGAAACATGGCTGTTGGCTCAAGTTTTCATTCCCTCATCTTGCATACATTAGATTCTATGTCTTCATCTCAAAATAACATTGAAGGAAGTTTAAAAATAATTGAATGTTAATCCTGATGTTACATCATATTTGACTACATATCTCTGCGGTGGAATTCAAAATCTGGTTACACTTAAAATATCACTGTAACCCGGATTTAAATGATTAAATGATACCCAGGTTACAGGCAACAAATTTTGTTATCTAATTCTAAATTTGGCACATGTAACTTTTCTTATTGGGATAACTAATTATTTATTCAAGTAAACCTTTGGTACATTTTAATTATTTTTTGGGAATAAAACAACTATGTAGACACTTTTCATAGGTTACGACTACACAAATGTAGGCTCGCAGAATTCGGTTCTGGCAATTCGATTGGATGAATTATTAATGATAAGATAGAGAACAGAAAATAACAAACTTGACAGAAGCATCAGAAAATGACAGCCTTGGTCTGATAATGGTAAACCTTCAGACAAAAGCTTTCAAAAGATAATTACAATTGTCTCTGGGACTTGATCCAGGCACCCTTGTTTGTTATCTTATTATATCATTTAATAATATCTAACTTCATCTTAATCTTTAAATGGAAAATTGTAATCTTAACCGCAGTCTTCAGGTTCAAATTTTCTGAAATTTACTTATATTAATGTTTATTAGGATGACGCAAGGGGTAAAATGGTGCTTTTTAGTATTAAGAATAATTCATTAAAAATCCCCCTTACAAATGTAGTAACAATCAGATTTTTTCAAATGGTCAAGAATAATCATATAAAAAATATTTAGCATTGTGAAAATAATAGTAATCATATTATCATTAAGAATACCGTAATGATATTTAGCATTAAGAATAATCATAATGATAAAGATCTTTAGCATTAACTGTAATCATATGATAGTTATCATTAAAAATACACTCTCAATGAAGATATTTAGCATTAAGAATAATCACCATAATATTAAGTATAAATATAATGATGATATTTAGTATTAAGAATAATCACCACGATATTAAGTATAAATATAATGATGATATTTAGCATTAAGAATAATCACCATAATATTAAGTATAAATATAATGATGATATTTAGTATTAAGAATAATCACCACGATATTAAGTAGAAATATAATGATGATATTTAGCATTAAGAATAATCACCATAATATTAAGTATAAATATAATGAAGATATTTAACATTAAGTATAATCACCATGATATTAAGTATAAATATAATGATGATATTTAGCATTAAGAATAATCACCATGATATTAAGTATAAATATAATGATGATATCTAGCATTAAGAATAATCATCTTAATTTTAAAGACATAAATCATATGGCATAAAATCTTGATGAATTTCAATCATAACCACTGTAGCTGCTCATTTCATAAATATGTTGGTTAATTGACATTGGTAAGTTTATAGCGTTTTTGTTCATTTTTGATTTCTAACTCAAAAGAAAGTAATAGCAAAAGTAATTATTCTGAACCCCTTTGGCTGACTTAATATTTCAATTGTCACAAAGAATGAATGGATGAAATTGTTTTTCTTTCTTTTTTTTTTTTCTTTTAGTGGTTTTGTCGATTTTCTGTCATTGTCAGAATCCGAGCAAACAGAATAATATTAAAAGACTTTATGCTATTTATCAACATGACAATTCTCTGAATTGTACAAAATATTACTGAATTGAGATAAACCCCAAATAATGATTTGTCTTTTAAAAACTGTAAGTTTTGGAGAAAAATAATCAAGGTTTATAACATGTACTGTAAGTAGTTATTTGAATTTCGCAGATTAAACAGAGGCCCATCGAAAGATATTGTCCAACACTTAAAGTAGCTAAGTCTCTAACTCAATATTATCCCAAATCTTCGACATTGAAAACACGATTTATTTGTCGGTTTAAATCAACATTGATTTGTGATCTTACCGGGAAAAGAGGGCCTTCAGATATCCAATATTTAAAGATACATTATGGGAGATTCGATAACGAGTTGGAAGTTCTCACTATAATAGTTAAAAACTAGATAACGTAAAGGCAATTTGCTGAAAATTTCATTCAAATTGATCCACTATGAACCGACAACTAAGCGAATGAAATTTCTGCCTAGCCTCGGTCAGCATTACTAAAGTCAGTACGATAAACAGCGTAGTCTCGATTATCTATTTAATCGTTTAATCGAGAAGGAAAGTTATGCAGTAAATTGGCTCACAATCCACTTAAGATCGCAGGCTAGCGATGCCATCTAGAGTTGATTATGGTCTGGATAAGTTAATTAATGTCTAATTAATAATTTAGATAACATTTCAGGCCTAAAGAAAGACCTGCAATAGACAGATTTAGCTCTTGAATAATGTATGTTTAACACCAAATAAACATTTTACAATTGGTACACAAATCGTGTACCATAATGCGTTTCAGCGCTATTTGTAATAAGGGACTCGAAAAACAAGGCTAGGCATATTCCACAAGTCATGTCAAACGGTGACGTTATATTCTTATCTGGAGAGCATGCCCAATAAATACTATCGGCGTAGACTGGAATAACCAGAAGCTAGAGATTGAAATTCGATTGAGAATACTGGCGTTTGTCGCCGAACCTACATGTAACTGATTAGAAATTACAGTAAAAACAGAAAGGATTGAATGTAAATCAATTTATATACATTCATATTACATTACTGTATGCGTTGCGACCCATTTGTGGCAATTTCTAGATCCCAAATATTAGCGACTTAGCTCCTTTAAAGGTGATGCTGATTTGTTTATATCATCTGCTGGAATTTAACAATTTTGGACAGACATTATTTTGAGAGATTCAATTTTTGCACATTTTTTTTATTTGCAAGGGATTTAAAAACCCATAAATTACGATCAGTGGCTTTTAATTAAGGAATTAGAGTAATATTTGCTGGCTTGAAATTACAGGGTTATTGTATAGTGAAAAAATATGACAACTTGCTGATAGCTGACAGACTATATTGAATAGCATTTCATTGCTTGGCTTTCTTCTTTCTTTTTTTACCCTACAAATTTGTATCTATGGTTACTTGTCCCTAAATGATGATTTGACTGGCAGAATAGATCAATGGATTTTTTTATTTTGTTGGAAGCAAGTTAATGTGTTTGGCTGTGATAGAATCAATAATATGATTGTTACGATCGGTGTAGATGTGTTTAGTACAGAAATTCATATTGAACTATATAATTAAAAAAATATGTTAGAAGGTACATTTGACTCTAGAGTTATCACAGTCATTTTGTAACCTCATTGCTTTGAAAAAGTCTGCATTAACTTGCTTTCAACAAAATAGAAAAAAAAATCTGATTGCTTGCGGAAGGAGCCATGGTAGTTATGAGATAAAAGTCACAGGACCCACTACAATGGCATGGGAGAAAAAGAACCTTCAGGATTACTCAAGTCTCATTGCCGCTGCATATGATAGTGGTGGCGAGACATTAAAACCTATTCCAATGCAATTTGTGATTTGAAGGAGAGGGGCATTCTTGACCAGAACAATCTGTAATATCTTGTTTTGACACTGTTGTCATTGAACTCCACTGAATGGAAAGGGGTTCCAGGCTCTCAGAATCTTTTGTTTTACCACTGGTTTATATCATTGTATCAATCCTTGTTCCTCAAGTATAAATCCATCCTAGTTTGTTGTCTTTAGAGATATACACGATCAATTAAATGATATTGGGACAGAATCGTACATTTGTTATAATCTGACCATTCTGTGGACAGAAAAACATCACCAAATCAAATAAATGTTAACCTAGGGGAGATGCTGTGGCATGTCCAAACATAGTTATTGGCCACTAACGTACCATAAAGTTGTTTGAGAATAAAAGTTCATTAAACAAGTCGAGATATTATGGCCATAAGATGATACATTTAAACTATGATCAATGTTTATCTAGGCAACGTTGACCTCTTGTTTGATAATGCTTTGTTTATCTAGTCTAAAGCTACTAGGGGAATTTTGACCATTTTGCATGTTTGCATGTCCACCACATCCTGGCTAATTTGTTGTATTAATGGACGGGTATTGGCATCATGCACTCAGGATCATTAGATATATTGATTTTAAAGGTTTAATCTTATTAATGATAGATGACCATGTTAGGATACTTATTCAATCAATATTTAGCATTTCCTTCAAGCTGGCCTAATGATCTAAAATGTGCTGTTAAAATAATAAGTGCAGGAGGACCACACTACATAGAAACAATTAAACAAGACAAACCCATAGACAACAAATGTATATCAAATCAAGTGAATGTATCTGGGTTCGAGCTGTAAGTATCCAGGCCTGTAGAAGATTGGGTTTGCGTGCAATAGAAGTACACTTTGAAAGATAACTATATAATAGATTTGAAGCCATAGATAGATAAGTTTATCCAGGGGCCTGTTTCACGAAATTTTAACTGAGATAAAATCCAAATTTTAGTAATTTGATTGGATAATATTAGACTGATTTTAGTGCTTAGCCAATCAAAGTTGAAGTATCTACTAAAATGTGGATATTATCTTTAGTTAAGATTTCAAGAAACAGGGCCCTGGTTGTTCACCATCCCACACTAGGCAGTTTATTTGTTATTTAATAGTTTTATTTGCTTGTGGAATCTGGCAGGTTTAGAAAAATGGTCCTGGTTTTTAGACACATGAGCTTATACAAGATTATCCCCATCACATTGTTGATTTAGAAACAATTGCCAAGATCTGTTTGGATTAGTAACGATGTTGGTATTAACTTGTATCTGTTTTGCATTCTGTGCTAAATTCCTGGACCCTTCAACTAGTCACTTCATGTTGACTTACGATTCTGTTGTTAAAAGATCTCTACATGGAACAAATAAAAATAAGATTTTAACAAACCAGAGTTTGCCAACAACTCATTAACTACATGTACTAAATAAATGGTACTTTTATTGGATGTAAATTACAAACAATCATTGTTTGTGGGTTTTGGAATCACTAGCAAACTACAATATTGTGAAAGTTGAATCTCTAAAAGGAATGTGATACCTAAATGGTTCATTTTCATTCAGATATGCTAAATTGAAAATTTCCCAACCTTCAGCAACCTTGCAGATGATATAAACATGTCTGCTCAACCTTTAAGTGCTTGTAAAATATATTGTTTTAATGGCAACATTTTTAATCCAATTGAATTTAAGCCACAAGATTATCTACTATTGATGTTTATGTTTGGTTTCCTTATCTAAATATTAAATAATTTTGACTAATGAGAATTATCATGCACATGGCATTCAGTAGCTTTAAAATTATGTTAAAACTTATTACAATTATGGCTGTCTATATGTGCTTGAAAAATGTTAGATTTCAATGAGAATATAATGTTAAAATAACATAATGTTTATTTAATCTGAATTTTTCCAGCAAATACATTTTTGCAATCCCCTGATTGAAGTAGTCTCGTTAAAAATTTTAAATCTGATATATATTGTAGTTTGCAAGGCATTCAAAAACTCTCAAATGATGGTCAGAGACTTTTAATTAGAAATTTATTTGGATTGTATTGCAGATCTCTGTGAAACGCAGTAGAAAATAACAGTAGTTATTTATGTTATCAAATACTTGCTCAGACAATTTAACTCTTGATTTATACAAAATCTATACAAAATACATTTTATTTGTCTGGCTTGGACAGACAGCATAATTTATTTAGTAAGATGACTGGTAAATGATATGATAAAGGCAATTCTCTAATTATTTTTAGAAAGAAAGCTCCTAAGAGTCTTACAAAATTATTGAAATATTGACCAGTTGGTGAATGAATGGAATTCTTGAGAACTGATGATACTGTAGTCATTAAGGCTATTTGATTTCTTCTGGCTTACTTTCACTCTCATGTGCAATCAAATCATCGTCATATAGAAACAAGATTGAGTGGAATATAATAAGACTGGATTGATGAAGGCTTTAAACAAGGTTAGCTGCATGGCCCGCATCTCAAAACGTGATTCAGACAAGGTGACAGCATTGGTCATCATTGTCCGTCACAATCCAGCGATAAAATCTCCTTATACTGACTCATGCGGAAGAATGCACGGAAGTCATGTGATGGAATTTACTCCCCATTGATCTGTCGATATTTGAGAAGTCATATTGGTAATAAGAGAATGCATTGATGGGTTTTCTGATCCACAAGCATCTTTATTCTAACGAAAATTAACACACGCACAACGCCCACGGGTATTCTTCATTAAAACATCTCAATCCATATCGTTAAAAAGTGTAATGATGTGGGCAAAAGACTTAAGGCTTTAATAACAAAAATTGCAAGGATTTAACAAGCCAGAGTATAGAAATCTCCTTTATTTAAGAAAATTGTGGCTGTCTTCTATCTCAAGTTGTGCATAAATTGGTTATCTTTCAATTCAATTGTGAGTTTGGACATTGATATCAGTTATTAAGACTGATCGGTTAGTAGTTAAGTTATAGTAGAGGTTTGTTTGTTATATTGATGTTAAAATGAGGGGTATAATTGGGGCTGGAATGATTACTCCTATGTACGGATTGTTCTCGACCCATTTTTCTCCATTGATTTTAGAACAGTTGAAGGGAAGTTAAGCCAAACGAGGTTTATTTTAGATCAGTTTTCATTAAATTTAACTTGATGCCCTCTTCCCGCCCAAATATTGAATTTTGGTTCAGTTACTTTAGTATTAAAGAGATCAAATAATGGTATTAGTAGCGTGGAATAACACCTTTCTACAAATAGTCTACACAATTTCTTTGAGGAAAATGCCAGAAGTACTAAAAGTAGATTACTTCTATTCTTCCCATGTGTTTAGAGTCAGAATGTCAGATTCCAAATGAGACTGATATTTTTCTATTGTAGTACGAGTATGTCAAAGTGAGAGTATGGTTCTATCTGGTCTTTACATCACCTCTGTGATTGTAAGGTTCTGGAGATGAACCAACTGACCGTATTAATTATGTTTTGTTGGTTTTAAATTGTGTACTGGTACATCCTTTTCCACTTGATCTAAAAACAAAATTTGTAAAATGTATTTTTAGATCATTGTTCATTGGTTCTAGATAAAGATTCTTTTAGATTGTCTCAACAAACAAAAAGTTTTATTTTTGTTGTTATTGTATTCAGCCGGTACCATCATTATTAGTAAGGTTGAAAAACAGAATCAAATTGAAAAGAAAGGTCATGTTTACAAGAATTAATGATGAATGATGGTTAAAGATTTATTGATATTGTGTGCGGTTATTTACCACCTGTGTAAGAGGTAGACCATTCTAATTAACCATTTTCACATCTGGTTTCCGGCTACCAATGCTATTCAATAACATCAGATAATACACAGAACTGTGGTTATCACCACCTATACAGTCTACAAAAAAATAGATAAGTGCTGCGACTTGACAATCATTAGCCCTGAGCTTTTTACAAATTACTGGCCAACGATTGAAGTGGTGTTTTGTTGGCCAGAAGGTTTTCTTCTCTTTTTTTGCAGTTGCTCGATAGATTATTAAATAGCTTTCAGAGAAGAGGAAAAAATTATGTTTACTGAGATCTGAAAAGTTCTGGAATTCTTTAAAATAATTTGGTATAATACATCTGCTTTCTGACGTTTTAAGTTTAGAGAGGTTGCATGCTGTGGACTGAAATTGCTTTTTCCCGCGTGTTCAATATTGCCTGGTGCCTTATAAATTGAATAAAATTTGATCTAGTGTAACTTAATGAAAAAAGAATTTCTTTTAAATAAATCAATTGCATTAATTGAAAGCCGAGTTACCGTAACTAGTTTTTGGAAGGCATTGAGATAATGGGTTGTTCAAATTTTGACATTTTTATCTCAAGGTGACCTTTGTACATCAAGGAAAAAAAATTGATTGAAAAAAAGAGTGGCCAATAGAGAACATGATTGGACGAAATTCTGTTGAAACAGGAGAAAGAATTTAATTTTAGGGAATTGTCCCTTCGGTTATCAGCTCATAAAAGATGAGAAGCGTTTTATGATTGCCTAGACTTAATACTTTTGATCATTTTGATCATTGCTTTTTTCAACTAGTGAAGTGTCTATACTTTAAGTCTGGGGTCAGAAAAACGCTGAAGGCGATCTCCTTTTTGTTCTCTTTTAATCTTGATCTTGGTTTAAGTAAATGTATATTAATTTGTTTTTTATTTTAAAGATACGAGAGCTGACTGAAAAGTTCTAAGCCTATCTGTGAAAAACATGTACAAAGTCGATTGTTTCCATTTATTTTTCTACATAGTCCCCTTCAAGGTTTACACACTTTTGCCAACAACATTGCAAGGCCTGGATGCCTGTCAAGGCTCTTTCTGCCATGCTTAAATTCTGCATCCCACTTCTTTACTGTGGAAAAGAAAAAGGAACATCATCCTGTATCTGTGTTTTGTTTAGTCCTTTCAATTGCAGGTACTTGATGACTGCCCTATAGCTAGTTTTGTCCATTTCTGGTGATTTCAATGGGTAGGCTCACAAGATGGTCTGGTTTGAAGACAATAATAACACCACAGTTGCAGTTCTTATGTCCATGATTCATTCAATGATTGTACTTGTTGGTGGCAAAAGTTTGTTTCAACCCAATTGATTATCCTCTGCAGACTTTTCAGTCAGCCCTTGTGTATTCCCTTGCCAGTCACAATTCTAAATACATGTACATGACCATCAGTTGGAAAAAATATCTTAAAAGTGAGAGTATAAACAACAGGGCAGATTTCTTGATAATTTTTTTTTTAAAAACTTTGTGGGATTAATTGAGGCCTAAGACAGAAACCTATCCTAATTGGGAATTGGTTGATTCAGTATTGTAGTGTTACCTTGAGATTTAATTATAAAGTTCTCATAGCCAACAGTTGTTGTTTTCATTCTGTCTACAAGTGGAGAGATATGTTTTTATTGTATATATACAAGTAGAAGGATATTTTTATTGTTATAGAGCACTTCTCCGTCTATATTAAATGACAATTAAGACTCCCAATTATTGATTGTAGTAGTTCTGACCTTTTACTTGAGTAGGAAAATTAAGAAAATAAATTAACGAATACTTCCGATGTTATATCATATTATAGCCAATTGTTTTCCTGTTACATCAGCCAAATGTCTGTGTGAATGGCATTTCTTCAATAACTTATTGACAAAACAATTTCTCTTTGGCTGTTAATAATATTATATAGACTGGTAGAGTTAAGTCTTCTGACACTTTGTGAGGGTCAAGTTTTCTCCAAGGTCAAATAACTCTTCTACGCATAGACTTGCAAGATAGTTGTTAAACAATAGTAATTATAGATACCGTTGTTGTAATTGAGAATTCTTTGTCTCTACAGAACAATAAGATCCAGAAAGATCAGAAAGATCAGAAATTCTTATTCCTTTACTGTGGTTAAAGGTGTACTCACCCCTTTTGGTACGTCTACATTGAAATGTGGTTGTATATTGTGGAAACTCTAGAGGCTTAAGTTATCATCCAATTGTAAATGTATACTCAGTATTGAGATGAAGACAGATATTGCTTTTCAACGATTTCAGATATATATTGTCAGCGATATTGCCCTTGGTCAGTTTGAAAAATCTTGAGAATTCTCTAGAGGGTACAGTTTGCTCTAGAAGCTATATTTATCTGATAGACTTGAAAGTTATGCATATGCTTCGTTGCCTGGCCATCCGTCTTTCAAGTAGGATTAATTGCTAGTAGTGTCCGATTTCATATGCAATCAAATTTACAGCAGTAAGAATACCTATTTGTTAATGTTACATTGTAATGTTGCTCAAGAGTAAACATTTCTTTAGTAAAAATGGCAGGTTCAACATGACCCACCGTTTTTAGAATGGAAGAAAAATGTTCCATGAAAAATAATTAAAATTCTAATTTTAAAACCAGACTAACACTTGAGACCTTTCAATAGCAGTGGATGATAGTTAATTTATTTGATGAATGAATAGATAAATATGTCTGAGACTGTCAGTAAAGCTAGACAGCAATTGCATGTTCCTATTTGTCCAGTTTGGCAAGTTGGTAGTTTCTCCAATGGAGCATGTGATTGTGAATATTATTCTTTTAATGAGTTGAACCAGGAATTGTGATTTAATTCACAGGAATCGGATCGAAGTCAGACAGTACAATTTACATGTCAGTTTATTTCCCTCACGCATGTTGACTCGACGTTGATATCGATGATCTAGGGGATGAAAAATATCTGATACCTTATTCCCTTTAAGGCTTATAATGATTGACGAGCTGGATATTTATATTTTGGATTAGATTTAACAAATTGGTTGTATTACTTAGCAGTGCTAAGCAAATCCTACGCATCAGCGGGGGTTTTTTTATTCCTAAAAATGGTCTATGTGGCAATATAAACTATATTTGGGTAGCATCAGAATTTTTTTTCTTCCTGAAAAATCATCCTTGTAGCAAAATCCACAATATTTTGGGAGCTTCTGTTTTAAAATGTCACACAATGATGCTATGCCACCATTTCTCAGCATGGTAGTGGAAAATGATCAAATTTGGATTATTTTTGCTTAGATGTAGCAGAAATCCTTCACGGGAACAGTTTAAAACCCTTCACAATTATTAATGAAAAGAATGTCTCGTGACAGTTCTATGGAGGTCACAGAAACTTCTGAGTAATTGCATATGGTGTTTAATACATGTAGCTCACAACAAATATCTCTTGATCAGATACCTTGGTGCATGTCAGACTTTCATCATTGAAATAATGGTAGGAAGAGATGCTGCTGTTTAAGTAAAGTTCTTCTTTCTCCTGAAACACATAAAACTACCGGTAAATTTGAAAAATACAGTATTGCTAGTATCTGGTGCTGATAAGATCATAAAGCTATTCCACTCACTTGATATCCACAAAAAATTGGTGTTTTACAACTCTAATTTGGCCCAAGTTCAACTACATATAAAATTCTGTAGTTTAATGAATACATTTGCTGGACATAACATTTTTGTTCTTTATTATCGTCAGTTATTATGTCAGAAATGTGACCAACTGTCTGATCATTAAGTAAAACCAACAAATTTGAGCAAACAACGGGAAACCTGATTCTATTCCAATATAATCCAACAACTTCTCCTCAGAGATGTAATTTTCTGATTTGTAATAATAGGAACGCATGTGGAATATTTAAGTGTTTAAGAATCGAAAAGACAAGGGTTGATATTTTGCCAAATCTTGTTAAATATTCGCAAACCTGAGACAGTGATGGACCCTGTTTCCAATCTTGTTTAGAACACTTGTCTGGATTTCACCTATTCATACACTTCTATTGATTTCAACAGAAAATTCAATTCTTTCTTTTGAGAAGTTGTAAATTTTGCCAAGTAGGGAAATCCAGATGACAGTTAGAGGGATGAAACATTTCATCTTTTTACACACATTGTGATCCTCAGTGTGAAGTGTAAATTGGCCACGATGATTCAGACATAATTATCACTTGACGTTTTTCATTTTTTAAATTGTAACAGGTGATTGAGAGGTTGCATAGTAATGTATTTATTTGTCAAAACAGTATGAAGGCTGTTTAAAACTACTGATCAACATTTGAAAAATTTTGAATCCCTAGAAAATTACAATATTGTGAATGTTGAATCTCTAGCACTGTAACCCGGGTATCATTTAATATTGTGTATCCAGCACTTATTTCTTTCACATTCGTATAATATCAAATCCTTGTTTAAAACTTTGTAAAAAATCATTAAAAATCACCCCAAATCATCTAATTTGTACTTGTGTCCAGAGCTGACTGATTAATTTTGATAATGATTCTCCAATTTACAAGTATTTAATTTCCTGACCACTGTTCAAAAATTAATCATTATACAACAATAATCAACTGGGTTGTTTATATCTAACAGTGGTCAGGAAATTCAACGCTTGTAAATTGGACACTCATTATCAAAATTGAATAGACACAAGTACAAATTAGATGATTTTGGGTGATTTTAATTGATTTTTACAAGTTTTTAAACAAGGATTTGCTATTGACTGAATGTGTAAGAAATCAGTGCTAAATACACAAGATTAAATGTTACCCGGATTACAGTATCTGAAAGGTATAGGAGTCCAAAAATGGTTCTGTTTCATCTATTATTTAGAAAGATACTCTCATTTGAACGTTTTGTAACATTCATCCTATTCTATACGAATGCCAGCATAACCTATAAAAAATTTTGACAGGCCTGTTTTTATTCTGATTGAATTCAAGCTGGGGGATTATCAACCATTGATATTTTGGGTTTGTTGATCAGGATCAGCGATGTTAATGAACTTTATTTTAAAGTTATTTTATGTTCTCTACAAAATGTACTTTCAGTAAGAATCTGGAAATTAATTGGGTTTTTTTTTTTTGAATATGAATGTATATGAATTAGATTGTATTTCCATCTGGTCTGATAGATTAACTTTTCTAGTGGTTGATGTTGAAGTAAGTTGGGTTTATGCAATGTAGACCAATGGAAAACTTTCTTACATCAGTATAAATTTAGATAAAATGAAACCAGTTAACCTTGCCAAGCAAACTGTGATTAATTAGGTCAGAGATGCTATTGAATTGAAGCAAGTAAATTTGCAATAAATTTGGGTCAGACGCACCTGTGATGCAATAACGCAAGGCTTGTTTCAGTGTAGACTAAGGCTGTGTTCACATGGGTTTTTGCAAGGTAATAATTTATGTTCACATTGCCATGTGTCCTTTGGTAAATTATGAAACTGCTACAGAATTGTCTTGAGATATTGTGCTTTGAAATGCTCTGTCCAGAGAATTGTTTTGACCATTTCAACAATGTTATTGGGTTATTATAGGAATGCCACCTGGTGTCAAATTATAATCCTTTTTGCGACCATTTAATCCTACAATATACCTGAAGTATTTTTATCCAAATGGATTTTTTTCTGAACTATGTTTCAAAATGAATACAATCTAAAATGTGGCTATTAAAATCAAATGTAACATGAAAATATTGCTTCCAGTGGTCAGTTATATTAGCATTTGCATGAATAAAATAGACATTATCTGTTTATTTTAGTAGTTCAGTTTATGCTCTGAGAACAGCTTGATAATACATTTATCAGTATGCCACACCTGGGAATGAAATGTTACAAGCCTTAAATAAAACCTAATTATATTTTCACTTGCTTGTTGAAGCTGTATCGGTCAATATTTTATGAGTAATGAATCAATATGGCCACAGATTGAAAGATAGAATTATATCATTACTATTATAAATATCGTGATATCTGTCATTATTAACGGTCAGTATGTTCTATCTAATTAGCATGATTAAAACAACTTGATAATATTAGTAATAGCCTTAACTTTATCCTACTGAAGATCCATTATATCTTAGCACCAACATCCTCAACTTTATTAATAGGATTTAGGTATAAAAATGGTCATGGGTTTAGAAAGTAATGAAAATATCGATTGTGGTAAATGATCTTTATCAAATGAACCATAATTTCTTTATCCCTGGAGACATTTTTTTTTCAAACTAATATATTAAAACATTTATGCTAAGAAAATTTGGCTTTTAAGTAATTGACATCTTGAGAAGAGCACTCCTTTTTTTTAAAACAAGAGTGTTTTGAACAGTCATTAAAATATAGGCTTTCCTGTCAATTAGCATCCTCATTCTAGTTAATTACAATCCTTTAACCATATTTAAAAAAAAGTAAATTCTGATATTGCTAAGTTAGATAATATTATACCATATTGTCATTTATTGAACTATTTTGAACTAGTATAATTAATAATCAATGAGTAACCTTTACACAGGTAAAAAATCTATTTTCTAAGAATGGAAGATAAGGATGAAACAACATTTCATTAGGCCGTGATTAATCAATTGGCATGCACATTTTATGGTGCCAATATTCATTACCAATAGCAAGTTGTGATGGCTCAGTGAGTAAGATGTTAGCCTGGTAACTGGGGTGGGGGGGCACGTTTTCAATCCAGGTGTTTGTGATTTTCCAATGTGGTCCCCCTTGTCAGTACTGCAGGTTAAAGGGCTTTGGAAGGATGGTATTGAAGACTGGTGTTCCGTGCATACAATGGCATGTACATCAAAGAACCCTTGGCAGTTGTATTTCAACTGTATCGTATATGCCCATCTTCATTAGCCCAGCCTGTGCAAAACATTTCATTTCGTTACCGGTATTATTATTAAAGATTTATCGTAATAGATAATTATTAAAATTAGTTTGTGTTCATCTAATTGTTTTGTTGTTTTTATTGACGGGGGTTTGTGGAGGGTGGGGGGGGTGCAGCGGGATTATTTCTGTAGAATCAGAATTATAGACGTAGACAGAAAAACAATGAAAATCCGTTTCTACATAAATTCCATCTATTTTTTAGTCCTTTTCCCTAAATAAACATCAAAATTTTTGTATATCTTTTATTGCTATGATCAAATATTTGCTGCATCCAAGGTAAAAGTATAAAATGTAATACAAGTATTTTAGACAAAGATATCTTAGCTGCTGTCTTCTTTTTATGATATTTTTAATTGTTTCTGTTTAAAGAATGAAAAAGATTTGATTTATTAAAGGATCAGTTGAAATATTTTGTATATTTCTTGAGTCTTGATTCTATAGAATTATGTGATGTTAACTATTGTTAACTCGACAGCGTTTTGTTTTCTTTGGACCAACACAACAAGTATTGAAAGGCGTATAGAGCGTGTCAATAGACTCAGTCATCAGGTCGTCAATAACTGGTCGACTTGACTAGAGTACTTACAGAATATTGGTCGGCTATCGAAGCCCTGAACAGCTATAGACCAACTGTTGGCAACTTGTATTAAGTGGCTCACACTAAATGATTTGGATCACATTCTAACTCTGGTACAGTTTAAAGATAGTTCATTTCAAGGTTGTTTTAATACAGCTTTAACCGTCTACATATTAACAGACGGGATGGAAAAATGGAAAATATGACTAAATTCTAGTTATTTATTGATAATTATATCTTGTACGCCATTTCATAAAACAATTTTGTCACCTGGATAACTAGTGACTCATACCTACAGCAGCGACAATATCGGAGAATAATTCACCTATACATCTAGATGAGTTATTATTATTCATTTTTACCAGCAGAAGTATTGAGTGATTATTTATAAGATAGTTTGTCCGTCATTTAAATGACTGTAGCAGAAGTGATTTGTTGATTCATACATGAGAAGCTGAATAACTGTCATTGGGGGAGAATCAAAATTTACAGAATAGAATTTAATTACGAATCAAGTGTGTTTGGAGATAAGGAATCCACTCAAAAGTGACTTTGCTGCTTTTCGAAGAAATAAACTTTCAATCCATTGAAAATTTCGCTTGAGTGGACATCGTTGAGGAAGGAAGAAAAAACTTTGTTAAAACGTTTAAAAAGACTGAATGAGAACAGATTTCCGAAGAAAAAACCCCTGAAAATTTTTGATTTGATAGTGACTAATACATTGATCATTGATAAAGGAGAATTTCTTGTAAATAAATTACGGACTGACATTGTCATTATTGTCTGAGGAATTCACTTTACAGCCACGTAATTGATTCCTGAAAATGATCTACAATTAATGGTATACATAGTATTTATAGCCTGAAAGTATCTGATACATGGAATTTGTTTTTGTTATGTGAAATTGACATCCGTAACAAAACAATTATCTTTATTGATAGCGTACCTGTCATCCTATACGCAAATTTAAGATTATTTAGAAACACGGGCAAGTATTAACAGTGGGCAGTAATAGAAGACATGACAGTATTTATATAATGTATATAGAATTGATGGAATGGAGCCAACATCTGTAGAAGAGGTAACAAGGCTAGTTTAACTTCAGCTGAATCTAAGTTGATATCAAGAATAGATGCGAAAGTAGACCATAGTCTTCTATACAGGTAAATAAATACATCTATCTCATAGTATATTATCAAGTAGAGATATAGCAGGATAGGTAGGTGTATCAGAAAGGTTATCATAATAGAAGTTGAATAATACGCTATAATTCTTAATTCAACTGAATTGCCATTAGTTAGTTCGTACAAAATGAATTAATTTATAAATTGTCTTTAAATAATCTTAACACCCATAAATATTTTGTGTGGATATTTCGAATTTATTTGAAATTAAATATTTGAGGATAAAGGGGATTCTGAATCAAAATCCAAATTATTTTGGCTCTTCCTTAAAATATAAAAGAAACTGCTGTTTTTTAATAGCTTATATTCTTGTATGAAAATGAAAATGTTTGTTTGTCTCCTTGCTTTTTTGTATGCAAAGTCTTTATGGTTTGTCTTGAGTTAAATGAAACAACCAAAATTTATGGTTGTTTCCTACAAATTGCATAACTGCAGTCTGAATGCAATTGTAATGGCATTAACCATTTCATTATTCCAATTCTTGATTTCTTCGGGGAGATGAGGTAATTTGCTAAAACTGTGTCTTGCATAATTTATACAGTAGCAATTCCTCTACGCATTATTGTTGCAGACAAAATGCTTTTATTTCTCTCGCTTTTCATTAATATTTAATAAAATAGAGATAATGTTGCCGTTTACAATATGTTGTAGGTAGTGAATTATTTATAATCTATGTGTTAACATCATCTGTTAGTTATAAGTATTATATACACTGGTAAGACTTGAATATTAGCAAAAAGTCACTGTTGCACAGGTAGTTCTAAGTCATTATATCAGGGATGTTTTTAGAAATTACCAACGGGAAACATTTTGAAAAAAAAAAGTCGGTGGTTTGAGTTTAGAACAGACTGACTTGTCAGTTTTCAGAAAGTAGGCCATGCGACAGGCCATCGAATTGTGTCACCTTAAAGTTACTAACATCTGGAGGTTGTTGTAATTATATGTAGAACACCTGTTTAACATTACTTATATTATAAGTTATATCATACAGGTAGTTTGACTCTCTCAAACCACTGTGCTGCTACCCTGTTGTTGAGGAATTTTTGGCAAGTGAAACTTTCTCTGAAACAGAATGAAATTACTTTTTAAGTAGGTTCGCCGATTTTCAAACAAGACATTTAGTATTTGAATTCAAACCGATATTTATCTTTGCTTCTTGTGAATATTGTTTTACTGATGTTACAACAAATGATTCCATTTTCAATTTTCAGGGCTTTTTTTTTTGTCCTCAACCACTTGCTCGGCTCATCAAGACCTAGTTGGCAGAATAAATTGAGCTGCAGAATTTAAGTGATAAAACTTCCACAAAAATCATCAAACCGCTCTCTTAACAGAAATCGCAATTACGAACTTCTACTGAATTTGTGATGCAGTCTGGAAATTGCACGTGGATACCGATTGATGTAATTTGTCGTCTGTGATTGGTGCTAACAAGTACTGCCATCTATCTGTAATTTTGAGGTAACTCAATAGTCAGTGATCTAGAAGGGGAATAATGGTTTTTGTGATTGGATTTCCACCATCATAAATACGTTAAGTAGAACTGTTGAAATAGTTCAGTGACCTGTATTAAAATAGACCGGGAGAAATTACTTCCTTTATTTACATGCTATTGTTCCACTAAAAATAGCTTAATTAATAATTACTCCAATTGTCTTGGTTTAATGTGACAGATGATATGTTTGATTTATAAGATTGAGCAAATGAACTAATTGTCTTCATTTGATGTTCAAGAAACCAGAAAGTATATCTTGTTAATTTGCAGAACTACTAGCGTAGCATCAGATTCCAGAATTTTGATTTATATCACCTGCTTTTGGCTCCAGAATTTATTTTTTATCATACACATGTATGCTGATTGTTTTGACATCAAGAATTGTATATCACCTTTTTTGCTGATTGCCTCGACTTGGGAGCAGACGAAAAGGATTGAAGAATTTTTGTTTTACTCCTACATTTGTTGTTCTTACTTTCAAGGAAAGAGAACCTGTTCTGTAATGGATATTGTTAGATTATAACACTGGGCACAATTCAGTAGACATTGTGATTACTTTCGTCTTTTAAAAACATTGATTGTCAGACAACATGAATAGAAGACATTAGTATAATATTATTACGGACAAAGATCTGAAAGCATTTTAAAGGAAAAGATCTGAGAATTACGTTGGATGTGGTGTAGACCGTGGTTTCAGCCATATTGATACGTATTTTAAGCAAACAGCTTTAATGTCATCTTCTTGTTTAAGAAACGGCTCAACCATCGTCTGTTTTGTGCACCTATTTGCATAAACCTCATAGTTATTGAAATTTCTTGTGACTATTTCTGTCGTCTTTTGCTGAATAGGTGAATAATCTGGGACAAGGAAAATGCCGGCCAAAGAAGAATCATCGCTTACTATTGTCAGTCATTCTATGTCGATGACAAATATAAATGCACCACCACGCCAATCGACACGATCGAGTTGGATTTATCATGGAACTGGAATTTCTGAAAAATCTTCAACAGATTTAGACAGGAGTTTTACTTGTTCCACAATGAATAGTTCTTGTAGTTCGAATTATAGTATTCCTGAAAAAATGCGTAAACTTTCCTGTTCATCTCAGTGTAGTGCATGCAAGGACACTTCGTTTCGTGTTATTTTTGAAGTGGCGTCCGATCTTTGGAAGGAAAATCCAGATAGAGATATTTATAATACTTTTAATGTTTCGGAAGATGACTTGACAAAAGCCATCGAACATTTAGAGGATCGATTAGGTCCCCCCGGGTATGAGGACAGTAACCTTACTCAGAATTTTATAAATAGTACGATCGATGAGAAGTTACTACCACCGCGAATAAGTTTTATACTGGATAGCTACTGTAATATTTACATGCTCAGGTGAGTCAAATAAATCTTAATTAGTAGCAAATACTGTTTTAAATATATCATAAAGAAAAAAAACCCAATGCATTCTTAATATACCAGATATTAGCTTTAGGATGTGGGGGATAGAATCAAGATTTCTTTGATAAAAACGAGGTTTAAACCAATAAAGATTTTGAAGATTTCAATTACAGAATCTTTCTATACTATTTTCAACCTTTTTGCCAAAGGTTAAAATTCAATATATAGCTAGAATTTAATTATTTATAGTGTTTTGTTGGCACCTATAATGACGGGTGTTGTCATAATGTGACTCATGACCTGTATGACATTTAGTTAAATATATGTCTAGAAAGTTAATGGTATACCTACAACTAACAGGACCGTATCTTTAATTGCTTTGACTTTTACTTGCTCTTTTCTCCAGGCAATCTTGTAAAACCATCAATAATTGGCAGTTAATGCCAGTAATCTGGCCAGGTTACTTTCGTTTTACAACTCATTAACAATAGAAACTAGAATTTCTATGCTTTTTGTGGTGATATAAGTTCTAAGTCCCAAATGTCTGGAGGACAAGATTTGCGAGTGGGGTGGTGGTTGGGGTCATACATAAAATGCCAATTAAGTTTCTTGTGGATCAGGATACTAATTGAATTTTGAAAATATCTTGCCAGGACCTTTTGAGCTACAACTAAAATGGGAACAAATGTGAAAGACTTTACGAGCCATTAAAAGAGAATTTACCTGTATAAAATATTGATTAATTCCCAGATAAAAACAGGAATTGTATTGAAAAATCAATTTTATAGTTCACCTTGACATGAAGGTGATGCACGTTATTATTTCTAGACAAACCATTTATATATTAAAAATCTCCTGTCTGATTGAAATCCAACCTGTATTATTGTATTTAAGATACATGTTCGCACTAATATTTCTGATAGGTATGAATACTCAGAAAATTTATTGGTTTTTTGGAGGTTTTCTTTTTTTCAATATATACAAATGATTTATTCAACAATGGTTTGAATGAATGCTTTGTTTAAATTCTTTGATGTTTTGACAACGACTTGTCTTCATTATTACCTAATAAATATTAAATGACTGTATTTTACATCATTTCTGAATAATGTTGTAACAAAGTAGAATTTATTTTGATAGTAATTTTCTGCATATAAAGTCTTTTCTAATTAGATCAGAGATGTTGGATACGTTCCAGAAATATATTAAGTTGCTCTTTAATGCACAGAATCTGAAAACATTCTTGAAAAATTATTTTAGACAGTGATCATCGATATAAATTAGATTATTAATTTTATGAACTTAGCAATTACTTGTTTTCGTATACGAGACTTGCCGAGGGATTTTTTGTAGAACATGATTATGTTATATACCGGTATTACTTTGTGTTTGTTGCAAGGTCAGTATTAACTCTGAATTGTTGAAAAGCAAACACCTTATTAGTGAATCTAACATGTAAAATAAACAGATTTATCTATTACTAGTAACTTTAAAGTAATTTTTTTTCTTTTTTTAAAATTTTAACAACAGATCATGTAGATTTCGAAGGATAATTGGATATAATTCCATGCTTTTACGGTTTTTGCTTGTAATTTAAAGCTAAAGATTGACTCCCTCATCCACGTAAACTGAAATAAATTTCATTTATAGATGTTCTGTAATGTTGTCAATGTCAAAATGTCCATAGATGAGGTGGTCTGTTCTTGTGAAAAATTCTAACTTTTTTTTTTCCCCTTGATTAAAATGTTTTACATTCATGTGTTAGCGTTTACATGAACTGGTTGCTTGTGTCAAGTTTTCAAACCACTTTCATTCAGTAAGTTCAAACATTTCTCCGCTATCATGCGAAATGGTTTCTTCTTTTGGCTTAATTACAACGTAATTACAACTGGCTTTTGTTGAACTGACAAACAAAGGTGGAAGCAAGTCTTCTTCGTAGGAGAAGAGAGCTTCAAGCAATGTTTGATAGACAAAGATTTGCCAGCGGTCCAACACTGTTCAAATTTACATACATTGTCAATTAGTATTTGTGGAAGTGCAGAATTGTGATTTTGTCAGTTTGTTTGGTAGGTGAAGGGTAAATCTGAAGGGAAACGTCCATCTTTGATATTTTCAATCGCTGTTCCTGACAGAAAGATAAACTTTTATTGTTAGCACGAGGGTGATTGTTTTCATTTCTTTTGGCAGCCTTGGTGAAGAAACTCTGATTTATCTGCCAGAATAAATGAGGAAGCACATTCACTGAATAAATTGGAATGACATCAAGTGCTGACCTCTACTGTCAACCATCAAAAACTTTTCCTGGTTCTGTTTTTGTGGTTTTATGATAATCTGTTAAGAGTAATTCACTAAGAATCCTAGTCTCAAATCCCCTTTCTCTTTTTTCATTAAAAACAATACAAAAGCACAACAAAAAGCTTTGAGCAATGAGAACTCCTGAATTGAGAAGTGGTACTAGGTGTTATAAAAGTAAACATGAGCTGCTGAATGCAGAACACCTGGTCACTACTTACTATAGTATATATACATGTATAGCTGAACCGAGACATAGTTTGAACCACAATATTGAAAATAATCATTGGTTAAAATTAATGTTAGAAATGAAAGAGCATCTGTTAAAACAATAATATACTCTTAACTAGAAGGTGTTTACATGTTCTCATTGATTATAATTGATTAGTACCAGCAGGAGTAGAAAATATTCATGTCAATATCCTATACAATATTTATTTTAGACTAGTCTGACCACTGAGAGTACAGAGCTCATGTTGATTTTGGCAATAGATAAAATAGATTAAATTAGAACTATAGAAAAGCTAATAGATATCCTCTACTGAATTGTTTTCATTCATTTATGCTGCCGATGTATATATGCAAATGGAAAGATAATTGATCTAAGTTTTTTTTTTGTAGTTTCAAAGACACAATATGGAAACCATTATCATCCATCTTATTAATATTTTAACTGTTTGATTATCTCTACAGATAAATGCTTGAATTAATTTTGTTAATAGGCTCAAAAAAAACCAACCAAACCTCCTGTTATTCATTTATCAATTTTAGCTGATCAAGGAGGTTTTTGTACTTTCGGTGCCATTGTTTCTGTACATTGTGTGGATGACCTGACCTACTGATATACAATCTTGTAATAAAGTTATTTTGTTTTCATTTTGCGTGATTTGATTGAAGTGTTATTTCAAAGTGATTCATGTAATATGGTTTCTATCAATCATATTACATTTCTTTTAACTTCCAATGTTGGTTTATTCTACTTATTACCATCTAAGATGCCTGCATGTCTGTAAAAGGAATTGATTTTTGGCCACCAACAGAGTTCCACAGTCTAAATAAAAGAATTTCTGGAAAAGTCAGATACTGAATGGAATATTAAAAGATAAAACAAAAAGTTATGATAAAATGCCAATTCCGGCAAAAAATTGTGGATTCTGAAATACGTCTCGTCTCAGTTTCAATTGTTTATCAGCAGTTTTAAATTCTTTATATTGAAATATGCAATTGATTGATACTAATAAATTTTTTTTTACCAAATCCAAACTATTTACTCAATTTTTAGTAGGATAAGTATCTTGTATGAGGCAGGTTATGCTTACTGTTTCAAAAAAAAACCAAACTACTACATCTAATTTATTTGTAAATGAATTAAGTTTTTTTTTTAACAATCTTCTACAAGAATCTTTTCATATCAGAGAGAGAGAGAGATATTAACATCCACTTGACACAAACCAGGTCACTTCAGACTAACACATGGTTCAATTTTATTTCAATAATTCGCTTATGCATAGGGGTCTTTAGCAGTTGGAGGACCCGGAGAAAACCCACGAGGCTGGACAGTTGACTCAATAACATATCTGTAATGAGTTTTTATGAGGATAAATATGGTATATTTATAGTGTTTTATGAGGATAAAGATAGTATATTTTATATTGTTTTATGAGGACAAATATGGTATATTTTATAGTGTTTTATGGGGATAAATATGGTATATTTATAGTGTTTTATGAGGATAAAGATCAGATAGTATATTTATATTTTGTGAGGATAAAGGTGGTATATTTTATAGTGTTTTTATGATGATAAAGATAGTGTTTTATGAGGATAAAGATGGTATATTTACATTGTTTTGTGAGGATATTAGGATAAAAAGGTATCTTTTATATTGATTTTAGATTTTTACCTATTTAAAAGTATGATACGATAAAACCATACATTTATTAATAAAGTATTTATATTCTATAAGAGTTTTCAATCAAGAAAGATTTTTATACTTCAACCTTATTTCAAATATAATAATAAAATGTCAGCCTGTTTAATCAAATTTTGTCCAAGTCATTAGCAAATTTTGATGAAATAATAGAAAGTTAGTCCTAAGGGTATAAGAACAGTTATTCAATATTCCATACCTGGTTTATCTGGTAAATGAAGTGTGGTAACCTCACAGAACTACGTAATTCGGTATTTTCAGTAATGGATATTGGAATAATTCATAGGGGGGAGTCCGATGCGACTCATTAAACTAAGTGTTTAATGTGGCAAAAAGTTAAGGTGCAATTCGTAGACAATAGATTAATCTTTTTCATTTATTTTCACCTCCACTGTCGTAGTTTTGTCTGACAGGGGGTTCCAAAGAGTTGTTGATTATACAGTTTTCTGCTTTCAGTTTTCAGTGAAAAGTTGATGTGGTATATAATAACATAGAAAAGTATTCTAGAAGAAAAGATCATGTGTTCAATTCCTGTGTTGACTGAGAAAGTTCATCAGGATTTTCTGGCTTGGTTTCCCCTTGTCAGTGGTTCGATGTACACATTGGCATGCACGATAAAGATCCCTTGGGAATTGGGGTTCGATATAAAAGCAGGCAATAGCGCCGCTCTCCGAGCAAAATTTCCCTCATAGCACACTGTACGACGTATGCCTGTCTTCATTAGCCCAATCAGAGCAGAACTGTAGGACGTTAAAACCTACTGTTTATTTCATTTTCTAGAAGAAAAACTGAGGTCCCATGTACACATTGGCATGCACGTTAAAGATTCCTTGTCTATTGGAATCTGATATAAGAGTAGGCCGTCGGTAAACCAGTGCCCAACCCTCAAATACCGAAATCCCCATAATGCACCACAAGTTGAATAATTAAACATACATTATGCAAGAGCTAAATCTGTCTATTGCAGGTCTTTCTTTAGGCCTGAAATGTTATCTAAATTATTAATTACACATTAATTAACCTATCCACACCATAATCAACTCTAGTGGATTGTGAGCCGATTTACTGCATAACTTTCCTTCACGATTTAACGATTAAATGGATAATTGAGACTATGCTGTTTATCGTACTGCTTTTAGTAATGATGATCAAGGCTAGGCGGAAATTCAATTGCTTTGTTCTCGGTTCATAGTGGATCAATTTGAATGAAATTTTCAGCAAATTGCCTTTACATTATACCTAGTTTAAAACTATTATAGTGAGAACTGCCAACTCGTTATCGAATCTCCCATAATGTATCTTTAATTAGTACCCAACATTAAATGTCTCTGGCTAAAGGAAATAAAAAAAAAGATAAAATTAAAAAGTCCATTTATTTTTATTTCATTGATTTAATGAATGAGAATTTTGGAAACCTGCCCATGTTTTATAGGGAGTATAATATAAAGTAATTGATTTTGACCAGGAAACGATATTAACCATGATTTATGTAAAGCTAGTATAGTTTAAGCGAGAAGTGTAATTATACGCTAATTAACTATTAAACCTCTGTGCCATGTCTAGACTGGATCTGATATACTACAGTATATTACTTTATTTAAAATGGTCAGTTCCTACATTTACTGTCGGAATAATTTACATATTTTGTTGCCAGTTGAATAAAATTTGTTTTATAAGAATGAGTTTGTATATATTTGTCAATTGGACTGGGTTTTGGGTTGGGTTTTTTTCAATAAGATGTCTCCACCGGTCAAAGAAAGAATTGGAATGAACAAAACAATATATGTAGCAATAAAGGAATCATCCAAAATATATTTGAGTAAATCAAGTGGGTTAAATCTGAATGGACAAATATTTAAGAAACAATCCTTGTTGTATCTTTCGGGGAACTATAATTTCCAAGCTATCCCAAGTACCTGAATAACCATAGTTTACATACTTGTAAAAGTTGCTCTGGAAGGTGATTGCCATGATTACCAATATACAGGTCACAATTCTATGGAATATAATTACTGCTTATGATTGAGCGACTTTTCGACTAGGCTTCTCTAGTCATCATCTTTGCTTGAAATGACTAGAGAATCCTAGTTGAAACATCGCTCATTCATAAGCAGTGATTATTGTATTTCAAAGAATTGTGACCTGTATATAGTCCTGTTCAATTACTAAATGCCAATGAATTTGGAAACAATTCATGATTACCAAGTCACTCATAAATTTAACAATAGAATTTCTTAAATGATTTGGGTCACCCTTGTTCAACCAATCTAGCAATTGCTTTCAAATGGCAAAATATTTTGAACTGAACATTATAGAAAAGCAATTATGGCTTTATTTATTATTGTGATGTTTAATTTTATCAACTTTTTATTATTGGGTACCCTTTGTGCATTTAACTCTGTGCATGTATTTCTTACATGTTCTCAAGAATGTATCGCTCAAATTCATATGTTTAAACAATTTGTCTTGATACCATTCAGTCAACATGATTCTGTATGTTGATTTGTGGAACCCTACCCAAAATAGATTTGTTAAAACATATGGACAGTTGGTCTAGATAATGTTTACTATCAATGGCATTTATCATTTAGTTAATTAGTACACACTACTTAAAACATAAGCCAGCAGTTAATTTATCACTAAATAGTGGCTATAAGAACTTATAGATCTACTAACTAATGGATGTTATCAGTACTATTGTCACTGTGAAGTACTAGGGTTATCAGCAGTAGTTATGGGCGAATCTGGTTGAAGTGGTCCTGGAGACATACTATAAGTGGTAACGTTTCCTTATTAGTAGTCTCTCTACTTGTAAACTGACTCTACTTGGACCCACTGTATGAATCCTTTTAATCCATCATTAGTCAAATTTATTGATATGCTTGTTAAAGGGACATTTTGCATCAATTTTTTTTTTAAAACAGTACTTTATAAAGCTTAAAAAAATTTCATGTTATGTTTTTTATCCTCATAGCTGTGGAACCATAATTGGGAATAATGTTTTGAAACGAAATATCAAAATTGTGTTACTTTTTGGGGGTTAAATGGAAATATGTAGTTTGATGAGAAATTGTCCCTTTAACAATATGATACTTGTGATGTAAATGAACACCTTACTTCAAGTATTCTGTTTTGATGACCAAATATGGTTTGAGTACTTTATTTTGATTTTATTTATTAATTGACATTTGGTAAATAAAAACTTACAATGCTGTTGATTTAAACATAGTATATGGTACCCTAGTTTTTTTTGTGTGTCATTATATCTTGTTTTTTTGATTATTTTACAAACTCTCTTTAATTCCGAGTACTTGAAATGGTGTGCTGATGGGGTTACTGAAAATTATTAATTTTGAAAGAGTACACTTTCTGGGCATTGAAACTTTGGGTGTTATTGCAAGGGTCAGTCATTCTGAATTAAGAAAGTATGGCGTTATTGTTTGAGCTTCATTTCTGAATTATCAGAGGTTGTTATTAAGAGATCTTGTTCTAAGTAATGTAACTAAAAGAATACTCTGAAGATGAAACTGAGGGGGTGTTATTAAAAGTGCAAAAAAAGGAGTTAACCTTGACTTAAATACCGTTTTGATACTTCCTACATATTTTATATGACTTTGTTTTGAAGAAGATGGAGATGATATTGGCTTATTTTACTAATGGGATTTTTGCCAAACACCCAAGGTTTGGTATAATAGAAGTGATGCTAGGTATTCGATGGTTGTTATCATGTTGTATCTAGAATATATTGTCAATCCGAGTTTATCTTCCTGCTTCTATAATACATGATTAGTTCAATCTACTGTATATCTCTTCCTATCTTCATATATATTATCTTTCACTATTGGCTTATTTACAAGAAGACTTACTGAAAAACATGTCAAAAAACAGCTTTTTTCAACAGAAACTGTCAATTTGTCTACTTGTTACCTGAATTATTGGGGTTTTTTTTAACAACACTTAAAGTTCAAAAATGTCCATTCCACTTCCCATACAGAACAATTTTTATTAAAGCTTAATATATATATATTAAAAAAGATTTTAGTGTATGCAAAAAAATAATTAAAAGGAAATTAAAAATGCTCCAAATCTTTATTGTCACTTTATAAATTTTGGCTTTTATATTATTAGTTCAGAAACCTATTTATCAATTTCTTTGTGATTTGATATTTGTTGTTTATTGCTGGCAATGTTTGTATCTTGTCTGCAGGTTTGTCTTTTCGGTTGTGTTTGTGTCAACCTGCACTTACTATATTAAGGAGAAGATAAAAAGTGTAATGGAATTTAGAACCTAAGATAAAAGGTGTAGCTCTGTCAAACCCATTAGAACCTGTAAGATAAACAAAATAGATATACTGGTAATTCCTTGTGATAGAAATATAAGCTAATTACACAGCAAGGGTCAATAACCTGTATTGTTTCATAGATATAGATCTGGACATGTATATAATTATAAAAGATAAAACATCAATATACCACGCCTACCAGGAATTTATTATTAGACAGTTTATATTGTCTTCACAATACATCTACATCTACATCACTATTCTTATCCAACTGACACTTTGCCAAACCTCATTATTCACAAAAAATACACACAATCATCTTTTTACTTGGCCAAACCTATGGCAAGATGCAACAATGTATTCACAAATATATTCTGTTACATAATTTGTCTCATTCCTCTAATGCATTGATGATAAACACTGCATAGATGACATTATAAACAGCAAAAACCTGTTATCTGTATTCCAGTGTAGTATGGTACACAACGCATTTTACATATTTCTGACGGAGAAACATGTCAGGAAAGACGTTAATCTTGTTTTATGGAAATTAGGAAATGTTTCATGCAACAATTCATTTATGAAAATTGTGATTTGACATTCAGTGATATCAACCCCTTGTGAATAATCTAAAGCTGATGATACAGAAGCTTTGGGTCAAGAAAGAAGTCATTTTCAGATCGGTGCATAAATTTTCAGTGAAAAAATTAATTATTTAAATAAGTGCTTTACTGATCGAAACAAACTGTGTCTTGACATTCAGGGATATAAACTCCTTGTGAATAATTAATAGCTAGAAATATAATATGTACAGAGCCTTTGGGTCAGGAAGACATTTTCAGATGGGTGCATAGAGTTTAAACTTGAAGTGAAAAAAATGTCATATTTGAACAAATGTTTTGCTTTGAAACATACATGTACATGGATTATAATTAAAAGAATAAGATGTGTAGAAAAAGACGTGGGGTATATATCTACATGTATAAGTTCAGATTTTCTGTGACAAATTCACTTTTAAAATACAAGAACAGTATATATCTAAATAGTCTTTTTTTTCCCCCCGAACATCTTATTCAACTGCTCTAGTAACTGTAACTAAATATAAGCAATATGCTTCGGGCAGTATGCCTAGTTTTAGAACAAATGTCGTATTCAGTATATATACAACTTTGAATATGAAGCAAAGTCAAATAATCTTCCTTGAAGAATTTGTGTTATTGGAAGCTGTGATATTCACGTCTTTTAGTGCATTGTGATAATATGGCGGCGAGACGTGTGAAGGTGTTGGTATAATGAGTATAAACAAACCATGATGTTTAAATGTTGTGTTTATTTTTGTAGAAAACAGGATTTACGGGAGTTGAAGCTATTACAGAAACAGGAGAACAAACAGTACCAAGATTTACTCTATAAGACCCATGTTGCTCGAGATGCCCAAGAACGCAAGTTTGAAACCGAAATGCAGGTAAATAGAATATTTTTAAATTCTCCCCAATATTCTCTGACTTCCCAATTTGAGATCATGGCAGAGTGACTGATGTCCTGGAACAATGACTGATATCATGGAACAATGAGATGACATGGAATAATAACTGATGTCTTGACAGAGGGGCTGATCTACCAGTATTGAATTGTTATCTGATGTTCTTTTTAGCTCTAAAAATATAGAACAATTGAACGCAACCATCACCACAGATTAAAAGGTTTTGTATTTGACATTCAGTTGTTTAACCATTTTGTGTCTGACTATATTGATGTTATTGATATGATATTTCAAAATTTATTTTTCTAAGGAAATCAGTTAACATGCAGATATTTCAGGAATTGCGCTGTTCTCCTCTGATCATTTCACTAATCCTCTAACAACAAACATCACTCGGCATTATTGGTGGCAGACAGGTTTATAATGTTTTTCAAAATTCCAACCATCAGTTTTCTTCTAAACAGTGCATTCTGATGTTCATCGGAGGATTAGTAAAACAATCTTTGAATAAAAAGACGTGTAACGCCAGCAAATGCATACATTTCCTGTGAAAAGCTACAAACAAAGAGACTGGATGATTAAACATTAAAGCAATGATATGGACTCGCAACTTATTATTGAGCAAAAATAATGTTTTTTTCGGGAATTTGGTGGTGGGGTTTATTGCTGGTAGAATTCACTACAACCCCATACAACCTCATTAAAACTACGACAGGTCACTCCATTAACATCGAAAGAAATGTTTAAAAATAAATTCTCTGGGCAGAATAAAAAAACTAAGAAAGATAACTAGCATGGCTTTGGACAGATCGTTTTGAGAAGAAAGGTTTGAATGTTGACTGTGGCTTCATATTCTTGACTTTGACAAAATACAGAACAAACTAACAACCGATTGACACGGCATTGAATAAATAGATTAACTAGGATTAGTGGTTAAACTAAGATCCAAATCCTGCCATCATAGAGTTAATGTCTGCCAAAACTTATGATCAACACAAATCCACAAAAGCTGAAATCATCTCAGAAACTTGATTAAGATGTGGATTCACTTGGCTTTCTCTTCCCCTAATGGAACTTCTAAAAATACATGCATTTACCCAAACGCCAAAGCTGGTTTAATTCTGTCACGTAGAAGTTGATCAAACTAAATTCCTTGTCTACACATTTCTACAAACCACCATACTTCCATCACAAGAAACCTTTGTTGATGCTGGTTCATATTGTTGTCTTTAATGTCAACACACAAAGGTGTTTTTCTTTGTATCAAGAATGAGAGATGGAACAAGCACCTGTTGGTTAAAAAAAATTGTCAAAAATAAAAGAAGGTCCAGAAAGCATTGCTTGAATCAATAGTGTGGTTCTCATCTAGAATCTGTTTGGCTTTTAGAAGGGGTGGATTAAGCTTTCTGATCCTAATTTTGAAAGGGTGGATTAATCGTTTCATTTTCAATTATCTGATGTCAAAGAGTTTATGTACTTGTAACCTTTAAAGTAGCAATGAGTCCATGTAAGTCAAAACAATTTGTTGTCATTAATTAGCCTTTTATTTTACCAACTGTTGAATGGACATAATAATTTAGAAATTTTAACAGTTTAAGCAGTGGTATTATTTATCTCTCGATAATATCACTTATTGTAAACAGTATTTTCATTGCCAACTTATTTACTAGATACAAGAAATGTTGGTATATGTAGAAGTTTATAAGTTTGTTGATGGCCATAATACATGTATGGATAAGTTTTACCTCCATGCAAAAAACTGGACATAGTTAGTTTTTAAAAAATAATAACATTATTGCTACCGGTACTTTAAATCTTTTATGGGGGGTGGGGGTGGCCGAATGGTTAGTACATGCGCGCTGTATCATAAAGTCTGTGATTGAGTCAACGGGCGTGGGTTCGAATCCCCGTTTGTACGTGAGAAGGAGTAGGGTCGCCTGTCCAACCTCGTGGGTTTTCTCCGGGTCCTCCGGTTTCCTCCCACTGCTAAAGACCCTTACGCGCAAGCGAATTATTGAAATAAAATTGAACCATTGTTAGTCCCGAAATGACCTAGTTTCTCTCTCTCTTTAATTTTTTATGGACATACTGATTCGATATCATGAATTTCTTTTTAAAAGTTTATTGGATGTTATGGATCATTGTGTAGTTTGGACCTTTTTTATAAGCCCACCTGTCTGTCTGTCTGTCTGTCTGTCTTAGATAATTGCTTCTTGACACAAGAAAGGCTAAATCATCTGATCAACTTGAAAATTATGTTCATTAGACAAAGAATCTTAATGGCTATGAACCTTGGTCACTTTGTTTATCTTCATGAGATGAAGGCCTATTAATTTCTGATCATTGTCCGAGTTATTGGTAGCTTATGTTTTGTTGCCTGGCATCACGTAGAGTATGCATTTTATGTTATGTCATCATATATAATTTGGTTTCTGGATATATTTTCAGCAAATGGTTAAGAGTTATGACCAAGATATGGAAACTCTTACAAAACAGCAGAAACAACAAGTGGAAAAAGCTGAACTCTCACAACAGCAAGACATGAAAAATGCTGCCAGGAAAATCAAAAGTGAACAGGTGGGTAGATACATTGTAAAATTCTTTTAAAAAAGATTAAAAAAACCAGAGATAAAGAAGGATAGACCTACATCATATTCTAACCTGGTCACAAACCATAAGATTTTAAAAAGAAAGTCATCCCGCCAATGGTGGTCTGAAAATATAAATCATGTCCTTCCTTATATGGGAGGTTGGATAGCCGAATGGTTTCGATTCCCTGGATGTTCGTGACAAGGAGTGGGGTCGCCTCTCCAAACTCGTGGGTTTTCTCCAGATCATCCGGTTTCCTCCCACTGCTAAAGACACCTATACGCAAGTGAATTATTGAAATATAATAGAACCATATGCTAGTCCCTAAATTACCTAGTTTGTGTTAAGTGGATATCTCTATTTCTCTCTCTCCCTTATATGTAATAACTTGAATAATTCATATGAAAGAAAGGAAATGGAGATTGTTTCATTACACACATAAAAAACAACCCCTGAGGGTTTTCGATATTTGAATGATGGCAGACAGTTCATTATTAAACAAGGCTTACATACATATCATTATTTGAGCAACAGTGACCAAAGATGCTTATCCAATAGGAGACTTCTGATCTGCCTTCTAAAGATTATAGAAATAGAATGTAAATTAAGACTTGGTGACTCTATTGGATGTCTTAGATCTAATTGACACCTTGGAGCCGTTTCTGTATAATTAGTAGAATCAGTGTATTCTCTGGTGGTTTATTCTATTGATCTTTTTATATCTAATTGACACAGTATAATTCTTAGCACTAACAATCATAGTATTACTTTAATTATATAAATCTATACTCCCTCTTGCTCATGGGGGTTTAGGTAGTCTAGTGGTTAAACGTGTGCATGTGAAACCGTAAGGTCTGTCATTGAGTCAAGTGGCGTGGTTTTGATTCCCCGCTTGTATGTGACAAAGAGTAGTCTCCTGTCCAACCTCTTGGATTTTCTCTGGGTCCTTCGGTTTCCTCCCATTACTGAAGACTTCTACGTGCAGGCAAATTATTGAATTAAAATTGAACCATATGTTAATCCCGAAATGACCTAGTTTGTGTCAAGTGGATGCTACAATATCTCTCTCTCTCTCTCTCTCTCTCCCTGGTTGCTCATATTTATCTTGGGGGCTCAGCAAGGATTTCCCCAAAATTTCTTCTATTCATTCATTCTATGAAAATAGATATTTCTTTGTTCTGATCATAGTCAGAATTCTGGGGTATAAATTTAAATTTGTTTTATTAGACCAGTAAATTTAAATACACAATAAATTCCATAAAGTACTATGCTTACTTTTTTGATATTTTATTTTTTACTAAAAAAATTATGATTGGAAGGTTTATTTAACAATATTTTTATTTATTTAAGTCTATTGTCATATATCTTCAATGCTTAATGACCACACTATATTATACATAACTTTAAATACACCATTATAACACGTAATCACTTTGGATGGACAGAAGACAACTGCATGCTTTACCATGACAACAGAAGTCAAGGACTGCTCACCCAAATTTGTGTTTTAAACTGGCGCTTAGAATTTGATTCCAAGTAGGATTCTAAACCCCATTTCATTTCATTCAATATCGAGTCCAAGTCTGATTATGCAGCTAAAGCTAAAGTTATTCAAATATGTTTTTTTTATTTTTCAGGAAAGAGAAACAAAGATGTTTAAAGAACAGCAGAAGCAAGAACTGAAATTATTTAAACATGAATTAGACATGCTGCCGAAAGACACAAAGAAAGAAGTGATTAAAAAACGTAGAGAGGCTAAAGAAATAGAACTTACAGACAAGGTATGGTTTGTTTGTTTGTTGACAAACTGAAAAATCCATGTCTTAACAGATTGCATTATGTACAACCTTTTTCATTCATAGACAAGTATTAAAAAGATATTAGAATATTTATTTTATTTTGTTTGATCATGTTAACCACAATATATTAGAGAACAATGGGATTTAAAAAGTCTGAAACTTACAAAAATTGTTTCTGATCATTGCACTCAATGGCCTTTCTTGTTAGATTATTTGTATTTGTTTCAAAGAGTGAATTATTATTATAAAGTCGACCCAAAGTTGAAATATTTGTCGACTGGAATCTTCCTGTTTAATCAACTTTTCAATGTTTGTTTTTGGAGAAAAGTCATTACATACATGCGATTTTTAAAAAAATCTTAAATATTTGTTAAATATCTGCCAATAGGCGTTGAACAAATTTTTCTTGTTTCATAATCATTAAAACATGTCTACTTCCTAAGAAAGGTACATTTTAAAATGTCAAAAGTTTGTATAGACAATACATGCATCCTGTTTGATAAAAACTAAAAGCTTTTTAGATTTTGATGATGTAATCTAATGTATTTTTGTTTTCTGTTCAGGAAAGAAATTTCTTAGAGAATCAACAGGAAAGAATGGATAAGCATATGAAACAGTTAGCTGATCAACATAGACAGAAGATAGCCTTGTTAGAAAGTCAGTTCTTACAACAAAAACAACAATTACTTCGAGGTAAATAAAACTCTCAATAAAATGGGTATAATGATGGTACTGTCTGGTTTTAATATTCCTTTTCTAGTTAACAGTTAACCTCAAAATAACCTATGTGACAAGGAGTAGGGTCGCTTGTTTGTCCTACCTCGTGGGTTTTCTCCGGGTTCTCTTGTTTCCTCCCACCGCTAAAGACCATTACACGCAAGCAAATTAATGAAGTAAAAATGAACCATGTGTGTATGTTAGTCCCAAAATGACCTAGTTTATGTCACATGGATGTTAGACTCTCTCTCTCTCTCTCTCTCTCTCTCTCTGTCTCTCTGAATAGTTTGTTGATGAGATATTGTTCTTTTTGACTCGGTTTGAATTTAAAAGAAGGCCTCAAGTGAAATCATGTTGCACATAACCAACCACTAGTTTTCCTTAAACCTTTATGTGGAGCCACAGTTTCTCAGTGAGTAAGACACCGGCTGCTAACCAGGACTTCTCATGCTTGCTCCCAGTGCTGGTCGACAAAGTTTCTCAGAATGTTTCTGTGCATTTTTCCCTTGTCAGATTGGATGAAAAACCAAGGTCTTGTGTACACATTGATGTGCACGTAAAAGGAACCCTGGACAGTTGGAATTCAAAATAAATGCTGCTGTCCAGACAAAATTTCACTCATCCATAGCATACTGTATGGCATAAGCCTGTCTTCATTAGCCCATTCGATGCAGAAAAGTAGGACGTTAAACCCCATTTCATTTCATTTTCACCTTTCTTGAAAAATCAGTATGACTTGGCTAATCTCAGAATGACTTGTATTGATGTAATGTTAAACATTATGGCTTTCAGTTCATTGGCTGTATCAATGATTTATGGTGTCTGGACTGGTGATTCCTCTTATAACCTTGTTAGTCTTAAAATTGTCTAACATTATTTATTTATTTATTACATGTGACATAGACTCGATTAATCTTATCAGATAGAAATTCTTAATGCTCAATCGTCTCAAATATTTTTTAAATATAAAGTTGAAGACCTTGCACAATCAAAATACATTTTGTCGATAAGTTTTTGGAACCTATGTTATGGCCATTTAAAGTTTACATTACCTGCTATTGATTTTAAGGGGGTTTTACCTGGTTTGTGTCAAGTGGATGTTAAACCCCATTTCTCTCTTTCTCTCTAATGATTTTTTGATTCCATCTTTCTTTGTCTAAGACATATAAAGTAATAATAATGCTGCTATTTAAGGAGATTTTTTTATGCAATAACAACAGTCCTTACATTAAGATGCTATATATTTTTGATGTTTATGATTTATGTGAACAATATTGCCTGTTGTGCCTTTTGTATGGCCGAATGGTTAACGTTTGCGTGCTGCATCATAAGGTCTGTGATTGAGTCAGCTGGTGTGCTTTCGATTCCCCGGTTGTACGTGACAAACAGTAGGGGTCACCTGTCCAACCTTGTGGGTTTTCTTCGATTCCTTCGGTTTCCACCCACTGCTAAAGACCCCTATGTGCAAGCGAATTATTGAAATAAAATTGAACCATATGTTAGTCCTGAAATGACATAGTTTGCGTCGAGTGGACGTTAAACCCCATTTCTCTCTCTCTTGTATATTTTAACAATAATATATTATATTTTATATCTTTCAGCAAGAGAAGCTGCTCTATGGGAGTTAGAAAAGGAGCAACTTCATGAAAAAAATCAATTAAACAAAGGTCAACTCAAGGACATGTTCTTCTTAAAGAGACACCAGATGTTAACACGTCATCAAAAGGTAGGATTATCCCTTTAAACTTCCATTTCTTATCCTGATAAAAATAGGATGTTACATGTTTGGTTGAAGCAGGTGTAGGGAATCTATTAATATATCTTGTTATTGTTAAAGCATGTGTTCAAATTCCACTGATTGGATCTCAGAATAAATTTGACTGTCTGCTTCTTAAATAGTTTTTTGGGTACTGAACTATAACAAATTTTAAGTATGATTTCTGTATTTGAATTTATTTATTTAAGTTACTTAAATAAATTTGTTATAAAGTAAAATCATACTATGAAATTATTTAGTTCTATCCCTCTGAACTGTGTACAGTAACTGTATCCCTACCTTGTTTGTAAATGCTAAAATCTGTTGGTTAGGTTGGGTTTAGGGTTAGAGAATATTAAGATCTGTCAAGTCTTAGAATACTAGTAATGTATCACCAGGTAAATTGAGACTGAATGTAATAGTACAATTGTAATCAATCTTAATAGTGACTTGAATTTTTGAGCTGACTTTTGAATACTGACACAACAGGAGTCAGACCTGACTTTAGAATCGACAAAATGTTCAAGGTTTATAAGATGGATTCAAAATGAACTTTGTTTTTACATTCACACTTGAATATCATGTTTCATGAATGGATCCCCATGACCTCATAATGAAAAAGAGTTGAGCAGTAATAATTCATATCCATATATCATTAGTCTGTATAGTTCACAACATTGGTTATTGCCATTCTCTTTTATCTCTGTAATGAATAATGGCACCATTTGACAGTTGGGGATCACGTGGCTAAGTGGGTAAGACGCTAGCTCGCTAGCCTGGAGGTCGGGTGTTCGATCCCTGCATTGGCCGAGAAAGTTCATCCAGATTTTCCGGCTTGGTTCTCCCTTGTCAGTGATGCAGGATGGAGGGGCTGACAAGGAAAGCTGTCTAGTCGTTCAGATGGGATGAAAAACCGAGGTCCCGTGTACCCATTGGCGTGCACGTAAAAGATCCCTTGGCAGTTGGAATTCTATATAAGAGTAGGCCGTAGTGCCGCTGTCTGGGCAAAATTTCCCTCATAGCACACTGTATGGCGTATGTCCGTCTTCATTAGCCCAGGTTAGGAGCAGAACAGTAGGACGTTAAACCCCATTTCATTTCATTTCATTTTCATTTCATTTGACAGTCTGACCCAATCGAGTCAGACATTTTCAGTTCTGTCAAAGCACATCAGTAGCTTTAGAGGAAAGATTGGCCAACGAATTGAGCTAAGAACTTGATTTGTCAATTATGTTCACTTTTAGTTGATTTATCATTGAATTAAAACTGCTCAACCCTATGATAATTATTGTAATTTGTTCATGCATATAAAAAGAGTATATATATGTTCTAGTTTAATTAGTTATTACATCCTGGATATTGGGAATTGGTCATTTTATGGTCAATGATCGACATTTGGAGCCCTAGATAACTATAGTATTTTGCAAATTGAATCTCAAAAAGGAATATTTCTCAGTCCCAAAATTGTTCTGTTCTGAAAAGAACGAAATAAACAAGCCAGCATCACATATAAATGTTAAGCAAAATCTTTTGATGTGGCTCCTTTTTAATCTGGGGGGTTGGATGGCCGAATGGTAAGCAGTTGCGTGCTGTATCATAAGGCCTGTCATGGAGTCAACTGGCGTGGTTTCGAATTTCCGGTTGTACATGACAAGGAGTAGGGTTGCCTGTCCAACCTCGTGGGTTTTCTCTGGGTCCTCAGGTTTCCTTCCACTGCTAAAGACCCCTAAGCGCAAGCGAAATATTGAAATAGAATTAGACCATACTTTAGTCCCGAAATGACCTAGTCCTTGTCGAGTGGACGTTAAACTCACTCTCTTTCTCTCCCTTTTTAATCGGGATTAAAGCATAAAAATTTAGTTTTTTTCCTAATAATACAAATGTCAATCAGTGGCTTTAATGTGTGAAATGTAATGTCCTAGTAAAGCATGTATTTCAAGCTATCCTGAAAAGCTGAAAGAGTTATATAACTGTTAAAATATCTACTGCCTCATTTTGTGATGTTGATTATTTTCCTGGTTTTGTTTTGGGTTTTTGTTTGCTATCGTATTTCATGTCTAATCCATTTTCTTTTTCTTTTCATTCTAACTGTATTTTATGCTTTTATTTCATATCATTATTTCTCCTCTTGTTGCTACTAATATTAAATGATGCATGTCACATGATGGCTGTGTAAGGTAAGTAGAACCTCGTCCCTACCATGATAGGACCAAAGGTAAAAGAATAGGTTGGATAGACCATAGGTAACAGTTTAAACTAGAAGTGCTGTTGTAGGATCAAATGATTACATGGTTAAACAGAGGTCATGAAAATGTCAAGATCTAGAAGCCAAATAAAATATTGTAAAGTTCCTGACAAACACTAAAATATTCAATCTATCTTGCCTGTTCTATTCCACTAATTACTGAATAATAAAAAACAGAAGAATTGTGGCCAGATGGTCTGCCTAACCTTGTGGGTTTACTCTGGGTCCTCCTGTTTCCTTTCACTGCTAAAGATCACTGGGGGGTTGGATGGCCAAAGGGTTAGCGTGTGTGTGCTGTATCATAAGGTCTGTCATTGAGTCAACTGGTGTCGTTTTGATTCCCCGGTTGTATGTGACAAGGAGTAGGGTCACCTGTCCAACCTTGTGGGTTTTCTCCGGGTCCTCCGGTCTTCTCTCACCGCTAAAGACCCTACATGCAAACAAATTATTGAAATAAAATTGAACCATATTTGCACACGAATGATGGAAAATAAATTGAACCATATGTTATAATATGTTTATCCTGAAATTACCTAGTTTGTGTTAAGTGGAAGTTTAACTTCAGTTTTCATTCTTTCTCAGAAAAAAATCTATACATAAGTAAAATTGCTAGCTGAAAAGGAATTGGAAGTCTTAACACATGATGATCATTAACTTATTTGGCTGTGTATACACGTTAGAGAAGATGTGACCGAAGATAAACTGTAATAATATTAACAAGAAACGTGTTATAATTACTATAAAAATTGGGTTATATCTACTCTACATCTAATAACAACTGTAATATCTTTTTATACTGTTAATTACTTGTGTATCTGTTAAATCATCCAAAACACTTTGCTGCCAATAATAACAATAAGAAGTAACTAACTTATATATTGTATTACTGTTAATAAAAAATAACCCTTACAAATGAAATAATCCCTTAGCATCAATATTACAAGCGCTATTGTAGGGATTTTACATGCCTATCTTGCAGTTTTATTTTTTTTTAAAACTTGATATTAAATTTAATTTTTTTGTTTACATTTATTATTAGATCTACAATTAGATTAGTTATATCAATTCAACTGACCCGAAACATAGTCAACAAAAAATTGAATTGTTGCTTCCTGTGTTTTTTCACAAAATTCTTTCAACTGATAAATAGCTTACTGATAAAATTGTCTACTCAAAAAAAAAAAAAAAATAGGTTCAAATTAGATTAAAACCACTATGAATATTTTCTTTGAGTGGAATAGAGGGTTTGTGATTATAAAATAGTTCTATTTCCGTTTTCATAAACTGTTGAAAAATGTCTAAAGAGGTAAGTATTTATAAGCTTTTTTCACTCTTCAGTATTTCCCTTAAACCCTTCATCATTTCCTGGAATCTGTTATTATTAAAAATATGGTATCCTTATCTTGTTTCATTTATAATATCATCGAGGTAAGATTAAACAGCTGCTCTTATCAGTGCTACATGCCGTTGTTTGTTTGTAAATAATGTGTTTATTGCTGTAAATTCCAATCAAAAATTCTCTTATCATTGATCATTGATTGAAATTCATTCATTCATTTTTATGGTTTATCCATATAGCACCCCATCATTATATTAACTCATTTATATGGTTCATCCATAGCACAGCATCATAATATTAACTCATTTAATATGGTTCATCCATAGCACCCATTCATAGTATTAACTCATTTATTCATTTTCATCTGCACCAAATCAGACATTAAAAATATAATCTGTGCCATTTAATAGTTATTTCAGAGATTCATATTTTTAATCTGTAATATTTAAATAACTGCTCATTTAACCGATCTATACTAATTCTTACTCAACAAGCTTTTGTTTTAAAAGATATGCTATATTTTGACTACCGGCATATTTTCTGTTGAGCATATGTATCACAACTGGTTAACTGTAAAATGTTACAAGTGTGACAGTTCACCAACTTTCAAAATCTCTTCCTTTTTTATTGGTTTTAAAAAAAGAAGCTGTTGAAAATCTGGTGTGTATATTTAAGCCGTAGAAATCCTATAGAGCCTCTCGTGTCTGGAGGAAGTCATTGATACATCCTTCCCTCCTTGTGTTCTTTACGGAATTAGATCGAATGTGTAAGATTTGTTCTATTGATATTTACAGGAAATAGACCAGATGAAGCGCTATAATAGCATGAAGGAAGAAGAAATGCTGAATAAACATCACTTGGAGAAAAAACGCTTGCCAAAAATATTACGAAATGAGGCAAAGACGCGAGCTCAGATGTTTAAACAGAGTTTAAGATTAAGTGTTATAGGAACACCTGAAGATGATAAAATGAAAATCAAACAGGTAAAATATACACAGAGATATATATTAGGTGAAGATGACATAAGTGGGATTTCTACACAAAACCTCGAACTTCCATCTAGAGCTGACATCAAAATCATTTCGCTTTCAGTGGTTTGGGTGGCTGATTGGTTAGCGTGTGTGGATTTTGTCATTAGGTCTGTCATTGAGTCAACTGGCGTTGTTTCGATTTCCCGGTTGTACCTGACAAGAAGTAGGGTTGCCTGTCCAACCTCGTGGGTTTTCTTTGGGTCCTCAGGTTTTCTCCCACTGCTAAAGACCCCTAGGTCTGTCATTGAGTCAACTGGTGTGGTTTCGATTCCCCAGTTGTATGTGACAAGCAGTAGGGTCGCCTGTCCAACCTCTTGGGTTTTCTCTGGGTCCTCCGCCCACTGCTAAAGACCGCTACATGCAAACAAATTATTGAAATAAAATTGAACCATATGTTAGTCCCCAAATGACCTAGTTCACTTTCTTGGTAATATAAAAAAAATCTACTTCGGCTGTTACCAGAGTATTTGAATATTTGGTTTTCTTGTTTATTCCCATGACAGTGGAAACATGCTAGACTGAAAGTCAAATATAGAGTATAAAACTGTACCTAGTCATGCAGCAGAATATATTGAGATATTTGATAAGTATGTAACTTGACTTTTAAGATATTTGGGAGCCGTGGTGGTGCAATGAGTAAGGTGCTGGCACGCTAATCTGAATTTCCTACGTTCAATCCAGGTGTTGCAGCAAAAGTTCCTTAAAATTTTTCTGACGTGGTTCCCACTTGCCAGGAATGCAGAACGGTGGTCCTGGCCAGGACCGTGCCCGACCATTCGGATGGAACAAAAAAACGAGGTCCTGTGTACATGTTGACATACAAATAAAAGAACCCCTGACAGTTGGAGTTCAGTTGTTGTCCGGGCAAAATATCTTTCATGGCATTTGCTTGTCTTCATAAGCCCCGATAGGTGTAGAAAAGTAGGACATTGAACCCCATTTCATTCATTCATTCAAGATATTTGGCTATCACGATATTCATTAACATCTGATGCTTTGCTCTTTTAAAAAAATTTAACTTTTTTATTTCTAGTTCGAAGAAAATGAGAAGAAAAGAATCAAGGCTGAACAACAGAGACAAGACATGAAACATAAAAAACAGTGGGACGAATTGGTATTTAGAAATGAAAATTCTCAAAGAGAACTAGAACAGCTACAGGTATACCTTATCTTAAAATTGTAGTACTTTATTATGAATGCTGTTCTATAAGCATAGAACAATTGGATGTACATATATAGACCGTAATTGCACATACCAAGTCTATACAGGTAAAATGTATAAACATTGGCCATATCAAGGCTAAGTAGATATTTCAGAATGTTATATCTCATATATGCTAGAGATTGTTTGAATAATTTCTATTTGAATTCAAATTTATTTTTGATAGTATTTAAAATTAGTTCAGCATAGAATTAAACCAGTAGTCAGAAACACTTTAAATGACTAAAATATTTTCTATTCAGGCTGAAAAACGTAAAATGTTAATGGAACAGGAAACAGCCAAGATAAAAGAAATAGAAGATGGCTACCAACATGAACTCCGAGAATGGAAGAGTCAGTTAGTTCCACGAAAACAGGTAGGCAGAACTAAGTTGTAGTCCGGAAGACATTATAATTCTCGGAGTTTGAAAAAAAGCACCAGGGATTCATAGAAAAGATTTGATAAAGTTAGAACAGATCTTTTTCATGTATGATCCAAAAGTGTACTGACATTGTTTGTTACTTTTACAGATCTGTTTGATCCACTGTTTAATTACAAATGGCTGTTGTTCACAGATCTTTAATCCAGGGACTGGTGCCAAAGCACTACTCATCTTCTTCTTCTTCTTGGTAGCTTTGATCTTGGAAAAAAACTCTTAAGGCTCCGCTAATTCATGTTCAGCTAATTCATGTTCGATCAACATGAAACATAACATGCTTGTTCCTCAGACAATTGCTCATCAATTAGTTTTTGATATAACTTCGCAATTCCAAGATGGCTGCGATAACATCATGCTTGACTCCTGGTCCTCAAAGCTAATCTAACTTGATTTTATTTTTTTATTTTACAGGATTTAGAAGATAAATTTGCTAAACAGAGAGAAGAGCAAGAAAAATTTTACGGTTCCATGTCAAGTGATGGGGAGTCTTCCCTTCCCTATCCTCGTTCTTTACAAGGTACAACACGAAGTAAAGAAGATTCAATAAAATCACGTCACTCTACAGTTATATAATAATATTAACATTGTTTGCTCTCGTGTATATAGACTAAAAATACGACATAACATTGTTCATGTTTCTCACACTGGAATATTGAAATTATCACGGATGGACAAAAATGGACTTAGTCGTCTGACAAAGTGTGTTTAGAGATAAGTTTACTGGGTGTCGTTCACAATTCTTTTCCATAAATAGACAGATAATTTATGTGATTTTAACAGTTTGATTGTGATTTTAAGTCCGGCAAATGTTCCAGATTGCAGAATCAAATTGGACCTTTCGTAAACAGAATGTAGAGTGATGTGCTATTTTTACAAAGGGAGGCAACTCTTATAGAGGATGTGAGATGAATTTTGCTTTTGTAAGCAGTATTGTGTAAAGCTATGATGAGTGAATAGTTTTATATATATAAAATATATATATAGGACAATGATTGTGAGTGATGAATGTAATCATGCTCCAAGACTATCAAACATTCTTCTGCCAAAATAAGAAATTTTCTTACAAGACAGTGTCATAATTATTTTAAAATTTGCCTGAAAAGGTATATTGTGCAAATTGTTTTAGGTATCACTGGCCCACATTCTCCTGAACTGTGAAATGTTTTACAATTTCAAACTATTATGTAACCTTGTAATAAGAAAGGGGATCTTTAGAGATTATTTGGGGTGGTCTAATAAATGGATATTGAAAGATATAAGAATAAAGAAATATTTATTAATTGAGGATGTGGGTTTTGGAGTTGAGTAAATTGTTTAATTTTGCATCAGAATTGTTTGTGTCTTTGGAGCTTGAATTAAAAAAATATATATATATAATTATAAGATATATTATATTAAATATATGTGTATAAATACATAAGATTAAACCCAAGCATAAAATAAGTAATGTTTTGTATAGTAATATGTTCCAGGATATATGAATAAAGGTGCTGATCATATCTCTTATTATCTGTGTATAAAACATAGGTAGTTTATATGTAATCACCTTTATTAGATATCAATATTCACTGCTGATTGTTAAGCAGGCTTTGGATCAGTTTCTTGGAGAATCGCATCCCAAAATATATTTTTGTGAATGGGGGGGGGGGCATTGATCGCTCTTAGATATGAAAACTCAAGCAGAATTATATTGTTTTCCTAAAGATGACATAAGGTGTTTAGGTCTTTATAGCAAGAATTTATGATCGATAATAAAGCTGATTACATATAATTTAGAAATGATTTTATTTTGTATTTCTGTATTTTAGATACAATTGTGTTTCTTTCTTATGATGAATTTAGTTGCTTCTCAGACATTTTATTTCATTTTCTAGAAAACAAGATTCTGGTATGGTATGATATATCTGAAAAAAACAAATAATAAATCAAAAAATAGTTTTAAAACTTTCTCAAGATCTCTTAAGTTAAATTTGTTGGATATGCGATTGCAGTCCACAAATAGATTCATGTTTTTTATTTTGTTGGATACATGCAATTGAAAACAAAAAGATTAATTAATTATTCTTATGTTGTTGGATATGCGATTCCAGTCTACAAAAAGATTATTTATATGTTGTTGGATATGCGATTGCAGTCTACAAAAAGATTAATTAAATATTCTTATTTTGTTGGATATGTGATTGCAGTCTACAAAAAGATTAATTATTTCTGTTTCTCGGAGATAACTCTTTATTATATGAACTAATTGGAACATACGTTGAAGCATTATATTATAATTCTAGTTAGCTTGAAAACCGTTAATATACTCCTCGAAATATATTTCTGTTTACTGTGATAACAGCCGTACATATTAATGCATTTTAAACTATATAGTTATATTAAGCTTATTGTATATTAGGCCATAGTTTATTTATCTCTGTATTTCGTTCCTATTTTTTTTTTGTTTTATATGGCTAATTTCTACCACATTCTTCTTTTATTGATTGATAATTAATTTTGTTCTTCCTATTTGTTAAGAATAATATATATGAAACACATTTCTTATGAATGATTGTTAGTTGGTTGGAAGGAAAGTGTTTGCACATTTCTTAAGGGGATTATTAACTAGAAGCATGATTTGCTATGAGATAAGGTTGCTTTCTGTATAACAATACAAGTTTTGATAATGGAAGGGAAGTGTATTATAGTGAAAATCTTGTGTGTTTGGTTGGTCTAAAATGCTCTTTTTCTTACCGGTCGTTTAGATTAGGTACTGAATGATGATATCCCCAACCCTGCGAGTTTTCACAATGGACATCAACACCTGTGTTATAGTGAAGATCTAGTGTATTTTATAAAATGCTCTTTCTGCCCTCCTGTCATTTAGTTTCGGAATGATTGAGTCCCTAACCCTAACCCTGGAATTTCATTGTTCCAGAGTCCAGAGGGGATGGAAGGCACACAGTGGAGGGCAGGAAGCCTGTTTACAACCTTGTCTTGATGCTTTATAAAGGCATTCAATTCCTCCATGATGTGCAAACAAACTGAGCAAGTTTTATAAGATATAAATGTGTAGATCATGTATATATATAATAAATGGTTGTAATTGTATTTAATGTTTAATATATCATATATTGTATATGACAGGGTTTTCACAGCCAGGTAAACTTATCCTATTTGAAATTGTTGCTGTGTTATTTTGGGGATAATTTATGAAGCCTATGTAAATTATTAGGAAATAATAATTAATATATAGATCCAGTTGAAACATATGACCAGTGAAGGTTGAAATATTATTATAATTAACCTCATGATCTAGACATTTTGATTCTCGATCTGTCTAATTAGCCATAGTATTAACATTAAGTGAAAGAATTTGCGACAATCGACTTGCATACTTTCTAGTTTTTTACTAGAATGTTTTTTGAAAATAAATACATGTCGATTAGAGGTTTAGTTCTTTTTATTAAGAGAGGAAATCTACTTAAGGTATTAATAAGGACAATTCAACTTAATCTTAAAGTAGGCCATTTTTGTGATCATTAGAGGTGAACCTGGAATGTTTCTATGCATTAGAAAGTGCTGCTAGACATTCTTCTTTTGTCTTTCGACATCTACACAATTAATACAAGTATAGATAGCTCTACATAGGTTAGTTGTATTAATCTATTCATTTTAGAGCTATTCTATGTAATGTAAAATATTTTCTTTAATATCAGTTTTTACTGGGGGGTGCAATGATACAAGTACAATATTAATATGTAGAATTCTTAACAGAAGGTTCGATCACCTCAGCCCAAATAAGGGCAGTTGTAAACTATAATTATAGTAAGGCAGTTTAGGAGCAGATTTTATATGGATGTGAATGTTCTGGAATATTTGCATCAACTTGCTAAGCTGCTTAACTGTGATTGCCTTAAAAGGATAAAAAGGATTGATTTTGGGTTTGATTATCTTGTGTAATAAATCCTTAAATGTTTGCACTGGTTTGCAGATTGCCTGGAATGTCTTTTCGATTATTTTCGTGTTTAGAATATAAATAATGAATAGCTAAAAAGATATTTACTAGATGTTTTTGTATCATTGCACTTCTGATCTTTAATATTCGTGTGAATAATCAAATTGTTTTTCCAATGTTGTACATTTTTCTTTCACAGATAATTGAATTGTAATAATATGAAAGTAATATCAGGGCCAATTACCTAGTTTTAGAAGGCGTTTTTTTTTTTTTTTGAAGGCCTATTTGTATATATTTGGCAAGTTTCCATGTGTGGAAATACACTAACTATATAGTATATTAAAGTGTATAAATTTATACATCAAATTTTGTCCTGTTTTCATTGTTAATGATAAAATAGATTCTGCCTTGTTGTCTGGGTGGAGCCAGATTAAGCTTGCATTGGGGCCCTGGCTTAAAATATACCGGATTCCTTGCATTAACAGTAAAAAGGGGCATATTCAGGTGCATGGACCCTGGTTGCCTTTCAGTAGCTGCAGACATTTTATGTCCCCCTTGTTAAACTCTAATCGTAACATGACATATACTGGTATTTATCAAGCCCGTAAACTTTAATCCAGCCCTAAGTCAAGGACAATATAGCCAACGAATTCCTCTCAAACATACCAACCCATATTACTGAGAGTACCTGGAACAAAATCAGGATCTTCTGGTCCCAAAAAGGACCTTAGTTTGAGTACTAAGCAACCATGACTAGTTCTAGTTATTGCGCCTTAGTGGAGTTTAAGGGGGCGAATCAGTATCTACTTGTAAAAAAGCTTTGTGTAAACACTTGCCCTGTGACACCCTCAAAATCGGGAGAAAGCAGGATATGGCTAAAATATATCTGGCCCCTAAGCGGAAGAGCTAAATCTGCAATATTATAATTCAGGGGAGGGATTGGTGAGGTCAAAGCCAAAGTCTAAAATTGGCACGGGAATGTAAACCACGGGTTGATACCCTGGATCGTGGACACCTCATTCCAGCATTGGTTAACCTTATTGTGAGCTGTGGAGAAAAGCTCATTGGTTAGTGTTAACAAAGCTAAAAGCATTTTCCGTAATATACTATTTATGAATAAAAGACATCAACAAAGAGGTGACCATTTGGAATAGACAGCCATAATATACGCGTAGTAACTGAATAGAAATAAACATTAGATGAACCCCACATGATCACATCCTGCCAAGAATTAACTGATGTTAGATTTTTCCCATTTATATACTGAACCATTCCTGGAACTCCTGAAAATGAAATAAAACAAGTTATAACGTATTGTCTCGAAAATATGCATACAGCCTTTTGAGGTTGCCGCCTTGCATAACATTGCTAAGGGCAGAAAAGAGAGCCACAGCATTAACTTATTTTATATTGATGGTTTCAATGAAAATAACAAAAAACTTTGATACAGTGGTATATTAGAAATACAATAGTCACGCTCTCTCACAAGCACCCCTTTCGTCTAGCTGAGCAATCCCAAACGTCTGATCTGTTCAGGTTTACAAGAATTGTAAAAGGACGACAGGGGTAACATAGAATAAAATGAATTATATTATGTGAATGAACTGGGTTTTACGCCAGTTTTCGGAATGTGAATAATTAGAAAGCTACATGTATCTTAACAATTCCAGTGATAAAAATTCGGCTATCTTTTATTGTCAAATTGAGCTATATTAGGGAAACATTTTATAGCCTTTATAAATGAAACAAATAAATTGTTTTATAAAGGTATTAATTAAAAGTGATTGTACCAGGTGGGTTGATGGCTATTTGTCCAACAACTTGTGTGTAGTTACCAGAAGTTACAGCACTTTCTATTTTTATACCACCATTACCTACAAAACATTAACCAGATTATAAAATAATAAATATATCTCTTCTGGTTCGTGAAGAAATACTCCGTGGACAGGAATATATCATACGGTACCCTCCCATTTCGCCTACGTCCCATTTCGACTACAGCTTATAACAACAGATTAATTTACATAGAAATTGTATAAAATATGTAACAAAACAAGATCGTTCGCACTTCTAAATATTTCAAATTATGTCAATGAATCTATAGAGGTTAGGATGACAGTGTGGTATGGTTTTATACATTCTTGAGTGGAAACCTACTAGGTTGTTATTTTTCCTGGGTCCAACAGTCTCAAAATTTTTCCATAAACAAACAGGAAATTTGGCGTCGTAATCTACCCATGTATTGGTAACGTAATCATTGAAATTCATCGGTGTTGGTGATGTTTGGAGTTTCCTCTATTGTTGATATTTGATATAAAGGAATTCTAATAAGATAACAAAAATTTTGACTGAATGATAGTGAACTTGAAAAATAAATGTACAAAATTTGAAAAAATTCCTCTTATAAAGATAAGCAAATATTAAACTCATTGTAATCTCCAAATATTACAAATATTCAAAACAAAAATGTACTCTGAGTTGATATTTTTTCTTTGATGTTAAAGAAAACAAGCTATAATATATAATGGATAAGCTATTTTAACAATTATCATTACCTTAATTACATCTTTTAATCGGCGGAGCAGTTCATTGCTGGTTAGTTGGGGGGGGGGGGGAGCAGGATTTTAAGAGTAATAAAATTTGTAGTCGAAATGGTACGTAGTCGAAATGGGAGTGAACCTATCATACATAGTTGAGGTACGATTAAAAGCTCGATGGGCCAGAAGACTAATAGTAATAATCAGTTTCCGTATTTATTTAACAAGCCAACAATGAGGCTAACGCCCCCTCCCCCACCTCAATCCAAAAACAAAATAGATGACATATATTGATGAATTGTACATTTATGTTTTTGTTACATATCGGACAATCAAACTTGGCTTAAATAGAAAATGCTTATGATTGAACTTAGTCAATGTTTTGATGCAAGGACACTACACACCAAGTTCCACGCTCACTCAGTTGGACCAACCAAACTGCTTATCGCCCTTACATTTACTTAGTCTGAGCAGAAAGAAACAGTCTATATGGTCGAAATAACTAAAGAAATAAGTACAAGTATTGACGCGAGGAATAATGTTAATAGTGTGTCCCAAAGGTGTGACGGATAGACCAATATGCTTTTTGCCAGGACTAGGCCTACCTTTTATTGTGTTTTTAATTCCAATATATGAACGGCGCTCAATCAAATTCCTGGTTGTGGCCAACAGATTGTGAAAAATAAGAACTTCAATAGATCTGGAAAATGTACATAGATGTTACCTTGTGATGACCTTGTATTAGAGATATTGAAGAAGTTTCCCTGCCAGTCTCTACCAAAACCATTGTTATTACTATCTGGCCACGCCCATATATGGTAAACCTTAATATTAAAATATAGTCATGACGTATTTTATTCACTTATAAATGTTTCTCCTTAATCATATTAGCCCAGTTTAGGAGCAGAACAGTAGGACGTTAAACCCCATTTCATTTCATTTCATATTCTTCGTAATGGAACCTGGAACCACTGTGGCTGAATGTGTATCGCACTCGCTCTCTAACTAGAAGGTTTCGGGTTCGATTCTGGTGTTGGGCGAGAAACTTAAGGGGATTTTCCAGCCTCGTTCTCCTTGTTATTGGACAGTGATCCAAGAAAAGGGTGTATAGTCTTTCGGATGATGCTAAAAACGAACCCCGTCCGTTTACTTGTTGACGTTCACATTAAGGGAGGTTCTGGGTGACCGAGGCTATTGATAGTAGGCAGAAACGCCGCTTTCCCGGCAAAATTTCCTTTACAGAACACTGCATGGGGTTTTATGTCCGCCTTTATAAAATCGGTTGGTGCAGAAAAGTAGGATGTTTTTATTCCATTTAATTTTATTTTTTCTGATTTAACCATGACTGCCACATATACCACTATGAAGTAAACCGACTCACCGAGCATTTATCTATACTTGTAACATTAGGATGATTAGCATGACGTAATGTCTGAACTTTAGGGTCGGACACTGTTAAAATAGTACCAGCTCTGACTAGTATAGGCACTGTATCTAATGGCGCTGCCATGGTGATTAATCTGTAACAATGAGAACAAGTAGGTTAGGCTAACTTCGTCAACATATCTCTTGCATACAGATTTCAAATTATGGTTAATTTGGTTAAAGATTTACTGTCGAAAAATCTTTAAAGTTATTTTAAGTTCTTTGAGCATCTACGGATGCAGTAGAAAAAAGGTTATCGTTCTCCAACACCAACTTCATTACTAATAATTTATTTTTTTTAAAATTAAAAATAAAATGACATATGGTTTCTGACTTGGGAACTTACTTTCCTCCAGGTATGATGTTATTTTGCGAAATTCTAAATCTACCATCGACTTCATCATACTATAAATATAATACAACAAACTTAATTTATAAAGGGTGAGAAAAAAAATCATATACACTAAATCTATCAGAAAATATCACATACACTACACAAATGTTGCTTTAAAATTTGTCGGACTATACAAGTTGCAAACTCATAACAGACAAGTAACTTGTATTTATATATAGTTCAAATATTGTGATCCCTGGTATTTCCTTATCATGTGATTATTATCTTTATTTATTACATAAAGATATTATTATTACTACCAAACCTTGAATTTCAACCAAGAAGATAAATTGGTAAATAATTAAAAAGTCTCCAAATCTGTTTTTTTTTAAATGTTGTCCTATAACCCTGTAAATTGTTTGGTTTTAAACAAAGATTATCGACCCGCTAAATTTGCAGGCTATTTGATCATTGGTGAATTTATCTTCTTGGTTTAAATTCACACAGTGACGATGCTGTCTTAAATTTTATTTTACCGAAGCTGGAAACAGGTACAGGAACCACGCCACTGTGGTATATATATTATTTAAACCGTTTTTTTAGTTTCACAAGAGGGAGATACTAACTATTAATTTAGAACTGACATCAATCCAGTCTTCTCCAGAAGGTAAATATACATCCAACTGATTTACACCCGGCTTGGTAATAGGAGCTACTAAAATACTCTCACCAAACATATACTGGAAAAAAAGAAAAGTTTATTAAAATAATGTATGATAATTTGAATGGTCCCACTGCTACATTATGTTCGTTCGTTCGTTAGTGAGTGTTAACGCCCGCTTAAAACAAGGGTGCTATTGGAGACAGATAGTAGTGTTTGAGAGGCAGGTCCAATGTAGGGTAGGAATGGGAAAACAAAAAAGGGAATTCGTAGCCCCCACCCCTGCGTCTTTTGAAACACAGTGTCTAATGCAGCCTTATCAGGCGAAACCCTCGAAACATTATAATTATAGTAATCTTCAATGTCCGAGTCCCGAGAATTTCTTTATATACCACCAGAAGAACTGTCATTTATGGGAAGTGAAGATGTTGATATTCATTGATCTATCATTGCCTTGATAGCTCCCAAGAACAGAAGAACATTCGGGATTGTAGAAAAATAAAACACTAACCTGATGTGGGTACTTTAAAGCTGTTTTATCATCAAAGTTTAGAAGATGGTGCTGCATTAGTGGTAAACCTTCCTGTTGAAAATAGAAGAATTCAAGTCTCGACAACTTTGGTGATTCACGTTCCTTAATGATTAAACAAATCTCTTTGATACTGCATATATATCTTTTTTTTATTTTAACATTTTTATTCTTTTATATATTCACTACTCCGCCACATTTTAACGATCCCGTACGATGCCGAAAGTGGCAGATTACACTGTATATTTGATTTATACTGAAAATCAGACTAGCTCGACAATTTACCCATGTTGACAACACGCAACACAACTCTTGTCAGTTCTGGAGGGTGGAGGGTGATAATAATACATATTTTCATCGGCCACCTCAAGGACTCAATAACAAATTGAATGAAATGGGGCTTAACGCCCCACTTTGAGGGGGAAGTTCTATCCGGTGAGTAATAGAATTCCAACTGTCAAGGGTTCTTTTACTTGTACATGGGACTTCGTTTTTCAGTCCCAACCAAGCGACTAGGAGGTGTCCTTGTTCTGGACACCCGACCCACTTTCAGTTCTAAATCATCAATGATCAACTTACATAGTGAGCTATATGAGCTTGTGTATAAATATATGGTATCAACTGAGTTCTAAGTTTTGCAAACTTTCTCCATAGGATTGTTCCATTCTTCCAATCAAAAATATGAGTTTTTCTTCCTGCTCCTTTTCCTCCACCTTGGGAAAAAGATCAATGAAAATTACTCATTAACAATATTTCGTAACAGATATAATTCTTGGATGTAAACCAACAATTTACCTTGTTCATGCATATAGCCACTGAAACATCCTAACTGTGTCCATCTAACCCACAATTCTTCGTCAGCTGATGCTCCAGTATACCATTCAAATCCACCTAGAAATCAGTTGAATTAGAAAGTACATACTACACATTGGTTGCAATTATTGTTGAGTTTAAACCAGGTGGGGCAATTCACAATAAGTCCATACAACGCGCGGCACAGAAAATGCCCCTCCACGCTTTCCAAATTAGCATTAAAATAGAAAAATTGTTATAAAATGTAATTTCAGGATGCATTAGTGCGGTACATTAAATTAAGATACAAAAATTACTGTCCCACCATAATATCGTTGAAAATTTAAAAAGTTCTTACCAGTGTTGGGATTTCAAATATTTTCTTGTCGGATATTATTACCGAAAAAAGAGGGGCATAACTCTTATCGTTATTTAAGCAGGCAGTTTCAGACAACAATTAAAAATCACGTGTCAACAAAATATTCAAATTCGTACGTAATAAAACTTCTTACCAATGTCTGAACCAGAAAACGGCATTCCTGATATACCAATAGATAGACTTGCTAGTAGCTGTGCTGGAAGACCACTGGAATCAGTCCTAAGAGGGGAAATATATATTTTCAGATTATTGACAATTCACAGGATCAATTAAATAAAAGAATATAATACATTGGTATTGGAATTGATGAATATTTAAAGCAGATTAATACTTCTGGGAATATGATCGTGTTTCATATAGTTGAACTCACCAATCAGATGAAGGATCACCTGTCCAATGAGCCCAGGTATAATTCTGGGAACCCAAATAACCAGATCTAAAAAAAACCCATCAAACATATTTCAATATTATCCTCTTTCATAAAACAATTATTGTATAAGAAGTAAAATTATATAAAGATCAATCAGTGTCAAATAGTGAGTAGAATTCAATACAGGTGACAAAAATCGCCACAAGCAGAAATCTTTCTGCACCAACCAGAATAACAATTACTGGTTTATTGGCATGCAACGTTTTGACGATGATACTTTCGTCTTTACCAAGCATAGGTTAATGATGACTGTAAATGGTGCTTTCTAGAGTATATCCTAACGTTAACGTTTCTAGCTTATAAATAAAAAATATGAGAACATTAACTTCTTTAAGGGCCCCCGGGTACACCATTCTCGTAGGCTCCTTTACAGTTCGTCCCTGGATGAAAGGGGCACCCAGATACACCATTCTCGTAGACTAGTTTACATTTCATCCCTGGAAGATGGCCATACGAATGTAGTGTGCCAAGAGTTACATTTAGTTCGGAGCTTTGTTTTACGTGTACGCCAATGTATTCCTCAGCCACAGATTTCTGGAACAATTTGCTAGTGCTGGACCTTTTTTGCAGTTAAATCGTTATTTCAGGACCAACTATTGAAATTTACGAACCTGACATAAAAAAGGTAGTCTGGAGCATAAATATCATCTTGTGTTTTATTCTGAGTCAAATAATCAAAACAGGCTTTCTGGTAGAGCAATGGATACTGATTGTGAGATTCAAGACCTTCATATTACAAGAAATGATATATATTAGAGATTGTTTCATCGAGTTAGATTTTAATAACTGTGTTTTCTTGAGTCTGGTAAACGCCCGGAATCGACAGGAGTACATAGAATCTTCTATTAAAAACGGATATTATTGTGAGTAACTCATTTTAGTATAAAGGGAGGGAATTGCAATGAAACAGTAAACACACCATCGGTGTACGTAGAATATTACCGGTTAAAAAGAATCCAGTAATTTTGTTCAACTTGTTGGGCCTCTGCTACGTTAGCTAACCTTGACCATGGTAAGGATGGGGTTTTAATTGTCACTCATTTTAGTATAAAGGGAGGGAATTGCAATGAAACAGTAAACACACCATCGGTGTACGTAGAATATTACCGGTTAAAAAGAATCCAGTAATTTTGTTCAACTTGTTGGGCCTCTGTTACGTTAGCTAACCTTGACCATGGTAAGGATGGGGTTTTAATTATCACATTGTCGACAAACCTTGTATTTAATAGGGTCAAGACAAGAAGTACTACAGGAAATTATCCACATGGGGGTCCGGTTGTAGAAAATGCGGTAATACATTGCAGGATATGAATAACTTTAACTAGGCCTATATTCATTCATATTTAAGGCCAAGGGCGTACGATCCGAGGGTGGGGGGAGGGGGCAGATTCGGTAAACCGTCAGTTTTTCGGGCAATGTATTTCCGTTGTTTTTTTGCATAACGTATTGTAAATTTATATTTTTGTGTAATTATGTAATTAATTAAAAATAAACAAACACTGCAGCTTTGTGGAAAATTCGTTTCGTTTTAGCTATATGGATTTATTCTGAAAATTCAGGTGACAGAAAAGTTTCGGGCAAATAGCCCTTTCCCTCTCGAATCTACTGAGATTGCCCCCCCCCCCCCAATGCCTACATTTAAGGGCTATTATACTTTACTCAAAAATGAGTAATTGATTAATACCTGAAATCGCCGCACGTGGTAGCACTGCTGCTAAATTACCTTGAAAATTTTAAGCTGGCGAGCTGCGGGGTCCCTTTCTAGGTGGGGCTCAATTTGGGGAAATTGGTCCAAATGTGCCAAAAAAAACCCGGCCTTATCCACGTGGTGCACTAGTTCACTACGACAATTATTAACTATGTAGTATTGGACGACCAATAAAGATACTACTAAAATTGAGGTATTATAAGAACGGAATATGTACCTGTCTGTCCTAGACTGTTAATGGAGTTATGTGGAGTATATTCACCATAGTCATACATCCAACCTTTATATTGTAAATCTAAAGCTAACTGAAAATGTTGCGTATACCAAGCTGTAGCATTAGGATTAGTGAAATCTACTTGAGACACGTGGAATAAACTGTCAACGAGAAAACATAAACAGATGGACTAAATAAACAATACCATGTAAACTCTTGAGAAGTAAGACTAATCTAACGATCACCAGAAAAAAAAAAAAATCTCAAAAAGTTTCAAAAATTGTGATATTAAGTAACTAGTATGGAGGGGTAATACGCTTTACATAAACCAACCAAAATTAAATCTATCCAAATCCACCAATATTGTTTTTCATCAAATGTCTTTATATTAACATTCCTTATATCAAATATGCAAACAAGTCAGCGTCTGCTGTCTAGAGTCTTATAAAAGTATACTCAAGTTACGTCTCTTTATGAACATTGATTTTTTCTATTTCCAGTTTATTTATAAATGTCATATTTGGGAGCAGGAATTTAAAATGAGCGACAATCCTTGTCAAGCCTCATGTAGAATGTTGCAAAAATTAAGTATATGCATTCGAAATATACGAATTTGCAGAAAACCAGCCTTATGTATGGAAGAAAGAGCTTACTGTGCAGCCAAATAATCATACTGGTAAGATTTTCCATCAGTAGTTTTAGTAAAATAACCCATTTTATCAGCATAACCATACGTTTCATTGAATGTTGTAGTTACCATTGGGTTGTAATAAGCTGTGGACTAGAAAAAAAAGACGCACAACATTAAAAGCATGGAAACATCCTTTATCATTTCTAAAAGTAATAATACGCCGGGTTCCCTAATTTCCTCCCACTGCTGAAGACCCCTACTATATGTTAGTCCCTGTCTCTGTCTGTCAGTCTGTCTCTCTGTCTCTCTCTGTCTCTCTGTCTCTGTCTCTCTCTCCATTCCTAGGTATACACGAGTAAACGCAATCTACTCACCGGTACTCCTAACTCCAAAAGTTGCTGGTTTCTGAGTAATTCTGCTTCATGCTTCTGTTTATCTTCGCCATCAGGAAAGAAATGAACAGTATCAACAACAACAGAGAAAGGGATATCCTGGTCAAACAGCATCTGACTTCAAGAAAATCAACAAAAGAAAATCATTTAATTGCTACCGGTATGACAATAATTGGTGACCGAACGGGTCAGCCGTGCAGGTAGAAACATTAATTTTCAGTTTCATGTCATTTATCAGGTGTACGGCAGGTCCAATCCATTGCCCTAGTAACGTGTAACTGTTGACGGTTGTGGGACATCTGCATATCATATTTTTATCTTGTGAATTTGTCCTTTTCAGGAATAAGCTAAGTTTACTGTGGTATACACTCCTATCGCCTCCACCATATTCTCACTTACTTCAGTACTGGTGTACAAGACTAGTTTCTAAGACAATGACCACATGCTGTGGGTACTAGTCGAACATTATTACTACTAAGGACTAAATACGGATTTTTAGATACAAATCAGCTAAACCCTCTCCCGTGTATTAGGCATGTCTTTTATTCATCTATGCGACGAGTATAAATCTTTAAGCCTTGATTACTTACCGAGCTCTAGTCGTCTCATTTTCACCAGATATTTCAGACGAAACCTGATTCCACGGTCCAAACTTTAAAAATAAAACATACCACTTTCCTCATTATGATATTGTGATATTTTATAAATTGATTAATGGACATGGCTATGTTGGGGGAGGCAAATAAATGTGGGGAGATAAGCTCAAAGAAAATAACTGTTACAGGTAACAGCTATCGAGTACAAGATAAATGAACCAATACTTACTGCCCATTGAGGTGGAACTAAAGATCTTCCGTTCTTGTTGATCATCATTTGGAATGTTTCCTTTAAACCGAAACAAAAATGTTCAAGTTTCTTATAAGTAATAAATGTATATATATAAACATCCAATAATTCGGATGAATATGAACATACTTTAGATCATCTATAACTGGTATATTTGAAAGAAATGGCCATCACAATAATTAAGTTTACTTACCCGAACCGTGTTCCCAGCAAATAATGTTGCGTTAAAACTACTGGTTTCTGTAACAATATGCATGATATCTCGTACAGTTTTAGAATCAAATTCAGATCTAAAACAAAAGCCATGAAGTACCATAAATTAATTCTGATAATGTTACTGTGGAAGATATGGATACCGGAGATGTTGCTGTAGAAGATGCATACACTAAAGATGTTGCTGCAGATGTTGTGTATACTGAAACTGTTGGTTATTTGTAGAGATACTGCTGTATAGATGATATATATACCGAGGAGTGAAGACGCGGCTGTAGATGATATGTATATCGACGAGTAAAGATGTAAAGGTGTGTATAAAGATGCTGCTGTACAGTATGTGTATACTGAGTAGTAAAGATGCTACTGGAGATGATGTGTATTCTGTGCAGTAGACATACTGTAAATACTGTAAACATGTGTACTGACGATGTTGCCTATGATGATGTGTATTCTGTGCAGTAAAGATACTGCTGAAGCAGTTGCTGTTCGCGATGTGTATACCGAGATGCCGAGATGATATGTATATTGAATATGTTGCTGTCGATAATGCGTATACCGAGACTTTTACATCGTATGTTGAAGATGCTGCTGTAGTGGGTGTTTAATCTGAAGATTCCGCTGTATAAGATGATTATACCTAAGATGTTGTTTTTGTTGAAGGAAATTGAAGGGAAAGTGTATACGGAAAACGCTTCTATAGACAAAGAGAGTACTAAAGTTGTACCTGAAGTTGGTTATGTTGAGAATGAAATTGTATTTAATGTATTCTCTTAACAATGGATTACAAAAAATGTGACCATAAATGACGACTAGACATTTCTATAGAGAGCAGAATATACTTCTGTGGACGATTGGTGTACTGATGAAATATTGAGCTTTCTATAATGATGTATTAGTTGGTGCTTGTACTGTGTGCACATTTTGGGTAAGCAAAGGTGGGTCACTATACTGTCTGTATCAAATATTACAATAAAGTACACGTTACCTATAAAATGTGTCCAGCTGAAATCCATATTTTCTAGACGATATAAAGAGTGGCATAGGAACATAGGTGCTAGTTTTACCTCCTGGAAACTAACAAAAGAAAATACCATGGAAGAAATCAAGCTATAAAGTTTACGTGTTTTTTTCTTAGTGAATGTGATATAGAAATCAGTTTAATATGACATTTTTTTTTTGGTCAATGAAAGTCGGGAAGTTAAATAAACATAACATGACTAACCCTGATATGAGGATCGAATTTTCCCCAGCCGAAGCTTCCGTCTTCCGTCCAACACCCTAGTTTCTCCCCTCGCTGGTTCACATCGTTAAATCTAGGGAAACAGATTATAGTCTAATTGTTTTTTTTAAAAACAAAATTACATTTATCTTCATAACATTTCCGAAACATTGTTCTCTAATATTCTAACAAAATATCTTATGGAAAATTTATTTTTTACCTTTCACCAAAGCCGTAAAAACCTTCGTCTTCTTCTTGAATTTTAAAACCCCAGTTTACTCGATTACTGAAAATATTAAAAAATAAATATGTTAGCCATCGATTTTTTGGAGACATTACGTCAGACTTGTAGATTTACTTTTAGTCAATCATAGTCAGCTCAGTTGTTCTATATAGCCATCCCAAACATGTGTCTTACATAGTTCGGTCGCTCGGGGAACATGGCGGTGGTTGTTATCCTGGAAACGATTCTGGAGTTGGACGAGAGAGTTTCTAGGGATATCCTAGGCTGGTTTCGGATGGACAGTGACTGGCAATAAAACGCATGGAGTCCTTCGGATGATAGGAAACAAAGATCCCAAGAGTTCGTGTATACCATTGGCAGCACGTTCAAAATACCCTGACAGTTGGATGAAAGCGAAATAAGAGTAGACCGTAGCGCCGGTGTCGAGGATTGTCCCTCATAGCACGCAACATAGATTCATTAGACCAGTTGGTGCAAATATGTAAGACGGTAAACCCCATTTCATGTCTTATATTATTCTTACATTACACATACCAAATAATGGTTTGACGGGGTTTTGCTTCTACTTTACCTGTCTAAAGGTGGGTCCACTGTAAAAGAGAAAGACAGTTGTCTGTCTTTGACAGCAGTAAATGTTGCTATAATATGTCTATTGTTACGATCATCTGTATCAACAACTAGGGTTACATCTGTAGGTGTTTGGTTAATTGATAAGACATCAGTAGCATAGTATTCATATTCCATTACTCCAATCCGGAATAAATATCCCATATACAGATCTATATAGTCACCAACCCATTTACCAAAACCCTAAGATAAAAATAAACTAGTTATTGCTTATAAAGAATATTTTTCATAAATACAAACTTGTTATAGCTCTTAATGACTATTTGCTTATAACGATTGTTTGTTAAATAAAACTAAAGTAGTTACTGCTTATAACGATTATTTGTTATAAAAAACTACAGTAGTTACTGTTTATAACGATTATTTGTTATAAAATAGACTTATAGTTACTACTTATAACTATTATTTGTTATAAAATAAACTAGTTACTGCTTATAACGATTATTTATGAGCATGACGAAGCTTAACTGCCTGGAATATTATTCATCTAGCTTGGACTCCAAACATAAAACCCCGAAAGAACTTTAATTACAAATGGATAACATAAGATAAAACATAATCAACCTTTCAGTGGATGCGTTTTAATTTATTATATTAACTTATTTATTATCGTTTAGTACTCTTGAAATTCTTTGATAATATTGCTGAAATTATCTTACTAGTTTTTGACTTCTGCTATCTTCCTCTGTTATAATAAGTTGTTGTGTATTATTATCATAGATATTCAGTTGCCATGGTTTCTTGTTAATCTCTAATCGTAATTCTCCAGCATATATAACCACAGTATTGTCATCATCAATGGTTAGTATCTAGATATAAAGATGGCATAAGATGAATTAGACTTTCAGAGTCGGCCTGTCTTTAAGGTTGCTAATTTTCTGTGCATTGAAACTTCACTGTACTGTTTCCGAGAAGATTTCTCGGGATATCTCAGGCTGTTTTTGGATGGGCATTTTTGGGTGCCCTCTTAGGCCCCAAAGACCACACACAGCAACTGGATCCCGGCAGACATCCATATCTGAATATGCTAGGTTGCACAGTGTTCATTCCGGTACACTGATATTGGTACCTCATTCGTTTGACCAAAGTGCTCTGGGCTGCTGGTCTAACAGTGATGCAGGACCTCACAATGAAAAGCGTCTAGTATTTCGGATGATACGATACAAAAACCCAAGTTTCTTTGTATTCCATTGACAAAATCTCCTGACAGTTAGAAATGTAAATAAGAGTAGACAGGGCAAATTTTCCCGTTGGCTCACTAACCAGGAGGTCCCGGGTTCCATACAGGGTGTTTGCCAAAAACGTTCCTCTGGATATTTCAGCGTGGTTTCAACTTCTCAGTGGCACAGGACGGGGGGCGGGAAAAGGACCTGGCAAGAAACAGTTTCTAGTTTTTCGTATGGGACGAAAACCCGAGATCACGTTTATATGTTGGTGTGCACGTAAAAAAAAAACAAACTTTGACAGTTGGAATTCGATGAAGATTTCCCTCAAGACACACATGTCCGCCTTCATTAACCCGGATGGCAAGTAACATTTTCCGATAATTGCCCATTTTAAATATAAATGTATGATTCTTTGAAGTTCGACATGGCGAAGCGTGGGGTTATAAACTTACATCTACATTCTAATGAAAACATATGTATTTTATTGAAAATATATGTATCAAAACGACTTACATTTGAAGATATATATCCACAGGACGATATTATAATCCCAAATACAAGTAAATATTTCATATTGCTATATAACACTTTCTTGATAGGGCTTATTGAGGATACTTCGTGTACCAAAACATGATAATATTGATAAAGAAAATGAATGAACTTTGATAACAATAATAGATAAGTGACATTACATTAGTAAACACAAATAATGACCCCAAATAAATATTTGCATAATGAATACAACTTAACCCTACACTTTATTCTGGAATCATGCAATAAATGCTTATATTATTTGCCATGAAGTCTGGGTATCTTTTATTAGACATCAAAGAATCCAATAAAGTCGGTGCTCAAGAACATAGATATCCCATTTTATAAAAACTTCTGCACTGGCAATTTTCTTATTAATGAAGTCATCAACATGAGACTCTTTCCCATGGTTAAATTCAACCCCGCCATTTTTTCTTTTCCTTTCCGCAAAGAGTATCAGTAAAATGAGAATTTTACGATAGTTATCGACTAGACTTAAACGGCCAAAATAAAATTATGGTCCGAACTAGGCATAACTGGCATCCATAAACTATACCCATCCAGTGCGAATTTTCGCTTGGACGCATCATCAAGGTGCAAAAGTTTGGTCACGCACATAACTACCTAGAATTTACTTTAGCAACCATATGCAAGTGCAATATAATCACAAATGGTTAAGCTATGGTCAGAATTCCTCTGGAATGACAGATTTATTAAAATAGCTTGGACTTTGAAAAATGAGCACTTTGTGTGGAATTGAGTTTATATAAATGGAAATTTTATTATTGTTTATTTGAATCCAAAATAAAATTGTTGTTTTACTAGGATTGTATGTATTGATTGGTTTTATCTGAGGATAAATAGGTCTATAGATAAAGTTCCTGTTGAGATACAACCGTAATATTGCCCACTGTTGACAGAGTAAACCAAATTTGAATTAAAATTCTACTTAAAAGATACATTATGGGAGATTAGATAAAGAGCTGGCAGTTCTCACTATAATAGTTAAAAACTAGATAATGTAAAGGGAATTTGCTGAAAATTTCGATCAAATTGATCTACCCTGAACTGAGAATCGATTGAATTTTCGGCCTAGCCTCGATCATCATTAGAAAATTCGGTAGATAAAAACAGTCTCGATTATCCATTTCATGATTAAATTATGAATGAAAGTGGAGCAGCAATTGGGATTCTTGACATAGAGAGTTGATTATGGTCTGGATATGTTAATTAATGTCTAATTAATAATTTAGATAACATTTCAGGCCTAAAGAAAGACCTGAAATAGGCAGATTTAGCTCTTGCATAATGTATGTTTAATTCAATGGTGTTGAGTTTGTCCTCATTACTAATAACATATCCAACTGTATAGATAACAACTACTAGATTTGGGAAGAAAATCAACTACTAGATTTGGGGCTTCAACAACTACTAGATTTGACCTTCAAGAATAACAACTACTAGATTTGGCGCTTCAAGAAGAATAAAGGATTTGAACATTTTTGGTAGAACTTATATATAATGGAGATAATGGATGTAAAAACTTTACAATAATTTTTATAAAAAAATAATGTTTATTATGATGTATAGTTTATAATGTGGTACAGTAATCATTAAAACATATCCTAAGGGTCCAATTTATAATTCAAAACAAATGTTAATAGTCATAATGTGGTAATCATAAAACAAATGTTAATATGTCTTAATCATAAGTGGTAATAAGTCATAATGTGGTAATCATAAAACAAATGTTAATATGTCTTAATCATAAGTGGTAAGCATAGTCATAATGTGGTAATCATTAAAACAAATGTTAATAGTCATATATAAAGGAAATGTTTTATTTTGATTCCAACTTGCAAGATACTGATAAATTTATACAAATATCATTTGCACCTGTTTAGCATAAATAGCAACTTATAGGTAGCCTATAAACATTGCATTCTATTCTCAAACATTTATGCAAACATGTTTTTTCAGTTTTATTCTAGCAGTAATCAATAACAACAAAATCACAACACTGGGCATATCAAAATCATGACTTCTCTTTGATTTGAATTAAAAATAAAACTGTTGATTTGAAATACAAGATTAAAATCTGATTAGCTTGAAAATACTACATCTGTCCATAAAGCCAGTGTTCAACAGTAAATATAGTAAATAAAAATGAGAACAAAAATTAGTAAACAAAACTACATGCGCTTAACCTTAATGGAAATAACAAATCAGATCCATCCAATTCAGTGGTTTATTATGAACTAAATCAAAGCAGTTTAGCTCCTTTAAATGAAAATGATCATTATTTTCAAAAATGTAACAAAAGATAATGTAAGATAAATAAAATCCTACTCAAAACTAAGACCTATTCACAATAAAACTAAATAATTGATCACAAGATATTTAATCATGCATTAAAACAAGGATATTATTTAAATCAATAATTTCAGTAAAATCTTATATGAAATATATGTGTAAAAATATATCAATTTGAGCACTAAAGAATAATATAACCATTTAAAATTTTTTAACAATATAATAAAAAAAATCAATTACTAAATTACATACAGACCTACATTTGAAAATGTATATTATATAATTGTTATGAGACACATCCTAGAGGTTTTTTTTTTGATTTTGGATTAAATTACAACTGTAAATGTATGTCAATGTTTATATAATTCATATAGTAAATAAACCAATTAGATGAATATTATACAAAATAATCCAAAGGACTAGACAGCTGTCCTTGTCAGGCCCTCCGTCCTGCATCACTGACAAGGGGAAACCACGTCGGAAAATCGGCCAATGCATATACTAATTATAAATAGACCAATTGGATGAATATTATACTAATAAGACCAATTGGGTGAATATTATACTAAATAGACCAATTGGATGAATATTATACTAAATAAACTAATTGGATGAATATTATACTAAATAGACTAATTGGATGAATATTATATGAATAAACCAGTTCAATGAATATTACATTAAATATGCCAAATTCCCAAAAGATTAATCAAAATAGAAATATAACAGAACAAAATTCCCTGAATTACATTAAAGCAACGTATTCACTTTTCATCCAAATTTTGTATTTTCTTCAACAAGTCTTTTGAGGTTGTTATTATGACTAACCCATCTTTAGCACGAGTTGATAAATTAACAATAAATTTATTTAAATCCGCATGATCCTCATTTATGCTTGGATCTAAGCCAATAATAATTGGTCGATCTAAGCCACTAAATCTCCGCACAGATTCTACAGTGACGTCCTCAATATTGGCATCATTGCCGTCTCTATCATCACATTTATTCAAATCTGGTAAAATTTGATTTTGAACTCTGTCTGCATCTTTTTTCTTTCCGGTTAAAATTGCCATATCTCTGGCATCAGTGCCATTTGATGTAAAATTTCCAAGAACTTTTGATAAAGTTTCTGTTAAAAGTTTTTGATCACAATGGATGACATTGACTTTATGACCTGAATTGAACTCATGCCCTAATTTGGGCTTGTCTTGGATGTAGTCTGTATCAGACGGGCAGTTTGAGTTATTACTATTCATAAATTTGGAAGCATATTCAAATATTTCTTTAGATGTTCGTGAAATCTCACTCAACATAAAGTTATTTTTTCCAATAAGACTTGGTATTCCTGCTTCAAATTTATGGACTTTTTGTGCATAGTCCATCGACATCCAAAAATATCCACTATTTATGTCAGTACCAGAGGATGACGAATTCTGCTTGGATAATGTTTCTGCCAGTTTGTACCAATCTCCATCGCGATCCTTGAAATTCTGCGCCTCGTCTATGAAAACATTTTGTATCTGACCATATTTGGTTGCCATTATTTCTGGGTCATGGGTGTCTCTCATTAATTCTCTTCTGTTTACAACAAGACAAATATTGAACGACCTGAAACAATGGAAATATTTTTAATAATATATGAAAGACATGAACAGAGAGAGAAATGGGGTTTAACGCTGCTCGACAGAAACAAGGCTATTTCGTGATTAAGATATGGTTCAATTTTATTTCAATAAATTGCTTGCACAAAGGGGTCTTTAGCAGTGTGAGGAAACTGGAGGACTTGGAGAAACCAACAAGGTTAGACAGGCCACCCTAATCCTTATCACATACAAGCTGCGAATCGAAACCACACCACTTGACTTAATGACAGACCTTGTTGCAACTAAAATATTTTAGTGAATAAAACAGATTAATTCAGGGTAATAGACTCTTCTCAGGTCCTGTGCAACTATCCGAAGCTCAGTGTTGCTTTTTCAAAGAAATTCAACAACCAGTTTCCATGCTGGACATTAGTACACAAATTCCACATTGGACAACCACGACTGTATACTTGCCGAAGTTATAATGGTTAGTAATTGTCGCAATGATAAATCATTCACTGATTCAAAATTTTAAAAAAAAAAGTAGATTTCTCGACACAGACTAGGTCATTTCAAGACTAACATAATATTGTTTAATTTTATTGCAATAATTCGCTTGCGCGCAGGGGTCTTTAGCAGTGGGAGGAAACCAGAGGACCTGGAGAAAAGCCACGAGGTTGGACAGGCGACCCTACTCCTTGTCACGTACAACCGGGGATTCGAAACCACGCCAGTTGACTCAATGACAGGCCTTATGTATGATACATTGCGCATGTGCTAACTATTCGGCCATCCAAACACCCCCTGCACCAACCCTTAGTGAATGTGTTATACAAATCAGTTTAATATGACTGGCTAGTAAAATATGAATGTGAAGACCCTGAACTGGATACAGCAGAAAGTTCGGGAAGTTTTTAAATGTGTTTCACCAACCTAATATATAAACACAGAAGATGATTCTCAGCTAAATACAATATTTGAGATTTGGTACACCCTCGACGAGATAATTCGCTAATCATCTGTAGAGTGGACACAGTTTTTCCAGAAGCAGGAGGTCCGTGGATCCATAGTTCCTTCGTAAATTGATGAGTCCACAATAATTCAAACTGATCTGAGGTCAAGAGAAAATAATATTCTTCATGTCGCGTTTTGGCTTCATGAGGTACATAAGTTGCTATCGACACGAACGCAGAATCCAACAACTTATCTAATTTGTTTACGTCCATAGAAAAGGTCGACGGATAAAATCGTTGACTTATTTCTGCTTGAAAATTCTGTAAATTTAGTTCATCACTGACATCAACAATATGACAGCTTATGCCTATTCTTTCACAACTTCCACCATAATGCACAAGCTGTTGTTTTAATTTACTTGCCAGATTCTGACAATTTTTGATGGCTTGTTTTTTGTCTTTCACTGTCTTTTTCACAAATGTTATTAACAAGACACCATAATGGAGACTAAAAACAACATAACTAGTGATTTTTTCAGGAAATGATTCCGGTGAGAGAGGGATTCGGAAACCCCATGAATGAATGTCTATTGCTAGATGTGGTTCTGCATGGAATGTAAGTAATATTGCTCTAATGGTTGCTATGGTTTTATGATTCTCAATCGTATCCAGTATATGTTTAGGATGTACATTTAAACCAGTGGTGGCTGAAAAATAGATATACAACGGTAATACAAGTAATTTTGATAATACAAATGTATAAAGCAAGTCTAGCCAATTGTAATCATATACACCAGTATCATATCTAAGGAGGGTAGGGGTGGGGGTCCAGCTGTTTTGGACGAGGTGGGAGGGGGGAGCATATTCCTGAAGCAATGTCCTGAGAAATCCCTCTGTGGCTATTGCTGGATTGGCTTCTGATACTTGAGCTTTTGAGAGAGTGTGTCTATTATTCCCTTTCAATTAAATCTATCCCAAGTACAGCAACATGGCAGCCCTTCGTTTAATCTGGGATCTTCGCTAAAACTTTGGATAGTGATTTAAGGTATTAAAAACGGTGACAGTATTGTTCGTCTCTAAACAGAATTGTTTACATTGTATTCGTTTTGATAGCCTTGTTTGTCACGCAATTAGTTTTTCTGCAATATTCTTCTATGCACTGGTTAATTGGGCATAATAAAATGATGTAACATTATGTAAAAATATTTGGTCCAATTTGGAGCTCTGTTATAATTTGGAACAGAAATTTGCTTCCTTTACAGCAGTGTTAAGTGGGATTGGGTATAATCAAACGAAACACTGTGAGGAGTAGGGGTTTGGGGGGGGGGGGACTTTTGTTCTACCCCATTTGAAAAAAGTAGTTAGTACAATCTGTGCTACATTTATCTAGTATCCCCTATACACGATCCTCAATAGAAGGCTTGATCTCGCTTAAACTCATTACATCTAATTCATGCCTTCACATCATACTCTGCACTAATATTGATTAGTTTAAACATATTTTATTGACAAATATCAAAAGGATTGAGCACAAGTTTCAAAAACTTAGAAAAGCCCTTTCCATACATAGAAATGATAGACATTATTTAATACTAACAAGATTTCGAAATAGTATATACAATAATAAATAATTTATAAGTAATATAAGTAAAGTCAGATGAATTATATCTCAAAGCTCTATATAAAAATAAGTGAAGAGGTGATAAAGAGAATATAAAATTATATTTAAAACATTGAAAAATAAAGTTTAATAAATGGGATATAAATGAACTGATGCATGTATAAAATGATAAAAAGAAATAATAAAAAATAAAAAAAAAAAAAAAAAAAAAAAAAAAAAAAATGGGGGGTGGGGGGTGCGGAGAAAAAAAAATAAAAAAAAATGGGGGGGTGGGGGGTGCGGAGAAAAAAAAAAAAAAAAAAAAAAAGAAAAAAGTTATCCACCAAAAAAGCTAAAGCTAATAATTTATTCTAAGATGTAACTACTAACAATAACTTTTATTTAAATTTAAATCGTTTTGAAAGTTTGATATATTTGTGAACTTCAAGGAAAAGGTTTGTATTCATCTCAATTGACAATTCTGAATTGCCGCACAATAGGATATCTATATTTATCACAGAATAACTTGACAATGTATTTAATAGTTCAGCACGAATTACATCATATAAGTGACATTGCAGGAAATAGTGTTCGGCATTTTCTATAAATTTGCCACAAGAACATGTGGGATCATTCACAACGTTTATTTCATACAAATCATTTTGCAACGAACTACACCCATGCCGTATTCTAGTGTGAATAATATTTTCATGTCTATTACCTTTACAGTAGTAGATTGGCGCTTTATGTATTAAGGAACGTAATTTTTGTTTGTATAGATATTTGAAGGATTTAAGAGTGGTTGATTGCTTTATGGGGTCCTCTAATAATTCCCAATCTCGAATTGTTGTGGGGAAGTACGAAGTTTGGTGTAATGCTGTTCTACAATAAGGATATCTATATTCGCTAATGTTTCTTAAATTGTATTTTTGTGGTGTTTGTTGATAATATTCTAGAATGTCATATAAGTATGCTGGGTTTCTCTGATTTTTAATTTGAAAAAATGTGGTTAGTCGCTTTTGTGTACGTCTGTCTGACAATTTATTCCATCCGGTTTCAAAATAAAGCGCTTCACGAGAACAAGTTTTAGTTAGTCCAGTCACAATCCTGGCAGCTTCTAGCTGTACCTTTTCAAGTTTTTCGGTATTGGAAACGTTACACCCATCCCACACTTCACATGCGTATTCCAATTTTGGCCTTATGAATATCAAATATACGTTATTTAGAGTTTGTCTATTAAAGGTGAATTTTAGTTTACGCAAAATATTTAATAATTTTGAGGTGGACGAGATAATAGTTTCTATATGGATGGTCCATTTGGCGTCATTTGAAAGGGTAATGCCCAAGTGTTTGTGACATTTAACCACTTCAAGTGCTTGATTATCGAATATCAGACTCGGATAATTTTCTGTTTTTTTGGAGCTAAATAAAATAGCTTTTGTTTTGTTTGGATTAAAGTTTATAAGCCAATTATTCGCCCAAATGTTGAGATTTGTCAGATCGTAGTTTAGGGACTGTTCTATCTCTGAAACTGACTGTTTGCTACACCCAAGTGCCGTGTCGTCTGCAAATAATCTAGCCACATTATGGAGTACATCTTGTACATCATTGATGTAAGTCAAAAACAAAAAGGGGCCCAAAACTGATCCCTGGGGAACTCCTGATTGAAGAGTAATTTCTGATGACACAGAGCCATTTACGAATACCCGTTGAGTCCGGTCTTGGACATAACTAGACAACCACGTAATTAGCATGCCTGAAACCCCATATTGACTTAATTTGTGTATCAAACCAGGTAAATATACGCGGTCAAACGCTTTAGATATATTGCAAAAAACATAGCAGGAATATAGTTGCTTATCTATTGCAGATGAGATATCATGATACACTTCTAAAAGTTGATGAACAGTAGAGTAGTTCGGTCGAAACCCTGATTGGTGTTTGTACAAGAGATTGTTTTCATGAAAATAGTTAAACAGGTGTTTGAAAACTACCTTTTCTAATAATTTGCTCAAAGAACTTAATAGGCTTATAGGTCGGTAGTTTGAAACTAGAGAGCTGTCTCCTTTTTTATAGAAAGGTAGGACATTTGCTTTTTTCCAAATTGTTGGAAAAACCCCTGATTCTAGTGATTTGTTAAATATATATTTTAATGGTACACATATTGAGGTTTTGGTATATTTTAGTAACTTGTTACTAATATTATCAAATCCATTGGCTTTTTTCAATTTCAGTGTACTTATAAGATCTGCGATTTCCTTTTCTTCGACTAAAGGAATATCAAGTTGACAATTTGTTCGCTTATTGAATTTTGGTAATTCTCCTTGCTGAGTGTTATTTGAAATTGATCCGAAATAGTTGTTAAGTAATTCAGCTTTATCAAAATTTGAATGAGCAATTCTTCCATTGGGGTCTAAAAGTGGAGGAATATCATTTGATACATTTTGGCCTAATACTTTCCTTAAATTATTCCAGTAATTCTGGCAATTTGTATCGTTAGAATTCAAGAAATTTGTGATTTCTTCTTTGTATTTTGTTTTTAACGCTTTTTTAAAATTATTTACTTTATTTCTTTGAACTTTGTATTTTCTTAAATCGCATTCATGTTGTGTTTTCAAAGCTTTTTTGTGTAACCTGTTTCTGATTCTTATCGCTCTACGTATTTCTGTATTGAACCACGGTTTGTCAGTTAGTCTTATAGTTATTGATTTCTTTGGTATGCACAATGTAATATAGCTATTTAAAATTTCATAAAATTTTGAACATACTAAGTTAATATCAGAATTTGCAAAGGTACTCTCCCAATCGTGTTCTTTGATAAGAGTATTTAACCTATTATAATTACCATCCTTATATACAAATATCTCCCGTTTAAAATTCCTGGGACTTGAAACTGGAAAATCTAATAATGCATAAACACCCTTATGATCGGATATGTCAGGAGTGACATTAATCGTTTCACTGGAACTAATCTGAATTTCATCATTTACTAAAATTACGTCTAATAAGGTTGATGACGTCCCAGTAACGCGTGTAGGTTCATCAATAACATTTCTGAGATTATTTAAAGATAAAATATCCCGTAGCTTGCAGCGTTGTGCTAGCAAGTCATCATTTAGATCACCTAAAATTACAACCTTAAGCGTGGTTTGATAGGCTAGTTCAATGGATCTTTCGAACAATGACCAGAATTCAATTGTGCTGTTTGGCGGGCGGTAAAATAAGGCAACAAGTAATACGGTGTTTGGAAATTTGCATTCCACCCAAATACTCTCTATACCTGTAACCTCAAGATCATCTCGCCGTTTGCAATAAATGGTTTTATTAACATATAATAATAATCCGCCACCATGCGACGTCCGATCCTTCCGGTATGGAGAATGGTAACCGTCCCATTTTAGAGATGAATCTAACACATAGTTATCCAGATGAGTCTCAGTGAAACTACAAATATGGTAATCATTGACATCGTTGTATATTGTTTCAAGTTTGTGTCTTATACTACGTGCATTTAAGTGATAGACTGATAGGTTTTCATTTGAATCGTGATTTGAAGGTCCAGGATTTTTATGAACGTCTCCTGATCTTAGAACTAATAAGGCTAGAACAGTACTTAGCAGACAAAAATTATCAAGTTCACATAAAACTATTGGAGATATTATTCGACATTGCCATTTCTCAGATGCCTCGTGCTTTACTGTGTAGTAAATGTCAACTATTACAGTAGCAATGAAAATATAATGAGTGTTGCACTTGCGCCAGTATTGCACGAGGGGACTGAGAAATCATCAAACAGTTAGATCTTAAATATTTAGTGGTTAGTTTTGGTGGATATAGAGACATGAGAACATGATGTAAATAACTAGTAAACAAATAAAACATACATACAGACAAAAACAGTGAATTATTTACAGTTAAAGCAATAGTATAATACATAAACATTGAATGTTTCGGTCATAGTTAAGTTAATATAACAATATCGTACGATGATATCTAAAGCAGGCAATTTTGACAAAAAATGAAGATGAAGGTTAAAGTGATAATACTTAGAGGGTGGTCAGTTTAACAATCCGATATGCAATTTTGATGCAAGACTGATTTCCCATAATTGACAATTATTTAGATAATTGGCTGTTTATATTTCAGTAATTTAAATGGAATAAAAAACGAAATCAAAAGTTTAAACTGAGATGATAACCCAATTAGTTAATATTTGAATGGAACTTTTAAGTAGATAATTGAGAACTTTTAAAAGATACGCCCATAAATAATGTGGGCATAGTTTTATACATTCGATTTTTTTTATTATCATAATTAGTTATATAATAATATAAATGTATAACTACATGTAACTATGTATTATAAACTAAACAGTGGTCTAAGCTAATATTACTCTGTAATAGTTAGACAATAGGGAACCAACAAGTAAAATACATGTACATGACTTTACTTTACAGAAAGATTTTGTCATTGTTTTAAAAATCTAAGCAAACTTATTATTACATGAAGGATAATTGGGGCAATGGTGAATGCATGAAACGATTTGAGGTACTATCCAGTTGGTCATCAACTTAAAGATACATTATGGGCGATTAGATAAAGAGCTGGCATATCTCACTATAATAGTTAAAAACTAGATAATGTAAATGGAATTCGATTATCCATTTCATGATTAAATCATGAATGAAAGCTGAGCAGCAAATCGGATCCTACTCCAGTAAATATCGCAGGCTAGCGATGACATCGAGAGTTGATTATGGTCTGAATAAGTTTTAATTAATGTCTTAATTAATAATATTGATTGGTCATTGACCCAGCTCTCGACCGCTCAGATTCCTTGATAGACATTATCTTTGTGAATACCAAGTCTCACGCTTCCCAAATGAGCTGTCTAGCTGTGATAATTGAGCTGCAAAGTTCAAGGTTCGTTCAACGTCAAGGTTAACTCTACAATCTTGTGTAGGCATTGATCACAGTGGCTAACATTACAAAACAAAAGTGCCGTACCTTTGAAATGTTTTTCTCTGGAAGTTTTAATCGTATGAACCAAACCAAATACTAATCTAGGACATGGACTCGGTATTGGTATTTTAACAAATCTACTGTGTAATTCTGGTTTATCTGAAAGAGAGAGGTTCTTTTGAGACTAACATATGGTTCAATTTTATTTCAATAATTAGCTTGCGCGTATTGGTCTTTAGCATTGGGAGGAAATCGGAGGTCCCGGAGAAGACCCACATGGTTGGACAGGCGACACTACTCCTTGTCATGTTCAAATGGGGAATCGAAACTACAGTACTTGACTGAATGGCAGAGCTTGTGAGTCCATGCACACCACTAGATCATCTACCCCCCCCCCTCTTAAATTCTAATAATATGTATGTTACAGTATGTAGTATCTTTTAATTCAGTGGCATGGGAACATATTTTTTGAACAATATGAAGAAGATGTTATGAAGAAGCTATGGTGGATAAGGGAGTAAGGTGCTGACAGGATATCCCAGAGGTCCAGGGTTCTGGTGTGGTTTCCTCTTGTTGGTGGTGCAAGATCGAGGGACTGGCAAGGAACATCGTCTTGTTGTTTGGATGGGATGAAAAACCGATAATGTAGACACCTTAGCGTCCACATAAAAGAAGCCTTGACAGTTGGAATTCAATTACTGTGCAAGGAAAATTCCCCACATGGCATGGCTTACTCTCGTTTTTATTAGCTTGGTTAGAGAAGAGAGATAGGATGTTAAACCAGATTAATGACAACAACAAAATATAAAACTATGTAATTCTTGATAAAATATTAAAATGTCAGAAAAATCACCTCTGATTTCTGCTAATGTTGCTGATTTCCAGTCATCAAAAGTAAATTTTTTAACATTCCCTGTGGAATCAACATAGTAACTTTCTGGAGAAGTTGTAAAAACACCACCAGGGAATTTACATAAACTAACTACAACAACCATACGTCGAGTCTGTAGAATAATTCAAGAAATAAGTAAATAACAAAATCTTAACAAAACCTGATAATTGTTTTGACTGACACATTTGTAAATGATTATTTTATTACTTGACTTGTGACAGGAGTTTTTTTTTAACAGTTGAAGGAATCAGAGAAACTGTAGCAAAAGTATGAGGCAGGCTACCCTAAACAGAGTCACACTAGTGGATCAATCCTGGCAGAGTCACACTAGTGTTTCGATCCTGGCCATGTCCTACTAGTGGCTCGATCATGGTAGAATGACACTAGTGACTCAATCCTGGCAGTGTCCTAGTAGTGGCTGAATCCTGACAGATTCCTACTAGTGGCTCAATCCTGGTAGAGTCATACTAGTGGATTGCTTATGGCAGAGTTCTACAAGTGGATCGATCATGGCAGAGGCACACTTGTGGAATTATCCTGACTGCATGGATGCTATTTCGCCTGTATACGCCGGAAGTGTCCTATGCGAATTGACAAACGTCAAATTGGGAATATGCCAGACAAAGTCACATTAGTGGTTCGATCGTGGTAAAATCGCACTAGTGGATTGATCCTTTAAGACAAATCCGAGCCAAAGTCTTCTTTTTTCTTGGTTTAATTACTGTTACCAAATGAACATTCTCTCTCCGAATTTGAAAATACTTACTCTATAAGGCACATTATAAACAGGGAAAAAATTAATATCCCAGTGAGTTCCCCTTTCAGCCTGAAAACTACTCTCACCCCATATAACTGAATTCATTCTCCTCGTAATATCCTGTACTGAAATTTAAAAAAAATAAAACGTTTCCATAACAGTTTTAAAAAAATGTGAATCAAACGAGTCTAAATACATGTAGGTGTTTTGTTAAGAAATGACATAATACCACCTTTAAATTTTACTGAAGGACTTCAGTACTCAGAGCCATGTTGTCTCCCCTTTATTACTGAAAGCCACCATGTTACAGGTCCCTGTGTGACCTGTTACTATAACCTACAATATACCTGTGTACATTGATGTAATACATTTATATTAACAGTAGTATTCATAAGCATTTTTATGGTACAGTAATGTTCAAAATTTCAGTTTAAATTCTGAAAAATTTCCATAAATTGATCATCAGGGAAGTTTACAATTGGTTTTATAGACCAAAACCTGTGATGGTAGCTTAATAAAACTGAATTCATTCTAGACTAAATGCGTTTATTTGAATCAGAGTTTGCATTTAAGGCCACATTTACCTGTCAATTCCTGCTGTTCAGGTGATAAATCTTCACCTGTCACCTCTGCCCTTTGATCTTCTATACCAAAATATATATGGCCACCTTCATGGTTAGCAAATGCGGTTATGTACTTAGAAAGCGCTGCACTGAAAAACAAAAAAGTTTTAAAACACTGCTAGAATAAAAATTGTCAAATCGTGAAGTGAGTGAATTGGTCATCTGCATAGTATCACAAATGAGAGTGAGAGTCGCAAACCCAAGGAAGTTCATCAGGTATCCATCCATACAATCATTTTGCTTATTGCTTCATTCCAACCTCGTTGTGGGTTTTCTCGAGTCCTCCGGTTTCCTCGCACTGCTAAAGAACCCTACACGCAAGCGAAATATTGAAATAAAATTGAACCATGAGATAGTCCCGAAATTACCTAGTTGTGTCGAGTAGATGTTAAACCCCATTTTTCTCTCTCTCTTTATTGCTTCATACATGTTAAAAGCTAGGACTAATTAATTTCACATAGAATAGATTTCCATCATGTGTTTAAATACTTACAGACAGAAATTAATCAGTTGTTATTCTTAGTGTTTTTCTTACCTTATTCTCTTAGGAAGAGATCTAGTGACCTCACAATTATTCGAAGATAACGATTTGAACTGGATTTGTTTTCCTTCTTGTTTTAAACTCTCTTCCGTCTGGAGATAATAATACTCTTCAGGTATAGGAGGTAGATCGGACAATAACCCTGGTTGGCCCCGTTTTGATAACAGCTTTATAACAGAGCGATTACTCACGTCATGGGTGGCCGTTTCCGTTGGCAATCGACTGTGATAATTTATAGTACACAAATGTTCCGATGATTTAACAAAAAGATACAAAAACTTGTCATCAAAATTACCTACAAAGTCAAGATAGTTACAGAGATCGTCTCCTGAAAGAATATCTGTGAGAGCATTTTCCATTCCGCTCCACCACATATCCAAGTCTTTAGATTGTAAATAACGATTTGATTCTTCATTTTTCATTTGGAGTATTCCTCCGCCTGAATTGAGTAAGGCGCAAACATATTTGGGTACAGTATGGTTTTCACCATCGCGGATTCCTTTACTAATATGAACTGAACATTGTAACACTGATTCACCAAAATACTGAAATCTCTCCGTACTAGAAAAAAAATGCAAATATTTTGTATAATAATTGGAAATTAAGTATTAACTAAAATGCTGAGTTAATAAACCTACAAGTAGGCTACATTATCTATACAAATTGTTATAGTTCACATTTGTGAACATTTCATATAAACGAGAAGGATTAACAGAAACAGAACACCAATTCATAAACATAAATTTTCAACTAGGCTATTGTTTCACCCATAATGAAACCCAATCTGATTAAAATACAGATCTATATTTCGTTTCTTTTTTTTTTATACCTTCGATGGCCTACACTACATGCAGATCTGGCCGGTTGTACTGAAAGGTCACGTCAGGGGGTTGTACGAGCGGCATTTGACCCTATGACGTCTGTGTTGATGTTTCTAATGGTTTACCCACAGTTTCATGCATCGCCAGCCAAGAAGTCACCGTAACAGATGGTTTCATTGGCTAATCCCTCACGCCATCAAGAACGCAGGTTATATAACAACTCTTTCAGATCCTAGTGTAGTACAGACAAATGAAACAAAATTGTGAACTATAAAAAATGAAAAGAAATAGGATCTGTGTTTTAATCAGATTGACTGAAACCCACAGATTATCTGTATTTCTTTTTAGTACGTAAGTTGAATAAATTATCCTATCGATCATTTTCACTGCACACCAGTCAACACACTGAAAGGAGAACCCTGTTGCTTCTTCTAGGGGGTTGTGTGGCCAAATGGTTAACGCGCATGCATTGCACCATAATGTCTGTCATTGAATCAAGTGGCGTGGTTTCCATTCTCCGCTTGTACGTGACAAGGAGTAGGGTCACCTGTAAAACCTTGTGGGTTTTCTCCAGGGCCTCCAGTTTCCTTCCATTGATAAAGACCCCTACGCACAGGCGAATTATTGTAACCAAATTGAACCATATGTTAGTCCCCAAATGACCTAGTTTAATTGTGTCTAGTGGGCCTTAAATCTCTCTCCTCTTCTTCTATTCTTTAACGTCCACTTCCACCAGTAATATCGCAGACAAGTTATCTTATTTTATTATGCTTAGGGGTCTTTCCTGTGAGAGGAAACCGGAGTAAACCCATGAAGTTGAGAAGACATCCCTATCTTCAAGCCATATAAGCTGAGATCAGGGATCGAAACAATGACCATTTTAACCAGAAGTGACCGGCCAGCTAGAGCTCGAAGCGTGACACTCTAGACCACTAGGCCTTCCCATCACCCTAGAGCCTTGCCTATTCTTCTTTTGTTGCTTTTGTGCTATACTTACATTTCAGTTGCAGTCAACATGATTCAACAATTATGTAGGCAACATGCCTTGCACGTTTCTGAAATCAAACAATATAAAAGTTAACAGCAAACTTTTTAGAGCACAACTGTATACAACAAACAGACATGTCCATCACTATGTGGTCAACCCTATTTCTGCACCTGCGACAAGTTGTGGGGTTATCTCAGTTTTATGCCACATGGGACATGACTTTCCATTTTGTGTAGGCTATCATAGACCTCATAGTAGCATGATACAAATTGACAGTCATAATTAGTACAGTTGACAGAGCTAAATTACAACAGTCTCCCCCACCCCTATTTTATATGAGGTCATAAAGAATCAAAATATATGGTTTGACTCTTATAGCTGGCGTCTTGATTGATAATAGATCATTTTTATGTTAAACTATGGCCAAGTTCGCGCCGATACACGTTTTGCTTCTCAAACGAAATCAGTTGTATTTGCAAGCTGATCCAAACTCTGACAATTTACAATGATTTATCATGACACCATTGTAGAAAACAAGTAAACATAATATATTATCAAATGATATAAAAAAAAAATCATGGAAATCTTACCCAATATTTGAAAACAATTGTTTATATTTTTCACGTCTTTCCTATTTCAGTGTTTACATCGCAGAGTTATCTCCCGCTAATACGAGGAAATACCGAAATTTATATATATCACCGAAACCACCCGGAATTTACCGGAACAGACAAGAATGAATCGATTCTGTTTAAATATCATTTAACGATATAACATTCATAGAAAATTGATTCACGTACATACATTTAGAATTTGCATGTTTATATTTGGGTTTTGGCAGTTTATTTTTAAAGGGGACCATGGCCGCCGAGAGCAACAAAACTACACACCATGAAAAATGAAAGACTATACTAGACTAAAATATATATTTCGTTATAATTTTCAGTCTGATTAACAAATAGACCTAAATAAAGTCAAGGGGTCTTTATAATACGTACATTACGTAACTCACAATTTCCCACACAGAACTTGATAGGCCCAATTTAGCTTCTTCCATCACCTTTGTCAGCAGTACTATGTCAGAATAAACCTTCTGAACTCGTGACCAACTAGTCGTGACCAAAACAAAGGCTCACCAGAGGCGGAATAAAAACTTCCTGAATTATAACCACCACGCTTACACTTTTATAACCAAACAGGTGGTTGTCATACACGATACGCCGAGATTTTGTAAGAGATGGACAGGGAAATGGAAAAATTGATAGGGCCAACCCTCTCATTGTCCCAATGGTTCATATCGAATATGAACCTGTAGCCTTTATCGCGTTCACAAGGCTTGTGATAAAGTTTGATAACTCGAAAACTGGAGGTCACGAACGCTGAATATGGATGGGGTTTGCCGTCTCATGACCCCAATACTCCCCCCCCCCCAAAAAAAAAACAAAACAAAAAAAACCCAAACGGATAACGGTTCTATCGCGTCCACAAGGTTTTCGATGGGCTTAACTCGGAAACTGAAGGTCACGGAATGCTGATTATCTATAGGATTAGTTCACCCATGTTCCCAATTTATCACACTAGAAAGCTCACAAACTTTGTTACGCTTTTCGTACGTAAGTCCATAACCCAAGCAGTTGCACCAAAATCACTGTATCCCCAACATCTAAAACGGGCCAAAATTGAGGCACAAATTAATGTGAAACCGTGGCCGTATAAAAATTTACATAATTTACAGATTTGTATTTATAGCTGCGTATCGGTATCATTGCTTTTTTGGCTGTACAAAGAAACGCCCAAAAGCAGACAAACCGTTACTATAACATGTAGCTAACTATATGCTTCATTTTTAGACATTTACATACAAAAAACGAAATTTAAACGAAATCAAACGCAGTGACTGATAATCAGAATGAATGCTAATGACACACTTGGTAAATTTCCTCATGCAATCTTTTCAGATTCACAAGGATACATAACATCTCTTCAAAGCAAGGATTTATGATTCTCCAAGCATGGATTTTTCATTTCGTGGCACGTCCGTACCTGAAATGTAGGCACGTTAAAATAGGCCCCCTGCCTTGCACCATTGTTACCTCTAATTGCCAAGAAATCCATTGCGGCCTATTAAGCTGCGGGTGGGATACGACTTGACCCTATTGGCTCGCCAGCCCCACAGGCTATACTCCTATCGCGTGGGGACCGCCCTTAAAATTCCAAGTTACAAAATAATAACATGTTAGGTGAGTCCAGACTAATGATTACTAAAAGGGGAATACCCAAAATACAAACCACTTTTAATAACTGAAATGGGGTTTAACGTCCCACTGTTCTTCTCCTACTGGGCTAATGACGATGAGCTTACGCCATACAGTGTGCCATGAGGGCAATTTAGCCCGGACAGTGACGTTATACGGTCGACTCTTATATCGAATTCCAACTGTCAAGGGTTCTTGCTGCCAACACCAATATCGAACACGGGATCTCTAGGTTAGCGAACTAACGTCTTACTCACTAATTAACTTATGTAATCAACCTAATGTAAAAGATGAAGCGGATTAAATGTTAAACATTTTATTTCCCAATTAAATCTGTATGAACAGATCTCCATCCAACATGTAGAGTATTCTTCAAGGATGCCACGATGCTGGCCATATTAGGATGATCAGCCAGGTTTACATTTTCTTGCATGTCGTGGGAGTGATCGTATAGTTCCCGGCTTATCGTTTGTGACATATCTGCTTTATAGGTCGGTGCTCCATCAAACTGAACCCATTCGGTGTAACGGTATCTATCCGTCCTTACCGTATATCCCATTGCATTGTCATCACGGCTATAGGTTTGTGAGAAGGCGGCAGTTTTCCCCTGTGCGGTCGGATTTTTAATTAAGTTGAGCATACTTTTTCCTTCCGTGCAGACAGTTACATGAGATGATTCTTCTGGGCAGAGGGGTACCTCAGGAAGTCCAGCTGCCTCGGCTATAGTGGGAAACAGGTCCACAAATTCGACGAGTTGATTTGTGACAGCACCTTGATCAGTCATACCCGGAACGCGGATCATCATTGGGGCATGTAATGCGTCGTCAAAGTTTGTTTGCTTACCCCACAGCCCATGTTCACCTAAGTTGTATCCGTGATCCCCTATAACAGCAATGATTGTATCATCCATCAAATTTAGCTTCTTTAATTCCGCCAAAACATCTCCGACCAAATCATCCATGTATGAGACCGTGCTAAAGTAGGCTCGTCTTAAATCTTTGACTATATTATCAGGAAAGGTAGTGTTTGGCTGGCCAGTGCTGTTTAAGGCGCGTATATCCTGGTAATCTCTAATTTCAACCATGTTATACCAAGCCAATCTCGGCATATCTATAGGAGCGTAGGCATTGTTAGGAAGGTGGATTTCAGATAAAGGAAAATGTGTCAAATATTTCTGTGGGAAGACAAAAGGTAAATGAGGCTTAGTGAAGCCAACGGCCAAGAAAAATGGTTGATCACCTTTTGATAGTTCATTTAGAGACGTCTTAGCTTGGGCTGCGATTTTATCATCGTCTAATGGATCTTGAAGTCGTTCGGCATCAGAGACGGCTCTCCAACTGACATCACGTTCGGTTTCCAAAAGGGGACCACCCTGCCCGCCGTGTCCTTCAGGTCCGACGTGTCCTTCGGGTCTGCCGTGTCCTTCAGGTCCACCGTGTTCTTCGGGTCCGCCGTGTCCTGCGGATCCGCCGTGACCTTCGGGTCCGCCGTGTCCTTCGGGTCCGCCGTGTCCGTCAGGTCCGCCGTGCCCGTCGGGTACACCGTGGCCGCCTGGTCCGCTGGGTCCGCCTGGTCCGTTGTGTTCACCGGGTCCACCGGGTCCACCGGATCCACCGGGTCCACCAGCATCACTCGCAGGTTCTAGATAAAATTCATTCCAAGATAAAGGATCATTATTGTTAGACGCTACCGCGCCCGGGTGAAATATTTTACCCATACCCACACTCCTGTATCCATTGTTCTTAAAATACTGAGGCAGGGTTGTAAAGTTGCCTCCGGCATTACGGAAATAACTGTGCAGATCGTAGACGTGGGTCGTGTCGGGTCTGCGACCCGTTAAGAAAGATGATCGACTTGGCGAACACAGACCAAACTGAACATAGGCTCTCTTGACCAACAAACTTTTACCAGCGAGATCATCGAGATTTGGTGTATATGTAGGTCCGAGGTTAAATTCCTTGTATAGGTCGAGCTGTGGTCTCAAATCATCAGATATTATAAATAAAACATTCTTCTTCGCGCCTTGGACAACCAGGAAAAAAGCAACAAATATTCCACCGAGAAACACACGCATCGTAAATACTGTCTGTCTTTCTGTTTGGTTAGCAACTGGCGAGATATATACATATACACATGTTTATCATTTTTTCCTTCGCTACCTATTGTGTTTATTGGGTATTTATCCAGACTAAGTTTTGTTGGCCAATCACGTTTCTACAAGGCCCAGTTTGTGAATAACTGATTAGAAAAAGTGCAAGAATTAATTTTTGAACAGCAAACTTGTCATTACAAGGCCCACAATTCTAAGATTACTGTATTTAATAAAAAGGTAGGCTATACGAGCGTACTATTTGTATCATGGTAGCGATCTTTTTATTGTAACATCATATCATAAATCAATCGTCCAAGGAACACGTATACATGTACCAAGTTTCATGTAGAGTTTACTTGAATTGGTGGAGCTATAACCTTTTTCCAAAAGCATCCCTCCCAAGAACAAGAAGAACATCAAGAAGTAAAAGACCAACAATAGGAGGTAAGACGTCAAACACCATTTCATTTCATTTTACAAGAAAACGAACAGAAGCTGGAACCCAATTCCTGGTCCAAAGCGTTAAAGCCTAAGTCACCCATATAACTGAAAATGGAATTTAATTGGTAATGTAAAGCTGCATGTTAAGCAATTCTAGTAATCACTTCCCAAATGATTCAATTAATATTTCGGTTTTGAAAGCACTAGACATGGTAGCTACGAGAACGTAACTAAAAACGCTGAGATATACTGATGTGCTTGTTTTTAACTACGATTGCACGATAAACCCCAGAATGCCTCGTTCGGCATTTTTGTCTAAACGTGGCAAAAACGCGCTAATAAAATTTTTGCCACAATTTTGCCATGTTGTAACTTGGTAAACAAAATGCCACGTTTGTCTGGAGTTCCAAAACGTATTTTTTTTTTAAATTGCCATGGTTTTCTTTTTAAATTAACATGTTTTTGGAACGAGGTATTTTGACCAGAAAGAGGCTGTTCACGAGGTTGGATACATGATTTTTCAAAAGGGTTGGGGTGGGGTTCAGCCAAACCAAAGTTTCGTCGAGCGTATCGAGGACAGCATAACATTATTTGGTGACCCTTTCAAGCGATTATATAGAGAAAAAAACACAAGGCAAAGTCGACTAGAAATGACATTCGTTGCATAAAAGAGTCTGTTACATTCTTTGTTGCAGTTTTATATGTTCATACATTATTTCCATCAAAGAGATGTGAGAAATGAAAAACAGCCAAGTTCTTTGTTGCAGTTTCATATGTTCACACAATATTTCCAACAAAGAGATGTGAGAAATGAAAAATAGCCAAGTTTAAAGCGGAGCGAACTCAATAATTGTTTTTTAGGCCTTTGAATATTATTAATTACAAATATGCTGTTCCCTTTTTTACATAATAAACGATATTATACTTAATATATCTCATGACATTTTATGCAATTGGCACTCAGTTGTATGTATAAAAATTGCAAAAGCAATTAAATTAAAATCCATCGAAAAATGAAGTAGACACAATTTATGTTTATATAATGACATGCAAAGCGGGGCGATGCGAACGACTATATTAAAAATGATAATTACATATACATCCTTCAGGTGACCGGCCTACGTCTGGATTCTTATATAAAGGGTCGATCTGGACTATATGTTGGGGAATAAAACTGCTCAATTTTGTGTTAAAAGCCATTAAAATCTTCTACCTTTGGACCGAGCAACTAACTCAATATACATGATACGTTTTCATCTTAAAGGCTCAATACCACTCTTGTTGTAACTGAATAATATGTCCCAATCTTTATTCTGGTCAACAAATTGTACTATTTTACAATATCCCAATTAATTGGTGATATAAATTTCATCTTAACACACCTAATTTAAAATAAATGGAAAAATTCAACTAAATGATTTGAAAAGCCTGACGTAAAGCTTTTCAACTGTGACTCGGATTTAAAAATATTTTTGAACCCTCTGGACAAGTAAAATAGGATTAATGGATAATTTACACAACAGGTAAGAAACTAACACATCTAGTACTTAGAATAAGGCTTTTTTTATTTTCTGGAGCTGTCAAGCCAGCAAGAGTGTTATTGTCCCTTTAAACCCGTCGTTTATTATATAAAAACAGGAACAGCATATTTGGTTTGGCTGAACTCCACCCCCAACCCTTTTGAAAAATCGTGTATCCAATCTTGTGATCAGCCTGGACAAAATACCTCGTTCCAAAAACATGGCAATTTTTTTTAAAAAAATACGTTTTGGAACTCCAGAAAAACGTGGCATTTTGTTTTTACCACGTTACAACTTGTCAAAGTTATGGCAAAAATTTTAATACGTTTTTGACGCGTTTGGACAAAAATGCCGAACGAGGCATTATGAGGTTTATAGTTCCAAGTGGCAAACTCAATTTCTTTATTAATGTATGTACCATCTTAAATTTTATACTATTAGTACTTATTACACATACGCAGTCCAATCTACTGAAACAACATTCATTTATCAGCAAATATTGACAATAAAGTAAATCAAGCGTTGTTTTTATCAAAATTGATTCCGACCTTCATAATTACGCCGTAATACCTACTGCGCAACTCTGATCAGATGGGTACTTTGATTGGCTATTGCACACGAGGCCCCGCTTTTATGTGTTACAGACGTAAATTTAAAATGTCGTTAAAAGCAATCTACTGTCGCTTTGATTTAAAAAGAGGGGATTTGTACCCGTTTCAGGTAGGATTATATGCTTAATTGTAGTTGGGTGTGGCAGAAATATTATAAATAACAATAACCAATCGTTGTTTTGATTAAAAATATTGTCAATTTTGTTTACAAATGCCGGGTGCGAATCGCTCCCGCATGTGCTACGTACATTGAAGGCAATGGCCTCATCTCTTATCTCGAAACACGGAGGGTTGAGAGATTAAGGTTTGTTATCTATAGACATGGTAACTGCGCTATTCCACAGCATTTCGTCTTTTAATTTACACATGCGGGAAATGGTTTAAAGCGTGCACCTTAAATCACAAATTCCCCCCCCCCTCTTTCTCTCTCGGTCTCCCTCTGTCTGTCTGTCTGTCTGTCTGTCTCTCTCTCTCTCTCGCTAAATTATAAATCCTCGCTAAATGTATTCAAAAGATTACTTAGAACTCGAATCAGGATAGCACCGGTAGATAATATCCGGCTTGGGTTTCATCGGATTACAAAGTGACACTTCAAAAGATTTACCTAAAAGGTATAGGTGCAGCTGTCTTACATCGTCTGCAGAGGATATCTATTGTTGCGAAATTTTGATTTCATCAAATACTGTACGGAATTTAACCATTTGCGGAATGATATTCCTTTCGGAGATTCCATTTTCATAATATTGAATGTGAATCAAAATCTGTCAAAAAAGAAAGGCCCGCGGATTTAAATATTGTTAATCGTGGAGCCGTGGGCATACAATTTATATTATGAAAGACCGTTTCTGACTAATATCTTTGTTCACCAGGTCCACATTTATGACTTCAACTTCAGATAAACTTTTTGTGTGTCGTGATTGATAGGTTCTTGCTAAATCCGTTGGTCCCTTTTTTCTTTTTTTTAATTTACAGATTAGAGTGTCCCGATTGTACTGATATGACTCCATTAGCTCAATTGGAGCAGAACAGTAGGACATTAACCCCCATTTTATTTCATTGCATTTCATTCAATAAAAGTTTCTATACATGTACCTTATAAATAGTCGATTCAAGATGTATTATGTAAGATTTAGGCAAATAGTTAGCCGTTCTTGCTCAATCTGGTTAAAACACAGATCCTATATCGTTTCGCTTTTTATAGTTCAAAATTTCCATTTTATTTGTCTGTACTAAACTAGCATCTGGAAAAGTTGTTATATAACCTGCGTTCTGGATGGCTTGAGGGATTAGCCATGAAACGATCTGTTACTGCGACTTCTTGGCGTGCGATGAACAGAATTGTGGGTAAATCACTAGAAACGTCAACGCTGAGTGATTAATAAATGTCTGACGTCATAGGGTCAAGAGCCGCTCGTGCGACTCCTGACCTGACCTTCCAGTACAACTGGTCAGATCTTCATGTAGTGTAGGCCATCAAAAGTATATAAAAAAAAAACCGAAACGAAATATAGATCTGTATTTTAATCAGATTGGTTTTTGCTATAATAGTTCAAAACAAGATAATGAAAAATAACGTTAGAGGGGCACAACCTGAAATACCCGAAAACATTTCCGATTATAGACGCCTAGGAAACACCACCACCACCACCACCCAAAGACAATTTGGAAAATGTGACGGCCGTAAATGCGTTTTCCTGCTATTCCAGTCCGTGAATACAGCACGTGGTCAATATATAGCCTAACGACCCAATCAATCGTTTACAGTCTACGGAGACGGGACCGTCGGGAGAGAAAATTTAAAAATTTAACTGCCGCAAACGCGTTTCCCTGTAATTCCAGCCCGGTCTATAGAGCTTGATAAAATACGTAAAGTTTTCCGTAGGTTTTACCCACTAGATTTTGTAGTAACAAGGTACCGGTCGACCATTCAACTATTTGATAGAAACCTGTGGAATCTAGAAATGCAGCCCATTGTGTACATTGGTAGTTACCTTCAGCATGTATACTCGTGGTTTGTTGTATTGCTGTGTCAAGGACAAAGTAAGATGAATTAGAAATATAGACGTGTCTGATATCAACGGCTCGCCTGGTCAGGTCATAATGTTCAATCACTATTCTTAAAGACTGATCAGTGACGACCACGTTATATAGCTGGGATATGGTTCCAAAACTACCATTAATTGGTCCAATATAGCTAAAGGGACCACATAAGACGAAAAGTCTAAATTTCATGTACGTATAGCCAATGGCTACTATATCCACTTTACGGCAAGTTCACACCAATCTGATTAAAATTAATTCGGCTGTTAACATTTAAGTTCAAACGCTTTTCAATTGTTCAATTACGACCTTAATCCGGTTGATTGTTGGTGACGTCACAGACACTACACATAGTATATACATTATCTATACAATATATCACTGCCTGTACAATATAGCACTATCAATACACGCCACCAGTTGACAAGCGTCTACTGACGGTCCAATTACCACGTGACTGGCCTAATCATAATCACCGAATTATTGTCTTACATTGTTATAAATTAGACATTTGTAATTGGAATATTTTAGAGTGAATTTAAAATGCCGTATCATGCCGTAGATCCATTTAAGCTGCCTTTGTTTAAATAGGCCATGTGTCAAATGAAGACGACCCAAGCAATTAGCACATTTACCGGTAATTTGGATAACCCCGTAATACTTGATATCACAAACTATTCTCTATAAGTACAGAAATATATTCATTATAAGTTATATATAATAATAATAATAACCATTTCTATACACAAAGAACAACTTTTATCGTAACTCCATTTGAAATTCACAGCGAATATGGAATTTCCCGATGACTATGCATAACAATAGACCGCCCTCATTTCTCAGCCAATCAACGCTGGGAATCTTATTACCATGTATGGTTCCATGCACATGAGGTTAAACTTTGGCGCGAAAATAGCACGGGATTCATACGTGGAGTTCCTGATGCCGTTTGGTGAGTGATTAAACTGTCAATGCAATTGTAAAATACCTTTATTATAAAGAAGTTAAACGATGTTAGACATTTTAACCGAATCGTTTATCCATTGAATAATTTATATTCAGATTTCATATCAAGTCAATTAAATGTTGTTTAAACGCCAATCAACAAATAATACAGGGCTACTTTATTACAAAAACATCGGTGAGCAATAATTATTGGGTAAATAATAATTATAAACAACTGATGAGTAAAACATAATTATTTTATACAATTAACGTGTGTACGATTCTACGATTAGTTCGTTTGTGGGGTATTACGCACACGTTCCACCAAGAGTGATGTCTTTGATCTGGCCGGCGTAAAAAAAGATTATTACCTAATCAGCATTCTTAATTAATTTATGTCCGTGCAACTTTAGTCGGATTGATTAATGAAAGATATAAACGACACTACACTTGCCATATTATTATCAAGACACAAAGATAGTTAGATGACCTGTCTCAATCTGTTATTCCATTTACCAACAAAATTTATTTGTACTGTTAATTCTACCGTATATTGAATATTTTTTCGTATTTCATTTTTACGGTCTATTTCAGATTAATGAAGTCAAATCCACATGCAGAAAGAAAGGTGCCGTACGATGGCTACAGGAAAACGAGATACAGTTGGCTACTCTAATAACGGATCGTCATTTACAAATCGCGTTTCAATCATGTTTGACTTTTATCATACATTTTGCATGACCACATCTTTTTACTCTGGAAATTAGAACCACAATACTCTTCTGACGAAAATGTATCTCGAATCGCTGTCGTTAGAAGAGAGGGCGGGACATTATAAAACAATCTAAATTACAAAACATATTATTTCGTAGTCAATTGTTTTATTTAATTATGGAATTAAGGAATCAGCCAGGCGTTAATGAATACACACGACGGCTGTACATAGGTGTCTGGGGTGATTAAGAGTGTTTTCGATAATTGGTAATGTCGTTTTTACGGGAGGTCTATTTTTGCGACTTTGAGTGAAGATAGCTGAATTAATTTCAATCAGATTGGTGTGAACTTGCCGTAAAGTGGATATATATAGTAAGCATTGGCTACACGTACCGAAAAGTTTCCACGTCCATCCTATGTGCACTTTAAAGGAAAGAACCTTAACCCAAAGCACTGAATTTCGCCTGTCGTAACTGACGATGTAAATTCCAAATCGGATTCCCACAAATAGCTGAATGAAAAGATGGAACCATTAGTTGCAACTGAGGACCGAATACGTTGGGCCCCCTTCAATCAAGACATCGTTAAGTAGAGATGCGACCCCGTTAAATTCCCTGAAAGATAGAGATCGGCACCGTTTTTCAGTATGGCAAGAGAATTTTTTGATGAACCAAAGACTGCCGTAATGTTGTATTCACTAATTAATAGTAGTGCAATGAAAGCTAGAAGAGTACCATTCGAGAGTTTGTGAGTAAATTTACTGCGGTTTTACCTATTTTTGACTCTTATTGACAGTCATAATTTGTACAATTGGTAGATCTAAATTACAACAGTCTCCCCGCCCCTATTTTATATGGGGTTATAAAGAATCGAAGGTTCTTGACTGATAGATCATTTTTTTTTTGTTAAACTGTTCAGGAAGCTAGTCACCCATTCACAAAAATTGTCCAAAAAATATTTCATGACCCCTTAACTACTGGTATATATGTCATTGTGTAAATACCGAAAATATAAATATGACCAAAAGCAACCGGAATTTACCGGAACAGACAAGATTGAACCAATTCTGTTTAAATACCATTTAACGATATAACATTCATCGAAAATTGATTCACGTATATGCATTTTGAATTCGAATGTTTATACTGTATTTGGATTTTGGCAGTTTATTTTTAAAGAGGACCAGGGCCGATGACAACAACAAAACTACACATCATGAAAGATGAAAGACTATACTAGTCAGTTTTAATCTAATTGTCTGACTCGAGTATCTAGTCAGGTTTAATAACGTGTTTGACTTGAAATTCTTCCAGTGTTATACGTTTTTTTTTATAAAGATTTACGATTCCTAAGTGCGAAAATATCTAGTTTGTGTCGAGTGGATGTTAAATCACATTATCCATAATAAGGCACAATATGATACAATATGGTAGGTATATTGTGATTATATGGGCATTGCAAGACATTACGTTACCTCGCATCAATAAAAAATCCCCGAATCATCACCATCAACACGCTTACACGTGTATAACCATACAAGCGGTTGTCATACGCGATACGCCGTGATTTTGTGAGGGATGTACAGGGAACTAGGAAAACCGATAGGGCTACCATCGAACATGAACCTGTAGCCACGGGACCTCTAGGTTAGCCCAAACGCCTTATTCACTAAGCCACCGTGGCTTCGCCTTTCAATAATAAATATAACTTATGTAATCAACCTAAATTAAAAGATAAAGCGGATTAAATATTAAACATTTTATTTCCCAATTAAATCTGCATGAACAGATCTCCATCCAACATGTAAAGTGTTCTTCAAGGATGCCACGATGTTTGCCATATCAGGATGATCAGCTAGGTTTACATTTTCTTGCATGTCCTGGGAGTGATCATAAAGTTCTCGGCCTACCATTTTTGACATATCTGCTTTATAGATCGGAGCACCATTAAAATGAACCCATTCGGTGTAACGGTATTTATCCGTCCTTACCGTATATCCCATTGCATTGCCATTTCGGACACTTGTTTGTGAGAAGGCGGCAGTTTTCCACTGTGCGGCCGGATTTTTAATTAAGCTGAGCATACTTTTCCCTTCCGCGCAGACAGTTACATCAGATGATTCTTCTGGGCAGAGGGGTACCTCAGGAAGTCCAGCTGCCTCGACTATTGTGGGAAACAGGTCCACAAATTCGACGAGTTCATTTGTGACAGCACCTTGATCAGTCATACCCGGAACGCGGATCATCATTGGGGCATGTAAAGCGTCCTCAAAATTTGTTGACTTACCCCATAGCCCATGTTCACCCAAGTTGTATCCGTGATCCCCTATAAAAATTATAATTGTATCATTCATCAAATTTAGCTTATTTAATTCCGCCAAAACATCGCCGACCAAATCATCCATGTAAGAGACCGCACTGAAGTAGGCTCGTCTTAAATCTTTGACTATATTATCAGGAAAGGTAGTGTTTGGCTGGCCAGTGCTGTTTAAGGCACTTATATCCTGGTATTCTCTAAGTTCCATCATGTTATTCCAAGCCATTCTCGGCATATCTATAGGAGCGTAGGCATTGGTAGGAAGGTGGATTTTAGATAAAGGAAATTCTGTCAAATATTTCTGTGGGAAGACGAACGGTAAATGAGGCTTAATGAAGCCTACGGCTAAGAAAAATGGTTCTCCATCTTGTGATAGTTCATTCAGAGACTTCTTAGCTTGGGCTGCAATTTTGTCATCCTCTAATGGATCTTGAAGTCGTTCGGCATCAGAGACGGCTTTCCAACTGACTTTATGTACGCCTCCCCAAAAGGCCCCTCCCGGTCCACCGGGTCTATTTTGTCTTTTCTGTCCGTCTCGTCTGTGTTGTTCGCGGTGACCGCCAGGTCCACCAGGTCCACCAGGACCACCCACATGCTCTTGATAATATTCATTCCAAGATATAGGATCATCATTGTTAGACGCTGCCTTGCCTGGATGAAATATTTTACCCATACCCACACTCCTGTATCCATGGTTCTTAAAATACTGAGGCAGGGTTGTAAAGTTGCCTCCAACATCACGGAAATAATGCTGCAGATCGTAGACGTGGGTTGTGTCGGGTCTGCGACCCGTTAAGAAAGATGATCGACTCGGCGAACACAGCCCATATTGAACATAGGCTCTCTTGACCAACAAACTTTTACCAGCGAGATCATCGAGATTTGGTGTATATGTAGCTCCGAGGTTAAATTCCTTGTATAGGTCGAGCTGTGGTCTCAAATCATCAGATATTATAAATAAAACATTCTTCTTCGCGCCTTGGACAACCAGGAAAAAAGCAACAAATATTCCACCGAGAAACACACGCATCGTAAATACTGCCTGTCTTTCTGTTTGGTTAGCAACTGGCCAGATATATACACATACACCATATATATATATATATATATATATATATATATATATATATATATATATATATATATATATATATCTCAATTCTTTTTTTTTGCTACCAATTGTTTTTATTGGGTATTTATCCAGACTACAAGGTCCAGTTTGTGAATAACTGATTAGAAAAAAAGGTCAAGGATTAATGTTTGAACAGCAAACTTGTCATTACAAGGCCCACAATTCTGAGATTACTGCATTTAAAAAAAGGTAGCGTACTATTTGTACCATGGTAGTGATCTTTGGATTGTAACATCATATGAAGAACCCAGGGGAAGAACGATCTAAGTCACTTTTTCAACGAACCCCGGTTAATGGCGCCTTCTGGTAGCAAATTGTATAAACTTTCTGTGCAGCAATCAATTTCAGGTAAAAACGACCGGAGTCACATCGAACCAAGGCCCTTCCAAAATGACCTCCCGGACAAATACAAGTCCATCGTACCCTTTATTTAACCTTAATTTGCTTGAAAAGTTAAAGTCAGTTGTACTTGTAATTATGGTTCGTGTTAAACATCATTTGGAAGTTGTAATTAATCTCACTCGTTGTTCTGTTCGCACCAAGCATCCTCGTCCAAAAGTCTGCTTTGCGTTTTATGCGAAAATACAAAAATGTGACTTAGATCGTTCTTCCACTGTGCTCTTCATATCATAAATTGAAGCCCTTTAATTAATCGTACATCAAGTTTCATGTAGAGTTTACTTGAATTGGTGGAGCTATAGCTTTTTTCTAAAAGCATCGCCCCCAAGAACAAGAAGAACATCAAGAAGAAAAAGACCAACAATAGGAGGTAAGACGTCAAACACCATTTCATTTCATTTTACTAGAAAACAAACAGAAGCTGGAACCCAATTCCTGGTCCAAAGCGTTAAAGCATAAGTCACCCATATAACTGAAAATGGAATTTAATTGGTAACGTAAAGCTGCATGTTAAGCAATTCTAGTAATCACTTCCCAAATGATTCAATTAATATTTCGGTTTGAAAGCACTAGACATGGTAACTGCGCTATTCCACAGCATTTCGACTTTTAATTTACACATTTTTCGCGACCCGGCGGTGGGGTGTGTGGGGTGTGTGGGGTGTGTAGGGGAATGGTTTAAAGCGTGCGCGTTAAATGCCAAAATCTGTCATTGTGTCAAGTGGCATGATTTTGACTCTCCGCTTGTACGTGCCAAGGAGTAGGGTCGCCCGTCCAATCTTGCGGGTTTTCTCCGGGTCCTCATGTTTCCTTCTACTGCTAAAGACCCCTACGCGAAACGATCTAGTTGAGTCAACTGGACTTCAAATAAAATCCTGCTTGGGTTTCATCGGATTACAAAGTGACACTTCAAAAGATTTACCTAACAGGTATAGGTGGAGCTGTCTTACATCGTCTGCAGAGGATATCTATTGTTGCGGAATTTTGATTTAATCAAATACTGTATTGGATTTAACCATTTGCGGAATGATATTCCTTTCGGAGATTCCATTATCATAATATTGAATGCGAATCAAAATCTGTCAAAAAAAAGGTCCGCGGCTTTAAATAGTGTTAATTGTGGGGCTGTCCCAACAGTGTGGGCGTATAATTCATATTATGAAAGACTGTTTCTGACTAATATCTTTGTTCACGAAGTCCATATTTATGATTTTAACTTCAGATAAACTATTTGTGTGCCGTGATTGTTTGGTTCTTGCTAAATCCGTTGGCCCCCTTTTTCTTTCTTTAATTTACAGATTAGAGAGTTCCGATTATACTAACATGACGATTGTTATTCGCCAAAACCGACCATATTGAACACAGTTTGGTGTTTCTTTCAATAAACCCGACTTCATTATATAGCCCATTTGGAGCAAAACAGTAGGACATTAAACACCATTTTATTTCATTTCATTTCATTCAATAAAAGTTTCTATACCTTTTAAATAGTCGATTCAAGATGTATTATGCATGATTTAGACAAATAGTTGGCCGTTCTTGCTCAATCTGATTAAAACACAGATCCTATTTCGTTTCGTTTTTTATAGTTAAAAAATTTCGTTTTATTTGTCTGTACTACACTAGCATGTGGAAGAGTTGTTATATAACCTGCGTTCTGGATGGCGTGAGGGATTAGCCAATGAAACCATCTGTTACTGCGACTTCTTGGCGTGCCATGCACGGAACTGTGGGTAAATCACTAGAAACGTCAACGCTGTTTGATAATTCAACGTCTGACGTCATAGGGTCAAAAGCCGCTCGTGCGACTACTGACGTGACCTTTCAGTACAACTGGTCAAATTTTTACGCAGTGTAGGTCATCGAAAGTATAAAAAAAACGAAACAAAAAATAGATCTGTATTTTAATCAGACTGGTTTTTGCTATAATAGTTCAAAACAAGATAATGAAAAATAAATGAATTGAACTGAGCGAAGTTATGAGTGTTTGAAGTTTTGACAATATAGTCTCGATTGTCAAGTACCATCTGCTACAATGATGAATAAGTTTAGTACAAAAAATCCGACCATATTATAACGAGAGGATATGTAACATAAAATAATAGTGCAAAATTCTTTTTTTTAAAAATATCACGAACGGCTCAAAAAATATCTATTAATACAACATCAACATTACCAACATAAACAACAATAACAATAGCAATGAACACAACAACATCACGATAAACAACAATAACAAGAGCAATGATTACAACAACAACATCACCACGATAAACAACAATAACAAGAGCAAAGAATACAACTGCAACATCACCACCATAAACAACAATAACAAGAGCAATGAAAATATCCGAGTTGGGAGATGCTTTTACGAGTCTCTCGATTCTTTTGTGCGGGGATATAATTTGCAAGTGTGCAACGGTACACAGATATTGACTTAACTCTTGGATGACCCCATAGGCGTACGGGCTTGATGAGTGTAAGGCGGGGGGAGGGGGAACCTGATATGCCTGAAAAATTTTCCGATTGCAGACATCTAGGGACCCCAGGCCCCAAAGAAAATATGAAAAATTTGACGACCGTGAATACACCACGTGGTCAATATATCAATCGTTTACAGTCCACGGAGACAAAACCGTCGGGAGAGAAATTTTAAAAATTTAACTGCCGCAAGTGTGTTTCCTTGTAATTCCAGCCCGGTTTATAGGGCTTGATAAAATATGTCAAGTTTTCCGTAGGTTTTACCCACAAGATTTTGTAGTAATAAGGAACCGGTCGACCATTCAACTATTTGATAGAAACCTGTGGAATCTAGAAATGCAGCCCATTGTGTACATTGGTAGTTTCCTTCACCATTTTTACTCGTCGTTTGTTGTACGGCTGTGTCAAGGACAAAGTAAGATGAATTAGAAATATGGACGTGTCTGATATCAACGGCTCGTATGGTCAAGTCATAATGTTCAATCACTATTCTTAAAGACTGAGCAGTGACGACCACGTTATACAGCTGAGATATGGTTCCAAAACTGATTTGTCCGATATAGTTGAAGGAAAGAACTTTAATCCAGGATCGACTTTCTACAAACCATTGAATTTCGACTGTCGTAACTGACGATGTAAATTCCAAATCGGATTCCCACAAATAGCTGCATGAAAAGATTGAACCATTAGTTGCAACTGAGGATCGAATACGTAGGGCCCGGTTTGCTTGATATTCTGTTTGATTGAATATTTCGTTCATGACCCCCAAAATAATGCCCCCTTCAATCAAGATATCGTTAAGTGGAGACGCGACCCCATTGGCAATAGCTCTGATAGGCTTTCCGTTGCGAATAGCAGCTTCCAGGTATTCTTTTGAACCAGATATAGCAATACCGGATGAGGTATGGGAATAAGCTGCATGCCAACATGCGTCGAGTATCCAGTTTGTTTTATAGTTAATCACACCACCATACTCATACATGTGATTCGTAATAGACCAAATAAAGTACTGGCCAGCACCTTTGCTATATTTTTGAATGTCTTCTCTCGAACTGGGGTTTATAAACTTGTAGGTGTAATCGAATTCACTAAACTCGTGGGACAAATAATCCGTTGCATGTACGTGCAGATTACTTGAAACAGATGTAATGTCCACTACCTTAGCACGAACCGATAAATTCCCTGAAAGATAGAGATCGGCACCCTTTTCCAGTGTGGCAAGACAATTTTCCGATGAACCAAGGACAGCGGTAAAGTTATATTCACTGATTAAACATGGCGTAATGTCATGAAAGCTAGACGCGTACCATTCGAGAGTTCGCGGTGAATTTACTACGGTCTCAGTTAATGAATTTAACTGAAGCTGCCACGTTGATATGTCTGCCGTTGAAAAAATTTCTTTTCGTTGCCTATACGGGGTTGCATTTAGATATACCAAAGTTTCAATTATGCGTGCGTAAACTTCTTCTGTATGATCAAAATATCCACTATTATCTATGGAATACAATGTCCTCTGTGGACCTTCGTGCACCATCACCTTGATGTTGCTCCCTTTTTTTACTGACTCTACAAGCAAGCTTTGGTCTCCGAGTGTCATTTGTCCAGTCTGGTCTACAGAGAACAGGTTCGTCCAGGTACGACCCTGGCAGTAATCTGAAAAAATAGTCATTAATGTAGAAAATAAACAAACAAAAATTTGAATATTTAAAAGATTCATTAATAAAGCATATAAGATTGACTGGGATTCCTGTAGCATCTACTCCAAACATATCAAGAATACTGGAAGACGATGGCAGTCTAGAAGTTTACACATTTAGATCAGCAGCCCAGTACGTTGATCGGATAGCAGGAAAACAGTATAACAGCGTAATATGTAGTATATAAAGACACTTAAACTTTTTTGAGTGATGCGAAAACAATTTTCTTAAAATGATAGATACATTTTTTAATTTGCTATTGGCAGTTTTTTTTATTGTATCCAGTATTATGTAAGATATGTATAACTCACCAGGAGGTGTTAGTTCACATTTCAATCCTGTAAAACCGCTTGGACAGTGACACATTCCTGCATAGTAGGTTCCATCATTTAAACAGCCATTGTCCTGTAACATATACAAATAATAACATGTGTTTAAACAGGCATTACCCTGTAAAGTTTATTATAAAATTAATATCCAAAACAGATACTGTCATATAACATTAATATTTAAACAGCCACTGTTATATAACATTTTAATGTTAAAATATCTGTCATATAACATTGATTTTTTTTTAAACAGCTACTGTTATATATTATTAATATTTAAACAGCTACCGTTATAACATTAATATTAAAATATCTACTGTCAAATAGCATTAATATTTAAACAGCTACTGTTATATAAATATAATATTAATATTCAAACAGCTACTGTTATATAACAGCTTTTATTATTGATATCCAAACAGGTACTGTTATATAATATTAATATCCAAACAGCTACTGTTATATAACATTACTATTCAAACAGATATATTGTTACATAATATTAATATTTAAACAGCTAAATTTAAAATTTCTGCATTAAAATTTCTACTGTCATATAACATTAATATTAAAATTTTCAACTGTCATGTAACATTAATATTTAAACAGCTACTGTCATATAACATAAATAACTAGCTACACTGGTCCTATAGAATTTGAAAAATTCAAATCGGTATTTAAAGAAACAACAATATATACTACAACCCCCCCCCCCCCCCACACACACACACTCAAAGTCCCTTAAAGTAAAAAGAGTTAATATTATATAAACCAAAAAAGGGAGGAAAACTATTTTATTCCAATAGCATTTGAGATCACTATGGTGTAACAGTCACTAAAAGCACATTTTTACATAAGCCCCTTACCATATGCGGGATACTTTAAGGTACACCAGTTCCTTATACAAGAAGGGGTAACAGACTGAACTAAATACCCCCAAACTCAAAGCGAGAAAGAGACAGAGAAATGGGGTCTAACGTCCACTCGACACAAACTTGGTCATTTCTAGACTAACATATGGTTCAATTTTAGCAGTGGGAGAAAACCAGAGGACCCAGAGAACACCCACGAGGTTGGACAGGCAACCATACTCCTTATCACGCGCAACCGGAGAATCGAAACCACGCCAGTTGACTCATTGACAGAGTTTATGATACAACGCGCACGCGCTAACATTCGTCCCCCCCGCTCCCTCCCTCCCTCCCCCCATATCAAAGAGGAGAGCAAATACTACTTACCACCGATAGAACAATACATCCATTTTGTTCGTAGGATTCCGCACTAGAATGAAATATGTTGCCCGTGACAAGATAGCACATGTTTCCACAAATTACACCAAAATCACAATCCCAATCATTTAAACATTTTACATAACACTTCACAAATACCATCCCATTCACTGTCGATGAACTTAATGTTGTATGTGAAGTGCCATGTGTATTCAAACCTGGAATTGCAGTTGGTATAATGGACATTTCACCGGAATCGCAAAAACACAAAGATAGCGCGGTACAATCAAGAATTATCAGAAGTATTATATATTTCAGACAATTGTTAGCCATTTTAGTTTTAGGCAGGATGGACTTGCCTGGAATATAACACACCTTATGGAATGAGCTGAAAAACTTCAAATAAAGCGGTCTATTATTATTATTCTAATACAAGAAAATCAATCAACTTTTGTTCAAAAAGAGATGAGCCAAAACAGTGTGTTCTTTTATTCTCAATCCAAGTTATTTGTCCTTTGTGGACCGTAAAGAAATAATGGTTAGGAAAGATGTGGTCAATACTAAATTATTCATGTTTATTTACGATAAATTGTTTTCTAACATAGAGCTGGTTGTGATATTGTCTTCGTGCTTTATAAAACAACTCAATAGAATAATATATGTGTTGACAACTTGTACATAGCAGCCATGTCTCGACGGAAAACAAGATAGCCATAGACAGCAGCGTCTCCCATGTTGATAGTTCGGTCAAATGTGTCCTCATAACACAGTGCATTAATATGCCCGTCTTTATTTGCCCGGTTGGTGCAGAAAAGTAGGACGTTGAACCCCACTTAATTTCATATGAAACACTCCATGGAATATTGGCCAATGCCCGTATTCACTATGCTTGTTGGTGCAGAAGAGTAGGACGTTAAACCCCATTTAATTTCGTATTCTATAGATTAAACACTAAAACATATGACGTCAATGATTTAAAAGCCTTCACATTACTTGATTTGACCTTCAAACGTACATTTCTGTTTTAGCCTTGGCTGGCGTACATTACATAGTCCAAATCATTCATTGCATAGGCGTAGGAGCCGCGGGGTGGGGGGGGGGTTGAACTACAGCCGGGCAAAACAATTTTTTTCGGGCGATCATTCAATTTTTCGGGCACTGGATAAATTATGAAAAATAAAATTTTGGTGAATATAAATGGAAAAATGTGAAAAGTATTCCTTCCCGTAAAATAAATTGGCCGAGATCCGGGACTTTCACTGACCACTGTGTAGGTTGATGGAATATCCAACAGGAATTCAGGGTTTCAGAAAATTACACAATTCTGATTTATATTCAGGGTGTCTACTTCTCAAACTCAAACTACAGTTCCAGAAGATTCGCTCCGCTGGGCGCCACTTGCAGTTATTTTTCGAGATTTGACTACGGTTAATTTCTGGTTAAGTTATGTAGAGTCATCTGGAATTGTCGACTTATTTTTCAGGCAAAAATGATACCGCCCGCCTCCCCAACAGGAAAATCGGCCCGTACGCCTATGATCCAGTGTAACCTTGATGATACAAATGGCTGTTACATATCATCTTTTGATTTGTTATCAATATGTGTCGCTATTATATAGGTCATGGTATATTGATTATATTCATCATATTAAATTGTATGAAATGAACATGCCAGCAGTTTACTATAGCTTGTGGTTATGTTTAGTTTTGTGTCCGTATGTAATAACACAGTATATCTATCCTATAGATGATACACCTGGATTTGGTAGAAGATTTGATGGTGTAGGGGGGTTGAGCGGAGGGGGAGTATGTTTTTATTTTTACCTTCTTGACCATGACCTGGACACGATAATTTTTATTTTTATTGATCTTGCGTATATTATGACTTTAGTTAGTGTAGTATGTAGTTGTCTCCCCTGTCATAGCAGCTGTTAAATCTCACACTTGCGTGCTTTATCTTGCTTACACAGAGTACAAATTCTGTGTTGCTTAGGTAGTGCGTTATATTACACCTATGCAACATTTACATCAGATGGTGCCCTCGTTACGTCACCTCTGCGTCGGCGTAAGTGGTTCTTGGCCGTCAGTTGCCACAAACGATACCGAGGCAGTATGCCTACATTTATGTAACGCCTTACCCTACGACTGGCTGTTTGGCTCAAACTGAGGTAATTAAGACGGACATACGCCATTACGCCATGATACAGTGTAAATTTTGATCGGACAGGGGCAATTCCTACTGCCAAGGGATCTTTTACGTCCCATTCGAACGAATAGAAATTGTCCCTTGTCAGGTCCTCCGTCCGGCAAGGGGGAACCACGTTTATTGTTTGGGAGTGCTCTGGGGGGGGGGGGGGATGAGATCAGGTGGGTTGGAGGATGAGGATATCAAGCAGGTTGGAGGAGGAGAAAGGGTCGGTTAGGGAGATAATTTCTACGCAAAATTCATCTATCGAAATACTGGGGTAGAATTAGAGATATGATGAACTACCCCTATCTAAAACCCTTGTGGTAGACTCGACCTTGCCAATAAGCCCGATTAATAGACTCTCTACATGATGACTATTTGTTAAGATAAATATCTTAACATTAAAGTAATCAACACCCAGTAATTATATACAGTATACTTTATTTATATAGAATCTACTTCTAAACTTGATACTTAAATTTGATTCTTGATATTTTAATGTGTCGGATTTGTTTGTAGACTGGACCTTGGGAGCAGAAATCAGATGGAATAGTAACATATCATTCAATTTAACCTGGTAAAAAGTGACTATTTTCGTAGCAACGACTTGTAACAGCAATTGGAAGCAGAACTGGACGGTAAAAGCTACCGGTCCTAACGCGGCATAATCAAGACAGAACCTTATTTTAAAAAGGCAACGTACATAAAACAAAACGAAGTATAGTATAATGAGGACTATATACAAACTACTTTCGACATACATATATTACATTTTGACTGCAATTACAGAGGTCAAAAAAATATTACCCATTCTGATTTTACACTATAACTTTTTTGAATGTGAACCCTTTAATACGTTTTTTTTTCAGGATACTAATAGTCTCCTATTGTGTCACTATTTCTGAACACGGTTCAATAATTAATGACACGCTCAATCGATTCACCCCTCCCTTCTCAGAATTGTTAACATATTTTTGGCCCACGGTGTATATAAAACTATAGTGATCAACCAGCTGTTAAAATATCTATTACAGGCAACAAGTAAACTATTAGTTAATTATCCACAACAACAGCGAGATGAAATACTTGATTATTTATTCAAGGTAAGTATTATGCTAACCATAATAAATAGAGACTTTCAAATTGTATTTGAACAAAACACAATTGTGGGGAAACCCTTTATCTTAAACTGTAGGTCGTCTATTATGTAGACTGTCAAATTTGCTGGATGCACAATCTTATTTGAAATTTATCAGTGTCAAGTTTTTAATTTGGCTGAGTAATATCTCTCGTATGGTATAGAGGTCTTTAAATCATTGGGATATCGGGGTAAACTTGTAGGTATTTTTTAATAATTGTGTCATGAAGTGAAAACTGGCAAATGTATATTATGTGACTGGATTTTTATGATTTTCAAATATAACAAAACACCTTTACTTATCTTCCCTAAAACGTTTCTTACTGAAAGGGGAAACCGACCTGATGAATCCCAAGCATTATTTTCGGATTGGCTATAAGATGAAATAAAAAGGGGCTTAACGGCTCACTTTTCTGCACCTAATAGGATATTGAAGACGGTGGGGATTGGTCAGTCAGTAGAGATCCCCATTAAATTATTCGTTAGTGAATAACATCGAATGCTTTTGGTGATCGCCATTATAAATACTGTCTTTTACGCAAAAACACAGACCCGTTCTAATCTCACTTCGAAGTTCTGGATCAGGAGGTTATAAACATAACGGCCCTAAACCATAACGGCCGAAATAATTGTCCCCAAGCGCTACTAATCTGGTTATTTTGGGAGAAGACGTTCTTCGAAAAGCTACGCTAATTCATGTACTTTCGACATGAAACTTGCAATGTCATCACAAGTACCTGGCCCATAGTACGCTCGTCCTTCCATTTCCAAATCTAAAAAAAAAACTAGTGTGTTTTCCATTGACTTTATTCGTAAAAAAGATTATGGATAATCGTTCATCTAGAGTTAAACTTTGTTCAAAATTAAATAAACCAAACAATTGAAAAGAGGATTGCCTGGGCTAAGTTGTTTATACTATAATAGATATATGATTTTATGACCAAATATTTATATACCCATAGCTATGATACAAAGTCCAGTTGGTGTATAAATCGAAGATTTACGGGATCACACGTATTTCTAGTATATAAATCACGATTACGTGAGCACGTGATTTTCCAGATATAATATACTCTTCAAAAAAAGTAGGGGATATTCAGAAACAATACAAAACTGCGGAAATGCATTGCTATTTTTATTAGTGTTAACCAGTGCATGTTAATAACAGGTCAATTGCCCACACATGAACGTAAACAGTTCATACGAACGGCCTATCTGACGGCCCCATTTAACCCGCAAAGAGATACACCGTCAAAAGTGAAAACGGACGTTTTTGATTTTTGTCTTAATAATGAGTAATTGCTCCACCAATCCTCAGACATTCAGCAATTCGTCGTGGTATACTCCTAATCAACCGTCCAATCACGATTTGGGACAATCTGACCCACTCCTCTTGCAGTGTCACAGCCAATTATTGCAGTGTTGTCGGTTGACGTTGACGTCGACGCGAACACGTCTCCCGATCAAATTAAACGTAACACACTAAAGCAAAGATACGCTAAACAGTAAATCGTATGCAAGAACCCATGGGAAAGCAAACATGGATAGATAAACCAGCAATCGGCAGTTTTCATCAACCGTTACCTGAAGTGTCAAATTTGACAATGAACCCCACCCACGTGTATGGCGCTATTGCGTGTTGCACGTGCAGCTCAGTGGTTCTGTTGGATCGATAAGTTCTTCATCTGTGAACATACTCTCAAAGCATATCAAATGTCCATGACTATATATCATATCACAACGTATATTTACGTAGATCATATTATACTGTAATATTGGTAATATGAAAAGTAAAATGAAATCTGAATGATAAGGTTTCAAAATATAATGCAAACCGTTTCACGATTCCAATATTCCAAATTAAACCAATTACTTGATGGATAGCACCTGTTCACGAAAACAGCGCGGATAAGGCAAGTGCATTGATTTATAAAAACTAGATAAGCCTAGTCGAAACGTCGCTCAGTTACGAACTGGAATGGTGGTCCTGTGTATTTCCAGTTCGATTACTAAATGTCATTGAAATAATTCATAATAAACACGTGAAATCCTTACAAAAGGGCAATAAGTTGATAGTTTAACAGAACATACGAACGACATCATTCACCCGTCATAGCTATTTTAACTATACGTTTTAAATGTATTTTCAGCCAAATTTTGGAGCTTCCTTACATATTCTTAAAGTGGAAATTGGTGGCGATGGTCAGAGCACAGGTAAGGGTGTGTCTAGTCTTTTTTCAAACATGAGAACGATACAATCGTGTCTCAGTTATCATGAGAACGATACAATCGTGTCTCAGTTGTCTTGTGCCTCTAGGAGCCGAAGTTGATTCTTGTATTTTACGATAAATTATCCCTAAACTAGATATTATTTCATTCCGTGGCTTTTATTATTTTTAAGGGGAAATACTTGAGTTTGATATTGTTTTTTTGCAGATGGAACTGAAGCTTCCCACATGCACTATAGCTGGGATTTGAATTTTGAACGAGGTTATGAATGGTGGATGATGAAGGAAGCGAAAAAGGTCAAATCACTGTTTATACAAAACTTTATAAAGCCTGAATACAAACGTCAGAAGAACTCAAATATATATAATGGGTTATGCGAACTTCTGTTGCGGTCAGTGATCATAGAAAGTTATGAAATTAATATTTAACGATTGCAAAGGAAACCGTCATTGCATTGCTGAACCCATAGCAGTACTCGAAAGGCCGTGATTTGCACGTGCGTCTATATAATTAAATTAAATTAAATTGTTTATGAAAACGACATATGTACCCATATCCGAAGTTATGTTGCGAAACGTAGAAATTATGGCTAAGTGGTAGACTTTATTTCTTTGCGAAGCCTGCAAGGTAAACCGAATTTTGTTTCGAACCAACTTGATATATTCCTTTTTTTTTCGTTTTTTATTTACAGAGAAATCCGGATATCAAATTATTCGGATTGCCATGGGCTTTTCCAGGGTGGGTTGGTGGAGGAACCTTAAGTCCCTACACATATCCAGAAGTGACCTCAACGTATGTTTGTGAATGGATTCTCGGCGCTAAAAGAATACACAATCTTACGATCGACTATGTTGGGGTATGTATTTCAAAGATTTTCATACAATGTCAGATCTTCGCCATAAAATAGCGTTATCTACACTGATAAATACGGAATCGTAATACCTGAATTGAACATACTGTGTGGACACTGACTCATTAACCGGAAGTTACCTGGTTCAACTTCGTATTGGACTAGACAGTTCATCTAGATTTACTCCTTGTAAATGGTGCAGGCGGGAGGGTCACGTGTCCACGTTTGATAGCACGTATAGAAACACTTGATAGTTGGAGTTGCCCTCATGCCCGTCTCGGTGCAGAAAATTAGAACGTGAAACCCCATTTCACTTCATTTCACAGATCCTTTGAAGAAATTCTTTATGAAACTCGGGTCCTCTGGGTCAAGATGATTCTAGTTCTAATTTGAACCCGGGAACTTGGTAGATCAATACTTCTTCCTCTAGATCATGAAACATTTACTAGATCGCACAAGTAATGGTATCAGGTTTTCTCGAAAGCGTGAGCATACTCTGCCCGTACACGGATACTTTACGGACTATAGGTAAAACAGCTTGGATTTGGTCTTTAAACGCAGAATCGAATTCATCATTTATTTTTTTTGTTTCAATTTCAGATTTGGAATGAACGGGATTATAATGTTACTTATATTTTGGTAAGTATTAACGATCTAGAAATTCCTTCCATTAATAAAGTTTGTATTAGAAACATAAGGATTATGGCAATTTGAATTGTTTTCCAGACATTAAGAAAGACATTAGATTCCTTTGGGTTACAACATGTAGAAATCGAGGCAGCAGATGGAGGGATAGATAAGATAGCCCACGATGTACTTACAAATCCAGATCTAGCTCTTGCTGTTTCTATTATTGGGTTCGTATGTACATTGAATCACAGAATAAAATATCACTTTGTTAGTATGCATTTGAATTCCGTTAAGCATATCGTTTAATATTCCCTGAACATATTGCAAATTTTTGACCAATTGAACAAAAATAATCATATTAAAATGTCTCCCTTTCTTTTTCATTTATGCTTTAGATTGCATCAGGATGTTACTCAGAACAAACAGAATCCCCAAACCCCTCCCATATACTCGCCTTGTTACAGTTCTTTATAATCCGCTGCGCGTTTCTGGACAAAAAGACCGATAAGAAGAGATATCCTGTCCTGTATTTTCAGATATCACCAGCCAAGAACTGACAGTGATATGACGGGACTTCAGACCGGTAAACCACTATGGGCATCTGAAGACTACAGTCAGCCACCAGATAATTACGGAGGATCGTGTTGGGCCAGGGTAAATTCAATCTCACAAATGCAATCTTTAATGTCATTTTAAAGCAACATACCTCAATTCTCTCTCCCCTCTCTCCCCCCCTCGCTCTCTCTCCCTCTCTCTCTCTCTCAATTCTGAGTTAAAGTATCTTAAATCCACTCAAAGTTTATTTTAGATTAACACAAGTTTAAAATATATTGGTTTTTTTTCAAATTTTCAGACGATCAATCAAGATTATTCAAATGGATTTATCACTGCGTAAGTGTAACTGGTTTTATAGACAGTTTTCTTCATAGAGAATTAACGTACTGTATTATGGTAGTTGCACTACGTTATGTTTTACTGCTTTACCGTATAACCGTTATAGTTTACCATATAACAGTATTATCGAGTATTATGGTATTAATGGGTCCATGTTATATTTTACTGCTTTACTGTATAGCAGCATTTATGCTAGATGCTTTACGTTATATTTTACTGCTTTAGCCGTGTAAGGATAATATGCTTTATTTTACTGATCTACTGTATAACTTATGGTAAAGGGTCTACGTTATATTGTACTGGTTTATCGTATAATAGTATTGACTCTATGTTATATTTCACTTCTTTACCGTATAAAGGCATAATAGTAATGGTCCTATTTTATATTTTATTCCAGTCAGGTAGCATGGTGTATTATAAACAGCATGTATGATGGTTTACCGTTTAATGATAACGGTTTAATGCGGGCAATAGAACCATGGAGTGGATCTTATTATGTTGCTCCTCCAATCTGGGCTTCAGGTAGGTCAACACCCGCTAATGGAATAACAGATTCAGTATATCTACTTCTTTACTTGTTCTTATACTTGGTATCATAAAATACATGTAGTCGACTTTCGATTTTAATTGAAACTTATTGAAGTATAGCTGTTTTTTTCAGCCCATACCACACAGTTTACCAAACCAGGATGGATGTATTTAAAGCATGGTTCTGGTGTTGGAAACTTCTCTAGAGGAGGTAGTTATGTAACATTTATGAGCCCAGATCAACAGGATTTTACAGTAGTTATTGAGACTGGGGTAGGTAATAGGGTTATGTTCCTTAATTTGTATAACGATGTTTAAATTCAATTGATTTGTGTTTAAATTTATTTCAGACATTTAACCATTCCCATTGTCGCAAAGTTATCGAACCATTTACAGTAGAACCACAAGATGTCATATTACAGCTAAAGGGGACATTAGTGAGTATGATAAATATGTTTCTCTCTTGCAACAGGGAAAGTTCTAGTAGTATATTATTAATTGTTTCACATCAGGATTTTCGTTTTGGTTTAAATAATCAACACGGCCTATCCAGTTTCAGAAAATGGTCAATCAACTTTTGACGGAAATCGTTTCGCTGAAAGACATTTTGTTTTCAATTTGAGACTTAAACCCTCGGAATAACACGTTTAATTTTAATTAATTCACAAATTCTGCAGGCGAAAGTTGATCAGTTACAAGTGTGGTATACCAAACTAACGTTTGATGGATCCAGCTCAACTATATTCCAAAAGAAATCACCATTAAAGGTATTTATTTGCGTAACTGAGCCTAATTTCAACATTTGATTTTAATCGTCCGAAAGTTAAATATCCTCAACATTCACACACCCCATAACAAAAATAAACAAAATCCAAAAAATGAGGTCTGTTAGTTAAATAAAATAAAATGCAATTTGTATGTTATCTCAAGGTTATAAATGGTGAAATACGTCTAAGTTTAGATATTGATGAGGTCTGGACATTAACGACTATTACTACTGGACAAAAGGGACAACACAATCCCCCACCGCCACCAGCACCGTTCCCGTTACCTTATACAGATGACTTCGAAGGTAAAATGGCAGTTTGTCGTAGTTTTGTTAATCTTCTGCACGCATAATAACCACCCCGCGTGTCTTTTGTGTAGAGCATCCACTGGAGCATACACTGTGGATATTTTGTGTGTGCAAATATCACAATGTAATATTCAAGATTTATCACTTCTCATGGGAGATAATTAGATCGCTAACAAATTGTTGCTGTATTTCTGATTACAGACATGTTGTATAATTTACACGATCCAGTCTATAATACCAAAATCTTCAGTTTATTAAAAACATTAAAGACATAATTTTTAAATTGCAGACCAATGTGTTAATATCAATAGTGATTGTTAGATTCAATCGATTTCAAGAGATATTTATATTTTGTTCGCCTTTGGGAATCTAGGCATATTTATTTTCATAATGACGTCCTTGACCAAAGGTTCCCGTATAGGAATCTGGAGACGAAATTCATATTATTTATGATTACATTTTACAGTATACCCTATTTATTCTGAAGCGTATAATTTGGTTGCTCAAGCTGGTTATTATGAGATTACTGATATTGGAGCTCCACAAAATAAAGTTATCCGCCAGATGTCACTTGAGATGCCAGTTTTTTGGGGTAAAACAGATAGTCTCGGAGTTACATTGGCTCTGATCGGGAATGCTAACTGGTTAGTATATAAATAATTGTTCCAGTTTGAAACCTCGGTATATCAAAGTTCAGTTCAAAAGATTTTGGTGTACGTCCGTAACCACTAGCTTGCGCTTTTTTGACGTTGATGATTACTATATCCTAGTAGTTCGGTAACTTCGGATACCAGAAATTCAATGTTCCATACCTTAAAGTGCTATTATTGGTAAAACAAGCGGTCGCCATGCAAGAGATACATAGGGAACAAGCTAAAAAAAAAGAGATTTTCCTACAATAAAGGGCCATAATCAAGGATGTTAGGGCCCGTCAATATCAGAAGAATCCGGAATCTTTGGAATATAAATATATATTTTAAGTTTAATCAAAATAGGATAACAATTATGACCTCTAGGCGGCCCACAAGCTGAGGGTTTATTTATTAAATTGAATAGTATTCTGTTTTCTATTCTGTGAAGGACTGATATAAATATATCTGTTGATGCCCGTCCTGCTCCAGTAAATGGTACCGATGGTGTTTTCGTTGCCTGTAGATTATACAATCTGGGTTTACGAGATAGCATCAATGCTGGATTATACTTCTTCATTTTCCCAGCAAATAAAACATTTGTAGTTTCTCGCGATGTCGGTGAGTATTGACTTTAGACATTTATTTGAGAGTATTGCATCCGTATGCTTTCACATCAGTATCAATAACCTTTTGATAATCACCGTAAATTTGACTTAGTCACACTTGGCACATTGCTTCAAAAGTATAGTTTTCATATCCCGATATCTTTTTAACTGGGTGATTTCTGACGATCGCCTTGGAACCTATACGCAGATTTATTGATGTAAAGACAATTCGAAAGCAGAGAATCAAATAATAGGTTACACCGGTCTACATGCCTGTTTTCAGACGATGGCTGTGTGATTAGCAAGTAAATATCTAGAAGATGTACATGGATTATATAACTTTGATGTAATAAGCACAGATATATTCTCACATCAATACAGATAAGCGCATAATTTTGATAGAATGATTTGTTCGAACCTTTCTTTTCTCTATTAAAATGTCGGGTCCTTGAAGTTCTAGATAACGAGCTTTAACTGTAAATATGTTTGAGACTGGATAATAAATATGTATTTTGTATTTTTCAGTCAGAAAACACGTAATCTTACGCGGTCACCATGCCGGAATAACTGCTGAATGGAATCAACTCTCGCTATCAGTAAAGGTAGATTCATCATATTTGTAGAAGCATTAGGTTGCCACGTCGTTAAATGATGCCGTGTGACCATAATAATCAAAACTTAAACCCGTCTAGAGTGAAATGTTAAATCTAGATTATAGATTTTGAATTCCTTTTTAAAACATTTTCTACCACATTACATCTCTGTGCTGCATAGTATTTCTTCCACATTACATATCTGTGTTGCATAGTTATAATATCCTTGATTTTTTGAAGCGACAAAATAGTCTTGTTCTTGGTGTGGCAATGGTTTATTTGTAAGATTTTACAGAAAATCGACTGTTTCACTAAGTTGTCTGTAAAGTATTAGTATATATTATATTTACAGGGAAGTGAAGCTGTAGGAAGTATTAACAGTGTACAGGTCTTCAACACAAAAATATCAGGCGGTATAATTCAAGGTTTTGTCGGATTGGGAACAACTTCTTATAAACTGGCGGATTTTGATAATTTATATATAAGTAGACCTTAAAATAATCAAATTTCAATTTATGATTGAAACAGTAATAATTAAACTTTATGAATATGATTTATTCAATTTTATCAATTTGAAAAAAATTAGATAAATTGATTATATGAAAGGTAGAATTATTTCATGTTTCACAATCGATTTTAAACAATTTATCAGTTGTATTATCTATATCATTTATAAATAATGTTAATAACATCGCCCCGAAAGCAGATCCCTGTAGGATCCCATCGCCCATTAACCCAAGATTCAAGATGCATTTTTTGCATTAGTCGCAATAGTCAAAATTATTTACCCTGGGTAAATGGAGTTATTTACATTATTGACTTGGATCAAAAACACATATATTATACTATTTTGTATTTGTTGCACGTACTTTTTATGAATGAACCAGCTCTTCGCAGGTGATACCAATAGTTTTTTTTTGTATTCTAACAGATATAAATTGCATAATTTATGAAAATTTTTTTTATCAAAACAAAATTGGCTATTATGCCTTGGTCCCACCGGGGAAAAATCATCGGCTATGTGGAAATAAACAAATTTTTTCCCGATGGCTCCTGATGCACGAGGGAAAAACGTCTGAAACACATTCGAGAGAAATTTTTGTCAGTTCTCCCGAGGCCCCCCGATGGTTCCACGTGGCTCGCGACGCTCCCGAAGCTTCCCTGGGACACAGGGGAACATATTCCCGACGCCTCCCGGCGCCCATCAATTTCCATCGGTAGTACATCCCCGAGGCTAAAAATGCCCAGTGGGACCTCGGCATAAGGTTCACCATATCCCCTGTAATAATACTAATACATCCGAATAAAGTTGTTAAACCTCATAAGTGTTTGCCTGATTTCCAAATGAAGCCATAAGAATTACAACGTCAGGCCAAATAATACAATTACAACCGTGAGTCTGTTTTTATGGTTATATATATGTTTGGGAAGAAGTGTAAAAACAGCCGCTTTTCGGTTTGAGTTAAAACAAACAACTATACACTTTGCCCCTGTCAGTCCCACAGTAGTTGTCTCGGCTATGAACACCCGACATCTTATTACCTATCAACGACGGCATCTGAACCAATAACAAAGACTCCAATGCCATAACATCCTGGATAGTTTTCCATGGATTATGACTTCACAGAACCCTTAAAACAGGGTTCATACTTTCATGTACCGATCACGTTACACACCCAGGACAGGATTGAGACCCACAGAGGCCCTAATTGCTTAACAGATTTTGTTGCCTCCATATATAGCACGGCATTATTAACTGCGACAAAACAGCAAGAAAAGACAAAATCATTGAATTATTTTGCTTAATGTTTAACCCAGCCCTAAACACACTATATACGGTTTATCTGGCAAACCTCTCAGTGAAATAAGATCACCAAACTCGCATAGAGAATCGATGAGAATAATAATATTACTGTTTAGATCAAAATAGGCGGAATCTAGTTTGAATCTAGATTTTTAACGCTTCGGTGATAGCCGATCTATACAGTTGCCTTTAGTTGGAATATAATACACCTTATGGAATGAGCTGAAAAAGTTCAAATAAAGCGGCCTCTTATTAATATTTTAATACAAGAAAATCAATCAATTTTTGTTCAAATAGAGATGATCCAAAAAAAAAGCGTTCTTTTATACTTAATTCACGCCATAGGCAAGTTATTTGTCCTTGGTGGACCGTAAAGAAATAATGTTTAGGAAAGATGTTGTCAATACTAAATACTAAAAAAGATGGGTTTTTGTACCATCCGAGCGACTAGACGGCTTGACATGCCCTTCGTCCTACACCACTGATAAGTGGAAATCTCGAGGAAGTTTCCCGGCCAACACCGGAAACGAACTCGTGACTTCCAGGCCAGCGAGCCGGCTCCTTATCCAATTGCAGCCGGGCAAGACAATTGTTTTCGGGTGATCATCAAATTTTTCGGGCACTGGCTAAATTATGAAAATCAAAATTTTAGTGAAAATAAAAGGAAAAATGTGAAAATTATTTCATACCGCAAAAGGAAGTGTCCTAAATCCGGGACTTTTACTGACCACTGTGTGGGATGATGCAATTCCCAACCGGAATTCAGAGCTTCAGAAAATCAATCAATTCTAATTTTGATTCAGGATGTTTACTTCTAAAACTCAAACCACAGTTCCAGACGATTCGCTCCGCTAGGCACTACTTGCCGTTCTTTTTCGATATTTTACTACGGTTCATTTGTGGTAAAGTTATATAGGGACATTGGGGGCTGCCTCCGTATTTTCTGGGCAAAAATAATACAACCTCCAAGGAAAATCATCTCGTACGCCTATGATATTATAATGTAACCTTGATGATGCAGATGGCTGGGACATATCATCTTTTGATTTGTTATCAATATGTGTCGCTGTTATATAGGTCATGGTATATTGATTATATTCATCATATTAAATTGTATGAAATGAACATGCCAACAGTTTACTGCAACTTGTGGTTATGTTTAGTTTTGTGTCCGTATATAATAACACAGTATATCTATCCTATAGATGATACACCTGGATTTGGTAGAAGATTTGATGGTGTAGGAGGATTGAGCGCAGGGGGGAGTATGCTTTTATTTTTACCTTCTTGACCATGACCTGGACATGATATTTTTTTATCAACCTTGCATATATTGTGACATCAGTTATTGTTTTATGTAGTTGTCTCCCCTGTCATAGTATCGGAAACAATGAGCTTTTAAACCTCACACTCGCTTGCGTTGGTAGTGCGTAAGCCACAAAAGCGCAATGTTACACCTACGCAATATTTACGGCAGATGACGCCCTCGTAGCGTCACCTGTGCTTCGCCGTAAGTGTTTTTTGGCCGTCAGTTGCCACATACGACACCGATGCAGTAGGCTTACACGTAACGTCTTAGATTACCCCGATCTCAAACATCGCACATTAGGCTAACTGTCGCTTTAATTACTCACTTGTTTTGAAATTTAGAAAAGGGATATAAAAACGTTTCGAATGTAGGCTACTAATTTTTCCCTCATGATTGTCGAATGGGAAAGTCAGGATGGTTGTGAGAGGGGATCAGACCGGTTGGGGAGGAAATCAGGCGGGTTGGGGAGGAGACCAGATGGGTTGTGATGGGTTGTGGGATGAGATCAGGCGGGTTGGTGGATGAGTTCAGGTTGGTTGGTGAATGAGATTAGGCGGGTCCGGGGGGGGGGGTGATTAGGCGGGTTGGTGGATGAGATCAGGCTAGTTGGAGAGGAGACCAGGCGGGTTGTGGGATGAGATCATGGGGGTTGGTGGATGAGATCCGGCTGGTTGTTGGGGGGCGGGGGGAGATCAGGCGGGTTAGTTAATGGGATCAGGCGGGTTGTAGGAGGAGATCAGTCGGGTTGGTGGATGAGATCAGACGGGTTTCTGGATGAGATCAGGCGGGTTGAAGGATGAGACGAGGTTGGTTGGTGGATGAGATCATGTTGGTTGATGGATAGAATCAGACGGGTTGGGGGTGAGATCAGTCGGGTTGGAGAAGGAGATCAGGCGGGTTGGGGAATGAGATCAGATGGATTGGGGGATGAGATCAAGAGGGTTGGAGGATGAGATCAGATGGGTTGGGTATGAGATCAGGCGGGTTGGAGGAGGAGGAGATCAGGCGGGTCGGGGGATGAGATTAGATGGATTGGGGGATAAGATCAATAGGGTTGGAGGATGAGATCAGGCTGGTTGGAGGAGGAGGATATCAAGCAGGTTGTATGAGGAAAACGGGTTGGTCGGGGAGGTTATTTCCACACGGAAAATTCATCTATCGAAATACTAGGGTAGAATTAGGATATGATGATCACCCCTATCCAAATCCCCTGTGGTAGACTCGACCTTCCCAATTAGCCTGATTAATAGACTCTCACATGATCCTACATGATGATTATTCGTTAACATGGATATCTTAACATAAAAGTAATCAAAACCCAGTAATTATATGTACTTTATGTATAGAATCTACTTTTAAACTTGATACTTAAATTTGATTCATGATATTTTAATAAGATTTACAAACTTGATACTTAAATTTGATTCTTGATATTTTAATAAGGCCATTGTCGGATATGTTCGTAGTCCGGACCTTGTGAGCAGAAATCAAGTGGAACTTTTCATAATGATTGTCAGTACGAAGGCATGATAAGTGACATATTCAAGTCAACCTGGGGAAAAGTGATTATTTCTGTATAGAAATGATTTGTAACAGCAAGGAGCCACGCATTCTATCAGCAATACAAGAACTACCGACGGCATAATTGCGACCAGAACTGGACGGTAAAAGTTGCCGGCCTTAACGCGGTATGATCAAGAGAGCATATTGTTTTAAGTATTGTATATACTCTCGGGATAGCACATATTGGCTGCAGTTACAGGGTAGGTCTAAAAAAAGGGTCACCCAGTCTGATTATACACTACTTTTTTAAATGTGAATAATTAAAAAATCAAATTTCAGAAAAATATCACAGAAGCATGAAGCTTTTATTGCATACTAATAGTCTCCTATTTTGTCACTATTTCTGAACACGGTTCAATAATTAATGACACGCTGAATCCATGCACCCCTTCTCAGAATTGTGAACATATTTTAGGCCAACGGTGTATATTATTATAAAACTTTTGTGATCAACCAGCTGTTAAAATATCTGTTACAGGCCTCAACTAAACTATTAGTTAATTATCCACAACAACAGCGAGATGAAATACTCGATTATTTATTCAAAGTAAGTAGTATACTAACCATAATAAATAGAGACTTTCATACTGTATTTGAACAAAACACAATTGTGGGGAAACCCTTTATCTTAAACTGTAGGTCGTCTAAAATGTAAACTGTCAAGTATTGCTGGAAAAATTTAAGATAACTGACCAAATTTACAAACACGAATATATATCTTCAATATATAAATACTGCGTTAGTACCTAGCACCACAAGCCCATCCGTACTACGAATTTCTGGATCATGAACTGCCCCCTACGCACTACTCATTTTGATGGTCTTGTTGATTGACATAAAACTTGTAACGTCATCACAAGTACCTGGCCCACGTCATTTCCACATCTAAAAAGACAGCAGTGTGTTGTCCGTCGACTATGGATAACAGCTCATCTAGACTTAAACTTTGTTCAAAATTAAATCAATCAAACAATTGAAAAGTAGAATTAAATCAATCAAACAATTGAAAAGTAGATTGCTTGTGCTAAGTTGTTTATATTATAACAGATATATGATTCCATGGCCAAATATTTATATATACCCATAGCTATGATACAAAGTCCAATTGGTGTATAAATCGAAGATGAACTATGTAGGTTTACGTGACCACGCGTATTTCTCATATACTCTTGAAAAGTAGGGGATATTGAAATGCAAATATGATCTACGTAAATATACGTATGGACACTTGACATACTTCGAGAGTATGTTCACAGATGAAGAACTTATCGTCCCAACAGAACCACTGAGCTGCATGTGCGACACGCAATATCACCTTACACGTGGGAGGGGTTCATTGTCAAATTTGACATTTCAAGGAAGGATTGATGAAAACTGCCGCTTGCTGGTTTATCCTATCCATGTTTGCTTTCCTATCGGTTCTTGTATAAGATTTAATGTTTAGCGTATCTTTTCTTTAGTGTGTTACGTTTAATGTGATCGGGAGACTTGTTCGTCGACGTCAACGTCAACCGACAACACTGTAAGAATTGGCCGTGGCACTGCAAGGGGAGTGGGTCAGATTGCCCCAAATCGTGATTGCACGGTTGATTAGGAGCATGCCACGACGAACTGCTGAATGTCTGGGGATTGGTGGAGCAATTACTCATTATTAAGACAAAAATCAAAAACGTCCATTTTCACGTTTGCAAGTGAAATGGGGCCGTCAGATAAGCCACCCATATGAACTGTTTATGTTCATGTGTAGGCAATTGGCCTGCTATTAACATACACTGGTTACCTCTAATAAAAACAGCAGTACATTTCCGCAGTTTTGTATTGTTCCTGAATATCACCTACTTTTTTTGAAGAGTATATAAATCACGTTTACGTGAGCACATCTTTTCCCAGACATAATATTTACGTAGATCATATTATTCTGTAATATTGGTAATATGAAAAGTAAAAAGAAATCGGAATGATAATGTTTCAAAATATAGTGCAAACCGTTTTACGATTCCAGTATTCCAGATTAAACCAATTGTTTGATGGATAGCACCTGTTCACGAAAACAGCGCAGATAAGGCCAGTGAATCTGTCTGACAACTAGGATTCTCAAGTATTTATACAGCAATGATATGCATTGATTTATAAAAACTAGATAAGCCTAGTCGAAACGTCGCTCAGTTATGAACTAGAATGGTAGTCCTATGTATTTCCAGTACAATTACTAAATGCCATTAAAACAATTCATGATAAACTTGTGAAATCCTTATAAAAGAGCGAAAAGTCGGAGAGTTTGGAAGAACATCCGAGCGACATTATTCGCCCGTCAAAGCTATATTAACCACATGTTGTCGACGTATTTCAGCCAAATTTTGGAGCCTCTTTGCATATTCTTAAAGTGGAAATTGGCGGCGATGGTCAGAGTACAGGTAAGGATGTGGCTAGTCTTCTTTCAAACATGAGAACGATACAATCGTGTCTCAGCTGTCATGAGCCTCTAGGAACCGAAGGTGGTTCTTGTATTTTACGATAAATTATCCCTAAACTAGATATTATTTCATTCCATGGCTTTTATTATTTTTAAGGGGAAATACTTGAGTTTGATATTGTTTTCTTACAGATGGAACTGAAGCTTCCCACATGCACTATAGCTGGGATCTCAACTTTGAACGAGGTTATGAATGGTGGATGATGAAGGAAGCGAAAAAGGTCAGATCACTTTTTATACGAAACTTTATAAAACAGCAAACCCGAATACAAACGTCAGAAGAACTTAAACTACTCAAATATATATACTGGGTTATGCGAACTTCTGTTGCGGTCAGTGATCATAGAAAGTTATGAAAATGTTATTGAATCGATTGCAAAGGAAACCGTCATAGCATTGCTGAACCCACAGCAGTACCCGAAAGGTCGTGATTTGCAAGTGTGTCTATATAATTAAATTAAAATTGTTTAAAAAAGCAACATACGTACCCATATCAGAAATTGGGTTACGGAAGGTAGAGAGTGGAAGATTTTATTTCTTTGAGAACCCTGTAATGTGAATCGAATTTTGTTTCCAACCCACTTCATATATTCCTTTTTTTTTTCGTTTTTTTTATTTACAGAGAAATCCGGATATTAAATTATTCGGATTGCCTTGGGCTTTTCCAGGGTGGGTTGGTGGAGGAACCCTAAGTCCCTACACATATCCAGAAGTGACCTCAACGTATGTTTGTGAATGGATTCTTGGCGCTGAAAGAATACACAATCTTACGATCGACTATGTTGGGGTATGTATTTCAAAGATTTTCAAACAATTTGGGATTTTGTTTTAAAGACAAAATGTTAGATTTTCGTCTTAAAATACCGTCATCTACACTGATAAATACTGAATCTAGCACCTGAATTAACCGGAAGTTACCTGGTTCTACACAGTATTGGACGAGACAGTTCCTCTAGATTTAATCCTTGTCAATGTTGCAGGGAGGAGGGTCACCTGTACACGTTTGATTGAACGTATAAAAAAAACTTGATAGTTGGAGATGCCCTCTTGTCTGTCTTCCTTAGCCAATTAAAACATCAAAGCCCATTTCATTTCGTAGATCGCTTGAAGAAATTCTTTATGAAACTCTTGTCCTCTTGGTAAAGCTGATTCGAGTCCTAATTTGAACCCGGGGACTTCGTAGGTCAATACTTCTTCCTCTAGGTCATGAAACATTTATTAGATCGCACGAGTAATGGTATCTCGAAAGCATGTGCATACCCTGCCCGTACACGGACCCTTTACGGACTATAGCTAAAACAGCTTGGATCTGGTTTTTAAAAGCAGAATCCAATTCATCATTTATTCTTTTGTTTCAATTTCAGATTTGGAATGAACGGGATTATAATGTTACTTATATTTTGGTAAGTATTTGAAGTATTAACGTCCTAGAAATTCCTTCCATTAATAAATTTGTTATTAGAAACATAGGGATTATGGCAATATGAATTGTTTTCCAGACATTAAGGAAGACATTAGATTCCTATGGGTTACAACATGTAAAAATTGAAGCAGCAGATGGAGGTATAGATAAGATAGCTTACGATGTTCTTACCAATCCAGATCTAGCTCAAGCTGTTTCTATTATTGGGTTCGTATGTACATTGAATCACAGAATTCAATAGCACTTTGTTACTATGCATTTGAATTCCGTTAGGCATATCGTTTAAAATTCCCTGAACATATTGCAAATATTTGACCAATTGAACAAAAATAAACCTATTAAAATGTCTCTCTTTTTCATTGATGCTTTAGACTGCATCACAATGTTACTGGGAACCAACAGAATCCCGAAACCCCTCCCATATACTCGCCTCGTCACAGCTCTTTATAATCCCCAGCGCGTTTCTTGATAAGAAGACCGATAAGGAGAGATATCCTGTCCTGTATTTTCAGATTTCACCAGCCAAGAACTGAGAGTAATATGATGGGTCTTGAAACTGGTAAACCACTATGGGCATCTGAAGACTACAGTCAGCCACCAGATGATTACGGAGGATCGTGTTGGGCTAGGGTAAACTCAATCTCACGAATCCAACCTATCTTTAAATGTCATTTCAGAGCAACACGTCTCAATTCTGAGTTAAAGAATCTTTAAATCAATCAAATCACAGTTTTTTTTTAGATTAACAAAAAATTAAAATGTATTGTTCTTTCCAAATTTTCAGACGATCAATCAAGATTATTCAAATGGATTTATCACTGCGTAAGTGTAACTGATTTTATAGACGGTGTTCTTCATAGAGAATAAACGTACTGTATTATGGTAGCTGCTCTATGTTATGTTTTATTGCTTTATCGTATTTTACCGTATAACGGTATTATGGCAATGGGTCCATGTTATATTTTACTGCTTTACTGTATAGCAGCATTATGGTAGAGGCTCTACGTTATATTATACTGCTTTAACCGTATAAGGATAATGGTTCTATGCTATATTTTACTGATCTACTGTATAACTTATGGTAAAGGGTCTATGTTATATTTTACTGGTTTATCGTATAATAGTATTGACTCTATGTTATATTTCACTTCTTTACCGTGTAAGGATAATGGTTCTATGATATATTTTACTGTTTTACTGTATAGCTATATTCTGGTAGAGGGTCTATGTTATATTTTACTGGTTTACCGTATAAGGGTATAGTCTCTATGTTGTATTCTCTTCTTTACCGTATAAAGGCATTATGGTAATGTTATATTTTATTCCAGTCAGGTAGCATGGTGTATTATAAACAGCATGTATGATGGTTTACCGTTTAATGATAACGGTTTAATGCGGGCAATAGAACCATGGAGTGGATCTTTTTATGTTGCTCCTCCAATCTGGGCTTCAGGTAGGTCACCGCCCTCTAATGGAATAACTACCAGCTTTTCTTATTTATACAGTTTTATTCTTTTATACATGGTATCATGAAATACATGTAGTCGACTTTCGATTTTAATAGAAACCTATTGTACAGAATAGCTGTTTTACAGCCCACACCACACAGTTTACCAAACCAGGATGGATGTATTTAAAGCATGGTTCTGGTGTTGGAAACTTCTCTAGAGGAGGTAGTTATGTAACATTTATGAGCCCAGATCAACAGGATTTTACAGTAGTTATTGAGACTGGGGTAGGTAATAGGGTTATTTTCCTTAACATTCGTTTTATATTTTAATTTGTATAACAATGTTTAAAATCAATTGATTTGTGTTTAAATATATTTCAGACATTTAACCATTCCCATTGTCGCAAAGTTATCGAACCATTTACAGTAGAACCACAAGATGTCATATTACAGCTAAAGGGGACATTAGTGAGTATGATAAATATGTTTCTCTCTTGCAACAGGGAAAGTTCTAATAGAATGTTATTAATTGCTTCACATCGCTGTAGCCCTCAAATTAATCTCGTTAGCTTTAAAACATATCAGGATTTTCATTTGGTTTGAATAATCAACACGGCCTATTTTAGAAAATGATCAATCAACTTTTGACGGAAATCCAGAGAGAGAGAGAAATGGGGTTTAACGTCCACTCGACACAAACTAGGTCATTTCGGGACTAACATATGGTTTTTTAAATTTTATTTCAATAATTCGCTTGCGCGTATGGGTCTTTAGCAGTGGGAGGAAACCGGAGGACCCGAAGAAAACCCACGAGGTTGGACAGGCGACCCTACTCCTTGTCACGTATATCCGGGGATTCGAAACCACGCCAGTCGGCTCAATGACAGACTTTATGATACAGCGCGCGCACGCTAACCATTCAGCCATCCATCTCCCCGACGGAAATCCAGCGTTGCTGCTCAACGTATAGTTTTGATGAAAGACATTTATTTTTCGAATTTGAGACTTAACCCCTCGGAATTGCACATTTAATTTTATTTAAATATTTGAATTCTGCAGGCGAAAGTTGATCAGTTACAAGTGTGGTATACAAAACTAACGTTTGATGGATCCAGTTCAACTATATTCCAACAGAAATCACCATTAAAGGTATTTATTTCAACATTGGATTTTAATTGTCCGAAAGTTAAATATCCTCAACATTCGTACACCTCTATAATGGGTATATATTGCAACCCCTCGTGGATTGGCTATATTGATGTAAGTCAAACCTAATCTGTAAGTTAAATATGATAGAATGTTATTTGTATGTTATATCGACAGGTTACTAATGGTGAAATACGTCTAAGTTTAGATATTGATGAGATCTGGACATTAACGACTATTACTACTGGACAAAAGGGACAACACAATCACCCACCGCCACCAGCACCGTTCCCGTTACCTTATACAGATGACTTCGAAGGTAGAAAGACAGTTTGTCGTAGTTTTGTTAATCTCTTGCATGCATAATGAACACCTCCGCATATATTTGGTGTCGAGCATCCACTGGGGCATACTTTGCGGCATGAAATTATTGCGATTTACCTCGTGTGGAGATTTTGTGTGTGCAAATATCACAATGTAATATCCAATAGTTATCACTTCTCATCTGAGATAATCAGATAGCTAACAAATTGTTGCTGTATTTCTAATTATAGATATGTTGTATAATTTACACGATCGGGTCTTAATACCAAAATAATCTTCAGTTTATTAAAAACGACTTTGCATTAAAGACATAATTTTTAAATTACAGACCAATATCAATCTAAATACTGATTTTTTAGATTCAATCGATTTCAAGAGATGTATATTTTTTTTTCACCTTTGGGGATCTAGGCATTTTGATTTTCATAATGGCGTCCGTGACCAATTGTTTCCGTGAAGCAATCTGAAGCAGAAATTCATATTATTTATGATTACATTTTACAGTATACCCTATTTATTCTGAAGCGTATAATTTGGTTGCTCAAGCTGGTTATTATGAGATTACTGATATTGGAGCTCCACAAAATAAAGTTATCCGCCAGATGTCGCTTGAGATGCCAGTTTTTTGGGGTAAAACAGATAGTCTCGGAGTTACACTGGCTCTGATCGGGAATGCTAACTGGTTGGTATACAAATAATTGTTCCAGTTTGAAACCTCGATTTATATCAAGTTCAGTTCAAAAGATTTTGGTGTAGTTTGCAGCCACTAGCCTGTATCAGTTGACTTTGGTGGATATCATTAATTCAATATTCAATACCTTTAAGTACTATTATTGATATTAGTTTATATAAAACAAGCGGTTGCCATGCAAGAGATGAATAGGAAACAAGCTCAAAAAGAGATTCTCCTACAATAAGGGTCCATAATCAATTAAGGAACACCTAGATCTTGTGACCTCTAGGCGGCCCACAAGCTGAGGGTTATTTATTAAATTGAATATTTGTCTTTTTTCTATTCTGTGAAGGACTGATATAAATATATCTGTTGAGGCACGTCCAGCTCCAGTAAATGGAACTAATGGTGTTTTCGTTGCCTGTAGATTATACAATGTGGGTTTACGAAACAGCATAAATGCTGGATTATACTTCTTCATTTTCCCAGCAAATAAAACATTTGTAGTTTCTAGCGATGTCAGTAAGTATTGACTTTAAAAATGTATATGACAGAATTGCACTCGTATGCTTGATAATAAATATAGATAGCTCAGCTATAGAGTGTTTATTTGTACTAATCAATACTATTCAGGGCACCACATGCTTCGTAACATAAGGGGGAGGGAGGCCGAATGGTTAGCGCATGGGTAGTGTATCATAAGTTCTGGCATTAAGTCAACTAGCGTGGTTTCGATTTCCCGGTTGTACGTGGCAAGGACTAGGGTCGCCCGTCCAACCACGTGGGTTTTCTCCGGATCCTCCGGTTTCCTCCCACTGCTAATTACCCCCTACGCGCAAGTGAATTATTGAAATAAAACTGAACCATATGTGTTAGTCCCAAAATGACCTAGTTTGTTTTGAGTGGAACCTTATTTCCCGAAGCTGTCAACGATTTCTGGTGTCCTAATTCTGGTCTCTATTAACCCCAAATACAAATTTTGAAATAGCATCGCTGGATAGCTTGTAATGTATTTTTGTATATTTCAGTCAGAAAACACGTAATCTTACGCGGCCACCATGCTGGAATAACGAATGAATGGAATCAACTCTCACTATCAGTAAAGGTAGATTCATCATATTTGTAGAATGATGCCATGTGATCCTAATGATCAAAAATTGACCCCGTCCAAAGTGAAGTGTTAAACATAGATTAAAGATTCTGAATTCCTTTTGAATCTTGTTTCTACCACATTGCACAGTTTTACATCCTTGATTGGTCGAAGCGACAAAATAGTCTTGTGCTTGGTGTGGCAATGGTTTAATTATGAGATTTTAGTCAAAATCAACTGTTTCACTCAGCTGTCAGCAAAGTATTAGTATATATTATATTTACAGGGAAGTGAAGCTGTAGGAAGTATTAACAGTGTACAGGTCTTCAACACAAAAATATCAGGCGGTACAGTTCAAGGTTTTGTCGGATTTGGAACAACTTCTTATAAACTGGCGGATTTTGACAATTTAAATATAAGTAGACCGTAAAATAATCAAATGTCAATTTATGATTCAATCAGTTATACCCCCGTCAGACCGGGGTGGCGTCTTGCTTGTGCTGCTACGGCGATGGAAATTGGTTTTAGAGCGCGTCAAGATCGTCAAAAGCGTGGTAGAAATGCCAGCTATCGTGATGTGGTCTCCATGGTCGCCAATGATCGCCGAGTCACGGTTCTGCGATCTGAACTAGAAAGCTATGAGAATGCGACTTTTTTCAAGTTTGTAATTTTTTGGGACATTTTCTCGTGTTCTGTTCACGTTTGCCGGCGACCTTGTGCATTTTCTGGTCAGTGCAGTAAGGACGCCACCCCGGTCTGATGGGGGCATTATAATTATACTTTATGAATATGATTTATTCAATGTTATCAAAAATTGATAAATTGATGATATGAAAAATAGATTTATTTTATGTTTCACAATCGATTTTAAACAAGTTATCAGTTGTAATATCTATATCTATTTACAAATAATGTTTATAACATCGGTCTGAAAGCAGATCCCTGTACGATCCCAACGTATTTGTTGCGCGTACTTTTTATGAATGTAACAGCTCTTTGCAGGTGACTCCAACAGATGTAACTGGCATAATTTAAGAAAAATTCTTTTATCCAAACAAAATAATAAACATAGTGGTTTGAAATCTACAACTGTGAGTCTGTTTTTTTATGGTTATGTATGGGAAGAACTATAAAAATAGCCGAATTTCGGTTTGAAACAAAACAAACAACTATACACTTTTCCCCTGTCAGCCCCACGGTAGTTGTCTCGGCCATGAAAACCCTGCATCTTATACCTACCAACGACGGCATCTGAATCCATTACAAAGACGCCAATGCCATAACGCTCGGACCATCTCAATCCTTGGTATTTATCCATGGATTATGATTCCACAGACCCCTTAAAGCCGGGTTCACACTTCCATGTGCTGATGAACTTAGATGATACACACTCAGAGACCCTAAGCGTTTAACAGATTTTGTTGCCTGCATAATATATGCAATTCAAAACAGAAATAATAATAAAGCATAAACATCGAGACTAAAATCGATGAGAATAATAATGTTACTGTTTAGACCAAAATAGACGGAATCTAGTTTGAATCTAGATTTTTAACGTTTTGTCCTCGGTGATAGCTGATCTATTAAGTTGCCTTTCTTCCTCCATTTTTCGTGTTTGACATAATAGTAGGCCGTAGTGCCGGTGCTGCTGCCCTGACAAAATTACCCTCATGGCATAATGTATGCCCGTCTTCATTATTCCAGTAGGTTATTATAGCCCATTTCATTTAATTTCATTTCGTATTCGACAAATATCGCAAATATTTTGTACTTGACTACCTATTTTATTTAGATCAAACAATTGATGCACCCACTGAACGGATTACTGTATGATACAGTCTTTTATCGCTATATTCATCGCTATCATTCAAATAACCTACATATTTTCTTTTATCCCTATCAATATCAAGGTCATTTTGTCAGTATTTATTAACCAAGTTTGTTGCAGAAAAGTAAAACTTGAAACCCTTTTTAATTTCATAGGTCATATTGATTATATGACAGATAATGAACTTAATTTATATAGAATGTATAAATTAACAGTTTACTATAGCTTGTGGTTATGTTTAGTTTTATGTCCGTATGTAATAACACAGTATATCTATCCTATAGATGAAACACCTGGATTTGGTAGAAGATTTGATGGTCTTGGGGCATTGAGTGGAGGGGGAGTATGTTTCTATTTTACCTTCTTGACCATGCACAATATCATAGCATATAACAGTTACCTCTTTTGCCATGGCATCAGTAATACTGAGTGGTTACGAATAAACTGATTTCAGCTGACTATTGGATGTCACTTCAGTTGTCACTAACTATGAATGCAAAATCCACCATCTAGTCTTATTTTGATCTTCATGACCACTACCTGGGTTAAACGTTGATAGTTGTGTTTGTGTCATATATATAATATACTCTCACTTAATATCCGACAACACTGACTTTATAAACGTTGTGAATTGTTGTGGATCGTCTGAAACCATCTAAGCAAATTTAAAATAAATAGGCGGCCATGGACAATTACAATGATATATATCATCTGCATGCATTATTGACAATAGTCTATCGAATCACAACTTTGTCAGAGTAATAATAGGCCATATTCATTTTTATGACTTTAAACTTTTAAATTCCAAGTACTTTTTGAGTGTTATTAAACTTTGATAGAGCTATGCTTATTAATAGTAAGCAATTGTTGCCGATGTTAGATTAATATCCAAAATATCATAGGAAGCGATGAATTAAAAAGGAAATGAATTTAAGATTATCAGGGTCTCAATTAAGGAAATAGGAACCGAGTATTGACAAGTATCTGGCACCATTACCAAGGGGATAAACAAACTGAACATTCCGATTCTAATTAATCGTTATATTTTATTTACAGGCAACAAGTAAACTATTAGTTAACTATCCGAAACAACAGCGAGATGAAATACTTGACTATTTATTCAAGGTTAGTAGTATACTAACCATAATAAATAGAGACTTTCAGACTGTATTTGAACAAAACACAATTTTGGGAAACCCTTGTGTTAAACTGAAAATGCCGTTATTATAGCATGTGGAGCATAACATTTTTGTGTGTTTTTGATCACACTTGCTGTCCACTGTTATTCCCGCATGATTTCGCGGCATTCCAGGTATTCAATATCACCCTAACAACTGACCGATGTATGATTTTTTCTAGCCAAATTTTGGAGCTTCCTTACATATTCTTAAAGTGGAAATAGGCGGCGACGGACAGGGCACAGGTAAGATAATGGTACTCTTTCCCCCACCCCTTGGATCCGATCGCCGGTTGCGTTATCGTCTTTAGTGGAAAGTTTATGTATCAGTGGAATCAACTGTTGCTGGCCGGGTTCAGCTGTTTATGACCGCAACTTGACGAAACTCGGTGGAATTTTAGATGTAGTCAAACTGGTTTTGTTTTTTGTTTAGTATCATCAACTAAAGGTTACTCCCGGTCCGACATTTTACATTGTTTGGGGGAAGGGGGGCGGGGTGATGAACGAATGGTTAGCGCGTGGGCGCTGTATCATAAGGTCTGTCGTTGAGTCAACTGGGGGGGTTTCGATTCCCCAGTTTTACCGGACAAGGAGTAGGGTCGCCTGTCCAACCTCGTGGGTTTTCTCCGGGCCCTCCGGTTTCCCACCACTGCTAAAGGTGGTTTCGAATCCCCGGTTGTACGTGGCAAGGAGTAGGGTCGCCTGTCCAGCCTCGTGGGTTTTCTCCAGGTCCTCCGGTTTCCTCCCACTGTTAAAGACCTCTACGCGCAAGCGAATTATGTAAATAAAATTAAACCATATGTTAGTCCCGAAATGACCTAGTTTGTGTCGAGTGGACGTTAAACCCCATTTCTCTCTCTCTCTCCACTGCTAAAGACCCCTACGCGCAAGCGAATTATTGGATTAAAATTGAACCATATGTTAGTCGCGAAATGACCTAGCTTTCTCTCTCTCTCTGTTTGGTTGTAGATGGAACGGAGGCTTCTCACATGCACTATAGCTGGGATCTGAACTTTGCACGAGGTTATGAATGGTGGATGATGTTAGAAGCAAAAAAGGTTAAATCAACTTTTCAATATTTACAAAAAAACATCTTTTGGCTTTTACACAATATTCCAAAAATACCTATACCTAAAAATAACTCCTAATTCTTTGAGAAAAACTCCTAAACAATTCAAAAGTAAAAGAAAGGGCTAGCAGCAATTATGCTTATATAAAATGATTATTTCCTAAAAAATAAATCGTGAAGGTTATTCTTTGTTTTCAGAGAAATCCAGATATAAAATTATTCGGGTTGCCCTGGGCTTTTCCAGGATGGGTCGGAGGAGGAACATTAAGTCCCTACACCTACCCAGAAGTAACAGCAACTTATGTGTGTAAATGGATTGTTGGCGCTAAACAACTTTACAATCTTACCATAGAATATGTCGGGGTTTGTATTGTTTTTAAAGGGGAATTAAGCTCTAGCTTGCACTATCGATATTTAATTTCAAGATCTTTTTATTAATCGGATTAGTATTATTTCTTGTTCTGGCCGTTTATGTCCATCTTGAACTTTATTCCTCTGCACCTGTATTCGTTTCTGCTATCTTTTGTCCTCTTGAATACTTTCATTTACATATTAAATAGATGTATTATTTGATATCTTTTGGTGAATTAAACTAGCTTATCATGTGTAGAAACACATAGAATCATTTATCGTATAGCCCCAGACTATATGATAACATTTATAAAAATAAACGGCCCCTTTTATTTCGATTGCCCACATGTTTCCAAATTGTATCAGTGTGTGGATGATTATGTCGATAATCTTGGCATAGTGGGGGTTTGCCTTTGTGGGGTCATGTTACTAACTACACTAGATCTGCATTCTCTATATTATTAATTCAACTCCTACCATTTTCAAATGGTTAAACATCGAGTTCCAACTTTTAATGAAGGCGATAAGACGATTGATTTTTATTTTGGAGTTTGATTTTCATATTAAAACTTACATGTGTAAAGGTACACAATGTTAATTGTTAGAATTGACAGTAGATATGACAGTCAACTGAATATGTTCAATTGTTTTTTTTTTGTAGATTTGGAATGAAAGAGACTATAATAAAACATATATTTTGGTAAGCAAAAATAAAAAAAACCCCAATAAGTTAACAGAATATGTAACACGTCCAATATTAATATAGCCTCTGATATGTGTATATCGGTAATGTCTAGTTCAATTGAATTAAAGGTCGAGTGTTTAATATAATTTGTTGTTTCAGACATTAAGGCAGACCTTGGATTCCCATGGGTTACAACATGTAGAGATAGTGGCAGCAGATGAGTCAGTTGATGATTTACGGATAGATCATGACATCCTCACAAACCCAGACCTAGCTCATGCTGTGTCAATTATTGGGTTAGTTACACCTATTGTTGTATAATTTCCTTCTGATGTGTTTTCGATATTTTAATATTAACATCTAAATTATGCCGAGTATGGTGTAATCCAAAATGTAGAAAAGTTTATTTTTTGTCAAGATTTAGGACAGCATAATCCCCTGGCCTCTTAATTCCAACTGGGTGGAATTTATTTTCTTTACCACTTTAGGGTTAGCTTGAAATCGGTCACCGATTCTACTGATACATAATCCCAATCAGGGTTTCTCAAGGACATACAATTGCAACATCGCATTTGAGAATATCTGTTAGTAATGACTGGAAGGAACTTTATACTTTTGGACTTGAAACCGACCTTTGTTTACAGTATATAATTTCGATTTGAAGAAAGTATACTATGGTAATACTGTACAGATATTCGTTGAAGATCTGTTGTCTCACCTTCTAGAACTCATGGTACAAGAACTCACACAGATATGCTAGAAATGGAAACTGGAAAACCCCTGTGGTCATCCGAATACTTCAGTCAACACCCAGATAATTATGGAGGGTCGTGTTGGGCAAGGGTAAATACCATTTTATTCAAAGTTACGGAAACTTTAACATAAATTGTAGTGTAACTTAACTCCAATATTTAAATAAATATCTTAATCGATGATTTAAAATATTTATGTCTCTTTAAATCTTCAGACAATCAACCAAGATTACACAAACGGATTTATCACTGCGTAAGTATTTAAATAGTTATGTTCACGAACAGTTGGGGATCACGTGGCTAAGTGGGTAAGACGCTGGCTCGCTAGCCTGGAGCTCGGGTGTTCGATCCCTGCATTTTCCGAGAAAGTTCATCCAGATTTTCCGGCGTGGTTCCCCTTGTCAGTGATGCAGGACGGAGGGCCTGACAAGGACAGCTGTCTAGTCCTTCGGATGAGACGAAAAACCGAGGTCCCGTGTATACATTGGAATGCACGTAAAAGATCCCTTGACAGTTGGAATTCGATATAAGAGTAGGCGATAGTGCCGCTGCCCGGGGAAAATTTCCCTCATAGCACACTGTATGGCGTATGCCCGTCTTCATTAGCCCAGTATAGGAGCAGAACAGTAGAACGTTAAACCCCATTTCATTTCCTTTCATTTCACGAACAGTTCATTAGTTTAGATGGTGGTTTAATTTCTAGCTATGCCATTAATTTTAAATGTTTAATTTCTAATATCTAGATACTTGTCCATAGTCCAAACCTTGAAAACAACGAAAGGGATCTTTGGATAGCCGTGGACTCGCCCATTGTCACTTTCATCATGATAATCTCAGCTATATAAATCGTGTTGATGGGATCTCTGATTGAAAAGAAAAACTTCGTGTATGTTCACCGATCATTCCTCTATACATTCCGTTACAAACCCTACAAGGGAGTGTAAGCTAGAGGTTTTTTCTGTTAAGATTTTGAACTGGACAACCGCCCAGGCTGATTCAAGTCCACTTCAAGTAATAAGTCAGTGGTATTAGATGTTTATGAAGTAGCCATATCCCAACGCACGGCAATAAACACCACTAGTAGCGAAATGAAATTATGAACCATTTAGACACCGAGGCTACTGGCCAAACGGTAACCTTCTTTAACTTACACCGTATATCATGTATTATTCCAGTCAGATAGCATGGTGTGTTATAAACAGTATGTATGATGGTTTACCGTATAATGATAGGGGTTTAATGCGAGCTGTTGAACCATGGAGTGGATTTTATTATGTTGGTCCCCCTATATGGACTTCAGGTAGGTCATATCCTCAGCTTGCACAGAATGACCAATGTTGCAGAACCGTTGAGTTTAAAAGAATGGTAGACACTGGCATTATTAAGTAGTTGTTAAGGTGCAGATGCTATTTATTTGCACAAGTACATTGCTTGTAGTTACTTGTTCACACAATGTCCACTTCAGTTGGTTCAATGAAACATCGTTTGCAGACACACGCCAAAATCCTGAGATGAAGACTTTTTTGTAGGACTGTGCTCATCTTCTACAGTTTCGTAAATGTTCTCGGCATTGCAATCGATGTAGAAATACACCACCCCCACCCAAGTTGAAGACTTTCCTAGAGAATCATTTGCTATAACCATTGCCCCTTCTCTGTATATTTATTTTCTGGGTCATGGAATCTATGAACTATGGTCTTACAGATTCTCACCGTTCCCCGAATTTAGCAGCATTAGATTATTTAATAGGTCAGTGAGCAGCCTCGAAGCCCAGACTTTACGGAACACCTTCCTATGACGATATTTGTTTAACATTGAGACATAGCACATTGAGGCAGCTATTAAAATTCTCTCATCTTTACAGAAATAAAAACACACATTGCACACCATTCATCTACCAGCTTGTTCCCTTACGGGTTCAGTGATGGTTTACTTTAGTTGACCAAAAAGGTATCCCTTTCAAATATACTTAATCTATTTTCGATTTGCATAAACATTATAACCACTATTTTAGCTCACACTACGCAGTTTACCAAACCAGGATGGCTGTATCTTAAGCATGGTTCTGGTGTGGGAAACTTCTCTAGAGGCGGTAGTTATGTTACTCTTATGAGTCCAGATCAAAACGATTTTACGATAGTTATTGAGACTGGGGTATGTTATCTATACTAATAATTGTGACCGTCGTTTAAATTGTGTCTGTTTGTCTCTTTAGAGCTGGCGGCTACACGAGGGTTGTCCCGAGGTTGAAATTTAGTGTTATGGGTAGGGAGTAAAATAAGCTAGGTGGCGTTGGCCTACCGCTTCCGGTTTCGGAGTTACGGGCACAACCCGCTAGTTATAAATATTTGTACTAAAATACAGTACCATCGATCCTAAAATGGGATCAAATTTAAATTCAATAAATACAAAATAACGATCATTGTAATTGTATGGGGTCCTTGCAGCTGGAGTAAGTCAATTCCTCCGATGTTCCAAAAACGAGGTACATGTATTCAACAATCACATTGTAGTTGTAGATAGAAGAACCAAGAGTTTCTGCTGCACGGGGTGGCCCCCATGTGTCTGCCGCCCTTCACCCTGTAAGAAAAATAATGCAACACAATACCCATCAAATATATAAAAACAACCCCCTTTTCGGCTAAGTAGAAAAGGTGCCAGCCATACATGGTTTTTGAATGAAATCAGTAGTTTCAGTCATATAATCACCCCCATTAGATAGTACCAATTGCCGTAGAACCACACGATTTAATATTACAATTATCAGGGTACATCGATGAGTACATCAATAAGATCCGTTTGAGATGTTTTTATTTATTTTCAGACGTATAACCATTCTTACTGTGGTCAACCCATAGTACCATTTACAGTAGAACCTCAAGATGTTATCTTACAGTTGAGTGGTACATTGGTGAGTACAAAGGGGATGCCTCGTGGCACAAGTCCGTAGCTTTCTCCACTACACAATTTTGTTCTTTTTCTGGTCGCTATACTTCTAAAATCCAGAAACGTATATCTTTTTAGTAAATGGTATAATGTTTCTTTGTAGACTTATAATTCCACGAAACATATCCTGTTAGTAAATGGTCTAAGTTTTCTTTGTAGACTTACAATTCCACAAAACGATTTAATCATACCAGAAATGGGCCTGTTTTGGATTGCTGAGATAGATTTCTATCCGGAGTGCAATTTTCAATCCTTGGATTTTAGTACTCCGCGTATTGAATTTGGATTTGTTATATTTGTGTTCAGCAGGCGAAAGTTGATCAGTTACAAGTATGGTACACAAAACTAGCGTTTGATGGATCCAGTTCAACAATATTTCAAAAGAAATCACCATTAAATGTATGTTGTTATATACGTATATATGGGTCTAAAGTACGTTTTCTACGTAGTATCGGTTTTTAAATTACATGTTTAGCCACATACATAGAGCCACCCTTGGTTATTCCCGCGTATACAACTATATTATTTTCATTGATCGTGAGTTGCTTTAATATAGATTGCTTTGATATAGATATCAAACTTTCAATTTTACCTGTATACATAGCTGCTTTCGAAGATGTGACCCTGACTATGGTGCAATATAAGTTGGCTGGACAGTTAATATAAATACATTCTAACTTCAGAACAACGCCACAAATAATCATGCGACGGGGTCATTTATTTTACCATTAAATCGACAGGTTATGGATGGTGTGATTCGTCTAAGTTTAGATATTGATGAGGTCTGGACATTAACGACTATTACTACTGGACAAAAGGGGCAACACAACCCTCCACCGCCATCAGCACCGTTCCCGTTACCTTATGCAGATGACTTCGAAGGTGAGAAGACACATTTTGGTACCTTCATAAATCTCATGAACTGCGTATGTATATCATGTATGTTGTGTTGTTATAATTAAGATTTTATGTATCGCATCACAGATTACGCCGAGAAAAGATCAGGGGGAATGTTCCAATTAATCGATAGACAACATCTTCACAAAGAACTGGTTTCATTTTACAATAGATATTATTACTCTTTGCAGTATACCCTATTTATTCTGAATTATTACTCTTTGCAGTATACAACATTTATTCTGAAGCGTATAATTTGGTTGCCCAAGCTGGTTATTATGAGATTACTGATGTGGGATCTCCCCATAATAAAGTTATCCGCCAGATGTCGCTTGAGATGCCAGTTGCATGGGGTAAAACAGATTTACTGGGAGTTACACTTGCTTTGATAGGGAATACGAACTGGTATGTATACAGGAGATTATATGTTCAATATTACCTCGACTTTCTTATTACAAAACATTATGCATATTTTATATACAGCACATTAGCGTCTATAATCAGTATTTACTATTGACATGCTTATTCTTTCTAGATCACATATAGTACAACACCTCTTTTGTTCTACATTCCAAATAGCTAACAATCTTCGAACATTCTTTTGCTTTCAACCTTCTGGTTTAGCTATAGATAAATGCGGATGCTAGTACGAAGGGCATGTTCACTCATTTTAGAAGATATAAGAAAACCCGCAGTGTAAAGAAAGTCAGCAATTTCCTTTGAGGAATCAATAAAGCTAGAAATATATAATTCTGCTCTTCCGTCAATGGTCCTTACGATGTGTTATAATTATTGTTTGGTGTGTCTTTACTTTGTCATATTCCTTAGGACTAAGGCATACACCGTTCATCTGATATTGGTGACAGTTTATATTATAAATCGAATGTTTTTTACAATTATTTTTTGTGAAAGGACTGATATAAATATATCTGTTGACGCACGTCCAGCTCCAGTAAATGGAACTCATGGTGTTTTTGTTGCCTGTAGATTGTACAATCTGGGTTTACGAGATGGCATCAATGCTGGATTATACTTCTTCATTTTCCCAGCAAATAAAACATTTGTAGTTTCTGGCGATGTCGGTAAGTTATACTACCCCAGTAAATAAAACGATCTTTAATTATGCAGCCCAAGTGACTTCTTATTATGATTTCACATTCACTATTTAAATCTGTGATTGATTAATGTCATGAGCGTTTGTATAGATTGCTATGCTATTTAGAAGCAGTGCCCCGTTAATACTGACAAATATATGGGAGCGCTACAATTTATTCATACCCTATCAGACATGACACAACATTGTGACAGCAATCATTATGCATTCTCGTATAAATACTTTTCGACTCCAAAATGAAAATGTTTAGCAGTATTATTTTGATCAGTAATGTATTTTGCTATTTTCAGTTAGAAAACACTTGGTTTTAAGCGGCCAGCATGCTGGAATAACAGCTGAATGGAACCAACTTTCACTATCAGTAAAGGTAGCTATGTCTGTAACAGCGTTGTATATTCAGGATATTTAAATTTCAGAAGAAAAAGACATTCTTGAGAGATTGATGGAAATTTTCAGAGTTTCTAGTTAAAAAAAACAACAACACAAAAATTAAAAATGCAACAACTGTACATGCTAGTAAGTGTTTTATACTTTATGTTTTTAGGGAAGTGAAGCTGTAGGAAGTATTAATAGTGTACAGGTCTTCAAGACTACAATACCAGATGGTACAGTTCAAGGATTTGCTGGATTGGGAACAACTTCTTATAAACTGGCTGATTTTGATAATTTGAATATTAGCAGACCTTAAAGTTTTGATGTAACTGATAAAATATTGATCTTAATTGCAGCAGAGTACGTCATATAACTGATATATTTGATGATAAATTATATATTGATCAACTCAGAATAACTGATATCTCTGATGATTATTTATATATTTATTCACTGATGTACCTACCGATAATTGATATATTAATAAACTTTGATATAACTCATATCTGATGCTATATATAAATAAATATTTATAACTAATAGCTGGTCATCCAAATTGATTTATACCCGCACGCGACCACCAAAGAGAACAAATATCAAAATGTTCCCCCCCCCTCGGTCCACCTTATTATATTATGTCACACTTTATATTTGATGATTCACATCCCCTTCTTTTAAATAGAACAATATTTTAAATACTGTTTGTAGGTGATGTAAATACACCTGATCTAAAAGCAGAACCTTGCAGGAGCCTGAACCTATAGATTGGGAGCCTTATATGCCAGATCTGTCAAATATAATACCACACTATCTATATACGTCCACAAGGACACTAAACAATTTATTGTTGGAAGGTCATTCATACTTTAGTGATAACATTAATGTGGCAGTTCAAACGACAACTCCCAGTTTCTTATAAAATCTTTTTGTCAATCATTTTCTCCTTTGATAAAATTATTATCTTTACACATGATTTATAAATGATCCAGCCCTTTAAAATTGAGAAATCTTTCTTAGCCCCATATCCGTATCTCTCTATATATAGCCCACCCACTTAAATTATGAATGATTATCTTGAACCCATTGATTTATAGACCCTACAATTCAATTGGCCAATCAAACGCATGCATATATCATGAGGCACGTACGTAAGACCGATATCATTGAGACATGGGCAATTAAAGGCGTATTGCCAAAATATAAAAGCCACATTTAGTAATGGAGACAAACATTTTTGTTTGTTCTGTTTTCTTAAAGATACATTATGCAAGATTTAGATAAAAAAAACTGGTTATTTTTGCTATATTAGTTCAAAATGGATATATTGAAATTGTCAAGTACAATTTCTACAATAATAAACAAGGTCTCGATTATCCATTTTACTGTTAAATTATTAAATAGGGATGTTGTGCTAATCCATTCAATATCTAAACCATCCGATGGCCCAGCGAGTTAATTATGTGCTTGCCCTGTGAATAAATGTCTAAAAAATTAATTCACATAATATTGGAAGCAAGACAAAACAGACTTGCAATAGATTTTACATTATGCATCTTTAAATTTATTGTGGTGTGTTATTTTAAAAAAAAATTAATTGAAGTAACTTTACCAACTCTCTATAACGCGTATGTACTGGTTTGGTAAATATATCTTTGATTGTCCAGGCTCTATATATTTTCAAATTTGCCTGGCGTATTTAAAGTAGAGTTTACTCTGATGAATTGTTTTGTCGATAGCTTCTAATTGAAAGCGGAAATAGTTCGAAGTTTCGACGTAACGACACATGCATATTCTTATTCCCACTGTACAGTTAAAGGAGCTTAACCTCTAACTCAATATTTTCCATAAAAGTAAAAATTAAAAACCAGAATTAAAATGCTATATTGGCCCATTTCATCCAATATTGGAATCTTGTCGTGAAAATTCACTCGTTATCACTCGTCACATCAGTCAGTTATATAGAGGTATGACTCGTGTTTTCCTTTGGCGTTCGTCACTTCCGATTCAGGAAACTTGTATTACTTAGCTATCGTAGCAATGATCTCTGTGTTAAAATTATATTTGGAACGTGTCTAATTAGTTCTATCACATATGTGATAATGACTGACACCAATATTGTCCTTTAATAAGTGCTTTTAGACCTTTTTTGTTGACTATTTCAAGGTTTCAAAGTATGGAGTTATACGCTCTTTTTTTAGCCTCGAATAAATAGTGAAATATCTCAACAGCTCCATATCAGATAATTTCTGTATCAGATAAGTGGATGTGTCCAAAATATTGAGCAATGCGATATAGTTTAAAATGAAATATTTTTTTATATCCCTACTACAATGCAAGGTGACTTACTGGTGAATAACCTATTTACCCAGTAAGTCTTTCTCGACTTCTCAACATTACATAATATGTATAACCCAATCTAATTTAAAGGAGCTAAATCGCTAATATTTTGGGCCTAGAAATTGGCACAAATGGGTCGCAACACATACAATAATGTAATATGAATTTATATAAACTGTTTTACAATCAATCGTTTCCGTTTTACTGTGAATTGTCATCAGTTATGTTCGGCGAAATACGCCAGAAGTCTCAGCCGAAAGACAGTTTCTAGCGTATGGTTTTTTAAGTCATCACTGATAGTATATATTGCGCATGCTCTCCAAATAAGAATATGGCATCACCGTTTGACATGACTTGTGGAATATGTCTAGCCTCATTCTTTGAGCACCTTGTTTCAAATGGCGCTAAAATGCATTATAGTACACGATTCGTGTACCAATAGTAAAATGTTTATTTTGTCTTAAATATTAGATATCAGAAGCTAATCTTTTCCAGGTAAGACCACAACACCAATGCTGATTTAAATTGCAAAAAAATTCGTGTTTTCAATGTCGAAGATTTTGGATGATATTGAGTTACGGACTTAGCTACTTTAAAGCATAAGCATGAGAGAATGTCGAATTGTTATTACTACAGACAGTTGTGTGTAAGTAGTGTGCAGAGGAAAAATGTGAATTCGGTACGAAAGACTTTGTATGAGTGGACTTCGATCGGAATATGGTTGAAAAACAAAAAAAGAATGACGTGTTTCGCCGTGCTATTACAGAAACTACACGTGACACAATTCTATGGAATACAATTACTGAAAGACATGGGTGTTATTTTGTCAACAGCGCAAAATTTTACCGAAAAGAATATTTATTTTATAGATAATTTTACTCTTCACATCATAAACAAAATTTAAATGATTTCATAAAAAATTGAAAAAAGTACTTGGGGAGCTCTTGTCGTTTCTTAGTTTCTGTTCGGTGATTAGTAGGGTCGCTTTATCAAACATCGAAACAAATTATTGCATAGTTATTGCATCACAAATTCCATTGTAATTTCTAGCAGTAATTGGGGCACAATCTAGTATTTCAGCCTTATTTTAGAAGTATTTATCGTCGGCGCGACAGTAAAAGCACTCATTTCGGTAATTTTATGAACAGAGAAAGTTTTTTTTATTGTGTCCAAGACCCGCTTTTACGATGCAAACAATTATGAACGTTGGATCTATTATAAAAGAATTCATCATTTGAAAGCTTTGTTTAAATGAGTTAACTTTGTTGTTTATAAAAACTAACTGAGATACGACATTTTGAATCTAGAAAAAAACACGGACTTTCAATGGCAGCACACATATGTCCAAGATATCAACGGCATAAGAAGTGCCAAAGTGCCAAGGGTTGATAGAAACTAATAGCTGGGTAATAAATCATTTTAAGGTTCAAGGAGCTAAATTCCTAATCAGTTATGTTCGGCCGAAATACGCGAAGAGTCTACATTGAATGGCAGTTTTTGGCATCTGGTTATTCCAGTCTACATCGATAGTATTTTCCTGTGGGATATGTTTAGCCACGCGGATAAAGTAGTTTCATTACAAATGGCGCTCGAAAGCATTCTGGCACGCAATTTGTTTGCCATTTTAAAATTTTCATTTTGTCTTAAATATTGGATATCACAACATCTATGTTGATTTAAATTGACAAATGTCGAAAACTGTGAGTTGAAGACTTGCCCCCCCCCCCCTTTAAATAGAAATATATTGTATCTTACCTTGACTTTTATAACTCGATATAAAATATTCTAAATTAACAATATACATTATATTGAGTAATTTTATATAATGAAATGACCACGGAAACTGGACAACAGAAAGCATACGATGAATTGCATATACAACTTTTTCAAAGGTGCTCGTAAATTTAATTTTTATTCGAGTTGAGAGCAAAACCCCTTTAATGATGATATTGTTAATTGTTTACATAGTTGACAGATAAAAGGGTCTCTTGAAGTAAATCTGGGTTATAGTTATATATTATGATAAGACTTTAATTGACGTGTCTGGGATAGAGCGCACTAAATATATTTAGTCCAATTTTAAAGATTATTATAAGACCAGCATGTTGGAAATTGCTATTTGGAAGTATATAAATTTAATTCATATGGATTGGAATACTTAAAGTTTCATGAAATGTTGAGAAAGTTATCTAGAGGGTTACGATTCATTCGGTGTATTTAATCAGGACTGGTTGTTATACCGATAGTGCTTGATTTGGTGGCCTACTGTACTCTTTTATATTATTTTCATCGGCTCACGGTAAGTAAATTTAAAAAGCCCAACCTAGTAGAATATAGAGTTAAAGACCAGTGACTACACAATCAAAAGTACTTATATTTGAAAATAATTATGGTCCAAAAGTTTATTAATTCTAACTTCAGTAATGGCCTCATGCTAAGTTATCCACATGATATACATTTTTTAAAAAAAAATTCTCATGGGTGCAATAGGAGGGGTTTTATGAGGTGTGTGTGTTTGTGGGGGTGGGGACGGTTAATGCGTGCACCACAGCATTTCTTCATAACAGAATTTGTCCATCACGTACATGTAAATTGTAAAAGTTTTTATTCATTCGTCGATGATAGGCAAACGGCACAATGCTATAAAATAAAATTCTGTGCGACTATGATATAGTCTTCAAATATATTTTTAAAACGGTAAACGCTATTTAGATCTGGTTTATTGACCTAATTCCAACCGATGTTGGAATTCAGCATTGGAGATTCTGTCAGGAAGATACCCACTGTTTCTCTCTTTGTGTATTCGGTGTTCTATATTCAATGAAGATTTAAATTTACCTATCAACTGGTCAGTGAATCCATCAATGTACGATCCAGTTATTATTTTAATATCTACCGGTACCTGAAATTCACACAGACAGAGGGTGGTAGACGCACGATTCGCAAATCATGCCGAGATCGTCTTCATTCGCTGGATGCCTTATTTTATTGAACCTATTATGAATAATCAGCAAGCTTGGTTTTTTTACCGGATTATCAAAATCACCGTTAAATTTGCTAATTACTCGGATTATGAACCCCATACGGCCAATTCTCACTAAGGTATGACTGTTGTTGTAGCCGACAAGCAAGTTGATTGACTTCCTAATTAATATGTAATAATTATCCCGTTGTAATTTAGCCGATTCATTGTTTTACCAATCCGCTAACGCCAACAAAATACAACTGATTATGAACACTGACCCTGACTGACATTCAATCGTCGGACTCGACAATTCTCTGAGATTTTTTTTTTGTAGAAAATTTTTACGCGAATCTTTGTAGATTCGTAGCGTAAGCTCTTGCGAGAATCCTTGCGCGAATTAGATTCGAAGATTCGCGTGAATTTCTAGGGCTGGTAAGATCATGAGGTCTGTCATTAAGTCAAGTAGCGTGGTTTCGAGTCCCCACTTGTTACTGGGGGTGGCATTGCCTGTCCAACCTCGTGGGTTTTCTCCGGGTCCTCGAGTTCCCCCCCCCCACACACACTGCTAAAGACTCCTTTGCGCAACCGAATTATTGAAATAAAATTGAACCATGTGTTAGTTCCGATATGATCGAGTCAAACCCCAATTCCCTCCCTCCCTTTGAATAGGTAGCCTTAGATTTCACAAGGTACCCGACGATAAAAAATAAAGGTTTAGATATACAAGTTAATTACCATAAATGGCTCAAATTACGAAAATACAGGCCTAAGCTGTTCGGAAGCGATTGTTATATTTGCTTAAATGAGTTACGCAACTCATTAAACAAATTTCATTATTCAATAGTATGATTGATGTGGTACTTGAGACAATCACATATCACATATAGATGAGACATGGCTATCAATTCACTAAGGGACATTGTGCCAACCACATATGGAATCTGAAAGTTGGTATTTCTGTAAAAAAGTACCATACAGTTTATATATTTATACATAGTTAGGGCAGTGGTTTAATCCGTTTGATTCACAAAATATATATCTGGGACGGCAACAGTTGTAAGCGGAAATTCCGGAGAAAGACCATTAGGTTAGGCAGGTGATCCTATAGTCATGTAGACAGTGGTATCCAACCTCCATCATGAATCAGATCTGAATTAACCATGTAATTGAAATGTAATTTGTGAGTTATCACCGTAAATATGAAATGTTAATGGAAGTTACCAACGTAAAACAAATATAAATGTTAGTTACCTGCGTAAGAAAAATATAAATGTGAGTTACCAACGAAAATAGAATGTAAATGTGAGTTACCAATGTAAATAAAATGTAAATCTGAATAACCAACGTAAATAAAATGTCACCGTAAATACAATGTAAATGTGAGTTACCAATGTAAACAAAATGTCAGTGTGAGTTACCAACGTAAATAGTACGTAAATATGAGTTACAAACATAAATAAAATATAAATGTGAGTTACCACCGTAAATAAATGAAATGACATGGAATGGGGTTTAACGTCCTACTGTTCTGCTCCGAACTGGGCTAATGAAGACGGGCATACACCATACAGTGTGCTATGAGGGAAATTTTGCCCGGACAGCGGCACTGCGGCCTAGTCTGATATCGAATTCCAACTATCAAGGGATCTTTTACGTGCACGCCAATGTGTACACGGGATCTTGCTTTTTCGTCCCATCTGAACGACTAGTTGTCAGGCCCTCCTTACTGCTTCGTTGACAAGGGAGAACCACGCCGGAAAATCTGGATGAACTTTCTCGGCCAATGCAGGGATCGAACACCCGACCTCCAGGCTAGCGAGCCAGCGTCTTTCCCACTTAGCCACCGTGATCCCCCCATAAATAAAATGTAAATGTGAGTTACCAACGTAAAGAAAATGTCAGTGTGAGTTACCAACGTAAATAGAATGTAAGGTGAGTTACCAACGCAAATAATATGTAGATATGAATTACAGTTACCCTAAAATGTAAATACACCAGGCATGATACTCGCAAGTGTCAGTAAAACCGGAAGTTCACATAATTAACAATTTTGTTTTACTTTTATTTGTATTTTCCAGATTCTCCATTTGCCATGATGAAGGATTGCACCAACTTGATAACCATGTTTTACCTTTGCTTGTTCGCAAGTGTCACATGTAAGTCATATATCTTTATATATATTATATGTAATATGATATTTTTGTATTTGAAAGCTATAAGCGTGTCCAAAGAGAAAGTCTCCAGTCCCCAATATGTATAAAAGTCTCATACAACACGCCGATTTGACAAGTACATCCTTCTCCAGACTGGATTGAGATGAGTTTTGTTTTGTGCCGAATGATTTGGTTTGTATATGTAGCTGACCAGATCTAATATCTCATACCAATTGTCACATGAGAATATCACAAACATAGCTATCAATTTGATTCTATGTTAGATAAAGATAATCGAATTTTGTATTGAGAGAGCTAGATCAACGCCACTAAGATTTGGTATCAAACTCACTGAAATTGCATCCATCTCACTTAGCTAACCCAAAGCTTCTGTACAGGCTTCGTGGAGCTCGGTGGATATTAAATCAGGTATCAGTGCCGGACTGGTGGGCCGAAGACCCACCTGTCAGGTCATTGACCAAGGCCCACACAAGTACGCCCCTTCGGCGCGCGAGCGTCCGAGAAGGGTCGGGGGGGGGGGGTTCTCCCCCCAGGAAAATTTTGAAAATTGACAACCGCAAACCCATTTTCCAAGCATTTCAGACCAAAGCAGAAGAAGGCAAATTTTTGATTTCCTGATACAATTAGATAACAGAATGACCTAAGAGCACTATCATTAGATGAATTTGAGAATTCTCTTCAGTGTCAAAAACAAAAACCTTTTCTTTCTCCTGCCCTGTGTCCTGTCCTCTCCTTTCTTCTTTCTTTTCTCCCCCCTCTCCTTTCTTTCTCTTTTCTTTTTTTCTTTTTTTTTCTCCTTTTTCTTTTTTTCTTTTTCTTTATAGGCTTAGGCCCACTTTTTTTTTATTGAGCTTAGGCCTAGGTGGACAGGTGGACCCATTCCCGCACTGTCAGTTATGCTAGTCGTCATTTTGATAAATTGTTTAATTATGCACTTCTAAACGGTTATTAAATCATTTTACAGGTCATAATCCTAAAGTAAATACAGACAATTTGAAATCACCGCCTTCCCAAGGCATACACATAGAAGATCAAGTTGATGTAATAAGTAAACTGAACTTTTTTCGACACTTCTTAAAGCGTGGACACAATTATCAACACCCGGGTGAGAATCTTGTAAATGATACTAGTACGACAAAAGATGGACATAATAATATTAAAGGAAATACTAGTATTAAAGAAAATACTAGTATTAACGGAAATACTAGTATTAAAGGAAATGGCGGTCTTTTGAACTCTAAGGAATTATCTCGTTATGAACAAAATACTCATAAAAACAATTATACACCAAATCCGATTTCAAAAAAGATAAAAGACATTTATCCTTGGAACCTTTATGAAGATATCCTCAGTAGCAAGATTCAAGATTACGTATCGTTACGTGAACACGATGAAATTAGTGATAATGCCATAGATAAAAATGAGCCCGGAGAAGCACATGGTTTTTTATTTGATATCCCTAAAGCCACAACAGAGTCGATTGGTAAATGTTCAGATTCTCCATCTGTGGTATTAAATAAATCCATTGACTGTGCCCATCCAGCCATAGCGAAAAAAGACCTGTCTGATGATGAACTTGTTCAAGTTCTATCTGATAAAGGCGGAACGTACATCAAAGATTACATGGCAGCCAATCACGATGAAGCTAGAAATAATTTCAGGAACTTAATCACATTAACAGAGAGTTACGATGTGAGTACTAAAATTTGTTTGATACTCTTGATCACCTTAAAAAGATTAATTTAAGCAATTTCTCCAATATCTTGTTTTTAGCTAAACTCAGAATAATTATGTTGCCGATATGTTTATGGCATGTTTTAATGATGCTACTAATAGTCCTTATTCCTCGATCTATTAAAGGATGACAACTTCAAGCGTCACCCGCGGGACTGGCAATGGGATTATCACTTGACGAAGGCGAAGGTATTGGAAGCTTTAGATATCTCTCATATGCAGCTCGGGGCTTTCCAGCCCGGATTAATGCCAGTAGATGGTTACGTTGCTAGTCATTGGTCACATTGGGAGCAAAGAACTACAGGTGTTACTGCAGCGCCAGAAGTTCCTAATTTTGTTTTATCTCAAGTAACGTCTGCTAAAAATATACATTCAGACGACAGTGACACAACGGATACAAACAATACTAATAATGGTAGGTATATATTTTACCACTATTCTAATTATTGGTATGCATTGTACAACAAATGCGTTTAGGTATCCATGTGGTCATCTTCGAAAGGAGATCCACACGGACGGCTCTAAATGAAAAAAATAATGGAAACACTGCTGTCCGGCTAAAATGTATCTCACTGCACACTTGATGGAGTATAGCCGCCTTCAGTAGCCTGGTTCGTGGTGAGATGTATTTCATCATGGTAACCTGAAATCGCTATTCTTTGACACCTATAATGGACACAAATGGGTCGTAACGAATATAATAATGTAATATGAGTGTATATAAACTATTTTACTGTAATTAGTAACCATTTATGCTCGGTGAAATACACGAAGAGTCTGAATTGAATAGCAGTCTTTGGCGTCTGGTTATTCCAGTCTAAACAGGTAGTATTCTCCTACATGGAATATGCTTAGCCTCGTTCACCGAGTCGCTTCATACAACTGGCGCTCGAAAGCATTCTGGCCCATAATTCGTGTGCGAATTTTAAAAATGTTATTTTGTCTTAAATATTGTATATCAGAGGCCCAAATTTTTACGGTAAGATAAAAATCATCAATGATGATTTAAATTGACCAATAAGTTGTGTTTGCAATGTCGAAGACTATGGTTGATATTGAGTTAGAGACTTTGATCCTTTAAAGATAAGATTCTATATTACTTTTAGATGCTGATAGCACGGTGGAATATTGCCAAAATCGAGGAGCTGAGTCGACGGATGGATATCTTCACATGTGTACCACGTGTGCGCATACCACCACTCTACCAGATGATAAATTTCCTCGTGTTTTAAATGAAGCTGTCTGCCATTCTGTGGATAGTGGATGTCTCTTTGTTGGTGATACACGTGAGTTTTATTTCGTTTTTAATACACCGTTAAAGGCCGAAAGATCAAGTATTTTTATACTACTTTAAAAATCCCAGATCAAACAGTCTTAGCTAAATCCGTATTTATAATTGATAATGAAGTCGATAATTTCAGACTTGTGGTCATTAATAGAGTTTACATTAGTTATTGCTGATTATACTTGATTCAAAAACTTGGCCAAATTATATTATTACATCCTTTTGTGAATACATGGTTTGGATTTAAATATCGGTGATTCATCGTTTTATTTGCTACCTTTATCATTTTTAACTGAATTAGCCGCTGAATCTTGTCCAAAAATAGTGTTTTTGCTCTGAAAAATGTATGCTTCCTGCACAAAAATTTCACCCCATTCGACTATTTGCCTCTCCCCGCTAAATAAGGTGACAATAAATATCTACGTATAAAATTTTATAAATATAAATAATCTTTATTCTTTTCAGCACACGGTTCCTGTCGCCAGAATGTCTTCTATATAAATATGTTACGCAAACGACAGGGCAAGTGTGTAATGGCGATCCATGATGGCAGCACCGTCTTAACGGATGAATGGGAACTGTATTCGCAGCCAATCAGAGTATCATGTGAATGTCTTATAAATAAACGATCACCTGCTGCCAAGAACGTTAACCCTAACTAATTGTGATTACTTACAGTCATATGTGGATCAATTGTAAGTCCTCTAGTTCAGCTAGAGAAATGTTCAAAATCCGTAAAACGAGACGGCACGTGAATCGGTATAATCGATTCACCGGTCAACATGTGTAATTATTGTTTGAAATGGTGAATGAATTATGGATTTCATAATTATCAAATTCCGAACTTCATTTCCAAACTGTTTTTCATAAACTTTCCATCTTCTGTGGGTTGTTTTTGTTTGAAACATTTAGGGCATTTTCAAGGGTTTCTCTTCGAACAATAGAAAGAGTTTACGCGGTTCTAGTGTGTGTTGGACAAATTTATTAACGTTGATAGAATGCTAAAACTCATGTAACACTGTTAATTATTGTTGTTTTACGAGTGTTTTAGTGTGTTCTGAACAAATATTGAGTTTTGAAAGAAACAACTTTTGATCAGTGTTGTTTTACTTGTGTTCTATTTTTTGAGCTGTGAAAGACCCACTTTTGATGATGGTTGTTTTATTGTGTGTGTGCTGAACAAATATATTAACATTTATTGAGTTTTGAAGGAAACACATTTTGATCATTGTTGTTTTAGTGGTCTTCTATTGTGTGATGAACAAATATATTAACAACTTTTGATAAATTGTGAAACATTGTGAAAATACAGTCTCCTTTTCACCATCTGGACATTGAATGTGAACAGCCTAAAAGTTTGTCGGATATTTCTCCACTAATCTAGTGCTTGATTACCTCGATACATACCGTACCAGATTTATTGGACACATCACATGGTAGATTATTCGACACATCTCGTACCAGATTTATTCGGCACATTTCGTGTCAGATTATTCGACACATTTCGTACCAGATTTATTCGGCACATTTCGTGTCAGATTATTCGACACATCTCGTACCAGATTTATTCGTCACATCTCGCGCCAGATTATTCGACACAGCCCGTACCATATTTTTTCGAGACATCTCGTACCAGATTTATTCAAATCATCACTTATTTAAAGAACGCCATTACAGCTGCAAAGAAATGACTGCTAGAATACGTTCGTATGTGGGCAATTACTGTGCAATCATGTTTGCTATTTTTGTCGCCTAACTACGTGTACATATCAGCAAAAATTGTAAAACAGTTTGAAATTTATGAGCTGGGAAAAGTGTACTTTGAAACAAGCAAAAGAGATACACCCCTGTTCAGATTTATAACAAGTTACAGCCGATGTATAAAATGTTAAACCATTTTGAAATTTATGAGCTGAAAAAAGTTGTACTTTGATACACCCCCTTTCAGATTTACAACCAGTTATAGCCGATGTACAAAATTGGTTCATGGATTGTGTTAAACTTTGTGCATATGGGTCTTTAGAAATGGAAAGAAACCGGAGGACCAAGAGATAACCCACAAGGTACGGCAGGCTAGCCTGTGGGATTGATAGCACCTTGACTCAATGAAGACCACTCGACCAACCCTTCTCCCCTATGAATTTCGCATTAATATCCCAATGCGCTATATGCAATTTTCGCTAAAATATCAAATTTCATACAGGCTTAATGAACGTTACTTGGTTTTCAGATTAATTGGTTATCTAACCTTTGATTAAAGATACATTATGGGAGATAAGATAACAAGATGGCAGTTCTCGCTATAATGGTTAAAAACTAGATAGTGTATAGGTAATTTGCTGAAAATTTCAGTCAAATTGATCCACCATGAGCCGAGAAAGAAGCTCGTGAAATTTTGGCATAGTCTCGGTCATCATTACTAAAATCATTAATATAAACAGCAAGTCTCGATTATCCACCTTTATTGATTTAATTATCAACGGCCGTTAGCGGCATATAGGAATCTAATCCAGCCAACATCGAAGGCTAGCCTTGACATCGAGAGTTTATTATGGTCTGGATAAGTTAGTTAATGTCTTATTGATAATTTAGATAACATTTCAGGCCTAAAGAAAGACTTGTAATAAGCAGATTTTGCTCTTGCATAATGCATGTTTAAGAAAACAAAATACAAACACTAGACAATGGCCCAATATGAATTGGGTCGGATTTAAATAAGGTCTATGAACAAAATGTCGGTGGGCTTAGGAATCGATGAAATTTCCACATATCTTTGTATATACTGGACGGAATTGGAACATTTTTGAACTGATATTCCTATCATAGATTCATTGCTCATAATATTGTAGTTTGCAATTGATTCTATAGCGCTAACTGATACTTTTTAATTATTCATCTGCTTAAAGTTTGATCTATATTAATATTTGTGACTGTCGTTTGTTTGTTTGTCGGAGTTATACCACTTTCAACTTGTGCAGCACCGAATCATCCGCTAGTATAATATTAACTGTGACGTTACAAAAGCTGTACATTTCTAGGATAATATTTTTTATGTTGTAAGATAAAATTTGAATCAAGACAACGCCCTCATGTAAGAAACGAACTGGTTAAATTCAGTTTTTTTTCCTCTTAAGGGTGGTTATGAAATAAATTATGTATATATGTATGAAGGATTAGTTAATGTGTAAATAAAGGCGTATCCTATGATTTATTAATGTACACACGGCACTATACACACAAAAACTTACACGAATATTGAAATTTAAGACAGACATAAGCAGTTACGTAGATTATAGAGAATGTGTCACTTTTGGCCTTCAATACTTTTGTCACCAGGAATTGTATAGACATTAATATAACTATCATTCAATAAGGCCACGCCCATTTGATTTTCTGTTCTTCGGGAAAACCTCTTAAGAATTTCGCCCCCGGCCCCCAATTCTTCAAGGAATTACTTAAATGCATTATCTAAGGTTTTGATAAAGAGCTATAATAGTTAAAAGAAAAAAGATAATCAAAAGGGAATATGTTACAAATTTCAGTCAAACTATTTCCCCCTGAGCGAAGTTATGGTCGTTTACAGAACGGTGTAGTCTCGATTGGCACTGCTACCGTTGTTACGATAAATAAAGACTCGATTATCCCCTTTTTGAATTAAATTATTACATGACAATCGTGTTTAAAATCGGTTTAAAATCAAAAGCATCCGATGACATGGAGAGTTGAGTATTGGCTGATTAAATCTCTAATTACTGATTTTATAACATTTAAGGCCTAGCGAAAGATCTGCATTAGTCAAATTTAGCTCTTACAGAATGCATTTATACAAAACCTCGCACACAAGAATTGAGTGGGTTGTTTATTGATTTAAACCCCGAAGAACTAGAAATAAAATTGGTTTGGGCTTACTGATTGGGAGAACGATAGATCGGACACGGCCCTGCACGGTTCGATCTAGCGTTCTCCTACTGATTGATTATATACAACAGGAAATATGCTTTATGAAGTGCTGACCAAACACTGCCGAGATTCTGTAGAAAGTTCTAACGATTTTAATCGATAAACTAAAACTTTAGTTTAATTAGCTGAGAGTTGCAGAAATAGAACCGTTTCTGTTTGTTATACGTTGAATCGTAAGTTTGGTAATTAATATAGAAACCTGGTTTTGTTCATTCAAATGTTAGTCAAGGGAAACAAAAGAGAGATGAAACAAACAGTTGCGCTATTTCTAGACGAAATGTGCCACTTTTTATACCAACAACCGCAGTAGTCAATATGCAATCGATGAGAGAATAAATGTTTTATATAGAAATCCATAATGGCTTCCATAGTCATGGTAAATGTTACCATTTATAATGTTTTTATGATTTGTAAATATTATTATCAATTTAAGTAAGTATTTTGGTAGCGTGGCATTGAATTTGTTCTCTTAATATAAGTTTTGTGAGGAAAAGGGTTGTTTTGTGGAGTACCATTTGCAACATATTGTCTTTTTCAATCACCCTGCTAGGCAAATCTAAAGAAACTGAATCCTAAATTGATTGTGAAAATGTTATTCTTACTTGGCAGATATTTCCAATATTGAATCCTAGATGTCTGTTTCCAGTCGCAAGTTTCAAAGGGTGGGTTAAGAAATCATAAAACAATTAACAATTTGTCTGGAATTAAACAATAACTAAACACAACATCAACTGAAAGGAAATTAAATGAAATGGGTTTAGCGTGGTCCTACTGTTCTGTTCCGACTGGGCTATGAGGGAAACTTGGCCCGGACAGCGGCGCTACGATCGGCTCTTAAATCGAATTCCATCTGCCATTGGATCTTTTACGTGCACGCCAATGTGTACACGGGACCTGAGGTTTTCGTCCCGTTCGAACGAGTAGACAGCTGTCTTTGTCAGACCTTCCGTTCTGCTCCCTTGTCAAGGGGAAACCACGCCGGAAATGCTGATTGATATTTTCCTGAGCTACAAATTTCAAAACAACATTTAAGATATTCGTCCATTTCTTATTATTCTGTGATGCTTTTTATGAGGAGAGGAACCCCAATTTCATTAACAAGCTGGTATCACTTTATCAGATGGTCTTTTGGTTGGTCAAGTGGTCCAACGCATGCACTTTATATCTTAAGACCTGTCAGTGAATCGAGTGTCCTGGTTTCGATTCCAGACGTGTGTCCACAATGAATAATAATGTGGGGACCCTTCAATAGAGACAAAAATGTTGTTTAACGTCCACTCGACACAAACTAGGTCATTTCGGGACTAACATATGGTTCAATTTTATTTCAATATTTCGAATGCGCGTATGGGTCTTTGGGAGGAAAATGGAGAAAACCCACGAGGTTGGAAGGCGACCCTACCCCTTGTCACGTACAACCGGGGAATCGAAACCACACCAGTGACCTTTCAATACCTTCGTGGCTTTCTACTGGTTATCGGACGTTAAACCCCATTTCATTTCATTTCATTTCTTCTGGTTATCAATTGACGATACTGGCCTACAATTCAGAAAATCCTCTATATAAGGGAGGTAACTACGGTTATCTCTTCTCCTTGACAATCCCTATGTCATGTTTCTCAAGGTTGAAACATATTTATGTGTTTGTTACGCTTGAAGATGATCTATATCATCTGAACGATAATAAAACCTAGATTTTGCTGATATGCACATTTGATTGTAATACTACTTCATATGTTTTCGAGCAAAATCTGCATTTTATCTTTCTGAAGTATACAATAAAACCCTGGTGATAAATATTATCTTCAAGTGCGATACAGTTATAATTGTGGTATCACCCATGGCAAAGGGTAAATAAGTAAAGGGATATGTGTTCTACTTTGACATGAAGTACAGGGCCGTAACAAGCTCAGAGCAACGGGGGTGGGGTGGGTGTGGGTGGTGGAAGTGTTCTCAGGGGTGCTGTAAAATTGACGGACAATATATGTATATTGTTTTTATGGTCGACAATTTTTTTACAAGGGGGGTTGGGGAGCGAAACCCTGTACCCCCCCCCCCCTAGTTACTGGCCTGATGAAGTAGTTTGAAACCCCAACGATAAACGGTACCCAACTACAATGTACGTAATATTTCCATGTCATGGTTTGTAGGTCTTCAGTTTTCATAAATAAATACTATGAGAATGTACACATTAGTAGAAAAATTCACTATAGAATTCAGGAAAATTTATTTGGAAGACGGTTATAAAAATACTATCTTATGCACAATCTGATTAGTCCACAATCAGGAAAAGTTTGGTTTAATGATTGAGAGCGAGACATAAAGTAATATAATGATACTGCACGAGGCGTTAGCTGAGTGTTGTTTCAGTGTATTACGCAATGTCTTTAGCTCGAGACCATTAAACAACTTAAAATACAGACACTATTCCGCACGTCATTTTCAATGAAATACGTCACGCGAGTCCAATATTTCATCTAGTATAGATAATATACGATTGGCAAGTTGCCCGTACATTATTGGAAGTAAGGTACATCAACATCAAAGGATGGCGTTACATCTGTATTTTAAATGTAAATAGCTGGGTATGTGTAGAGTAGGATGCAGACCACTAATGTTGTTACTATTATTTAAAGATACAGTCCCACCAAAGTATTGATAGTGTAGTTATTTCCAATAAAAAATATGGCATATTTGGTATATATGGAAAGTAGAGAAACTCAGTCTTACTAGAAAAATACCCCTTCAAAACACCAATGGGGCGCCCAAAGGACAAGCATGGAAAGGTGTCTCTACCTGCTCGAGTGACGTAAGGACCACTTCGCGCGAGTGTGTTGTAAGAACATTGAGAGACTTAAAGGTTAAGTAGAGCCCGTGATTAAACTGAAAACAAGTTGGCGGAGCATAATCCAATAATTTACTTAGGTTTAGTACATGTAAATGGACAGCGACGAAAGACAAATACAAACTGAAATGGATTCTACCTCAATAAAATTATATGACTGATACGGCCACTCAAAATAGATTTTTGTGGTATGGGGTAGTTTTATTGCGATTAAAATGTTTTGAGAGGGATCTGAAGCAAACTTTTGTAAGATAAATTAGTGTAAACATGTTTTTAGTCCAAATATATCATCAAATCACCGATTTTGTACGCGATATGTGCTTTGAAGCAAGCTTTGAAGCAAAGACGTTGTTCCCTGTTGCCCAATCTGTGGTAGAGAGCTGTAAGTCAAGCAGAAATTTGTGGAAACGTTTGACCCAGGCAAAGAGGTGACAATAAACATTAAATCAATAGAAACAACATTTTATTTTCTAGAATTTATTTGCTTGTTTCGTTGAATATCTGCGCACTTGTTCTGTCATATCAATTGCACTTATCAGTCATTTGTCAGTGATAAATTATCATTCAATTGTGTCAATGTGATGGTGTTTGTTACCCCTGAGTTGTACTTTTAACAAAACTGTGCCAACAAAACATTGTCAATCCAAAAGGCTTTATAATTTAGATTAATACGTATTTCTGATTTTCTGTTGTTCTATCCGAAATGTCTTGCCTCTCCGCCTGAATTTTCGGGTGATTGAACACAAAGCAGCTCTATTGGGGGCCTCGCGGGTTCGTACGGATTTGTACAGTTACAGTTTAAATTATACACATTTATCGCTAGATTTCAGGTTGGTCTTTCAATACGATAAAAATTGTAGAAAGTTACAGGGAATATAAATGCAGCTATTAGAAATAAAATGGAATAAAATGAAATGAAATGTAGAATGAAATAAACTGAAATGGGGTTTAACGTACTACTGTCCTTCTCCGACTGGGTTAATGAAGACGGGTATTCTTATTAGAACTGGAGCCTCCATTAAACATAAGCTATAATTACAATATGCACCCAGTTCTCCAATTACCCAGAGGATCTCAGCCACATTTCTTTATATTCTAATATTCTAATATAAGTATTATCTATGATCTAAACTGTTTGTATCTAAAGAACTGTCTATATCCAGACCGTATTTCTTTCTAGCACGTTCAAATATATCATCCTCATCGTCATCTTCATCCAAGTCCAGACTATCCAGACTGATATTTAGAGCATCTCTGTCATGGCTTGATTTCGGACTGGGTGTCCGTTTCTTGGTATTTGGCTGAGGTGTCTTTGTAGTATTTTCGTCATCTTCTGTAAATATATATATATCAAATTTAAAAATTTATGCAAACATTTTTTTTTACTTTAAATATAACCCAAAATAACATTTTAGTAGCAGATACCAATAGCACTGTTTTTGATGATATTTAATGTTTCACGGCCTTAATCCATGCTAAAAATATACTCAGATTGGTTTATTATTAGTTAAGAAAATAGAACAATCTGATTAAAATACATATCTATATTTCGTTTCGTTTTTTATACTTTCGATGGCCTACACTACATGAAGATCTGACAAGTTTTAGCGATAGGTCACGTCAGGGGTCATAAGACCGACTTATAACCCTATGATGTCAGACATTTGATTAACCAACCAGCATTGATGTTACTAGTGGATTACCCACAGTTCCGTGCAAAACACGCTGTGACAAACCGCTTCATTGGCTTATCCCTGACACCATTCAGAACACGAGTTAAATAACAACTCTTCCAGATCCAAGTGTAGTAAAGACAAGTAAAACGAAATTTTGAACTATAAAAACGAAACGAAATAGGATCTGTGTTTTAATCAGATTGGAAAATAGAACTAAAACATCAATGTTAGATATTCTCTCGACTTAGATTTAACCGGATTCAAACGAGGCCAATCAAACGATTTTAACAAATTTGAATTATTAAACCAATAGGTGTCAATGGTAGAAACAGCAACGGGATTCTAGTCTCGGTCAACGTAAGGAGGTTCTGGGTCGGATGTCAACATGTGGCAAAATTTACTCGATAATCAACCACACAAATAAACAAATCCCCGGTTACGCATGCGCAATGGAACTTTATAAACAACCATGAATCGTGACGATGAATTAGGATCAATAAATAAACATAGATATGGTCTTTAAAGAGAGATATTTTACATAAAAAAAAACAAGAGTTGACAACTCTTCCAAACTAATATTCGTAAATTGTGTCTGAATGATAGAGTCTACCGGGATTCTAAAGCTCTATTATACAATCTATTATGGACGTATTACTAATGAAAAATGACAAAAGAAACCGCAGAGATTAGTTTGGAATATTTAAGCCCAGAGTATGAATAAGTAATGACCCCAGTGGACCCATCACAAATGAACTCACTTTGTTGATTGGATGATTTGATTTCTCTTTCCGCCTCTTTTATTACATCAGACACCATTTTCTTTTTCTCTACCATTTGGCCTTTAAGTAGAAAAAACATTTTTGATCTTTAAAATGAGATTTAAATCTGCCTTTATATAATGATGAGGCAGGGGATGCTAATAATTAATAATATGCAAAATAATGGTAGACTTATAGTAGACAGTTCAACATTTTAGGCCACAAATATTTCATGTATCAGCAATATCAAACTATGTGGCTGTGAATACAGGAAACGAAAGGTTTTACGATAATTGACTTATCAATGTACAATGTATTCCCGTCTTCATTAGACCAGTCGGAGTAGAACAGTACCTAGGACGCTAAACCCATTTCATTTCATTTACCTATCACTGTGTCAACAACCTAGCACCCCTTATCTAACCTAACTTATTCGAAGTTATGAGCCTTCCAAGTGTCTGTGCTCATTTGATATACTATAAGGTTAGTAACGCTATGGTGCATATTAAAACGTACATTTTCAAGAGATTTTATCAACATGAACGTACCATTTTTATCTTTCTCTGAAACCACAATTGTATCAATTCCTTCCATTTTTGGGACCTTTTCACATTTGTAAGCTGAAGAATTATTATAAGCAATAAACATTTTTTCATATTTTTTCGCATTACGTTTTCTAAGTTCATCTTTGTTAACATTTTTAATTGGCTTCTGTTTCTTTCGTTTTAATTTGGCACCGTATTGAACATCTTCATCGAGTTCCTGAGGCAATCCATACTCGTTTCTGTTCATGAGCTCGTGCTCCACGATTTTATTAGTTACGTACTGAGACCTGAAACGCCGCCATTGGTCTTTTTCAAACTTCCGTCTGAGATATGATAATTGTTTTTGTTGTCTAATTTTTGATTCTTGTTTCTGTTTTTCTTTAAGCTTTAACATTTCATTATGTTGTTTTATATATGCTAACTGTGCTTCTGAAAGTCTATCAATAAGTTTGGCCTTTCTTTGTTTTTTGGTGTCAGCGTTATTATAGGCCGTGTGCATATTGATATACGCCTTTGCTTCACGTCTTGTTAATATATATTCCTTTTTATGTCCTGGAGAAACAGACGACACCGGTGGAGAGGCAGTTACGGAAGGGGTCACACCCGAGGTATCTACCTTCTCAGAGTCAACCGATTGCTCCAAATTAAGTTTATTATTTCTGATATCCTGTTTTGTTAACCCGGTGTACACAGTGAACATATGATCCGATTGGTTAATATTCGGTTTAAACGTGAGTTCTTCTCTCTGTTTCGCTTTAGTTTCTACACATTTTACTTTATTCATCTTCGGCGCATTATCCCACTTTTGCTTAGACGTTCGTGTTGTTTGTCGATTCTTTTCCTTCTCTAAACTTAATCTAGTAATTAGATGGGTTTTTGTTTCTGTTTTTCTCTGGGCCTTATCGTTCTGGCCCGTGCTCTCATTTCCACCCCCTGTTGCAGGCTTACTGTCGTGCAGTTTCCTTTCTTCCTGTACAACAGGGGCTTTATTCTCCTTCTCGTTCGATTTGGCAGCATGAAACTGAAATTGATTTTTCTGTTGGGGAGGCTTTTTTGATTCCGTAACAGGCGAAGTCTGTTCAGCCTGTCGGTTATTCTTTTCCTGCTTTGGCAAAGGTTCTTCATGCCTGTAAAGAGTACCATAACACAGAAATTAATTAAGGAAATGTATACGTATAGACGCAAGCGGTTGTCATGCAAGACACGTTCACATTATGCAAAAGATGGACGGAGAACTATGCAAATCGGCAGGACCCATACTCTCATTGTCGCAATGCTTCACATCGAATTAGGAAACTTGGGATATTTTTATACTTAACACATTAAATCTCATTTCAATCGAACAAAAATCCCAGCCTGTACATATTTCACATTTTGCGTAAAAGACAGAATGTATAACCTTGGGTCCAGAACCTTGTTATAGTTATTATAAGCTTTGTCACTACTTGTGTAAAGGGGAGGAGCCATTTCAAAGGGAAGTTTCAGCTCGATTTTCACGAAATTCGAACTCATTGTTGTGTAATATATTTGAATACATCCACTTGAATAAAAAAAATGTTACTAACCTTACAAAATTTTCTTTAGATCTAGTATTAGCCCACCCCGTAGCAAATTTCCCTTGCCTGAATAATATTGAAAATATAAATTACACAAGACCAAAGTTAAAGATGCATTACGTAAGAGCTAAATTTGCCTATTGCAAGGCTTTTTTTTGCTTCAAATGTTATATGTCAAGCCCATGATCAACTCTTTAGACCATCCGATGGCTGGGATATTAAATGGATAACCAAGGCATTGTTTATTTTCGTAGCAATGGTAGGCTACTTGTCAATAGAGACTATCTTCTCAAAACTTCAAACGTTCATAACTTCGCTCAGAATAATGTAATTGGGCTGACATTTTCAATATATTCATTTTTCATTATCTACTTTTGAACTATTATAACAAGAATGGCAGCTCTTCAGCTAAATCTTACATAATGCAGCTTTTTGAAGTTTATTTCTGTATCTCTATTTGTTTCTTATTTTACCATTGCCATTTATGTTAAAATATCAATGGACTAGAAGATTATATAGATTCATATATATCCATTCTTTCAATAAACACGCATGCTATAAGAAATAAATATTGAATACACAAGAAATATTCTTTCTTACCCCAAATCTCTTTCTCTGGTGGTAATCCCCGCATAACCTGTAACATACAAACATTAAAAAATAACCTGTACTATATAAACAAAAACATTATAACATATATTAAATAAAATATAATGGGGTTACACGTCTATCTGTTCTACAACAACACAGCTAATGTGCTATGAGGTAAATTTTGCCCCGACAGCGGTCAACCAACGAAATTGACTGATGGTTATAGTTAATTGATTCCGACAAATATTAAAATTTTATATTTATTTCCAAAATTTTTTCAATACCTCCTTTGAACACCTTTTTTAAAACCAAACCATTTCTTTGGCATTCCTTTTAATATAGAAAGAAATTACGTTAACCAACGAACACCAGAAAGGTGATGTTACCTGTGTGTTGAGGTTGTGCTTTAGGCGAACTGGTTTCTAATTCTTGGTTCACCAAGTTGTTAAGTTTTGGTAAAGGCGCTGTTCGTCCTTTTTTATTGGGAGCTGAATAAACTTGACGATATCTTTGATCACCTAAAAGGTAAAGAATAGTCTATTTTATAAAATGACGGAGCAAATTGTATGGATCATATTTGCTTGCACTGAATAAAATGTTTTATATAGACAAGAGAACTGTACATTTTATTCCACGGTGGATATACTTCCGGTTGGACAACGGGTTAGCTGTGAACTATCGTTTGGGAAGAGAGAGAGAGCGAGAGAGAGAGAGAAAGAGAGAGAGAGAGAGAGAGAGGGGGGGAGAGAGAGAGAGAGTAACATATGGTTCAATTTTATTTCAGTAATTCGCTTGCGCGTAGGGGTCTTTAGTAGTGGGAGGAAACCGGAGGACCCGGAGAAAACCCACGAGGTCGGACAGGCGACCCTACTCCTTGTCACGTACAACCGGGGAATCGAAAACACACCAGTTGACTAAATGACAGACCTTATGATGAAGCGCGCACACGCTAACCATTCGGTCATCCCCCCGCCCACGTTTGGTAAGAAATTCAGTGGATGTGCTGCACACATTGCTCGTGGGGATTTTCGATGAGTCTACTTTTGGTTTGGACGAAGAGTTAGCTATGGACTTTTGTTCGGGAAGGACTTCAGTGGATATGTATATCACCTCCTTGTCGGACAGGTCGTGACTTATGTTTCCCATCTTCACTGTAGTTATCAGCCTTTATTGAAGAACGACCATACCGGTAGTTGGTAAGCCGAGGGTTTGACATGAGGCCACCATTTTGTTTTGGTGTAGGTAGCCGTTGCTGTGTTAATGATCTGTTTTTTCTCAGTTCCCCATTTGTGACACTGAAATCAAAATATAGAAATTTTTTTAGTTTATAAATAAGAGCTTTTACAAGACAAAACAAAAAGTTCACCCGCTGCTTCGAAACAAAATGTTAATTTGGCACGGAAAGTGTGTCACAATAGGTATTTGGGAGCACAAAACTGTACAAGCGAAACCCATTCATATGAAAAGAAGTAAAACATCAGTAAACTAGTTATAAAGCAAATCTAAAGTCTACGGAATTAAGAATGCCCGAATCTATCTTTTGGACACCAAAGGGATTGAGCCCCCATCCGCCCCGCGCCCCTCCATTACAAGTCATCTGTTATTTCCACCTTGTCAAAAATTAAGAGAAAGATATTAATAATCTGTCATGATGCCTGCCCATTTAGACAACTGCATTTTTGACCAATGACACATGTCCACAAATATATCAAAAAATTATTATACATCTTTAATACACACACTCAGACTGAATAAATCTTTTCAGTTTTAATTAAATGGAAGCAGAATATATATTTCTTAATATTCTCGAAGTATATACTTAGTGTTTCCGACTTAAAATCGTCGATTTGGGAATTAAAATGTCGGCCAACTAGCTGGATGTCATTTCTCAAGCGGAACTAATTGTAAACAAACAGAGTACGTTTAGTATGTGATTGAGATCATTGTACGACATTATTCATAATACGGCGATTCTCCAGAGTTTCTCCTATTAAAAGGCATCGATAATTTCAGAACACACTCTTACATCGTTAAAAAGTTTAGAATTAGGAATAAACACCAATACTTACTACATATAAAACCTAGAATAATTATCAATGTGCATACACCGCGGCCCTGTTGTTTTAGCACTCATATTTAATATAGAATACCAAATAATAAATATTTAAGTACCAATGTTTTGAAAAAACAGAATCACTATACATGCAAAGCCGCCATATTAATGTTTCGATTGCATGTTGTTTTCAATCGATCACAAAAAATAAGTAATCGATAATGTAAATGTGTAAATATATGCCTATAAATCGGTTGACTTAATGAACCATGCACAATATAGAAAACACGTTAAAACAATCGGCAATACCAACAAATCCTAGAGCACAATGTATAAAACATTCAACTAAGAGTTCGTCCAAATAATGTATAAAACATTCAACTAAGAGTTCGTCCAAATAATAATTTAATTTTCTAGAAATGAATAGCCACACACATGAGTAATATTCCAGTCAACAATTCTTAGTTAAAAATGTCACTGTGTTGGCCATCAAATATTATTATATCTACAGAATATATCCACAAGAAAGTATATCTCAAAATTAATTTGTCAGATTAACCTATTTCTGAAAGTAGTGCCTTGAGTGACTTCAAACTATCTAAAGAATAATTCCTAATTGAAAACGTCACTGTGTCCCAACAAATATAATCATATCCACATGAAAATGGGACGTGGGATGGCAAATCAATCCAAACGAAAGTATTATCACAAAATTAATTTGTCAGATTAACCTATCTCTGAAACTAATGGCTCAAGTAATTTCAGAGTATCTCCAAAATATTCGATTAGTTCAAACACATTCGAGGTAACACCATGAACGCAAGTCTCCTTTTGTTCAAACTTATTCGAGGTAACATCGTGAGTACAAAATAATTCTTCACTGTAAACGTCACTATATCGATCAACAATTATTATTATATCCACTGACAACAGAACGCGGGATTACGAAAAATCAAACGAAATTAATTTGTCAGATTAACTCATTTCTGAGACTAATGCTTTAAGTAATTTCAAAATATTTCAAAACGTTTCGTTTAGTTCAAACACATTCGAAGTAACACAATGAGCATAAAACAACACAGGGTTATAGATAATCGCGTATCATCTGTGGGAATATCTGATTCAAGACGCTTCGTGAGAATCGGAAATCTCCGGAGTTTATCGCGCCAATCCTTGTATCAGATTAAGTTGTCTGAATATCATTAACACTGTGCTAGTCAGTAGAGTCATATTATATAGAAAGAGTTAACAAAAGATATTCTATAATATCTGTAATATTAATACATGTTATTAAAGATGGCGGATCTAGAGTCTTAAATTAATAATAGTTCTAAAAGGGGCGGATCCTAAAAGATAAACTTCAAAATATTACAGTTTATTACACGGGTGTACACAAACTTGTCAATGAGCGAACAAAAGAATATAGGCGCTTCAAATGTTCCAGATGCCGTCCCCCGTTTATTAAATGTTACAAAATGTGCCCCTTCCGGTTCCCTAACATTACATCCTTGATTAACATTGTTTAACTGCGCCCATTCCATAAGAGAGTCAGTTCCCTGTGGTCATACCCTGAATTACGTACAGTATATCTGGCATTGGTACATGTATGTAATATAATAACCAAGGGTGTTATGTTTAAAATTATAATTAAGGGGAGAGGGGTGAGGGTTACATAGACTAAGACTGTACCCCAATCCCATTTAGATATCCCGAATAACAAAATTTGTTTATAAAAATAATTATAAGGAAATTATATATTTATAAGTTGTAATTGTCGTTTAGAGTGTAAACTGTAATCATTTATTTATACATAATGTATTACTTACTATTCTACGTTTGTATAGTCATAACAATAATTATCAGTGAATAAACATATTATGAAGCTATGTGTACATATATGTAACACGTGTTTACATAGCGGACAAGCTACGTTATCATATTTATACCCTTTAATCTAAAATTAATTATGGTGTAGGTGGTCAACTCAAAATTAATTAAGAGCTGTCACGTACGGATCCCCAATCTCGCAAAGCAAGTAGGTAGAATCAAGCTATTGATGCTATAGATACGTGCAGTAACCCACATATTTTAAGATGTCATTATCATTGAACAAGGCCACGAGAAAGTAGTCCGAGCCGAGTATGGATACAATCATTTACTCTCCTAAAATATATTTAAGCTTAAATTCCCCCCAAACTTCTTCTCGTGTTACCCGGAGTGGTTGTTATATCCGGCACGGTTGAATTTTTTAAAAATAAATTTTGTCTTTCATCTGTTATTGACCTTTCCACGGTCACATTTTTAGCGGAGAGTTGCAAGCTGGATGCAAGTACATGTGCTACCAATATCCGAGCTGATCACTCACCAACAGTGACAAGCGCCTGTGAGTTTGAGCAACCACCCAAATCGTTGCATGTATTAAATTTCGAACGAAATGCAATTTGAAGTAACTATACAGAGTATTACCATATACATGTATTGTACAACGAGACTATTCAGTTTCCCTCTACAAAGTTCATCGAGATTTTCGGGCGTGGCTTCCCCGATATCAGTGGCGCAGGACGGAGGACCTGGTAATAATAATAATAATAATAATAATAATGTACATTTATATAGCGCTTAATCCATCCATGAGCATGCTCTAAGCGCTGAAGGACAGCTGTCTAGTCGTTCGGATGAGACGAAAAACCGAGGACCCTGACAGTTTGAATTCGATATAAGAGTAAGCCATATTGCCGCTGCCCGGGCAAAATTTCCCTCATAGCACACTGTATGGCGTATGCCCGTTTTCATTAGCCAAGTCGGAGTAGAACAGTAGGACGTTAGACCCCATTTCATTTCACTTCCTTCCACAAAATATATTTCCATTCAATGACATTGGAAGCGTAATGATCTGAACAAGAATCTTTCATCATCAATAATTTAGTCTTCTGGATTGATTAAATCTGATTTGTAGTCAATTTAAACTTTAAATAGTTACATCCCTGTCTACGATGCCAGACAATTTTATATAATTCAAGAGGAATACAGACAGAACCCACCCTAAATAAGGTTATCGCCTCTTGGAATCTTTTAGGATTGGCTGGGAGAGTTTTTGCGCTGTATAATACCAGATAACAATTAAAGCCCTCACATGCCAGAATACGGGTTCAACATACCACACACAATCAAGAGTACTATATTTGAAAAACAACCTTCATTTCATATAGCCATCTTTTAAAGGAGTACATATATCCTGTCTTGAGCACAATACCCGCCACTAAGGGCTATTTGGGGAGATAGTTGGATTTGGATACCTGGACAAAGATTACCTCCAATCATTTGATTGCTTTTACTATTAACAATATAATTGAGTTGGAGACTTACCCTAGAAGTTGCCTCGCTAAGAGAGGCAATAAGCTAATCTGTTCGGTTCGACTTTCACATTCATACATCCTGTTCAAGGTTTATATCTAAATCCACAACTAAAACATCCCAATAACTGCTTAACAATATTTAGCACAATAATTATAATTTTAAAAAAAAAATCTTTAAAGCTCACGAACATTTAAAATAATTTCAATGTAAGCCAACCCGCCGTGATAAATTATATAAGTGAAATTCACAGTAGTATTAATGACAGGGATCTCTTCAGTCAAATGTTTTGATAACATTATACGTATCTCCTTTATTCTATAGAGTGAATATGAACCTACTTTTTTTTAATATACTACATGTATATATGTAAACAATATTTACCTTGGTAACTAAGACAAAAACACAAAATAAACACGATCTATATACATGTACCTCACTACATCAATTAAATATGCCCTTGGTCTACCGTTATATCAGCAATTCAAATGGAAATAATAAAGGAAAAACCTTTGATTTGCAAATAATTGGTGTATTTCTGGTGTATGTTGAAAAATATATTTGCCATTATGAAAATATGTAGCTATATAACCCGGAGATATTTCCGTGAAACATTTATAAATCGTTTAAGCTCTATGTGCGAGTATAATTTATAACATAGTTAAATACCCATTCAAGATCCATGGAACATTACAGTATACTATATTCGTGAAAGATCCAATGCCACATTGTAGTGCTATATCCGTGCTACATGTGCTCGTACGTCACATTGCAGTACTGTATTCGTATAACGGCACTTTGCAACATAAATATCACATTGCAGTACTATATCCGCGCAATATACATATCACATTGCAGTACTGCACCGTGCAACATACATGTCACATTGCAGTAGTATATCCGTGCAACATACATGTCCACGTAGTACTATATCCGTGCAATGGAGTAAAGCAGTACTGCAACATAATGGAACATTGCAGAAATATATCCGTGCAACATAATGGAACATTTCTATTATATATAAATATTTATGTTACATAAGAAAGACGGATGGGGACTCCAGCTTACAAAATCCGTTTTCCAATAACTGGGCTACGACATTACATCATTTCTGACTGTTGGTAATGGCCAAAATTGTACTTGTACTTTGGTACTTAGGGCCTACACATAATTTACAAAGGGCGGAGTGGGATCTGATATGTTTTTGAGAAAGGATATGCGCATTTCTTTTAGAACACATAAGAAATTCACATACCTTATATATTTTCTACTTTTGTTTTTAAACGCAACCTGCACAAATACACAAGAATAATGGGTGATAACCTGAATGCATAACCTGAAAGTCTGACGTTAAGAGCACAGAGGAATGTTATAGAAGATTTATGTCTAACATTTCTCTGTTATAGAAGAGTTCTGTCTCTGTCATAAAGGATTTCTCTCATATCGCCGACTCACCGAGTTTTAGGGGGAAAATTTTTGTCGACGTTATGGGAATGAGTGGCCAAGAACAATAGACCCAAACTGAAGGATAAACCTCATTAAGCAGATAATTTTGGGAGCATTTATTTTTTTTAAAATTTATAATACATCACATAACACAATCTTAAATTTTTGCACGCAGTCCAACATAGTCCAAAAATTCTAATAAATTCAGTCTTCCTTGTTCATATCTATAACATTGTTATGCACTCTAAGGAGTGCGGTTTCAGTGCTATGCCCCTCTCGATAAGCAGACTGGAATTTACCGAGCATTGAGTTTCGAGTGAGATAATCTATTATTTGAGATAAAATGATCTTTTCAAGCAATTTTGCTAAAAATGAAATATTTGACACTGGTCTATAACTTTTGAGTGTATTACGGTCAAGACTTGTTTTTTTAATCAGAGGTCTTACAATGGCCTCCTTACAATCATCCGGAAAAATACCAGAGGAGAGCACATCATTTATAATAATCGTCAAAGCTGGTGCTATTTCATCCAGACACTCTTTTAGTAGTTTTGTAGGAATTGGGTCCAGAGCACATGACTTACACTTCATTCGACACACCACCGATATTACATCATCAACATTCAATGGCTCAAAAGCAGAGAAATTACACTGGGGTGGGACATTAATGTCAGTGTAAGGGGGGGGGGGAGTCAACAAACTTTTCACGAATTTTAATAATTGTTTCGGCAAAAAAGTCAATAAAGGTCTGTGGTAAAAATCAATTTCAGTGAACTATACTAATAATGACTGGTCCCTGCCTCATTATCGCTTTTAATCCGCTTTAATCCAATCAAAGGGTGCCGCGGTCGACTTTCCAAAACTCCGTGAGTCAGCGATATGGGAAGACCCCTCTCAGAATAGAATATTTCTTTGATATTAAAGATTTCTCTCAGAGTAGAAGATTTCACTGTTATAGAAGATTTCTATTAGAGTAGAACATGTCTATTAGAGTAGAACATGTCTCTTTTATAGAAGATTTCTATTAGAGTAGAACATGTCTGTTAGAGTAGAACATGTCTCTTTTATAGAAGATTTTTGTCACAGTAGGACATGACGTCTGCTATGGAAGAGCATTTCTGTTATAGAAATGAAATGAAATGAGGTTTAATGGGCTAATGAAGAGGTTTCATTTATTGTAACATTTATAGCTTAACCTATTTAAATGCCTGTTGTTAATGTATAATAATTTAATTTTTATTTACATTAATAAATAACATTCATGGATCTTTTCGGTGAAATATTTTTTTCAATATGTTTTGTGGCGATACTGTACTATTATAGTTTGTTTACGTTTAATTTTTCATAGACATAATAGAGTGTATTTATAGATAATAAGAAACCTAATCAAGCCTGTCATTGACCGGTCGATGTTATAAGGTGAAATGAAATGAAATGAAATGGACTTTAACGTCCTACTGTTCTGCTCCTAACCTGGGCTAATGAAGACGGGCATACGCCATACAGTGTGCTATGAGGGAAATTTTGCCCGGACAGCGGCACTACGGCCTACTCTTATATCGAATTCCAACTGCCAAGGGATCTTTTACGTGCACCCCAATGTGTACACGGGACCTCGGTTTTTCGTCCCATCCGAACGACTAGACAGCTTCCTTGTCAGCCCCTCCGTCCTGCATCACTGACAAGGGGGAACCACGCCGGAAAATCTGGATGAACTTTCTCGGCCAATGCAGGGATCGAACACCCGACCTCCAGGCTAGCGAGCTAGCGTCTTACCCACTTAGCCACGTGATCCCCATGTTATAAGGTATAAACATAGACTTATATATAGAGTATTATTATAAGTAGGAAATATCGTAATTTATATACTCACTGATGTAAGTATAGCCCATTTCTTTATAAATCTGGCTAATTGAGTAAGGCTCTGGCTCAGTAACGGGGCTTTCCACAGTTCGAACTCGGGGTTGGCCGTGAAAAATCCCATGGGGTTTCCAGTGTGGTTCTGACACACATAACCAGGAGGTCCAGGCGTTGACTGAGAAAGTTTGTCGTGATTTTCCAGGACTGGGGGTGGGCGGGGGGGGGGGGGGCTCATTTTTACTTATTCATAATTTTGTCATTTTTCTATTTATAAAATCACTTAATTTGTGGATTTGATATGTATATATATAAAACATAATATCATTCCTCGTCGGCCAAGTTTGGTAGTTTGGTGATTAGTAAGACTTGCAGAGCTGTAAGTCGTGAATGGTGTGTTACACGGATCGGGATGACCACTACTCATTTTTCGGACAGTGACATAACTAACAATTACTGAATTCAACTGGAGTAGCGTTTCAACAATGATGCCCTTTTCACTGTGCTTGATAACCGCAAGCGAATCATTGTTGAAATGTTGTTCCTATTAAATTCAATGATGGTATATTACATAAAATTTTGCGTTTTATTTTATGTTCATTCAGACTGAATATAGTCAAACCAGTTAATCTAGAAAATGTACTATATTCTATTTCCACCTGTTGCCAAAACAGACAATATTAGAATTGTATTAAATCAACCGTTTCCAATAACTTACTATAAAGCGTCATTGACGAGACACAATACACGGTTGTTATAAAGCACCGCCTTATTTTAGTAATCTGATACTAATCTCAAATATTTCCTATCAATGAAAATAAAAAAAGTCCTTTTGTTGTTTCTGTTGTGATTAGTTTTCTAGTTTCAACACGTACACATTTTGTGTGTTTATGTTTTGCGCGGTTGAAACCAGGGGCGACATCTATTGGTAAAAACGATATAAGTAATAGATCAGATATCTCATGGTCTTAATTTTATTGATAAAGTTATTTGAGTTGCAATCTAACTATAGTTAAACTGCCGTGTAAATATATTGTAGTGTTTCATTTCAAGGTTTGATGTTGATCAGTATTGAGCAAACTCGTATAACTATAATAAACTGCATTTAGGAGTTTCGTAACAAAAAACTATACGAGCTAATATTTATAGTTCCGTATAAATCAATACGAGGGTATTTGTACTTAAACGTTTCGTATAAACCTGTACAATGTTATCCAAAAGCGTTAGTTTTGTATAAATGTTTCTCATTTTTAAATAACAAATTTGCATAAATGCTTTTTAGTATACATGGCACATGAACAAGTTAAACACCATTGCGATCGCAATTTAAAATCGTACTTACCGGTTATTAATTGCAATATTTGGTAATTTAAAACGATCACTATGGTAACCACGGCCATTAAACTTTTTCCCTTTACTCATAGTGTTTACAAATCCTTGTGGAATCCAAATAGAACAAATTTCACTGATGACACAAATAGTTAAAGTTCAAGTCTTATTCGTTACTAGAAATGTTCAGCTGATAAATGATTCTTCTATCAATTAAGTACCAGTAAAACGTCTTATCGGTTATTAGAAATGTTCCTCTGATAAACGATTAATCTATTCAAATTAGATGGTCAATTCAAGACCATCAAAACCCTTTATTCCTTATTGGAAATATTCCGCTGATAAATGCTTCTTCCATCAAGCCATGGCCATTAGAACGCCCTATTCCTTATTGGAACTATTCCGCTGATTTTCTTCCATCAGGTCATGGGCATTAGAACGCCTTATTCCTTATTAGATAGTCAATTTATAACCATATTCCATTGCTGTTCATCATCTGAACTCCAGTTAAAAATATCCATATTCTGTTTTACATATTTGTTTATGTAAGCAAAGTTACCATCTTTTATGAATTCACACTTTAAGATATCCCATTCTGACGTCTGATTTGAAAGATTATGTTAGAACATAAAGCTACTAAACTTTATGATCTTTTTTTTGTGCATGCAGACGGGAGTTCGACAGCTCAATTGACACGTACACAAACATCAACGGCACTGAGCTGCGGATCTAAAAGATAGATAAGCCAAGTTTATTATTCATCAAGTTACTAATTTATCAGTTTCTTGTTTGATTTATTAACACATATTTAGTCATGTTGGGGGTTTAAGACCGGTTGCTAGGTAAAGAGTACAATATATGGAATCTTTTCAAATAAAAGAGCTTTATTTAGGGTTAAAACTCTTATTGAACTAAGTCACATGATGAAGAAAAAACACAATAAAAAGTCCACTACACACCTAGACACTGAAATATGATCTTCATACGACACTCCTTCTTTCAGAAAAAAACTCACACAAAATTGAGGAATGATAAAACAACGATAAATACATCTTGACACGACAAAGATATATTCAAATATTAGCTCTTATCCATGATAAAATAAAAAGCATAGAAACGGGTGTTGCATATTATCAATCATGACAAAATCAAATAACATGCAGATTCATAAATACTGCACACCTACTATGTAAACTTATTATCCAACGAAGGTTTTTGCAAGATGTATTCATCTGACATAAATAATTTTAAAAATAATTGTCATAACCTAAGATATGATACCTATATTATGCATGCACACATCGGATTAATGCGATCTTATCAATTCTGGAAGCATATGGATGGAGACTGTTTGCGTCTTGTTATCCATTGACGGAATTTTGTGCTTAATCCATGAATCTCCCATTCTGAACTATGATACCGTCACTGAAATCGTACATTTTCACTTTAATAGATTAAAAGGCTTTAACGGCCATCAGCTAGAGATCAAGATCACTGTTCAGTTAAACGTATCATATGTTAGCCTTTTCCAAAACTAAGCAAAAATCAGAACCAAATTATACATCCTACGAAACCACTGTGTAATTTTACTGCTTAAAGAAACTTCCTTTGTTCGAACCAAATCGCACCTAATAACACACTCTTGACTTCCAAAGACAAAAACCAAACATATAACCCATAAAACTCAAATCAAGCTATTACAAACACTACTAGTTCAATATTTACTCTAATGAATTACTCAGGTAGTTTATATCTATATATACTACTTTAATGTACAAATATTATATTTCCTTGTGTACATATTTGACCGAAATTCGAGTCCGTAACTCACTATATTAGAAATATTTAAGAAGTTTTTTTTTAAAAATCAGATCGATAAGATTGATTAATATTCAAATAATATTGATAGATTCGCGAGTAATTTTTTTTAGCAGATTGTAAAGCATGAATTGTTTCCAACAACTAATTATTGTAACAACTAGGTAGGGTGTGGGCTAAAATACGACAATATATAAATGCTCTCTGACATTAGGTTGAAGTTTCAAACTCGTCCTCCGTGAATCAAAATTTAAGAAACTAATGGGTCCAAAACTTCTTGCTTTACAATATTATGTTACTACCAAAAATGATCAAATGATCAGTAGAAATAGTTTGTAATCCACCAATTAAATAAAAATTCAGTTTTGTTGTTTTAATCTGTATTGCTCCCATATTCATTTTGGTTCAATCGCTTTTTTATATTCTAATATCGTTATTTAGATTTTATATTCTAATATCGTTATTTAGATTTTATATTCCAATATCGTTATTCAGTTTTTATATTCTAATATCGTTATTTAGATTTTATATTCTAATATCGTTATTTAGATTTTATATTCTAATATCGTTATTTAGATTTTATATTCTAATATCGTTATTTAGATTTTATATCGTTATTTAGATTTTATATTCTAATATCGTTATTTAGATTTTATATTCTAATATCGTTATTTAGATTTTATATCTTATTCTAATATCGGTATTTAGATTTTATATTCTAATATCGTTATTTAGATTTTATATTCTAATATCGTTATTTAGATTTTATATTCTAATATCGTTATTTAGATTTTATATCGTTATTTATATTTTATATTCTAATATCGTTATTTAGAGTTTATATTCTAATATCGTTATTTAGATTTTATATCGTTATTTAGATTTTATATCGTTATTTAGATTTTATACTCTAATATCGTTATTTAGATTTTATATTCTAATATCGTTATTTAGATTTTATATTCTAATATCGTTAATTGCTATCTTTTAGAGGCTTTTAGTAACTGGATAGAGCGATAAACTATAACACATACATTTAGTTAACTGGTTTATCTTTTTTTCCTAATATTGTTTATAGACTTTCACCATTTGAAAGAAACAATTCAATTGCAATTAATGTTTTCAGTAGCTGTATAACACATTTATATTATAAATGTATCACATTTATTAGCAAAAGCTCTTTTTGCGAAAATTTTCCAATCACAGTTATGATCCCTTTTCTTAGATCTTTGATCAAATTTGATATTTTGTTATATACGCATGAAGTTACATTTTTACATACTCATGTTACCAAACACTGGGTAATGTAAATATCATCCTGCACAATATATACTCGATCAAAGTAGAACACCTCTGATGTAGATAATTGATAATGCGATAACATTATGAACTCAACATATTAATCTATTGATGTTTTAAGATATCCTATCTTACTATGTATATGTTACAAAATCATCATTTTATAATTTAAAAAATTGTATCGATACCTTTCGTAAAATATCTATATCGCTATAGCCATTTATAGCTTTCTTATCTGAGATACGTAACTTTCAATATCATATGTCAGGATATGAATGCCACCTTCAATCCAATTGTAAGATTAATTGTTATTAAAGCTTGCTTATTTAAGATACGAAAGGGTTCCATAAAATTGCATGGGTACGCTTTAGAAATATAAACATTTTCTATAAAATTGCATGGGTATGCTTTAGAAACACATGAAGTTGCATGAGTACACTTTTGAAGCACAAAAGTAATTCTCACGAACTTTCATATAAAACCCCCAATTTTTCTATAAAACTGCAACAGAAAATGTACTTCACAAACACAAAACATTTCATACGAGCTTTCATAAAAAAAACTAAATTCCAATATAATGTATTATAATATATCCATGCGTATGAATATATTAATAACCCACAACAATTGTTACACAACATTGAGTGATAATAATTGATAAATCCATTATAAAAATCATAACATCTATATTAACTGTCTCACCACCCGCAATGTCACTGATATGTTGTTTACACCTTAACTTCACTGTAATTTTCTGAGAGCGTTTTGTAAGAAAACATAATAAAGATCTACTACACATGTGGGTGTTTTTTGTTAATTGTATTGCACACACAGTCAGTAAAACCTTAAAGTGACAGTCCCTATAATTATAAAGCTTTAGGGGTATAGATAACGCCAATACTATTCGCTTAATTTGGTAACTACGTGTGTTGTTCATTACTTGCCCGTCTCCATTAGCCCAGTTCGGAGCAACACAGTAGGACGTTAAACCCCCATTTCATTTCATTTTTGTGTCGTTTGTGTTTCTTGTCCAGAGGTTTGTATTATAGCTTTTGTTTGCGCGTAGTGGGGTTCTCCCCCACTTACGAGTAATATTAAATAGCCCAGCAAGATATCTAATTTACTAACATATAAAGACTTATGCTCACTTTCAAATGATTGGCTTCCAGTCTGTGGATAATGCTAATGTGTCTCATGATAAAGTACTAATTTGGTCATTATATTGTTTTTTTCCAAAGAGTGAAAAGGCAAACATCATATCGTTGGCAGAATATTCCAGGGTATCCAGGTGTAGTAATCAAATCAAATGCCGTTTAATACTTGTAAAAATAGATTATGTTTAAACATTTTCTCAATCCAATCTATATAGTAAAACCTTTGACAAAAAGTACAGTGGAAAATATGATGGTCAATTGATAATTAAACAAAACGAAACCAATCGAACCCAAACACAGTATTAGTTTTATGACTTTCGATAGCATACTTTTGAAATTATTGCTCTGTAATAGCCACTTTAAATGAAATGAAATGAAATGGGGTTTACTGTCCTACTGTTCTGCTCCGAAATGGGCTAATGAAGACGGGCATACGCCATACAGTGTGCAATGGGGAAATTTTGCCCGGACAGCGGCACTACGGCCTAGTCTTATATCGAATTCCAACTGTCAAGGGATCTTTTACGTGCACACCAATGTGTACACGGGACCTCGGTTTTTCGTCACATCCGAATGACTAGACAGCTGTCCTTGTCAGGCCCTCCGTCCTGCATCACTGACAAGGGGAACCACGTTGGAAAATCTGGATGCAGGGATCGAACACCCGACCTCCAGGCTAGCGATCCAGCGTCTTACCCACTTAGCCACCGTGACCTCCCAATATCCACTTCAAAACTAACAAAAACAAAATAAATTTCATAATTAAACTCTATATTCAATATTAAATTGCTATCATTGAAACTGGATAAAATCATGAACATATTTTCCACTCGAGGAAAGCGTCACTTTAAAATGTAGAATACAATATATAAAAAGACAAAAAAGTAGAATTGAAGGAGACACAGTCGAGTAAGCTATTAAAGAATACAATGCTAGTTTTATATCCAACAAGATTGATATTTGGGATTAGAAATATTCGTGATACAATAACATCAATGCATAGAATACATTATTAGATTTTACTATAAGTAAAATTAATGATACGCTTCAATGATAACTGGACATGAGGATAGATTAGTTCAGTCATGTATGAACTGATTGTTGTTATTGTTATAGATCTTGAAATTAACATCGATGTAAATATCTTGTTTACTACCTCTAAACAGTAAAACACCTTCTTATTTCTTAGTGTGATCAACCAAGGGAATGGTCTGGAAGAAAACCACAAATGTTTTCTCTATTGACGTCAAAGTTCTCCCACATTTTACCAGCTGTAGCATAATCTAAGATTTTATAAGACCCAATCTGATCTTGTATTAATTTTATAATTGTACTTGGGTAATCCCCTTGTGTGCCACCTATTTATCACTTTTCCCACTTGCTCCGAGAACATACATAGTGTCCAAAATCTGGCTGAACGTAAATTCAAACATTTTTCATCTAGTCAACAAAAACAGGCATACAAAATAGAAGAAAAAGAATAATTATTATTAAGTAGCTGCGACTACATTTGTCTACAACGGAAAGCGATGGAATACCAGTGGTCTAGTTCCGTCTATATTCACTGTAAATTTACAGGATTCAATACTATGGAATACAATTATATTGAGTATATAATTGAGGACTATGCATTTCCAGTTTCAACTATTAAATATGGTTGAAAAGAAAAATATATATGTGGAGGTAGAAAACCAATTACAGGCTCTGTACTCACAATTTCCTATTTTGTGGTATCTGATATTTCTAAAGGTCAATGGGAATTGAGGAAAAACTTAAAGCCGGGCAATGACACAAGAATTAACGTTTAAGTCGAGAGACAAATATACTTTGGTGGTCTACACGCTGAGATAAATTGGGTTGCCTCCCTTTTCAGATATAAATGAGAGAGAGAGAGAGAGAGAGAGGGAGAGGGAGAGACAGGGGGGGGGGGGCCTTAACGTCCACTCGACAAAAACTAGGTCATTTCGGGACTAACATATGGTTCAATTTTATTTCAATAATTCGCTTGCGCGAGTAGGGGTCTTTAGCAGTGGGGGGAAACCGGAGGACCCGAAGAAAACACACTCCTTGTTACGTACAACCGGGGAATCGAAACCACGCCAGTTGACTCAATGACAGACTTTATGATACAGCTAACCATTCAGCCCCCCCCCCCGCCTGCTTTTCAGAGACTTGCATATAAAGCTACAAGGTTAACACACCCCAACCTTTCGCCCAGGTCTCTAGAGGTCCTAGCATGCTTCCAAGTATTTCGAGGACTAATTGTTTAAACTACACCATGTGCGATTTTCTAAATCAGAGTTACTATACTTATCCATATTAAAGTAACAGGCTTTAAATTGAAGTTCACACACAAAATAACTTATGTACTCTGATTCTGGGGAGCACAGGTTAAACATAGGACACACAAGATTCAATCCTAAAGAGTAAAATAACCCAAGTTCAGCTGTTGTGTCTCAATTTCTTTTAGTTGAAACGGTATAGTTTATGTATCTTACAGCAGTTGAGATATATCACCTGCTATGAGTTCTTACCCTGGCATCTTATTGGAGAAGGGCGTTTAATTCAGCTATAAAAGATAGTACTGGAAGAACCATCGATCAATATAATATAGATATATTCTTACCTGCTCTGACTTCTTGTTAGTGGTGGATGTTTTAATGAGGTATTAGGTCTGGTAATATTTGACGTAGCTGTGTATGGTGTAGTAATATGAACTCTAATTACATGTAAACATTCTCCATTACAATCTTCTATAATGCAACAGTTCATATGAACGGTTGTTGAACTATCTGAACTCTCACTGTCCATATCCATTTTTAACTGTAGGATTTGTATGGTTTCTTCCAGATCAACTATGGTCCATCTTTAGACTTTTAGAGCTTACAGAACAAGAATTGAACAAATAGGCCCGTTAAATATTAGTTTTTTCATCGTTTGAAGGCAGATGTAAAGCCAAGATGATCATGTAAACTCTAGGAATAAGCACATTACCAAATGTATATAAATCTGACTTTTGTTGGTATCAATGGAAAAGTTTACTCCCTTTTGATAATCTAGCGTTCTCAAAATATAAACTATCAAAATTAATCCGAATCTGGTTTGTCTTTTGAGAGTTCCAGAACTGGTCCATATTTAGAGAGATAAAACATAGTTCACTAATCCTTGCGCGGAAAACACCTATCACCTATTAGACATCGATAGAGTCTAAATATAAATTTGGAAGATGAGGCGGAAATCGCTATATAATTTAAACCATCGATCAGTTATAGTGAAATAGTCAGGTATGTACAAACCAATGGTTTATTTCGTGACGAAATCCAAGTATAGGAATGGAAAATAATAATTAATTCATAGTTTATCAACACTGCAATGTATCCAAAACAATGACTTTATCTCGTAAAGACCACAGTCAATTACAAGCCGATAAAATCTTTATCCCAGACAACGAAACGAATAATTTAACAGTAATTAACACACAAATGTATTTTTAAAATGCATATAATACAAACTGGGTTTATTAGCCCGTGAATATTACAATAATTCTGTCTTTTTCCCACGTCGTTGTTCAAAGACTCGTGTGACGTGACTATCATCTGTGGGATAATCAGAAACCGTTAACAAAACTTCTAAGGCGTAATACAATGAGAAGCTTCTAGTACTCGAGTCTTGTAACTTTAAATGACTGACATACCAAAAATAATTGTTCTCATGAATTGTGAGTACGTAATTCGATCATTGCATTACGATACAGATTTATTAAAAAAAGATCTGTTAATTCAAAATACATTTCATTTATGACCTATATAATATCACGATTGTTCAGCCGGTGATGCCAGATTTTCAATTTTCATAGTGTTTGAGTGCCGGTAATCGAAAAGCGTGACGTGCAATGTGATTAGATGGTAGCAGGTAAAAACGACATTGTTCTCATTTAAATACATTGCCAAGTCGACACAGACAATTGTATAAATCTATTATTGGGAACAATCTCAATTTACCGCAATTCATCCTTGTAATTGCACATATGTGCATCAGTCTAACTCAGTAATAAATATATTATGTCAATAAGCGGACGATGTGTGAACATTCAAACGACGGAGCCATATCCCTCTTTGTTTCTAATAAATGGAGTTTAAAGTCTCTTCTATTTTTGGAGATTATAACAATTATTATAACTTTGCCGGGACAGTGAAGTCTCTGCACGACTCTACATGGAAATCCAATCGTACGTGACTCTTTCATTTGCACGCCAATACGTACACAAATAACCCTCGGTTTTTCATCCCATTCCAACGACTAGGCAACACGTTATCTGTCAACGATAGTCCATTGGACTTTGTAACGATACAGCGATAGTCCAAACCCTACAACGATATGTCATACAACTTTATAACCATACAAAGATAGTCCATACGACTTTATAACCATACAACGATAGTCCATACAGCTTTATAATGATACGATATAGTCCATGCAACTTTAAAACAATAGTACGGTTTTATAGCGATAATTCACACAACTTTATAGTCAACGCAACCTTATAACGATGTAACGATAATCCATAAAACAAACCATACGTAAGCAATTTCATATAAAAATACATTGGAAATAAGCAATATGCTCGAATTTATTATCTTCTAAATTTGAATTTTCCTAACCAAATACTGATATAAGATTATTAACAATGGTTTCTACTGTGCTACCGTTACAACAATATATGTATAGTCTTTATGGATGACCTCTAGTTTTAAGGTATTAATATTGGATAGTGTTGTGTAGATTTATCAATCAATAATACAGACTATGGTTGTTGTAACGTATACTACTGACTACTGTTATAATAGACTAACAGTTTATCTCGTAGTCGCGTTTATCAAATATATAGTATATTTATGTATTTTATCGACAGAAACACCTGACCAAGGCACCTTCATAAAGAAATGTATCGTGTGAATTATAGGTGGGACGAGGAGATATTTGCTAGAGTTCCATAATCTGGGAAAGTCTAAATAAATCCATTGTGGTTACACAATCAGCTAACATTCTAAGCGGAATGGAGTAGAGAGAGAGACATGGGGTTTAACGTCCACTCGACATAAACTAGGTCATTTCGGGACTAACATATGGTTTAATTTTATTTCAATAATTCGCATGCGCGTAGGGGTATTTAGCAGTGGGAGGAAACCGGACGACCCGGAGAAAACCCACGAGGTTGGACAGGCGACCCTACTCCTTGTCACGTACAACCCGGAATGGAGTAGGACGATATCTAATGTCTCGGCGTCGCGATACTGCAATCAATACTGATACTTTGATTACGTGTGAGTACAATGCGAGAATTTTGCCACGACAGCGCGCTCTAGCAGCCTACTCTCTATGAATTCCAACTATCTGGGTTATTTTTAAGTGCACACCAACTTAATTTTGTAATGGTAAATTTGCCACGACAGCGCGCTCTAGCAGCCTACTCTCTATGAATTCCAACTATCTGGGTTATTTTTAAGTGCACACCAACTTAATTTTGTAATGGTAAATTAGCTACTCCGCAATAAACAATATACGTCCACATTTCTTTGTGGGCGCATAAAAAGTATGGGGACAAAATGAACTTTCCAGAATTTGGCACCTTGATAAATTTCTACTACTATTTATATATACTATGTAATTATGTCGTTTTTAACAAGTTAGGCAAGTCAGACGTTGTGCTGGTGTAGTTGCTTCCCTTTAAGAATTCTTATTTTTTGCTCTAAATTCTAGATGTTTTCAGGCAAGTCTTAGTGTTAAACTCTGGCTGTTTCTCACAAATTCACAAATCAACGAATTGAATTGAAAGAACCGACAGATTTATTGAAAATACAAACTTCTATCTACACCTACTTACATCATCAAATAACGTGTGTATACAAATACATATATTTACTTACTTATATAGTTGGCATATAGATAAAATATATAATATACATGTTACACGTGGAAGACATGATTTTCGTTGTTTGAAACCTCGAACCTTGAGACAAATATATTCTCATAATTTTGGCACATTTGGGAGAAAATACGAAGAAATTAATCAACGTTTAAAACCTATAAAATAATTTAAAAATTTAATATTTTTGTGAATAGAAAACAAACTGAAGCTGTTTGCTTGGTTAGTAAAGGCGATCTCTAGTTTCGATTCAAACAAGATCGAGTAGTTTTTACCAAGTACCCATCCAAGTGATTTTTTTCACAAATATATTAAATTTTTATTAAAGTAAATGACAATTAAAAATACGACAATATAACGCATTAAACATAATGACAAATAGCATGCAATAAAATAGTACATAGACAATATCATTATCATACATCCCTGGCAAGATTTGTGACCAAAATGGACGTTTCAAAGTTAAAAGGCACGTTCATGAGAGAAAAACACCAGAATACAAGCAATTCAAGCATAAAATATGTTGGCAGTGATATGGCAGTCTAAGATAAAAGAGATACAGTACTTGGTATAACCTTCTTGACAAAAATATTTCTTTTCATTTATTAAAGATCGAGGATAAGCTCCTTGGCGAAGGTGTTGTGGAGATTGTATTCTGCAGAATGGTAGTGGGGAGCATGTTACAGCCCAAAAGGGACACGGGATAAATGGCCATGTTTAGATATAATGTGTAAATTTGTCTTTTATAACGGTAAGTACTACATTTTACGTATTTGCCAAGAACGCTATTCCAAGCGCCGCCATTCTTTTTCTATAACACACAACAAAAATTATAATATACATCCACAGTGATTGATTACAGTATCATTATTATACAAATAGCACCATTTGAAATTTGTTCGATTACACATAGAAATGTGAATCATTCGGGTTTGATACTACCTTATATGAGTATCAATATATTGAGTTGAGCCCTTTAACATTAATTAATAATACTGAATAATATAGAGACAATTCGATTAAGGCTTATGTTAATACAAAAATATCACGATTCGAGAGATGCTGGATATCATTGTTACTCGGTGTCATCTAATTTACTGGATTACTGAAACAGAAATACAGATGATTTAGAAAAAAATAAATAATGCATTAAGATTATCTGTGACATTATCATGATCAACCAGAAATCGTCAAAAAATTTAATTTTTAAACCCGTCGTATGATTATCAATTTGGGTTAATATAATATGTATATAAAATGGTGTACTATATGGTTGTGTTTGTATAATATCACCAAAAATGGCGTTCTGCAACCATTTTATTTCAATCTCTGGTTGAAATAGCAGTGGATGGATGGGACGCCTTGTCATTGGTAATATATTCCAGAGCAACATGTTAACGGGTGATTTTGGTTTAGTTTGGCAAGGATTTGACGACACTGATCGGTTACGAGCCAGGAGAAAGGCAAAGGATACGAAATCTATTCTGGGCGAACATGTGAAGTACACGCCTTTCACAGTACCGGATAATCATCTGACGGCTGCTTAAAAGATTGACTTTTTACCAGGCCCCGAGTTCAGAAAGCATTCTCAGACTTAAGTTGAGAATTTATTCAAACTTGTTCATCTTATAACTATAATATAGCCCTTTATAATAATTTTGTTGTTTTAATGTATCAAATACATCAATAAGAAACTATGTGCAAAGTTTTGTGTTTGTGGGTCAAAGATATTTCTCACAAACAGTGATTGAAAGTTGAGCAAATTCTCAACTTAAGTCTGAGAATGCTTTGTGAACCCGGGACCAGAGCTTGTCGTCTATACCACAGCCTGTTTCAATACAGTTTGTACCAATACATCGATTCACTCATGGACACAGATGACGATACCACTTGAAAAGCGTTCAACACAACTGCCACGTCGGGTATTTGTTTTATTTCTTTTATTTCATAATGTAAAATAATGATGGAAACCACAACCTAAACTTCGATAAACTTGAGCAGCTCTACCCAGTCCGTTAGAGAACTGGGTCACCCAATCTTCAATGATAGTCATAAGAGAATGTCACTTACCTTATTTGGTTCTCTCAACAACTTTAACTCTGGCTTTCGACATATCTTTGTTATGTTTATTCTGTACAACACAGGTGTAATCACCTTCATGACGTTTTCTCAAACCTTCAATCTGTAACCAACCTGTTACCTGATATCTACCTGGTCCACCTCGAGCAGCAGTTAAAGTAAACTCATCATCACCTACCAAAATACATACAAGTCAAATAGGGACTATAAAGAGGAGTATGCACCATTCAGTCAGTGTAATATAGGAATTTTGACTTATCTACTCCTGTGTCGGATTTACTTAAGCCTCAAGATCTAGCGATCCTCCGGTCGAGGCGAATAATATTTTTGACACTGTCATGCATGAGTTTTTTTTACATGTTTTAAACATCCGCCATCATGCTGGGTTTCCCTCAGTTGCGTTTAAAATATACTTGCATCCTCTTCTAGTCGCAAGAGTGGTGATTTGAGCGGGGAGAGGTCTCATAAGCGGAATAGCCCCGTGTCTCTATTTATCTAAGCATGACACTCGTCTAATCTTATTCGATTTCCAACTGTTAGGGGACCTTTGAGGTGCTGTCAATGGTATACGCTGGACCTCCGAAAGACTGGATGATTTTTCTTACCTTTTAAGAAACTTTAGAGAAACATCCGGCAATTTGACTTGCAAACGACAATTAAGTCAATTTTAACCAGAAAATAGAGGTAAAAATAATGACGCTACCCATGGCGATACGGGAATTGATTCTACGCTTATCAATATCCTAACTTCTGACAAATACATAAAGATTAATATATTAGTATATTAGTTGCTCTCGGCTTATTTCCTGTACCTACCTGGCATACTGAAGGTTTCACCATCAGCTCGGGTGTACAGCCATGCGATATGAGGTGTAGGGTTACCAACAGCTTCACAGGACAAGATAACAGTTCCACTGGTGAAGTTCTTAGTGTAGACGGGATGGGTGACGATTTTTGCTCCTGTGAACAGAAAATATTCAAAATCATTAATCTAATTCTCTATAATAGACAGTTCAAACTTCGAATCCTTATATAATGACCAACAGTTCAGATTGTAATACAAAAAAAATTCAAAAGAAGATCTAGCTGCTAAAATCAGCAAAACACAATATATTTAAAAATGTCCCATTCACAATTATATCAGGCTTAATATTCAAATTGAATGGTGTGAAATATTTGAGACAGCTTTGACAATCAATTGCTGAGATATAGACGTTTTACAACTGGAAAAAGTTTTACTATGTAATATAAGTCGTGCTAGATTATTTTTGATACTAGTCGAGATCGTACGATACAGCCTGGTAATAACTGGCATCAGAAAGTTATTCCCATCGCCTAATTGTCAAATTTGGTCAATATTATGAAATTAACCTTGCAAACTGGATGAATTTGTTACATTTTACTTCCATGATGATACACCGAAATACTTGAATAATGCACAAATACCCTATCACCTTGAAAGTGCGGAATGTATCTGCTATAAGCTACTATTTGACTGCAAAGTTGTAGCTTCTTGAATATTTTATCAATATTCGATTTAATGTAACTGTTCACCCATTATAAATCTACATTGGTAAGCTAATGGCCATGAAATGCAGACCAAATGAAATTTTGGTTTAACTTTCTATTTTTGTGGACCGGCTCAGACTTGTACAATGCAGACGATTATACGCCACATATACATTGTGTGCTAGGGGAGCAATTTTGCCCGGACAGCGGTAATACGGTCTACTCTTATTTCGAATTCCAACTGTCAAGGGTTCTTCCACGTGCCTCTTTAAATTATTTGGTAAACCGATAGGTTTTCTTATTTCAGATAGTAAAATTCATTTGGTGGATTACTAACTTTATAAGTATGCGAACATGTGGTTTTTCATTATAGCTGAAGTGAGCTACGTAGTCTTTATGGTCAGTCTGGGGAACAGATGGTTTATTCCAAAGATGGTTATCTATACACAGGCCACTTTACCGGTACAAGTATGAATTAACCACTTGTTTAACACGATATCATCACCCGGTTTATCAATAGGCCTTGTGTTGCCATTTTGAGTTTAGCGGCAGAATATTCTAAACGAATGCCCACTATGTGATGCTTGAAACAATTTAAATTTTGACATCAATTCGAGATAGAATATTTATAAGAATATATTGATATATCCACGTAGAAAAGTACAGTACAAATTGTAAACAATTGTCAACTCCCTAGATAAATCACAAACTTTTACGGTGCATTAAATTGTATACAGATTATAGAGTGCATTAAATTATATACAGATTATAGAATGTGTTATATTTGTATGCACAAATAAATCTAACAAATTGTACACAGATTCTACATTAAACTGTACACAGATTATACGCGGATTATACATTAAATTTGTATACACAGCTATTTAACTATCACCGCTTGTTATCTTTAGCATAAAGATTTTTTGTTCGCGATTAGGAGTATTGGGAGTATTGAAAGAACTAAAACAAATAACTTTATGTATAAATGACCTTTGTAGTTGTTTATCTACAGGCATTACCTGTTATTGTTATAACAATGGTTACATTTCTGAGCCCCATTGCCTATCAGTCTATATTTGGCTACATTATGTAATACCAATATAAACAGTTAAGAATCACCGGGAGTAATATTGTCAGCTATTAATAGTTTCTGTATAAAGTTTGAATCACAAGTTCGTACACTTCAGTATACACATAACATAAACTATTTAGGTTATGGATATACATATAGTTAAATGATGCTGAATATAAAAGATGATATGGAGTTTAACTTAACGTATTACTTTACTGTTCCAACCGGGCTAATAAAGACGTGCCTATGCCACGCAGTTTCTTATGAGGTCATTATTTCAACAAACTAGGCGTTTCCAACTACTTGTCTTGCAAAATTTAAAGCTTCTCTTACATTCAAACCAACGACTAGTACACTTTTTTGTCCTTCGCGAACGACTAGACGTTTTTCCTAGCCAGGCCCTCGTCTTGTACCACTGGGATCGAACCACAGGCCTCCTAGCTGATGATACAGAGCCATGCACACCGAGCCACCGTGGTTCCCAATACAAACTTTACTTTCACACTTTCACCCCCGACCATCGGTGGCTCCCAATACAAACTTTACCTCACACTTTCACCCCCGCCCATCCATATTCGTACAATCGTATACACTTGAGCAAAACACTCCAAAAAGATTAACTTTACCACTGTGCAGTATGTCACCAGTAATATATGTATTCACTTTAGTATTTATTTAATTAGTATTTACAATATCTAATCTCTAATACATGTATTCACGTAATTAGTATTTACAATATCCAATCTCTAATACATGTATTCACTTAATTAGTATTGTACAATATCCAATCTCTCAATACATGTATTCACGTAATTAGTATTGTATAATATCCAATCTCTCAATACATGTATTCACTTAATTAGTATTGTACAATATCCAATCTCTAATACATGTATTTAAGAAACGGGCCAGAACTGCATGTACGAACCAAGGAATTATATATTTTGGTGGATTATTTTGTCTAAGATAAAGGTGATGTTCTCAGTAAGTTTCTGTCCAAATCTTGACTTCTTCAGATAGTAATTTTGACTGCGTATTACTCGCATGACAAATTACCCTAAACGCTACCGGAATCTACTGTAGAGAAATTTCCAGCTGGGAAATTAATTAAACTCAGACGCCGCTAATTAGTTATCTAATTATAGTAACACTATCTCGTTTAAGCAGATGATGCAGTCGGGTCGTCATAGTAAATTTATATTGTTCCAAGATCATACACTATAGCTAGTTATCATTTTAAGAAATGAAATGAAATTTATGTTGTTCTCGGATCATATACTAGGTATCGCTTTATGAATTGAAATTTATGTTGTTCTCGGATAATATACTAGTTAAGAATTGAAATTTATGTTGTTCTCGGATCATATATTTATGTTGTTCTCAAATCATATACTAGTTATCGTTTTAAGAATTGAAAATTATGTTATTCTCAAATCATATACTAGTTATCATTTTAAGAAAATGAAGTAAAATTGATGTTGTTCTCAAATCATGTACATGTACTAGTCATCGCTTTAAGAAATGAAATGAAGTGGTGTTTAACGTCCTATTTCCATGCAGTGTACTCTCCGACTGACAAGGGATCTTTCATGTGCACGCTACGGGGGCTCGGTTTTGCGTGCCATTCGCACGACAAGGGACCGTTCCTTTCAATGCTCCTCACCCAGAACAACTGACTAGGGAAACCACACTGATAAGTCCGGAGGAACTTTCTAGGCCAGCATCGGGATCGAACCCCGCCCGCTCCCAATAGTGTTCCAGCCCTTACTGACAGAGCCACATCACTTTAAGAGAAAATAAATAGGCCGATGCTGAAAAAAGTGTGACAGTTAATAAAGCACACTTATTTTTTTAAATCTCTGTCTGTGAAAAATTCAAGCGTAAATAAATAGCTTTATGTGACAGTTAATAACACACGCCGAATTATTTTAATTTTTTTTAATCTCTGACTGTCTGTGAAAATTTTTCATGTAAGCTGCAAATTCATTTCTTCTGAAAATTATGTTTTTGTTATATAATGAGTTTAATTATCTAGGGAAACAAATGCTGTCATAAGCGCCTAGTCATATTCCACATGTATAAGTTCAGGTCAGAAAGAACATATTGGAATCCAACTGAATTGATCACCACGACAGTCTATCTACACCGACTTTTCCTGCCTGCATTCTAATGAGAGAGAGAGAGAGAGAGAGAAAAATGGGGTTTAACGTCCACTCGACACAAACTAGGTCATTTTGGAACTAACACGTTGTTCAGTTTTATTTCAATAATTGGCCTGTGCGTGGGGGTCTTTAGCAGTGGGGGGGGGTCTTTAGCAGTGGGGGGGGGGGGGACAGGTGGACCCGGAGAAAACCCACGAGGTTGGACAGGCGATCCTACTCCGTGTCACGTACAACCGGGGAATCGAAACCACGCCAGTTGACTCAATGACAGACCGTATGATACAGCGCGCACGTGCTAACCATTTGGCCATCCAACCCCGCTACATTCTAATGACTTCAAATTAAAGGACAGTGTTGGTGACAGAACTGGTTAAACACGTTCCAAATATAATTTTAACACTGAGATCGTTGCTACGATAGATGCGTAACGAAGATTTGAAGTAACGGGAAATGACGCAAAAAATGGTAAACACGATTTAACCTTCTATATACTGATACTGAAGATACGAGGACCCGTAGAAAACCCACGAGGTCGGACAGGCGACCCTACTCCTTGTCACGAACAATCGAAACCACGTCAGTTGTCTCAATGACAGACCTTATGATACAGCACGCACGTGCTAACCATTCGTCCATCCAACCGCCCAAACCGTTTTGATGTATATCATTTATGCCTGGACTATTCTACAGGAAGGTCATTTCAAATCCTTATAGTAAATCCAATATTTCAAATCCTTATAGTAAATCCAACATTTTAAACCCTTATAGTAAATCCCATATTCATTCTCTTATAAAATCTGAGGATGAGTAATTCCTATTTCTTAGTTTCGTACAACCTACCTGGTTCACATGGTCCAACAAAAGAGACGGTGATATCTCCAGTTTGTCCTGATCTGACAGCATCCGCCATTAAACCGCACATGTTGTTGTAGGTAATATTGTTGGTCCCACAGATTATCTGGTCATGTTCACAGACACAAACTTGACCAAATTCTGTTTCTTCACAGCTGGTAAAATAAAAACAATATCAGTTAAAGATGCATTATGTAAGATCTAGATAAAGAGCTGGTCAAAAATAGATCATTGAAAATGAATATTGAAACTTTCAGTCAAAATTATGAGTGCTTGATGTTTTGGTAAGATAATCTTGATTGTCAAATACTATTAATACGATGATAAAGCAAAGTCTCGTTTATCCATTTTAACGTTAAATTAGTAAATGACGAAATTGTACTAATCCATTCAATATCACGGCCATCGAACAGTCTAAAGATTGTTGATGGGCTTGTCATGTAAATACATGTCTTATTAATATCTTATATAACATTTGAAGCCAAACAAAATAAAAAATAAGACCTTCAATAGACAGATTTAGCTCTTACACTATTCGATCTTTAAGCTCCACGTTGCCTTCACTTCCGTGACGAAAATTATAACTACAGTTCGGGTTTTGTTTCTTTCTGTTTTTTAATTTACATAAAAAACTTTTAGTATTAGTCACAAATCTTCTTCGCACTCAAATAAGTAAATGGCTGTTATGTCAGGCAGTGTGAGTTCTGCTAAATACTATCCCCCCCCACACACACACACTCTATTTTATAGTGCCCAAATATTAATTTGTTGAAGTCATAGACTGACCACGGTTCCAGGACTCTGGGAGGGACTTATTACTAAACAGACACACCCCATTCTTGGCCATGAAGATGACATTGACATTTTGACAAATGTTTTTATTAACCTATTGTTCAATTCATGTAGATTTATGTTATTTCAGGTATTATTTTGCTTGACCAAGAATCTATAAACAACCATTAGTCAAGGCCATAATAGTATTACATATGATAATAAGTTCTTACATTTTGTTACACAGTCAGTAGGCCTATTACATATCCTATAGCTTTACAGGCAAAATATTATTAAGAATTTTTAAATTCTGATGTGGTTTTCATGTATCCAGAAATACGGGTGTGTTTACGTCAATGTACGAGTCTTCCTACGTCAAAATAATTTCAGAATATTCGAAAATGTGCAACAATATGAAGCTTCATAGCATCTCCCCTTGCATGACCCCATTATATATATATAGCAAAGAGTGCAGCTTTTACTGTCATAAATAACACGCAGCTAATGTTGGCCCGGAGCTTTGAAAATGCGTATTTTTAAAAATATTATCGACAAACATTTCCGCATAAATTGTAACTTACGCCAATATCATATACTCAAATCCACTAGTATCCTTAATACAACATTATGTATGTCAACGTGTAGACTTTAGGATACGGGTACTATTTATAATTATTTCCCTATATTACATAGACCTACGATAAGCATTGTGTAACTATCAACTGTAAACAAACTAGTCAAGTATTCGGTGTTCTTATGTAAACATACATAGAAATAGTCTGGGAATACTGCAGACTGATTTCGACTACTCCCATAAAATAATTAGTCTATATTTTCGACACATAAATTTTGAATAATAGCAAAATTCCATAACTTGACATCAACGCCAATCCTTAATGTTTTTTTTTACTAAACACGTGTTTCTATTTGGCTGTTAACTCATCATATGCACTAAATGTAGTATCTATGGGCTTTCTCTTTATATTTTAATATAAATATTATTCATATCAAAGTGAATATGAAAGCTTTTAGTAGAGAAAAATGTGCTATAAAGGTAAATAATGATGTTTTTATGATGCAATGTTTTCCAGATGTCGTTTCCTTTCCTTTCCTTCACAACTGCTGATTGTTATAGCCTTTAAAATTTAACTTTCTATAGAAAAATGCAGGTCGAATTGCTAGCCATGTTGAAATACGTTACCGCGTGTAGTAAAACAATAGATTCCATAAACAATAGGTTTTACAACATCAAATATAGGTACCTAGGTTATGTTTCTAGGATTAGATTCCACATCTGGGTTCTAGACATTTTACCACACGTGCAACTTGTAAAAATATGCACTTATACATGTACATGATGTCTTCATTAGGAATTTATACACCACTCCAGATTTTTGCCAAAGATATGAAATGTACAAATCTTACATCTGAATTTATAAACAAATTTAAAACTTGAAATTCACTTTATAAACAGAATGCATTTAAATGGGAATTCGTTTCCCCCTTTTTTGCAGGGTTAAGAATTTCATACATCGTCGCTTTTAGGATCATAAAGAAATTATATACACCAATCCAGATTTTCGTCAAAAAATGTAATCTAAAATCCTAATTTATGAACAAATTTAGCGCTTCAAGTTCAGCTTATACAGAATGCCTTCCAGTAGTAGGAATTTGTTTTCCCTTTAATAGTTTTATTCATTGTCATTTTTTATGCCAGAATGTTTTATTTAGTCAGTTTTAAAGCATAATACTGTGACGTCCATTAAGAATTATAAACAACCCCGCCTTAAATCATGGTGCCAGTCTTTTCAGCCGTATCTGTCAGTTTAATGTAAGAATTGATTTGCCATTTTATAGGAGTGGTTCCGACTGTGGAATTTGGGTCATTTTAAGAAAATGAAGACAGCTGACGGTTTATTCTAAGAAAAAGACGTCCATTCTGAAAACAAAAATCAACTAGATCTTCTTTGAGAGAATGAAGTCTGTATCGTGGGAAATAAATATAGGTCGGTCATTAAACCTTGTATTATCTACAGGTCTATGTGACCTAGATTCTAATGTAACTGTACCAAATGTTTTAATAACCCGGATATCCGTTTTGGATAACAACACAAAGAAATACAAATATTATAGCGTATACTATCATATATTGTTGTTTATATTTATTATTATTTTCAAATGATTGCACATTCAATCGGGGTTTAATATAGCATTTCCCCTCAGAGAGAAAGAATACTGAAAATGGAATCACATAGGCCATTATGATTATGAATCACATACCTTTTTTCTTGATTACTTTTAAAATTATTCTTGTCTAAAGTATAACCCCATACTATGATCATTTAGTCAATTTGAGAAAGTAAACTTTTAAAATGAATAGTTATTTCCAATTTTATCATCGTAAAAAAAAGCATTTCGTCTACCCCCCCCCCACCACAAAAACAGTTGAAAGGATCAAACATTACCTTAAGCCATCTCCACATTTTCCATTTTCAAAGGGCTGTTCTGGTAAATCACAAGTTTGACTTTCCATGCGAGCACAAACATCACAGCAGTCACACCCATCTTTAACTATTCCTGTTAGACATTCAGATCGAGAAAGTTTTGGACATAAAGCTTTTTTACATTCCTTGCATCTGGGGTTCTTTCTGGCGGCTCCGACGAACACAAGTGCCAAGGCACATACTAAAAATAAACTCCTCATTTTCAATTCCAATTCCCGTCAATTCTTGAGCAAAATTACTCCGTCTTAACTTTTCTCCCCAGTTCTCGAAAATCCAAGATGGAGTCTATTTATCAGATTTAGCTGAAGTGAGTTCTGTGTGAGAAGAAGACGTGGCCGATAAAAATAACTTCTGGTAATTTGATCTGAGATGCGGGCGAAGAGAAGAACCAAACCCAGTTCACCTATAAACATCTGTTTATCCAGACGTTTTAGATATCAAAGTATACAAGGTATATATGATACCTTATCACTGGACGTACTTGTCTAACATAACAGTGCAGGCGGTCTGTACCATAATTCGGAAATCAAGGGGGCGTTTGAAATATGTACCAAAGTATTTCCTGCCCTGTTATGTGAATGAACTCTTCGGAAATACTTGCAATATATATACACACACACTCAACTCGTTGTGTCACCATGTACATCAGTCGTCATGGGTGGAAGCGGACGTTAAAGCACATGTTCCTACTTAACGTCAATTAAATTGAAATAAAATAATCAAGTGCGTTTGTAGTGGATTAGTCATAAGCTGGATTTTAAATCTGAATCAGAGGTCTCGTTGTCTTTTTCAAATGTATCGAGTACTACTAATACAGGATTCCTTAATTAAACCATGATGAGATCTGATATTGTAATAAGACGAATAATAATACATAAAATTTAAAATAATATTATTCAGCAACAAAAACAGCCTAGTATCACGAAGCATTTTTAATTGAACGGCTTCGTTCTGTTATTAAACGGCTATCACAATTAGCAGTCCTTTCTTGAATCAATTAAATAGATACTTTAGAAATAATCAGTTAGATTAGTGGTTATACTCTAACAAAAGATACGGGTTTATAGGTCGTAATGCTGAAGTTAAAGTATTCGAAGCTTTGTTATTAATTAAAACTAGACTACTCGTCTAATCAGCTGACATGCTAAAGTCTGAAGCTAAACTTACATAATATATTTAAACACAGTGTAAGTTTGCTCAGCAAATGATTTTATAAGCGCACCACATGTGGTCGCTATTATTGTTTGCCATATCACTATGTTATTGACTCTCTGTATATTCTTGTAAATAAACTGTTAAAAAAAATGACCAAAGGGACGTCAAAACCGATTGATGGCGAATATTTAAGATATAGAGAGAAATGGGGTTTAACGCCCACTAGACACAAACTAGGTCATATCGGGACTAACATGGTTCAATTTTATTTCAATAATTCGCCTGCGCGTAGCAGTCTTTAGCAGTGGGAGTAAACCGGGGGACCCGGAGAAAAACCTACGAGGTTGGACGCGTCACGTACAAGCGGGAAATCAAAACCACGCCACTCGACTCAAAGACAGATCTAATGATGCAACTAACTCCCATTTTAGATAGGCTTATTGCTTTGACTGTATACTTTATTATATTGCTATGAATCCGTTTATGGATTCATAGGTTGGTTCGATCATTGTGGCTTCTTAAGCTCTGACTGGTTTTGGATTCATAACTAGACGCCGTGACTTGTATCGGGTACAAGTCAGGGTATGTTCTCTGTCTGAATCCTTGATACTGTTTTCACTGAGTTTATAATTATATAAAGAGGATGTCCGATGCCAGGTTCACGTTATTGACAGTTATTGTATTGAACTTTACATGCGGTTTATTCTGGTTCATCATGAATTGTTATTACTTTAAAACTGGGGGTTGGATGGTCGATTGGTTAGCGCGTGCGCGCTGTGTCATAAGGTCTGTCATTGAGTCACCTGGCATGGTTTCGATTGCCCTGGTTGTACGTGATAATGGATAGGATCACCTGTCCAACATCGGGGTTTTTCTCCGGGTCCTCCGATTTCCCCCCACTGCTAAAACCCCTACGTGCAAGCAAATTATTGATATAAAATTGAACCATATGTTAGTCCCGACATGACCTAATTTGTGCCGAATGGACTCTCTCTCTCTCTCTCTCTCTCTCTCTCTCATAAAACTTTTTTTTTATCAGAGAAGCGTTTTGATTTGTGCAATAAACAGACCTGTCCGATTTAATAATGACTAATATAAGAGGCGGTCGTGGTGTGTAGAATTATTTTTAAAGCCAATTAATCATGTTACAGGGGACTCCTGTGAGACTTACAATAAAGTTATATGTGGTTTCAGACCACCAAAGGGTCTTTTTCCATTTCCTCCTTATGCATGGCGATTTTTATTGGCATTTTATAATAAAATGGATATTTACATTTTTACCAGGTTTTATGCTAGGTTCCCACTATCACGATTCGCACTATCACGATTTTATTATAAAATGGATATTTACATTTTTACCAGGTTTTATGCTAGGTTCCCACTATCACGATTCGCACTACGATTGAAGTCGTGGTTTAATCGTGGAGTAACGCGGTATCCGAACGTATCTGCACGTACCAGATCGTGAACTCATGTGAGACAATCCTATCCTAGCGCATGGACTCAGACTAGCAATTATTTGCCCATTGACTTCAATGTTAAATGGCTGTAACATCACAGGCTGTAGCTTTTTTCTCAACATTCCGTTGGTTCCAATCTTTATAGGCATAATGGGGACAACATTTGGCAATCTCCTCATCATAATTTTGTAGGGGGTTGACCATTTAGATTTTTTGCTACACGGATTTGAAGTTGACTGGGGTGAAAATCTCACTTCCGACACAATGATTGCTCTGCAGAAAGACACTTTACACCCCTATCCCTCCGCTGTGATATCATCAGTATTACCCAAAACTGCTATGAAATTGCAAATTTGATCCCTTTTCCTCCAATTCTAGACCAAAACGTCAACCCAAAAATGCAGGAAGAGGGTAGAAAAAAATTAAGGGAAAAAGTGTCTATTTATAACTCGCACTACATTCGTAGTCTTAGTCCGCATCGCACGACAGTGGGAACCTAGCATTACTAAGTTTTCACGATGTGTTTTCTTTTCTATAATGTAAACAATTTCGAAAGACATTTATCTAGAAGTAATGATAACTTCAAATCCCTATATGCCATTTGCATTTTGCGCTAAAAAATCAAATCTTTCACGGCTTAATCCACGCTAATGTGTACCCATATGGATTATTTTATATCTATGAAAGAAAAGTAGATTTAAAATACCAACGTTAGATAATGCCCCGGCTGGGCTTCAATCAGATCTATAAAAATGTCTATCAAAATGGCGGCGGGCTCATTGAATAGCAAACAGCTGAGATCGATGAAATTTCATTTCCACAAATCTTTGTAAATACTGAACTTAATTGAGCCATTATTGGATTGACATTCCTCTTTCACAACAGTATAGTTTGCAAGTGATTCTATAGCGCTGCGCTAACTTGACGTATCCAAACCTTAGGAAACATAGATTACATACAAGAAAATGGTTTTTTTTTTATAATTAAAACTCGTTGATTGTCAGATACACCTTTATATCTCAAAGATGGCTTTGTTGATTTATATGGATATTGTGATATAATTGGGGATAAATGCCATACAGAAGTCTAGTGCAATGTAGATATTTTTGGCGTGGTTCCACCTTGTCAGTGATGCAGGACGGAGGGCCTGACAAGGACAGCTATCTAGTCATTCGGATGATACGAAAAACCGAGGTCCCGTGTATACATTGGCGTGCACGTAAAAGATCCCTTGCAAGTTGGAATTCGATATAAGAGTAGACCATAGTGCCGCTGCCCGGGCAAAATTTCCCTCATAGCACATTGTATGGCGTAAGTCCGTCTTCATTAGCCCAGTCGGAGCAGAACAGTAGGACGTTAAACGCCATTTCATTTCATTTTATTTTGCAATGTGGATATAAAAAAATTATCTGTTAGGCTGGTTTTTATTTAAGTCGTAATTAACTTGTTTTCAAATTATGATTAAAATAGATTGTTTTGTAGGCGGAAAAAAAATATTTTGGACACAGTTTTCAAATATGGAAATATTATGTAGTTTTCGATTGAGTAATCAAAAAATTAATAATATGTTATCTTTGGGTTATCGGGAGTATAAAAACCATAATAAGTGAAATATCGGTAGACCCATTGGAACTCTTAGGAAGACATAATGTAGCATTTAGAAACACAACGTGAATCAAGAATTAGTGGCCGTGACGGAGGACATTGCCACACATTCTTTGTGGTACCATTTTGCAGAAAGTTTAACACACGACTGTGTAACAATTGTATACTTTCAATATGGACGATGTGACAAATCAAGTGATAGTATCGCCAACGGTAAGAATCGTCACACAAGAAACATAGTTTCCTTTTCGTCTGAATTAAAACAGTCATGCAATTTTAAATAAATATATACATGTACTACCAAGTGTGCTTTTAATATACATTATAAGTAACAAAAGGTACATTATATACTTATGTAAGTAAATTGACTTCCTGTGGAAATTCCTTAGTCATTCACATTTTCCGGATTTTTTATACGAATAACCTTTACTACAAAGACCCACTCTCTCAAGCAGTAGTTGAAACATCTATGCATCAGGCAACTATATATCTACAGGTTTTTCCTTATATACTTAGACAGGGGTGGACTTGGAGCCGGGGACCCTGAGCCATCCTGGAACAGTGAGAGGTCCCCAATCTGGGGAGTGTGTCTGTGTGTGTGTGTGTGGGGGGGGGGGGGAGGCATTTGTGATGTTTCTATGCTTAAATTTAGCGTATGAAAAAACAAACGTAAATTCAAGATTAAAAAAGGGCCCTCAAAATAAAAAAAAGAACCCAAAACTATATAAGTACATTGATTTCTCTAGCCCCCTCCCCCCGCCCCAGGCTACCCAACTCACGGAATCCAAGAGAAGGAAACGTGGGCCAAGGCATCCGCAACTAGCTTAGAATAGTTCTTGTATTGGATACCTCAACCTATGTGGTACCACAGAAGCCACAAAAAAAGACAAGGCTTTAGGCACGTTTCGAGTGGACGTGTACCCACCCCACCCCCCCGTCTTTCGGTCGGTCTGTCTGTCCGTCCATCTGCTCCTCTCTCTCTCTCTCATGATCATGATCATGACTCAACCAGAAAACCGTTAGGATAGTGTATAATGGTATGTGTGTAACAGAATGGAACCGAGAAATCACGATGTAATATGAGAGAAAACACCTGTCCTCCATTAATAATTTACAAGTTTAAAAACAACGGAAACTTGTGTATGATGTATAATGGGTTACTTTCTATGGTTTGTAATCAAACTGGAATTTTCAGCTGTGTTTAGATACGACAGAGGTGGAAGGGTGTATACATTTAGTTTCACACACATTCACTATACAAAATACAACCGAAAGAGAGAGAGAGAGAGAGAGAGAGAGAGAGGGGGGGGGGCTTAACGTCCACTTGATACAATCTAAGTCATTTCGGGATTAACATATGGTTCAATTTTATTTTAATACCTCGTTTGCGCGTAGGGTCTTTAGCAGTGGGAGGAAACCGGAGGACCCGGAGAAAACGCACTTGGTTGGACAGGCGTCTCCATGTCACGTACAAGCGGATAATCGAAACCACACCACCTGTCTCAATGACACACCCTATGATGCAACGCGCACGCGTTAACCACTCGGCCACCCAAACCCCTTTACAAAGCTTAGGCATGGAGTTTAGAAATGTGCAGTGTCGGGTTGTTTTACCATTATTTCATTTCCAATTTTTTAAAGATATTACCCCCCCCCCCTTCACCCCAGCGCCCCCACCTGTATCTGATCATCACCGAGAATGGAAATCTGTACAAAAAACGACTGCAAAAATACATTCTGCTCCTAGATCTATATTTCTGTTCAAATATACTTGAAAACATTAAAATTATGCTTGTTATAACATTTATGTGGGGTGGGGTGGGGGTGTCCGGGTGTGCGAGTAAGTCGTTGGCTCGCTAACCCGCAGGTTCCGGGTACGATACCGGTGTTTACCGAATGGAATAAAACAAAGGTTCAGTTTCATTCTTGAAGGCAGGAAACAAACAAAATGGTTATCATTATTAATTAAAAAATTAAAAATTGATTTATATACAGCAGGTTGTACATTTTGAATTAAATAATATTATTGGAAATGTTATTGCAATAATCTTCATAGATAATATTTATATATACATAATTGATAATATTTTGTCCTGGTTTCCATGACAACACCTAAAACAAACATTATTCTAATGAATACAAATGCCCACATTAAGGCGAGCCACTGGAGATGAGTACCTTTCAATGTTTATGTTTGTATTGTAAGGTTTAAGTTTTGATTTGCAGCAAAACATTATCAAAACATTATAATTTAACGCGTTCGTTGAAAGATTGACCCGGACAAAATAAAACGATGTAAGATACGCTCAACCAGGTTCTAAGTATTAATGTAATTTAAAGGGGTATTATCACTTTAATGATACATTCTCACGAATGTATTTATAGGGTGGTTATTTCTAATAACGGACGGCTTATTGTCTGCCAGCTTGACCTTGGGAACAGTTTTTATTCTTGACAGAATGGTTAGGCTGTTATGGGAACACTGAGAGGTGTAACAGACTCTGCAATCAAGTTGGCAGAAGTTGAAAAAGAAATTGGCAGAAAATAATTCAAGAATTTACTTAGCCCTCAATATATGGAACAGCAATCAAATAGCGGACAAAGAAGTAGGCAGAAAATAATTCAGGGATATACTTAGACCTCAATATGTATGGTAAATGGACAGTAAGTAATACCAGTTACATTCTGCAAAATGTGCCCTCCTTCAATCAAGTTACAAACATGGCTTTTAAAAATAGATTTTTTTATAGCTTGGAGTATCTCCTCGCGAATCGAAAGTTTTGAGAGAGATCCGAGGCCTATTTTTGATAGATTAATTAGTTTGAATAGGTTTTTTAGTCCATATATATCATCAAATCACACAGTTTAGAACGGTGCGGCAAAGTGGCTAAGCCTCGAATATACCAGTACCGTGGTTACGATAGTAAACAATCAATGCACACATCTTGTCAAAACAACAAACTTGGCTCAGAATAAAGTAATATGAATGGAATTATCTAAATCTTACATAATGTATCTTTGACAAATAACATATGCAAAATATTTTAAACTAATATTATATTATCACTTTGAGCTAACTGTCGAATATCTAAGAACTTACATACACAAGGCGAGGCATTGTGCACAAATTTTGCATTTACTGTCGATACTGTATAGCCCCTTCACTTCAAATTGAGAATTTTGTTTTCGACTGACGACGAAGACCTAATATATTGAAAATTTCATTCAAATTACTTTATTTCTGAGCGACGTTATCCTTGTTTGATGTTTTGACACGGCGTGGCATAGATTGTTTATTATCGTAGCAACGTTACTTTTTAATCGAGACTCAGTCTCGCATCTGTATTTTTAAATTAAATCATTAAATGGCGATCATATTTCAATCTGTTAACATATCCGCCATCCGATGGTCTAGAGTGTGTATCATAGGCTTTTCTTGTGATTAATGTCTAAATAATAATTTATATAACATTTGAAGCCAAATTAAACCTGCAATAGGCAGATTTAGCTCTTACATAAAGCATCTTTAAAATGTCGACATTTGAAATCAAACTTCCTAACAATCTATATCCCTAAACTCTTAAACATCGTATTCTAGAACACCTAATACCACTTCTCGTTTACTTAGGAAAGACAAAGATTTCTGATGAACAGAGGCTACACAAAATATCAGACTACGTTAATTACAAATTATACTGCTTCCTTTATACGTTAACTTCAAAATGCTAACAATTTGCGTTTTGTTGCCACCAATATACAGTCCAAATCTGATTAAAATACAGATCTATATTTCGTTTCGTTTTTTATATTTTCGATGGCCTACACTACATGAAAATCTAACTGGAAGGTCGCGTCAGGGGTCGTAAAGCGGCTTTTGACCCTATGACGCCAGACATTGACTAATCAGTCGGCGTTGACGTTTCTAGTGGTTTACCCATACAGTTCCGTTCATGGCACGCCAAGAAGTCGCGGTAACAAATGGTTTCATTGGCTTATCCCTCACGCCTACCAAGAACGCCTGTTATATAACAACTCTTCCAGATCCCAGTGTAGTACAGACAAATAAAACGAAATTTTGAACTATAAAAAACGAAACGAAATAGCATCTGTGTTTTAATCAGATTGTATACAGCCCAATTAAATAGCTGATAAATCTAGATTACTGTAAGCTTTTCCCAGTGTTATGTCTCTTCTTGGTAAATTATTTTCAGAATAAACGTTGAGTAAATCTCTCATTGAATTATGGTATGTCTTTTTATCTATGGAAACTTTATTGCCCTGAAAAACACGAGTCAAAATCGTTGAGTCACCATTTTATGCATTGTTAATGAGGTGTATCAATCAGTAGGACAGGACGTAGAGGGAATACTGAAGGACAGTGTATAGTCGTTCAGATGGGACAAAAATCCAAGGTCCCATGTACTCTAAATTTATTTCATTTCGGTAATAGGGAGTCTATATCTTGACCGATTGCGAAGGTGGAAAATATACAACAAAGGGGTTCTTCTTAGGGGTACCCCCCCACAAAAAAGAGAAATACGGGAAAGATAGAATTGCTATTGCGCTATCCAAGGTCACATGTACTCTAAATTTATTTCATTTCGGTAATAGGGAGTCCATAATATCTTGGCAAATTGCGGGGGTGGAAAATAAACAACAAAGGGGTTCTGTTTAGGGGTACCAAAAACACCCCCCACCCCCACCCCAAAAAAAGGAGAAAAATCCGGGAAAGACAGAATTGCTATTGTGCTATCTAAAATAATGTTATCTTCATGGCAAGATCTATTTCTTAAGGCCAATTCAAGATTTTGTCAAGGTCGCTGAGATGTAAATAAGGCTAGGGCACGTGATTGTTGCCTGTTGGCGAGACTGTAGGTTAGGGTAAGCGTTCGGGCTAGGTCCAGGGTTACGGTTAGGGTTTGGATTAGCGCTAGCTCTGTTTACATCTCGTGACCTTTGACCAAACTTAAAGGCTCAATACCACTCTTGTTGTAACTGAATAATATGTCCCAATCTTTACTCTAGTCAACAAATTGTACTGTTTTACAATATTCCAATTAATTGATGATACAAATTTCATCTTAACACACCTAATTTAAAAAAATGGAAAAATTCAACTAAATGATTTGAAAACCCTAACGTAAACCTTTTCAAATGTGACTTAGATTTAAAAATATTTTCGAACCCTCTGGACAAGTAAAATAGGATGTAATGGATAATTTACACAACAGGTAGGACCCATACACATCTAATACTTAGAATAAGGCTATTATTTATTTTCTGGAGCTGTCAAGCCAGCAAGAGTGTTATTGTCCCTTTAAAGTTGACCTTATGAAATAGATCTAATCTTATCTTCATATTGTTCGGACCAACATGTTTGATTGGGATCACCTGTTTCACGAAATTTTAACTAAGATAAAATCCACATTTTAGTAATTTGATTGGTTAATATTAGACTGATTGTAATGCTTAGCCAACCAAAATTGAAGTATCTACTAAAATTTGGATTTTATCTTTAGTTAAAATTTCGTGAAACAGGACCTTGTACTTATACATCGTATATTTCACTGGATCAAATAGGTAAAAATAATCGTACAAATAATCCTAAAGCCGCTTATCGAATGTTTACATATGTTAATAATGATCAGAATTGGACCATTGTGGGTTGATATTCCCTTTAGAGATTCAACTGTGCATTCCATTGGACTAAAAACCCACCAAAGAAAGACCTGGGGTCTGTTTCACGAAATTTTAACTAAGATAAAATCCAAATTTTAGTAATTTGATTGGATAATATTAGATTGATTTTAGTGCTTAGCCAATCAAAATTGAGGTATCTACTAAAATTTGGATTTTAACTTTAGTTAAGATTTATAGAAACTATTATACTGACCTGTGTGAAAACTTTGTATTCTCTGACGTCATCCTCCGTGTTGACAGCTAAAACCTTAGTCCCATCACTTCTTGAATCACGCACTAAATATGTTCCAACTGGTCCGTGTTTTAAAATCCTAAAATATAATATTATAGATATTATTATGAGGGCGACCAACTCTTGTTTTAATATTCTAGTATATAAATAGTACATAGATGGTATACGAGCGGGTGACTGACTCTTGTTTCAGAACAAATTATGAAATGTACTAATCATTTGGTTATAATTACAGATGCTTTATGCCAGATTAAGATAAATAACTAGGCGTTCTTCCTATACTAGTTAAAAAAAAAAAGATAATGAAAAATAAATAAATATATTATTGAAAATTTCATTCAAATTACTTTATTCTCAGCGAAGTTATGGGTGTTGGAAGATTGTTTATTATCATAGCAACGGTACTGGACAATTGAGACTTTGTCCCGATTGTCCATTTTACGTTATAATTATATTTTTAAATCTCGCGGACGTCCTAATCCATTTAAATCTCTGTTATTCGATGCTCTTAGTAAGTTGATTATAGGCTTTTCATGTAACTAAATACCTAAATAATAGCTTATATAACTTATATAAAGTCGAAATGAACACCTGCCTATTTAGCTCTTACATAATGCATCTTTAAAATATCTGTCCCAGGTTTCGACTTTAAGATTTGGTTTATGATGAAGATATTTTATTGCATAATAAACATACAAAGGAAATGAAATGAAATGGAGTTTAACGTCCTACTGTTCTGCTCCGACTGGGCTAATACAGAAGGGCATACGCCATACATAGTGCTATGAGGGAAATTTTGCTCGGGCAGCGGCACTATCACTTACTCTTATATCGAATTCCAACTGCCAAGGGATCTTTTACGTGCCCGTCAATGTATACACGGGTCCTCGGTTTTTCGTACCATCCACACGACTAGACGGCTGTCCTGCACCACTGACAAGGGAAACCACGTCGGAAATTCCCGATGTATTTTCACGGCCAATGCTGGGATCAAAATGCGACAAAGGCATTGGTAAAAATTTACCGATAACCTCCTGGTTTGAGTACCTTAATTAAACGCCAAAACGGCTTGCTTTTCTGTTTGAAAATTTTAAATGAAATGAAATGAAATGAAAAGGAGTTTTACGTCCTACTGTTCTGCTCCTATACTGGGCTAATGAAGACGGGCATACGTCATACAGTGTGCTATGAGGGAAATTTTGCCCGGGCAGCGGCACTATCGCCTACTCTTATATCGAATTCCAACTGCCAAGGGATCTTTTACGTGCATTCCATGATACCAATGTATACACGGGGCCTCGGTTTTTCGCCTCATCCGAAGGACTAGAAAGCTGTCCTTGTCAGGCCCTCCGTTCTGCACCACTGACCAGGGGAAACCACGTCGGAAAATCCAGATGAACTTTCTCTGCCAATGCAGGGATCGAACACCCGACCTCCAAGCTAGCCAGCCAGCGTCTTAACCACCTAGCCACCGTGGCTCTCTGAAAGTTTTAAATTCAGGGGCTTGTCACCAACTGTACATAGAGTGTACCAAATTAACCAGTTTCATTTTTGACAATAATTTTAATATCAATGCACGGGAGATAACCGTAATAGACTTACTTGGCTGCTTCTTGTCTGTCGCTACTAGGGAACAAATAATCCTTTTCCGATAAAGGTGGCAACTTTGAAAACTTCTATAAATAGACCACGAAGGAAAACATATAGAACATAACAATCACTCTTTATATTTTTTTTTATATTAATGATTTTGATGTTTTAAGTCCAATGCTAATATGGTGCCAGATCATTGAGTCAGACACAGAAACTGTAGTTTTAAGTTCAATGATGATATTGTGCCAGGTCAGTGAGCCAGACACAGATACTACAGTTTTAAGTTCAATGATCATATGGTGCCAGATCAGTGAGCCAGACACAGGTATTGTAGTTTTAAGTTCAATGCTGATATGGTGACAGATCATTGAGTCAGACACAGATACTGTAGTTTTTAAGTTCATTGATCATATGGTGCCAGATCTGTGAACCCCTTAACACAACTACCAAGATATAACAGCACTGCTTTCATTAAGTATCAAATTAAAAATACGCCGCTCCTACAAAACACCCAAATAACCACCTCCCGTCCCACCTCCACCCCATCCCCTCAACGAGCTCCAACAAACAAAAAGAAAAAAATCAACCCAGCTTACACCATTAGCCTTTGTATCTTTCGCCATTGAAGGAAGCTTTGGATTAGTTTGGCGTTTATCAGATGTAGGTGGTAACGGCACTTTTTTCTTTACAGGAGAATCGTTCTGCGGGACTGGCGGCACTTTTTTCTTTACAGGAGAATCGTTCTGTGGTACTGGTACTGGCAGCACTTTTTTCTTTACAGGAGAATCGTTCTGATCTGGTGGCAGTAAAGGAGGTTTCTTTTTCGGCGGATTCACGTTCTGTGTTGAAGACATCGGTACTGGGGGTTTTGTTTTTACAACTGGAACATTCTTTGCTGGTGGCTGTAATGCTGCATTTGGTTTCAGTGATGTGTTTTTAGAGTCCATGGTGTTTTTCCTCATATCTTTGGGCGTGGCTGTAATATAGAAGAGTTGTGAGGATGAGAGAGAGAGAGAAAAAAAGAGAGAGAGAAATGGGGTTTAACGTGCACTCGACACAAACTAGGTCATTTCGGGACTAGAGAGAGAGAGAGATTGGGTTTAACGTGCACTCGACACAAACTAGGTAATTTCGGGACTAACATATGGTTCAATTTTATTTCAATAATTTGCTTGAGCGTAGGGGTCTTTAGCAGTCGGAGGAAACCGGAGGACCCGGCGAAAACCCACGAGGTTCAACAGGCGACCCTACTCCTTGTCACGTACAACCGGGGAATCGAATCCACGCCGGTTGACTCAATGACAGACCTTATGATACAGCGCGCACGTGCTAACCATTCGGCCATCCAACCCCTTCTGTGAGTATTAGATGTGTGTGTGATCTACTGGGTAAATCATACTTACTCATTCAGAGAACGCTGAAATTCTTATATGAAAAACTGCTCATAATTAAAGCTGATACACATGTTCAGAAAACAATATTAAAGGCATTTAAATGACCCAAAACAAAACATGTGGTTACGGTTGGTTTCAAATTATCGCCCTTAAATAATTTTGTCCCTTTCAGTTTCTCTCTATAAAATATATATTTTAATTATCTTTTTGTATATCTACAACACTGTGTGTCATATGCTATAGGCGGTGAATATGTACATTTTGAGGTCAATTTGACCCTTTAGTCAGAGACCTGTAGCTCCTCCCACTTTTTATAATGACATCACTTTAGACATCATTGACGCGTCTAAGTCATAAACAAGCATGGTGATGGCAAAAGGGCAGTGTTACCAAGGATTCTTTTATGAGCACTTATGTGTACACTGTTAGACCTCGTTTTTTTGTACCATCTAAACGAATAAGCCCACTTTCCTTGACAGCCCCACATAATCCACCCTGGCAACTGATAACCGGGCACGAATGAAAAGGAAAATAGAACAATGAATGGAACCTTGTGAACGAATTGGACATCAATTTGTATTCTTAAAGAAGGCTTCTCGCCTATAAAAACTTCATCACTATGTCCAAGGAGAAAAAAATGGTGGATGTTGTGCACAAAGCAGGGTATGCACACTCTTTTAAAATTACCAGGTACCACCTTAATGGGTTCGATTACTTGTACAGATTTTTCTAATTAGATTTTTCTTTGCTTCTTGTTCTGACCAAGTATATCGTTTGTATTCTTGTCCTTTGATTATGTGTATCCCCATATATGTCAATCATCGGAGAGGGGGCGGTGCGGTATACATAAATCTGACATGAAAAAACTTACGTGGCAATGGCATGCGGTTTCTTGGTACAACTAAACCTTCTGGTATTTCGTCATAACCTAAAATAATAATGCATGTGTTTGTGATGCCGAACCTTCGTTTAAATGAAATGATTAAAACTTTTCTGCAACAACTAGTGATTAAGTAGACGGACATATGGAGAACTTTGCCCAGAAAGCGACGTGTCCACACCTTCTTGTCCCATCCGGATGGCTTGACGCTTTTTTAATGTCCAGAACAGAAAAAGTCGAGGAACTTTATCGACCACAATCCGAACCAGGGATTTTGAATAATTTTGAATAATTCTAATAATTGGTGAGGACCGCCTGGTGAGGACCGCCAAAAAGCGCTACTGTCTCTATAAGGTCCCATATTTTCCAGAAGTAGAAAAGATGAGACAAATTTACTTTTGATATTTTTTATGAGCCCCACCCCCAGCTATTTTGAACGGCGTCTACTAGGACCACTTCCGGGTAAATATAGACATAAAGACAACGGCCGAAATTATCCATAAATCAACGAAAACTGATTAATAAAGTTTTAGAACTACATTAGACCAATTCGGCACTATCAACTTGGGGGGAATTGTTTTATGATTATTATAAAATTGTTTTATTTTATTATGAAATTGTTTTTTAATTATGAAATTGTTTTTTGATTATGAAATTGAAAACTCACTATCGTCATCACTGCCATACTCTTCGTTCTCGCCCCCAGCATCATCACCAGCATCATCATAAAGTTCATCGTCTTGAACATTTTCCACTTCCTTTATTGGTTTTTGAAGGTATACATACACGTCATCATCTGTTACAGACCCACCCGAAGGCATTCTGTTAAAAGAAACAAAACAAGCCCAATGAAATGAAGTTTAACATCCACTCGCCACAAACTAGGTCATTTCAGGACTAACACATGGTTCAGTTTTATTTCAATAATTCGCTTGCGCGTAGGGGTCTTTAGCAGTGGGAGGAAACAGGAGGACCCGGAGAAAACCCACTGCCTATTACCCCCCCCCACACACACACACAAAAACCCCAAACAAACCCCACATATTTATGGAAATCAGCTATTTTTGTATTTCAAGACGACATTTCGGAGAGTATTCTCTCAACACAATTTTTTTACTGATCGACGTTTTTCCAGTTCAATTACTAAATGCCATCGGGATAATTTAACAGACGAATATTGTTAATTAATGACTATTAACCATGCTTGAATCTAATTTTTTAAAGTTCAATCCACGCTAAAGTGTACTATACTGTAAAATAATGTCCCGTTTGGATTCAATCGGATTAAAAATAGACCCATGTAACGAATTTAGCCAAGATTATCCATGACGCTGTTCACATTTTTCTAAAAAAAGTTCCCTTTATATCGTTTGCGGATGTTGACAAATGTTAAGTTGCTCACATCTTTGTAAATGTTGAAAGGAATTGATATTTGGATTGATATGCTATTTAGAGATTCACAATATTGTATTTCGCTAAGGGATTACAAATCAGTCCCTCCCCCAAAAGACGGTCAGAGGAGTTTTCTATAAAAGATGATATGGGCCAATCAGAGTGAATTCGAATTCGTTATAACAGGCCATGTCTACAGCCCTATATTAAAGTCTTAATTAGTAAGTAAGTGGAAAGGGTTAAATAGCAATCAACCGGCTAGTGTATCATTTCAAAATGGCTGCTTACTGATCTGGTTCCACGTTGTTTGCTATGCACATTTCTTCCCTTAACTGTTTCATCCATTCCTTCAAAATAAAATTTAATGAATGAAATTGCAAGCAAATGTGGCACCATTGTTGACGGTTTTCTATTTTTACTGACTGTCAGTTACAGTTATATTTGTTTATTTTCGTTCTGAAATAAGAGGGGATTAATATCTTAATTTTGCTCATCCAGCGATAATGAATCCGATCAGACGTCATGTAGTGTGCTATGATGCTATGAGGGAAATTTTGCTACGGCCTATTAGTCCAGGATTCTATTAACTGCACGTCAACCTGTACACGGGACCCTAAATTTCGTCCCATCGGAACAATTAGACTCCGGCTCGCAGTCCGGCACCCCAATAAAGAGAAACCAATTGGAACTGCTCGGCCAACACCGACAATAAACCCCCTAGTTAACGCCCCAGCGTCTCACTCGGTCTATTTATCATTATTAAATCATTAAAGATACATTTTGTAAGATTGAGATAAAGAGCTGACCATTCTTGTTAATAGCTCAAAAACAGATAATGTAAAATGAAAATTTTCATGTAACTGGTTGTAGTTTTGACAAGATGTGTGCATAGTGGTAAGCAGGGCACTGGTATATTCGAGACTTAACCTCGCCTTCCCATTTTTTAAATTAAATTTTTAAATGGCGAACCGTTCCTATTTAGTTAAAATCTCGAGTATCTGATGTCATCGAGGGATGATTATGGTCTTGTTTTGTTAATAAATGTCTAATTAATAGTTTATATAACATTTCAGACCTAAAGAAAGACCCACAATGGGCAGATTTAGCTCTTGCATAATGTAATGTTTAATATTTGTTTTTACCTTCCGTTCACCTTCAGAAGAACACGAAAATTGATATTCCTTCATTTGTGGATATAATCCTTCTAATCTAAATATTAATTCATCATTATCTGATCCCATCTTAAACAATCTGAAATATTCAAACCAAATTCATGTCAAAACGGTTTTAATCGATTAAAACACAAACCCTATGGACTGTGATGAAAAACGGTGCTCTTAAAACAAATTACCAATTTGCAGTATCTAAATAACAGTAAGCAATCAATTTGCTGTTTAAGCAAGGAAAACAAACAAACAAACTTCTATTCAATCTGAATAAAATACAGATCTATATTTCGTTCGTTTTTTTATACTTTCGATGGCCTACACTACATGAAGATCTGACAAGCTGTACTCGAAGGTCGTGTCAGGGGTCGTACGATTGATTAATCAATCAGCGTTGGCGTTTCTAGTGGTTTACCCACAGTTCCGTGCATGTCACGCCAAGAAGTCACCGTAACGGACTGTTTGATTGGCTTATCCCCCTCTTCAACCAAAACACCGGTAATATAACAACTCTTCAAGATTCTAGTGTAGTAAAGACAAGTAAAACGAAATTTTGAACTATAAAAAACGAAACGAAATAGGATCTGTGTTTTGATCAGATTGACTTTATTAATCTTGAAATCCAGATTACGATACAACATACAAGAAGGATGTATTTACGATCATGTAAAACCGCCATAGATCAATTCTCCCAAACAGAAATCATTAATTCGGTGGAATGGCAATGTTGAAAATGATATGACAGTATAAAATAACATGACATATGGTATAAAATTATATGACACTGGAAGGATACCCGGCTTCGTCCTGAGTCATAACTCCGAAACCGAATGTGGTAGTCTATCACCACCAGGCCTAAGCTACTCCCCGGTCCGGGCTAAACCTATACACTACATTTTAGCTTCAGGGCAGCCCTAATGTAGCCACCGACCTTGAACAGACAGGCAAACGGTAGTCACAAATATTAGTATAGAAGATAGAGTATAAAATTATACGACATAGGGCATAAAATTAAACGACATAGAGTATAAAATTATACGACATAGAGTATATAGAGTATAAAATTATACGACATAGAGTATAAAAGTATACGACATATTGAGTATAAAAGTATACGACATATTGAGTATAAAAGTATACGACATATAGAGAGTATACAAGGTAACTTTAACTGTGCACGGTCAATACACCATTGTCAAGGTTGACAATTGGACACATAGAACGCGAAGCGGGCACAAGTACCTGTGCTAACGCTGAAGGTTATGGCACCAATATGCTTTCATGTGGAGACTAGCCAATCGTTTCCATCAACCATACTTCGGTTCCTTTTTTTTTTCATGCGTTTTTTATTGGATTTCAGTATATCTGATATCAACAAGGAAACTCTTCAGTTAATTACAGGTTGTGACCTGTGATAACCACGGTAAACTACGGTGATTATTGTGAAAAACTTACTGATTGTAACCGGCCAATGGAAAAGCTTTATGAGGATTTCTGGACGATTCCTTATCATAAATATAAACACAACCTTGTGATATTATAACAAACCTCTTCCTCCCTAAAAAATATAAAATATAAATAATAACTTCACATTGTCTAAAATAATAAATCAACCGAAAACATCCCCAATAATTCCTTTAAACTGTTAAAACATATTAGTCTAATCTTAATTGACTTCTTTAGGTCTAAAGCCCGGTCCATACACGTTCAATTTTTTCGTCAATTAATTGATATTAATCAATTGATATCAATTAATTGACGAAGAAATTGAACGTGTATGGATGACATTGACTGCGAATTAATAGAAATGAAATGAAATGAAATGGGGTTTAACGTCCTACTGTTCTGCTCCTAACCTGGGCTAATGAAGACAGGCATCCGCCATACAGTGTGCTATGAGGGAAATTTTGCCCGGGCAGCGGCGCTACGGCCTACTCTTATATCAAATTCCCACTGCCAAGGGATCTTTAACGTGCACGCCAATATGTACACGGGACCTCGGTTTTTCGTCCCATCCGAACGACTAGACAGCTGTCCTTGGCGAATTAATAGAAACAATTCATTAACTAACGGATCAAAGTCCCTTTGATATCTATTGACGGCTCGTCAATTATTAGACCGTGTGGGCTAGTGCCAGATATGCTTTCATCTAGAAGTTTTCGATCAGAATGAAAATTGACGCTAAAACATTGATCATGTGTGGGCAAGGTCAATTTCACCAATTAATTGCCATCAATTAATTGACGAAAAAATTGAACGTGGATGGGCCGCTTAAGTTCAGTACATACTCTTCTTACTTTAAGCCATTTCTACAATGAGATTGTGGACATGTATACTAGAAATGAAATGAAATGAAATGGGGTTTAACGCCCTACTGTCCTGCTCCAAGACAGGCTATTAGGGAAATGTTGCCCGGACAGCGGCGCTACAGCCTACCCTTTATCGAATTCCAACTACACGCCAATGTGTAAGCAGGGCTTCGGTTTTTCGTCCCATCCGAACGACTAGACAGCTGTCCTTGTCAGGCCCCCCGTCCTGCACCACTGACAAGGGGAAACCACGCCGGAAAATCTCGATTAACTTTCTCGGCCAACACCGGGATCGAACCCGCGACCTTCAGGCTAGCGAGTGTAATACTTTTAGTAGAATTTTTGCTCGAGAAATAACATATTCGCATAATATGTGATATGTACTTAAAATACTTAAATCAACTTAGGGTTTGAATGACATATTGTGATATAAAAACACTTGTAGAGCCATAACATAACTGGTTCTATGTCAACAACATGTTAACAGATATCTCATGAGAATATTCTTCAGTAAAATTCCATTCCACCATATAAGGGTGGGTTGTCGACGTCATTGGGCTCAATTAACCAATCTCTATAATTATTTACATCATATTTGACCAATTGGATAATTGAATGTCCAAAACCAGTAGATACAAAATTAGGATACTGGTGAGAATTCGCCAGACTTCTATTAGGTTCCAGAGGGCTTACATCTGAGTTCCTAGACAGCCGCGAGGCTGGCTAGGGTAGAGAAATGGTTTTAGCTTGTATTGTTATCGATTATGCTTGTATACCTGTATTCAGTTATATATATATATATATATATATATAAAATATGTAGAAGCAAACTGTCGCATTGTTATTACTATATAGACAAGCGAGCTATCCAACTTCATATCACTTCCGGTTTTGATAAAAATTAATTACATGTTTAAAATGTTCGTTGTGACCTGGGTGGGGGGGGGGGGTATTTCTAAAAATATATTTAAAATTCAAGGAAACCTTATTGAATATCGTTGGTCTAACATATCTACTTCACAAAAATATTTTACTTACATTTTTTAATATCTTTAAAGATGGGTTTTTGTGGTAAGTTAAATCGTTCCACGATTCGTTCCCGCCTTCCTCGTTTTGCCAGATATCCACTGTGTGAACATTCTGATATATTTAACAATGCCTGGGCACCTACAAATAAATAAAAATGTGTTTTTTGAAAATAAATGGCGGTGGGTAAAATGAAATGGCGTTTAACTTTTTAACACGCTGTACCAGTCGGGTTAATGGCGACAGGTATACCCCTTCCGTATTAGTGAATTTTTGGCGAGACAGTAGCGTTTCTGTTTACTCTGCATCGAATTCCAACGAGGTTGGACAGGCGACTCCACTCATTGTCACGTACAGGCTGAGAATCGAAACCACGCCAGTTGACTCATTAGCAGACCTTACGATGCTACGCACAGCACGCGTTAACCGACATATTTAACGAAACGGTTCGTGGTTGGTAAACATATAAAAAGCCATTCCTGGTAATTTTAATGACGCATAACCCAAATAAGCCTTTTGGTATATGGTTGCGTCCGATTTGTAATCTCCCGATTTATTGCATATGAAACTTCCTTGTTGTTTCGTCTAGGGGTTTTATTAACAAACAATGGGGAATTCGGGGAATTTTATTTGCTAAATATGAGAACCTATTTGATAATAAAGAATATCACATCAGTACACTGTCAAAAATAATAAGGTAGTTTACACCAATTCGGGTGGAAACTAGTTGTCACCTAAATAGGGGTACTTCCCAGGATTTAGTGGTGCAAACTGATGTAGTACATTACACCAATTCAGGTGGAAACTAATTTGCCACTTCCAGTAGTGTAACCTGCCTGATACACCACATTCGGATGAGTGTTGCACACAGACAGTGTAATGTTACACTTAAATAGTTTACACCCGTGGGTGTAGATTACGCACTACCCCTCAAGGATGTTTTGTAAATTACACTTCCATTTTAATTATTTGTTTTGTTGGATATTTATTTCAGCCCAACGACTTCTAAGTTCAGAAAACCTGAAATTGGCTATAGGTCTCTATGATAATTAGTGTAGGGCGTTTAGCCCGATCCAGATTATATATAGACCGTTGAATACTTCGCTTCATTTTACAACGACATTGAATTGACAAATATCCATCAGATTGATTCAAATTCAACTGCTGTTGAGCAATTACACAAGCTGTATCAATTTACAATGAATGAGGAAAAATCAATACACATATCCTTCCAACTTAACTGAATAAAGTGATTTATTCATTTATGCACCTCACTCGAATTAAAGGACAATATTGGTGCCAGTCATTATCACATATGTGATAGAGCTGGTTAAACACATTCCAAATATAATTTTAACACAGAGGTCATTTCTACGATAGCTGAGTAATACAGGTTTCCTGAATCGGAAGTGACGAACGCCAAAGGAAACCACGAGTCATCTATATATGTGGGGGGTTGGATGGCTGAATGGTTGTATCATAAAGTCTGTCATTGAGTCGACTGGCGTGGTTTCGAATCCCAGGTTGTACGTGACAAGGGGTAGGGTCGCCTGTCCAACCTCGTGGGTTTTCTCCGGGTCCTCCGGTTTCCTCCCACTGCTAAAGACCCCCTACGCGCAAGCGAATTATTGAAATAAAATTAAACCATATGTTAGTCCCGAAATGAACTAGTTTGTGTCGAGTGGACGTTAAACCCCATCTCTCTCTCTCTCTCTCAATCTCTCTCTCTCTCTCTCTCTCTATATATATATATATATATATATATATATGTGACGAGATGTTACGAGTGATAACAGATACACGGCCGAATTTCTGCTCACTAATAATTCCTTCGAAGACCAAAAGTTGTTATATGGGACTGTAAGTGCATACCTGACAATTCAATAAAGTAATTGAATGTCATTAGATAAGAGAACACGATAAAAATAGTCCGTACATTCCCTTGTTTATATTCATTCTATACCTTATAAAAACATGGTAATGCACGGACTTTTTCTGTTTTTCTTTCGTGTCCCTTTATCTAGTGGCAGTCAATTTATTTTATGAATTGTCAGATATCCTCTCACAATCTCACACAACAACTTTTGGTCTTCGAAGAAATTATTACTTAGCAGAAATTCGCCCGTATATCCGTTATCACTCATCACATCAGTCAGTTATATAGAAATATGACTCGTGTTTTCCTTTGGCGTCGTTCGTCACTTCCGATTCATGAAACTTGTATCACTCAGCTATCGTAGCAATGATCTCTGTGTTAAAATTATATGGTAGTGGTGTAGCTTATCCAAAACACCCCACAATTACACCTATTCAGCAGGTGTTCAGTAGTCATGAATATCGGTAACACTTGTTAGGTGTAGCTGTTTTAGTTGGTTACCTTTGCAAAAAGTATTACATTTTTAAAAACTCTAGTTGTGGTATAAAGTTCACACTCAATTCACACTGTATTTAGTTTTTAATCACACCCATTTTTCACAGTGTATGTGAAATTAAATCTACCTTTAAGTATTCAAGGTTGAAACTGATATACAATTGTGGCTATCAACAACAAGGAGTAGAAAATATACATAAATTGGTAAAGAGACGGTCCTGTAAACAGTATTTAAAACAGAAAAAAATCCAAAAACATGCACATACAGGAGTTTAAGGAGATTTGCCGCACAAATGAGGAAAATAATATCACAAACTTCAAATAACGGGAAAATCAGGGACTGGTCAAAGTAGTGTGAATTTTTCTAGGGTGTGTGTAATACTAGCAGTCCTCTATTTGTCGGCTCTACTTACCAATATTTCAATATTTGATTATATTTTCTGAACAATTCTTAATCATGTTATAAAATAACACTTATTTACTTTAAATGATTTTCCTCCATTATTTTATAATATGGACATAGCACATCTGTTTATTATGTTTTATATTCCTTGTATGACGAGAGGGGTGATATAAGTTATACCTGTTCCCTGATCCGTTTTCAACCATTTGAAAAAATATATAGTTTGAAAATAAATGCTGTCCTCGCCAATATTGTGTAATACTCAATGTCTGCTATTTGTACTCACCAATGCTTTTTCTGGCGAGGGTGAGTAAAACACACTGTCCTCTATTTGTTGTAAGTACTTACCAATAATTTCTGGCGTGGGTTAGTAAAAAACACTGTCCTCAATCTGTTGTAAGTACTTACCAATATTTTTCTGGTATGTGTGTAAGACTCGCTGACCTCTATTTGTTGTAAAACTCACCAATATTTTTCTGGTGTGTGTGTAAGACTCGCTGACCTCTATTTGTTTTAAGTACTTACCAATAATTTTCTGGTGTGTGTGCATGTCTAAGACTCACTGACCTCTATTTGTTGTAAATACTCACCAATATTTTTCTGGTATGTGTGTAAGACTCGTTGACCTCTATTCGTTGTAAATACTCACCAATTTTTGTCTGATGTGTGTGTGTAAGACTTGCTGACCTCTATTTGTTGTAAGTACTTTTCTGGCGTGGGTAAGTAAAACTCGCTGTCCTCAATTTGTTGTAAGTACTTACCGATAGTTTTCTGGTGTGTGTGTATGTGTAAAGGGGCCCATACACGTTCAATAACACCGTCAATATTATTGACCCAATATATTGACTCAATATATTGAATCAATAATATTGACAGGAATTGCCCACACACGATTCATTATTTCCATCAATAATTTCATCATTTTTTGGTCATTTTTCAAAATGGATGCCATGTTTACTCTTCCAAGGTTGACGATGGAATGAAAATATTGACGCAATTATTGACAGATTCTCCACACACAATCAATATTGTCATTCAATAAATTGACCGTCCGACAATATATTGATGAACCATCAATAAAAATCAAAATGGTTTTAATCCGTCAATATATTGACGCAATGATGGTTATTGACAATATTTTACATCAATATAGCCCACACACGTTCAATATTATTGAGTCAATATATTGAGTCAATTATATTGACGGAATTATTGAACGTGTATGGGCCCCTTTAGACTCGCTGTCCTCTATTTGTTGTAAATACTCACCAATATTTTTCTGGGGTGTGTGTAAAACTCGCTGACATCTATTTGTTGTAAGTATGTGGTTCTCAGCCATCTTCAATCCGTTTTTCCATCATAATGATACAGAATTATACATCATCTATTAAAAACCAGACACAATAAATTATATTTGAGTGAGTATAATTTGATTGATTATACTTCCGTAATAGTAATTTCAGTTTCCAAACTCACAACACTGTAAAATAGGCACAATATTGGGATGTATCTATTTTATTTCCTCATTCATGTACGCCGAATAGACATTGACTAAACCTTCCATGGGGCATGTGGACACATTTTTTCTCTAGGCGACTTATGAAACTTTATATTTGAGGAGATCGCTCATATATCAATTTTTGCATTGTACTATTTAAGAAAATAACAAACAAGAAATTGTTAGTGAGCAGAAATTCGGTCGTGTATCTGTTATCACTCGTCACATCAGTCAGTTATATAGAGGGATTACTCGTGTTTTCCTTTGGCGTTCGTCACTTCCGATTCAAGAAACCTGTATTACTCAGCTATCGTAGCAATGATCTCTGTGTAAAAATTATATTTGGAATGTGTTTAACCAGCTCTATCACATATGTGATAATGACTGGCACCAATATTGTAGGTAAGACGTTGGCATGTTAACCTGGTGGTTCCGTGTTCAATCCTTGCGTTGGCCGAGAAAGTTCACTTAGCCACCCTGATCCCCGTTCGGGTTAGCCAGTCATGTGGTAAGTTTTATTTATTATGGTCACGTATACCAAATTTTGGTGAACTTTTAGCCTGCTCTCTGTTGTTATAAGCTTGAATGACTTCGCGAATACATTGAAATAAACTGATTGAAATATGAATAGTATGATATTAAATTAGTCAGATGCATAACACACCCAGTACTAGATAATCAAACTTCCTGAATATTGAACTGGTGTATTCAATTATGCATTTATTATTGGACTAATGAAGATTTGTAGTGTGTTATGAAGGAATATGTAAATTATTTAATAAATTAAAAACAAAACACTTTTTCTATTTTTATTTTTAAATCAGCCCTATTGAGAACTTTGTTGGCTTTTTATGACGAGGCATCAACATGATTGACCTGTTAAGGTGGTGCATATCTCGCGGGGTCGAAATATGCCTCATTTTCTTATTTTGAGAATAAATGTAAGACTTAAAATGCCTACCCATTTTGGTGGGTCAAAAACATGTTATCCATTCTGAGAAGGGGTGCATGTCATTAATTATTGTACCATGTTCAGAAATAGTGACAAAATAGGGGACTATTAGTATCCCATAAAAACTGCATGCTTCTGTGACATTTTTCTGTTTTTTTTTTAAAGTATTCACATTTAAAAAAGTACAATCGGGGAATGGATAACATTTTTTTGGACCACACTGTATGAAAACGTATAAATGATATTATTACACTGAGAGGAATTCATGCATGAGTGGAGATGGTGTAAACTCACACTGTATTTACATTGAAAATGTGTGGGTCTACTGGTGTACTCATTGGAGTCTACGTAAAAGAGCCCCTGACAATCCGCTGGCAGGGCAAAATGCCCCTCATACGTACGGCGTATATGCGTCTTCATTAGCTCGTTTAATGTAGAAAAAGAGGTCGCCAAACACCATTTATTTCTATTTACATTGAAAATTGTATAATGAGAATGTTCCTGCCAAGATATCTTACACAAGGAAGTTCTATTCTGCATATCATTACATTTTACCTGTTCCTTTGTATAACTAGGTTTTTTAAATGATTAAACGATTGCATGAATAATTCGGCCAGTTTGAAACACACTCAACACATCTATATTTCTAGATCTATCGTATCTATTTACAATATCGAATTACGTGTGCAAAGAAATGACTACTAACGAGTTATCTGTGCTATAAGACTACCCTTCTTTATTCCATAACCCCACCCTTCATTATTCCATAACCCCACTATATATATACAGCCCGACGAATCCCATTTACATCAGAACTAATTGATACTTATCCTAATTATTACATATTAATTAATCTAACATACTTACTATAAAACGTATGACTCCGACATCATATCCTAATATACTTCCTCTTTTCATATCTACACTATATAAGTATTTTTAGAGCAACGTATTTTCTAGGTCACATTTTGTTACAAGCTGTAGTTGACAATGATCTTTATGCGTGGTCGGCTTGTCTATTGTGGCATATAGCAGTGAATGCATAGTGACTTCAATACATATAACAACGTCCTTCTTATAAATTTTTGAGTCAAGCGGGGTGGTGTCATTCGATCCCAAGTGACGATATTAAAACCCATTTCTTACCTTTTTAAATTTATACTTTGACAGTTTAGAATATTCCGTTCACTACACCCACGGATGATGTTTTTTTGAACTGGTCGACATATTACTTTAGTTAATAAAATGGCTCGTCCCAATTTCAAAATTCTGGAATTATATACGATTTGACCAAACGACAACTGCTAGATAATCGACTTTATTATTAACAATTATTTGTATATTTTTCCAATTCCATTTTCTTATATCTTCAGAATTTTCAATCAGCCTAAAAACTCTAAGGAGAGAGAGAGAAATGGGGTTTAACGTCAACTCGGCACAATCTAGGTCATTTCGGGACTAACATATGGTTCAATTTTATTTCCATAATTCGCTTGCGCATAGGGTTCTTTAGCAGTGGGAGGAAACCGGAGAGCCCGGAGAAAACCCACGAGGTTGGACAGGCGACCCTACTCCTTGTCACGTACAACTGGAGAATCGAAACCACGCCAGTTGACTCAATGACAGACTTTATGATACAGCGCGCACGTGCTAACCATTCAGCCATCCAACTAGCGGTATTCGTAGTGTGGACGTAAATGGTGGTGTAGCTCCTGGCAAAAATCAGAATTTTGTGGTATACAATATGATAGTTCTAAATATAGTCTGAACATGTTTTGTTAGATGTCACTCAAGACGACTAGCTTATAAAAGCACACGTCAAATAAAATGAAATGGGATTTGACGTCCTACTTTTCTGCACCGACAGGGTTAATAAACAAAGCCATAAGCAAATGTGTACACGTGACCCCGGTTTGTCGTTCCATCAGAACGACTAAACACTATCCTTGCCAGGCCTCCGGTTCTGCACAACTGACAGGAGGCGGGGTGGGGGCACGACCACGTCGGACAACCCCAGAGACCCCACTGAGCCGATGTGGAATGATGGTTATTTCCGAGGAACGGTAGCTATATTTCTAATTATATTAATTTTCAGATGTTTGAAACTAGTCTATAGTGAACCGCCATTGTTTTAGCTGGTTGGATGGCCGGGACGGAAAATACCGATGTTTCTTGGATTTCAACAGGTCGGCAAATGTTTGCCTAATTAATGTTTGCTTGGTGGCCACCAACATTAAAATCGCTCTTTTTCTTATTGTATCATTAACACATTGATTTGACACACTTGTAATAGTTCATATAAGGCGTTGTAAACTCAACTAATTAAAGATACAATATGGGAGATTAGATAACGAGTTGGCAGTTCTCACTATAATAGTTAAAAACTAGATAATTTAAAGGCAATTTGCTGAAAATTTCATTGAAATTAATCCACTATGAACCGAGAATTAAGCGATTGAAATTTCCGCCTAGCCTCGATCATCATTACTAAAGTCACTACGATAAACAACATATTCTCGATTATCCATTTAATCATTAAATCGCGAAGGAAAGTTATGCAGTAAATCGGCTCATAATCCACTAAAGATCTCTGCCATCGAGAGTTGATTATGGTCTTGATAAGTTAACTAATGTCTAATTAATAATTTAGATAACATTTCAGGCCTAAAGAAAGACCTGCAATCGACAGATTTAGCTCTTGTATAATGTACGTTTAATGCTAGAACTTTAATATCTTTACTTCCATATATAATATATACTTTTGTAAATTATGTCATTTTGGTGTCATTTTAATTGGAAGATGTAAGAACGCCGGATCGTTCATACTGTGTTAATGAAAATTATTATATCCGAGTATTAAAAAACTCCTTAGGAGAGAGAGAGAGAGAAATGGGGTTTAACGTACACTCGACACAAACTAGGTCATTTCTGAACTAACACATGATTCAATTTTATTTCTATAATTCGCTTGCGCGTAGGGGTCTTTAGCAGTGGGAGGAAACCGGAGGACCCGGAGAAAACCCACGAGGTTGGACTGGGACCCTACTCCTTGTCACGTACAACCGGGGATTCGAAACCACGCCAGTTGACTCAATGACAGACCTTATGGTACAGCACGCACGTGCTAACCATTCGGCCATCCAACCCCCTGAACTCCTTAGGAAATATGCACTGGCTTGAGCGTTAAAGACTGTTCGTTTATCTTAAAGGAGCTAAATCGCTAATATCTGGGACCTAGAAATGGACACAAGGGTCGCAAAGCATATAATATAAATGTAATATGAATGTATATAAACTCATTTACATTCAATCGTTTCTGCTTTAACTATAATTTCTAATCAGTTATGTTCGGCGAAATACGCCAAACGTCTCAATCGAATGGCACTCTCCAGCGTCTGTTTATTTCAGTCTACATCGATAGTATTTATTGCGCATGCTCTCCAGATAAGAACATGGCGTCACCGTTTGACATGACTTGTGGAATATGTCTAGCCGCAGAGGCGTAGCCGTGAAATATATATTGGGGGGGGGGGGGGTCAGCAACCCTAACCCCTAACCCTAACCCTATTTTAAAACCCCTAAAAAATATAAACAAACACCATGTGGCCATGCTGTCTACACAACTTGTTTGCTGATTGGCCCACCGCGTGCAAAGTATTATGGTTACGTGGCTGGCTGAGCGGGCGATAAATATTTGGTTTAGGCGATAATGTTTTTGGATACCTACATGCGATTCACTCTGATAAGTGGCAGAAAAAAAAAATTAACTAGACACAATTTTATGGAACACAGTTACTTTTTCACTTCACACATGTTTCAAGTATGATTCTCTCTGTGTTTTATTTTAAAATTGGGATATGTACAGGTTTTATACAGATAGAATCTTAACTAACCCTAATAATTGTTGTAAATAAATAGGAGTTAGGGTCTACTATGTAAAATTTTTTTTTTTGGGGGGGGGGGGGGCAAGTATATTCAGATCCCCCCAGAAAAAAAATTGGGGGGGGGGGGGGTCGGATCCCCCCGGACCCCCCCATATGTGACGCCCATGTCTAGCCGCGTTCTTTGAGTTCCTTGTCACAAATAGTGCTGAAACGCATTCGTGTACCAATGGTAAAATGTTTATTTTGTCTTGAATATTGGTTATCAGAAGCCCATCTTTTCCCGGTAAGATCACGACATCAATGTTGATTAAAATTGACAAATAATACGTGTTTTCAATGTCGAAAAGTTAAAGACTTAGCTACTTTAAATGTACTAAACCGTTATCGTTTACAATCAGGACAAAAATGATTTATTTTACATACTAGGCTAACATAAATTTCAGAAGTTCAAGAACATTTAAAGGACTCTCATATAGTCCAAGAGCCAGTGACGAAAAAACTGCCTCATAAGTAATAGAAGGTTTGACTATATTAATTGGCAGCTATTGATAGGGCAAATTCAAAACACCCAGTCTTACGAGGTTTCAGTGGGGCATTTGGCTGGGAGGGGCAGATAAAAAGGGCCAAAAAGGACTAAAATTTGCCTCATAAGTAATAGGATCAGAATTATTTCTAAAATGTTGCCATACAATGTATGAATATAAAAAATATAAATCTGACCAGAAAAAGTGGGGCCATGCCCTTTTCTGACTGCCTTAAAAAGTGCTGACGGGGGCCAAAATTTGCCTCATAAGTAATATAGTTGAAATTGGTGCCAAATGTTAGCTATGTACGAGCCGATTTTAAAAATATCAAATCTGACTGGTTTCAGTGGGGCATATCCCTAATCTGACCACTTAAAATCTGCCCGATCTGCCACGCCCACAAAAAAGGTCAAAATTTGCATCATAAGTAATACGATCAGAAATAGTTTTGAAATGTTGTGGTGCTATATCTGAATCTTAAAATGTAAAATCTGACCGGAAAAAATGGGGCCACGCCCCTTTCTGACTGCTCTAAAAAATGTGGTTGGGGGCCCAAAAATGCCTCATAAGTAATAAGACTGAAATTGGTGCCAAATGTTAGCTAATTATGAGACTATTCTAAAAATATCAAATCTGACTGGTTTCATTGGGGCAAACCCCTAATCTGACCACTTAAATGTGCCGAATCTGCCACGCCCACAAATGGGGTCAAAATTTGCCTCATAAGTAATATGGCTGAAACTAGTGCCAAATGTTAACTATGTATTAGTCGGTTCTAAAAATATAAAATCTGATGGGTTTCTGTGGGGCAAACTCCTAATCTGACCACTTAATTGTCAGCAACCACCCAAAGGTTGAATACTCATGCTTGATTTCAATTCAAATTTAAATCTATAATCTAACTAATTTGACACCCCACTATTAATTTACAGTTTTCAACAACATAGTAGAAATTCAATACAGCATGGCTGGCCTCCAAGTGACATGATTCTCCATTAAAGGAGTCAAGTCTTGAACTCAATATCATCCCAAATTTTCAACCAAGTGATACAATTCTCCATTAAAGGGGCCAAGTCTTGAACTCAATATCATCCCCAATTTTCAACCAAGTGATACGATTCTCCATTAAAGGGGCAAAGTCTTGAAGTCAATATCATCCGTTTTCAAGGTTGCAAACACGACTTAAATGGTCAATTTAAATCAACATCTTACCATGAAAAGTTGAGCTTCTGGCATTTAAGACAAAATGAAAATGTTAAAATTGGCACACGAATCGTGTGTCAGAACATTTTTGAGCGCAATTTGTATGAAGCGACTTGATGAACGAGGCTAAACATATCCCATGTAGGAGAATACTACCAGTGTAGACTGGAATAACCAGATGCCAAAGACTACCATTCAATTCGGACTCGTTGCGTATTTCGCCGAACATTACTGATTAGAAATTACAATAATAACCGAAACGATTGAATGTAAACCAGTTTATATACATTCATATTACATTATTTTATGTGTTGTGACCCATTTGTGTCCATTTCCAGGTGCCAAAGAATAGCGATTATAATATTAAATTATTTCATGACAATATCTTTTATACAAGAATCTATTATTGAACAAGGAAACGTAAACATAACAAAAGAGCTGTATAGTCAGTACATTGCCAATCTGTTAGAAGTATATACCAGTTTTTCAGAGGATGGCAGCCAAGATAATAATATATTTGGTGATTTTACTATTTTCAATTTTGAAGTGGATTACTTTGGACCACAGAAATTGACATTATTATCATCAAATACTAAAGGAAATATCATTTATAACAATAGAATGAATGTTGAAGAGGCCATTAAAGAGTGTGTTCTTAGAAAATCATCGATAAAAGCAAAGATTCGTGACATGGCATACATATTACGGAAGGAAATACTAAATATATCAAAGTCCACTTTATCATCAAAATTATCAGTGCAGGATATAATTCAAGGAGAGGTTTCTGTACCAGATTTATTAATCGACTTTTTACTCATTTATTAGGCGGGCCTGGCCAGAGAGGTAGGAAAACAGAAAAAAATGTAAGAAAAATTTCCTCAATTTCTCAAGATGCCATGTACACTATTCGTGTGGCAAAATTAAAACTTCCAAACATTTGACTCTTGTAATGGCGATGAAGAGTATAACAGGAAGCCTAAGAAAAGTAATTGATATTTAAATCGTTAATTACAACGGCATTGATGAACTAGAGACGAATTAACATACAGTTTACAGGAAGAACAGAGTACGGTTCCACATGGAATACACGGCCTGGGACAATTACTACAAACTGTATCAGATACAAGTACCAGTAATGAAACAACTGACAATGATAACCAGCTTCCTGTTTGTCGGAAAAGATGGTCATTTACTCCAATCCTTTTAAATCTGGAACCATATAGGAAGAAGCTTAGAATGACTAACAGTGGATTTATCCCAGAAGATCTGTTATTCCTAGTAGCTGTGCAGATGGCAAGCTTTTGGATGTTATTTGGATGATATCACATGTATTAGAAACTACTTGTGGTAAAAGATAACCTTCCTCACCAACAAATATGTTATCTTCCTAAAATCAATCAATCGCCAACCTCGTTCAATTTTGTTTTGGAAACAATGAAGAGATCCCAGCAGATTGGTGAAGAGTGATAGTGACATATGACTTGGCTATTGCAAAGATGGCATATACAATTCAGGCTGCAGAAAGTCCTCTATTTGACAACCTATTCATAATGCCAGGACCTTTCCACATATCAATGGCATAATAATTATTTCAAAGCTGTTGGGAACCATATTGCAGAATCTGAAGGACCGTTCGTAATTGAGGGATGCGACAAACCTGTCCAAACATAATATTGTCCGTTCCATAGCTACAGATGTTTTGATCATTCTACTTGAAAATTCCTTGTGTTGGAAATGTGTGGATAGAGCTTGGAATACAGTCGCAAAATAATTTGAGATATATTGAGACAATTAGTTTCATCATTATGCAGTGCTTTGACAGCTTTTCATGGGTTCACTGACTGTGACTATACTGTTGCATTCTTCAGAATGGGAAAGTTTCCCAACAAAGGTCCTTAGGGCAATTCACAGAGTCCCAAGAATAATTTTCGAACTTAGGATGCCACCAAGATATGAATGACGAAGATACACCTACAATAGAAAGGTTTGTCGCATATATGGATTATGTCATGTAACAAGTGTAAATTAGGCCAGATATAGAAAGTTCTGAAAGGTTTATAAACCAAACAGAACCTACTCACAGAAATTTGGCACAAATTTGAATCATATTTCTGTTTGTAGATTTAACTTTTAAGTGAAAACAAAATGTGTATTCACCTTGCTGGTGTGGTGGGTTGTGATATTTAAGTAGTCAGATTAGGGATATGCCCCACAGATACCAGTCAGATTTTATATTTTTAGAACCAACTAATACACAGCTAACATTTGACACCAGTTTCAGTCATATTACTTATGAGGCAAAATTTGACCCTTTTTGTGGGCGTGGCAGATGTATCACATTTAAGTGGTCAGATTAGGGGTTTGCCCCAATGAAACCAGTCAGATTTGATACTTTTAGAACCGTCTCATAATTAGCTAACATTTGACACCAATTTCAATCTTATTACTTATGAGGCATTTTTGGGCCCCCGGACACACTTTTTAGGGCAGTCAGAAAGGGGTGTGGCCCCATTTTTTCCGGTCAGATTTTACATTTTAAGATTCAGATATAGCACCACAACATTTCAAAACTATTTCTGATCGTATTACTTATGATGCAAATTTTGACCCTTTTTGTGGGCGTGGCAGATCGGGCAGATTTTAAGTGGTCAGATTAGGGATATGCCCCACTGAAACCAGTCAGATTTGATATTTTTAAAATCGGCTCGTACATAGCTAACATTTGGCACCAATTTCAACTATATTACTTATGAGGCAAATTTTGGCCCCCGTCAGCACTTTTTAAGGCAGTCAGAAAAGGGCATGGCCCCACTTTTTCTGGTCAGATTTATATTTTTTATATTCATACATTGTATGGCAACATTTTAGAAATAATTCTGATCCTATAACTTATGAGGCAAATTTTAGTCCTTTTTGGCCCTTTTTATCTGCCCCTCCCAGCCAAATGCCCCACTGAAACCTCGTAAGACTGGGTGTTTTGAATTTGCCCTATCAATAGCTGCCAATTGATATTGTCAAACCTTCTATTACTTATGAGACAGTTTTTTCGTCACTGGCTCTTGGTCTAATAAGTCCTAGCAACTAAAACCTTAGTTGAACCTAGTATATCCATGTAACACCAAATCAAGAAAAAAAATTTATAGTGATGGCTGTGTGTTTTACCAAAACTAAACAGTTTGTGTCAATCGCTGGCGTGGCGATTTTTAGACACACCCAGGTTATATCATCTTGTCTATTACGTGCACCAAATGACCTTGACTGACTTTGACTGTGTAGTTAATAATACGTTATTGATATAGATAACATATATAATATCTTCCTTTAATACCTTATGGATATCTATAATATATGTGTACCCATATCTTCGTTTAATACGCTATTGATATATAGATAATGAATATTATAACTATGTATTTAATATGTTACTTATATAGACAATGTATATAGTATCCATACCTTCATTTAATACGTTATTGATATAGATAATATACATATAGTATCCATATCTTCATTTAATACGTTATTGATATAGATAATGTACATATAATATCCATATCTTCATTTAATACGTTATTGATATAGATGATATATATATAGTATAGTATCCATATCTTCATTTAATACGTTATTGGTATAGATAATTAATATAGCAGTTCGGATGCGAAAAACCGAGGTCCAAATACCTACGTTAAAGCCCCCTTGACAGTTAAAATTCGTTAAAGAGTAGGCGGAGAAGATTAATTTTATGAACATTTGACGCCAAAATAGACGCCAAAATAGACACGGGCTAGTCATCCAAGTTGTTTAGTAACAAGTAACAATCCTATGTTTAAATGAGAACCATTAGATAATTCGACACGACTTTTTAAAAATGTTAATATATATAATTAAAAAGTAATTAATACAGGTTAAATTAATATTAAGAGTTAAGATACCGCGACTCCTGCCCCTGGCTGTAACGACATCTAACAACAGGAAGTTACTGATGATTGATTATCGATATGTAGGATTATATGCGCATGGGCTATCCATCTATCGTGATTATTGAATTCATTAACCGATAACCACGGATCGAAAGGTAACTATGTTAAGCTTTAAACTCCTAATTTTAAGTTTGCAAATAATAATCATTTTTTGAAAACGATTTGTTTTGAAAATTTGTGATTTTTAGGAGATATTAAATAAAATCTGAAATATTTTCCTGCCTTATTTCATAGAGGTTCATATATGTAGATTGTGAAGTGTTTCTAATTTTATAGCAATTTATTGCAAGTCACGAATATAATATTCAGCTTATTTTAATAGTCTAACGGAGAATGATACACACACGGAAAGGGGCAAAATAATTTAAGGCCACTGGCAGGGGCACACAACAGAGCGGTTTTTTTTGTTTGGGGGGTGGTCTGCGAGTGGGCCAGATTTTTCGCGTAAATGGATCGGTTTGCCGGAGCCAAAATGAGGCCTGCAAATCAATATATTCAAATGAGTCATTTAAAAATTACATAATGTTATACCTACTAACTACTTTTCGACCTGACTGTGGGTAATAATTGATTTTCTAATCCTGAGTGGGACTATTTCTTGATGGCACCCACCCCACCCCTACGCAAAAGATTTCATGTCTACTGGTCCACAAGTATTGCTCACCTTGTTCTTTTATTTGGCCTACGATCGACCTGAAAATTAGCAGGATTGTTCCTTGGACAATTGCGTCACAATACCAAGATGGCGACGATCACCATTTTCGGTCCCTTATAATTGTTTTCTATACCTGGAGTGGTAAAATGGTGGCATTGTAGAAAAATGTTATTAAAGGGTAGTCAAATTAACTTGGAACTACATATATTCTAAAACCATTATAAAATGGTTGTCCAATGAAATGATTCATAGATGAGACAGTATGTAAATGTTCAGTTTAGTTAGCCTACTGGAGGCTTTAATATTATGTAAATGAAGTAAAATGGTGATGGTTACACGCCCGACTGCTGCACAAACTAGAGGCCCTTTCCTCGTCAGGCACTTCTTCTTGGACCCCTGACAAGAGAAAAATTGGCTAGGAAACTCCAAGGAACTTTCTGGACCAATACTGGCATCGATCCTGGGACCTCATGTTTATTGAGACAGTGTCATAATCACCGAGTCACCGTGGCTCCACTCTAATAAAACACCAGAAATATCATTATACATATTTCTATTTTCAGAAGTTGTATAATCTGTATAAAATGGCCAGTGGGGGACTGTATTTATTTATTACAGCTGTTTTAATCACGGTATGTGTTATCTATAGTCAACATTCAGAAGATACAATAGCAGGTAATATATTAACTTCAAATGTTTCAATTTTTAAAAATCGGAACTGTAAGTTTCCTTTGAAGTCTTGCATTGCTTAAAGTAACGCCGCATCATTTGCATTGTTCGCTAAAATATCAAATATTTCACGGCTAAAAACACGTTAATAAGTACTCAGATTGGATATTTAATATTTAATTAAGAAAACAAAATCATAATACCAAAGCTGGATATTCTCACGGCATGGAATCAATTTGATTTAAAACAACAAAATGACGGCGCCCTTTTAACATAGCGAGCAGCATAGATCTATGAAATTTCAATTTAACATATTGATATAAAGACTAAACGAAATTTGCAAGGGATTCCTCTGGCTCTGAAATGACACAATGAAACTTCAAATTTCTTAGAAGTCTTATATCCTTGAAAACCCGCAGGGGTGTCAAATTCATATCGATTCAGGGGGCACATGAACTAAAATTTTACACCATGTGGGCCGGAAATATACAACGGAGAAAATAACGACATTTAAGTTCTATAGGGTCCTTTTGTATGACTAGTCGAACGATACCAAAAAGTTTAAAAACAAAATCTCAAAAACCCTGACCTGTAGCGTGTTTAAAATAATTATGACCAGACAGAATGATGGACACGGTCGACGCCAATATACACCCATATAAAATATGGACAATATTGATAACTGAGATGCCTGAAAATTGCATATACTTCGATCAGTTTCAGAATGCCTTAAAACAACTCTAAACCACAAACCGTATACAAGTACAAATCATTTTTCAAAGAAATTTAATCCTACACTCTTTGTTTGAAATTTAAATGCCGGCATTTATGGAAACTAAGACTGGGTATAATGAATGAACCATAGACAATATTAATAATTGTGATGGCTGTAAATTGGTGACTTGTTCCCGGTTCCTAGAAAATTCTTTAAAGTAAGCAAAAAAGTCATGCTTCACTTTTTCTTACGTAAGGAACTTATAAAATACCGTCTCTAGAAATTCTCAACATCATTCTTAGCACAAGTTAAGAAAGAGTCAAAGCACATTGTGGCTGGTAAATTGTGACTGCGATGCTCTCTAACGTCATAAAAACAATTTTGGTATGCGAATTACGTCATAAATTGGTCGGCTGCGTAGAGTTATAAGTAGATCAATGACATTAACTTCCCGGCAAATGGTCGATTTAGATGCATTTGACCATATAAAATGTGCCACAAGTAAAAAAAAAACAAAAACAAAAAAAATAAAAAAAAACCCAAGCACGTGCAAACAGACGGAATAATTGTGTGAGCGCCTGATCTTAAAGTAGCCAGTGTTTGTGCTGTATACTAATTGGCAAATAAATAAAATGGTTTCAGTGTAGAAGCGAATTTTCTATATAGCATTCTTCTCAGGAATATGTTTCTAAATGATTTGGGGGGTTGGGTCGCCGAATGCTTAGAGCGTGCCCGCTGTGTCATAAGGTCTGTCATTGGGTCAACTGGCGTGGTTTCCATTCCCCGGTTGTACGTGACGGGGATTAGTATCGCCTATCCAACCTCGTGGGTTTTTTCTGGGTCCCCCGGATTCCTCCCACTTCCAAATTATTGAAATATAATTAAACCATGTGTTAGTCCCGAAATGACCTAGTTCGTGGCGAGTGGACGTTACCCCCCCCCCCTCTCTCTCTCTCTCTCTCTCTCATATATTGTCTCTGTCTTTTAATTGTTTCTTTTGTATCAGAAGAAGAAACAGACATAAGGTTGGTAAGCAAGCCTTATACCTTGCTTGAGACCTGTGCTTAGATTGACAATCAAAGTTGTGCTTAAGTATTTTCTTGGAACACATAAAAGCATGCTTGTGCTTACTCTGAAGTCTACTTACAATCTAAGAACAAGATTGTTCTTAAGAATTTTCTGGGAACACAAAATAAGATAAGTTTACTTAAATGTAAAGTCTACTTAAAATCTAAGCACAAAGAACGTGCTTAAGAATTTTCTAGGAATCGGGCCCTAAAACGATTTAAAACAAACCCCTATACAATTACTAATTATTTTTCACAGAACTACAATCCTATACTTTTTGTTTGAAATTTAAATTGTGGCATTTATCGAAAATAAGGAAGGCTATGGCGTGTTCACTTATTACATCATTATGTTTGGGCATAACATTTTGCTTTGCCCGAAAAAGGCTATAATATTTTTTTTTCTGTAATATTTTGCCATTGTGACGACATGGTACTGATATATTTACTACAACAGAAAGTCATGTTTTCTTCAATTTACGAGTAGTACACGCTTGATATATGCATTATTGAATTCAGCGAAGCTCGTACAAAATGTGGAGCAGTTAAAAACAGCATATGATTCGAACTGAAAGGATACACAAATTTCAAAATAACAGCCAAGGATTGTAACTGGTCTAACAGCTATTTCGACGGGGCTTTATAAATTGGGGATTACTTCCCTTGATTCATGAACCATCAATCCGCTTCAGGATTTTACCAGATACTTAAAATGCCGCATACAGAGGGGGTGGGGTGTGAGAGTACGCCCTGTTCCGATATAACAAGAACGCCGCCATCGTTATGATGGGCATGTTTTCAATCCGATTGAATTCAAAGCGGGTAGATTATCTAGCGTTGGTATTTTGTTTTTCATTTCCTATTCAAATGCTCAGTAATAAATCTTGTTACATATTAGCGTCAGAAAGTTTGTATTTTCAGGAAAAAGCAAAACATGCACATATACATTATATTTATGGCATATCTTGGCCTATAACATTTGGTCATAATTTCAACAACACAGGATGATATGTGAAAGGTCACATATTATATCTTCTCCTAAAAATGTAAAATCTTTTCGACAGATATTAGCACCTAAAATGGTTATGTTGGGACATATTATTCAACCTAAGTCTTGCAAGTCTTGTCTGTTCTTAGAATGAGAGCGGGAGGGGTGGGGGAGGGGTGAAGTGTGTCTATCAGGTACGCTTTATATTATAAGATGACATTGAATCAAAGTGACGTGGTTTATTGAATTAAAATTTCGAAATGACCTAGTTTGTATCTAGTAGAACTCGTTCTCAGTCTCCCTGTAGAATGGGTATTGCGGAGTTAAAGGTAATTTGAGATGATGTAATATCACATGATGTCTGCAATGTCACGTGATATAAGATGCTTGAAAATCATTCGGACGACGATCTGATTGTTTTCATTTGAACCCACTTATCAAATTATGGCATGGAACCGAGCATGGCGTCATCATCTCCATCTTGGAATTCTGACGTCATATAAAAAATGGTTGCCAGTTAATCTATGCGCAATTGTACAAGGAACATGTCGTTCGTACGGGGCCTTCGGTTTTTCCGCAGAGCGTCGCCCAGAAGAACAGCAAAAACAGAAACATCGAAATGAGTAGCTCTTGGGGACATGCTCCGTGTTAAGAAAATTTGATATCAATTATGTTAGAATATTAATGAATGTTACTTTATATTTGCAGATGGCCAAGAACCGTGCATAACATATCAAGGTAAGGCCGAGTCCCGTTTTTCAAATAGTAAAAAGGTTACTTGGATCCCTGCTATTTACCAAAATACAGCTATCACTGAAATCACCATTATTGAGCGTTCATCTTTCTACATATGTTATCATAAATATGAAGAGCCCATCCAATATAAAGAGCCCATCCAAAACTTCGGAACAAACAGAACACACTGGTACGTCAAGAAGGGCTGTTCCGGAACTTTTTGGATTACAGAATGTCCCCTCGAGGGTACCCAAGAATTTTAGAGCCGAACATCAAGACTTGCAATACGATTCGGAATAAGAGTGGTCCTTATGTTTACATATTACGAAAAAGCTGCACGAATATAATTATACAACGGATATTATACACTGCTATCTCTGTTTTTGAAATTTTACTTTTTGATTAAAATGCATTGAAGACATTTATACAAGAAGAAAGACTGGGTGTAAGAGCTAAATCTGCAGATTGCAGGACTTTTTTCTGACTTCAAATTTTATCTTAATTATTATATGAAAATGTATAAACATGACAAGCCCATAATCAATTATCTGGATCATCGGATGGCACCGGTTTTAAGTAGATTAGAATTTAACAATAAAATAGATAATCGAGACAAAAATAAACAATCTATTCTATATTTTTGTCAAAACTTCAAACACTCAATATTTTGTACAGAATAAAGTAATTTGACTGAAATTTTCAGGATAAGCATTTGTCATTATCTATTTTTAAACTATTATAGAGAGAACTGTTAGCTCTTTATCGACATCTTACATAGGAGAGAGAGAGAAATGGGGTTTAACGTCCACTCGACACAGACTAGGTCATTTCGGGACTAACATATGGTTTTTAATTTTATTTCAATAATTCGCTTGCGCGTAGGGGTCTTTAGCAGTGGGAGGAAACCGGAGGACCCGGAGAAAACCCACGAGGTTGGACAAGCAACCCTACTCCTTGTCACGTACAACCGGGTATTCGATACCACGCCAGTTGACACAATGACAGGCTTCGTGATACAGCGCGCGCGTGCTTACCATTCGGCCATTCAACCCCCTATCTTACATAAGGCATCTTTAATCCAGAACTAGGGCGCAGCTACTGGAAAAAGATTTGCCTCCAAACAACACCCTATACTTAAAGTGCATACTTAAAGTTTATACCACCAGCCAATTCATGTTCGATCGACATGAAACTTGGTCAGCGTGTTCCTTGGACAATTGCGCGTTTGTTGGTGGATGCCGTAACAATTCCAAGATGGCTGAGATGACGAGATAATCAGTTCCTGGTACATAATAGGTCGTACTTGTTGATTCAATAACTAGTAAGTGCATAAAGACTGACGCGCCCCATATCAATAAGACAACCCCGTGGACATGACACATAATCTACACATACATTTCAAGCAAAAAATATAAAATAAAGGAAATACCTGGAAACGGACCCGCGGGGAAGGGGACTGTCGTAGGCGTCAACTCCACTGTGCAGTCCCGGGTTTGTATTGACGCGAGCTGCATGCTGCACTCAAAATGACACAAATACTAAAGGAAAAAAGAGAGTTTTCCCTAACGTTAGAACTTTGGCATGTCCGCCTTGAAAGAGAGAGAGAGAGAAATGGGGTTTAACGTCCACTCGACACAGACTAGGTCATTTCGGGACTAACATATGGTTTTTAATTTTATTTCAATAATTCGCTTGCGCGTAGGGGTCTTTAGGAGTGGGAGGAAACCGGAGGACCCGGAGAAAACCCACGAGGTTGAACAGGCGACCCTACTCCTTGTCACGTACAACCGGGGATTCAAAAACAACGCCAGCTGACTCAATGACAGGTCTTATCATACAGCGCGCGCGTGATAACCATTCGGCCATCCAAAGCCCCCCCCCCCCCCCATGTTCGCCTTGAACTATAATCAGACCACAATGGCTGTTCGAATCAGATGAAACTTATTATATACATGGTATGCATCAAAAGATCCAGGGACGGGCTGCATTTTGATGCGCACTAGTGTAACTAAGCTATATAGTATTAAGAATGAATCCTATCGATTCCCATTATTCTCTGTTTGTCGTCTGTCCGGCAAAGACGAACCCTATCGATAATCAGCATTTTGCGACCTTCCGTTCCGGAATAGTTTGATGCCACAAGTTAAATGGTGCTGTCCCCTATTTACGCCAAATTCGTTTGTGTATCGTGTGTGTTCGATATTAAATATTTGTATTTAGTTGAAATATTCCCTATTCGATACTACTGGGAACAATCAATATTTTTTTTAGCAAATTGATTTCTATATTGTGAAGCTTTAATGCGGCTGAATACATACCGATCGGTTTCAAACAGGACACTCTTAATAGTCTGGTACATCGCGGACACCATAATTTTCAGCTAATTTCAATGAGTAATAAGCCATTGTAATCTAATATCATTTTATAGAAATGATATCGTCTGCGTATATATCACCAATTTGTTAAATACGATAGTATCTTTCAAAGGGAACTAAGTCTTATATTCTTTATTGTTTGAAAGACTGGTCCTTCTGTTGTCCCTCCTGGTACACTTTCGGGAAATGCTCGACTGTACTCATAATTACCGTACTGTTTGGAGACCACAACCACCCGGGCGCCACAAACTCTAGCCAAAACACAGCATAATCCTTGGATAAAATGTTTCATAATTTTTAAAATTTAGATATTCTAGTCTTACATGAAAGTATACATAGTTAACATTTGTCTGCACTGTGACGGGGGGGGGGGGGGGGGGGGGTTAACGCTTGCGCATTGGATCATAGGGTCTATCATTAAGTCAAGTGGCGTAGCCGCGAATCCACGCTTGTACGGAACAAGGGGTATGGTCGCATATCTAACCTCGTGGGTTTTCTCCGATTTCTTCCCACGGCGAATTCCGAAATTAAATTGTACCATGAATTAGTCCCGAAATGACATAGTTTGTGTCTAGTTGACGTTACCCCCCCCCCCCATCTCCCTCTCTCTCTCTCTCTCTCTCTCTCTCTCTCTCTTATATCTGTATTAGTATAATAGTGAAGGGGCGTGACTAACGCCGGTCCATTGATAACGTTTTTTGCTAATGATGACATTAGTTTTGATTATCTCATGAATTCATCTCTCTGTGTAAAAATAGCACCTATTATTTATTAACCAAATATTAGATAAGAATCACGCCCAAACTTGTCATAACATATTATAAAATAGCATGGGAAATAATATTCATTCTAAAGGTAAAGGCCCGCCTATTATGGCGGGATTTAAGGGCCAAAACTAAATGTATGTTGAAAGTGTTATTATACATCATAGAAAATACCTAATACCTAAGATGCAAAATACATATGTCGTTATACTTATAATGATGGATACATAATACCGTTAAAGTAAAAGTCAAATGTCAAATTACAAATGTTTTTTTGGAAAAAATCCACTAATGTTGCAAAGAACACAACCTTTTCACATATACACTTCAACAAAGCAACTTTGCAAAATGACATTTGTCTTTTGTCTTTTAACGCATCTTGAGTTCTTGGGGTCAAAGGACAACGGTCAAAGGACATCGGGTCACATGTAAAATTGTTAAAATGAATGCTCCTAAGAAGGTAATAGAACGAATATAGGCTGGACCTTCTTTTAGTATCTGGATACTTGTCAGTCATGATGTTGATGTTAGATAGGCTAACTATACAGTTCAAATATGTATAATCTAAACAAGGTGCCATTCATTATTGAGATTACCGTTAATCATTCTTACAAACGAAGTTTGTTGGACATTATATACCCCTATATATTTCAATTCGGTTTTAACTGTAGACTAACTAATGTTAATACACCTAGCCTATATAGTCATATATTATAAACTTCACACAAAATAGGCCTACATCTAGATTGAACATATTTAGAATAAATTTAATTTAATGTAAATATACTTTTTGATAAATACCGAATTGTGTCATGTGTGACTTGGGCTGATACAAGTTTAAATTAAATGTAGGCTATATAAAATTATTTTGACATTATGGATCTTTCCATCAGGGTCGGGCGTGCTGACTGTCAGAATGTATAGGCATGTATTATTCATGCGGCATCTTATTTTTTTTTTTAGAGCGGAGGGCCTGGCAAGAGGACAACTGTTTAGTCGTTTATGGGACGAAAAATCCGGGAACCCGTGTCTACATTGGCGTGTACGTAAAAATCCCTTGGTAGTGGGAATTCGATATAAGAGTAGGCCACAGTGTCGCTGCCCGGGCAAAATGCCCCTCATAGCACACTGTATGCCGTATGCCCGTCTTCATTAGGAGCAGAAAATTAGGACGTTAAATCCCATTTCATTTCACTTATATTTTTTTTTTGCTGTCATATTTTTGTTTAAATACCATTGTCATTGGACTGTGTAAAGTCAGTAAATTACAGTTCCTTGGGGGAGTTATGGTATTGGTGTTTCATATTTCGGATAACTTTCGTAAACTGCACTTGAGTAAATAAATAAATGAAATTAAATATTAAATCAGAATCAGATCTGTTCTCATTATTCACTGTAGTAGGCATAGGTTAAGTAGATGGGATGGGATATGAAACGTTTCCATCTCTTGTTATATTAAATTTTTGATTGCTGGCAGGCAGTAAAAAAATTAAAACATTGTTGAATGAACCATTTTAAAATCAATCATTGTAATTACTTTCTAAATTAAAGAACATTTCATTAAATGGACTAATCGTTTTGTTTTCATGAAATGAGCTCCTTAATAACAATTTACAACAAAGAACAGATACAAAATCAAAGTAAAATTTAAATTTTATTTCAAAAGGTTATCGTACATAATAATCATTTAATATATTTAATCTTTCCAAATATACAGTTTCCGTACATTTAAATTGACGCAAGATTCCATTAATTGATAATAACAAGTAAAGCGGTAAAGTCAAAATTCCTACAACATATTTATAGTGTCCAGAAGGTCACTAAGCAGACAACGACAAGCTTGTTAAATAAGCAGACGACCACACGCTTATCCTTCCTTCATGGGAGCATTCATTTTAACAATTTTACATACTCCCCGATGACCTTTGACCGTTGTCCTTTGACCCCAAGAACTCAAGATGCGTTAAAAGACAAAAGACAAATGTCATTTTGCAAAGTTGCTTTGTTGAAGTGTATATGTGAAAATTTTCTGTTCTTTGCAACATTAGTGGATTTTTTCCCAAAAACATTTGTAATTTGACATTTGACTTTTACTTTAACGGTATTATGTATTCATCATTATAAGTATAACGACATATGTATTTTGCATCTTAGGTTTTAGGTATTTTCTATGATGTATAATAACACTTTCAACTTACATTTAGTTTTGGCCCTTAAATCCCGCCATACGCCTATAAGTCTCGTACTCTTGACACCCGAGATTTTATATTTAGTTTTCAGATATTTACGTAACTTGGCCATATAAGACGAATCGAAATTTAAGTAAGTAGTGAAAACAAAATTTGAATTTTTGAAAGAATTCGTTTGCAATTGGGCTAGCCAAAGCAATAAATGACTGAAGATTCTCATTTTTCAAAGATTCCATTTCCCCCCCCCCCCTCCCCCAACCTACATTTCGTCATATATGGTCGAGTTACGTAAATGTGTGCGTTATCCTATCTTTAGATTTCAATGGCTTCTGGCAAGCTGTTTATCAGAAGGGGACGTATTTTTATCAGCATGTTAACAGCACATACTGACGCTAGCGAGGTATTTTCTCACTAAAATGTTCCTTCACATTGTACAGGCGTTCGCGGGGACTGGCACGCGACCGTTTAGCAGTAAAAAGTTGTCCAGTAAGATTTACAGGGAACTGAAAATCTTTTCGACAAGGACTCAATAGGCCGGTTCCTGAACGTACAGGGCGAGTGTAATCCAGTACTAGCATTCCGTTAGCTATGGGATTTGTTCACTTAAGTGAAACGTCTGTGTTACATTTGACCAATCCTAGTGTATTTGATTGAGGGTTGGTACAATGCTGTATATTTGAAAGTTCCAGAAGATTTCCTTGTTTCATGGGATATCGTAGATTTATTACTAAATTAGGAATTATTTTTTAGGAAGTTGATTGAAGATTCATACAGTACAGTTTAAACAGTTTTACAGATGAAATTCAGTCGAAATTCAGGTTACAGATTTTATGCCAGCTATTATAATCAGGACCTCAGTTTTATATTCCATCCGAATAACTAGAACATGCCCATCACAGCCCCCCCACACACACACTTCCTGCACCACTGACAAGGGGAAACAACGCTGGAAAATTTGGGGAACTTTCTAGGTCACCACGCGGATCAAATCCTGGACCTCCTCATTAGTGAGCCACGGACAAGGGGGAACCACGCCGGACCAGAATCAAACCCTGGACCTCCCAGTAAGTGAGCCAGCCCTTTACTGAGTCACCGCGCGGCTCCCTTGCACACTGATTCCACTTGCATGGAAAGCAGGAATAATAGCTGTACACGTCAAATTCACAATTGTTAGTATAAATATAACATTTACTAGACAATTATCACAATTTTCACCAGGCCCTTAATCAAGTTATTGCAAACATTTTGCTTGGAACTCTCTGGATTGGTGTTCCTATTATTATAAGCTTTTCAAAAATGTATATTTGTTTAAAAGGGAGGACCATGTAGCGGGACTTCACGCTAGAAAATTTGAAATTGATAAACAATTTTAATGAACTTTAGAAACACGAAATTTACGAATATTTTACAAAAGCAAACAATTTAGGTTTTAATCTTTAAAAAGCAGCCCTGGATTACGATGAAAAACTAAACTTGAAAATATTTTTGTGGAAAAATGCTGATATCTTTACTACCATGATATAGAAATTGGTGACCATCATCCGATAAAATCAAGGCCTAATAGGGTTATCGACAAGTATTCTCTTATCGTTTTCAAGTACAAATAACGATAAGAGATACTTGTCGAAACGTCGTGCTATATGTGTATAAACCAGTGATTGTATTCCACATAAATTGTGTTGTGTTTTTTTTTAATATAGACCTTGTTCTGTGCCTGTACTAAAGAATTAGTGAAAGCTAGATAATGACGTGCAACTGAGCAATCTGAACGCGTATAAAGTGACTGAACATATATAAAATATGATATATTCAGAGATAAATATGAATATGAGTAAAATTTAAATTCTAATATGAATTATATAAAGATATGAAGTATTCAAAAGGTGTTATTAAAGAAGGTTTGAGCTAAAAGGATCTAATTAAGCAAATGATGATAATAAATGAAACACGGTAAAATGAAGATGTATACAAATGTAGAAGGAAATTCAACATGTGAACTGTACAGTTGATATTTAACAATCCATGATATGACTATCAGTAAAGTTAGCAAGTAATGTGAATACATAATGTTAAATAAATATGAATTAATGATTATATATGAGAATAATATATGTTATAGAATTTTATATTCAAAAAGACATGAGGTATCACAAAGACATGAGGTAACACAAAGACATGAGGTTTCACAAAGACATGACATGAGGTATCACAAAGACATGAGGTTTCACAAAGACATGACATGAGGTATCACAAAGACATGAGGTATCACAAAGACAAGAGGTATCACAAAGACATGAGGTATGACCTTATCATAAACATACAAAAATACGTGGATATCACGATAAGTACGATAATTTTCTCTTAATAAAATGTGATAATAAAGAGTGATGTAAGATATTACTTAATAAACATATTTTAAGTCTGGAATGTTATCTAAATTATTAATTAGACATTAATTAACGTATCCAGGCCACAATCAACTCTCGATGCCATCGCTAGCCTGCGATATTTAGCGGATTGGAATACATTTTTTGAAAAATAATTAAACGTAAAATTGGATAACCTAGATTTTGTTATTTTTATCGTACCAGCTTTAGTAAGGATGATCGAGGCTAGCCTAAAATTCAAAAGCTAATATCTCGGTTCAGAGTGGAGCAATTTGACTGAAATTTTCATCATATTTACGTTATCTATTTTTAAACTATAATAGTGAGAACCGTCTACTCTTTATCTAATCTCCTATAATGCACCATTAAAATATATATTGTAAGGATATACAAATAATACGAAGGATAATGGTTTGTGATCTATATGATAACATAATCACTGATGGCTGCTCTGGTGATGAAAAGAAAAATACATCATATCTATATGATAACATACATTTGAAATTGACAATTTTACGTTTTAATAATAATATTAAAAAAAAAGAAAAAAAAAAGAAGATAAAAACGATTAAAAGTAAGCTTTTTATGATCATTGATGGATGCTCTGGTGATAAAAAGAAAAATACAAATGTTTGTTTATTTTTTGCAATGTCTATATTCTGTCTTGTCCGCAGGTTTAATATACTTATATACTTGGGGTATATTCTATGCCCGAAATAACTTGCGGTCTGAAAGTCGGGGGAGGCTTTGGATAGATACATAGGGGAATTTAGGGTTATTCTTCTGAGAGTTTTTCTTTAAACCTGTAATGGGTTATTCTTCCAAGGTAGTTTTTTTCCATAAGAAAACATGATATAAGGGTTTTATTACTGTAATTCTGGGATATTCTCATTTTACGTATATGTAAACATAGACGGTTTATAACCAAGATAAAGTCCTCGACTTTTTGCTGGGGAAGAAACACTTCAGAAAAAAACCTCGACACAAAACCTCGCATCACGGCCTCGGTTTTTCTTTTTCTTGGGTTATTTTCTTCAGTCTTTCTCTTCCCCAGCATAAACTCAGTCTCACATGCTTTATCCTACACATAATAAAGCGGAATGAGGTTTTATTCTACATAATAAAGCGGTACGAGGTTTTATTCTACATAATAAAGCGGTACGAGGTTTTATTCTACATAATAAAGCGGAATGAGGTTTTATTCTACATAATAAAGCGGTACGAGGTTTTAGTCTACATAATAAAGCGGTACGAGGTTTAATTCTACATAATAAAGCGGTACGAGGTTTTATTCTACATAATAAAGCGGTACGAGGTTTTATTCTACATAATAAAGCGGTATGAGGTTTTATTCACACAATAAAGCGGTACGGGGTTTTATTCTACATAATAAAGCGGTACGAGGTTTTATTCTACATAATAAAGCGGTATGAAGTTTTATTCTACATAATATAGCGATATGAAGTTTTATTCTACATAATAAAGCGGTATGAAGTTTTATTCTACATAATAAAGCGATATGAAGTTTTATTCTACATAATAAAGCGGTACGAGGTTTTATTCTACATAATAAAGCGATATGAGGTTTTATTCTACCTAGTAGTACGAGGTTTTATTCTACATAATAACGCGATATGAAGTTATTATTATACATATTAACCGGTATAAAGTAATGTAGATGGACCTTGGTTTTTCTTCACATCTGATCATCTAAACGATGATGTTCGTTTCCAAGTCTTCCCGTCTACTCAAATGTTATATAAATTATTAATTAGAGATTTATTCACTTTTTAATGGTAGAGTATAGTGTCAAAACTTTATAACTTCGCTAAAAATAAAGTAATTTGTCTAAAAATTTTTTATATATATTCATATTGCATTATCTATTTTTGACTGTTATATCAAGAATGGACAACTCTATCTAAATCTTACATAATGTATATAATTTAACCTGTGCGAACGAGCTATACATGCCTAAATTTATTTTTTAAGGACAGCTCAATTTTCGTTATGGTCGCTGGGAGAGAGAGAGAGAGAGAGAGAGAGAGAGAGAGAGAGAGAGAGAGAGGGGGGTAACTAGGTCATTTCGGGACTAACATATGGTTCAATTTTATTTCAATGATTCGCTTGCGCGTAGGGGTCTTTAGCCGTGGGAAAACCGACGAGGTTGGACAGGCGACCCTACTCTTTGCCATGGTCGCTGGGACGTAAATAAGGTTAGGGCTCGTGATTGTTGGCGAGATTGTAGGTTTGGGTTAGGGTAAGCATTAGGGCTAGGTTCAGTGTTAGGGTTGAGATTAACACTAGGCCTGTTTACATCTCGTGACCTTTGACCAAACATTAAGTTAGCCTTAAAATAGATCTAACCAGCTATACATGGGTACGCCGAAATATCTGGGTATCTAATTACAAACTGTCATTGATAGTATTATTTGAATTTCGAGTGATAAGCATTGTGATAGTTCTCCTGGGAACCTATTAAAACGATTAGGTTGCATTATTGTCATTTAAGCCTACAAATGTGGGATCAAACGAAACCACACACCACCTTTTGATCTAAAGCGCACGCGTTAGACCATTATATGCACTTATAATTGAATAAAATATTGTTTAAACCATGTTTATAAAATGTACATTTATCTCAGACTCGTTATAAGGCATTGATGGGTTTTTATTCTTAATGTTGGGTAAGTTCAGTTTAATCATAATGTTTAGGGCGTATTGTACTTAAAATAGAGTCAGCGATATACGCATGGGAAGAATAAACAAGTTTTGTCATCAGCCAATACAACTGTCTGTGGCCAAGAAGCTTAAACAGTGAATCGTATATAATGAGAGGTTGAAGCGAGCTAGCGGCACACATTGCCTTTTAACTCGTTCGGGGGCTTATATTTAAGCCAGTTTAGAAATATAGGCGTTTATAAGCTACGCTACTGTAGCGTTCACACATACGACAAGCTTTAAGCCAGTTTAAGTATTCTGACCTCGTCGGTGAGAGGTTCTAGTTAACCACGGGTGGCTAGTTGCAGCCGTGCGTGGGCAATGGAACCGGTATTTTTAAAGATACATTCCTGCTTACAAACTGGGTGATTTGATGATATATTTGGACTAAAAACATATTCAAACTAATTAATCTATCAAAATTTTGCTTCAAATCCCTCTCAAAACAATCTATTCTCGAGGGAATAACTCTGCTATAAAAAAAAAAAAATATTAAAAGAGGTCATGTTTGTGTCACGTGACTTGGCTGACGAAGTACCAAGCAACGGGTGCGAAGCCGGAGGGGAATTCATTTCATATACAAGACGATGCTGCCTTTAATCTCTGTCCATTTATCATAAATATCGAAGCCTAATTAAATTCTCGGATTATCCACTGTCCACTTCTTTTTCCGTGGTTTTTATTTCTGAAACTGTTGTACCCTTAAGCTCACCATCAAGTTTATCAACATATACATCAAGCGCTCACTAACGCTGAGAGATCAGACAATCCAGTCTTCGCGTGCAACCTTTGACGTCAATCGCGCGGACATACCTAATCGTAAGGGTGCCCGTTAAGGAAAACCTAACATTTTTGTTCTGAATGCGCTCCATGTGTGTTTTACAGGGAATCCAGTAATTTTCTAGAAAGATTGGATGTTTCTACTTTCCATATATACCAAAATTGCCATACACATGTACTTATTTTATTGGAAATAACTACCCGATAAATACTTTTGTAGGAAAGTATCTTTAAGCCGACACATTCAGGCGGCCAAGGTACATGTAAGCTACCTTTAAGGAAAGCCCTCTTGAACCAATTTAATGGACATACTTCTTTTGAATCTAAAATATGTCTATCTGATTGAAATGGGGTATTAAAGGTTTGGCTACTTTAAGCGCCTTAGATGGGGTTTAACGCCGACTCTACACAAACTAGGTCATTTCGGGACTAACTTATATGGTACAATTATATTTCAATAATTCGCTTGTGCGTAGGGGTCTTTAGCAATGGGAGGAAACCGGGGGTCTCAGCGAAAACCAACGAAGTTGGACAGGCGACCGTACTCCTTGGCATGTACAAGCGGGAAATCGAAACAACACACATGACTCAATGATATACCCTATAATCCAATGCGCAAGCGTTAAACCATATGGCCACCCAAACCCCTGTCACAATTGACGTATATGTCCCAGTGCACCCCTTATGTTAACTGTTTTTGAAGGTGTCGGGTAGTCGTCATGTTGATGCTAAAAGCATTTATCATATTTCATTATCTCAATTATATAATAAGAGAACACGCCGAATTTAAATCAAAAGTAGTGCTTAAGACCACGCCCTTAATTGATTGTGTTAAATTTGAATGATGATTTTTTTTAATTGGTATTTTCCCATATTCCCGCTTTTAAAAGTTTAGTACTATCTCTTGATAATCAGTCTACAGTTACACATTAAACAACCTAGGAAGGGCGTTCCAACAGTTTTGATTAATATAATTGCATTTGAAACGACTGACTTTCAGCATTGTCACCATGGGACCTGTTTAATTTAACAATTTAAATTTGAAATTGGTTTAAAATCCGGGTAATGCATTTAGGCGGATAGAACAAACGTGTACATGTTGATTAATGAACTGTGCAAATAAACGCTCATTTGAAAATTAAAATTGGAAAAAAATGTAGATTCAAACCCCATTGTCCGCGGAAAATGAACTGTCAGTTATATTGCCTATATCCCCCGCCCCGAATTAAAGCAGTGTGGTCGCTAGACGTTTAAACCCTATTTCAACAATTATTGTTTTCAACAAAAACAGCTAAGGACAGCTGTCTAGTTGTTCGGACGGTATGAAAAATCAATGTCTCGTATGCACGTAAAATAACCCTTGGCAGTTGGAATTTAATATAAGAGACACCCTAGCTCCACTGCCCAGACACAATTTCTCTCACAGCACACTGCATGTTGTATGTCTGTCTTTATAAGCCAGTCGGTCCATAAAAAAGTCAAACCACATATTTCATATTATAAAAAACAGCTCATCCATTAAACGTGCACCAATACATGACATGATACCCGATTAAAAGAAAACAGGGCGTTTATTGTAACATAAGACAGTAAATAAAAAAATAATAGTAACTGCATTCATTGCTTGGCCATTATGTCTCGCCCTAACGTAGACTCGTCGATGTTTCCCCCCTGTCTCTTGGGAAAATTGTTAAACCTAAATATAGTGGATATGCCTTCTATTGAATCTTGAGCGCTTGTAATTTACATTATTAACCCCGGCTAACAATACTATACTGGGTTAAAATACACTATATACACACACATTTCTTGTCAACAGGGAAAATATTTCTTTAAAGTTTAACGTCCCATTGTCCTGTTTATACTAGTCTAATGAAGACTGGCATATGTCATGCTTTGTGCTATGAGGAAAATTTTGCCCGGACAGCAGTGCTATGACTTACTCTTATTTCGAATTCCAACTGTCAAGGGTTCTTTTACGTGCACGCCAATGGGTACACGGGACCTTGGTTTTTCTTCCCACCCGAATGACTACCGACTGTCCCTTGTACTTCTCCCCGCCCTACATCACTGACAAGGGGGAACTACGCCGGAAAATCACGTCGAATTTGCTCAGCCAACGCACGGATCGAGGTTAGTGAGCCAACGTCCTGCTCACGGAGCCACCGTTGCTCCCTCTAAAGTAAGAAGTTTTCCTGTTTGAACTGTCGCAACATTCTGTTTCGACTGGATGCCATCAATGTGTATCATGGTCTCATAATTAAAACTGTATATCTTCATTCTCATCACCCCGGTAGGATTTTTAAATTGGGACCCGTCGGGAGAAAATTTTGATTATTTTCACATTGCCGATGATTTTTCCCCAGTGAGACCTAGGCATTACAAAGTACAATATTGTGAAAGGTGCATCTCAAATAGAAATATCAGTCCAAAAATGGTTCAGCATTTACAAAGATATGAACTTCCATCGATGTATGTTGCTCGCCATGTTATAATTCCGCCGCCATTTTATTGTGGGCCTATTTTAAGTCCATTTGAATCCAAGCCGCTAGGTATCCAGCGTTGGTATTTTGATTTTAATTTCTTAATTAAATTTGAAATAAACAACCAGAGTACATAGTAGCGTGGAAAATTTGATATTTTAGCGAAAAATATAAACAACGCATCACTATACATATTTGATTAAAGATACATTATGTAAGATTTAGATAAAGAGCTGATCGTTCTTTGTGTAATAGTTCAAAAATGGATAATGCAAAATGGATATATTGAAAATTTCATTAAAATTGCTTTATTCTGAGCGAAGATATTAGCCTTTGAAGGTTTGAAAAGATGTGCGCACTGATTGTAACCATCGTATCGCTTATTCGAAGCTTGTACTCGATTATGATATTGTCATATTAATAGATGTCTAATTAATAGTTTATATAATATTTAAGACCTAAAGAAAGGCCCGCAATAGGAAGATTTAGCTCTTGAATAATGCCGGTTTAAGAAAACAAGCCGGTTCGTTTTTAATCCAATTAAAAAAAGTCTATTAAAAGATTTTACCCAATACAGGATAATATATCTTTGTAAAATACTAAACGGAATTGGATGGATATTTCTTTCAAATTGTTGTAGTTTCCAGGGTATATATATCAATCAGATAATTTGCAGTGGTGGTACAAATATATTCACGGAAATCAAGAGACAGGTTCAAATAATTTTCCACGTTACTCATTACTGACATATTACCTCAACAAGATCAGATTCCGGATATTGAAGTGAAATCAAATGAAATGAAATGGGGTTTAACGTCCTACCATTCTGCTCCGGACAGGGCTAATGAATACGGGCATACGCCATACAGTGTACTATGAGGGACATTTTGCTCGGGCAGCGGCACTACGGCCTACTTTTATATCGAACTCCAAATGTCAAGGGATCTTTTACGTACACGCCAATGTGTACACGGGTTTTCGTCCCACCTTAAAGACTAGACAACTGTCTTTGTCAGGCCCCCCGTCCTGCATTACTGACAGGGGGGACCACGCCGGAAAATCTGGATGAACTTTCTTGGCCATGCAGGGATCGAACACCCGACCTGGATATTGAAGTAGCTAAGTCTTTAACTCAGTATCATCCAAAGTCTTCGACATTGAAAACACGAATAATTTGTGTTTAAATCAACATTGATGTTGTGTTGTGATCTTACGAGGAAAGATGGGCTTCTGATATCCAATATTAAAGACAAAAGAAACATTTACCATTGGTAGACGAATCGTGTACCATAATGCGTTTCAACGCCATTTGTAACAAGAAATTCGAAGAACAAGGATAGACATATTCCACAAGTCATGTCAAACGGTGATTCATATCCGGAGAGTATGCGCAATAAATACTTTCGGTGTAGACTAGAATAACCAGACGCTAGAGATTGCCATTCGATTGAGACTTCTGGCGTATTTCGCCGAACATAACTGCTTTGAAATTAGAGTAAAAACGGAAACGATTAAATGTAAATCAGTTTTTTACATTCATATTACATTATTATATACGTTGCCGAACATAACTGATTTCTATGTCCCAAATAGTGATTTATCTCCTTTAAAAACAGATACCAAGTCGGGCAAAGATATTGAATTTATTAAACGGTTCGTGCACGAAGCATGGTATGACTATCATTTCCGTGGGAACTCCCCACCCCCCAAGATCTTCCGTCATATGTCACTCGGCTCATATATGATGTAACACCGTCTTCTAGTGCTGTTCAGCTTTATTAATCATTTATAATGTAGATTTATTGTTGCAATATCGCTCATCAAAGGAATGTCGTACACACGGCAGAATATACTAATTATTTCTAGATCATCCAATGCGATTTCTAATTTAGTTCGAGGTGAACTTAACTACTTTGAATCATATCCTGCTTTCTACACGACACTTGTTAGATGAACGACGGGACAATTCAATTTCAGAAAAGGGACAGCTTGCATGGAGCCCCTAGTTAAAAATGTCACTGGGTCCCTTGCATCAACAGTGAAAAGTGGTCATATTCTGGTCATTGTCCGTCACACTCACACAAATGCAATTAGTAGGCCAGGGGCCTGTTTCATGAAATTTTAACGGAGATAAAATCCATATGTTAGTAATTTGATTGGATAATATTAGATTGATTTTAGTGCTTAGCCAATCAAAATTGAAGTATCTACTAAAATTTGGATTTTATCTTTAGTTAAGATTTCGAGAAACATTGCCAGGTATATAATAATAAATGAAATCATAAGACTATAAAATTATCAATAAAATATTTTTAGAACTAATTTATTGGGCCCCGTTCATATTATGGCTCCTGGCTGCAGCGTAGTCAGCACCCCTTTTATCCGGTCCTGAAGGGTCTACATTGTCGAAAATAATAGATGGGCACTGTAACTGGTAGGAAAAAAAGACACTTCAGAAATTCCAAATCATAAATGAAAAGTTGTAGCAGCACATCTTGCAGCGTGCACGGAATTATCCGGTTCCTTTTATAATCGGCCACGGTGGCTAGGTGGTTAAGACGCTGGCTCGCTAGCCTGGAGGTCGGGTTTTCGATCTCTGCATTGGCCAAGAAATTTCATCTGGATTTTCCGACGTGGTTTCTCCTTGTCAGTGGTGCAGAACGGAGGGCCTGACAAGGACATACTGTATGGTGTATGTCCGTCTTCATTAGCCCAGTATAGGAGCAGAACAGTAGGACGTTAAACGCCATTTCATTTTATTTCTTTTATAATCAAATATTTTTGCAACGACTTGATTCGGATTCCGACATTTTATGCTGAGGACAATAATCAGATGATTTAAAGATTAAGCAGGATTAAGATTCCTCCTAATTCAAGAATATTTTAAATTAAATGGTCTTCGTGAACATTTTAGGAGGCTTATTAACAATATAACGATAAATGTCTCATGGGAAGCTTTGCAAAGTACACTCAAACGTTTTCTCGAGGGCTTCTCTGACAGATTCTTCCATTAATAGCTATATATAGATAGAATTGTAAACAGATTTAACAGCCAAAAGGTTATTGACCAGAAATGATGCGCAAAGTGGTGGAAGTATGATATTACTTATATGGACACAGATTACCAAATATTCCTCACCCACGAAACAAGGGCCAAAGCTATTTTTAGTCTTCCTCTCCCTTTTCCTTTTTCCCCCTTTTGCATGGCGATTTTTGTTGACTTTTTGGTGTAGAATTGAGGAAAAGGGTTTGAAAATACATTTTCTGCCAGGTTTTGGTGAATATTCATAATTTTGATGCGGAAGGATACAAGAGTTGAGAGGTTGGTTACGTTGAAATGTAGGGCCTGAAATTGCATGTTTAATTGTCTCTACTTCCAGCTTGTGTATCTCAAGTTTTTCATGAAGAACCTCATACGTGCTTTTGGGCAAGTGGTTGCCACATGTTGCTCCATCTGTGGTAGAAAGCGTTCTACCCAACGAAAATTTGGGAAAAAGTTAGAGCCGGTCTAAGATACGAGAATTAACATTGGAGTCAATGGGGAAATCTTTAGTGATCTGTGTCCATAGTATTTCAAATTCTTCGTAATGTGATGTCACGGTCCACTAAGGTCCTTTCAAGGATGTTATGAATATGCGTGTTGTAGAAAGTCAATGTTCTTCATAACCTCAGTTGGGTTATACATAGATAAATAAAACATACGTTCAGGTAAAAAATTAACCAATTTATAATATACACCAAATTTATATGTCTGTGTGTTAGCTATTTGATATGGACGGTTGAACAATAACAAACAATAGAGACATAACGTTCTAAACTGGGATACCTATATATCATAAGTAACAAAGTATTTTCAGACAAGCTATGGAAATGAAATGAAATGGGGTTTAACGTCCTACTGTTCTGCTTCGACTGGGCTAGTGAAGACGGGTGTACGCCATACAAAGTGCTATGAGCCAAATTTTACGTGCATGCCAATGTGTACACGGGACCTTGGTTTTTCGTCCCATCCGAACGACTAGACGGCTGGCCTTGCCAGGCCCTTCGTCCTGCACCACTGGCAAGGGGAAACCAAGCCGAAAAATCCAGATGAACTTTCCCGGGCAACACCAGGCTGGTGAGCCAACATCTTACACACTTAGCCACCGTGGCCCCCAACAAGCTATGAATTTTTTTTATATAAATAAGTAACTACGTTTCAGATAGGAGGGGGTTGGATGGCTGAATGGTTAGCGTGCGCGCGCTGTATCATAAAGTCTGTCATTGAGTCGACTGGCGTGCATTTTTTGATCATTGTTATGGACATCTGGTCACTAAAGTATACTGGCATTTTGATTATTATTATAGACATTTGGGTAGAACATTAAGTATTGGTATTTTCATCATTGTTATGGACCTTTGGGTTTTATAAGTATTGCCATTTTGATTATTGTTATGGACATTTGGAATTAACTATATAATTGTCATTTCGGCATTTTGATCATTGTTATGTTATTTTTGTTGTGTGTTCAGGTTTCTTTGCATTGTCTGTAAGAAGTTTAAACAAATCTCAGTATTATATAAAAAGGAAATATATATGACTGATTAAGACGTTTCTATTGCCTTTGGGGGGGTTGGATGGCCGAATGGTTAGCACGTGCGTGCTATGTCATACGGCCTGTCATTGAGTCAACCTGGCGTGGTTTCGAATCCCTGGTTGTACGTGACAAGGAGTAGGGTCGCCTGTCCAACCTCGTGGGTTTTCTCCGGGTTCTCCGGTTTCCTCCCACTGCTAAAGACCCCTACGCGCAAGCGAATTATGTAAATAAAATTAAACCATATGTTAGTCCCGAAATGACCTAGTTTGTGTCGAGTGAACGTTAAACAACATCTCTCTCTCTCTCTCTCTCTCTCTCTTTCTCTCTCTCTCTCTTACCTTTATGCATTCTCTTTAACGCAATTGTCAAGTTATTCGTCTTTATGTCGATGTTGGTCGAGAAAGTTCCAATGATTTTACTGAGTGTCTTTTTCCTTGTCTTTAGTTGAGATCATGTAACGGAAAAACATCAAGGTGTTCGCTCTCGGATAAGACAGAATCCTTGATAATTGAATTCGCATGAATTCGAAATAAGAGTAAACCGTCTTCATTAACCCACACAGTGCCGACAAGCAGGGCGACAAACTACCTTGTCACTTCCTTTCGTCTTCACTACAGACGCTGACTCACTAGCCTGGATGTCGCGTGTTCGATCCCTGCGGGATTTTCCGACGTATTTTCCCCTTGTCAGTGGTGCAGGACATAGGGCCTGATAAGGACAGCTGTCTAGTTGTACGGATGGGACGAAAACCCGAGGTCAGGTGTATACATTGGCTCACACGTATTAGATTCCTTGGCAGTTGGAATTCGATATAAGAGTAGGCCATAGTGCCCGTCTTCATAAGGTCAGAAGGGGCAGAACAGTAGGACGTTAAACCCCATTTCATTTCGTCATTAAGGTTGACATATTTCGTCTCGCCTATGAAATAGAAATAGTTCATATTCCTTAGGACTGTTGTTGCATAAAAGTAGGACGTTAATTCCCTTTCATTTCATTTCATTTCGTCTTTATTAAGGTTGACATATATTTCGTCTCACCTACGTAATAGAAATAGTTCACATTCGTTATGCTTGTTGCATAAAAGTACCCCTTAAACCCTTTTTCATTTCATAATTTCATTTCATTTCGTCTTTATTAACACTTGTTCTCTGAATGTATTTGTATATTTTTTATTTATGATTTGGTGACTGCGTTTAATCCCTATGATATGTATATAACCGTGATATGGTTCAAATAAGTGGATTGTACATCGTTTAATAAGACATACATTTTTACTAGCACAAGGAATTTATGAGAATATATTTCCATATACAAATTGCTGTGAAGCATGAAATTTGGGAGTGACTAGATTTTTTTAAAAGGATATCAGCATTGACTATTTCTGTTATGGGTTAAAAGGGGTTTGTGGGTGTTATACAACTGCGTATAATAGAGTTCGACTTTAATTACCCATAATATTTTACTGAGAGAGAGAGAGAGAGAGAGAGAGAGAGAGGGGGGGTCTGCAGCAGCTAGGTGTCCAATATTAATGGGGCCCCCAAATCAGTTCTAACGAAAACAAATTATACCATAATTATGTTGTATATGGTTGCATCAAATAAATCTATCTATCTAATTAAAATATAGATCTAAATATAGATATAGAGGGGGGGGGGGGTCTGCAGCAGCTAGGTGTCCAATGTTAATGGGGCCCCCAAATCAGTTCTAACGAAAACAAATTATACCATAATTATGTTGTATATGGTTGCATCAAATAAATCTATCAATCTAATTGAAATATAGATATATATTTAGTTTCGTTTTTTATACTTTCGATGGCCTACACTACATGTAGATCTAACAAGTTATAGTGGGAGTTCACGTTCTATGACGTCAGGTACCAAGCAAGCGACATTTGACCCGATTACGTCGGTCATTCGATTAACCAATTAGCGACCGCCATGTATTTTTTTTATCTACATTTGCTGTGTTTTGATTTCTATTGCCGCTAATGTCTACCCACAGTTCCGCGCAAAAAAGGTCAAACGCTCGATTCGACAGACCATTTGATTGGCTGACCCCTCATTTCAAGTAGAACACGAGTTAAATAACAACGCTTCCAGATCCAAGTGTAGTAAAGACAATTAAAATCGAAATTTTGAACTATAAAAACGAAACGAAATTAGATCTGTGTTTTAATCGGATTGATAAATCTATCTACCACAGTGACATACAAATTGTATTAGTATGACAGACAATGATCCTTTTAACATTTGATGTTTTAAGGAATCGGGTGATATTTTCAGCGAGGGGCTCCCATGCAACCTTAATGAACCTGGCATCAACTGACGTTTATTATGAACATTTTAGCCTGTGGGGGTCGGGTGAGGTGGAACTGGATATAAATTTGACAATTTTGTCTTTGAACGCTGCGATTATAGCTGAATATTATCTATTGTAGTAAAATGGAAATTAGCGACTTATCATATATCTGACAAAATGTGATATTTGCAATTATGGAAATGTTGACCAAAAGACTTTCTAATAATAATAATAATAATAATAATAATGAATGTTTGATGTTTGTTTACGTTTCGTTCAATAGTATGTTATTCAATATTTTTTTAAAACAATATTTATTCCTAGAAATTGGATCGGTTTGTTTTGGTTTGGTCGTTGAAAGTATGGTGTTTAATGGAGATAAAATCATGCACGAAATGTGAATATATATTTGTTTATTTGGTGCAATGTCTATTTTCTGTCTCGTCCGCAGGTTTATCTTGTAGATTTTTGTTTTACGTGTAGTGCAGTCCTCCTGCACTTACTAATAGGGTGCGTAAAATGTAAAAGGACTGAAAACAATAAATACACAAGCAAGTTTCAGCGACGGCCAAATTTACCGATGCAAGTATTGATGTTTGCCCCCAATGCATCCGAGCATTAAATTTACTTGATGTTTGCACTAACAAACACTCAGATTTCCAATTTACTTGATGTCAGCACTAACAAACATTCAGATTTTATCGAGAAGTCACTCCCGTTAAGCGGCCAGTCATGAAAATTCTCCTGAGTGGCTGCTTAATACAGATACTACTGCATAACAGTAACATTGATATTAATACCGCATGTGGTTTAGTACATCCATTTGATATGTACAAATTGAACATAATAAATAATTGTTTGTTGTTTTATATTAAGCAGTTTAATAACAAGATTTTATAATTAGTCTTCTTTTGTTGAATTCATTTAAATGAACCTAGCCCAGTCTTTCATTAATTTAAATTATCGACATCAGTATTCCTTATCAAGCACGGCTTCTCGTGTAATTTAAATTCCAATCTCTTTTTCTTATCGAAATGTCTTTCTTAAACCAATGCCATTACAACATTTAATTGACAAATCATGTATAGCCTGTGTCTAATCCAACTTGGATGCATTATTAAAGATGCGAAATCGCTAATATTTGGGGCCTAGAAATTGACACAAATGGGCCGCAACACACATAATAATGTATATAAACTGATTTACATTCAATCGTTTCTGTTTTTATTGTAATTTCTAATCTTTCATATTCGGCGAAATACGTTCGAAGTCTCAATCGAATGGCAAGCTCTAGCGTCTGGTTATTACAGTCTATACCAATAGTATTTATTGCGAATGCTCTCCTAAGTATATTGCGTCACCGTTTGACATGACTTGTGCAATATGTCAAGCCTCATTCTTCTAGTTCCTTGTTTCAAATGGCGCTGAAACGCATGATACACGATTCGTGTACCAATGGTAAAATGTTTATTTTTTCATAAATATTGGATATTCGAAGCCCATCTTTTCCCGGTACATTGACGAAGTCTTTTGAGAGTATTGAGTTAAAGACTTGGCTACTTTATTAACTAAATCTGCCCATTGCAGTTTTTTTTTCAGTTCTCGAATGTTATATAATTTATTACTTAAACATGCATTATATACAAGAGCTAAATCTGCCTATGGCAGGTATTTCTTTGGGCCTCGAATATTATCTAAATTATTAATTGGACATTAATTAAATTATCCAGACCATAATCAACTCTCGATATTTACTGGATATAAATACATTTTGTGATGGATAAGTTAACGTAAAAATGGATAATCGAGACATTGTTTGTTATCATACCAACACCAGTAATGACACCCGAGAGTAGCCTAATATTCAATGGCTAATATCTCCGTTCAGAGTGAAGCAATTTGACTGAGATTTTGAGCATGTTGTGTTTTCATTATCTATATTTTAACTACTATAGCGAGATATGTCAACTCTTTATCTAATCTTACCTAATGCCGCTTTAAACAGTTCTTAACATAACACGCCCCACACCGCTTTCGCAATACCTATGTGCAACAGATTGGACAAGCCCATAATCAACTCTCTGGGTCTTCTGTGGCTCTGATTTTAAGTAAACTAGACACCACGGTCATTTATGGTTTAACGATGATAGATAATCGAGACCTAAATACACAATCTGCGCTACATTTTGTCAATAATTTCAAACACTCAGAACTTTGCACGGAATAGTAATTTGATTAAAGTTTTCAATGTATTCATATTTCATTATCTATTTTTGAACTATGACACCAAGAACGGCCAGGTTGTAAAAATATCTGAAAATTTTTAAAGCAGAAATGAAATGAAATGGGGTTTAAAGTCCTTGGCCAACCGGGATAAAGAAGACGGATAAACGTCATGCAATGTGCTATGACGGAAACTGCGCTAGGACAGGGGCGTTTCCGCCTACTCTTCGTCAGATTCCAAGTGTTATGGTTTCGTTTACTTGCACCCCAACGTGTACACCACATCTTGGTTTTTTTTCGTATTATCCGAAAGACTAGACTCTGTTCCTTTCCATTCTCTCTACATTACTACATTTAAAAAGGGGGAAGCCAAGCAGAGAAATACCGAGGACATTTCTAGGAAAACGGCGCAATCGAACACTCGATCTCCTAGTTAACAAGCTAGCGATGTGCTCACAAAGCCACCGGGATAATTGAATTAGGGTTTACGTCCCACTGTTTTGTTACGACAATCACTGTGTTAAAAGAAAATTAGGCTACAGTGATAAACAAGAGGTATTTTAATTTTGGGTGCAAATCTATTCCCAATGTACTCGTTTCTGTTTTATGGAGGTTTTCGAATTTTCCAAACTACATTCAGTGGTTTTTATTCAGAATTAATATTTATATTTGGTTATAGCTCCTGCTAAAAAAACAATATTTTTAAATGCAAATCGTTGGGTTTTGTTTGCTAAAAATGTGTTTTAAAACATTAATAGGAAAATTATTCTAAAAGACCCAAAGTAAGTCTGTACTCAAAGTCTATACTTTAAGTATACTTTTCCATTCGTACTATCGTACTAGAGCCGGCTTAATTAAGAAAGATGAACAGTTTTCTTCGATTGATGTATTCTGAACATTACATTGAGAAAGTTGAGAAAATAGCAAGAGGAGGTTTTGGGTACAAAATTCTTCTAGAAGACCGAGTTTTCCCACTTGAATGTTTAGCTTTCTCATGTGACACACTGGTGTAATGTATGTTTGGTAATTAACTAATTTACTACAATCAATAAGATTATATATACACACCGCCATACATATTAGTCCTATAGAAATCTCAAAGAAACTCCGCCCGTTTCAATATAAAAGCGAATTTGAAGGGTCTATGTTCGGTCAAATATCTTCAAAGTCGGTTGCGACTCAAACCCCATTTTAAAACGATTAATTTATTGTGTGAGCCTAAAAGTAGTGTTTTGTATAAGATGTATGAATGAGGGTATGTTTAATGTTAGGTGTGTATCTTCAACTCTATAACTATAATATATTGTTTAGTAGTGGAAGTAAATATAACTAAGGTGTACAATTGTCCTACACCGAATTATAAAGCCATACAAGATATTAGACTCACGCCCTCTCACGTGACAAACTGCATTTATTAAGCAGTCATCAACGATATTGAATACAAACAGCCGACCCCAAGCTGGAAGTTGTAATTAAACGTCTTACGCGAGTGAACAAGTAGTTCTTTCTTGTTTCGCTCTCAGATATGTTAACTTTGGGCAGATATCCCCGAATTTTCTCCCCAACTGTTTTAATTCGAGATAACCGAAGACTGGAAAATTACTGGGATCTTGCAGAACCGTTGCCATACGTTCATCGGAACGAGAGTCTTCGGTACCAGTTACTGTGTTCCTCTTGTCCAGCATGTGCGGAATTATCGGACCGAAGAACTCCTCCCGAACATCCGTTGTCGTTAAAATCAACTCATCCACAGAGCTTTACGTGGCATCAAGAACATCCTAATTCCAATAGTGTTGGTCATGACTCATCTGTTTCAGCAGCATATCATCAACATCATGGTCATCATCCGGAACCTGAAGAAAAATTGGTTAATAAAAGTAAAGTGTTTTTGTGTCCATATTGTTCAGTTACGTGTAGTAATCGTGGACAGTTACTTGGACATGTCCGGATACATACGGGTAAGTCAGGATACAGTTGCACAAATCCCACGTATAGTTACGTGTCGATGAAAAGACCATTATAATAAATAACGTTTTGAATTTACATGTACTTACGACGTAACTTTACGCTCGCAAGATCATGGGAGCTACGGTGGCTAATCGAGTATGTCGCAGGCTCATTAATCACACGGTTGGGTTTCAATCCGGTTATTCATGGCTAAGAAATTGCTCTGGGTTTGTTTTTGGCTTGGTTTCATTTTATCGGTGTTGCGGCACGGAATACCTTGCACGAAACAGCTTCTAGTCTAAAAGCCGAGGTCCTATAGAAATTGGCGTGCACGTAAAATAAGCCTTGACATTTGGATTTAGAAGATGGGTAGTCGAACATGCCCAGTTAAAGTAGCCAAACCTCTAACTCAGTATCACCCACAGCTAAGGTATTGTTAAACTGTCTCTATAGTTAAATCAATGGAAAAATCCAACGAGTTCCCATTACGAAGCCATGCTGCATTGAGAAAAAATGTCTTCCACACGTACAGATAGAAATATCGTATATCGGCCCCAAAGACGTAAACCCTAATTCCTCATAATTCTTAATTACAATATCAAGAATTTGATAGTAATCAAGAATTATAACATTCCATCTTTATGAGGCGGAATAATTGCTTAAAGAAAAAGAAAATGAACGTACTTTGAAAGGAAATTTATCCAATGATAACAAAGGAAAAATAAAGAAATAAAATAAAATGACATGAAAAACAAATAATGATAGATTAAAATAAAATAAAAAAATAAAAGAATATTAATTAAATTAAAAAAGTTAATAATTTTAAGAAATTTAAAAAATAAAAGGAAAAAAGGAAAATAACTGGCGTGTAGCATGCATGACGTAGATTTATGTCAAGAGGTATTGTTTATTAAATATTTGATAATTTTATCTTATAACGAGTGACTGGGTAAACCGGAAAATCATTCCATCTCGGTTATCCAGACACTTCCACCACTATCAGTTTGAAATTTAATCGCTATTTAACATGAAACTGATTGTTTGAGTTTCTTCGATAAATAATCAAACAGTTTCAAAATATTGAAATACCCCCCCCCCCAAAAAAAAACAAAAAGACAAAAGAAATGGCAATAAGGAATAAAAAAGTTTAATCCGGAAAAGGCAAATACCTAGCCTGTAAATATCTCATTTTACTGTTTTTTTGTGAATAGACAAGAAGACAAATAAAGAGTTTAAATTTCAATTTAAGGCGTTTCTAAAAGAAATAATTCTTTTTATGTAATGAAGTCTGATAAATCTCAGGGAGTGTTCAATGTTACAATAAAATTTGACATGTCATCGACTAAAGGTGTATCGGTTTGACAATAAGAAAGAATTAACTCTGAACCGCCTGTACACTAACGATGTCTCGTCGAGATATATTTGTAAATAAGAAATTAAACTACATTCAAGCCAAACTTAAACTTTATCTCTATATCATTAAACGCAAATATTTGATCTTTTTTTATGAATCGTCAACGGAAAATAAGATTGGCGTATTTTCATGAAAATTTAAAGATACATTATGTAAGATTTGGATAAAGAACTGACCGTTCTTGCTCCAATAATTCAAAAATAGTCAATGCAAAATGAATATATTGAAAGATTCACTCAAATTAAACTGAAGTTATCAATGTTTGTAGTTTTGACAAGATGTGTGCATTGCTTGTTTATTATCGTAACCACGGTGCTGGTTATTCGAGGCTTCTCCATTTTTAACTTAAATTATGAAAAGACCGAAACGTTCTAATCTACTTAAAATCAAAGTAATCCGATGGCACCGAAAGTTAATAATGGTCTTGTCATGTTAATAAATGTCTAATTCATAATTTATGCAACATTTAAGGCCCAAAGAAAGACCTCATGAATAATGCCTCTTTAATTTTGAAATTTTAACTATCTTGAGAATTTGGAGACGTATATGATTAGCTTAAGGCGTCACAGAAATGACATCATCGCTATGTATGAGTTGGCGATTAGAAATAGATAGCTATCAAATACTTTTCTCTAAAAAAAACACAGTACTGGGGGTTACCATGGTTACGTGAAGACCAATAGTAGTAAATTGAATCTGTCGATATGTCTACCTGAAAGTCTTTTAGGCATGTTACTATTTTCACGTTCCTCGTTAGTTTTAGAACCAGATATTGACCATTATTTTATACTTATACTTGCGATTTTCTTCACACTGTTTCCATTTGGCGCTTCAAAAAATCTTCAGAAAACAAATTGAAAGGATAAAAACAGGTACAGAAAGAAAAGCCCATGGCTCTCTTTTTAATTCGGAGCCACGGTGGCTAAGTGAGCAAGACCTTAGTTCGCTAACCTAGAGGTCCCGTTTTCGATCCCTGCTCTGGTCGAGAATGTTTATTGTGGTGCAGGAAAGAGGTTCTAGCAAGGGACAACGTATAGTCGCTCGGATGTGGCGAAAAACCGGGGTCCCGTGTACACATTGACGTGCACGTAAAAGATCCATTGGCAGTTGAAACTCGATATAAGAGTAGGCCGTAGCGCCGGTATCTTAGCAAAATTTCCATCATAGCACACCGTATGGATTAGGCCCGTCTTCATTAGCCCAGCAGAACAGAAGGACGTTAAACCCCATTTAATTTTATTTCATTTTTTTTTAATTCGGCTCAATTTGAGTCTTACGTATTAACTAGAATGAATCTTTATTATTTTTATACCACGGTATGATATATTTTCTAGATATACTTCATCATAATAGTTTACTAAACCCATTAGTTTCTATCATAAGGTCTGTCATTGAATCAACTGGTGTGGTTTCGAATCCCCGGTTGTACGTCACAAGGAGTAGGGTCGCCTGTCCAACCGCCTGGGTTTTCTCCAGGTCCTCCGGTTTCCTCCCACTGCTAAAGAGCCCTACGCGTAAGCGAATTATTGAAATAAAATTGAACCATGTGTTGCTCCCGAAATGACCTGGTTTGTGTAGAGTGGACGTTAATATTTCGGTTAATCGCCGCGTTCGAAGACCGAATTGTTTGCGTTGTCGAAAATTATTAGATGATTAATTTTTATATCCTGTTAATTCTTTCTGAAAAAGTTGATGGCCACTAATAACACATTGATGTTGCAGGCGAGAGATATTTCAATGCGCCAGATCATATAAAACGCTAACTATATTATTAAAATTTCGGCGCTTGAACGAAGAATGTAGAAGAGTCCAAAGAATACGATAACAATTTTAACTGTATTCACCACTTTCATAAATATATGTAAAAAAATAACAATAAAAACCGAATAAATAGCTGTTTAAAAAAAAATTAACCGGATTCAAGTGCGATCTATTATGATTTGACCTAAATTTTTTATTTTTTTAACAAATCTTTTTAAAGATGTATTATGTACGCTTGAGATAAAAAGCTGACAGTCCTCGCTACAATCGTTAACTAGTTAATATTAAAAATTGCAAATCACTTCATTCTGAGCTATGCATTAGGGCTGTTTGGAAAATAGCGGTGTCTCAATAGCCATTGCTACCGTTGTTACGATAGTAAACAAAGTTTCGATTATCTCGTTTTTAAATTAACTCATTAATTGTCAATCTTTTTTTAAATCCGCTCAAAATCAAGAGCACCCAATGGCCTAGAGATTGGTTATGATCTTGTCATGTGAATAAATGTCTAATTAATAATTTAATTTAGCTCTTGGATGATGCATGTTTAACTATATGTTGTAATTAGGACATATTTACTCTTTATTCAACACCCGATACCACTTCTCATTGATTTTAAAAGAACCCTTGACAGTTGGAATTTGATTTAAAAGTAGGCCGTAGCAAAAATTCCCGCATAGCACATGGTATGGCGTAAGCCCCTCTTCATTAGTTCGGACCAGAATGGAAGGACGTTGAACCCCATTTCATTTCGCCAATTCTTGTTTATTTTAAAAAGTAACGTAGCTAAACATGTTAGTCTATTTTAATTAGTGATCATAAAAGCAAAACTAATTCTATTTGTGGGAATATAAATGTTTCAATATTTTTTTTCTAGGAGAAAGGCCATTCGTGTGTCAAGAGCCAGGGTGTAATAAAGCCTTCATCCGAAATGAAGAATTAACTCGGCATCGTAGAATTCATACTGGAGAACGTCCGTACAGATGCCATACATGTAGCAAGGCATTTACAAGAAAAGATCACCTCAATAAACACGTTAAAATACACGTAATAGACGACATACAACAGCGATAAATCAAGACGACTTCATTTTCGTTTTAGAAAATATGGAAAGTTTTAATATTTACACACTTTCCATTTCCATTATTTACAGTTCAATAATGTCATTGAAACAATTCAATTAAGATTAACATTGCTAATTACTGCTCACATTCTACCTTATGTAAATACTATTTATAATAATTATATCACAGAAAAAATGCACACAAGCTGTCCCATATTGTACCTTATGTAAATACTATTTATTATAATTATGTCACACAAGCGATGCACACAATCTGTCCAAGATTATACCTTATGTAAATACTATTTATTATAATTATGTCACACAAGTAATGCACACAATCTGTCCAAGATTACACCTTATGTAAATATTATAATTATGCCCCCAAGCAATTTCCCACAAGCTGTTTTATATTCTACATTATGCACATACTATTTATCATAATTATGTGCACTGTCAATGCACACAATCTGTCTCACTTTTCTTGTTTATACATCTACAAGTAACTATTTGTAGCCTAAGATACATATTTATACTATGTATAACATTTATATATTTATTTTATGTATATGGAGCTCAATTTTTGAAATGACAATCCTGCCGTATATTAGATCAAATATATTCTTCGGACTTAACTGCGCCTTAGTCTGTCAATGAGCCAAGTGGCGTGGTTTGTACGTGACAAGGAATAGTGTCGCCTGTCCAATCTCGTGGATTTTCTCCGGGTCACGCCCCCTCCCCACCCCGCACCTGCTATTGAATTATTGAAATTGAGTCCCGAAGTGACATAGCGTAGAGATGTCAAGACAATTATTATATTACTTATGTATTTCCGTTCTAAACCTACCTTATCACAATCTTTTTGAAAAAAAAAAAATAATAATTTGCATCTTTTAGGATGCTTTAAAGAAATGTACATCTAAATTATTATTATTTTATTTTCATTTTTATTTTATTCATTTATATTATGTTAACCATTGCCTAGTCATTGTATATGTTACATAAGAGGGTAGCATGATAATATTATTTGATGATGTGCATAATTGTGGGGTAAGCGACGTGGTAAATAAGCCCCTGTAACGTACACACATCTAGTGGAATATTAATGATAAATTGAATATAACTACGCCTTTGTTTTGTAAATATTTCTTTTAATTTATGATAACAATCGTTTTGGAAAAATGGATAAATTATATTTTGTATCTATTGATTAAGTTATATTTTTTTTATTTTTTGATAATAAAATACGAACTGTGGTATTTTAGAAGAGTCACCTGAACAAACTTTGCTTTTATGTTTGTTTGAATTCATGTCACTGAATTGCCTTAATAAAATGAAATGTTATTCAAATGATTGGAAATATAGTATTTTGTCAATTCCAGGTCAACATAATTTTTATAACCGACTTATATTTTACATACCAGAAGATAGTCAATACTGCAGTCAAAAGATATTATATTTAGCCCTCTGGGTATTATGTTTTTGAAGCCATCCATATATGTTTAACACTCTCGCCATTCCGAATAGAAAGATTATCTCTAAGGTTTGCGCCCGGACAATGCGATCTATTTGAGCTATTTATTAGACTAGGTCAAGCAGCCAATAAACGATACATAAAAAAGGCGACGAAGTGTGTAAATAGAGTATTTAGAGAGACATGTTTGAGATGAAATTAAAAGATGAAATAATTAAATGAAGTACAGTAAACAAGAGTTATCCTTCACGTGTAGACTGAATCACCCGAGTGTTTGAAGGTTGACGTGGGACAAATACCTAAAAAGCGCATCTAAGAAGATAATTGTGAAATTGTAAAAATGAGAATATTTAATTAGTAAATAATCGGAAGCTCTTGCCCCCGAGGTTATTCTAATAATATTAGGTGTAACTAAATATAGTATAATTAATAAACCCTTCATTTAGACGCGTTGGTCTGAAGAGTGATGGGCGTAACTAAATATATATTTGCTATTGGCAGTTTGATATCTCTGTAAGTACCGTCCCTGATGTTCAGATAAATAAGTGTGCCCACTTTGGGAAACTTCAGGCCAAGACAGATGCATTTATTGCTGTTTTTCTTCAATTTTTATTTTCATTTTATAGAGACAGCTGTGTAAGACAGGATATGTTTATTAAATAGTTTAATTATATTTTCGTATATCTTGTAACCGTCAATCCCTATTCAAAAAGGAGGAAATCCCATCCCATGTGGCGTATGCAAAATTCTTTACGGTATTTCATATAGAGAGAAGCGAAATTGTATCTTTATGTGTCTAAAGTAACGAGAAACATCAGTTATTGCATTTCATTTCATATAGCACAGAAAAATAGATTTTAAAGAAGCTAAGTCTATAACTCAATATTTCCATAATATTCGAAATTAAAAACACGAATTAGAATTCAATATTGATCAATTTCAATCAATATTGATTTATTATCTTGCTGTGAAACTATAGAATCCTAATATCCAATATTTAAGGCAAAATTAACATTTTATAATCAGCACACGAGTCGTGTACCCTATGGTTTCGGGTGTCATTTCCGATTGTTGCAGCATTGATTACGCCTCTATCGTAGCAATGATCTCTGTGATAAAATAATATTTGGAACGTGTTTAACCAGGTCTATCACATATGTGATAATGACTGGCACCAATATTGTCCTTTAAGACATTTTATGATAATAATAATACGCAAGCTGGCGAGAACCCGAAAGGCATATAGAACAACATTATCTGAAATTATTTCCTATTCTGGTCATAATTTAGATTTAGATCAAAAATCACCAAAATATTCAGGTGATACTACTTACACAGCTAAGGTGAACACCCTCTTGATTTAGTCTCTACCTTTACATAAGAGCTTATTATATTCTACTTTATATGTTTGTCGATGTGAACATTCAGAACGTTAAAAGAAGCATTTTGTTTTCTGAATAGATATTTTATATAATGACTATGGTAAAAGCTGGGCGTAAAAATTGTAACCTTTCAGTGTGTAGTTTCATTGGGGGTATATCATCCGTTACGTTTAATGACGTAGAGCATAACTTTGATATTAATATGATACGACTTTCCTACGAAAGTATTTATAGCAATTTATGACAATTTTCGTATATATATATATAAATATATATAGTAGGTAGATACAACCAATCTAATATTCATTAAATCAAAACTACGAATTTACGCCATTACTGGTAGTGTATGGGTATCTTATTTGTACTTTTACTTTTAAGCAAGGGGTTGCGGTTGCTCAATAAAGGGCACGGGCTCATTAACCAGCAAATCCCGGGGTTCGATCTGGGTCATTGCCTGCAATGTTCTTCGGGGTTTTTCGGCGTGGTTTCCCCTTTGTCAGTGGTACAGGGCGGGGGAACTGACAACGAACGGTGATAGTTGTTCGGACGTTAAACCCATCTCTCTCTCTCTCTCTCCCCCTCTCTCTCTCGCTCGCTTTCTCTCTGTTGGTGCAGATAAGTACGATGTTAAACACTGTTTAATTTCATGTCATTTCACGTTGAAACCACTGGCGAAGTGAGTCTGATGGTGTCCTACTCTCTCCCCACACCAATTTTGATCTTATAACCCGTAGCCTTCGGGCCAAAGCCTTCCCAATAGTGGCGGATGTCGGACATGTGAGGGTGAACTTAACCTGTCTAAAACGTAAGGTCTAATAATTAGTTGGAAATACAATCTGATTAAAATACAGATCTATATTTCGTTTCGATTTTATACTTTCGAGGGCCTTCGCTACATGAAAATCTGACCAGTTGTAGTGGAATGTCGCGTCAGGTATCATATTAGCGACTTTTAACCTTATGATGTCAGAAATGAAATGAAATGAAATGAAATGGGGTTTAACGTCCTACTGTTCTGCTCCTAAACTGGGCTAATGAAGACGGGCATACGCCATACAGTGTGCTATTAGGGAAATTTTGCCCGGGCAGCGGCACTATCGCCTACTCTTATATCGAATTCCAACTGCCATGGGATCTTTTACGTGCATTCTAATGTATACACAGGACCTCGGTTTTCCGTCTCATCCGAATGACTAGACAGCTGTCCTTGTCAGGCCCTCCGTTCTGTTATGATGTCAGACATTGATTAATCAATCAGCGTTGACGTTTCTAGTGGTTTACACACAGTTCCGTGCACATCACACCAAAAACTTGTCGTAGCAGATCTTTTCATTGGCTAATCCCTCACATCATCCAGAACGCCGGTTATATAACAACTCTTCCAGATCCCAGTGTAGTAAAGACAAGTAAAACGAAATTTTGAACTATAAAAAACGTCAAAGGTGATTGAGTAATCAATATCTGACGTCATAGGGTCAAAAGTCGCTCGTACGACCCCTGACACGACCTTCGAGTACAAAGTGTTGGAAATCGACAAAGAGAAGGCGGGAACGTCACTGTCCGGACACAAGTCTACCCGTACCACAGAAATAAAAATTACAATATTATGTTGGTCTCAAAATTCTCATTTTCATCTGGTGACTCATTTTTATTTTAGAAACCATGCATAATACATGTTTTTGGGAAAGATCTATTTGCTAAGGCCAACTTCAAGTTTGGTCAAAAGTCACGAGATGTAAACAGGGCTAGCGCTAATTTCAACCCTAAACCCTGGACCTAGCCCTTACGCTGCTTATGGGGACCAAAAAAGTGTTTTATTTTAGAAATCTGTTGATTAAATATGAATCGCCCATTTAGTTAGAAAAAAAAATACAAAACATTCTCTTTTTTTATGTATACATAGCCTCCTGTGCAAAACCTAGGTTGATTCAAAGGTTTCACCTGCATCGGAAAAACGATCGCCGGCCATTATTAAAATATTTTATGACTTGCAACTGGGTATGGTATCAGTTTGTTTTCGAAATATCTCTATATTGTCATTGGGCGGGAGCTTATTGAAATACCGTAGGGGCAGTTAAGGGCTTCTGAAATGTTTCAAAATATGTTTCCTAAATGTACCCAGCTTTCTATGTTATCGCTGGAGAGGGTATTATTGCATCACGACTCCCCAACTTCATAGATACCAGCCATTTCTTTTGAACTTTTGAAAGGGTTCGTAGTAAGTTTTCTTGAAATTGCCCTTATTAAATAAAAAGACCAGGCTTAACTTCCATTGAAAAGCAGTGCTATAGATATAAAAATAATACTTATATATTATGTTTCATGCATTGGGTTGCGTTTAACCCAGCATTATAAATACAACACCTTTTCAAATCGATCATGACTTTTTCTATTAAATATGTGTTTTTTCCAATGCTTTGATACAAAATAAACAGTTCTCGATCACGCCCTTGAGGTGTACCGTCATTTATTTGTTTAGACTCAAAGTCGGCATAAAGCTTATTCACCTGTTTTTATCAATGGTTCGTCAAACTGTAAACGCCCTTCTCTTACATTAATTAATCACGCTATCCTACTGGGCAATATAATACTTTATTCATGTAATACAAGTCGCTGTTTCAATAGATGACAACATTCATAAAGATGGTCCTACATTTATGGCCATATTTAGCCCAAAAATGTGCAATTAGTGCTACGAACAGCAGAGAGAAAGAGAGAGCGAGAGAGAGAGAGAGAGAGAGAGAAAGAGAGATGATCATTTTGCGACAGACATATGGTTCAATATTATTTCAATAATTCGCTTGTGCGTATAGGGGTCTGTAGCAGTGGGAGAAAACCCACGAAGTTGGACAGGCGACCCTACTCTTTGTCACGTACAGCAAAGGGATCGAAGCCACGTACGTCAGTTGACTCAATAGAGACTTTTGGCAAACGTAAATTATTGGTCCGTATTGCGTATCCGTAATGATTTTGCGTGTGACATCATCAATGCGTGTGTATTTCTCATACGTGATACGGCACGCGGATACGGCAGCACGTATCGAACAGCTTTCATACGGAAAAGGTTCGTATAACATCGTCGTCTTTTTACCGTATGTTTTGCTACTTTTAGACGCTAAAATGTTGTGCCGTAGCGTTTTTTATGAATGTGTATCCTAGAACACGAAGGTGATTTTAACCATGGCAAAGCTTGGAATTTAATTATTACTTTTGATGAGCTTTTCGCGGAATTTTAATATTTTTCCTGTCTGTCTGCACGCTGGTTGATCTACGTGCTAAATTTAGGGAGGTGGGACCTTGCAAATCTGTAAAGGGGGTATATACTTTCTGAAATGATACATTAGTGAAGATTTTTAATAAGATTCGACACTATAATTTTTAAAAATCTTTTTTAAATAACTCAGCGACTGTCGAACGACTTCACTCCCTTCAGGAATTTGTAGGCTATGTACTTGACTAGTACTGATGTTGATCTTGGTTGCCATTATGCTGTAATAAACTACGCTCAGCTCAGCTACCCATAGGTACGCGTCGCGAAGTCTGCCAAAACTCTAAAACTAAATTAACACAACGTATCACGTGACGATACGGATACGTTATACGGATGGGAAAAATTCCACTTGCCAAAAGTCTCTATTGACAGATCTTATGATACAACGCGCACGTGCTAATCATTCGGTCATCATTCGTACACGGAAACAGAGACCCGTGTACAAGTTGGAGTGCATGTAAAGATATCCTTGGCAGGGAAGGGACATCGACGAAGGGTAGGAGAAAATACTGTTGTCCAAGCCATGTTTATCTCTTTATACACACTACATAATGCTAGGTTCCCACTGCCGTGCGATGCGTTACGGTAGGATTGTCCCTATTGAGTCCACGATCTGGTACATGCAGATACCTTCGGATACGTTTCGATACGATCAACACGATTAATCCACAGGCACGTGAAGGGATTAAAATAAAACGTGTTACTACTGCTTGACTATATATTACAGTGTATACTGTAATATATAGTCAAGCAGTAGTAATAAGTTTTATTTTAACCCCTTCAAGTGCCCGTGGAGTACTCCACTATTAAAACCACGATCTTAATCGTAGCGCGGATCGTGAGAGAAGGGACCTAGCATTAGTCCTAATGGTTCAGAAAAATAGGACATAAAATATACTACTACTCCTTTTGGGTATCAAATCTATCATTACTCGTTGAAACAGTAAAAAATTTCGCGGAAGTTGTAGATTTGGTGACGCGGTGGCTCAGTGAATAAGACGTTGGCTCGCTAACCTGGGGATCCCGTGTTCGATCCCGTTTTGGCCGAAAAAGTTCGTCGTGATTTTCCGGCGCGGCTCCCCCTTGTCATTAGTGCAGGACGGCATGGCAAAGGACAACGTATAATCGTTCGTGTGGTATGAAAAACCGAGGGGCCCGTGTACACGTGGGCGTGCACGTAGAAATATGTGAATGGCTTAACAGTTATTTGAAAGTGAAAGGGATGTTGATACTCAAGGTCTCTAAATGTAACGATTGGTTTACAACAGTACAACATAATAAAATACTATAAACCAGAGAGGTAGAGCCTCCTTCATAATCCTTCACACATCTCGTTTTTCTTTTGAAGATCGTTTCATGCCCTTTTTTTTGATCTCCAAATGGCAAATCTTTAAAGCACTTTAAGAAAGTGGGCCTTTGAAAAGTAACCGATATCCACAAATGATTGCTATCACGTTGTTCATTTTTCGGTTACCCTTCGAACCTGCCAATTACGGTACGTCATTTTTGTGATGATAAACATTATTTTTGAACTAGGGAGCCTATATGCCTACCATCTAGAAACCAAAATGGCTATTGGGTCGCTATTTTAAGGAACAACGAGACATACACGAACAAAATTCTACTTCCTTCATTATTACCCACAGTGCAAACATTTCAAATGACATGCATATTTTTCAGATGACAGTGAGAATTTGGCAAATCAAATCATGTAATTTGAGTAGGCCGTTATATTGAAAAGTACGAAAGGAAAAAAACTACTCTAAAATGCACTACATGTTAAAACTGAATTATTTTAGTTATCAATATCTAAACGGTTAGTCGCGACTTTTGACAGATTAGCAACAAGTTGATTTCATTGAGCAAGCGATGCTAGCAAGATACAGAAAGCGATTTTTAAATACAAAGTCTAATTTTGTGTTTCATTGTGTTGGTATCACTTTGTTGACTTATAGGGCTTAAGCCAGTAATATAATAAACTTGTACGACCCGAATGATCTAGAACTAAACATCCAATTTGCAGGCATCTTGTTATTTTTTAGAATCTTTTTTAGAATCTGTTTATTTGAGAATGAAAGACTAAATATGTACGGTATGTAATTACCCGTAATTACCCAAGCTGGATAGATGAATAATCGCTGGGGCATAATAAACAACTGTGGTATAAGCCAACAAAGTTTGGAGGCAGACCACAATTGTAAAAATAAAATGAAATGGGGTTTAATGTCCTACTGTTCTGCTCCAAATGGGCTAATGAAGACGGGCATACGCCATACAGTGTGCTATGAGGGAAATTTTGCCTACTATATTATATCGAATTCCAACTGCCAAAGGATCTTTTACGTGCAACCAATGTACACACGGGAACTCGGTTTTTGGTATCATCCGAATGACTAGACAGCTGTCCTTGTCAGGCCCTCCGTCATGCATCACTGACAAGGGGAAACCGCGTCGGAAAATCCCGCGACCCACTTAGCCACCGTGGCCCCAAACCACCATTGTAGATCGTCTACTTATAACAATTCGCTCCCCTTTGCATGCCAATTAATGTTGATGTTTATGGTCTAGAATGGACAAAGATGAGCTGAATTAACATTTTCTGCAGGTTTTGGTAAATATTCATGATTTAGAGACTGAAGGATAGCAGATTTAACAGGTTGGTTTCGGTGATGTGTACGGCGAATAGTTACATGATTTTAGCCTATATTTACTACTTCAAGTTTGTGTATCTCAAAATTTTGGTGGTCAATCTAATACAAATTTCGTTGCAAGGACATGTGAGCATTTGTTTGTCTGTCTGTAGTGAAAAGCATTCAGCTCAACGAAAATTTTGGGAAAAGTTAGAGCCGTGCAAAGAAACAGAATTTTACAGTCAATGGAGAAATAATGGTGGTCTGTCTCCGTTTAAGTTAGTAAAGTTATTTCCCTTTATTAATATTCAATGAAAGAAATACTTTTAGTCGAAACGGAAAAGAGATTTTTTGCTGAAAAGTTATTTCATTGTTGTTGATTTTCTGTCTAATTCAAATGAAAAATGGGAGAGTCTAGCAATCTCTGACGTCAGAATTGTAAACATTGTACCAACTTAGGTAAAATGAGGTTTGTAGTACTTTGTCATTGACATCCAATTGATTAACTCACTGCACGATCCTAGTTATTCCCGTCGAATTCAGTGGGAACTACAATTATTATTAGATCTATATGAATATTAGAGAGAAAATGGATCTACAACAATCCCTGCCTGTTCGGTATAATTTTGTTAAATAACTTGAATAAAGGCGTACATTTCTAAAAATAAAAATCAAGGATGTAAGCTTGAATTAAACTATATTTCATTTAGGAACGGTTTGTGATCAGACGTTGCCCTATTCGTCCCTATTATTGGCCTAATGCCTATAATTAGCTGCAAATACCACTTTACTCCCACCTCTGTTCTATCTTTATCTTGTTATCTTATTCTAAAGCTATTTAGGATTCTTCTTTTTTCGTCAAAATGAATCATTTCTCGCCACAGCTGACACAAATTTATAATAATTCAACACTATATTTACAAGTAGAAATTTGCGATTCAAAAACATAAAAAAAATACATTTGAATTGGTCCGCCATTTTGGAATCCTTACTATCTATTTTTCACCGTGATTCTTCTTTGGTCGCTAAAAGGAATCATTTCTCGTTACATTTGACACAAAATTAAAATAATTTAACACTTAATTGTTCAGGTACCGGTAGATTTTGCAATTCAGCCATGAACCCGCGACCTCAATCTGTGCAAACGCGAGTTTCATATATATAGGCCTAATGGTGGACCAATTCAAATGTATTTTATTTATGTTTTTGAATCGCAAAATTCTACTTATAAATAGTGTTGAATTAGTATAAATTTGTTTCAGCTCTGGCGAGAAATCATTCATTTTGATGAACAAAAAGAATCCTAAATAGCTTTAGAATAAGATAGAACAGAGGTGGGGGTAAAAATGATATTTTCATATTACAGCTTAATAGGGACGAATAGAAACCGTGAGAGGATCGACATCGTCTGATTAGACACCGTTCCTAAAGGAACTAATACAAATATATCAAACAGAAGCTTGCTTATCTAAGCCTACAACTACAGTGTATATTTTTTTTAATATTCTGCAGATAGTAAGAGGCAGAACATTTTTGTAGTCAGTAGATGCCAAATGGGTTTTAATCTTGGTTAGTCACAGACTAAGACTTCAGGTATGACTGGGAATAGATTATCATTACCTGGAAGAAATCCTGCCTGTAATTATAGATTTACCAGTTGGACTGATAACTCAGGTATTTTTGAACCGTGGAAATGGTTGAGAAGTCGTGATACTGGCCTATTGAAAAACTCAGAGAGGAAAAGAATTTACCAGTCACTTTATAGCTGTGTTAAACCTATTGCTTTGTGGAATCCTCATGAAACACCAGATGGAAACAAACATGGTGCTGTTTTTAATTTTGATTTTTCTACTGATGGGTGAGGAAACCTGCTTTTTCTTTTCAGCTCATGCTTTTTAAAACAAGTAGAACAGGATTTGATTTTAACAAAAGTGGAATTTTATTTAATTTATTTATTATATTTTGAAATTATCTAATCGTGTCGTTGATGTGTACTATTGCCACTGCAGTCATGTCACATACTGCGATTCAGGTGCGATGATACGATTCGTATCACGATTCATAACCAGGTCCATATTTACCAGTAAAACAACAGGATGAATGAATAATTGATATTTTTACAGGTTAATTACTAAAACATCAAAAAAATTTAAAAAGATTCGAGAAAAATCGATGGACGAAAGTGTACAATATATTTTTATAAACATTATATAATAAGGCTTTTCAATGTTTCAGAACAATCCTGGTTGCAGCGTGTCAACATAGAAGCTTCCTCATGTTTGATCCTTTCAGTGGAAAATTGATCACAGAAAAAACAGAAGCTCATGCAGATTGTGTTAACTGTGTTAGGTAATTAAATTGGTGTTTGTCATTGTTAACAGGTACATAGCTTTTAAAACAGGTGTTGATAAGTCAGAATAGTAGATGATAGGGAATAACTGGTGTTGAGTCAGGGCCGTGTACTTGGGCTATTTATGCACAATTTGTAAAAATTTAATATGGGAGACAACTCCAATTAAATGTTGAGTTATTTACTTTATATTTAAACTCTAATGATATGATGCCCTTCCCTGCAGAGGTGGAAACAAGTCACAGAATCCCAAGTCTGAGTTCTAGGTCTTCACAAAGTCCAAATCGTGTTCAAGTTGCCATTAGCAATTTTTAACCAATAAGGAATAAGGCAAGTCCTTAGCTCTTCAAGTCTTGGGTTGTCCTGATTGTCAAGTCTCTAGTCACAATAGATATTTCAAGTCAAGCCACAGGACTCGATTTTCCACCTTTGCTTCCTTAAGTCTTTCAAGTTGCTAGTTGTCATGACTGTCAAATCTCTAGTTGCAATAAATATTTCAAGTCAAGTCACAGGACTTAAATTCCTACCTCTGCTTCCCTGACAGGTCATCATTTCTTGTAATTGAAAGCTTTAATAAGTCAGGGAATCACTGTGGCTAAGTGGGTAAGAAGCTGGCTTGCATTGGCCGAGAAAGTTCATCCAGATTTTCCAGCGTGATTCCCGCCTTGTCAGTGATGCAGGACGGAGGGCCTGACAAGGACAGCTGTCTTGTAATTTGGATGAGACGAAAATCCGAGGTCCCATGTACACATTGGCGTGCACGTAAAAGATCCCTTGACAGTTAGAATTCGATGTAAAAGTAGGCCGGAGTGCCGCTGTCCAGGCAAAATTTCCTTCATAGCACAATGTATGGCGTATGCCTGTCTTCATTAGCCCAGTTCGGGGAAAAACAGTAGGATGTTAAACTCCATTTCATTTCATTTCTTTAATAAGTCGCAAGCTGTTCAATATTGCTGTAACCTATTATATGGTTTTTTTTTATACCATGAAACCCCATTTGATTATTTTTCAGATTTTTGGATGGAAGACTTTTTGCCACATGTTCAGATGATAGAACTGTAGCATTATGGGATTGTCGTTATTTAAAGACTAAGATAAGAAGTTTAGAAGGTCATACATATTGGGTTAAGAATATAGAATATGACAGTAAAAATGGTTTGTTATTAACATCAGGATTTGATGGGAAAATCTGTACCTGGAATATTAATAAGTAAGTTCAGACTATAAGGAAAGGATATAATACCCCATCATTGGTATCCCCAGTGTCATCATTCCATTCTACTCCACTAGGACCTGGGTCCATTCAAGGGGGGAGAAACATATTCAATTTATCCTCCTTTGATCATTTTCTTAAAATTCCATAAATAGAATTAGAAAACAAATGAGCAAAGGGAAGTAACTCATATTATCTTGTAAACTTCTTCAAAATATTTTAGAGTATCTATTTTGTGTGCATGTCACTTCTTCAATATTAAATTTCTTGCAAACTTTCTCATAATTGAGCGTACAAGCTGCTGCATTGTGGTGAATGTAAAACAATGATGCTTGGTAAGACTAGTACACGTGTCTCAACTCTTTCTTGATTGGTTCATAGAATTAACCTACATATATGTGGCCAATGTATTCGTGATTGGATCCAGGGTTTAGTGAAATGATGCCACTAGGGATACCTATGATGATAATCCCCTGTTGTGACTCAGGGAGTAAGGCACTGGCTCAGTAACCTTGAGGTCCTCTGTTAGCAGAAAAATTTCCTTAGGATTTGTCAGTCTGATTTCCACTGTCAGTGGTGTACGATGGAGGGCATGGCATAGGACAGCATTTATTTGTTCAGATGGGAAGGAAAAATAAGGTCCAGCATGCTTGTTGGCATGCACGTTAAAGAACCCATGACTATTGAATTTTGATGAAGAGTTGGCTGAAATGCCACTGTGCAGGCAAAATTCCATTCATATCAAACTGAATGGTGTATGCCCATCTTCATTTGACTGGATGTTGCAGAAAAGTATGTATTATATTAAACATACATTATGCAAGAGCTAAATCTGTCTATTGCAGGTCTTTCGTTAGGCCTGAAATGTTATCTAAATTATTAATTAGACATTAATTAACTTATCCAAACCATAGTCAACTCTAGATGGCATCGCTAGCCTGCGATCTTAAGTGGATTGTGAGCCAATTTACTGTATAACTTTCCTTCTCGATTAAACGATTAAATAGATAATCAAGACTATGCTGTTTATCGTACTGACTTCAGTAATGATGACCGAGGCTAGGCAAAAATTTCATTGCTTTGTTTTTGGTTCATAGTGGATCAATTTTAATGAAATTTTCAGCAAATTGCCTTTACGTTATCTAGTTTTGAACTATTATAGTGAGAACTGCCAACTCATTATCGAATCTCCCATAATGTATCTTTAAACCAGTTCTCTTTCATTGCCCTACTGAGAAGTGGTTGGGTGGGGGTGTGCTGCTTGGATATACATAAGCTCGGACAATCGCCACACCCACATGAATTAGCTCATTCATTCCTGTGTAATTGTTTACACTGTTAAAAAAATGTTTTTTGTAAAGAATAAATCTGTGCTATATGATCTATTTTGTCTATTACCAGTTATTCAAGTCAAGAAGAAGTGTGTAATGAAGTATATTCTACAGTTGGTTTAATGAGATCAAAACTAAGTCCAGATAACTCTAAACTCATCATATCAACATCCAGAGGTTACATGATAATTATACATGACCTTGACCTGGCAACCTTAGCAACAGATTTGCAAGGTTTCAAACCTCATATGTACAGATTAGCACAAAGAGATGAGACCAGTAACTCTGAACTTGTCGTCAAGTACAATTCAGTTTTCCATAGAAAAAGGAACCGAGTGGAATATATTTCTGACTTTCAGAAAGGTTTTGAGGCTGAAGTTGTAGCAAGTCTGCAGGTAATGAGATGAAATCTTTTAAGAGTTCGAAAGGGGGGTTGGGTGGCCGAATGGTTTATGCGTGTGTGTTTGATCACAAGGTCTGTCATTGAGTCAAGCGGCCTGACAAGGAGTAGGGTCGCCTGTCCAACCTTGTGGGTTTTCTCCAGGTCCTCCGGTTTCCTCCCATTGCTAAAGACGTCTATGCGCGAGCGAATTATTGAAATAAAATTGAACCATATGTTAGTCTCGAAATGGCCTAACTCCATTTCTATCTATCTCTCTGTTTCATTAATTGATCCAGGATTATTCAGTATCCTCAAAGCAGGTCTGGGTCTTTGATAGATACATGTAATAAGCCAAACTTCTCCATTGTGACTATAAGCCAAACTCTCTCTCTCTCTCTCTCTCTCTCTCTCTCAAAGCTGGTCTGTGTCTTTGATGGATATATGTAATGAGCCAAACTTCTCCATTGTGATTATTTTCTAGGTTCATCCACATGGATGGTGTATCGTGTCGAGAAATACTAGCGTTAATGATGATTCGGAAGTAAGTATTTTGGTTTACAATTATGTAACTAAATTACAGTATGTAGGATATGAAACCAAGCATTGATATGCCTATTTAAAGACAAACATGTAAGAAAACGTTTTTAGTCTAAATAATAACATTATTGAAAGCCTATTTATTTGGTTATGTAACAAAATTTCTTTTTAAGATTAATATTGTAATGACCAATTTTAGCCTTGGAGCTCAACATGATTGTATGTTTGAAATACTTCAAAACCATACATTTGCTCACTATTATTATTATTTTTTTTTTGCCCATTTTCATTAGCCCAGTCGGAGCAGAACAGTAGGAAGTTATGCTTCATTTCATTTCATTTATTTATTTTTTTTGCAGAATTTATCTGGATTATCACCCTTTTTGTTAAAATCATTTAATGTCTAACTCATGACATCAACTGGCAGACTCAAAATTCAAGAGATGACCATCGTTTTCTTGTGAATCATTTTTTGTTCATTTTAAGTGAAGCCTGTATCATTTCAGGCCTGGGACTGTACAGCGCAGTGGACGCTTACCGCTTGCCCCCCCCCCCCTGATCCATTCACTTGATTTGATACTTATTGTTTATTTCTTGCCATGTCTATATTCTGTCTTGGTCTGGTGGGGTTGGATGGCCAAATGGTTAGCACGTGCGCACTGTATCATAAAGTCTGTCATTGAGTCAACTGGCGTGGTTTCGATTCCCCGGTTGTATGTGAAAAGGAGTAGGGTCGCCTGTCCAACTTTGTGGGTTTTCTCCGGGTCCTCCGGTTTCCTCCTACTGCTAAAGACCCCTATGCGCAAGCGAATTATGGAAATAAAATTGAACCATATGTTAGTCCCGAAATGACCTAGTATGTGTCAAGTGGCTGTTAAACCCTCTCTCTCTCTCTCTCTCTCTCTCTCTCTCTCTTGTCCGCAGGTTTATCTTGTAGATTTTATTTTGTGTGCATATAGATCCTCCTGTAGTTACTATTAGACGTATTGTCAATTAAAGAGACATTATTCAAGAGCTAAATCTGCCTATTGCATTTCTTTCTTTAGGTCTTAAATGTTATATACATAACTTACCAACACCATAATCAACTCTTGATGCCATACTACAGTCTAGATTTTCAAAAGATTTAAATCCGGTTTGTGGTTCAATTGCAGTTGAAAAATGGATAATCAAACTTTGTTTATTCTCGTATCAATGGTAGCAATGATAATCAAGGCTACAGTGTTATTGAAATGACTTTTGCTGGGCTCAGAGTGAAGTAATGTTACTCAAATTTTCAACATATTCCCTTTACATTATCTTTTTTTAAAACTATTATAGCGAGAACTACCAAATCTTTATCTAATCTTTCATAATGCTGCTTTAATTCACATATTTTTATTATTATTTTAGTGGACATGTGTACATGATATACAGTCAAGTGAATTTGATACCTGTGATTATGAAGTGGACTATGAAACAGCAGCACCTAGCACTTCCACAAATAATACTGTTGAGAAAAATCGACCTCATAATTCTACAATTAATAATACTTGTGAGAGAACGCGACCTCATATTCCTACTAGAGTCAGATTGGATTTACTACAACCCCTTGTTGGCAGCTTACTACCAAATTTTATCCAAGTTCCTGTAGCGGATACTTCCGAATCCAGTGAAACAAACTCAGCAAATGAAATCCCTGAAAGAGGAAACACTGATGATGACGACGATGATGATGATGATGATGATGATGATGATGGCTATCATCAAAATTTACAGGAAGCTTTGTTAAATTTTCGTGAACGTTCTGGCCTTGTTAATAATGAAGTTGTAGAGTCAATGGATGATACAGACAGTTCTGATTCAATGCTTTCCGAGCCAAGATCAGGTAACTCTGCATCAAGTCAGTGGCGTTTAAAGAACTTGTTTAAACACAAAGTTCCAAAGCTACATGGAAACAAAGCAAGACTTATGTTTTATAAACTAGAACCTAATGTTGGGGAGGGGTTTATTAAAGAGTTGTGTTTCAGTCACGATGGACGATTAATATGTTCGCCATATAAAGATGGCGTGCGACTTTTGGCCTTTAATGAGAAGTGTGACGAAGTTTGTGACTGTGTACCGAGTGAACCTACTAACTTGCACGTTGTCCAATCTAGTCAATGTCACACAAGTTACGTCCTTGCCACCAAATTTTCTCCCATTCACTGTATGTATGTTTCCGGTTGTCTGAGTGGAAAAGTTTTCTTCCATCAGCCTGTTCTTTAATCTCAATAAATTATTTACAACCTCTGGGATTTTCTTTGCTATAAAGGTTGTCCCCATTAAAATTTCTCCAGCAAGTTTTGAGTTATTAATAATACCTACAGTTATTGCTCAAAGTCATTGCTTAAATGAGCACGTTTTGAGGATTTGGTGCTATATACATGTAAATGAACCTATTATTTTTATTATTGTTATTAAATCACAGATTTATGGATCTCAACCATGTAAATGGTCAACAGACCACAACTTAAAATTTCTCCTACACACCGGTAGCCAAGCAGGGGGGTTGGATGGCCGAATGGTTAGCACGTGTGCGCTGTATCATAAGGCCTGTCATTGAGTCAACTGGCGTGGCTTGGAATCCCAGGTTGTACGTGACAAAGAGTGGGGTTGCCTGTCCAACCTCGTGGGTTTTCTCCGGGTCCTCTGGTTTCCTCTGGTTTCCTCCCACTGCTAAAGACCCCTACGCACAAGCAAATTTTTTAAATAAAAATAAAAACCACATGTTAGTCCCAAAATGACCTAGTCTGTGTTGAGTGGAGTTAAACCCCATTTCTCTCTGTCTCTCTCTGGGTAGCCAAGCTAATTGGTATATGACTGGAAAGGTTCTCAATGCTGCTGATAGAGAATTTGTTAGCTAATAATTTTTCATGTCCATTCAAATGTAAACTCTACAGATTGATGAGAAGTCATATCAAATGTTCTAGAAGGAGTAAGCACCCTTAGCAACGCCGCACATGACACCATTTCTATCCAAATAGAGCCATTAAAAAATAAGTTTATTGCTGTAATATAGATAAAAAAACCAACAGTTATAAAATGGTACAAACATATCACAATAATTCTTAGTTATTGACAATTATCAGTTATATACAATTCTAAGATAAGATAAAATTGATAAGTTTTATAATCGTGTAATACAGCGTTAATAATAAATAAAAAAAAAAAACATGTAAAAAAACTATTTTTGTAAAGTTACAAAAAATTGACAAGTGAAAGTTTAATATACATTTTGAACAACGTGTGTTTACTTTATTCAGTTTAAATAAGTAAGGATAAATACAGAAGAATATATTTACAAACAGACGATATATATAATAATTTACATACGATACCTTATAAGTCTACCTTATACGTCTACGCAGCACAGGTGCCGTGAGAGGGGGTGGGGGTCTAGAGGTATGCCGAGTAGTGTTTTATTTTATGTAAAATAGAAAAAAAAATTGGTAAATTAAAAACTATAAGCCACCTGCCCGGGCCTTCTCGTCGTGGGGTTCGGATTGAGGCTCTCGTCACCATCGGGCCCCTCTTCCGTTTTATCCAGTTCAACATGATTTTGGGTATTGAAGAAATAATAGTTTATGTGATGAAAAATGTTTTGATTTTTTGGCGTCTGATGGTCGCAGTTTTGATTTTTCCATTTGTTTAAAGCACCTAAGTCTCTAACTCATATCATCCAAAATCTTCCACATTGAAAACACGATTTATTTGCCGGTTTAAATCAACATTGATGTTGTGATCTTACCGGGAAAAGATGGCCTTCTGATATCCAATATTTAAGACAAAATAAACATTTAACAATTGGTACACGAATCGTGTACCATAATGCGTTTCAGCGCTATTTGTAATAAGGAACTCGAAAAACGAGGCTAGGCATATTCCACAAGTCATGTCAAACGGTGACGCTATATTCTTATCTGGAGAGCACGCCTAATAAATACTATCGGCGTAGACTGGAATAACCAGACGCTAGAGATTGAAATTCGGTTGAGAATACTGGCGTATTTCGCTGAACCTAACTGATTAGAAATTAGAGTAAAAACAGAAACGATTGAATGTAAATCAATTTATATACATTACATTATTGTATGCGTTGCGACCCATTTGTGTCAATTTCTAGGTCCCAAATATTTAATACCCATTTAGACTAAAATAGGAAATAATTTTTACCTGTTTGTGGCTCATTAAGTCGCATCGATATCATCCTTATCAGTGATTGTCGCGGCCTAGCGAATATTCACTGCTGATCAGTGTGGACGTAGCCACGTCTCGACAGTAGCTTATCCGAAAGGAACACTGGGATGTTGATTTGCAATATATCTGACCTCTCACACTGATCAGCAGTGAATATTCGCTAGGCCGCGACAGATTGCTGACCTCTATCGCGTGCACAAGCTTGAAAAAATCCGTAAAAAACTATAGTCTCGAATACGTTCAACGGGTTTTTGAAAAGTGCATAACGTTGGTACGGAATATCGACCTGGTTTGTCCCACCAAATTTGAAAAGAATCCGTCAACAACTGTAGCCTCTAACGCGTTCACAAGCCAATGTTTGACAGACAGACAGACGACTTGTTCCCCCCCCCCACCCCACCCCACCGGAAAAAAAACCCTGTCGACCATAGTTCTAAAATACCTACTGTTTGTAATAGACAGCAATCAGTGATCATCATGTGGAGTATTGATTTAGGGACGTGGCACCTTGCACACAGTCTCATATTATTGGTTATGTTCTGACATCTATCTGCCATATAGTTTGTACCGACTTGCCCACTGTCGTGGAGACCCTGTCTTGTCACTATGTTCAGAGTTCGCTAAAGAACTCGAAAACGCGTTTGCGGCCGTTCAATTTTAAAAGTTTTCCGGGAAGGACCAGTGTCGTATCACTATATTTCAGGTCGAAATATTTAAATATTTCTTTGGGGGTGGGTGGCGGTCATGAAGTCGCCGTACCCTGAGGCAGCTAGCCGTCGGGCCCCAGTGGCAAAATGACGCACTAGAGGAGGAGGGGGGGCGAACCCACTAAACCCCTAGAGGAGAGCCCCATCACTCTCCCCCAGGGTGTCATTTTGTCACTGGGCCCCGACAACTTGCTGCCTCAGGGCACGGCGACCTCATGATCCGTCACTGGGGAAGATCCCGATACCCCTCTTCACCCGGGAAAAAACCCCATTATATTTAACAAAGCTGTTGAGCTCCATTATCGGTTGAACGATAGCATTAGTCAGTCGAAGTTTACCCTTAGCAAAAAGTCTTGAATACCAGTCTAGTTTTCTATAGAACATCCAAATCCTACAGGTTTTCCTAAGGATTTATGGTAAAATTTCTATCGGGAAATACTATAGTAGACCTATTCTGTAGTGTTTTCTGTAGAAAATTCTACAGTTATCTTTTTTTGCCTTTAATCATGTTTCGTGAACAGACTGCACAGTTGTCCCACATCCTTCAGTTCCTTGTTTAATACTAACAACTATGAAGTTGTTATACATGTGCATTGAATTTAACAATTTAAAATCCAGCAAATGATCAAACAGTCTTCCCTCGGATTAACTTTAATCAGCCCGTTAGCAACAGATATTAAACGGATAGTTAACAAACCCGATAGAGTGTAACGGATCGTTAAAATAACTGGGTTTTGAATAACTAACCCCTGGTATACACAATGTAATAGCAGATGGTTTAAGCCGCGTGTTTGTCAAAAGCGAACCTGATACAAATGATAACACATTTCAAAGCAATGTTCTAAATCCTAACAAATTTCAACCGAAAGACGATGCAACATGTGAATAATTAGAGTATCAGCTATAGATTAAATATAAATAATTAGAGTATCAGCTATAGATTAAATAGAGTATCAGCTATAGATTAAATATAAATAATTAGAGTATCAACTATAGATTAAATTTGAATAATTGGTGCATCAACTATAGATTAAATATACAGATTAAATATGAATAATTAGATCATCAACCATAGATTAAATATGAATATTTGGAGCATCAACTATAGATTAAATATGAATATGTAGAGCATCAACTATAGATTAAATGGAGGAACAAACCGACATAACATTCTTCTCTACATGTCTCTATGTAAGCATGAGCACCAAAAGAACAGCTGTTGATAAACATGTTACTACTAGATACAACCAGAAGAAAAAAGCATCCAACAACCTGGCGACATCTTTCCAAGTCACAATATGAACGGAATCTTGAGTATTTTCAACGTTTTCGGTGCTGACTGGAGTTACCACTGTGTTATGGACGTTAACCATTTTCGAAGAACAGCGACGGCGACACAGAAAAAAATTGGTTACATTGCCAATTCCTTTGGAAACAGGGATTGAATCATCTTTGTGATGAAGTCGCAACACTAATGTTGTGATGATTACAGATATAGCACTAAGTGCCACAAGAATTGTCAGGTAAACCGCAAGCAATGAAATGTGAATCGATGTTTGAGGCATGTTCTCACTAATGATGGTCAGATAAACGACGTAAGCCAAAAGAATGGTGATAGTTAAGGACATCTTCTCACCAGATTCTGCCGGCAACGCAAATACTAAGTTTCCCATGAATGACAAAAAAATAACCGGCAAAATGATGTTCATGATGTAGAACGACCTACGACGTTTTAAAGTCAGTTCAAATTTCAATATAGATTTGAACTGATCTTTCGTTTCTTTCATAGAAAGATTTACAAGCTCCCATTGTCCATTTGGCCCATACTCGTCTAATGCGTTTTGACCAGCTTCAAGGCGCAGCTTTATTTCATCGAAACTTGATACTAGGGGATTCAACTCAATTGTGCAAACTTGAGTGTCGAACGGATAATATTTAATGTTTATATCACATGCTGTTTGGAATAGAATATTTGGGAACCAATAAACATCGCCGGTTCTGGTGAGTCGAATTGGCATGCCATCAAATCCTAACTCCTTGGTCTTCTCCACCATATTTCCAATTACCACATCAGGTCTCCAGATTTTGAACTGTGGTACAACCATGTCTTCCAATCCATTAAATCTACCTGAATCCCATGCCAGGAAAGTGTCCGTCCATTTAAGACCCATGTAACCAAATGCCACCAGTGTTTGATCTTTTTCCTTAACCTCGCTGATAGAAACCAAGGAGAAGACTACCGATACCTCTAAAGCATCTGTATCGCTTTCAACGGGTCGGAGATGTGGATTGTATACACTGTCACGAAATATTTCAGTATATAATTTATAACGATCGTCTTTAGTGGCGGAATCGACGCTTGATATCACCGTACCAACTATCCAATAAATGACCTGAAAATCGTGTATCTTCATGTTGTTTCCTTTTAAAAAAAGATCAAAGGCATATATTGTTGGACGCCAGCCTCCAAAGACTGGCCGTCACCAGCTAGATCCGTGCCTTTCTTTAGACTGGTATAAACGTCCCTAATTCTTAAAAAAAGTTATTGCCCTCTGAAATTTAATACTGTTTATATTGGATATATAAAACCAGCTTTACAGTTTCACGATTACGGCATCAGTCCTTCGTTGTCTCCGGAATCAATTTAAAAGCCACCTTCCTTCAGCACCACCGAATATCGAGTGGGTTGGAATTTTGTGCGCTTTATATATGGTTTAATTCAAAAAGAAAAGTGTTTTGAGTCTCACTCAAGTGAATCGACTATGAATTATGCAAACAGAAAAGATCTCCATCTATTCAACTGAGAATTAAAGAAATACATGTCTATAAGTCAATAAACGATAGTTTATATAAAATATCCATTCATACACACACAGTTTGTGACGTTCACTGGGAGTAGCTCATTATTGTACAGTAAAGAAAACAGGATTTTTATTTCAGTTCATTGCATCTCGCGCGTGTGGTGTGACATGCATGATATAGTAATTGACGCTGTGGTATTAAAGTAGCTAAGTCTCTAATATCATCAAAAACCTTCGACAATGAAAACACGAATTATTTGTCAATTTTAATCAACATTGGTGTTGTGATCTTACCGGGAAAAGATGGGCTTCTGATATCCAATATTTAAAACAAAATAAACATTTTACGATTGGTACACGAATCGTGTACCATAATGCGTTTCAGCGCAATTTGTAACAAGCGACTTAGAAGAACGAGGTTAGACATATTCCACAAGTCATGTCAAACGGTGACCCTGGAGATCATGCCCAATAAATACTATCGGTGTAGACTGGAATAACCAGACGCTAGAGATTGACATTCGATTGAGACTTCTGGCGTATTTCGCCGAACATAACTGCTTTGTAAATTAGAGTAAAAACGGAAATGATGGAATGTAAATCAATTTTTTTTACATTCATATTACATTATTATATACCTTGCGACCCATTTGTGTCAATTTGTAGGCCCCAAATATTAACGTTTTAGCTCCTTTAAATAGACATTTGAACTAGTCTAATTCTCGAGAAACGATGCTTGTTCATCCAGCCGATCTAATGTGTTTTAATTAATGACTGTAAATATTTGTCTGAGTGCTAATAGGTACTATTTAATGATATGTACTTCTTGATTGAAATAAATACAATCAAAGATGTATTTTCATTTGATTGTAATTCATCTCTTTTTGAGATACAGTTATCATTCGGTAAGTGTAACATTTTGTTTAGTTATTAACATGATCAAAGGATGAACCAAATCATCTTTCGAAGATTTCTAACGATAACCCTCAGAGTTACGCTCCTTGTTTGAAAAACCCCTTGAACACTGCAGGGGCCACACCTATCATTAGATCTATGTGGAATTTCATGATTTACGACTTTGGATTACGAACGTTGCGAATGTCCCAGAGGTTAACATTACCGTTGGAAAATTGAAACAGGTTGTTCAACTTGGTTAATGGACGTATCCTATCTTTTTCCGGTTTCTGAAAATAAGTTATGCCGCATAATAGCGACGTTCTGTAAATAATGATATGGCCACAATTATTACTGAATCATTACGGAATGTTAAGAATGTATTCTAGGAAGGCCCTAGTCACAAAACCTTTTATACGCTATCCTTGGATGATTCTTAAGCAATTTATGTTTTGTTATGTGAAGGAAGAACCCAATTGATTTTTGACAGCGATTTCCAGAGTTACATGTATACCTCGTGCTTCAGTTGTTTCCTTAACATTTTTGACAATGATTTATATTAGCGGTACGACAATTTAAAGTTGAAGGGTGATGTTTGTTTTGTTACCTGGCAACGTTAGAATTTTAATGTTTTGTTATGCGTATGTTAAGGAAGAAACGTATTGATTTTTGACAGTAATTCCCAAAGTTATACCCCTTGCTGATCCCCGTTCTAAGCTGAAATTTCTTTATCTAGTAATTTTCAGTTGTTTTATATTACCGGCACGCCAATTTAAAGTTGCTGGGTGGCGTATGTTTTGTTGCCGGACAACCGCATTGTTATCTTAAATAGTTGAACCAACTAATGGTATAAGATGATTAAAATGATGAAATATACAGTAATCAGTATTATATGAAATTGGTTTCATTTCGCAATGAAGGCTATATTGTTTTCCAGCGCACACTCTACCATTGGTTACCAGGTACGAAAAAGTAACTCGACCGTCATCAAAAGACTTTTTTTCTTCCTTTTCTTTTGTAAGGATACTAATACCGGCATTGTTTCTTTTCAGATCCAATGATTTCTTTACAAACAAGCCGATGCCGAAGGGAATTATAAAGTATTCATAAGCCATTCTTTATCATTATTATTCTTCGATTTATATAGCGCATCATTACACATGAGTGTTTTTAAAGCACATTCACAACAAAAAATAAGTTTGTCTTAAAACTCTGGATGGAAGAGGACTCTCGAAGCGTTTTTGGAAGATCACTCCTCATTTTAGCTGCTTTGACGGAGAAAGCATAGTCACCAGGACGCTTATTATGTTTAGGAATCCCCAATATGCTACAATCATTTGAAGAACATTTGGGTTGGATCGCCGGGGTGTATATAAATCAAAGAGTTCTTTTAAATAACAGGGTGCAGTGTCAGAATAAATTGATTCAAACACATTCACAAGAGCTTTAAACTGAACCCGCACTTGAATTGGAAATCAATGGAGTTTCTGTTACTTAGCTGATGTATGATATATTCAGACGCTTGCTTTTTTTGTAATCGGTTAACATTTTTGCGACATGATACAATTATGCCCACCCTGTACTTGATGTCAATAGCCTTGTAATTAATACATGTAGTACATGTAGTTATTTACGCAAAAGCACAGGATATGCTGACTTCAGTTTTTGCCGGATAATTTTTAAATTTGGTCTTAACCGTTGTGGTCAGTAGGAGACGAACCGTATAGATATGGACACAGTATATCATTCATATCCACATTGATTTTGATACAAATTCTTCGATTTTCCATTCCGAAGTTACCCTCATCCCACCACCACGTCACCCCTCTTTTTAAATTTAGTAGGAAAGCATTGGAGTTTTAAGAAGACGAATCCTCTCAGCGTGGAGTGCTCTGCGACCTCCCGTTCTTAATCACTTTGTAAAATATTTGCAATAATGCCAATAAATATGTTTTAAATAACGACTTTCACTTCATTGTACGGAATTAACGGTGTGAAGCATGCGCTTAGTAGGACAAAGGCTTCAAAATTGCCATGACTATTGATTTACATACAAACTTTGAGGTTCTATAAATGGTCCATTAAATATATATTATATAGTACTAGAACACTTAGTATAGATACAGTCATTTGATTTATTATACTGCAACGTCTCAACAAGTTTTCACTAATGGTTTTCAAGCAAATACCTAACGTAGCCTACAAATGAGACATATCATTGCTGAGATATATAATCTAAAAATAGAGAAAAATGGGGTTTAACTTCCACTCGACACAAACTGGGTCATTTTAGGACTAATGTAATATGGTTCAATTTTATTTCAATAATTCGCTTGCGCGTAGGGGTCTTTAGCAGTGGGAGGAAACCAGAGTACCTGAAGAAAACCCACAAGGTTGGACAACCGACCCTTCTCCTTGTCACGTACAGCCGCGGAATCGAAATCACGTTAGTTGACTCAACGACAGACCTTATGATGCAGCACGCATACGCTAACCATTCGGTCACACACCCCCCCCCCCCCCAAATATAAAAATAATCTGTTTACATTGATGTTAAAGAATATGCTGCTGCGTACATTATTCAATAGCCCGTGCTTTTTCATACCCGTGGGTAAAGTTAATACAATAAGCACCTATTTGGACTTAAATTAAAGGAAGTACAGTCTGCGAAAATAATATATGAGTCGCCTGGTAACATTAATATGGTCAAAACTGATACAGTTATATGGGACAACAATCACTGGTTTATTATACACAAGCACGACGTTTCGATAAGTATTCTCTTATCGTTATCAAGCACAATGATATCATTGTTGTCCCATATAACTGTGTCAGTTTTGTTATGTTTTCAATTGCTAAATGCCACTAAAGGATTATATTAATATGGCCATGTACTCAGATCGATTAGAAGGGATAGCATATTGTTTACTGTTTTCGTTTACCTTTTTGAAAATTAATATTTTAAAATCGAGTTCTTTTCTGACAAGCGCACAGTAATTGAGCGTTAAGCGTGCTAATATTGATATGCGGGCTATGACGTTAGAATTGTGACCAATCAGAACGCAATCAAACATTATCTCAATAAAGAAACATTTACCATATACTGTCTTTTAAATATATAATTATGCAAGGTGTGGTTATGTGTAAAGCAAATTCCAAAATTATCAATATGGACAAACCGTTAAGAAATATGATCCTTGCCCCGTGAATCCAGCGCCATACGCATAACATTTTCCACCCGCCGAGCACGGGTGTACGGCCGGCGAGCATAAAGCATCATCTACAAATTAAATATGAATAATTGGGGTATCAACTACAGTATAGGAATAATTAGATCATCAACTATACAGATCAAATATGAGCATCAACTACAAATTAAATATGAATAATTGGGGTATGAACTACAGTATAGGAACCATTGGAGAATCACTTATAAATTAGATATGAATAATTGGAGCAACAACCGCAGCTTAAATATGAATAATTGGAGCATCCACAACAGATTTAATACAAATTAATGGAGCATCAACTATATATTAAATATAAATACAACTACAGATTATGTATGAATAATCAACTATAGATTAAGATATAAATACAACTATAGATTAAATATAAATACAACTATAGATTAAATATAAATACAACTATAGATTAAATATAAATTCAAGTATAGATTATGTATGAATAATCGGGGTATCAACTATAGAATAAGATATAAATACAACTATAGAATAAGATATAAATACAACTATAGAATAAGATATAAATACAACTATAGATTGAATATAAATAATTAGAGTCTCAACTATAGATTAAATATGAATAATTGGAGCATCAACTATAGATTAAATATAAATACAACTACAGATTATGTATGAATAATCGGGTTATCAACTATATATTGAGATATAAATACAACTATAGATTAAATATAAATACAACTATAGATTAAATATAAATACAACTATAGATTAAATATAAATTCAAGTATAGATTATGTATGAATAATCGGGGTATCAACTATAGAATAAGATATAAATACAACTATAGAATAAGATATAAATACAACTATAGAATAAGATATAAATACAACTATAGATTGAATATAAATAATTAGAGTCTCAACTATAGATTAAATATGAATAATTGGAGCATCAACTATAGATTAAATATAAATACAACTACAGATTATGTATGAATAATCGGGTTATCAACTATATATTGAGATATAAATACAACTATAGATTAAATATAAATACAACTATAGATTAAATATAAATACAACTATAGATTAAATATAAATTCAAGTATAGATTATGTATGAATAATCGGGGTATCAACTATAGAATAAGATATAAATACAACTATAGAATAAGATATAAATACAACTATAGATTAAATATAAATAATTAGAGTCTCAACTATAGATTAAATATGAATAATTGGAGCATCAACTATAGATTAAATATAAATACAACTACAGATTATGTATGAATAATCGGGTTATCAACTATATATTGAGATATAAATACAACTATAGATTAAATATAAATACAACTATAGATTAAATATAAATACAACTACAGATTAAATATAAATTCAAGTATAGATTATGTATGAATAATCGGGGTATCAACTATAGAATAAGATATAAATACAACTATAGATTAAATATAAATAATTAGATTAAACTATAGATTAAATATGAATAATTGGAGCATCAACTATAGATCAAATATGAATAATTGGAAAATTAACTGTACATTAAATATGAAAAATTGGAATATTAACAGCACATTAAATATGAATAACAGCAAACACCTGCCATTATTCCCACGCCTCTATGTAAGCACAGACAGTAAAAGGACAACTGTTGATAAAGCTGTTATCAATAGATATAGCCAGAAGAAAAAAACATCCAACGACCTGGCTACATCTTCCCAAGTCACATTATCATCGGAATCTTGAATACCATCAATGCTTTCTGTGCTGGATAGGGTTACAACCGTATTTTGGGTGTTTACGATTTTCGAAGAACGACGACGGCGACCCCGCAAAAAAATTGTTACTTTTCCAATTCCTCTGGAAACAGGGATTGAATCATCTTTGTGGTGAAGTCGCAATATCAATGTTGTGATGATTACAGATATAGCGCTAAGTGCCACAAGACTCGTCAGATAAACCGCAAGTAATGAAATGTGAATCGATGTTTGAGGCATGTTCTCACTAATGATGGTCAGATAAACGATGTAAGCCAAAAGAATGGTGATTGTTAAGGACATCTTCTCACCAGATTCTGCCGGCAAAGCAAATACTAAGATTCCCATGAATGACAAAAAAATAATTGGCAAAACGACGTTCATGATGTAGAACGACCTACGACGTTTTAAAGTCAGTTCAAATTTCAATATAGATTTGTACTGATCGTTCGTTTCATTCAAAAAAAGATGTACAAGCTCCCATTGTCCATTTTGCCCATACTCTTCAAAAGGGTCGTGGTCACTTGCAAGGACTAGCTCTATTTCGTTAGTCTGTGATACCAGTGGATTCAACTGAATTGTGCACACTTGAGTGTCGAAAGGATAATATCGCAGGTTTATATCACATGCTGTTTGGAACAGGATATTTGGGAACCAAAACACGTGACCGGTGTTGGTGAGTCGAATCGGCATCTCGTCAAATCCTAGCATGGTGGTCTTCTCCACCATATTTCCAATTACAACATCGGGTCTCCATACCTGCACTTGTGGCACAACCATGTATTCCAATCCATTATATCTAGTTGAATTCCAAGCCAAGAAAGTGTCCGTCCATCTAAGACCTATGTAACCAAACCCCACCAGTGTTTGATCTTTTTCCCGAACCTCGCTGATGGAAATCAGGGAGAAGGTTACCCATACCTCTAAAGGATCTGCATCGCTTTCAACTGGTCGGAGATTGGGATTATAAAATCTGTCAACAAATAGTTCAGTATATAAGTTATAACGATCCTCTTTAGTGGTGGAATCGACGCTTGAGATCAACATACCAACTATCCAATAAATTACTTGGAACTCCAGTATATCCATGTCAAGGATGTGTATTGCTGCACGTCCACCTTCAAAAAACTATCTGGCACCACACCTCAGATGCGATTAGATGTACGTCTTTCTTTAGACTCTCAAAAATCAACTTACGCTGGCGTAGATGGTACTTAGGTCTTGACAAAAATATTGGTCTCTGGTCGCTATAATTCTATTAAAGCTATTATCGACTGTGATTTAATAGTGATAGTCTTGGATGTAGAAAAAATGCTATACGATTTCACTGTTAGACACCAATTCTTGGCCGTCGCCTGCTTCCAGTGCCATGGAATATCTGGTGGCAATGATTTGTGTGCGCCTATACATATTTCATTATTTTGAGTTCACTGAAGTATGAAGAAAATTGGCCATGTATTACGAAAATAATACAGCCGAAGATGAAGAAGTCTATATAAAATATTAATTCACACACAGGTTGTAATGTTACCTTGAGATAGCTCATTGGTATCCATTTAGTTTAGTTCTTTAAATCTTGCGAGTTGATGTGGCATTATGGATAATATACTCTTCAAAAAAAAGTAGGGGATAGTTAGAAACAATACAAAACTGCGGAAATGCACTGCTGTTTTTATTAGAGCTAACCAGTGTATGTTAATAACAGGCCAATGGCCTACACATGAACATAAACAGTTCATATAGGCGGCTTATCTGACGGTCCCATTTCACTCGCAAAGAGAAACACTGTCAAAAGTGAAAATGACTCACTTCTATTGCAGTGCCACGGCCAATTCTTGCAGTGTTGTCGTTTGACGTTGACGTCGACAAACACTTCTCCCGATCATGTCCCAGACATGCTCTATAGGGGAAAGGTCGGGACTCATGGCTGGCCAAGGCATATGAACAATACTATGGCAAGCCAAAGCGGAATTAATTTCAAGACCGTTTTTCTGTATGGAAAGCGAAAAAATCTAGTATATAACAATTTTTCATCACCTTCCAAGCATTTTTTTTCTGTACAAAACGACGTATATCAATAAAGATTATTTTTTCCACTGCTGCTCTTGTATTTTGTTATAATCAAGTCAATAATACAACTGTACTGTTCACAGAAATATTTTATCACTATATTCGGTTTTTATAAACAATTCAACAAAATTATTTTTCACATGTCAAGACAAAAAAATACACATGTCAAGGCGAAAAAATTCACATGTCAACACTAAAATATTCACACGTCAAGACGGAAAAATTCACATGTCAAGACGAAAAAATCATATATCACGAGCAATCATATATACCAATCACATGATTAATTACATCATAATTAGCCATAAAGACTGTGAATCTGAGAATATACAATTAATAGAATGTGCGTAGTTCTTGTAGGGAGAAGATGTAGGAATTTCCATCAGCAGACTCACGGAGTCTGCATGGGTGCGGGTTAGAGAGAATGACTTTATTATAATGCCCGTAACTATGTAACCTATGTAGCAGTGTTTAATATAAAAGGTAGAACCGAATGTTGTATTTGTTGTTTCTGTTGATGATACTATTTAAGATGCAGTATATTCAATCACAATGTCAAGTCGTCATTAATGGGGAATGTCAGAATAACATTTAAAGATACGAGCTAACTAGTTATGTGCGACCAGAGACACTACTTGATGATTAAGTGCTGTTCCAAAATATGTGGTAAGAAACGATGCATGGGTTATTCGCCGGATGTGGCGACCGGTTTTAGCCATCTTCCGCTCTCCACGTCTGACAGACGACCCATGGTTCTACGGATGGTAAAAGGTTATTCCCCTCGATTGCTACACCCGGTTGTTATGTTTACGTGGTTGTTGTTGGTTGGGCTTATGAAATTGAAGGCTATCTTTGGGCCCACAAATCACCACTGATACAGGAGTGGGAGAGACAAATGCTGAAAGCGTGTTTTTCATAATTTCTCGTCTCGTGTTGAAAGAATGTATATGGGTCCCTTAAGGCGATATTGTTCAGTCCGACTTAGTAGTACTGATTTAAGATTGTCCAAAGAAAAAAATTCCCGACTGTTGCCTTCATCTCTTCAAAATGGGACGCTGCGTGTGGTACCGATGAAAATACCCCCCAAAACTGTTTCGCACCGCACTTATCAAATAGAAGTGACAGCTTTTGCAACTTCAGATACTGCATCTTAACTGTCTGGCGTGACATTTAAATTAACATTATAATTTATTGCCGACAAAATGATTGTTTTTATCCCGTGATTTACGAACTTCAAATATTTGCACTATTTAAAAATAAAAAACCCCAGCATATCATTAGACTTCTTCTTCTTCTTTTATTGTTTTTCGAAAATAGACTCGCCACTTTAAAAAAAAACAACAAATGATGGAGGTTCAGAAAAAAGAAGGTTCCCACCTAAATTGTTTATTTTATTCGCTTGAGGCAACATGGAGTGATGGGGTTGATTAAATTATCGCTATATTTACTTAAATGAATAAAGAAATAAAGTATTTCTAGATTATTTATTTGAATTTATAAATTATTTGGGGACAAGGTAACAGCTGTGAAACATAGAATATAGATAAATTCCAACGAGATAAGATGAGATACAAAATTAGTTTCTATAGCTATATATGAAACATAATATCTAAATCATGATCAAGATGAGATACGAAATGAGTTTCTATAGCCATGAACCGTTGCGGCGCCAGCCTCCGGTGTGTGGAGGCGCAAAGCCAAGGCAAAGTCCAGGGTTAAGGGGGCCAAATGCGCGAGATTCAACTAGGGGTAAGGCGGGGTTGGGGGGGGGGGCGAGAATTTATTGAACAACATGCTGCCGGAAAAGCTGTCTGGCAATATTCCAGGAACTGATCGTCGCGATAAATAGATCTGACCATATACCGCATGTCGCCTGACCACTAGTTTATCCAACCAAGGGCCTGTTTCACGGAATTTTAACTAAGATAAAATTCAAATTTTAGTAATTTGATTGGATAATATTAGAATGATTTTAGTGCTTAGCCAATCAAAATTGAAGTATCTACTAAAATTTGGATTTTATTTTTATCTTTTATCTTAGATTTCGAGAAACAGGGCCCTGGGTGGAAAGTGTCGACGAAGCCCCCTCACAATCGGATACAAAATGAGTTTCTACAGCTGTGAAATATAATAATATAATACATCATCTGAATCACAATCAAGATCGGATACAAACTGAGCTTATTGCCATGAAATATAATAATATATCATCTAAATCACAATCAAGATCGCATACAAAATGAGTTTCTATAACTATGAATCATCATATAATATATACTCTTCAAAAAAAGAAACCCAATGTGACATTTGTCGTCGGTATACCCTCGCTTTACCATCGCCGTTAATTACATAATTAGAGAGAGAGAGAGAGAGAGAGAGAGAGAGAGAGAGAGAGAGAATGGGGTTTAACGTCCACTCGACACAAACTAGGTCATTTCAGGACTAACATATGGTTTAATTTTATTTCAATAATTCGCTTGCGCATAGGGGTCTTTAGCAGTGGGAGGAAACCGGAGGACCCGGAGAAAACCCACGAGGTTGGACAGGCGACCCTACTCCTTGTCACGTACAACCGGGGATTCGAAACCACGCCAGTCGACTCAATGACAGACTTTATGATACAGCGCGCGCACGCTAACCATTCAGCCATCCAACCCCCCTACATAATTAGAAATCATTTAATACCATGGTTAAAAACCTAAGTACACAGATTGTCACAGATTTTAAAGAATACTTCGGCTATGACATGGTGATTACAATGACTACAACAACTATAGATTAAATATGAACAATTAGAGCATCAACAATAGAATAAATATGAATATTTAGAGCATCAACAATAGAAAAATATGAATAATTGAAATATTAACTGCACATTAAATATGAATAACAGCAAACACCTGCCATGACATTATCTACCACGCCTCTATGTAAGCATAAGCAGTAAAAGTACAACTGTTGATAAACCTGTTATCAATAGATATAGCCAGAAGAAAATAACATCCAACGACCTGGCTACATCTTTCCAAGTCACATTATCATCGGAATCTTGACTACCGTCAATACTTTCTGTGCTGGATGGAGTTACAACCGCATTTTGGGTGTTTACGATTTTCGAAGAACGACGACGGCGACCCCGAAAAAAATTGGTTACTTTTCCAATTCCTCTGGAAACAGGGATTGAATCATCTGTGTGATGAAGTCGTAACACTAATGTTGTAATGATTACAGATATAGCACTAAGCGCCACAAGAATTGTCAGGTAAACCGCAAGCAATGAAATGTGAATCGATGTTTGAGGCATGTTCTCACTAATGATGGTCAGATAAACAATGTAAGCCAAAAGAATGGTGATAGTTAAGGACATCTTCTCACCAGATTCTGCCGGCAAAGCAAATACTAAGATTCCCATGAAAGACAAAAAAATAATTGGCAAAACGACGTTCATGATGTAGAACGACCTACGACGTTTTAAAGTCAGTCCAAATTTTAATATAGATTTGTACTGATCGTTCGTCTCCTCCAAAAAAAGTTTTATAAGCTCCCATTGTCCATTTGGCCCATACTCGGCCAAAGGATTGTGGCCAAACGCAAGGCGCAGTTCTATTTCGCCAATCACTGATACCAGCGGATTTAATTGAATTGTGCAAACTTGAGTGTCGAAAGGATAATATCGCAGGTTTATATCACATGCTGTTTGGAATAGGATATTTGGGAACCACATAATATGACCGGTGTTGATGAGTCGAATCGGCATCTCATCAAATCCTAGCATGGTGGTCTTCTCCACCATATTTCCAATAACAACATCGGGTCTCCATACCTGCACTTGTGGCACAACCATGTCTTCCAATCCATTATATCTAGTTGAATTCCAACCCAAGAAAGTGTCCGCCCATTTAAGACCTATGTAACCAAATCCCACCAGTGTTTGATCTTTTTCCCGTACCTCGCTGATGGAAATCAGGGAGAAGGTTACCCATACCTCTAAAGGATCTGCATCGCTTTCAACAGGCCGGAGATTGGGATTATAAAAACTGTCAACAAATAGTTCAGTATATAAGTTATAACGATCTTCTTTAGTGATGGAATCGACTCTTGAGATCAACATACCAACTATCCAATAAATTACTTGGAACTCCAGTATATCCATCTTAAGGATGTGTATTGCTGCACGTCCACCTCCATAAACTATCTGGCACCACACCACAGATGAGATTAGATGTACGTCCTCTTTAGACTCTCAAAAATCCACTTACGCAGGCGTAGGTGGTACTCAATTCTTGACAAAAAATATTTGTCTCTGGTCGCTATAATTCTATTAAAGTTATTATCGACTGTGATTTAACAGTGACAGTCTTGGATGTAGAAAAAACAGCGATACGATTTCACTGTTAGACACCAGTTCTTCGTCGTCACCTGCTTTCAGTGCCATGGAATATCTGGTGGCAAGGACTTGTGTGGGCTTTATATATATTTCATTATTTTGATTCTCACTGAAGTATGAAGTAAATTGACCATGTATTACAAAAATAATAATGGCGAAGATAACGTGGTATATATAAAATATTTATTCACACACAATGTTCCCTTGAGATAGTTCATTGGTATATATTTTGTTTAGTTCTTTAAATCTTGCGCGTTTGACATTATGGATAACATATTTACGACACCCAGTGGAATTTGTTCTCTTTGTATTATTTCACACACTATAGATATCTAAACTGGTTTAGTTCTTTTTCTTGATCTATATAGTATGTGCTGCCTATGTGCCAGTAGGTATTGAGTGTTATGTATTGCTTGGTTGGCTTAAATGGATGTATTTGTTTATTCCATTTACAAGTGAGGCTATATTTATTATTAGGTCAGAGTGAATTAAATTGGTTAAGGATGACCAGAAGCTTTCTGACGATAACTCCAGGAGTTATGCCCCTTGATTGCAAACCCCCCGTGAAAACCCCAGGGACCACAGTAACTCCCAGATTAATGATACTTGATTATGAAAGACTGCTAACTCCGCAGATGCTAACATTGTCATTGGTAAAAAGTTATTTACCTCGATTGCTACACATTGTTGTTATGTTTACGTGTTCAATTTTTCAATTGTTGGTTGGGCTTATGAAATTGAAGGCTATCTTCGGGTCCAGCTATGCGCCACAAATCCCCATGGACACAGAAGGGAAAGAGACAAATTCCGTAAAAGGGTTTTTATGATTTCTCGTCTCGTGTTCAAAGAATGTATATGGATCTCCTAAGGCGATATTGTTCAGCTCGACTTAGTAGTACTGACAAAGGATTGTCAAAAGAAGAAATTCCAGATTGTTGCCTTCATCCCTTCAAAACGTGACGTTGCGTGTGGTACCGATGAAAATACCCCCGCCCCCCTAAAAAAAAACCCAAAACAAAAAAAAACTATTTCGCATTGCACATATTAATTTTAGTAATGTCTATTATTCTTTGACCCCATCATCAAATAGAAATGAAATGAAATGAAATGGGGTTTAACGTCCTACTATTCTGCTCCTAAACTGGGCTAATGAAGACGGGCATACGCCATACAGTGTGCTATGAGGGAAATTTTGCCCAGGCAGCGGCGCTACTGCCTACTCTTATATCGAATTCAAACTGCCAAGGGATCTTTTACGTGCACGCCAATGTGTACACGGGACCTAGTTTTTTTGTGCCATCCGAACGGCTAGACAGCTGTCCTTGTCAGGCCCTCCTTCCTGCATCACTGACAAGGGGAAACCACACCGGAAAATCTGGATGAACTTTCTCGGCCAATGCAGGGACCGAACACCCGACCTCCAGACTATCATCAAATAGAAGTAGCAGCCCGCGATTTACGAACTTCAAATACTTGCATTATTTCAAACAATTTTAAAAAGAACAATGTTAAGTTACGCTTAGTCTTCTTTTATTGTTATTCGAAAATCTATCGAGTTTTATCATACGGCCTGTAATTGAGTAAACTGGCGTGCTATTGAATTACCGGTTGTACGTGACAAGGAGTAGGGTCGCCTGTCCAACCTCGTGGGTTTTCTCCGGGTCCTCTGGTTTCCTCCCACTGATAAAGACCCCTACGCGCAAGTGAAGTATTGAAATAAAATTAAACCATATGTTAGTCCCGAAATGACATAGTTTGTGTCGAGTGGACGCTAAACCCCATTTCTCTCTCCCTCCATTCGAAAATCAGGGTCATAGACCGTTTATTTGATTCGCTTGAGGCAACATGTGTCCATGAGTTTGATTAAATTATCGCTGTATTTACTTAAATGAATAATGAAATAAAGTATTTCTAGGTTATTTATTTGAATTTATAAATTATTTGGGGACAAGGTAACAGCTGTGAAACATAGAATATAGAAGAATTACCATCGAGATGAGATACGAAATTAGTTTCTATAACTATGAAGCCTAATATAATATAGCTAACTATAAATCACGGTCGAGATGAAACATAATATCTAAATCATGATAGAGATGATCGAGATACGAAATGAGTTTCTACATGGACATTTGCGGCGCCAGCCGCTGGTGGTTGGGGGATGGGGGCAAAGCTGGGGCAAATTCCGAGGTTAAGGGTGCAAATGCGCAAACGTCAACTAGAATATTTTGAAAAAAAGGGTGCCTGAAATGTAGTCCAGCAGTATTTCTGGCACTGATCGTCGTGATAAATAGTTATGACCATATACCGCCTGTCGCCTGGCCACTAGTTTATCCGACCAGAGTGAAAAGTGTCAAACTGACATGCGAACCTCGACGAAGCCCCCTCATGAGATCCAAAGTGGTGAGCCCTTGCGGAGGGTATGGGACACCTCCCCCAGAAAATTTTGAAAACTAGACTGCCCGAAATGCAGTCTGACAGTATTCATGGGCAGGCACTGATCGTCGAGATAAAAAGAGCTGACCAGATACCGTCGGTCGCCTGATCACTAGTTTATCCGACGAGAAAGGAAAGTGACACACGTACGGAGTGAGTGCATCAAAGTGAATGAATATTTTCGACACGATATTTTGAGAAATAGACTGCCGGAAATCCCGCCTAGCAGTATTTCAGACACTGTTCGTCGAGATAAACAGAACTGACCAGATACTGTCTGTCGCCAAATCACAAGCTTATCGGAACAAAGAGGGAGGTGTCAAACAACGGACTGAGTGAATCAAAGTGAATGCATATTCGTGCCGCGTTGAACCTGTACCCAAAAACTTTGAGGACCGTAAAAAGCACTTCCCAAGTGGTTCACGTTTTATTGTTTATAGTAGGTTTACAGCAGGATGGGTTCGGTAAAAAAAATCACTCGGACTGTACAACATGCAAGTTTATGACGGAGTGGAAATTTGGGATTTATTTATTTTTTTTAAATTATTGGGGGGAGGGGGGCGGCGGCATATTCCCAATTACAACATCGGGTCTCCATACCTACACTTGTGGTATAACCATGTCTTCCAATCCATTATATCTAATTGAATTCCAAGCCAAGAAAATGTCCGTCCATTTAAGACCCATGTAACCAAATCCCACCAGATTTTGATCTTTTTCCTTAACCTCGCTGATGGAAATCAGGGAGAAGGTTACCCATACCTCTAAAGGATCTGCATCGCTTTCAACAGGTCGGAGATTGGGATTATAAAAACTGTCAAATTATATATTTCGGTATATAAGTTATAACGATCTTCTTTGATGGAGGATTTGACGCTTGTTATCATCATACCAACTATCCAATAAATTACTTGGAACTACAATATGTTCATTTTAAGGATGTTTATTGCTGGACATCCACCTAAAAAACTAGCTAACATCAAACTTCAGATGGAGTTAGATGTTCGTCTTTCTTTAGAACCTCAAAAATCCACTGGAGCTGGCATAGACCGTTAAAAATACTTGTGGGCCCAGATCGCTATATCAAAATTAAAGTTATTAATCGGCTGTGAATTGACAGTCTTTGTCTTCGCTATAGAAAATTCTTCTCTTCGCCCTGCCTTCAGTGTAACAGAATATCGGGTAGTAAGGATTCATGTAAGGATTATGATGGTTTGAAATGTTTTATTATTGTGATTCTCACTGATGTATTATAAGAGTAACGAGAAAAGGCGAATGAAAATTAATGTATATAAAATATGTATTCATTATACAGTTTGTGATATCTTTCGAGATAGCTCATTGGTATATACATTAAGGTCAGACCTTGTTTTATAAACAATATTTTTATTCAGGTTGTCTGAATGGCATTGGGGAACAGGATTAATTAGCTTATGTAATACCACTCTCCCTAAATAATTAATATATATATATATATATATATATATATATATATATATATATATATATATATATATATAATATCAATGCAATATGTGTATATACATTGCGAAAATGGCAATCACATACATATTATATAAATATAATAAAATGGATAAAAATTTACAGTATATACATGTATACTCTTCAAAAAAAGTAGGGTATATTCAAAAACAATACAAAACTGCGGAAATGCACTGCTGTTTTTATTGGAGGTAACCAGTGTATGTTAATAACAGGCCAATTGCCTACACATAAACATAAACAGTTCATATGGGCGGCTTATCTGAAGGCCCCATTTCACTCGCAAAGAGATACACCGTAAAAAGTGAAAATGGACGTTTTTGATTTTTGTCTTAAATTAAATGAGTAATTGCACCATCAATCCGTCCAATCACGATTTGGGGCAATCTGAATCACTCCCCTTGCAGTGCCACGACCAATTCTTGCAGTATTGTCGGTTGACGTTGACGACGACGAACACGTCTCCCGTTCAAATTAAAGGTAACACATTTAAGCAAAGATACGCTAAACAGCAAATCTTATGCAAGAACCGATAGGAAAGCAAACATGAATAGATAAACCAGCACGCGCCAGTTTTATCAAACCTTCCTTGAAGTGTCAAATTTGACAATGAACCCCTCCCACGTGTATGGCGCTATTGTGTGTCGCATGTGCAACTCAGTGGTTCTGTTGGGGCGATAAGTTCTTCATCTGTGAACATACTCTCAGCATGTCAAATGTCCATGACATTTGCTGAACCAGCAAACTAAGTTTTAACCTAGCACCTAATGATTTGGAAATCCACTCAGACTGTTACATCAACGCCGTAATGGTTAACTTGCCAGCAACATATCGTAGATTGGATAATACAAGATCCGAAACCAGGAAAGACAACATTCTAAATGTAGTCTGTCAAGACACGCAAACGGGCTGGCAAGAACTCAATCAACTTTCGACCTGTCTGAAGAAATACTGGAATGAACGTGGTAATCTGTCTGTCCATGGTGGATTGCTCTTGTTCCAGCTTTCTGTTATCTTTTGTAAAAAAGTAGTCTTGAATATCCCGGCCTGTCAATTAGACGTAGAGCGGTCGGTAGACTGGCTAAGCGAGACTAATTTCAAACAAGGGCACGTAACCTATCTTTTACTCACAAGTGCCCGGATGTTATGACCGACACTCGTAACCATCTTTCAGTGCATTATTTATAGATGGTTAAAGGGTCACAGCTTATTAAGTACAACATGACCGTTTATTTAGTGACTATAAATGTGCGAAGTTATTCAATAAAACAATTGTGCAGACTCAAGTGGCAAAGGGATAATTTTGAATGTTAAAATCGTGCATGGCGCTTTCAAGTAAATAGTTTGGAACTAGGCTACGTCGGCAGTGTGGAAGATTTGAACTGGCATCTCATCAAATCCGAGTTTTACAGGAGTTCCCACGGTATTGCCAACTATGTAATCAGGCCGCCAGTACTGTGGTACCACAATATTATATAATCCATAAAGTCTGTTAAATTCCACGACAATAAATGGTCATTCCATTGAAGAACTATATACAAAATGACACCATTTGGTATTTGGCCTTAATCTCACTGCATGAGAGCAAGGAGAAGGCTATGTACGCATCTAGAATACCCAAATGTGCGTCAAGAGGATTGCAGATGGGGATTATAATAACTAAAAATATAGTCGTATAAATTATGCTCATCATTAATTATGCTTTATATACACAGCATATCTAAATTATCTGAAACTTGGGCATCCTACCACCCGAAAGAAACTCTAACACCGAGTCCGCGAAAGCATCCATAAAACTATAATCCAAAATGCATTAAAAAATTGTATAATTATTGATACTTTATAATAGTGGGTTATGTTTAAAACTGGGAGGTTGGTTCTGTAGCATGACCCGAAACCCAACTTATATGTCTGACAGAGATCTGTATTTGTCAAATATACTAAAAGCAATTTCGAGTAAACTATATTTTGGAAATTATTATTCATATAGATTAATTGATCAGTTAAACATGCATTATACAAGAGCTAAATCTGCCTATTGCAGGTCTTTCTTTGGGCCTGCAAGGGACAATGTATAGTCGTTTGGATTGGACGAAAAACCGAGGTGCCGTGTAAACATTGGCGTGCACGTAAAAGAACCACTGAGTTGGAATTCGATATAAAAGTATGGTGTAGTGCCCCTATCAGGGCAAAATTCCCTCATACCAAACTGTATGGCGTATGCCCGTCTTCATTAGCACAGTCGGTGCTTTGTGAAGATTTTCCTGTCAGTATTACAATTGGGTAAACTTGCCTTAAAGGAGATAAGTCGCTAATTCAATATCTTCCACAGTTTAGACATTTAAAACACAATTTATTGGTCAATTTAAATCAGCATTAATGTTGTTATCTTACCGAGGAAGGGTGGGCGTCTGTAATGAAACGACCCGATGAACAAGGCTAAACATACCCCACAGGAGAATAGTGCAGGTCTAGACTGGAATAACCAGACGTCAAAGACGACCATTAAATTGGGACTCTTCGCGTATATCTCCGAACATAACTGATTAGAAATTAGAGTAAAAACAGAAACGATTGAATGTAAATCAGTTTATATACATGCATATTTCATTTTATATGGGTGGCGACCCATTTGTGTCCATTTCTAGATGACAAAAAATAGCGATTTAGCTTGTTTAAACAATATTTTATTTCGCATCATGCAGTGTAAATATCATAAAATATTGTAAATAAGATCATAACAAGAAAATACATACATATAGAAAGCTAGATTTTGGTCTACTGGACTGAAACCATTTAGACAAAAGACATACATCAGCAGTGAACGTAATGAAAGTTACATTTTAGTCTACTGAGCTGGAACTATTTAGACAACAGGCATTATCTGTATACTCTACCTGTATACCCTATCCGAGTCCTTTCACAGGAAATTCAAAACAAAAGTATTCTATAACAATTAATGTACACATGCTGGGATGGTATAAGAGAGAGAGAGAGAGAGAGAGAGAGAGAGAGAGAGATTGGGTTTAACGTCCACTCGACACAAACTAGGTCATTTCGGGACTAACACATGGTTCAATTTTATTTTAATAAGTCGCTTGCGCGTAGGGGTCTTTAGCAGTGGGAGGAAACCGGAGGACCCGGGGAAAACCCACGAGGTTAGACAGGCGACCCTACTCCTTGTCACGTACAACCGGGGAATCGAAACCCCACCAGTTGACTTAATGACAGACCGTATGATACAGCGCACGTGCTAACCATTCGGCCATCCAACCCCCCTAGAGAGAGAGAGAGAGAGAGAGAGAGAGAGAGAGAGAGAGAAAACTAACCATTATTTTCCTAATTTATCTATACAAGTGGGCAGAGAGAGAGAGAGAGAGAGAGAGAGAGTAACATATAACATTATTTACCTAATTCATCTATACTATTATTTGGTTAATTGATTGGTGTTTACATAAGATGGTTACAACAGTCAAAGGTAATTCCATTCGCCATTAGAAATCAACATGGTATTTGTCATGAGTTTTAAATATAACTAAATCACGAACGTTGTATGAAATGACAGAATGTTTAATCTCAGTCCAGGCACGGCCATTTAATTTCTGAATGAGAAATATTCAGTACATGGTTGATATACAGATTATGGGCATGTACAATCTAGCCCCTGACTATTTAAAAAATCTAGTTTCAGTTAACTTAAATAGACGTTCAACACGTTTAGCTACTACTGATCTCTTTTATGTTTCATTTACTAAAAAAACGAACTTTTGCAGACAGGGCGTTCAGTGTGGCTGGTCCAGATACTGTAAAGTCATCTTTAACATTAGACAAATTTAAACAATCATTAAAAACCCATCTTTATAAGCCCCCATTCCCGGAATAAACGGAACTCTGCTAAAAGTGATTTAACTGACATATTGTGTGCTATATTGTGTGCTACATGTTATGTTTGTTATGGTCTTTATGTTGTGTGTTTTGTAAAGCGCATTTGAATGCTGATGTGCAGCAGTAACGGGCGCAATACCAAATTCCGATCTTGATTCACCGTGCAACCCAGATCGAACCCAAATTTTATAAACTTATAAACTCAAAAATCATCTCTTATGAAACATACACAATCGTAAAAAAGCTATATGTATAGTTTCTTATGAGGGTCGAACTGGGGCACACAAATTACACAGACATTTCAAACAATAACAACAACCGTATACATTGAGTATTTCGCTGTACAATCCCGGGACTGTACACGATCCAAATAATATCAACTTCACAGCAGCTTAAGTTTTATACAAAGCCATACATAAATCAGATGCTTAAAATGTTCATAAGAAGACACTATTTACTTCCGATGATGTATCGTTGAGTCTGGCGGAAGACAGGTTTATAGTAATGGAATCTGAAAGAATAGAGGCTTCACAGTTTGCTGGTAAATCACTTTCAGAATCTGAAATCTCTTTTTGGGCATTATTCACATTCTCTAACCACGCTTCGATCCTTTTAAACCGCTCTTCTTTCGTTAATGCGGATTGGAGACCCTCCAGTGAGTTTTCGGTTCGTCCTTTTGAATCTCGTTGTGGTAAACTAGAGTCATTACCCCTTTCAGCTGGGTGATTATATAGGTCTTCTTGAGAAGCTGATCTTAGAAGTTCATCCGCATTTGTAGCTACACGAGTATTGTCTTTGTCATTATTGAATCTAATGTGACCTTTAGTTTTTCTCGGACGATTCTTTGATAAAAGATTAAAAAATGGTCTTGGGTGCGGTTTGATAATTGTTTCATTTTCTCGTTTAACATAAGAGGATGTAAAAACACGTGGTTGCCCCAACCCTTTCGATCGAAGATATTCGCATAATTTCGCGGGAGTCATTCGAACACAATGGCGTCTGTCTGTGTCCATTCTGTGTATGTTTTCGGACGAAGTGGTCTGCTGAGAAATAGTATCAACATCAGTTGGAAGTTCCCCGCTCTTTTTTCTCTTTGGCGGAAGGTTCAGGCTTAAGAAAGTTCTCTCTCGCATCTGAATTTTTGGGAAGGGTGAAGTGAATAGCTGTTTGGTATTGGTTGAGTCGAGTCGTAGACGTTCATAAAGTTCTTGGCATTTCTGTAACTGTAAATAGAAATATTATTTTATGTGTTTAAATTTAAGTTTCAACTGAGGGTTAGGTTTAAGAATTTGGGGGGAGAGGTTAAGTCTCCACATAAGCACTGACCTAGGATGATGAAAAATTAGTTCGTGATATTTCCTCGTTTTATTAAAATACATACAATACATTAGATTTATATACAAAGGCGATTTCACTGTTTATTGGTGTTGGTGGCGCTGATGGTCTTCCTTGGGTGGTGCTTCTGGTATTCACAAACTCTGCAATATCATCCCTTGATTATTTCTCGATTACTCGATTATGTCACTGCGGTTACCAATTCATTTTTGAAAATGAAATGAAATGGAATGAGGTTTAAAGTCCTACTTTTCTGCTCCTATTGGGCTAATAAAGACGGGCATACGCCATACAGTGTGTTTTGAGGGAAATTTTGCCCGGGCAGAGGCAATATGACTTTCTCTTACATCGAATTCCATCTGCAACGCCAATATATACACGGGTCTTCATATTTCGTCCAATCCAAACGACTAGACAGCTGTCCTTGACAGGCCCTCCTTTCTGCACCAATGACGAGGGGAAACAACGTCAGAAAATCCCAATACAAGGATCAAACACGCCCCAGGCTAGCGAGCTAGCGTCTTACCAACTTAACCACCGTGTCTCCCATTTTTATTATTTTTTTTGTAAAATAAGTTTTTAAATTCTTAGAAATACGAGGGTTTTTGGCATACAAGTACTAAAATGTTCCTAATGGGGTGATTAATTGCATCAACACCGGTAGCGCATCTAGAAGATATGAATAGGGGAGGGGCGGTTCCAAATCTAAGGCACCACCCACAGTCCAACCCACAATGAATGTCAAAACATTCGTCGATCGATCGATCATTGATATGGGTTAAAGGGTCGGTATTGCTACCCCTTAAACTACTGAGTTGAGGGGTTGCTAGTTCGGAATTAGCATTTTCATCTTCTCGTGCTATACTTGCCTCTCATTCCCGAAAGACACTTCTGACAAGCTTGTATAGCAAAATGCGTCTGCGATATTACCCTCGGTGGAAGTTGACGATAACCTCCTCTAACTAACGAACAATTTGTTCGAAGTAAAACAAAACACTCCCTCTTGACACTTTCAGACACATGCATATATCTTTGTTATGGCTGATAGCTTTCTTTTCAATTGTTTTGTTTCGTCAGGTGACTCTGCCCTTGATAAAAGTTTACATACAGAAAGCTAATCGATTGTTTTTCACTTATCCACAAATTAAACTAGAAATTAATCAAACGGTGACTCATATAACTGTAGAGGTTCCCTACACTAATCGAAACCACAGAGTTCAAAAATGTATTTGAATGTAATTCAAAGAGTTTGTTTTCTATAAATCAAAACAGAAAAAAATTGTCTTGAATTGTTGAAATAATTAATTTATTATCACCTTTAAGTGAAATACTGCAAGTATTGCAACCACTGGGGAATTAAGATTGAAAACATAGTCCCGTAAGCTTCTGATATAGTTCCTATCAATAAACAATCAAGCTGCGCCTAAGGGGAACTTACAGACGCCTTGCGTTAGTGATCCACAACGAACTCTCTGCTTTGACGTCAATGATGACTGTCCTATTGTCCACACGGATGAGTTACTTATCACGCATATCAATTTACCTGTCATGGTTTTATTTATCTTCTATTATCTTATTTACCTATCACTGAACTCAAAATAGCATAGTTTCTCTGTTTATTCATTTACTTTCAATAAAATTGTATGATTAATCAAGTATTTAACGGATAACAAATTCCCTCGACTCTTCTGTATTTGCAAAACAATGAAACCCGATACAACGCATGATTTAATACACCGAAACATACCTAGTTTTTTCTGCTTGATGGTGCCTCCTCGTATCGGTGGGACTATGAATCAAGGTCGACTATGAGCACATTAGCTAAAAGAACCTTTGGCAGCCCTTGCAATGAATTACTATACGTTAATACCCTAAAGACTGAAGTATTGTCTTGAAAAGACGATGAATTTAATATCATTTACGTTCTTTAGGTTAGTAAACTTAACGTTAACTCGGTTAACTCGATCCCGAGACATTACTGAGAATAGATGGTAAAAAATTAAGTCATCGGAGACTTGAAAATGCTTACACACAAACTTTATTGACGTAACACACCATGGGCAATATCGGAACTTAAACATTTGCGTTACAGACATGTTGCGTAAATTAAAGCGACATATTTCTTTTAGTATAAATGGAAAAGACTCATATTTCACTGAAATGCGTGTTTAAATTCAGATTTGGTTGCGTTTAAACATTTAGCTTTCCCTTGCAGAGTTTAGTTTAAATGTAGTTCGCACAGTCGAGGGAGGCTCGTTAGCGCAGCGACTAAGAAGCTGGCTCTCTAACAAAGGGGGACTTGGGCCCCCCCATTGTTGGCCACGGAAGTTCATCGGGATTTTCCGTTGAGGTTTCTTCCTTGTCAGTGGTGCAGGACGGAATGGAACAGAAAACCGAGGTCCGTAATACACATTTTCACGAAACTAAAATAATAAAGCATGCCATATATGCCGTCTTCGTTAGCCCATTCGGTACCCGGTGCAAAAAAAGTATATCACGTTAAACCCCATTTCATTTCATTTCACACATCCGAACACATGATCAAATTAAATAAACTAAACTTACTACTTGATATCCAGTTTTTGATCAACTTTGAACAAAGCAAAACTTTCGTAATATGTTATATCCGCTTTGGGAAAATTATGTAAATGACTTTAAAACGGTGACGTCCAATTGATAGGATCAAGGCGTAACTTATTCAAAGGATCCCGGATCTTTTGATCAAAATTACAATATTTTGTGAATATAATGAATAGTAAATAAGATATTTTGTTCACTCGCATTTGCATCTTTAATAACTTGCATCCGCAAAAAAAAAACTTTCAAGATATACATCTTAATACCGGAAACAATGTATATAATGACGCAGATGGTATTGATGTTTATCGTATAAATGTAAATGAGAAACACCCGCGATCTTAAGATAAGTGTGAAATATTATGAACAACAAAATGTTTTTACATTTTTCAGATTGAAATTCTCAGCAATCGTATTGGTTTTTTTAAGGAGATGCGGTATGGGGTTAGGTACTGCTTTAATATTGTGTATAGTCTATTTGGATCGGAGACAACCCCGTATCCCAAACCGCACACACTTATTCAGAGTCAGTCACGCAAAATGTTGCCCTTTTTAGATTAAATAATTTTCACAGACAAATTTTCTGTGTCTAATATCTTTTGGAAAAAAAAAACGTAAACAAAGTTCTCCTCGATCTGTTTTATATACGGCTTATTCTAATAAAATAGAAAATCAATTACAAAGCAATAAATACTCCCCTTTTGTCATGTAAATAATTCAGTAGCATATATTAATGGCCATACCACAATAGCAAAAAACCCAAACCAGATCGATAGCAATTTGTATTAATTGATGGAATCAAATTTAGCTATTGGATAAATATTCCTATGGCTGTCTTCTTATTTATTGACGCTTAAATATTGGAAATTGGGTTCTTCAGTGTAATTTGATTGTGGTATATTTGAAATTTTTGTTTGCCTAAAATCTAGCCTAGTTTCATGTTTTTAAGTCAGGAAAAGAGAAAACAATCTTAAAGTAGGGGTTTTTCTAAATTGTAGCCTAGTTTCAGGTTTTTAAGTCAGGAAAAGAAAAAACAATCTTATAGGGGTTTCTGGAAAGCGAAATGAATTGAAAAGGAATGGGGTTTACTGTATAATTCTGCACCAATCGAGCTACTGAAGATGAGTATCATTAAGGTACTCTCAGTGGCATATATAGGACCTCGGTTTTGCGTCCCATCGGAACGCCTATAAGCTTTCCTTGTCAAATCATTGAGCCAATATAATTTTACTACACATTGATAAGTCAATATCCTAGAATATATGTTTCTATTTGCAGTAAACAGTAATAGCAGAAAGCAAACAAAGCTCCAGTATTTTTAATATTCTTTAGAAGAATAAATCTATATGTATTGGAAATTTAAAAGTCTCTTGCTAGTTTCATGAGACTAATGAGTAATGGAGGATGCCATTCAATTTAATCACTGATGTGTTTCCCAGTAAAATAACAAACATTTAAAAAATTCTAATCCTAAATGAATAACTTTAATCAATTTCTTCAGAAGTACAGTTGAATTCTAAACAGGATGAATTATATCAATAAACAGTGTTACTTAGTTACACACGTCTATACAGGAAGCTATATATGCCTCGAAAAAAAATATAGATAGCAGCTTATCTGAACTGACAGGACAATGGATGTCGATCAAATTTGATAATGAGGTGGGACGGAAGGCTGCGGAACGCTGGATATCGATAGAGTCCACCCTCTAATAATTCAATACGATAAAAGAAAATCCGTTTTCAGGAGCCAATCGTTGAGGGGCCGACAAATCAACAGGGTGACACTGAAATGTGGGCGTAAAAAACTGTCTTTGTATGTAAACACGTTGGATGATAAATCTGCTGTGAAAAACAACTTCAGACTTTGAAATCCCCATACGTAAAATGGGGCGTGTGTCGTGTATTATGATAGGCATGTTAAGCCATTTCAGATCACCTAAAATAAATCCTCATTTAATTGGATATTCGTATAGCTATATACCAACCTGTTTCACAGAGATCTTCTAATATCTCTGTAACAGACGACTGTTTCGTCACGTGACGTAACATCACGCGGCGTCAATCATTGGCTCAATAGCGCGTGCATTGTTTACATAAGACGTTACGGATTCGGGCTAAATGGTGAATTTTACTTATTTTAATACCCATTTACACTAAATAGGCAATGATTTTTAACTACAAATAATTCAAACGTCTTTATTTATTTTTCTAATAAATGAAAACCATGAAAACAATGTTTTAGAATTCAATTTGACGAAAGAAAAAAGTTAATATTTGGGACTCATTAAGTCGCATCGATGTCATCCTTATCAGTGATTGTAGCGCACTAGCGAAAATTTACTCCTGATCAGTGTGGCTAAACACATGTAATTGAGCTTTGCATTAAATCTGCTTTATTTTAATATTTCAACACCTTTACTTCACATGTTCGTGTTCGATTTAATTACGAGAGAGAGAGAGAGAGAGAGAATGAGAGAGAGAGAGAATGAGAGAGAGAGAGAGACACACACACATGGTTCAACTTTATTTCAATAATTCGCTTGCACGTAAGGGTCTTTAGCAGTGGAGAAAACCGGAGGACCCGGAGAAAGACCCACGAGGTTGGACATGCGACCCTAATCCTTGTCACGTACAACCGGGGAATCGAAACTACGCCAGTTGAGTCAATGGCAGACCTTATGATACAGCGCACACGCGCTAACCATTCGACCACCCAACCCCGTGATTTAATTACGAAATAAAGAAGCTACATATAATATGACTGACTGGCTGTTACTTCGATTTGAAAACGTATGGGCACTTGAATTGTTATTCCAAAGTTTATTCCAGCAATAAATGTTAAATACGGATCTTAGAAAACCAGATGTTAATGGATTCATATAAATTCTCAATTTCGTAAATAAGATGCAATGATCATCAATATATTTGTGAGTAAGCAACCGATCAATATCAAGGTGTTGACAAAATGATACGTGTTTGATACGTAGAATAAAGAGAGCATGCGCTCGGCATCCGCTAGACATCCGCTCGACACAACAGGAAAAACCCCTTTTGTTACACGCCCCATACCAATTTTCAATTCCCTCTTATTCTTAAAAGGTTTTTTTCTATCAATTTTCGTATCAAAATTTATTTTGATTCCTTTGAGTCTTAAGGTTTTAAAAGAAAGAGCACTGCAGTGGACACTTAATATTTCAACATCTACTACTATATAGATATTAATTATTAGTATAAGATACGTTCTTAGAATATAAAAATAATTATATCCAAGGTAGATATTGAACAAGATTATGAGGTTTAATAATTTACTAATTTATATTCTAACATATTCTGATTCAATAGTGAAAATACCAAATTATCGTTACAAAACAGTAACCCTAACCCTTATTCGTGACATCAAAGAAACTAGTTTATAATCAAGTGTCGTTAACACCTAATAAAGTCAGTATGTTAGTAAAGGATATGTTATATGAATATTGTTATTGAAACAGTTACTATATTATAGTAATATATACAATAGCCTTTAGTAAGTAACTTTATTAAAAGTCCTCATAGAGTCCATTACATGTATATAAAATACCTTTAAGCGATTCCATTTATAAACTTTACATGTAATCATATAGATCTTTACGTATTTTAAATAGGTTTAATGGGTGCTCGTAATGTAAATTTTGAATGAATTGCCTAGCCTGTTATAATATTGTAGGGCTACTCCATACCATCAATATTTCAAATGCTCCAATATAGAATGGATCTAAAGCTTTCTAGTGGAAGTAGAAAGGGAAATAAAACTTGCCTACTGAGAATTAATACTGATATAATCATACGTGGATAAAACTTCTTAAAGGGGAAGTACCAGTTGAAATTTATGTTAAGTTGTATTTGATTTAAAGGTTGAGGACGGGGTATGGCGTAACTCGTGCTTGTCATTGAGTAAAGTGGCACTGTTTCGATTCAAAGCTTATACATGACAAGGGGTAGGGTCGCCTGTCGAACCATCTGGGTTTCCTCCGGGTCCTGCTAATTGAACTACATGTACATGTTAGTCCCGAAATGACATATTTTATGCTGCGTGGATGTTACAGTTTGTATGAAATATTCACCTCTCTTCTCCTTTATGGTAACTAACTGTACAATATAAACACTATATACTTTAGAGGGTGTCCAACATCCAAGATGTTTCGCATCGAGTGGCAATCATTTGCATACTTTATGGTCAGTGTTTATATAGGTGCTTTTAAATGTGGCCGGAAAGAAAATAACAAAGAAATAGTGTCATTTATCAATGAAACACGACTATTAAATTATCAGGCTAATGAAAGTGCGCCATAGAATGTGCTATGGGGGAAATTTTGCCGTACAACAGCGATATGGCCTACTCTTTTTTCGAAGGGTTCTTCTACGTGCATGTGACCAAGGTTATTTGTCCAATATAGACACCATTCTGCACCAATGACAACGCGAAATCTCTCGTGGAACTTTCTCGTCCAACAGCGAAATCAAATATACAACTTTCTGGGGAGTGAGCCAGCGCCTAAACAAGTTGGTCAACTTCACGCATGTGCTTAATTAACCACAGATAGAGAATAAAAACAAGCCCCACCCCACCCCCAACACACACACACACCCAAGTTTAAAGAGCGAAACCATCTAGATACCGTTATAGTTAGCGGTTAATACCATGCAAACAGGCGGTATAAATCGCGCATTGTGTGTTGAAATTTAAATCTTTTGAATCAATCTAATCTACACGAATACCGCCTTAGAAGCTATAAGCATATAAAAGGTGAAACAATCCTTGAAGGGGTTACTAAGTGGATTATACATTAGTTTATTTATAGCCCCTTTAAGTGTATTAAACGATATAGGTAAAGTAGAGTTTTCCTTAAACACGCCAACTATTTTGAACAAATAGTGTTAGCGCACTTTTTTTTACCAGTCCCTGTTAGTGTTTACTTTTAAAGATAAGCATGTTTAAACAATTAGACATGGCTATTAACTGCGGATTTTATGGAAAGCATTATAGATTATTTGCGACGGAAAATTAAGACTCTTCAGAGCGGGAAAAGTAAAGAAATCGGTCGGGTGTAATGAAGTTTAATAAATATTTTAAATGGGCATTACCAATTTCACTAAGAAAATAAATGTAATTGATTTTGAATAATTTATAATGACTTAATTAATAACATTGGCAAATGAAGCGCCGACTTAATACAACAAGTGTTCATTAAGCACTGACTTAAAGTTACAATTTCATATTTTCTAAGAAAGTAAAAACATAATTATTTCTATGTCTTTTGCTCAATAGGTTGTCAACTCACTATTATACGATCATAGGTGTCATTCTCACAAACTCATTTACGCCGGAAATAATAACACAATTACCTCCCAATTACCTCCCTTGTTTTATATTCTCCACCATGAAGTAGCTTTTTTAAAACGTTTGAATTTGAAGAGGAAAATGATATTTTTGCCAATTTCTCAACTGGCAATAGTGAATTAAAGGATTAATAGGATATTTCTTTAACAAGGTAGAACTGTTTATAGATACCATCTATTTTAAGGCTTTATTTTAATAAATGTTAAAAATATAACGTAAAAATATGAAATTGCAACTTTAAAGATACATTATGGGAGATTCGATAACGAGTTGGCAGTTCTCACTATAATAGTTAAAAACTTGGTAATGTAAAGGCAATTTGCTGAAAAATAAGCAATTGAAATTTCCGCCTAGCCTCGATCAGCATTACTAAAGTCAGTACGATAAACAGCATAGTCTCGATTACCCATTTAATCGTTAAATCGTGAAGGAAAGTTATGCAGTAAATCGGCTCATAATCCACTACAGTTCGCAGGCTAGCGACGCCATCTAGAGTTGATTATGATCTGGATAGGTTAATTAATGTCTAATTAATGTTTAATACAACTCAAAAATTGAAATTCGAAACGTGAATATCTGAGCGATCTGAACATGTCCGTTGTTGGTGTATAGTCTAAAAGCGAAACTATGACAATGATTACTCGAGTGAAGCGTAAAATATTTCTGGGACTTGTTGTTTGTTTTTGTTATTTCTAAACATGGCAATCTTTATGTACCGAGATAAAATGCCGGGAGAGAAAAACATTTTAGGGTCGAATGCAAAATACACTTATTTAAACATACATTATGCAAGCGCTAAATCTGCCTATTGCAGGTCTTTCTTTACTTTAGGCCTGAAATAATTTCTAAATTATTAATTATACATCAATTTACATCAATTAACTTATCCAGGTCATAATAGATTAGAACAGTTCAGCCGTATTTTGATTTAAGCTAAAAAAAAATGAGGGAGCGAGATTTAGCTTCGAACAACCAGTACGGTGGTTGAAATTAATGCAGACGTCTTGTCAAACCTTCAAAGCCTAATTCTTCGCTCGCAATAGAGTAATTTGAATGAAATTTTCAAATTGTTCATTTTACATTATCTATTTTCGAACTAGTATAGCAAGAATGGCTAGTTCTTTATCTAAATCTTACATAATGCATCTTTAACTATTATAGCAAGAATGGCTAGCTCTTTATCTAAATATTACTTAATGTATCTTTAATATACTAATAATTATGTATAAATAATTATGTTCAAATGTATTTACTATGTATTTTAAAATTGTCACTGCATTTAACAAAAGACAGATAATGGCGAGACTGGCAAACATTTCTTTGTCTTCTGACGACGATCTGACTTTTGAAATCCGAATAGAATATCTCGAACGGTCAGAAGGACTTATCTTTAACTAACATATTTCTTTAGTATCTGTTTCTGCTATAAACATAAGTCATATTCACATTGGCGCGACTATATACGTGAAATTAGGAAAGTGGAATCTTTAATAGTAATAACAGTCAAAAATTGGTTAAATTCCGTTCAGCATTTAGGATTTGAAAATTCAATAGATCTGTGCTTCTCCCTGTGTAGCAAGACGCCGCCATGTTATTTACCTCGGACCAAATTGATGGACCTGTTTTAAATCCAATTTAATCCAAGTTGGGAAATTATCTAGTATTGGTATTTTGATTTTGTTTTCTTAGTTAAATAATCAACCTGTGTACATATTAGCGTGGATTAAGCCGTGAGAAATTTGCTATTTCAGCGAAAAATGCAAAGCACGTATCGTTACTTTAAGAGTGAGTTGACACGGGAATTTAATTTACCTGTCTAAAGTATGTGTTTATTTGAGGAGTTTTCAGTTTCGCTGGCTTTTTCTTTGGTCTCCCTCCAAATGTCCATGGTCTCTGTCCTTCTAGTGCCATTGTTGTCATTCTGTAAATATATATATAGATAATATACAATTATAAACTCCGAATTCGTGCATTTGGAATGGAATCATTCAACTTTCTCTTCAGTCCTACAAACAACCCATGCCTTGGTCAAATCCAGTAAGGTAAGTAGTAACGTTCATCTGCCATCGGGGGTTTGGATGGCCGAATGGTTAGCACGTGCGCGCTGTATCATAAGGTCTGTCATTTAGTCAACTGGCGTGGTTTCGATTCCCCAGTTGTACGTGACAAGGAGTAGGGTCGCCTGTCTAACCTCGTGGGTTTTCTCCGGGTCCTACGGTTTCCTCCCACTGCTAAAGACCCCTACGCTCAAGTGAATTATTGAAATAAAATTCAACCAAGTGTTAGTCACGAAATGATCTAGTTTGTGTCGAGTGAACGTTAAACCCCATCTCTCTCTCTCTCTCTCTCTCTCTCTCTCTCTCTCGCTCTCTCTCTCTCTCGTCTGCCATCAACTACCAGAATCAAACATTTAACTAAGATATGTATGTGTTGATATGAACAAAATGGGGGTTAACGTCCTACTGTTCTGCTCCGACTGGGCTAATGAAGATGGACAGACGCCATACCGTGTTTAAAATGAAATGAAATGGGGTTTAACGTCCCACTGTTCTGCCCCGACTGGGCTATTGAAGACGGGCATATAGTGTGCTATGAGGGATTTTTTTCCCGGACAGCGGCGCTACGATCTACTCTTATATCGAATTCCAACTGACAAGGGATCTGTAACGTGCACACCAATTTGTACACAGGACCTCATTTTTCGTCGACTATACACTGTCCTTTGCCTGGTCCTCTGCCCTGCTCCGCTAACAAGGGGGGGGGGGCACGTCATAATAAATGATACAATTTTCCACTAAGTGGTTCGGAGAAATTTTACCGCTGTGCCTTTATCAAAGAACGAAAAAAAAGAAAGAAGGTGGGATTTGGTTGTGTTCTATGACCATTTTATGTATGTAACAGCAATCTTTCTAAATCTCAATTCGAGTAGCTGTTCCCATTTGTAATAAAAACTGAAACAGCTTGGTATCATCATTGTGTCGGGAGATGGGTCTAAATATTCGTTAGCTATTTCTACTCAACTGGAATTTAAACCAGCATATACAATTCAAAATAACAATGTGATTCAATGAGGGATGTTAACTTCGTGACTCTGACGTATAACCCCAATTTACCGGAAAGAATTAGCATAGAATTATCACACCATTTGTTTAACAATGTCAACTTTAACGTAAAGTATCAAGGACAGAAAGAGCTGAGATTTCCAACATGAATTTTATAAGAAATGGAAAAGGGTTGCTCTTTTTTCCTGTGGTGCTATACAGTGTCTCCATACAAATAAAAGAGTCATAGAAGATGAACTGTATACATCAAAATAATCAAATAATACGATTGAGTTACCTGTAAATGGTTGCACACGTTGTATACGATCCAGTTAGCTTCTAAATTAATATATACATATATCCAAATAAACTTTTAAATGATCTTTAAACGTATGCCAGAAAAAAACAGGTCGCTTTACATGTACGTTACGTATATATATAGTACCTGTTATAATATTATTACAATACTGTAAGAGACACTTATACAGTAAACTGTAGATTTTATGATCATAACAACCAGAATTTATTGATTCATTAAATTACACCATATTTTATGGTTTATTTATTTGAAATGTGGACCCGTAAATCAGAACGAGAACTTATTGATCATCAACGATAAACAAACGTACTTTGTCACTGTCAGATATAAATGTATTCATTGAGACCTTTAGTCATTAAAACCCATTGGTAGTTCAATCGGTGAAAAAGGTAGATTGTGATTTGATTCGATTGTTTAATCGATAAATTACAAAATGAATCCATAGAATATAATTAACATAATGATCTAAATCACGTATGCTAGAGATACATACGATTCTCTTTTATGGAAAGAATATCAGTGAGGATTTCAGAAGCTGTTCACCAACTCTTATAGCTAAAGCTATCTTGTACCGTAACCCTAGCTAAATCATAGTGAACAGATAGTGTTATCTAATTACAATGTGAAGAATTTTCAAGATGTGAACTCCTTTTAAGATGTTAGATTAGATCCTTTAATTTCGAGGGTAATTGAAAAATGAAGTGAAATGGGGTTTAACGTCCTACTGTTCTGCTGCGACTGGGCTAATGGAGACGGGCATACGCCATAGAGTGTGCTAATGATGGGAATTTTGCTCGGACCGATGGACAGCGTCCTAATTTTATATCGAATTCCAACAGTCAAGGGATCTTTTACGTGCATTACAATGTGTACACGGGACGTCGTTTTACGTCCCATCCGAAGGACTAGACATCTGTCCTCGGACCCTCCGTCCTGCACCACTAACATCGGGAAACCACACCGGAAATTCTCGATGAACTTTCTAGGCCAACACTGGGAGCGAATCCATGACTTCTAGGCTAGCAAGCCAACGTCTTACCTACTTAGCCACCGTGGCTCTCCCGAGGGCAAACGGAAACAGCGAAGCAACTGAACTGTAAATAAAACAAACACCATTTTGTTTCACTTTTCTACTTACCAATAACCGAATAAACTATTAACCAAATCTAGTTAAATCCATCGGCTTTATCTATAAGCCCCACTGCGTTAAATGACACATAATTTACATTATAAATAAATATTAACTCTTCACAAACAAATACAATCGCTATCCCAGAGAATTTCCGTTTCATTTAATTATAGTCTGTGTGTTTAAACTCTTAAACCTAGGAATGTTTATATACTTAATACTCCTGTAAACAAACCGAGTACTACCTTATACTCTTATCTTTAAAGCGACACTCAAGGTTTGAAATATTTGATAAATATTAAGATTTTATTTGATATGGTTGCCACCTACATGTGATTCCCACATCTAAGATTTTTCATTTCAAAGAATCCGAAATAACTGAATTGTACAAACTTAGCTGGACGGATATCACCGAGAGCTGTATACGCTAAAAAAAAAGAGAAACATCAATCGAGTCTAATGTTTCTAGAATTTTACTGAGCACGTCTTCTAAGTACCCCCTCTGTGTATTTAACACAGGCGTGTTTTCCGAAGGAAAAAGAAAGTGAAAGAAATGGGGTTTAACGTCCACTCGACACAAACTAGGTCATTACGGGACTAACACATGGTTCAATTTTGTTTAAATGAATCGCTTGCTCGTAGGGGTCTTTAGCAGTGGGGGGGAGACCGGGGAGACCCGGAGAAAACCCACGAGGTTGGACAGGCCACCCTACTCTTTGTCACGTACAACCAGGGAATCAAAATCACGCCAGTTGACTCAATGACAGACCTTATGATACAACGCACACGCGCTAACCATTCGACCATCCACCCACCCCCCTGTTTACCGAAAGAAATATACGTGTATTTAAAGACGGTGTAAGATATCATATTTCTTTAATTAAAACCTAGTATCCCTAAAAACAAAACCGGATGCATTCTGACCTCCACGGTTCATGGAATTTGGCTGAGAAGAGTTGAGCTAGTCGAAAAAAAAGTGATTAAAATCGAATTTCACACCACTTTTCTCGGTTTCGGAATAACATTACTGGACCATTAAATTATCTAGCACAGTTGCACAATATTAAAATTGTTTACACGCATATCAATGATTGTTTATTTTATCTTGTTTTGTCTCTTTCTTTTACTTTTTATGTAAAATCTTCGTATTTTTAAACTGATACTGTTATATTTTAATAGGCCATAAAGCATGGTAGTGTTTATATATACCTATGTAAACAACACGTAGATTTAAAAACAAACATATATAAATATCAGCAAATCAGAAAGTGTTGACAACTAAATTAATTGACTCAATTTTTAGATTTGTCTAAGAAAGTTTCTTTTATTTTGCGGGATAGTAATGGTTGTAATATGTAAAATTTGAACTCACCTTCAAAGATATTTGTTTTGAATCAATCCATAAATTGTAGGACTTTTTATCATTGATACAGGTAAGTATGGGTCCTTGTACAATATAGCCCTTGGTTATAGCTGTATATCTATAAGTCGACTGTAACTGGTGATGACAGGTGTGCGCTGTATATATGTATTATTAACTAACTGTTCGAGGGGAAACGCAATCTGTTTTTAAACAATTTTGCTAAGGGGCGTAACTCCATTTAGCTTCAAAATAGCTTCATCGGTGTACGTTTCGAAACTAATGCGAGAGATGTGCGTCCACTCGACAATAGCCAGGACATTTCGGGACTAACATATGTTGTAACTGTATTTCAGCAATAGGAGACACCCACAGCACTCGGTGACAGACCTTATGATCTAAAACGTGTGCATTATACACTTCATTGGTATAATATTGGTAATTACTTTAACAAACATATTAATCAAATATTTTTACTAATGTACGCTGATTTTATACTTAACTCATTTGAAACAAACATTCAATATAATGTCGTTGGTGATATTCAGTTTGTATTTATCAATAACTGGATTAGGATTGATTTCGATGTGAATTACAATGGAAAGGAATGAAATGGGGTTTAAAGTCACTCTCGTAAACACAATACTCTTCTTTCCCAGTTTCTTGCACATGAATTTAAAATCTGTTCAGTTGGAATATTTTTCTGGAGAGGCCATCTGTGCAACTACTACTGCCCCACTCTGCCCCGAAGAACTATCTACTTTGATAATAGGCCTCTGTCCTGAACGGCCGCCATATCCAAAAAATAGTATACTCTTTTGTAATGTGACTCTAATCTATTTAATATCTTTCATACACACAGTTTTATTACAAGGAAGTGGAATAAATAAGTTCTCAAAGTTCTCGAGTATACTTAGTGTTTTCGACTAAAATCGTCTATTTAGGACTAAAAATGTCGGTCAACTAGCTTAATGTCTGTTCTCAAGTGGAGACAAGTTTAGTATGCCACTGTCCCTAATATGCACGTTAAATAAGTCTAACCATCACATTTATATGAATATTCAGATAAGTCAATATTATATTTACATACTTGTATTTATGGGTTAATATCGAACTTTCCCGGTAACATTAAATTGGTGCTTACGTGCTGATACGTTTATTTAAAGGGTTGGAATCTTAAATGACGGTATGATGATTCAGTTAACTATTTATTATGAAGTTTTGTTTGTCTGCGTGGGTCTTACTTTTTATTATATTGTTGAACAACTACGATTGTTTGCCCACCAATGCGTAATAAATGCTTTCTTTCAATTTGTCTGGTAGTGTAAGGGGGACAACTCTAATACACCTCTGCGTTAAACTTGAACACAATTTCAATGCACAGGGACACGTAAATACCCCTAAACCGGGTTTGACTAATAAAGATACTTATTTAAAAAATAAAATAAAAATAGATTCGTAACCCCATATTCGGGTAATCGATAGGGTTTATATTGTACGGAACTGTCTCAATACCCTCATAAGACAGACCTACAGCAAGTTTTGAATGTTTAATTGAATACAGCCGCCAAAGAACTAGTTCTGTTTTGTTTATGTCGATAAAGGTTCAAAAGTAATACCCTTCATTAAGTTTATAAGCATAAAATGGTTGAAATAATAGTAATCATGAATTCGGATAATATATTTTAAAGTTGTCAGTTGTCTTGCCTAGCTTAATGATAAATATACATTGGTGGGAAATCTTAGAAACTCAAAAAACATTTGTTACCAAAGCTCAGGAAACCCAAACACAAAGACCTCTAAATAGCACCATCATTCAGATGCTCCATAAACCCGCCAACTCTTACAGCTATAAAAATGGCTCTTCAGAAAACAAAATATGGTGACAACAGTAATACTCGCAGTGGCATCAGTCGGGTATTCTATTATAGCATTATCGTCGCTTTCTTCCATAAAACCAGGTAAAGTTTCGGCACTGTAAAGATATTGTGGAGGCTGTTTTGTCTCTCGTAAAGCAAAAGTAATGCAACTATTTTGTTTAAAGAAAACATCCCGATGCCAAATAATGATACACCAAAGAAGACATTGTGAAAAGTTGTATTTATTATGGAACATAGATCGTACGGATGTAGAAGTCGACGGTTAATAGATATTACAATCGGTGCCAGTAGGATCCGTTACCTCCAGAACTTTTTTCTTTAATCTTTTGAGTTTATGCAAAATCAGAAAACGTTATTATTCACATAGACAACTTATTGCTACTAAATGATCCGTCGTTCAGATTCTATCCCGATTATACACCAATCACCAGATATCAGAGTTTACACCTATCTACCAGGGCGGGAATGTTTTACTGTATAATAAGTTGTTAGCTAACCACTAAGATATGTATGCTAAATGTTGCATTTAAAAAATGCTACAGCAATATGGGTTCCATAACCACCCTTCCCCAATATATACTAAATAGGCCCATAATGGATTACGACCCTATACATTTTACGTCCAACTACTACTATGTCATTTGGAACTTTAATTGGTATACAAACACTAATCTTGCCCTTATCAACGGTACTATATGTAATACAATTATAGCTCGACAGGGAAGCAAAGTAGTGTTGTCCCGCCTCGTTACAAAAGACCAATATGGTCACTGTGCCAGAACCTTCAGTTGGTATCTAGAATCAAATATTTCCGACAATATCCCATAAATTGGCCAACAAGAGAGCTAAGGTTTTAAGTACTTTTAATGCACTACTAAAGTTAAATCTTGTATTTCAGGGTTTTCGTCTTTCATGTACACAGTTAAATAAGAGTATACTCAACAAAACAGACAAATAAATAAAACCACAAACAAAACAACAATCATACAATTCTTTATAGTTGAGCTATGTTCCAAATTTGGAATTACACATTTGTGACCTTGAACCCTTACACTTAATTGGCTGATGATAAAATATCGTCTGCTCACGAAAATTTGTCATTTTGAAATCTATGGTAAAATGATTAATGCAATCTCCCGTGCATTTGATATCTAATGCCGATGTTTCAGATTTGGTATCGTCTAGAAAATTGTGGCAGTACAAATTTCCGTGCGTCTTGAATTGAAATTTTTCTTCCAATCCTAAACTGCCAAGGGCACAAACGCTCGTATTGTCGTTAGCACACACATTTTTACAGCACACTTCATTGTCCAAGACTCGTACACTAACAACAGATTCATAAGCACATTTCGCACAAAATCTAAAATTGTGTTTTAACGTCGTTAAATGATTGTCATTTCCTGTATATATATGGCCCAGTTGATATAACGTCACTTCCGGCGGACCACGACAATTGATATGTAAAGTGTTACCAACGGATCGCGACCCATTAAAATAGATCAACTGATCTGGTGACGTAATAGGTGGTTCTGACGGACAGAAGGCTAACACGTTTACTGTCACACTACCGGATGGAAACGGATTAGAGATTTGAGGCATGGGACAAAGTCTATTTCTAACTGACCGATCCAATAAGAGGAAGAACGGGGAATGCGCATGACTATATGGATTCTGGCCAGTTTGTAATGCAGAACACATTAAAACTAACGACGATAAAAGGCTGACGCAACTTTCAAACAAAATGTCTACGAGTTGGTCAAAATGACGATTACCGACACCGTTAATCTGCCTAGAGATATTGTAGCATACTTGTTTAAAAGCTATCTCCATAGGAACAACAGAACATACTTTCATGAAATATTTTGTAGCCATGCTGCATGTGGAATCATCGTTGGGTCCTTTTGGCAATGGGATATAAAAATTCGACATCGAGTCAGAATCGGCACTTTGTTGAAAACAGTCGTCTGGTAGTGACGGCCACAGTAATGCAGGAATGATCAAATGTGAGTTTCCACCTAGAGAAATCTTCCCCTCCAAGAACGCTCCGTTATATGCGTTCTTGCTACCACATTTCGACACACGTAACGGTAAATAAGATATACATTGTTTTTTCATTAAATTTCTTGGAAAATCGTCAACATTTCCCTTTCCACAAAGTGTTTTAAAAATTATTTGGAACAAGGGCGCGTAATCTAACAATTTCACCGTAAAAATAAAGGATTTGGCATCAAGACCAGTGAGCTGTGAAGACAGATATATTTTAAAGTCTATGCTGGTCAAATCACGTGACCATTCATAATTTACTTGAGCGCCGTTACTAAGCAACACATACGCCATATTATTTTGATCACCGAATCTAATACGAGTCTTCTCATTTTTAAAATTGCTTATAGTTAACCAATTTATTTCAAAATTATTCGAGGCTAAGCCCTTTAATCCGTACGCCTTGAGTACTGTCCCGTTGCTGAAAACCGCCTCGAAAACGCGACTATCCATCAAATGAAGATAAGATCTGAAACTCCTCACGAACACGGAACTCCTCGGTAAAACAGGTTTCATATTAACATGAGTTTGCACAAAATTTGTCCCTTCGTTTTTCCTTTTTTTGGTTTCATTAAGGTAAAATCCTAACAAGAGACATATGACCAATACCAGCAGAATGACCAAGAAAATTACTATGGCACGAAATAATTTATGTTTCCTCTTCATAACAATTCTTGTTGGCATAAATCGTAATTCTTTCCGAACTTTCCTTCCGTCCTCTTGTGATATCAACTGTCCGTTCATGCTCTCTGACGTGCCATTAGCCTTTATACCATAGTTTATCACTTCCTGTTCCTCATCACGAAGAGGAGTGAGTTCGAATTCCGTCATCATCTGAAAAAGAATGACAAAAATTATATGGGAGGATATACGTTGACAGTTGACACAATATAGCTCTTAGCTTGCCGAACATAGTAAACATCTTTGTTCGACCCACAAGCGGTTGTATTGGAATTTGGAATAATCAGATCAGTTGCTTCGATTAGTGGTGAAGCGTGATCCAGAAGTTAACATATTCCTTTGCAACGATTGGTTTATGTAGTAATTCCAGTATCATTTTTATTTTAACCTCAGTTATATTTCAACATTGGCTCTACCAGTAGATCTGATATTGGAAAAGATGACAGTCCTAACTTCGCAAAAATCATCAAACTTAATTAAATCGATAATTATAGATATTTAATATCGTGTCATGTCCATTGTTATAATACACTACCTATGGGTCCACTATTTACGAATACTGAATGGCTTCATTTTATACTACATTAGTAAATATTTGTTCGATCCCTGCATTGGCTAATATAGTTTATCGGGATTTTCCGGCGTGGTTCCCCCTTGTCAGTGGTGCAGGACAGAGGACCTGGCAAGGACAAAACCCGAGGTCCAGTGTACAAATTGGCGTGCACGTAAAAGATCCCTTGGCAGTTGGAATTCGATATAAGAGTAGGCCGTAGAGACGCTGTCTGGGCAAAATACGCCCCACAGCACACTGTATGACGTCTTCATTAGCCCAGTGGGAGCAGAACAGTAGCACGCTAAACCCCATTTCATTTTCATATCATTTAATTTAACATCATTTTCATTTTGCTTTACCTTGAATTCCACACCTAGTATCACCTAAAGTTTTTACGTTGGCCTAGTTCCACATGACATTCACGGATACCCATCTGAAAAATAGACAAAGAAAATAATAACGTATTACTATTTTAAGAACATATAATCATGATAATATTAATAAGGATATTTGTATGGAGCAACTATTCAATCCACCAAGGAATGCACTAGGCACTAAGGATAAGGGTATCTGCATAGACAGGACTTACGTACTTCTTTTACAAAACGATTTCTCATATATTCGACGGGTCATATAGTTTAATATTATATTTTGCTTTTGTTGGCATATACTGCATAGTAGTTTAGTTACTACTACGTCTTTATTGTAAGTGTGTGGGTGTGCGTGTGTGGGTGTGTGTGTGTGTGGGGGGGGGGTATAGTCGTTCGGATGAGTCGAAAAACGAGGCCTTGTGTACACATTGTCGTGTGTGTAAAAGAAACTTTGACAGTTGGAATAAGCGTAGGTCACGGTGCCACTGTCTGGACAAAATTTGAATCATAGCACACTATATGGCCCTCTTCATAAGCCCAGTCAGAACAGAACAGTAGGACGTTAAACCCCATTTCAGTTGAATTCGAATTCACTTAAAGGAGCTACCACTATTGTGTGGCGCGGTTCTCCAGTACGTGCTATTGGATTTCGGTCAATATACACTGCACCTGGCTACTCTCCTAAAATGGGATTCACGATGGCTCTGTAGTAGTAGCAGTAAAGTTGTTTATTTCAGTGATATAATATTATGTTATACAAAGAAGACATATGAAAATCAATATAGAAATACTAACACCCGGCCCAGTGGACATATATACACATTGCGTGCACGTAAAAGAACCCCTGGCGGTTAAAAACCGAAGAAGAACAGGTAGACACGACACTGTCCTGCAAAACGCTTGACGGAATTATATCAATATTGAGTTGTGGAGACATTAAACATCATTCCATTCCATTACAAATCTTGTAATTCACTCCGAAAAACAAGGGTCCCATGAGAGGTAATTGTTTTGCAACCACACATTTCCATTGCTTGAATAAACACACTCGTTTGAAATGCCCCTTTTCTGTGCCTGTTTCTTTCACATAAAACTGAAGAAAATCAATAAATAGGCAGCCTTTTATATCTTGGTTTTAGTGATAACGATGTTAATATCTAGCTAATCATCACCATAATCAATATCTTTATCATTAGTATGCTAGAGCTGAACTTCTGATTCTCAATAGACATGATGTAATATGCAGACTAAGAAATATCACATATTATTAGATCTCAATATCGCTTACTTATTCTCTGTATGTTCTATTCCGTCTACAACAGCAATTTGTCCCATTTAGTCAGACAATTATGGGTGCTATTTCTAGACACCGTTACGCTTGCAATGCTTATATCTTATCTGACTAATCTTAATTGACTCAAATTTCAAAATAATTTCACACAATAGTAATTACGTACAGTGACCAATATATGTGAAGAGTCCAGGGAAAAACGATCTAAAACACATTTTTATCTTTTTGCATAAAAAGGCAAAACAGACTTTTGGACGAGAATGCTTGACGCGAACAGAACAACGAGTGGGTTTAATTACAACTTCAAAATGATGTTTAATACGAATCATAGTTACCAGTACAACAACTGACTTCCACTTTTCAGACAAATTATTTTTCATGGAGGCCATTTCAGAAGAGCCTTGGTTCGATGTGACTCCGGTCGTTTTTACCTAAAATTTGCTACCAGATGGCGCCATTAACTGGGGCTCTTCATGTATTATTTGAAAACAAACGTGGATATGCAGTTATGATTTACGTTAGTCGACAGTATGTTGAAACAGTGCCACGGTTAACATTTAAAAACAAACAAAATTAAAGGACCAAACAGAACTAAGTTATATAAAGGAGAACGAAAAATATGAATGGTCATGAGAAATTACGCCCGCTGTATTGTAAAAAATGAAATAAAATGAATTGGAGTTGAGCTTTCTAATTTACTCCAGCAATCTGACCAACGAAGACGAGTTTAGGCCATGCAGTGTGCCTTGAAGGGAGTTTTGTCCCGACAGCGGCTATTTGGCCTACTCTTCATCGAATTCCAACTATCAATGGATCTTTAAAGTGCTACCAATGATATACATGGGACCTCGTTGCTTTTTTCCCAGCCGAACGACTAGACGCCTTCCCTTGCGCAGGCAACAACACCGGGATCAAACCCGAAACCACCAGGTTAATGAGCCAGCGCTACACTCACACCATCACCGTGGCCCAATCTGATTAAAAAACAGATCTATATACTTTCGATGACCTACACTATATGAAGATCTGACCGGTTGCACTGGGAGGTCGCGTCAGGGTTCGTAAGAGTGGCTTTTGACCTATGACGTCAGACTTGACTAATCAATCAGCGTTGACGTTTCTAGTGGGTTACCCACAGTTCCGAGCATCGCACACCAAGAACTCACCGTAACAGACCGTTTCATTGGCTAATTCCACACTTCAACCAGAACGCTGACAATATTGCAACACTTTTAAATCCTAGTGCAGTAAAGAAAAGTAAAACGAAACTTTGATCTATAAAAAACGAAACGAAATAGGGTCTGTGTTTTAATCATATTGCACCGGGGTACAAAGATTAACGTTTAGAAATATCAATTACCCATTCAATTACACGTTAACGTAAAACTAGAACAATTTTGTGAAATAAAATGGGGTTTAACGTCCCACTGTTCTGCTCCGAGTAGGCAAATGGGGAAGTCCTGGTAAAAATCCATGCGCTACGTGTGATTGGTTGTATAAGTTTAGCGGCATGGATGCCTCATTAAAATAGATTATGTAAGTATCATACATCTCTTGATTGTAAATGAAACGGACTCTAAAAATGAGAGGCGTGCTATCTGGTCAGAGATTTTATGAAAATATAGAAAAGAGAAAACCACGAGTATACTATTAGGATGGTTCTGGTTTTGGGATGTTACTCTTGCTTGTGCACAGTAGCCACAAAATCATACGTTCCGATTCTTATGGTGTCACAACATATCACGTCAGACTTTGACATTTCTTCCAGCAATAGTTTGACTTTTATATCGAGAACAACCGCTGAAATATCTGCCTGAAGCTAACCAGACATAGATGAATCGGGCTAAGAAAATTGATAGAAATAAATAGACAGTTTGTTGGGGTATAATTGGGTTTAAGGAAACGTCTTCTCATTTCGTGTCAATAATTTAATCAACACTGAAGGTCTTAATAGAAACCAGACTACAATAAATACGAGTTAATCGGGAAGCTAGAGGATCACCAATGAAAATGGTCACATTTTGGATTGGTTTTCAAGGGTAATAAAACACGGAAAGCAGTTAATGGACAACAACGTGTCTCGTATAAATACAAATACTGTGGGCTAAACTTATAAATAGTCACAATATTTATCCTTAAACCCATCCATTCAAAACTGCAGCTTTGAATTCTGTAGCGAATAAGATTCAAGGTGTTGTCAACACAATATTTCGTCCATGTTGAGAACAAAAATCGTGTACACCGATATGGTATCTACAAAGGTATGACATTATACTAGAATATAAAGAAATGGCCATTAAAGATACATTATAGGATATAAGATATAAAGAGCTGGCAGTTCTCACTATAATAGTTAAAAACAAAATTCGTGTACACCGATATGCTACTTACAAAGGTATGGCATTATACTAGAATTATTTGGAAATGACCATTAAAGATACATTATGGGAGATAAGATAAAGAGCTGGCAGTTCTCACTATAATAGGTAAAAACTAGATAATGTAAAGGCAATTTGTTGAAAATTTCAGTAAAATTGATCCAGTATGAACCGAGAATTAAGCGATTGAAATTTCGGCCTAGCCTCGAACATCATTACTAAAGTACGATAAAAACATAGTCTCGATCACCTATTTCATGATTAAATTATGAATGGAAGTAGAGCAGCAAATGGGATCATAATCCAGTAAATATCGCAGGCTAGCAATGCCACCGAGAGTTGATTTTATTGTCTGGATAAGTTAATTAATGTCTAATGCATAATTTAGAAAAGATTTCAGGCCTAAAGAAAGACCTGCAATTGGCAGATTTAACTCTTGCATAATGTATGTTTAAACAATCGAACATAAACATGAAATATTTGATAACGAACACCCTTCATAAAGTCGCTTAAATATAGAAGCGGTGTTTCGATACGTGTGTTTTACATTTTATCCCACAATCCAGTTACTAAATGCGACTAATTATAACATGGAATAATTTGATTACACCCCACCCCACCCCGATTTATATGGAAAACAATCACTGGTTTGTTCCCAACTAGTACAACGTTTCGACAAATGTTATTGTATAGTTATCAAGCACAAATGATAAGTTAGTAAACTAAAATGTAATATATATCGTGATAAAATAAGGAAGCCATACGGTCTGTGTTGTGTGTTGTTACAACACAAAGTGAGTAGTTCAATAAGTAACGTAACATTATTTACCTAATTTATCTATACATTTATAGAGTTAATTGCTTACGGTTTACATAAGATAGTTACAACAGTCAAAGGCAATTCCATACGCCATTAGAAACCAACATGGTATTTGTCTTGAGTTTTAAATATAACTAAATGGCCATAAATCACGAACGGTGTATAAAATGACAGAACGTTTAATCTCAGTCCAGACACGGCCATTTAATTTCTGAATAAGAAATATCCAATACATGATTGAAATACAGATTGGCATAGATGGACATGTACAATGCAATATAGCTGACGTGGAAGATACATACATTGAGTATAAGAGAGTATAGGATTCTAATTTAATAAAGAGCGAGGAGCATTGGTCTCAAATAAATAACTGCTTAAAGAAGAGAATTCAGAGGGTATTTACCGGATGATCTTTGTACTTTGTATACTAGCATTACGATTAATTTAATAAAGAGCGCGGAGCATTGGTCTCAAATAAATAACTGCTTAAAGAAGAGAAATGAAAGGGTATTTAGCGGGAATTGCGTACTTTTCTGCAATGAGACCAGAATAGGCTATGTAGTGTGCTACGAGGGACATTTTATCCAGACAGCGGTGCTACAACCTAATTCTATTTCGATCTTTATAGAAGGCTTGATCTCGCTTTAACTTCGTACATCTTATCAAGGCCTTCACGTAATACCCTGCATATGTCGGCACTAATTTCGAATAGGTATTCACACAGCTTGGAAGCCTATCAGATTCCGCGATCATCGCGAATACCAAGTCTCGCGCTTTCAAGCTAAAATATCTGTCTGTGATAATCGAGTTGCAAAGGTTCGTTCAACGTCAAGGTTTCCGTGCATGTCGCTGTGTCACAACCTCTGGTGGGGCGCTAGTGTTCACGTGTCTGCAGTAACGTAGCTATAAAGTTCGGGAATTGTAAAGTAATCTAGCAACGTCCAGATGTTGTAAAACTCGCAGTCGTTGCTTCGAGAAAATGATGATATACACGTGTTTCGTTCGATCCAAATGACAAGACAAGTCTACTGGCTAGGCCCTCACGCGTACTATCCGAGTCATGTTTAAAGATCCATTATTACTTTTATGAAGAAATTCTATTATATAACATGTCCTTAGATTCACTTAATTATAATTATCGAAAGATCGGCCTACTTAAAGCACGTTGCAAAAGAATCCACTGAACTCATTGGAAACTGCTTACTACTATAAAATTTACGATTTGTACATGCATCTTTAAAAAGTTATATCATATCACATCACATCGATCGACTGGTAGATTTGTCCAATCTGATGTGAACGATGATTATTTTTTCTAGAATAGCTTAGATCTGATAAGTACTATAGCATGTCTTTAAAATTCCAACACTAGTTGAAGTAATAAAGAATATTCTATCGCGTCATAACCAGATATATCATTGTGAATGAAACTAGGGGATTTTATGTTTATCCTAGACCCGTGGTACTTTCAGTAGATGGCGACAGTGTTCTCACTCATGTATTTGTGTCTGGAGAACACGTGTTATCCCAGCGTGATTGAATATATAGGCCTAATCAAAATTTAAAATCAATGATCTCATTGATAGCTATAATGTTGGCATAACTAAGTCGTGCTTTGATGATTTTATAACATAACCACAAATGTTACCGCGACATGATAATTGTGCCTACTGCTTTTCCTTTCTTCTGTTTTAGACTTTCCGTGCCTGCAGTTAAACATTGGCTATTAAATTTTCATCGATTACTTCCCAAAGCTACTTTCTTTGCTTCTCTTGATGGACCACCAATTTTCTTTAATCCAGTCAACGATTCGCCTAATGACCGTCACTGGGTGTCCTTGTTTTCTCTGGCTTTGTAGGTCCGCTTTAATGTCTGACGTTACGTGTGAATGTGGGCTTCGGCTAAGCTAGATGCACAGCTAATACACACTTTAATGAATTCACGTATGATTTTCTGGCTTGTTCTTTCCCGCATTTCCTAGTTTGAGATGAGACCCGGCTTTCTTTTATGTAGGGTGCGGATGCCCACATAAGCTGAAAAATGCCCGTCGTTTTTCATTCAATGCCCTTGTGCTTTATCGCCACGTCTTCGACTCATAAAGTAATAACTGTAATGTGGTCTTTCGTTGTGCCTCCGCAGCATGAGTTTAATAAATCCTGACTTCTGCTAATGAAATAGTAATTCTAAATCTGTCTTGTTAATTATCGAAAGACATCTGAGGCTGTATGGACTGTAAATGTTGATTTAATTAATTGTTGAAGGCAGTCAGATCAAAGATCACAATGCAGGAATCAAGCAATGGAAATAAAATGAAAAGAAATGGGTTTAACGTCCTTCTGATCTGCCCCGACTGGGCTAATGAAGACGGGTATACGCCATACAGTGTGCTACGAGGGAAATTTTTCCCGGGCAGCGCACTTTGGCCTACACTTATATCGAATTCCAAATGCCAAGGGATCTTTTACGTGGACGTCAATGTATACACAAGACCTCGTTTTTTCGTCCCATCCGACCAACTAGACAGCTGTCCTGCACCCTGCACCACTGACAAGGGGATCAAGCAAACGGGCAACACAGCACCTAATATAGTCAGTTAACATAAACTATGGAATACCATATAAAGTATGGAACCCGAAAGGATACATTTTCCCACTTCAAATACAAATCGGAATTTTGCTTGTTCTCTTAAACTATTTTACCCATTCAAGACAATAACAATTCTCTCAATGCTCTAACAAAATAGAATTTTTAAAAAAAACGACAAATCACTTTATAGAGAAGATAAAGAATCTTTTTTTTAAAATTAATTTATTTCAAATCAATTTCTGGTATATAAAAAAATCCTGAAATCCATTAATTTTATTTATAAAGAAGCTCAAAAATCTTTTTTTTTTCGAAAAAATGATTTATTATAAAACAATTTCTGGTACATTTATATAAAAAAATCCTACATATATGAAATACTTTATAGACATTTTTGGAATTTAAAACAAAAAGGAAGGAAATACGATAAATCACTTTAATGAAGCTCATAATCTTTTTTTTTTAAATAATTTATTTCAAATTAATTTCTCGTATATGATATATGTCTGAAACCTCTTAACTATATTTCTAGATATTTCTAGATATTTCTAGAATTGAAAAAGGAAAGAAAAGACGACAAATCACTTTTTGTTCGATAATTTATTTCAAATCACTTTCTTGTATATAAACATTACGACTAGCGAAACCTGTTAATTTTATTTCAAGAAATACATTAACTGGTAAAGAGAGAGCGAAATGGGGTTTAACGTCCACTCGACACAAACTAGGTCATTTCGGGACTAACATATGATTTAAATTTATTTCAATAAATCGCTTGCGCGTAGGGGTCTTTAGCAGTGGGAGGAAACCGGAGGACCCGGAGAAAACCCACGAGGTTGGACAGGCGACCCTACTCCTTGCCACGTCCAACCGGGGATTCGAAACCACGCCAGTTGACTCAATGACAGGTTTTATGATACAGCACGCACGTGCTAACCATTCGGCCATCCACCCACCCCCCCCCCCCCTAACTGGTAATGTAATGATGACATCGACAGACACGATTTTTCCAAATCAGTTCAATCTATTTTCTATAATAGTTCTGATAGGGGTCGCCATGGCTGTGTGGTTAATTCCGAATGTCGAAGATTCAAATTTGGCTGAGGTCCTGTTTATAAATATTGGTTTATACGGAACCTAAAAGATTCCCCTGGCAGATGGAATGTTAAACTCAAAATGACAGTATTTTAGGCTCAAAATGGCCGTAAGTTAGACTCGTATTAGCCGTATGTTAGACTCAAAATGGCAGTATTTTAGGCTCAAAATGGTCGTATGGCGAGAAATTAAACACCACTCCTTACTCTCTGAAGGGCAGAACAACTAGGTTCTACATTGTATATTCAGGACCCCCGTCTTCATTAACGCGGTTGTTACAGAAAATAGGACGTAAAACCCCATTTCATGTGGAGTTGTAAAATATATGACTTGGCACGATTATCTACTCTATTTTATGTTAAAATGGTGATGTATATGCGGGCTAATCGATTAATGAATCGGGTTATAGCGAGAATAGCTCTATAATGGCAAAATAAAACGTGCCAAAGAGAAAACCCATGCATTTCGAACAGTGAAATCTACTGTAAAATCGATAACATGTAACCTAGAAAAACAGCATAATTTTATTTGTTTAACAAGTGGTTTATTTCATTATTTTGTAGATGCAAATTGAAAATTGCCAAGTCATGGCGATGCTCTTGGTTATTCAACATTTGATAAACAAAAAGCTCTTCACAAAGGAGCCAAACTGGCTCCTCAATTCCATTTACATGCAGTAACAAGAATTTTCATTTTACAATAAATATCATATACACTACACTAATATCCTTAAATGACATTTAGAAGTAGACTATAAATGTAGGTTGTTATTCATTATTGATCATTGCTTGATAAAGATACCTGTAAGAGTATTGAAACGTTGCATGTAATAAACTAAGAAGTAGTAAATCCATAAAGTTGTACGTTATTATGAATATTACACTACACTACACTACATTATAGTTGACCAATTGAGTGGCATTTAAGTGGTTGGATATTAAAAACATAACTAAAATCTATATGGAAAACAATTCTAAGAAAGTTTACCGAAACGTGGCGTCATTTGTATAATAAACAATTGTATTCCATATACATGTAAATGTTTTCAACGAGTGACCTTCATATATAACGGTACATATCGATAAAAATTTATATACAGCTGAACAGTAGAGCTGATTTAATTTGTTGAAATGAAATTTTTAGTCATTGATCTAGAAATACGCCTGACACAGTTCTATGGAATATATTTAATGTTTACTGAACTACGTTTCGACTAGGATTCAACAACCTTTATCAAGCAGGTTTGACTGAGCTTGTACACCTACTAACATTGAAGAGATAAACTAATATACGAACCAACTGTATTATAAAACGACAACATTGAAATTGACACAAATTACTGAACTGACAATAATGTAGCTAAATAGCAATAATAATAATGTGTACATTTATACCACGCACGGTTAGATCTAATTGATAAGGCCAACTTCAAGTTTGGTCAAAGGTCAGGAGATGTAAACAAGGCTAGCGCTAATCCCAACCATAACCCTAACCCTGGACCTAGCCATAATGCATTGCATGTATTTTTTTTTATATAAAACTAAGAAATATCACGAACCTGGACCTAGCCATAATGCATTGCATGTATTTTTTTTTTATATAAAACTAAGAAATATCACGAACCAAATTTTCATCATTCTAGGTCAGTGCTTATGTGGAGACTTAACCTCTCCCCCAAATTCTTAAACCAACTTACATTTCCGCCAACAATCACGTGCCCTAACCTTATTTACATCTCAGCGACCTTGACGAAAATTGAGTTGGGCTTAACAAATAGATCTAGACTACCAGACACAGTTCCATGCTAGTATGCATGATGCTTAAAAGCGCTATAAGGTATGAGAACCATAAACAGCTAAACGCTCTGCTATATGTATGAATTGATGCAAGTCTTTCGTTTGTTATTGAATCCTTATTTATCATGTATAGCTTACATGAACATTAATACATGTCCTTCGTTTGTTATTGAAACCCTATTTGTCATATATAGCTTACCAGAACATTAATGCAAGTCTTTCGTTTGTTATTGAATCCTTATTTATCACGTAAAGCTTACCTGAGCATTAATACAAGTCCTTTATTTGTTATTGAATCCTCATTTATCACGTAAAGCTCACCTGAACGTTAATACAAGTCCTCAGTTTGTTATTGAATCGTTATTTGTCATGTATTCAGGTCTACCTGAACATTAACTATATGTAAACATGAATAAATCATTGTTTAAATCAATACAAGTCAGATGGAACAAAACACCGTTATAAAATGTTTTGAATAATAATAATGAAATAAAGCATTATAGCGGAAACTAAATTACTGAAGTGCCTAGTGGAACAATCTTAAATCAACGATGCTAAAAGATGCATTTATTAGTTGAGTGGGGGGTGTTCATAAACACACCATAGATTATTAAGCACTATTTAGTTACCAAGTGGCTGATAGGCGCTGGTCTACAAACCAAGTGATCCCGAGTTTGATCTCTGAAATGAAATCACATGGGGTTTATCGTCCTACTGTTCTGCTCCAACTGGCCTAATGAAGACGGGCATACGCCATGCAGTGTGCTATGAGGAAATGTTTGCCCACAGAGCGGCGCTGCGGCCTACTCTTATATCGAATTCCAACTGCCAAGGGATCTTTTACGTGCACGCAAATGTGTCAACGGGACTTCTGTTTTTCGTCCCATCCGAACGTCTAGACAGCTGTCCTTGTCAGTCCTTGTCAGGCCCCCGCCATGCATCAATGACAAGGGGAAACCAGGTCGGAAAATCCAGATGAACTTTCTCGGCCAACACCGGGAGCGTACCCGCGACCCCCCAGGCTAGCGAGCCAGCACCTTCTCTCTTCGCCTCCGTGACTCCGTTTGATCCCGGTGCTGGCCAAGCCGCCAGTTCCTAAGGATTTTCTAGCCTTATCAGTTGTGCAGTATGGAGGGCCTGGCAAGGGACAGGGTCTATGTGGTCGGGTGGTACGCAAAATCAAGGTCATGTGTACACATGTACATAAACGAACCTTTGGCAGATGAAATTCGATGAGAGATACAGAGAAATGGGGTTTAACGTCCACTCGACACAAACTAGGTCATTTCGGGGCTAACATATAGTTCAATCTTATTTAAATAATTCGCTTGCGCGTAGGAGTCTTTAGCAGTGCTTGACTCAATGACAGACCTTATGTTAGCCATTCGGTCACCCAAACCCCGAAATTCGATGAAGTTTATTCGTAGACGCAGCTGTCTGGTCAAAACTTCCCTCACAGTAACAGTACACTACATAGCGTGACCATCTTTAGTGTCCCGATCGGTGCATAAAGACAGGACGTTAAACCCCATTTTATGTCCAAATGCCCTATGTTCAAATAAGCAGGAAGACATAAACGTATTACAAATGCAATATAATCATTGATATGGCAGAGAGTGAAAAAACGCAGCAATTAAAAAATTTAAACGTGTAATCAGAATTTGAAAAGGGAGTAAAAATAACTTACAATTTAGTTGTATTTATGCTAAGAATGGGGTTGCGAGACACCTTTCTTCCTCGTAGCGTTAATTCATGACAACATTGGGAATTGACCAATTAGTAAGGAACTCAATTATAATACCTAGTTAGTGAATAACATTGAATGTTTTTGTTAATGGTGATCTTTATTAGAAAATAAATTCTACTGTACTAGCTTCTACTGACGCTTCTACTCGTATTCCCCAATTTCAAATGTTTAGTTAAAGTCATGCTTGTATAAACTATCCACGAAGACGACTTTTAGTTAACCTGTCTGGGATATCGTTGTTGTGGAAGCCTACGTTAAATCACCAAGATAAATAGACTATTAAATCATCGTTCTGTACCATATGTATGAATACAATCGTGACTGCTGCAAATTTATCTTTTCTTGTACACGTGTTTAATATAATATATTGGTTGTAATTTGGCTTATAAATTGCGTGTTAAAATTACAATATGTAGCCAGTCAGACCAACTTCATCAACTATATAATTAGTGGAAAGGTCAATATAAACAACACCTGATAAGTCCTATAATCTTCCAATCGAACATAATAAAACTTCTCTCAGCTAAACATTTATTTGGAAACAGAACGACGTCCCTCGCTAAGTAAAGAGAGTAGAGATGGGTAGTCTGAAATACTGTTAAAGGAAATTTCGAATTTTCATAATGCCCTTTTTCAAACAACGTAATATTAATGTCAAAAACGTAGTATTGTGAAATGTTGCTTTTTTTCATCCGAGAAAATGCGTTACCTGACATTTTGACCCCAGGGATAGTACTGTATTGTTACACATTCATCTGAAAATAATAATACTTTGATTAAATGTATTAACAGGCATTAGTATTTGTTGTCACTACGACACAGAATAGACCACGGTATTCTTGATCCCACACGTGACGTATGTCAGATATTAGTACGTGATATGATTATTAACCACAGAAGTATTCAAACGGCTTACCCATATATTTGCTTGATGAACACCGTGGGTCTCATCATAAGAGATAATGTTTATTCCGAGAAGAACTAATTATCGTTGAAGAAATCTTCATTTCCTACAATATTATGGTTCCTGTTCGTATAATGAAATGCATTGTAACGGCTATTTGATATCACCGAACGAACTATTCAACTGAAAGCCTAGCAATGTGTATCATGTCGATCACATTAAGAGATTGGGGTTATATTAACATGATGTACAAGAATTACACGTATTCCCTCAATCATATTTGAAAATTAAATATTGCATGGATAATCGAAGCTAAATAACTATTCAGAGATAAATATAAGCTCAGACGATTGGTAAAGGATGAAAAGCAAATAAGTATACGATACAATTTTTCCGGACAATATTTTTCGGTAACCTCGGATGTTCAGTGGGTAAGACGCTGGCTCGCTAACCAGATGGTTTCGTGATTTCGCCTTGTCAGTGGTGCAGGAAGCCTGACACAAAACAGTGTCTAGTCGTTCGGGTGGTATAATAACCGAAGTCCCGTGTACACATTGGATTGCACATACCCTTGACAGTCGGAATTCGTAGTGCCGCTATCCGGGCAAATATCCGAAATAGCACACTGTAGGGCGAATGCCCGTCTTCATTAGCCCGGTCGGAGCAAAACAGTGGAACGTTAAAACCTATTTCATTTCATTCATTTCCAATATTTGTTACTTCCCTTTAAAGCCGGCGCATAAAATAAAACTTCAGTTTATGGCAGCCATACGTCATCATCTAAATACAAATAACGCGTTTTTCACTGAGGGTTGGATACATAATATTCTTAGTGAAATATATGTGTATTTTAACCCTTAGTGAAACCATTACTTTACTGCTGCTGTTCAGTAAGGGGTGTAACAGGGCTGATTTCAAATCTGATCATACTATACACTTAATGTAAGAGAGCCCAACACTCTTTCAGTATTATTTCCCATAATATTTTGCATATTTGTCACGAATTTTGGAATTTTATTCTATTTTTTTAATCAGATATATTACCGTTATTTTATCAAATACCATTCTCACAATATCAGTCTTTTGTTATTTACTGATTTTGATAAAAAACATAGATGCACACTTTGTTTGGCATACTACTTTGTTTGGCTTCAACTGTTCCACCTTTCTCGTGCCACATCACGATTTTATCCGGCCATACAGTCGACTAAGACAATTATATTATGAGAGTGAGAATAAGGTTAGCAGTGTCAGTGGTTAAAATTAGTATTGATGAGTATACAATGGCTGTAAATTCTATGAATTATTCATATCATTAGTCTGAGATAGTACTACAGGCTCCTGAACACATTGGTTAATATAATAAAGAGACAAATTGGCGAATAAATAAATATACATTGGTCTATGCTAAATGTTCCCGCCGCCCTTCACCCCAAAACACCTTCACCCAAACAAAGCCTTCGCTAGCAAAAAAAGACTTGTTAAGCCCAATACACGGGTTTCGTACGCCAGATCGTCACTTGCAATCGGGTCCTTCTAATCACCGACAATAGAGTCCAAAGTATTGCAAGAAGTGACCTACAAGAAAATATATTTTACAGAAACGAACATTTTACACATCATATCCAAAGTTTAAATGATTTCATGAAATATTGACAAATTTATGGTAACTGAAATATTGACAAATACGGTCTGACTAATCACAGACAAGAGCATTATTTTGTCAGCATTATATAAAGCACAAAAGTATTACAAAAAGTGATCGACAAGGATGGTTAAGCTATAGATATGCTTTTTCTACACAACACATCCAAAATTTAAACGATTTCATAAAAAAATTAATAGAACATTGTCAAAGACTAATTTCTGAAACAAATGTCAGTTTAATGACAAGAGCGTTATTTTGTCAGAATATATAGCGCCACGAGTATTGCAAAGAACGACCTTCAAGAAACGATACATATATATACTCACATCATCCAAAATTTAAATGATTTCATAAAAAAAATAGCAAGAGAGTGTTAAAGTGTAATTTCTAAAACAAATGTCAGCTAAATGACTTATATCTAACACTCAGCACAGTCCAAGCGGATGATTATCTTCGATTGATATTTCGATTTCTTAATTAAAGAAGCATTATGTAAGATTTAGATAAAGGGCAGAACGTTCTTAGCTGTTACATAATGCCTGTTTAAATCTTAAATACTCAACCTCAATGCACGGAATAAGCTGTGCCAAAGTAAGATTATGTTCGCACAATCAGGATCGGCGACTTTAATATATAATGGGTGGGTTGTCCTGGCTATCCATAAACAAATGAAACCGTCCATCGGAACCTTGTGGCAATTATTTTGTTAGACCAACAATTTGCCTAACAGACTCTTACTCGTGTTGAATTATCTGAATGTCTGAGATAATATTTCACAGAAATACAAACGGTCAGCTTGAATTTCATTGGCTTCTAAACTGAAAACTGCATTTTATGTCTGATAACAATGTCTAAAAGCTTGCAGTTTTGAAGTGAAAATCCCAGACAAGGTAATTTATAGCACTCTACATTTTGGCTTTTAATTTGCATATTCTATCTAATTTAGGACTGCTCCGTTCAATAATCAATGGAAAACAGCCCTTCTCATCCAGACCGAAAGTGTATTTGCGCGCAATATAGACTGTCTCAAAGCAGAATTTGATCACTTTGTAGTTTAAGACAGCATCGGCCAAATTGCAAGAGAAGTGCGAGCGGCCCTCAGCGATCTTACCCCTAGATCATTCCTGTAAACTAACCACAGTCAGCTTAATTATTCATTACATTTTCTACTTCGTTTCGATATAACTTTTTATTTCCTAAATGTCAGTCAACCAGCTCTTAAGAAACTTTGTAGATAGACAGCATCGGTCAAATTGCAGGAGAAGTGCGAGCGGCCCTCAGCGATCTTACCCCTAGATCATTCCTGTAAACGAACCCCAGTCAGCTTAATTATTCATTACATTTTCTACTTCGTTTCGATATAACTTTTAACTTCCTAAATGTCAGTCAACCAACTCTTAAGAAACTTTGTAGATAGACAGCATCGGCCAAATTGCAGGAGAAGTAAACTAAACCCTAGTCAGCTTAATTATTCATTACATTTCCTACTTCGTTTCGATATAACTTTTTACTTCCTAAATATCAGTCAACCAACTCTTAAGAAACCCGGACTACCAATGTGAATAACGGAGTGGCACGTTACTATAAGTGAGACATTGTCATCGACACTCTCGGTGTTGTCAGTTGTCACTTAAATCATGCATCTCCACCTCTTATCCATTCATGGAAATCATGACTCTGTTGCGAACGGATCGCTAAATTCCAAGTTGTTGGAAACGGCAGTATTTTCTTTATATCTGTTTATATGTTTGTATGAATATCCAGATGACTGGAAAGTAGTTGATTATTTTTCGAACCGAGAGATCACGACTTCTGATGACTATTATAACCTTCATAAACAACAATTTAAATAATCAGGAGACAATTCGTGACGGAAGCCTAGATACATATTTAGCTTTCTGTTTTATTCCGTTGCCATGGTAATGCGACAAGAATTGGGACCTATAGACATGCCATACATGATTAAGTCCAACATTTGATTTCATTTAAATAACACATAAGTAAATATCCACGGTTCTTTTCTTAAATTTCACAAATTTCAATATATGAATAATCAGCGGTAAGAAGATTGATTAATCCAAAAAATATGGCGACTTGGTAAGAATGTATGGCAACTCCGCAACTAAAAATAGCTAGTTGATTGTCAACCGTGCTGGGTTTGATTGTGAATCATTCATTTGGGAATATTTCAGTATATAGCAGTGCTTAGACGGTGGCCACTCTTGTCCGGACTAATAAAGGCTGGCACGATCGAGGATGATTTCTGATTAAATCTAAAAACTCGTGATATTTTATATATACCGAAAGTTAAAATATTCTCTTCGTCCTTGGTCTGCTCACTTCGAAACCATGTTGTTATCCCTACAGGACTAATTAGTCACAGAAAACAAGAGTTATAAGAAATAGTCTACACTCTTATTTTAACATATTGACGACTAACTAAAAAGTTGTCAGATGATATTTACCGAGTGGTCGTTAACATTTGTTTTACACGATATCTAATTGGGTTAGCGTACAGAAAGTTGTTAAAGGATCTTACATGAATGATTCTTAAAACACGTTTAATCTAATTTGACACACAGACAAATTAGTTAAAATACAAATGTTTTTAAACCAAGCTATAGTACACACAAATACCGGTATTGATTTCTGATTTTTATAAATTTATTATGAGGTTTGTTTTAATGTTGAAACGATCGCTTGATTAGCTGCAAATCAATATTCGTTTAGAACACTAGCATGTCTCTTTCTATTTGTTTCTGATTATGTGAACAATTTAGAGAGTTGCTGAAGACCAGAACAATTTTCTGAAATAATAGTAATCGCTTAAAGATACTGTGTCTGAATCTTGGGTTTCAAAAATGCTTAACGTTATTTTTATTTCTTTAATTGGCTTTTCATATAATGACAACATTTTTCTGAAATTACGTGCTATATAATTACTTCTAATGATTTTCCAGCAATAAAACTATTTAACTGATCACTGGGTGTCGGATATTAATATTTGAACCACAAGCCTTTATCTATAAATCATACCATTAAAGAAGTCATGTGTCAAGACAAATTCCACTTTCTGGCTTTGAATGTAACAAAGATTGACAATGGAGAATATTCTTTCCATGGTAAATTAGACAATAGTAATTCATTTATTCTCCAGACGATACCTGGGAAATAAAGACGGCGGTTTACAATCAGATGAGCCTTATATGGCTATTACTTACGTTAGGGTTGATCGATTAAAACAATAATTTTGACCAATATTTGTTTCCGTAAAACTGCATTACATTGTGTATGTCTAAAAGTTAATATCTGCCGTTCATATTGGGCCATTAACAGAAATTATTAGCAAGACAAAAATTTGCATCGAAGTAAAAAAAATCAAGAATCGTTGGATACTGATATTGAGTGGTTTTAATGCTGGACTGACAGGCTGCATGTAATTAATGTGAACGCAACGATTATTAGAGCTTGTTGCTATCAGAAGAATCGCACTTAAGAGTCACAACATTTTCATACCGCACGGTGTCATTAATATTTGGTGAACGTGAACGATGTTGATAATTAAAAGCACTGTGATTGAAAAAAGCTATGCTAATAGGTTCATGGTTATCAAGAAAAACCAACGCTGCTAATAGTGTCTGTCACGCTATATTTCCTGTTTGTTATTAATTTTGTAAAATCAGCCACGCACCATGTTGTTAAAGGTTCTCCTTAATTAAATTGTAAATCTAGACAAAAAAATCCTTAAAAAATATCAGCTCGTTTGGACTAAAATATGTATTCTAGCGTCTCGTGTCGAACTTTGTTTTCTGACACTAATCCTGCTATTGGCCTGGAAGATGGGGAAGAGGATGCAAGGCACATTTTTGTTCCCGGCTTCCGGCATGTCATATATTATTCATCTGTTTCTATTCATGTATTCTGAACTCCGTTGACCAAATCTTGGACGGATTTTCGTATAATTTACCACCAAAACAATTTATGGTGCAGCTTTAAAACCAAAGTCTTCGACCTATCAACGTTTAATTTAGTTAAAATATAAACAGGCCCCGAATAATCAAATAATACAAATCGTGTCTGAGGGAATTTGCGTTAAAAGCTTATCTGTCACTCAAAGTCTTTGAAGCAATTCTTTACATCTTTGATGATTACATCAAATTGATCCAGTTTCTGACTCATGACTTCACCTTTTCATTAAGGTTTTTATAGATTTTCGCCGCATGTGAATGAACCTTATTACTTAATCATGGCACTGTTCGATGCTGAATAAGAGACCACAGAGAGCGTTTTTGAGAAACATGTAATGGTTTAAAGATTCGTTTCTCACTCTTAATGCCTCGTACGATGCTGCAATGGAATTAAATGAACTGATACCTTTACAAAACAGCGGTTAAAACGTCTGGATAGAAGTAGATCGTTCTAATTTCATAAACATTCTGATATCTTAGTTGACATTGCTAATGTTGGACTCGACTCATTGTCCTCTTTTATCTCTGTAATCTATCCATCATATCTCGATAATTGTCATGCCCATGTGGCACATCGGGCTACCAGATAAATATACCGAAAGAGAATACAATATCCCCAGGCATGAATATATGACAATTTGTCCAACAAACACGCTCCATTGAAAGAAACAAAAGAGAGATTAACCGAATGTTATTTTCAACCCAGCACACCAATTATTAATTAAAACCATTACAATAATAACCACCGTTATACAAGCACAGTATGGTAACTGTATCTTAGTTATATAAAGCTTCTACATACATGTGGGAGCCACGGTGGCTAGATGGGTAAGACGCTGGCTCGCTAGCCTGGAGGTCGGGTGTTCGATCCCTGGATTGGCCGAGAAAGTTCATCCATACTTTCCGACGTGGTGTCCCCTTGTCAGTGGTGCAGAACGGAGGGCCTGACAAGGACAGCTGTCTAGTCCTTCGGATGAGACGAAAAACCGAGGTCCCGTGCATATATTGGAATGCACGAAAAAGATCCCCTGGCAGTTGGAATTCGATATAAGAGTAGGCGATAGTGCCGCTGTCCGGGCAAAATTTCCCTCATAGCACACTGTATGGCCTATGCCCGTCTTCAGTATAGAGCAGAACAGTAGGACGTTAAACCCCATTTCATTTCATTTCATTCTACATACATGTATCGACAAATACCACAATACTAAAACATGTCGATTTATTACAATTTTTAATAGCCTCTCAGACAAGAATCGATAAACCATTTTTTTCTGACCTAAATAGCGAGCTGGAATTTAATCACAAACTATTTACCATGATTGGAGAAATCTTGATGGAGTTGTCCATAACAGACGGGTTGAGAAGAAAATCGGGTGTGAAATTTGAGATTGAGCTAAATATTTATTTAAGCTCCAACACGGATATAAAATACCACATAACGAGAGCTTTGACGTAATAGCAGCAATTTTAATGGAAGCCCATGTCCTTAAAAGAATATAAAACCCGCCATCTTTTAAAACGCCACAACAAAATTCTTCAAAGGTTTTATTGCCTTGCAGCTCAAGCAATCCATTACCAAAGCTGTCATCTAAAATCGCAAAAGATGTCAATTTAGAATATCTCTGGGAATGAAACCGTGGATTAAAGGTGCCACGTTAAAAACCTCATGTTTTTTGTTTATGTGTTTTCTTGGCGGTTTATGGGAAAACTTTCAACCTTCCGTTTAATTTATTAACTTTGTCTGAGAATGGGTTGTCTCTGTGATTTTTAGTATCAGAATACAATGGTAAATGCAAAGAAATTGGTATTAACGTTTTATTTTGCTTCACCAACCGGGGTAATAGAGACTGGAATTACGCCATGCAATGCGCTATGAGGCAAACTTTGCGTATACTTTAATTTAGATTTCCAACTGTCAGATGATCTTTAACGTCTGGCAAAGGTATACACGCAACCGTGGTGTTTCGTATTATCCGAACGACTGGGCGTTTTTCTGCCAAACACCAAGATCGAATCCACAACCTCTTGGATAGTGAACCAGCGCCGTAATCACTGAGCTACCATACATCTGAAGATGTAACATGCATATTAACATATCATCCATCAATCTCCAGAAAGTCTGCCGATCCCGTTGTCTGTATCCAAAGGATGCTCTGGTGACCGTTAGCGCAGAGGTTATCGTCTACATATATAACAGCCTCGACTTTTGTATGACACGTCCAAACTATTCCACATATATTAGTATTGACGGGTGTTGTGCACTATTTAAGATATGCTTATTCTTTTGCAAACATCCGTTATCACAATAAAAGTTCATAAAGCTAACATATTTGTACTGCGCCTTCAATTTCGGAACGTCTGGAAATTGGGAAATTGGCGGATCGGTCCAATGCTGATCTACGAGCAAATACTGTTCAATTCGGTCTTAATATAAAGCCTCGCCTGTAACACCAGAGGATGAACCGTGGAATCTATACATGGACACTTAAAGGGGCATTATGTAAGATTAGATATAGTGCGGACAGCTCTCGCTCTAATATTCAAACAATAGATAATGAAAAGGGAATATGTTGAAAAATTCAGTCAAATTACGTCAATCTGAGCCGAGTTAGAACAGTGTAGCCTCGATTGTCATTGTTACCGTTTTCAAGATAATAAACACAGTCTCGATTATCCATTTTTAAATTAAATCATCAATTGTCAATCGTATTTAAATCTGTAGAAAATCATTAATTTATATAACATTTAAAGCGACTGTCCCTTATTTGAACAGAGTCTCAAAAATAAAAGTCTGAGTATGTATGAAATTTAAACGCCAAAATATAGAGGAATGGTGTATTGACCGTATTTCAAAATTTCATCTCAAAATATTGAGTCATTTGGACGTGACCGTCAAAACTGCTTATCCGGACACGTAACCCTTTTAAGATTTCGGCTCAATTTTTTCGTTGGGAGACCTGATAATCGATTCCCGTTCATTGAGAGGTCTATACAGTGAATGACCCAAATGCTGTACTTGATAATGAAAGGTAAATTTCACCTACACATTATTTTTATACACAAAATGTCTGGTTTTATCTAGACACCGCATAATATAGCTTGGGACATCGGTCTCCATTTCCAGATAAAGACTGACGTGTTTCAGTTATTTGAAAACTTATCACAAATATTGAGTTAGTTGCTCGGCCCTTAGGTAGAGGATTTTAAAGGATTTTTAAACAAAATTAAACAGTTTTATTCTCCAAAATATTATCGGGATTAGCCCTTTAAGGCATAAAGAAAAGCCTACAATAGGCATATTTAGCTCTTGCATAATGCCTGTTTAATTTATGCATGCGAAATGATTAATTTGAACAGATTTATTTTAATTGACATAAATAACAGAATAGGTAAACCAGGTTTATTTTCGTCAATTTACCACGCGTTCAAACAAAATTTCAAGTGCTTTAAACAGTTGAAATTTATTCGATCTTGGTCTAAATTAAAGCAGGAACAAACATACAGATGGTACGTTCCGGTCTCTAGCGAATTATGTTCGTCTAGACATTAAAGTTACATTCAGGCGATGTGTACACAATGTTATGAGTTTGCTGTGAATATCTTATCCCCATCCTTGAATTGAATTACTCTTCGGCGGTATTACACCTTTATACCCTTCCCAATAGAAGACTTCACCTGGTTCTGCGAAACCGAAAAACTCATACCTGGTCTTAATTGAACTAACCGATTAATCAATGCTAATCTATAAAACGAAAGAACATAACTATAGAGAAATGAATCACTTCAGTATCTGGAATTCTTAGAGTCACATTAAGTAGAACTGCTGTATAAAAAAGACAGGTAAGCCGATGGAAGGTGACGAGTCACTGTGGCAGGAACAGGAGAACATCGTAACACAACACAATATGCACTTACCTTTGAAAGATGCAGTCATTCCATTATCATTCACAAATAAGACGCAGCTCGTTATTTGCCTATATCGCTAGTATCAACTGTGCAGTGGGTAGTGTAATAGAGAAACCGCTTGGGGCATCTAGCAACAAGATCGATAGTAAAAACCTGGTCGACGGAGAAACATGGAGCCACGGATCGATATGAACAAACAATGCAATACCAGAAGGATTCTGTGAGTGTGAAAATATCAATCCATCACATCATTCTGTTCATTTCCTGTCAGAATGAAACTAGGGTCGGTAACTACAGAACCATAGAACCTGCTTTTCAATCTCCATTCTATTTTTTATGAAGTGTCTTGTGTTATCTAATCATAAATACACAGAGTTGGATCAACGCATCTCTACTACTCATTCGTTTTTATGTCAGTCTTTAACGTTATTGACTGGTGTAATATATAGAACCATCGAACCTGGTTTTTTTATCTGTTCTATTTTCATGAACTCTTTACATTTGATCGGCCATCAATATATCCATGAACTAATTGATTTACAGACACCTCTATAATGCCAATTCCTATCAACTACTATAAATTATCAGACTCGTGTGTTTGAACCTACTTATAAAAAATCTATCCACACTGACTTTATCGTAAGATAGGTTTGGGAAAGGTTTATCATGCGTCTGCATTAGTTTAATAGAACTTGCTTGGCATCCCAACGAAGTACAGCTCTAAGGTTTTTTTTATCATTTTCACTAATAAATTTAAGAGTCTAATACATCTGGCGAAGAAACTACTAATAAATTTTGTTGTAAAAAGCTAAATTAAAAAGAACCGGATTATTTCATGTTGTATCCATCATCGTTTCAGGGCTGGACTGGGCCAAAAATTCATCTTCGCATCCACTGTAAAATATAATTGACTAAATCTGAGGAGAAAAATGATCTATGAGTCGGTGCGTTTTCTCATCATGTCACGTATATTCTCCACTACCCAGTCCGCTCCTGATATTTTGTATCCATGTTCGAAGTCTCTGTGCTTTATTATAGTATTAAATCTGCCTACTAATTTAGCACTGGTGTCGCGATAGGTATCCGATTTCCCTCGGCTCCTTGCACCGGAGACTCGGATGAAGCGATTATATATCTATACGGTTCCCCACTGTCACATCGTAACTATTTTATAGCCGAGAATTGATTCATCATATTTGTTTTTCGTTGTCTTCAAGTAAATTTCTGCTAGAGTGCTATTAATCAACTCCAGCTACGTATTATATAAACCTTTGATTTAGTAATATATTTCACGAGGTGAACAGTCCAGATGTGTTATTAATGTATATTTGTGTAAGTGAATGATATTCTTCTGAGGTTCAATTCAATACTATTAATAAGATTTGTATTCTTGTTTCCAACAGAAATCAGTTAAATTACATCAGATGGATTCTACACGCATAATAGCTTTGGGACGTATTATCACTCAATGTTAGCATGTTTACATGATGATCAACAGATGGCCGCGGATCTGTCAGGCTATTAACAAATAAAATGTCCGCCTTCAGCCCCATTAAACACATTAGATACTATAGTTATAGTTACTGGAATCTCTATAGTTGTGTAATGACATAAATGAAATGGAGCTTAAAGCCCTACTTTTCTGCACAAACCGAACTAATGAAGACGTGCGTACACCATGCAATGTGTTGTGAGCGAAAGTTTGCCCGGACAACGACGCTTCGGCCTACTCTTTACCTGTCAAAAGTTCTTTTTATGAGCACGCTAACGTGTACATAATGGGACCTCGTCTCATTCGAACGGCTTGACACTGCAGACATGGCGAAACGTCGGAGAATCCGGACGAAGTTTCTCAGCTAACACTGACATCGCACCTAGAAATTCTTGATTAGCGAGAGTGTGCTTTACTCTCTAAGGTATCGCGGCTAATTTTGTAAATGTAAATAGGGGTTATAACAAATCAACGTTTTCTGTAATATTAAATCGGTGCAGTATAGTAGCAATTTAGTCAGAGTCGCCTCAACGCAAGGGATATAGTAGCAATTTAGTCTAGAGTCGCCTCAACGCACGAGAACTCTGGGCAGTTGCCCGGGGGCCTACAATGTTGTTAAGGCGGCCCCGATTATAGTAAAATAATATTTACAATTAACGCGTTTTATTGTTTTACTATTTCTAATTAAGTGAAATTTGATTTCAAACATCCACGTCCCAAAATAAAATGGACAGTGAAAGACACAATCCAAAAATGGAGACATTCGGTTAAGGAGTCGATGGTCTTTTTCTGTGAAACTTTCGTCCTCCCATACCTATCAATGGTACGATCGTATAATAACGTGTAATGAATGAATCGATTAGTCAGTCAATAAAAGTTTGCTGGTTATTGTAATAGCCATTGAAGACATACTTTGGGTAATCACTTTGTAATAATCGATTACGTATTTGGTTGCGTCTCATACAGTACCTTATAATAATCCAGAATTGATTTTTTTTCGTTGTCTTTACGTACCACTCTGCAGGTGTGCTTTCCAACAATTCCAAGTGATTATTATTATAAAACATTCATTGGGCTTTATATTTAAGTTTACATCTTTTTTCATTTTTATTCATTTTTATTAGACATATTAGGTACTGTATTTTGTATTTTATTTTTGGTAACAAAAGTTGGCAAACTTTATATCGTTTAAACTGTATAGCTAAAAATAATAAGCGTTGTTTGGCAGTACAGTGTACACGTGCGAAACCCCCAAAAGACCCTATAACATTATTATCAATCTTCTAGAAAAACACCGTATTAAGGTCTTCATTTCATTCCTGATTCTGAAGGTTAAATTGTGGTTTCTAAACAACAATATAGAAGTGAGTCAAAAACATCTAAATATAATGTAACAGATTGGTCGCGTCTTTGTTGATATAAATTCCAGCTATTACAAGACTAAATAATGGATGCATTCCAATTTAGATCTTGAATCGATCAGAACTGAAACTAGCAGTCTGCAAAGAATTAAATGGTAATAAAAGTGTATTTATGCCTGAGTTCTGATTTAATCAACTAAAATCAACACAAATCTGGAGAAATGGACGTTTCTCGCTATGATCAAAGGATAACCAGGATCATTAAATTCTAAGTGTAGACTGTTCTGTTTAAACGATCCGGGTTGAAGCATCGATTGTACATGGGCTTGTTCGTAAACCAGTGTACACCCTCCAGAACAGATCGAAGCAATTCAATACCATTTAAAAATCATTTTCGTCGTGACATGCCACTGTGGTATTCTATCAGCCGTTAAAGAAACAGTTTAACCAGGAAATTAACTATCATTGCTTCATATTGGCGTCACAACCCTATTTTATAAATTCCATTTGTAATTTGAAACTGTGCATTTTCGGGATCATAGATGTTAACATCCGATGGGTCACTTCACGCACGAGAGGGGAAAATGGAAAAGAAAGAATTGCTATAAGCGATCGAACTACGTGTGGGTACAAACATAACGGGAATAAATATAATGAACAGTCTTAACCTAGGCACTTAACAAATGAGACACTTTTGAAAAAGAGAGTTCCATTATTTCTCCCGTCAAAAGGCAAAACCTAGTAACTCACTTTTTTTTTATCAAAATTGAGTTAGGTCCAAATTTGTAGTTACTAGGGTATGTGCTTCCTGTTGTTGAACTAGATCTTCCAATCTTTTGATTTTGTAAGCAGTTACACCCATGACAAAACCTAGCAGCTTCCCTCATTTGCCTAGACTACCACAGCAAAACTTAGTAACTCAATAGTGAAATCAAAGGATGAGCTGGGGTTTAATATTCATTCATTACGTTTTCCTTTGTTTTCTTAAAATAAGAAAAAAGTGAGTTACTAGGTTTTGCCTTTTGACGGGAGTTTTAGACGAATATATAAATAAAATTGTTTTCAGTTCTAAAAAATCGATTCCAACTGGGTTTATGCTGGCTGTTCAGAACTGAAACGTGCGTGAGTTTGTGATATTGCTAACTACCCATATTGCTGGAATGTAGGCAATAGCATCAGACAAATCATGGCATCTGAAGTTCTAATCAAACAGATCAATAGTAGAAGTCTATTTAGAAGATTACAGACCAGAAGACCTGTTTGTTGTGCGTGAGGGTGTCAACAAAGAAACTTCGTCTATTTTGTAAAAGATCGCAAAATATTAAAACTCGTATATGACCCTGTAAGTAATTTACAATATTGTGGTCCATTATTGTATTTTATGGCAAAGCTATTTTCTCCACAAAAATAACTAGAACTCGCGTGACTACCATATCAAAACACTTGACAATTTTCAGTAACATTCATACAGTGTGGGTTTTGTTGACATTATGAGTACCCTCAACTTCATACCCAATACAGAAATATCGCACAGAAATATATACCTGTTGTTTCCCTTCATAGGTACATGTAGTGTGAAGTTGTTCAGTATTCTTGATTCATGTCATAGATCTATTATATTTTTCAAGAATATATTTTATTGGTCCCTTGCTAACGTGTGCTCGCTTTATAAGAAGGGACTTTCGCCCCTTTTCCGAACCGGCAATGATTGAGAGGTATTTGATAATTTTCACACGTAACTGAAAAACCGTATACGGGTATTATACATTTTCCAAAAAATAATTAAATTGTTTATCATTCTAAACATATATCTACCACCATTTCAAACATTGCAGCTTTCAATAGATATATAATATGGAAAAATCTCCCCCCCCCCCCAAAGCCCGAAAGCGCCTTATCCCGAGGCGGCCATATCAAAGGTTAAAGGGCATTTTATTTTTAGTGAAAGCGATATAACATTGATAATATGCACTAGGTTTATTAAAGATACTTTATGGGGTATAAGATAAAGGGCTGACAGTTCTCAGTATAATAGTTAAAAACTTGAAAATGGAAAGGGAATTTGCTGAAAATGTAAGTCAAATTGATCCACTCTGAACAGAGAATTTACCGATTGAATTTTAGGCCTAGCCTCGATCACCATTACTAAAGTCGGTACGATAAAAAAAACATAGTCTCGATTCTAATCCAGTAAATATCGTGGCAATGACATTGAGAGTTGATTATGGTCTGGATAAGTTAATTAATGTCTACTTAATAAATAAGATAACATTTCAGGCCTAACTATAACGTTTCAATGAGGATACTCGTTTGATAACGGTCAGAGTGTCCTCATTGAAACGTTGCAGTCAATAAACCTAGTGAATGTTGTCCATGAAGCTGTCTGTTATTATTTACCTGAAAAATTCGTGGAATCCAGCCGAGAACCAGATGTTGTTGAGCAATTGACAATAACAATGGAAAGTCTTTAGTAAAAACTATACTGATATACACATGAATACTTCCAAGAATTCTGGAGTGAATATGGGCAGGATAATTTACTTTGTGCTGTAAAGATATCCATCACTGCCAGATGCAATGTCTCTGCAACTACTGTTGTGAAAATTGTTGCCGTAATTAACCCCGCTCCTCCCGATTATGGGTTGTGCAGGTCGACGTACAAAGCTTTTTGTTAAATACCCCATTATCATTAGAAATACTTGGAGAGTAATACAAGCATCTTGTATCCATGGACATTCCGCCCCTATAGGCCAGTTAACAATGTCTCTTAGTCATTAAAATGACTGTAAGAAACGCGTTTTTATAGGATAAGAGTAAAAGCTTTTTCTAGCCTAACTGACACATTAGACTCCATGACGCTTGGTGAAATTACTAACAGGTGGCTAGGGAAGTGATAATGGATTGTCATTCGGGATATGGTAACAATTATATATATTTAGGTCGATAACTTCCAATATAAAAACGAAGTCTTACAATCATAGACATTCGTGTCTGTTTTGTCAGATATTCGGATTGTGTGTATGTCTGTAAATGTCTATGATCGTCTAAATGTTCGTCCATATTCATGTCTGTTTTGTCAGATATTCGTATTGTGTGTATGTCTGTAAATGTCTATGATCGTCACTGTTGGCATTTCTTGTTTTGCACTTGTTATATTAACGTCACGTTCTGTCATTTATTGTCTTTTGAACATATATATAAATACTTAATCACCCCTTATAATCCTTTTTCGCTAATCACTTTGTAAATATATTCACTATGTATATATAACATGTAATTGTCTGCGATATCACCTCAGTGGAAGCGGGCGTTAAATAAAGCTATTTCACACATCATAGACAAAATTAGCTAAGGCAACAGAGCGGAAGTGATAATGTATTGTCATTCGAGATATGGTAACAGTTATGTATGTTTAGGTCGATAACTTCCAATATAGAAACGAAGTCTTACTATCATATCACCTCGGTGAAGCGGACGTAAACTAAAGCTATTTCACACACATCATAGACAAAATAAGCTAAAGCAAATTAACAGAGCGGATAATGTCGCTTGCAATGGGTACAGCTCCACGGACTGTGCGTGTGTAACGGGACTTGTTGATAACAACATTCCCACCCATTTAATTTTCCATGAATTTTAATAATAAAAGTAAATCACTAAAAATTAATAAAGAGTGATGCTAATTTGAATACTTTTCGCCAATTCATTTATTTCGCGTAAAATTGCCGATAATATCAATGAATGATCCACGACACTTGATTCTAATATATTCATCCGTTGTCAGCCACATGTATATGAAAAAGGGTCTAATGTTTGGTTTTTAATTTTAATACGAAATCAGCGGTTGCCAGGCTCGATACACCGACATTTTGCAAGAGATGGATAGAAAACAAGATAAAAAATCAGGGGCTATAATCCAGAAAAGTTATGGTCTGAAATGCGCGAATGTCGAAAAGATTATAAAGATATATTATAAGTTTCATCAAAATCGAATAAAAATTATAACTTCTAGAGGGTCCAGAACCTTGGTATTACTTACTTTTACACTATTTCCGTACGGCCATTTTGTCCGGCAGTTTTGGTCTGATTTTTCAACAATCATTAGGGTGTAACGGTTATATATTTAAACGGTCTTTTCAATCGGATAAAAATTGTGACCTCTATAGGGACCACAAGCTAAAAACGTGATTTTTCATACAATCATGGGCCATAATTCAGGAAGTTGCGATCCGATATGAGCGAATATCGCAAGGAACCAAGATCTTTGGGTTATAAACATGTCTTTCATCAAGTGACATCAAAATCGGATCAAAATTCTGACCTGTAGAGGGTGCACAACCTTGATATACCATATATTTACACTATTTGCATACGAGGAGCGGCCATTTTGTCCGACAGTTTTGGTCCGATTTTCACAAAATTCAAACTCAACCATCATTAGAGTGTAGCAGTGATATATTCGAACGTTTTTTCTTTTTTTAAATCGGACAATAATTGTGACCTCTAGAGCGACCACAAGCTGAAAACGCTATTTTTTGTACAATCAGGGGCCATAATTCAGGAAGGTACGATCCGATATGAGCAAATATCGAAAGGAACCAAGATCCTTGGATTACAAACGTGCATTTTAGGTTTCATCAAAATCAGATGAAAATCAGTGTCTAGAGTGTCCACAATCTAAAAACGTGATTTTTCGTACAATGAGGGGTCATAATCCATGAATTTTCGATCTGATACATGCCAATATCGAAAGGGATCTATATTTCAAGTTTCGTCATAATCGGATAAGAATTGTGACCCGTAGAGTGTCCACAAACAAATGGTGGACGGACAGACGTCCAGGTGCGACGACAATATACGTCCACGGGAAAATGTGGGCGTATACAAATATTCCAGAAGTCTGATCAGTACGATACTTGCAGTTAAAGGGCGATAACTTCAAGGGATTAATCAAAGCTACAGCAAATACAGACTACAGCAGCCAGAATCATATCACGAACCAAAACATCATCTCACATAACACCTAATCTAAAATCTTTACATTGGCTACCAATATTCCAGCTCACATCAACTTTAAGGTCCAGTGTCTACGAAATCTTGCACCCAACTATTTATCAGAACTACTATCACTGTATCAACCAATCGGTCATATATCCAGATCTTTTAACCAGAACACCCTTGTCGTCTCACAGTCAAAACTAAAACAATTTAGTGTAGTTGCTCCTAAATTGTGGAATGATTTACCTCTGAAAATCCGAAACAGTGAAACTTTGACTACTTTCAAATCACAGCTGAAGACTCACTTATTTCAGCTTTAAGGTCTAAAGAAAGACCTGCAATAGGCAGATTTAGCTCTTGCATGATATATGTTTTAGTTGTGAGAAATTTGATATTGTCCGAAAAATGTAAATGACAATCACCCGCTTTTACGATTAATTTTCTAAAATGAATTCAACTTGTCCCATTAATAAGAGAGAGAGAGAGAGAGAGAGAGAGAGAAATGGGGTTTAACGTCCACTTGACACAAACTGTCATTTTGGGACTAACACATGGTTTAATTTTATTTCAATAATTTGCTTGCGCGTAGGGGTCTTTAGCAGTGGGAGGAAACCGGAGGACCCGGGGAAAACCCACGAGGTTGGACAGGCGACCCTACTCTTTGCCACGTACAACTGGGGATTCGAAACCACGCCAGTTTACTCAATGACAGACTTTATGGTACAGCCCGCACGTGCTAACCATTCAGCCACCCAACCCCCCTGTCCCATTAACAACACGGCAAATCAATTATATTTTATTTTAACATATGTACGTAAATCAATTTTTGGGAAAACAGAGTGTGGTGGCCGAATGGCTTGTAGGTGACAATGAGTAGGTTCACCTTTCCAACCTTGTCCGTTCCCTCTAGGTCCTCCGGTTTCCCCCTACTGTTAAAGACATCTATGCACAAGCCAATTATTGAAGTAAAATTGAACCATGTTAGTCCCAAAATGACTTAGCTTGAGAAGGGTGGATGTTAAACCCCCTCTCTCTCTTCTCTCTCTCCCTGGAGAACACAATCCAATTTGTTATATTTAACTGTATGCTTGTAATGTAGAATCTAATAAAGAGATGGTTTCAGGTTTTTTCCATAAAAAAGGGACACAAATGTCAAAAATATAGTTTATACGTTTACCTTTTTTAAACTAAAATCCTGAAAACATTCTTGGGATATTCATTTTAGATTTTTATTTGATAATAAAACCTACAAAAATTCGGTCAGCAAAAACATTCTTTTATATTGCTATCAAAATGTCTGTTAATTCAAGTGATATGCATTGATGTAATAAACAAACATTGATTCTTCCTACCAAATGATCTTTAAAATAATGCCAAATTGTTCTTTTTACTCAAATATAGCTATGGTCTGCATGTAAGTCTTGTGAATAAAGCTAAATAACATTTTATAAATTAAAGATGCATTATGTAAGAGCTAAATCTGCCTATTATTGCAGTTCCTTTTTTTGGATTCAAATGATATATAAATTATTATTTAGACATTTATTAACCTGACAAGCCTATAATCAACTCTCTAGATCATCAAAATGTCCAAGATTTAAAGGAATTTGAACACCCGCAAGATTTACAAATTTAACCATAAAATGGACAATCAAGGTTTTGTCTTGGTCATCAAGTACCGTTGCTACGATAACTTCACCCAAAACCAATTAATTTGAAAGAAAGTTTCAATACAGGTATATTCATTTTTAATTATCTATTTTTGAACTATTACATCAAAAACAGCCAACACTTTATCTAATAATAAATGCAGGAGAACCACACTACATGCAAAATGAAAGCTATAAGACAAACCTGCGAACAAGAAATGAATTGGGGTTTAACATCCTACTGTTCTGTCTGCGGACAAGTCAAATTACACAGACATGGCAAGAAATAAACAAGAAATCTCAATCTTACATACTACATCTTTTAATGTTTTGGATGTTTAGTAAAATATCAGGGTATACATTTATATTGTGATATAATATTTCAAATTTGTATCCAAAATATCGCCAAGAACTAATACACTGTATCTATTTCTTTGACCCAGGATGCACCTTCTTTGTGTGATTTACTAAACTTTGACTTACAGCAAATGCTTTATGACATATTTTACATTCATACGGCTTTTCACCCGTATGAATGCGTGTATGTTCTTTTAGACGTTGGCTAACAACAAAGGATTTATCACAATATTCACAACTAAATGGTTTTTCACCAGAGTGAAAACGCTTGTGTTTGATCAAATGTCCACTTCGACGAAAAGAATTGCCGCAAATTTCACACTGGAAAGGTTTTTCACCGGTATGGGTCATCATATGTTCCGTTAGACAATGTTTGATTCGGAATTCTTTATTACAAACATCACATTTATAGGGTTTTTCACCGGTATGGATTCTAACATGCTCTCTCAGATTTGTAGGTGCATTAAAGGTTTTCCCACAATACTCACATGTTGGTATTTGACCCTTGTGTAATTTGAGGTGTATCTTTAAACTGTGAATAACAGTGAAAGATTTATTACAGATGTCACATCTGTGGGGTTTTTCGCCAGTATGGGTTCGAATGTGAAATTGCAGATTTCGCTTCACTGGAAACGATTTATTACAAAACTCGCATTTATAAGGCTTTTCACCAGTGTGCATCCTGCGATGCTCACGTAAATGGCTGCTCTGAAGAAAGGTTTTGTCGCAAAATTCACAACTGTATGGTCTTTCGCCGGTATGGATTCGAATATGATCCTTAAGAGTTTTTTCTGTAGTATACGAATGACCACAATAATCACAAATACATGTCTTTTCTCCGGTATGGAGTTTCATGTGAGTGTTCAAACGGCGCTCCCTATTAAAGGATTTACCACAAACATCACATTTAAAAGGTCTCTCGGCCAAATGAAGAACTTGATGTTCTCGTAAATGACTGCATTGAATAAATGCCTTTCCACAAACATCACACACAAAAGGTTTCTCGCCCGTATGTATTCGGGTATGTTCCTTTAACGACTGACTGGATCGGAAGGCTTTTCCGCAAGATTCACATTTATATGGTCGGACACCTGTATGAATGCTCATGTGACCTTGAAGGTTTTTTAGAACTGTAAAAGATTTTTGACAAATATCACACTGAAAAGGTCTCTCACCACTGTGAATTCTCTTATGTTCTGTTAAAGGTCGGATTTTATTAAATGATTTTCCACAAACATCACATTTAAATGGTTTGCCTGTGTGTATCAAGTTGTGTTCAACCAAATTTCGTTTTAACATAAAAGCTTTACAACAAATGCTACATTTAAAGGGTCTCTCCCCAGTGTGTTTTCTCATGTGCACTTTAAGATAACATTTGTGAATGAAAGATTTTTCACAAATATCACATTGGAATCTTTTGTTTTTATTGTGATTGTTGACATGGTTTTTCAGACTACATTCACGAAAAAAGGATCGTGGACATAAATCACACTTAAAAGACTTAACATTTGATTCAAGAGAATTATTGCTTTTTAAACCATTATTGTCAGTAGTACATGTAAGCTTAGTCTTTTCTGATGATGAACTAATATGCTCCAGTTGATGATTAACTGAAGTGTCGTCATCTGAACTTTTAACTTCTTTCCCTTCAGGATTTGAAATGTCTTCACATTCAGCTATTTTGTCATCAAGTGAAGAGTTAACATTTGTTTCAGAAACAGGTGTTTCAAGAGTACACTCGACATTTGAACTTTGTATATTATTATCTACAACTGTTTTTTGACAAGCTGGAATTCCTATATTTGAAATACATGTATTTGCATTCGTAACAGTGTTGTCAGGAGTTGAAACGTCAACATTTGAACTTTGTATATTAGTATCTGCAACGTTTTTTTCATGAGCTGGAAAAACTATATTTGAAATACAAGTATTGGCATTCGTAACAATGTTGTCAGGAGTTGAAACGTCAACATTTGAACTTTGTATATTAGTATCTGCAACTGTGTTTTCACGAGCTGGAATTCCTATATTTGAAATACATGTATTGGCAATCGTAACAGTGTTGTCAGGAGTTGAAACGCCAACATTTGAACTTTGTATATTTGTATCTGCAACTAGTTTTTCATGAGCAGGAATTCTGATATTTGAACTATTGGCATTAGTAACAGTGTTGTCAGGAGTTAAAACGCCAACATTTGAACTTTTGGTGTCAGTAATTGGTTTTTGAAGTGTTGAAATATTCCTAATTGAAATACAGGTGCCTGCTAAAGGTTTTCTATTGGAATGAGTAGTGATGTGTACCTTTAAACTTATAGGGTCTTCAAAAGTTTCTACACAAAAACTACACTTATATGGTCTATCAACAAGATGGCTTCTCATGTGTTGCTGTAACTCTTCATCATGGTCAAATACTATTTCACAGACAACACATTCAAGGGCTTTAGAAGATGGCGGATGATTTCCGAGCACATTACAGCTCTCAGTCAATGGTCTGTCAAATACATCCCCGATGTGATGTATTCTATTGTCTGTTGAGTTTGAACTCTTTTTACATTTCAAATATACATATATCTTTTTGTTTTTATTTTTTGATTTAGAAATTTCACATTGTATTGGATTAATGATTACCTCAGCTGTTTTCTCCTCTATAACGTGTGTTTTACAATGTTGTACTAAATCAGTGTATAGTACATATTTCTCGTTGCATATTGTACATTCAAATAAAGATTTATCTGTTGTAGTGGGTTCCATTTTCTCTCTATCTATTCTATCAGTTAACTGTTTTTGCTGTAAAGCCATCTTTTCTGCAACAGATAAATTAGAATAACAGAATAAAAGATATGTTGAAATCAAATTGCGGACACTAGAATATTGTTTTCTTGGTTATCTCCAATATTCTACATGGTCGTACCAATCTTTATGCTAAATTGTCACTTCTAATTTAAAATCATTCTGTTGTTGTGTCAAAAAAGAATCCTCATCAAAATGCAACTACCCAATGCCCCTCAAAATGAAATGAAATGGGGGTTTAACATCCCACTGTTTTGCTCCGACTGAGCTTATAAAGATGGGCTTAAGCCATACAGTCTGGTATGAGAGAAATTTTGCCCGGACAGTGGCGCAATGGCCTACTATAATCTTATATCGAATTCCAACTGCGAAGGAATCTTTTACATGCACACCAATGTTTTGTACAGGAACTCCGATGACAAGACACCTGTCCTTGTCAAGCCCTTCGTCCTGCACCAATGACAAGGGCAAACCATGCCGGAAAATCTTGATGAACTTTCTTGCCGAGCCAGGGTCTTACTTTTGTAGTTACGGTACTGTAGTTCCCCTCTCAAAATGTGATTTCAAAGTAAGTTTGGAAGCTGTAAACAAGGGACATAACTCTGGTATTACCGTACACCAAAAAACCTGCCTGGAAATTGCATTTCAGGGGATTTTTGATATGGTACAAAAAATGTTACCATTTTAGATTAAAAGTTACGTTAATTTGACATAAAGACGCACACTATCAAATATCAAACATAAAATTATTAAAGAAGCACACTATCAAATATCAAACATAAAATTATTATGAGTAGAAATAATGGTAAATTTGGGTGGATATGGGTAGATCTGGGTTATAATGATGCTACCACCGAGGATAAGCCATCATAAGCTAAAGCTGGCATATGATATCACCGGGGATAAGGATAAGCCATCATATTCATAAGTTGGCATATGAATATCATCATCATTATTCCATTTCATGAACCATAAACGTTTTATTACAAGTTTGCTTTCATTGAGATCTAGGCTGATTTTGTTTGGAGATTCCATCTTTTTCTTAATGTCGCAGTTATTATATTTTAAAATTCAAAGAATGAACAGAACAAATGTAAGCAATATTACGCATGTCATAATATCATCTCAAATCCTTGGCAAGAAATGATAACTTCCGGTTTATCAAATGTAGGTGTGTTGGGTATTTGGACGAGGATCGACATTAGGTTTAATTCAATCAATGCAAACGAGTTAAACGTATCCTCAGTTCTTTGTGTTAATGCATAGATGGAAAGGATAACATGCCAAAAACCAAACCTACCAATATGACGTACTCACTCTCAATGTCAATAGGAAAGTAGCCTATAAATTTAATGATGGAATGTGACATATTTGTAGTTGCCTCCCTTCAATTGGAGACTGTCCACCAATTTTACATATGTAACAGAGAGAGAGAGAGAGAGAGAGAGATCCGAGAGAGAAAGAGAGATAGAGAGAGAGAGATGGGGTTAACGTCCACTCGACACAAACTAGGCCATTTTGGGACTAACATATGGTTTAATTTCAAGTCAATAATTTGCTTGCGCGCAAGGGTCTTTAGCAGTGGGAGGAAATCGGAGGACCCGGAGAAAACCCACGAGGTTGGACAGGCGACCCTACTCCTTGTTACGTACGACCGGGGATTCGAAACCACGCCAGCTGACACAATGACAGGCCTTATGACACAGCACGCACGTGCTAACCAATCGGTCATTCACCCCCACCCCACCCCTCATAGAACTGATTTAACACATTACAAAATATTATTTTAACATAAAGTGAATTGCTACGGTTGATCAATTGACTATGGTGACTGATTGGTATCATGTCGTGATGTCGCCCTTCATAAGGCGACAACCCGATATCACGACATTCTAACCCGATTTTGCAGTATGGATTCTCCCTGTCGGTAGTGCAGGGCAAAGGGCCTAAACAAGAAATGCCTCGGTCCATTTAAAGGCAAATTTAGAAAAACATTATTTGTATGGCTCATCTTACATAATCGGAAGAAGTTTTCAATGCCCCTTTCTTAGCGTTTATTTAATGCAGTTTATTGAATTTTTTTTATTTTCTATGTCCATTTTATTCCCCTGTACACGGTGGCGTGCACGTAAAAGATCCCTTGACAGTTGGAATTCGATATAAGAGTAGGCCGTAGTGCCGCTGTCCGAGCAAATTTTCCCTTATAGCACACTGTATGGCGTATGCCGTCTTCATAAGCCCAGTTCGGAGCAGAACAGTAGGACGTTAAACTCCATTTCATTTCATTTCATTTGAAGGCGTGGGCGTGTTGTTAAAACAACTATGCGTTTGCGCGTGCGTAGCCTACATATGTCAAATTCAATCGTCACATGGAGTTTATTCCGTTACTTCGCATCAAGGAAATTAACGATGTTTACCGACTGTGATAAAGAAATATTCGTTACAGGGGCGTAGGTTACAATTTTAATGTGACTAAGGAACATAATTCGTATTGTCATTAAAAGCGTTAACTGCCTTGATCCAGGGACCCGATCAGATTTTGAGCCATTTTAAAAAAATCCCAAATGGCTATATCCTCAAAAATCAAACGTGGTTATATTTCCATTGTTGATGAGTGAAGTTTATATGGTAAGTCTTATCATATAATGTTAAAATAAACTTATATTTGGAATGTTTTTAACATTCGTAAAATTTGTGAACACAAACAGTTATTCCGCTTGTTTACGGAGACGAGAAATGAACCATGGGTGTACACGGAAGAAAATTTATATCTGCCTTAATAATCCGTGTAACTGTTGGGCGCATTCTCCACCCATCGCGCAGATTGCAATCTGCGCTGCCATGTGGGACAGAGTCCACTATGTCCGCGCAGATTGGTCCTGCGCGTGCCGGGTGTAATCTGCACCATGTCGGATCTGTCCTCTATCGACTGTGTAATGATTTTTCAAATAATTTTTAATATCACTACATAATTAGTGTGTGTGTGCTAAGAATAATCTTCGCTATACGTCAACTGGTCACGTAACTGAATGTCCAAAAATATTTGCTTTCATTACCGTAAACTTCAGTGTTCGTTTTGTATAGTTGAAATAAATACATTAATAACAAACAGTTGACAGATTTTAAAATATTTTATCAAATGCAATGAAGGCCTACGTGTTTCTGAATTCTGGATGCGTGGACATAAATTCTCCGATATGTGTATGCGTATAGATGCTTCGATACAATAAAAGTTTATCTTATTTATATGGAGTGGGCCCAATTTTTTCAAAGGCTGTTGGGTTGTGACGCAGCAATAAAATTGGTCAGTTCCCACTAAGATATATATTTGTATGCAACTCCACATAAATATACCCTTTAAAGATTTTGATGAAATCATGGTTGTTTCGGGCAGTGGCAAGCTAGGTAGCATGCGATCATAGTTTTGGCATCACCTTATCGCAGCAGGACTGGCGGAGGGAATTCTTGATTGGGGGGGGGGGGGGCTACCATCCTAGGAATTTAGGTCAAATGAAATCATGGCTGTTTCGGGCAGATGCATGCTAGGTAGCATGCGATCATAGTTTTGGCATCACCTTATTGCAGCAGGGCTAGCGGAGGGAATTGTTCATTGGGGGGGGGGGGGGTACCATCCTAGGAATTTAGGTCAGGGACCAGGGGCCGCCTATATCTCAAAGGTCTGGGTTCCTTTCAATATTGACACGTATTGGACCGTAACTTTCTGGATTATAACCCCTGATTGTTTTTATTTAGCGTGTGGACCCTCTGGTCACCATTTTATATTATTTTCAAAACCGTTGAAATATATCACTGTTACATCATAATTATGGTTGAGTCCAAATTTCCTGATAATCAGATCGAAACTTTCAGTCAAATGACCAATCTCCTTTACGCAAATAGTATAAAAGCATGTAATATCAAGGTTGTGTACCATCTAGAGGTCAGAAGTTTGTCCGATTTAGATGAACTTTAAACGAGTATCACTAGCTCTTGGATGAGTTCAGTTTTGGTGCGCATTGGTCCCCTAGCTTTAACGCACAATGTGCAATACGACTGAAGTTTGTGGACCTTCCCGAGGCTATAATTTTGTTCGATTCATGAGATGAAACTTAAAACTATGTGTTAAGGATCAAAAGTTCTTGGATGAGTTCGACTTTCGTACGCAGCAGACCACAGATTCTAGAGCTATAGCCCTGCCTTTTACGCAAGATGTGAAATATGTATGAATTTTTAGGCTCTCCAGAGGGGCTACATTTGTTTCCCATTCTGATGAACTTGATCAAAAGATCGTGAATGAGAGGATAAGCCCTATGGAATTTTGATGCTCCCCAGAGGGGATACATTTGTTGTCCCATTCTGATAAAACTTAACAAATATGTTAAGGATTAAAAGATCTTGAAGGAGAGGATGAGCCCTACTGGTTTTACCTCTTCCCCATACATTTCTAGGAAAATGTGGCGTATTTTACATGGCAACCGCTTGTTGTATCTAACGGCATAATTACTTGCGTGCAATAACCCGAAGAAAAGAGTACTTGCGGCCAAATTATTAGTCTGCGCTCAACATAACCATCAAATCCCTTACTTTAATATAGCTCCCCCCCCCACCCAACAAAAATGGAGTTTTAGACAAATTATCTTGCGAGTGAGATAAGAACGCACATTATTCTTAATTTGTGTTAAAAAACTAATGATACTTAGTTCTCAGAGTGATTCTCTAGGCCGGATAAAATACATTAAAATTACATTAAATGCATTATATTTACACCTAAGAACATTAATAGCATCACTGACGCTGTAAAATTACATACATCTTTTAGCATTTTTTGTGAGGAACATTCGGCTATCGGTGTACTACAATGAGGATATTCGATTTAAAATACCGGAACTAAATTCTATCAATCCCCCGAAATGCCAATCGACCAATTACCATGGTCAGATCTAAATATTAAAACCACCTGCAGATTTCGTCAAGGTCCTAAAAAGAATAAAAGACTTTGTGTTCAACCGTTCAAAAATGAAAATAAACTATTAGTAGCAACCAAAACAAAATTTATATCATAATGATCAGAACTTAAACTCTGTTAAGAAAACAGATATCTGTGTCGAGGTAAAGCAGGTGAAGAAGCAAGAGAAAGAATTAATCAAAGAATGATCGATTTAGTGTCAGTTCGAATAATTGCTATCATTTCTTTCTTCCATAAAAAATACACATAAGCTTGCACCTTAAATTAGATTAGTTACATACTCTTGATACTGTAGAGTACTGACCTGTTTAAGAATAAGTGTGCTTGTTGACACAGAAAGAAGAAAGAATGGAAAGTAGAACAAAATTTTGTTTTCTTTGTTTTCAATCTGAATCGTAGTAAAAGTATGAATAAATTGTATTTTCAAAGTGTAAATAGCTAAATCTGCCCATTGCAGGTGTTTTTTTTCTGGCTTCAAATGTTATATAAATTATTTAGACATTTATTTACATGACAACGGATGACTGAGACCTTAAGTGAAATCTAATTGGTTAACGTTAAAATGGAAAATCGAGATCTCATTTATTATCGTTGCAATAACAATCGAGAACACGTTATTCTTGTTGAAACTCAAACATTCATAACTTAGCACAGATTAAAGTCACTTGACTGTATTCAATGTATTCATTTCTAAACCAGCAATAGCAAGAACAAACAGGTCTTTAACTAAATCTTACATAGTGCATCTTTAAATGGCGAATTAAAAAAGACACCCCTTTTAATACGTGGATCTGTGATAATCATTAAAATCACTCTATTTTGTAAGCTATTAGAATGACAAATGGCCGCCTAAAGTTATTTATAGCTTTTTTATTGTCCATATATAGAATGTAAACACGATGAATAATGCGACATGAAGTAACAAAAACAATTCGGAAGTCAAATCTATTGCATGTACCGTTATATAAATTTAAAAGCGCTAAAACGTATGATATTGTATATTGACCGATACCGCATTTATTTTGAAAATAATTTAAAGCAACATTTTACCAAGAGATAAGGATAGGAGAAAGAGAGAGACTAATGGGTTTAACTTCCACTCGACACAAACTATGTCATTTCGGGACTAACACATGGTTCAATTTTATAATTTGCTTGCGCGTAGGGGTCTTTAGCAGTGGGAGGAAACCGGAGAACCTGGAGAAAATACACGAGGTCGGACAAACCGGGTAATCGCCAGTTGACTCAATGACAGACCTTATGATACAGCGCGCACGTGCTTACCATTCGGCCATCCACCCCAACCCCGACAAGGATAGGAAATTATTGCTAAAGACGAACCAGTGAGAATAATAATTGTTTCAGCTTCAACTGCATTTCCAAATCGACATACTCATTTCTACTCAGAACAAATCAGCTAAATTTCATTTCGCAGTCAAATGAAATCCCCTCGCTATCTACGCCCCCCCCCCACACTCGAAGAAAAAACCCCACAGAAAACACCACAAAAAACATCACATGGTATTAAAGGCAATGCCGACAGAATTTTATACAATAGAATTGAGTAGGGAGAAGGTGCTTAGATTTGATTGACCGAAAATGTGAGTTTGCTATGGGCGACAGAATCATGTAGCCAGCACCGCCAGATTGCGTAAGCAAGAGTTGAAATTTTGTAGGGGGGTTGGATGGCCGAATGGTTAGCACGCGCGCGCTGTATCATACGGTCTGTCATTGAGTCAACGGGCGGGGTTTCGATCCCCCGGTTGTATGTGACAAGGAGTAGGGTTGCCTGTCCAACCTCGTGGGTTTTCTCGGGTCCTCTGGTTTCCTCCCACTGCTAAAGACCCCTACGCGCAAGCGAATTATTGAAATAAAAAAATTAAACCATATGTTAGTCCCGAAATGACCTAGTTTGTGTCGAGTGGACGTTAAACCCCATTTCTCTCTCTCTTTGAAATTCTGTCTTATTTAATGCAATATTAATTTAATTTCTAACTTGAGTCAAATTGATGGGTTATTATTGGGAATACAAAATACACAACAAATTCCTTCCCAATTCCCCAAACTCAAGACTTATAACAGTGTCAAAAATATTATACACCTTGGTCACATGCCCTCTAGATCTTGAGGTCCTAGGCTTCAGCCAGCCCAGCTGAAAATCCAGCACTAGGTACAAATAGTAAAGTCAATTGATGACGTTATTTATTTTTCAGAATTAGAAACACCATTATTCTTTCGAACAAAAGATTCCGTTCGGCTACACGCTGTTAACTAATTGTTCTTTGTCTTAGACATAAATTCGATTTTCTTTGTCTTAGACAGGATCGCTATTATTCTCGATTTGAATAAGCTCACGTTTTTAAGTGTGCGATTTTTATTTATTGATGATACATAGCATGTCTCGAAAACTCAAGATTGATTTTTATAAAAGCTGTTAAATTAAGATTCTACTTTATGTATTGATTTAATCTTATAGATCCGTTTCTCTTCGCTCTGTGTCCTAAAGCTAAATGTTATACAGTACTAATGTGCAATTGTCTACAGTGGACAAAATGACACTGTTGTGTAGTGAATTAATTTTAGCACATCGTCACCATTCCGTGGTATTATGGCATTCGTCAGATACCTTTACTGCAGTAGCAGACCATTCTCAAATGGTGAGAGTTGTCTTTGCGAGCGATGTACCGTGTGCTGATGGGTTATGGAAATGTCAACCAGCGAATTTATAACAACAAACTGGTTTATATCCACATCATAAAAAAAAGATAAAAAAAAATATCGCATGTGAATATATGTCAATGTTGTTGGATCGTTTCGTATTACACCCAGAGTGAAAACAATAAGAGTATGCCAGTCTCAAAATATATAGATTCTGACGCACATGGGCGTTGTGTTTTCGCTTGTTGAAGCAATGAACATTCGTTAGGTAACGAGTGTAGTTGTCAAAATCACGAATACATGTGAGCGCACTCGCAATTTGCAGATGATGGGCCAGGTATTGACACTGCTAATCTTGTAATTATAGTCATTTTGCGGGTTTGTTTTCAATTGTTGAAGCAACGAGCAATCGTTGAGTAGACAGCGTTGGTGTCTTAATCACGTCCATGTGTGTGCGCGTATAGAAGCTATTTACAGGCGACGGTTCAGAGATTGGGGAGCCACGGTGTCTCAGTGAGTAAAACGTTGGCTCCCAAACCTGGAGGTTCTGTTTTCGATCCATACTTTGGTCGAGAAAGTTCGTCGGAATTTTCCGGCGTGGTTCCTCCTTGGCAGTGATGCAGGAAGGAGGGCCTGACAAGGGACACCGTAAAGTCGTTTGGATGGGACGAAAAACCGAGGTCCCGCCTTCACACTGGCGTACACATAAAAGGTCCCTTGGCACATTGAAATCCGATATAACAAGGTAATATTTTCCCTCATAGCGCACTGTATGGCGTATGCCCAGTCGGAGAATAACAGTAGGACGTTTCATCCCATTTTATTTCATTTCAGAGATTGAATGTCCACTGGTGATCTCGTTACTCTAGTCAATATGGCCGTGCCTATGGATGACAATCTAGCAGAAATGGTCTGCCATTTTGTAGCCACTAGCAAGTCTTTGTCGCCGAAAATCAAACTGTTTGGTCACCATTTAAAATACTTTCAATAGAACAACCAAAAAATAATTAAAAAAAATAAATAAAAATAAATTTAAAAAAAAATACAACACTAAGCTTTTCGAAGACCTTTAATGAAGGGCGTGTTGGTGGGACCATAAACATGCAACAATTGTTGTACTACTAAAGATACGAAACTGATTATAAACGTTTTTTGTTAAAACAGATTACAACAAATCAAGACGCGTTAAAGGCAGACAGGAAGAAGGTCATGCGATAGCCCATGCATCGAGCTATCCAACGATACATAAAATTGTTTTGATTGGGTAACACCCGACGGAGAAATAGCCCATGCATCGAGCTATCCACCGATACATAAAATCGTTTTGATCGGGTAACACCCGACGGAGAAAAAGCGTTTTTTACATTTTTTCTACAACTTCCGGATACGTTTAACAATTGGACTGAATACTTATGTAACATCCTGTACCATAAGTTTCAGAACCATCCATTGAGCAGAAAAAACAATTAGAAAAGCTTTAGACCCTTTTTGGACCCTTAATATTATTTTGAGGCTTTTACATTTGACTTCACACCCTAGACAACCGGTTAGAGCGTCTGAATAGGCCCCAGAAACGAAAATACGGCGTCCCATAATCTATTGCCTAACCATCGAATTTGTATCATTTGCATGTTATATAATAGTCCATTAATTATTCCAGCTACCCAACGACAATTTAGTGGTTTTGATCCGATGACATCTAGCGTAAAAAATCCCGTTTTTTGCAAGAGCACCATTTCTTAATTTTCCTTTTTTTTCAAAATATTTGATATTTTTTCGACTACTTCCGGTTTCTAGATCATTGTCGAGATAGTTTTAACAAGTGGTTTGGATACTTAACATCCTCCATCAGAAGTTTCAGAAACATCCATTTGACAGTGTTGAAAAAAAGGAAAATAGAAGAGCATTCTCAGGAATTTAACGATTTTTCAACTTTTTTCAAAGATTGAGGCCTGTTTGAATCACATATACCATTTCAATGCTTTTAATTTTGGATGTACACGCAGAAAGTTGTTAAAAATTCCAAAAATAAAGGACGATAACTCTGAATGAAACTTATATTGCTGAAATCGAGCTGGCTTCGGGTATCCAAAAATCGAACTGGCTTCGGGTATCCAAAAATGTAGGTGAAATTTGACAATTTTTGAAAAATAACAAAAATTGTCTCGTAAACAACTTTTCGAAATTTCGAAACTGTCAATTGCTATCTATTAGACCCTGCGACAAGCTATCCAGAAATTACATAATATAAAACTACACTAGAATGGTAAATTTACTTGCAGAAGTATTTCCATTAATTACATAAACTACAATTACATCAAATTACACAGCATGGTTTTTATTAATGTGGTATTTTTTTACCAATATATGTAAATCAACTTCACGGCAATTTTTACATGTACTCTATTTACAGGTATGTAAATTTACCTTGAATGTAAAATAGCTAGAGATAAAGTTATATTACAGGCTGTGAAATAACACGCAATGTTAAATCGCAGTTATAATGATGGCAACATTTCTATCAGCTTAAAACGGGTAAAAATACATAATAATTTTAACAGTGTAGGTAAATTAGGTACTATTGGTCTATTGGTCTTTGAGAGTGTTCCCATAACGACAAGTATGCTACTCTTCTTAAGTACAAATATTTCTGTAAATAATTTATTAAGGAACACATAGATGTATTTAATCAAGAATGTCGTAACCAGTATGCGGAAACTTCTTAGATGGTTGAAATATTTCGATACGGTGGCATACCAAAGGTTTATCCGCACGCATTCATTTAGGCAGGCTTACATGAACCATGTAAAGCTATTGTATATCTATTGTCTCTGTAGTTCGATCAACGTGTGTTACCACGTATTTTTACCTGTCTCTGGTATGATGTAATTAGGGTTTCACACTGCGTAGCTTGTGTGAAACACTATTGTTTTTGTTAAAATTATTCTTATTATTATTCTTCTTCTTATTATTATTTTTTTTTTCCAATTTGATTGTATCTCAGAAACTACTTGTCGGATTGATTCGATGTCTTCGGTTTTACTGGAAAAGTGGGTGTGACTTAGAGATTAAAGCTATTTCGAACGTTCTGCGACAATGCGAAATGTCCGAAATCGTCGAATTTGTCGATTTTTGAAATATTGCCGTAATATTAACAATAATCGTCGGATTTTAACATTGGATACATTTTGACATAGCCAGAGACAAGGCACATAGCCACGGTTCTTTAGATTTTTGATTTTCCACGAATCGTCGGAGATATTAGGCGCCAAATTTTGAAAATTTAAATTTTTACAAAAAACTTTTTTATTCATGAATATTTTAATGTGGTATTTTACCCAGGGTTAAAGAGTCATCTGATTTGACCAAAAATGGCACCATTTTTTGGTCATCGTAAATTTCCTTGACCCCCATTGACTAATTCAGTTTTTCAGTCCTGGATTAATTATTTATTGCTCGATTTGTATAAAACAAAGTTCATATGCTCCGTAATCCAAAATGTCATTTTTTTTGTTACCGGTAAAGTTACCTTTCGGCAACGGAAGTGACGTAAATTTAGCAAAAACTACAATTTTGACAGTACGGTACCACTTTTTGAAAGCAAATACTATTTTTTTCAAATCTGGTATGACTGAAAGTGTGTGCCCTGTAAAGGCGCAGAAAACATCGGGCTCAGTTTTTTTAATTTCGATTTCGTTTTCGGGTCATTTTGATTTAAAGGTGAAAAAAGGTGAAAAAATGAGCTATTTACAACCCATTCAGGCTTTTCATATTTTAAAATATTTCTTCGCAACTTTCATAAACTTGTAGCATTAATCCATACGAAGAGAATCTATCTCAAAATTAGTTTGTAATATGAGCAGTTGCCGAGAAATGGTCAATTTTGCATGAGTCACTCTTTACGCTATTGTGTCTGTAAAAGAGTCAATTATTATTGGATTTTCATAAAAGTGACACCATTTGATGCGTAATGTCAATTGTGACTAGTTCGACTCAATTTAACATTTTCCATGTCACCGGAAATGACGAAATTTGGGTAAAAACTGTATTTATAGCCTTAGAAACAAATAATTTATTGAAATGAGTCGTATTTGTTGTTTGTTTAATATTTTGATATTTGATTCTAATCAACTAATAGAATGAACCCATACGATCATATAGGTATCACAAAATGGTTTCTAACTTGTTCAGTTGTAGAGAAATAGGTAATTTTCAACAGGTCACTTTTCAAGGTTTTTTGTCCATAAAAGTGTCAATTATTATTCGATTTTCATGAAATTTTCACTATGTGATACCTAATGCCATTTACGATTTCATACAAGTAATTTAAGATTTTCATTATCACCGGAAGTAACGTCATTTTGGCAAAAACTGTATTTTTAGCTTTCAAAACAGATATTTTATTCAAATGAGTCTGAGTTGTTATGTTTTTAAAATTATGATATTTGATTCCAATCAACAAATAGAATAAACCCATACGATCATACAGATTCCAGAAAATGGTTTCTAACTTGTATGGTTGCAGAGCAATTGATGGTTTTCTACAAGTCACTTTTTAAGGTTTTTGGTCTATAAAAGTGGCAATTATTATTCGATTTACATAAAATTTTCACCATGTGATGCCTTATGCCATTTCTGATTTCATAAAACTAATTGAATATTTTCATTATCACCGGAAGTACTGTACACTTACATGTAACAAATATATAAAATGAATTGATATTGCTGGATTTGGTTGATTCGGCGTCCATTTTATTTGATGTGTGCAATGATGAGGTGGAAACCTGTTTAATGGTTTCATTGGTACCGGAAGTGACATATGTTTAGGGTAACATGGCACCGGTGAAACCCGTCATTACTGCATCGCAGTTCTAGTTGGCACTATATTGACTGGGGGATCACGGTGGCTAAGTGGGTAAGGCGCTGGCTCGCTAGTCTGGAGGTCGGGTGTTCGATCCCTGCATTGGCCGAGAAAGTTCATTCAGATTTTCCGGCGTGGTCTCCCTCGTCAGTGATGCAGGATGGACGGCCTGACAATGACAGCTGTCTAGTCGTTCGGAGGGACGAAAAACCGAGGTCCTGTGTACACATTGGCGTGCACGTAAAAGACCCCTTGACAGTTGGAATTCGATATAAGAGTAGGCCGTAGTGCCGCTTTCCGGGTAAAATTTCCCTTATAGCACACTGTATGGCGTATGCCCGTCTTCATTAGCCCAGTTCGGAGCAGAACAGTAGGACGTTAAACCCCATCTCATTTCATTTCATTTCTATATTGATCAGCAGTGAATATTCGCTAAACCTTTAATATCACTGAGAGGACATCGGCGCGGTTAATTAGCTCACAATATGTAATTTCTTCGTTTTGCAAATTAAATGCTATAATAAAGGTGTTTGAAGTATATCTGTATAAAATACTGCGACCGACTTGACGGTGGTCGTCAAAGGGTAGATGCAATCTGATTAAAACACAGGTCCAATTTTGTTTCTTTTTTTATAGTTCAAAATTTCGTTTTATTTGCCTGTACTATACACTAGGATCTGAGTTCTGGATGTCGCGAGGTATTAGCCAATGAAACCATCTGTTGCGGCGACTTCTTGGCGTGCGATGCACGGAACTGTGGGTAAACCACTAGAAACGTCAACGCTAATTCAATGTCTGACCTCTGACCCGACCTTTTACAACAACCGTCCAAATCTTCATGTAGTGTAGGCCATCGAAGGTATAAAAAACGAAACGAAATATAGATCTGTATTTTAATCAGATTGGGGTAGATGGATCTGGATCTAGAAATGGTCTCACATGTTTCGACACCCAAATTAAAGATACATTATGTAAGATTTAGATAAAGAACTAGTCATTCTTGCTATAATAGTTCGAAAGTAGATGATGTAAAATGAATAATTTGAAAATTTCATTCAAATTACTCAATTGCAAGCGAAGATGTTAGCCTTTGAAGGTTTGACAGACGTGTGCAATAATTTCAGCAACCACCATACTGGTTGATCGAAGCTAAGTCTCGGTCCTCCATATTTGATTAAATCAAAGTATCGCTGAACCATTCTAATCTATTTAATATCGGAGAAATCTGATGCCATCGAGAGTTGATTAAGGCCTGGATCAGTTAATTAATGTCTAATTAATACTTTAGAAAACATTTCAGGCCTAAAGAAAGACCTGCAATATGCAGATTTAGCTTTTGCATAATGCATGTTTAATTAGCGGATATAAATTAATGTCATAAAGAGATGAATTGGGTTTAACATCCTACTATTCTCAACCAATCTGGATAATGAAGATGGGGGGTATACGCTTGCATTGACCGCGACGCCACGGGTGTAACTTTAACGTAATGGCTGTAGTATAAACGGAACCTCGGTTTTTCGTCCCATCCGAGGAACTTTCTCGGCCAACACAGAAATCGACATTTATTAACATGGTAAGACCATAATGAACTCCCGATGCCATCTTATGCTCGGAATTTTAACTAGATTAAAACGGTTCGGCCATTTAATATGATTTAAATTTAATTTAAAAATGGAGAAGCGAGGCTAGGACTCGAATGGCCAGTGCGGTGGTTACGATCAATGCACACATCTTGTCAAAACTACAAGCATTGATAACTTTGCTCAAAATATAGTAATTTGAATGAAAGTTTAAATATAGTAATTTTGCATTATCTATTTTTGAAATATTATAGCGAGAACGTTCAGCTCTTTATCTAAATCTTACATAATGCCTCTTTAACACAGCCACTGACGTCAGCAGTAAGAAGATACTCGCGCTAAAAGTTTATGGACCAACTTATAGCAGATCAGATCAACTGAGCGACGGAAAAACTATTCATGTTCCCAAACATATTCGTTTAAAATAAGGCAAGAGTTGATAAAATGGCGAAAAGTCGTAGCTTTAAAATATAATTTGTTCTTTCGTAATAACGCTGTATTGTTGTGAACATAAACAGTACTTTACATGAAAAGGTAAAACGATTTCTCAAGCTGAGTAGCTAAATATTTTGAATTGGTTTTAGCTGAAGATAGAATTTTATCGTTATCTATTGTTTTTTGAGTAAATAATCGAAATGTGACTCCGTAGAATTTGTAATCTCAAAAGCTTTAAACTATTGTTTAATACGACAATTTCTAATGAAAACAGAGACGCGAAGCGGATCATTTTTTTTTAATAAAAAGTCCTTTTTACTTAATCAGTGGATAATATTAATGTTTGAGCAAAAAACTAAATTCAGCATAAATACTGTTTGAGATATTCAAACTGAGCACCGGACTGGAACATTTCCTATATTTGTAATTTTGACAATTTTACACCAATAGACAATTTAAAGTTGTAATCACAAAACAATAATCGAATGGCGAAAATTTAGCTGTAATTGAACTCCACCTACAGTTAAATAGGGCAATGCTTTTGGACCCGAATTTCAGTAGCGGTGGACCAAAGTCAACAGCTGAGTCATGTGAGCTCCACGACAAAGAAAAGGTGATTTGTAAAATATAAATTTTAATTAAAATTAAGGATATCTTAAAACGACGCGTGTCAATATGAATCTATTGACCTCCTTAAGGCATATTTCTTTTATATGAATAATTTATATGTTTGCGATTTATCGGGAAAAGAATGGATGTAATAAATCCATAATACAATATAGAAATAAACAGAAGTTTAAAGTTCCAATAGTCTAAAACAAGATAAACAATCGGGACAATAGATGTTAGTCTCAGAATGGACGTTTTCATTGAATCAAGCTTTTGCTATCGAACAGGATTGTCCAATATTTAGTCACATAACATTAATTGTGTGATTAACAAATAATGAAATAATATCTATAAACCTGAACAACTTCAAAGAAATAACTACAATAATTCAAATTAATTGCTCATTTATTGTGTCTTAATCAAAATAGCATTCGTTATATAGTTACAGTACCCAGCAATTTAAATTAATTGCTGATATTTACTTTATATGAAATGCCAATCTTTTTAGTTCAACGGCCGAGGTAGGAACAACTCTTTTGCAAAGAGAGCTAAACTAAAACCCAATATATTTATTCTCACAGCAACGACAAGCTCTTTTCTCAATACAATGACAGAATAGGATTTATGTGCCAAGTTTACATTCTGTGCTAGGATTTTAAATTTTACCCAATAAAATGCAGTATTGTTAAACATCTTATTTAAAGATACATTATGGTCGTTTTCTGTCAAAAATATACCGTTTAATAAAACAATTGCTACCAGTTTTTTTTCAGGTAGTACGTCGGTTTAACGCGGATAATATTGAAAAGTTAGTTAAGCCATGGTAAAGTAGTATACGGTATTTCAGAAAGAAAGGGGGGATAATAAACAAATATGCATTACTTTTACAGTGCGGGATTTATGCGTAAGCTACACAACACATACATTCCTGTATTGGCCCCTGATACTTGAGCTTTAGTGGGAGTGTGTCTATTCTTGCCGTTCAATCAAATCTATCCCCAGGACAGCAACATGACAGGCCTTCGTTTAATCTGGGGTCTTCCCTAAAACTTTGGACAGTGATTTAAGGTATTAAAAACGGTGAAAGTATTGTTCGTCTCTAAACAGTATTGTTTACATTGTATCCGTGTTAATTGCCTCGTTTGTCACGCAAATAGTTTTTCTGCAATATTCTGCTATGCACTGGTTAATTGAGCATAATAAAATCGTGAGTCATGACGCAACGTTATGTAAACATATTTGGTCCAATTTGGAGCTCCGTTTAAAGCGTAATGATATTGTTACGCAGTTAGCTATTGGTTGTTAATCGGACTATTGACCAGTCGTAATTTGGAACAGAAATTTGCTTCCTTTACAGCAGTGGGGTTAGCTCTAATCAAACGAAACACTGCGAGGAGTATGTACAACACACAGCTGAGATCTTCCTAATCCACGGGGACCTCACACAATATCAGATTGTGTTTTTGGTTTTAAAATTGCTTAAATTGTAATTGAATAGTTAATTGGTATTTCTTACGGCGACCGAAGGTCCTGTTTTAATACGCAGTACTCACCTTTGTGTTTCTCTCAAATTTGCCCTTTTGACTATATGAGTCTTCAAGCTGTATGTGTTTCACGGAGTCAAAATCTGGTTCTGTCAGAAAGCATATTCTGTATCCCAGGTGTGTCTGATATACATTTTTTGATTGTTTCTGTTTCCCCTTTAAGCATTGGTTAGTAAATAAGACTTAATTGGATCGCAGGTATTATGTGCAAAGTACGCTACCATATTCTTACAGGCGATGGGCCATGTGCTGCACTATATTCTGTTGCAGCTACTCGGATCAACTGTTACCTTATTTCTGCGGGATGTCGTTCAAACTCTACCCTTAGTGACGTCTCCAATACTACTAGATCTTTCAATATGGCTTCCCAAAGCTTAAATGTTATGCCCCCAACCCCTTTCCGAAAACCTTTGTGAACTTCCAGCCCGGGATTTGTCGCGACAACCCCTCCAGCCCCTTCCTTGCTTAAAACGTCGTAAACGCGATAGATTGCTATATAATAGTTTTTAAAGGATCGTGTTCAAATTTGGTATAAAGCATTTGGGTCATGAGAAAATGCTGTCGATACTCGGCTTTGCGTGACCGTCCGTTCCGGATTTACCCTCTTTTGCCGTTAACCTTGAGAACGCCATAGTTTATTTATGTCTCCAAATTATCTAATAGTCTTATTTCTACCCTTTCTGTCAGGTATTGTTCTGGTACGGTCAATGACGTTACGATCACAATCTTTATTTTCACGTAGCGTTTGCACGGAGGTGTACACAGTTTAAAAAAAAAAAAGAAAAAAAGTTGATTCGAGTATCTGTTATTATTATTATTGGGATGTAGAATTGGGTGGACCATCTTCTTTAAGATATTTATCGGCTAACGTTACAAGACGTGACCTTTCGCTGACAATGAAAATACTTTCACGCGATCAATAAACACTTTATTTTGATAATAAGAAAGAAGTATCATTAGCTTTCAAAAGATTTTAGCTTTTTATTACAAGCGCCAGCTATTTCTACTACTCACTTCATTCCTAACACAGCAATTTATCTACGATCGCATCTTGTGATGGCCGAAGTTTCGAATTTATGGACATCGCATAATTTTGTAAGTATTGCATTGCATTTACACGTAATGGAAAATAATTAACGTTACTATTTTACATTTTAAAAAAAAAATTAGTAACGGCTTGCTAACGTAATAATGTATTGAAGTTGCAAACTCGATGTTGTGAATCTTCGCAGTTATATTTTATGTATAATGGTGTCAGACAAGAGAGAAAGTTCATGTGAACCCACGACAAAAATTATATTCCAATTATAATGTGTAGTAGTATAATGAAATAATCGTTTTAGTACACTTTAATTATTTATTACTTACATTGTCCGTTTTAGTTCACTTTAATTATTTATAACTTACATTGTCGGTTTTAGTTCACTTTAATTATTTATTACTTACATTGTCCATGTATTATTTCTGTGGAGTATCTTGTCCACGGATCTACTGTTTGTTTGCCATGGATACTATTAGGGGGTTGGAGAATGGTTTAACGCGTGTGCGTGAGATCATCAGGGATGTCATTGAGTCAAGTGGCGTGGTTTAGATTCCCAGGAGTAGGTCACCTGTCCAACCTCGTGGGATTTCTTCGGGTCCTCAGGTTGCCTTCCACAGTTAAAGACCACTACGCGAAAACGACTATGAAATAAAATTGAACCATATGTTGGTTCCGAAATAACTTAGTTTGTGTCTCAGTCATTTGAAAAACATAAATACATAGAACTCAATGACTGTTGAATACCGCTCGAGTTATTAAATGGTTCACGAGAGTGTATCCCTGCGCAAGTATTCCACTAGCGATATTTTCTCTGTTATATATTTCCAAATCTTTGTTCAATTCCAGCTGTGTTTGGCGATTACTGTATTATATTGTCATGGTAAGCCTTTAATTTTTGTTAGAAACAAAACTGTTGTATCATGTTATTAGTTTTCACCATGAAAGTAATACGGTGGCTCACTTCCGGTCGTACAATCAGGGTCCACAATCCAGGAAGTTACGGTCTGATTTGCGTGCATATCTACAGTAACCTAGATCTTGTAAGATTCATCAAAATCAGATAAAAATTGTGACCTCTAGAGGGTCCACCACAACCTTGGTATTACATACTTTTACACTATTTGCGTACAAGGAGCGGCCATTTTGTCGATCCGATTTTTACGAAATTCGAACTCAACCGTTATTATGGGTAACAGTGATATATTTAAACGGTGTTTAAAATTGGATAATGGATAAAAAAATGTGACCTCTAGAGGGTCCGCAAGCTAAAAACGCGATTTTTCGTACAATCAGGTGACATAATCCAGGAAGTTTCGGTCTGATATGAGCAAATAGCGATACAAAATGTGACTTCTAGAGGATCCACAACCTTGGTATTACATACTTTTACACTATTTGCGTACAAGGAGCGGCCATTTTGTCAGGCAGTCAATTACAGTCATCATGATGTAACGGTGATACCCATGAACGTGTTTTTTAAAAATGTGTTTTATAAGCAGTCGCAGCGCCACTGTTCGAGCACAAATTACGTCATAGTACAGTGTATGGTGTATGTCCGTCTTTATTAGCCAGGTCGGTGTAGAAAAGTAGGGCGTTAAACCCCATTTCATTTCATTTCCATTAGCGCATAAATCATTATCAGGTGAACTAATTCACTAACGCTATTAACTTTGTGGCACGCATAGAAATGCCCACAAAACAGTTCCCGATTTACAACCATTAGTTACTACAGCGACCAGTATGAATCAAAGAGAGATTTTATTTAATATTTCGAATGGTTACTTGTTGAAAACTTAAAGATACATATAGCTTATTAAAAGATTTGTATTAGTTCAGCCACTCCAATTTCTTCTTTCCGCCTAAGTTGAAGCAAGATCAAGTACAGACCATTTTAAGCAATATAGTCCCCATGAAACGAGTTGTCATTGTGTGAAATAAAGGCAATTGAAATACATTATACAGTGTTCGTTGTTATAACCATAATGCTTAATCAAGCCGCGTAGAGGATATTCTGGCAACAATAAATAGGCTACGGACTTAGGACAAGTCAATGTACGTCGAGTTTGCTCGTAACACATGAGAATGAATTCCTTAAAATTAATATTGATAAGAAATGTTTAGTATCAATATAAATACATATTCTGTGGTTTCATAATATCTTTTTCAGGGTTAGAAATCGATCATTGGGGGACCCATTTTGTGGTCTCATTCCTGCAAAATCGCTTTCACGGAAACAATACAAATACTATTGTCATCACTGCACGAGAGAAAACAGATGCTGTTATCATATTTCACGAAACTGGCCAAATTACAAACGTGACCATGGATGCTGGGAAAACCAAAAACATACAATTACCAGTATCGGCAACAGCCAAACCATTTCAGATAGTTCTTACCCGAAAAGCTGTGTCCGTCACATCTACTGCCAAGATATCTGTTTATGGGTTTGTTGAGAATTCTAGGAACTCTGATGATGGTTTCTTGGTTTTCCCTATTAGTGGATTAGGAACAGAATATATCGCTGTAAATTATGACCTTGGTTGTAAGTATACCTATTTTTTTTGGACTTTGGCTAACGTTATCACTTTGGCAAATTAAATAATGATAGGGATATGCCGCCATTCACTCGGTTTGTTATAAAGGCTATTACTTTTGTTATGCCACCGTAAAGCAACTTTTAGAACCTGTTGTGATTATCTTTTAAGAAACGTTAAATAATTCCTGTAGATTATAAAACGAGATTGTCTACAAGGTTCCAATAACAAGGTTGATACTGTTCACCCTTATGATCCTATAGCAAGTATGACCCTCCACCGCTCATCCAACATGTTTCAACATGATATCAACAAGAGTTCAAAATTGAATTGTAGTGTATACATCAGATGCTGTTGCTTATTCAAACCAGGTCTAAACTCACATAGCTTTAATTAACACACATCATTCACAAGCAAGAATTTACATAGTGAAAACAATACTGAAAGTATGTGCATAAAATAAAAATAACCTTAGCATTTGATCCAGAATATGAATTCGGTATAGAGTTCCGGTATGATAACTTCCTGACAAATTGATGAGCTACTCTTGCTTTGAGTAGTATGTGCAAACCCTATATAGGGGAATGCACTTGAGTAAATGTGGCAGGATTCTCTAATTGAATCGCAAAGAGGATACTATCAACTTTGTAGGTGATGGCCGTACAATGAGATCGTCTTGCTAGCTCCGATCTATGTTTTTTTTATTTCCACAGCCCAGATAGCAGTAATAGCGATAGAAGATGAAACCCATGTTACTATTCAATTTAAGGGTAACAATACCTGTGGTCAAAATCCAAACGATTTTAATTTACCGTCTACAGTCATCAGTGATGGACATACTTTCACTTTTCACATGCACCAATACGATGTGGTTAACATCCTTTGCGATAGCGACAGCAGTGGATCAAAAGTCATAGCCAACAAACAGTTAGCAGTTCTTAGCGGAAATACGTGTGCCAAAATACCATCAACGTCTCGGTGTGATCATCTCAATGAAATGCTGCCACCTATTTCTGAATTTGGTGTAGAATTTGTAGTGCCATCACCCTGTTGCCATCCCAATGCCGGGCTGGTGAGGGTTGTAGCTGCCTTTGACAACACCGTCTTGTCAATCGAAGGAAGCAAGGAAACGCTGCATTCACAAAATTACATTTCGAAAAATCTTGCTAAAGATGAAAAGGTTTGCATTACAAGCGACAAGGGCGTCCTGGTTGTTCTGTACACGACAGGCAAATCTAGAATTGAACGTTATGGTGACCCGTTTATGATGGTAATACCACCTACAAATAAATATACAACTGAGTATATTCTGGATACTGATGTATTAAAACCTGGCGGCCACACGGAACAATATATAACAGTTATATCCAAAACATCCACCATGGGATCTATTACACCTAGTATTTCTGGTTATGAAGAAAAGTGTGGTTATGCTATTAAAACTTTACTGGTAAATGGAACAGTACACTATTCTTCATCATCACCGTTTCTTCTTTTGCAATATTCGTTTGGTATAAAGGTTGGAAGCGGTTATCCCGGTGGTATGAAATTAACCCAATATCAAGGTCAGTATTATATGAGATAATTTTCTCATTCTGTATGTAGAATAATATTTTGTTATTTAATAGTATCTACTGGATAATTCTAAGATTTATTATTCATGGAATTAGGATATCTTAAGATTTATAATACACAGTACGTTACATTCTAAACTTTATAATGCATGGTAACTAATTCTAAACTTTATAATGCATGGTAACTAATTCTAAACTTTATAATGGATAGTTACAATACATAGTAAGTGAAAGGGAATGGATAGTTACAATACATAGTAAGTGAAAGGGGGTAATTCTAAACTTTTCTGGGGGGGTGGTGGATGGCTGAATGGTTAGCGTGCGCGCGTTGTATCATACAGTCTGTCATTGAGTCGCCTGGCGTGGTTTCGAATCCCCGGTTGTACGTGACAAGGAGTAGGGTCGCCTGTCCAACCTCGTGGGTTTTCTCCGGGTTCTCGAGTTTCCTCCCACTGCTAAAGACCCCTACGCGCAAGCGAATTATTGAAATAAAATTAAACCATATGTTAGTCTCGAAATGACCTAGTTTTTGTCGAGTGGACGTTAAACCCCATTTCTCTCTCTCTCTCTCTCTCTCTAAACTTTTCTAAACATTAATACTTGATAAGCCACAGGAGATAATTCTAAACGTTACAATACATAGTGCGAGAAAGGGGGTAATTCTAAACTTTATAGTATCACGATAAGCCACTACTTGATTAATGCTGATTAATTACCCTTCTAATTACCTTATCTCTGGTTGGTCAGCATTAACCAAGTAGCGGTGTGTACATGTATATATATTGTCTTGTTATGTTTTCATATTTTATCATTGGTTGATAATGACTAGCCCTCGTGCTAACGCACTATCAATATCAATATTACTTAATGCCTCGCACTCAACCATTAAAATAAGCCGCCTTAATAAAACCGTAGTCGGTGAACACCGGCACAGTAACAATGTAGAAATAGTAGTTATTCCATAATCGGTAACTGATCCATAAATAATGCTGAATGTAGATTTCTCTTTGTTACAACTAACATGAAGGAGTATTGGAAGTCATATACCAATAATAAGTAGAGCATATACAAAAATCATAACATTAGATATCAGGTTGTAAGTCGCCAGATTTATGGCTTTAGCCCCATATACTCCAATTCAGTCGACCACATAATATTTATAGTGATGAAGGTGTTATAAATAACCTTATTAGAGATTCTGGAAATGTGATAAACACTTGTTTTCATCTGGCGATCTTTCAATGGCGACCCATTCATTACAGTGGTTCTCAAACGTTTTTTGCCGACGGCACACCTTAAAACATATTAAAAAATAGCGGCACGCCTGGCTAAATATATATGAAAATATTTGTATTTTGCAAAGTAAAAACATGGTAAGTCAGGCGGCATACAACCATAGACAAAGACTAGTCATAGACACATAAAATCACTCAAACTAACTAAAGAAAAACACAGCTATGAACTTATCCGTATTCGGTAGACAACTGTGAATACTCAATTGGGATCACGTGGTTCAGAATTTCGCGGCACACTCAGGAAGATCTCGCGGCACACTGGTTGAGAATCACTGCATTAATAGAAAAGAGTTATACTTGCGGAAAAAAAGAACCAAGCAGCTATGTCTCGAGCAAATATAGACAGCAGCTTATCCGAAGGAAAACTTGGATGATGTAGCGTTCGGTATGTATAGAATGAAATGAAATTGTGTTTTATATCCCACTTTACTGCCCCACCCAGGCTAATAAAGACGGACATACGCTATGCAGTATGCTATGGGGGACATTTTGCCAGGACGGCGGCGCCAAGGCCTAAGCTTATTTCGAATTCGAACTGTCAAGGGATATTGTACGCCGGGGGTAGGTCAATGTGTACATGGGGCCTCGGTTTTTCGTCCCATCCGAACGACTATATGTTGTCACTTACCAGGCCATCCGGTCTACACCACTGACATGGACAACCGCGCCGGAAAATCCCAATGAACGTTCTTGAGTAAGGTAGTCCGGGGATCGTAGAGGGCAATTGTTATCTTCTGCATTTAAAAGATTTATATTGGCCTTACAGCCGGTCGACAATAGCTATTTATTTAGATAATGTAGATTAAACACAGGAATATCGTTATTGTTGAAACCGATCCGGTTTAGTTTTCAATAATTATTAGATATCAATAAGAAATTATTATTTCATGAGGAAAAATAGGACACTAATGTTTTTAATTTCAAACTATTTATCCGATAATCAACATCCGTTATTTATTATAATAATGGTGTATACATTTATGGAGTCTCTTGTCAGTTGAAACACACATAAAACAGCCTTTTCCCAATCTGAATAAGAGAGTTTAAGTAAATGAGTTTTAAGTTGGGAAAGGTATCGGAGTTTAAATTCAAAGGTGCAGCAGAAATGAACATTTTTTCACCAACATGTTTTAGTGATATATACCTTCTTAGGATTCACCCATGTTGTCTGATGATTTTTTTCTGTTTGAGTTGACAATTCTCCCCATTTAATTAATTTGTTTCAATGGCATTACTACATGATCTGGAAATACACATGCCACTCTTCTATGTAGTACAGGTATGGCTTATTACTGAGTGACGTTTAACTAGGTTTCCCCAGTTTTTAACAAGCTCATTGATAAGTTGTAATTGTATGCCATAGAATTGTGGACTGTGTTTTTCCATTTACTTAGTTTTTAATTATAAGGAATTTATGAGACAATTAGTATTAATATGATATAAATGGTCTATTTTCCCAGCAATGGATACAGCAATAGCAGATGACACAACAACGTCCAAACTGAACTTAAATGCCGAATCTACCACGTCCTACACAACAACCGCAAAGCTACCCAAAACAACTCAGTCCGAAATAACAATCCATGGGCTACAAACAACCGTGGCAGAGACAAAGTCCGTTTCAGACGAAACATCTGTAATAGACGAAACAACTTTAACAGACAAAAGGACCGTTACCGACGAAACTACTGTAATAGATGAAACAACCCTGACATCCGAAATAACTTACGTACATGGTGTAACGGATGAAACTACTTTGAGAGACGACAATATTCCGACAGACGACACAACTGTTGCGGAAAGTCAAATAACTGCAACAAACGAAACAAATGTGACAAACATAACAAACCTGGCGGACGAAACAGATACAATGCAGAAAACAACTTTCACATATGAATCTACAGTCACAGAAGAAATAACTGCGACAGATTCTATGACTGTTACAGACGACACATTTATGACAACACATACAGAAACAAATTCTGAAGGCGGCGCAACGGCAGAAAATCTGCCTACACCAAAACAGACTACTGAAGTTGGAATGGGACATGAATTAACATCATTAATGGACACGCAACAAACCAAAACAGACACCATCGTGGAAATAACAACTGAAAACCAAATATTTCCAGAAACAACAGTGGCAGCGAAAACCACACCCAAAATAAAAAAATCAACAGAAACAATAATCACCGAAACCTCTTCGACAGAAAAACGTAAACGATGGTTGCGTCAGTGTGGTTGTCCTTGTGGCAAAAAGAAAATAAGCCATTTAACTATTGAAAGTGCTCATAAAATACCTAGCGAACTTGTAGTTAAAAAACAGAATCTTTCCAAATCCAAACGAAAGAAAATTTCTGCGGAAAATACCCACCAATCCGAAGTAGATCTTGGGAAATTTTCAATCTTTATTTTCGCTGTTGTTTCCTGTGTTATTATGTTTGCAGATATTTCAAACCTTTTAAGGGTAATCTGGAAGTGGTTCAAAGTTAGAGTTACTAATAAATGAAATGAAATAAAATGAGGTTTAACGTCCCTCTCCGAACTGGGCTAATGAAGACGGGTATACGCCATACAGTGTGCTATGGGGGAAATTTTACCCAGACAGCGGCACTACGGCCTACTCTTATATCGAATTCCAACTGTCAAGGGATCTTTTACGTGCATGACAATGTGTACACGGGACCGTAGTTTTTCGCGCTATCCGAACGACTAGACAGCTGTCCTTGTCAGGCCCTCCGCCCTGCATCACTGACAAGGGGGGGGGGGGCCACGCCGGAAAATCTGCATGAATTTCTCGGCCAGTGCACGGTTCGAACATCCGACCTCCGGGCTAGCAACCCAGCGTCTTACCCACTTAGCCACCATGTACTAATAATATATCAACAAAGGCATAATCGCTTAATTAAATAAATCTGGTAAATGTGTTGTCGAGATGTGATTTACACCATGTCAGTGGTGCAGGATGGAGGGCCTGACAAAGACGGTGTCTAGTCAGTAGGATGAAACGAAAACAGAGGCCATGATAGCTGAAATTCGAAATAATAGTAGACCGGATCGCCGCTGTCGGGGCAAAATTTCCCTTATAGCACACTCTACACCGTTCTCCATTAGCTCAGTCGGCGCAGAAAAGTAGAACATTAAACTCTATTTCATTTCCTTACGATGAAAAAGTAAAACCTGAATATCTTAGTAATTTTGCGTTTTTCGTTGAAGTCACTGGGCACCTTTTTCCGACTACGACCATGGCATGCAAAAGGGGACGAAACGGAAAAAAAAGAGAGAATTGCCGAAACAGAGGCAGAGCTTCCCAGTTCTTAAAAGTAGTTCTTTATATTCGTTTAATTTTTTAGCCTGAGAAAAAATATTTTAATTTACTATTTTGCTCTTTCATGCACCATAAAATCATAATTTGACCCAATTTTGTCTAGAGAAAATCGTAATAAATAGGCTGAAAATTTACAGATTATCCCCCAAATTATTGTCGAGTTCTGGCCCCAAGTTCACAAAGCATTCTCAGACTTAAGTTAAGAATTTACTCAAAATTGTTCGCCTTATTTTAACTAAACTACAGCCCTTTGTAAAACATTTGTTTTTTTAATGTATCAAATACATCAATAAGAAACTATGTGCAAAGTTTTGTGTTTCTGGATCAAAGATATTTCTCATAAACAGTGATTGCAAGTTGAGTAAATTCTTAACTGAAGTCTGAGAATGCTTTGTGAACATGGAGCCTGGTCTTTCATCTGAGCGTAATTGAGAATTAGTCCAGTAATGGGCATTATTTGTCTATGCTGCCCTGGCGTTACACAATTTTGTTCTTATCTACGTATTTCTTTATAGGCACGACTGCGCTTTTCACCACGGGGTCCTACCATACGCTGGATTTGCCTCTCAAATACACGTGTTCTGGCAAATTTCTAAGGAATCGTTTGTCTTTGATCTGACGCTAGGTTATAGTGGAAGTTAACTCCACTAACAAACGAAGGTACAAGCTGTTGAACAAAACATGGTCAAATGTTGCTCCATAACGTGGAAAGTGTAGAGATCAGTTGAAAAGAGACAAAGAATTTTAGTATAGGATTATAATTCCTGGTTATGATCGGCCGCGAAAAATAAAGGAGTTACCTCCCGTGGCATCATAATCGTACACATTGTAATTGGGTCCTGCTCTAGCATTTTAAATTTAAGATTTTACTCAAGAATTGCCGTTAATGAACTTTAATAACCTTTTTATCATATTGCTATACACATAGGATGTCTTGGTTTTTAAATTTTTAAAAGTGTACCACATATGCGATCTAAAATGTGAACGTTAGCATTGTATTTATTTCCCGCAAATTGGATAAACCTGTATTTTGGCGCCTGCAATGCCTACTATCCAACAACTGTTGCTACAGCACACATGTAGTGTCTCAAGCACACACAGATTTATTACGTAAAATGTCTCAAGCACACCCAGGTTTATTACAGAACCATGAAAATCACAACCGATTGTATCAACAATATCCCAACATCAAATATCTGAGCAGATAACAGAAATAAAATGAAATGAGGTTTAACATCCCATTATTTTGTACCGACTGGGCCATGCAATGACGCCTGGCATACGCCATACAGCGTGCAATGGGGGACATTTTGCCGAGCGACACTGCGGCTTCCTATACTAATTCAGACTGTCAAGGGATCTTTTACATACACGCCATTGTGTACACTTGATCTAAGTTTTAGTCCCACCCTAACAATTACACGTTGTGTATACATCTATACTTTATACCAACATACCAAACTTTCTAAACTAAAAAAAAATGACTTGCAAACCCAGACCGAAACAAACGCAAAATTTAAAAGTGATAAATTTGGATACATGATCCATGATTTGCAAACACTTTTATATTATGTTGGATTGCAAATGAAAACAAAAACAAACAACAAAAAACCAAACAACAAAAAACCAAACAACAAAAAACCAAACAAATTTGGGTAAATGAATTTTGTTTGGAGCAGAATTGCGATTTCTAATCAATAATGCGAAGACGATGAAACTTATTAACATGCAATTGTCAAAATATAGCAAGGAAATTAAATAAAATACAAAATTCAGATGTGGAGTAAAGGACAGATTTAAATCTGATGTTAGTTTCGTCCCATTCATTCGGTTTGTGTCTCTATTAACATCTGATGTCCTGTTTTAAGATAGTCGAGTTCTAGAACAGTAATAACTACATATTAATATAATGTAACTTTATAAGAAGCAGCTGTGACTCAGTGAGTAAGACGTTGGATCGCTAATAAGGGGTTTTCGGATTCCCTGCCAGTGTTGCTCCAAGTATAATGTCCCCCATATAACACAGCATGGCATATATGTCCGTCTTCATTAGCCCGGATGGAGCTGTACAGTTGGACATTTCATTATAATATACCTTCTGGTCCAGAGCTACCCCACCCCCTAGAAATTCCAGCGGAGGGCCTGGCAAGGAACAGTGTCTAGTGGTTTTGATAGGACGAAAATCCGAGATCTTGTGTCCACGTTTGCGTGCAAGTAAATAAACCCTTGATGAAAGATCGAATTCAAAACAAGAGGTCGTGGTACCAAATTTCCCCCGTGGCACACGGTATGGCTAAAGCCCATCCTTATTAGCTCAATCGGAGCATAAAAGTCGGACGCTAAACCCCATTTCAATCCAAATGTCTCGATACTCAAATGGATTTTACATTTTGTAAACGAAATACTCGTCATTTTGAGACTAACATACGGTTATTATTTGTTTTTCTATGGTCACGTGTGTAATATGGCTCGAGAATTGTACCATAAGAAATATGTCTTACAGTTAAAAACCAACATATTCCTCATCTCGGCAGTTTATTTAAATATGCATTATCGGAGATTAGATATAGAGTTAACTGTTCGCGCTATAATAGTTAAGAAATAGATACGGTAACGTAAATAGAATATGTTGAAAATTTCAGTTAAATTGCTCCACTCTGAACCGAGATACTAGCTTTGAATTTTAAGCCTAGCCTCGATCATCATTATTAAAGTCGGTACGATTAAAAAAAAAACATAGTCTCGATCATCCAGTTATGGATTTAATCATCAATGAGCGTTGAGCAGCAGATCGGATTCAAATCGAGTGAAAATCCAACACATAAAATGACATCGAGAGTTGATTATGGTTTGGATGATGTCTAATTAATAGTTTATATAACATTGCAGGCCTAAAGAAAGAGCTGCAATAGGCATATTTAACTCCTGCAATAGATTTAGCTCCTGCAATAGGCAGATTTAGCTCTTGCATAATGTATGTTTAAATAAGATCAATGCAGCGAAATACTGAAAAGTATAAAGTGTCAAACGTGTATGCTATTCGCTTGTGATTACACGTGAAACTGTTAATGTAACAAAACAATGGCGGTAACAATAAGCATATTGTGATCTTTAAACAATTATTGATTCTAAAATTCATAATCAAGATATTATAGCAAGTAATGCTGGCTATTTTGATACGTTAAATGGTCTATTTTGTAAGTAAACATGTTGGTCATTTACATTTTTCTTTGTCATAAACGTATAGCATATTTGTTGACCAAATTAGGTAACAATCCCGGCTGATATGCGGGGTATGATACAAGTCCATTCCATATTTGGAATTTGGTACGTTGATCAGTCTATGACGTAGATCAATTAGGGAAGCACCTATAAAAGAGAGAGCGGGGGTAGAATTATAATTCTACACACCACCACGTAAATTGCAAAAAAACAATTCTGCGTTCAACTATATGAACGCTTTATTCCTTTGCCATCAACAACAACCATAATTGCAAACTTGTAGCCTATCCAGATCGAATTTCAGACCTATTTTCACATTTAAAGCCCCCTTTCTAATTTCCTTTTCGTGGATGTGGTATTTCAGAGAGATTCTGAAATTAACGTCTGTTATAAGTAGTGGTGGGTGCTGTGCACGAGGTAAGATACGCTCACTCTTTCGAAAAAATACAATACCATTTCCCATGTTAGGAGTTCGCATACCTAGCCATTATTTGTTTTACTTTTGTATATAATACACATGCCTGATTTGCAGTTACCGAATACAAGCGAATTTCACATTTTGTTCACATCTGACTAGAAGTACACATAAATCCACAGAGATCAGTTTCCAATGAACTTTTAGTAGGTGGAATGAAAAATAATATGAATGCCATACAACTAAAATCGCCAAATATCCGTTATAGAGTGCATACCAAATCGCGATTTATGATCCACGTGGCGGAGATAGAAGTAATTGTAAAAGAATAATAATATGACTTTAGTTATCGGGCTAACGGAATAAACTATAATTATCGCTTAAAATCTTTAAGTAGAGAATTAATAAAAACAAGGTATTTTTCTCGCGATCTCTTATCTCGTGTCAGTCAATTTTGTTATGAATTGTTAGTTTCGAACTGATATCCTCACAGTCTAATATACAAACGTTTCGTCTTCAAAAGAATTATCAGTGAGCTGAAAATAGACCGTGTATCGATTATCGCTCTCAACTTCCGTCAGTTATATATAAGGATAACTCATGTTTTCCCTTTGCAGCGTTACTTCCGGTTTGACCAAATCTTTGCGCATCTACGGCAGCAATGATCTCCGTGTTAATATTATATCTGGAATGTGTTTACCAGTTCTGAGTTCCATCACATATGTAATATTGGCGGACACCAATATTGTCCGTTAAAGGTTATTCTAACATGGCAGACTAGACCAGTTTTTACCTGTCTAAGCTATATATTATCATTGTATTCCTGTTTAGTTTTCGACATAAACAAGTCTGTTAAGTAATAATCTAGAAACAAGTTGACCTTTCTACTAGATATCCTGGTATTTCTCAGATTACCATACAAACTACTTTGTAACCTACACCTCATAGTTATAATCATATATTTATTCAATCGCCAAAGATGTATGAGTTAATACAAGAGAAACCCTTCATGGTCTCAAGCACAATACTTCATATTCTGTAGCAGAATAATAAAATTTCTTAAATATTTTAAAGCCGTTTTTTCTGTCTTGCCCGGGGACAATTCAACTGTTTTATTCAGATTGTGTTAATGTAAGAACCACCATCGATTATTCTTCAAGCTTTATCAATCGGGTGATTAGTTTATGGCATGACAATTATAAAATTAAGACGTTCTGCATCCTTCGCAACTTGTCGACAATTCCTTTTGACTTTGACTCTTTGGTTTACTTTTATTCCACCAATCTGATTCTTCGACTTTCATTTATCTTGGGATCTGTGTCGGCCAGAATTCCAATTGATGCATTGTTTTTCTGTTTATAAATTGAGCTGTATTATCTGTATATTGTAAATGTCTTTCAGTAGGGTGTGTTATTAATTTGAATAAATATGTTAGGAAACTCGAATTTTGTTTAGAAAAATAAACTCACTTTGTTGTATTAAACGAGCCCCTTCCTCGAGTTTAAGTCTCCATGGATGTCTTCGTCTTATTCGACGTTATTTACGTTATATCCGAAAGTTTTAAAGATATATTTGAAACAACGCGAGATCACTATAATTTAGGTTTTGATAGCATGTTGTCCCAAAGCAGTAATTACTGTCAGTTCTCTAAGTCTATTTTAAAGGGTGAAATATTTTTGCAACTTGATCTTGGTAAAGATATGCACATGCATATCGACATCAAAGAGTCTGTAAATAGCATACACTATGACGTATAGTGTTATTAGATGCAGAAAATATCGGTGAAGTGTTTAAAATGTCCCCCGTACTCAACATAAGAAAAAGTAAATAAATGAAATGAAATGAGATTTAATGTTCTACTGTTCTGTATCAACAGAGCTAATAAAAAAGGATATACGCCGACAGTGTGCAATCAAAGCCATTTAGCCCAGACAGTGGCGTGTCCGCCAAATGTAATAGGTTCATTTACACGCACGCCAGTTTGCACACAAGATTTGTTCGTTCCATCCGAATGACTATGCAACATCGCCGATATAGCGGGGCTTGAAAAAAATACCCCATGTGATTCGAACCCGGAGCATTGAATTCTCAATAATTTCAAAACTCCGATTGACCGAGGGTCGACAAACCGCAGTCTGTACATTATGGAATGCGCCGGACAGCACAAGTCCAACTGTTATGAGAACTTTTACGTACACGCCAATTTGTAAACAGTAGCGTTCCATTAGAGGTTGTGACACAAACACACTCAAATCAAACACTTCGACCTCCACGAAAACTTAGACATTGAACAAACCTTGAACTTTGCAACTGGATTATCACAGGTAGACATTTTAGCTGGAAAGCGCGAGACTTGGTATTCGCGATGATCGAGAAATCTGAAAGGCCCTCCAGGTGGGTCAGTATAACCAATTGAAATTAGTGCCGAAATATGCGGTGTATTACGTGAAGTGTTTGATAAGATTTCCGGAGTGAAAGCGAGATCAAGTCTTCTATTGAGGATGTGATCGCAGGCGACCGGGCTCAACAAATCTCGAGGTGCTTCTCGGCCTACGCCCAAGGTCGAAGCCGAGACATTCTCGTAGGGAGTCCCTTGCATAATCGAAGACCTGATAAGTGGGAACCGACATTGGAAATCTCCAGACGTAGACTTACAGTCGACAAATCTGTACATTATGGAACGCGCCCATTAAAGGGAAAAAAACACTCTTGCTGGTTTGACAGCTCCAGAAAATAAATAATAGCATTATTCTAAGTATTAGATGTTTAAGTGTCCTACCTGTTGTGTAAATTATCCATTACATCCTATTTTACTCGTCCAGAGGGTTCGAAAATATTTTTAAATCCAAGTCACATTTGAAAAGATTTGTTAGGCTTTTCAAATCATTTAGTTGAACTTTTCCAATTTTTTAAATTAGTTGTGTTAAGATCAAATCTCTATCATATTAATTGGAATATTGTAAAATAGTACAATTTGTTGACCAGAATAAAGATTAGGACATATTATTCAGTTACAACAAGAGTGGTACTGAGCCATCGCTAACGCTGCAATATAACGCTGGGTATAAGGAAAATAAGTATGTAAAGTTTCAAGATGATCACTTAAAAATTGTGGTCTGTAGGCGACGACAATATACGTCCACATTATAAAAATGCTTTTAGAAGATGTCGCGTAAACAAGCTTAACCTAATACAGAGCGAAAGGTCTGGACAGTCTCTCGAATAGCTTGTAGACATTATGCTTGTACAGACATTAAAATTCAATTTCAGTCGTTTTGTCATCAATCTTTGTCATAAAAGAACAAGAAATTCTTCGTGTAAATCACACTGCGTGGGTGTACATAGGGCCCTTGTTAGGCCGTCTAAAACAAAAACTATTTTCTAGTAATTTAATCAGTTGGGATTAGATGAAATTTTCAATACGCCAGTTTCCAATTTGTTTGAAAAAGTTCCTAATATTCCATTATACAATTCGCCGAATACGTGATAGAAATATTATGTTACATAATACTAAGCATCTGTGGTTTATAGCTGTGAGTTGGAGATATATTTAGTCATATCTATAAATAATCACAATACAGAATCTTTATTAATCCTGGTATAAATTGTGATGACTGACTAAATAACTCTTCCTATGACGTCTACTAATCAAGGTTGATACTCTGCTGATCCCTAATCGATCTTACTATTGTATAGTTCTCGCAGATTTATACATATTTCTATATTTAATGTTGTACAATTGTAATTAATTACTTATGTATACAACTTACTTTGGATATAAAAGGATCTTTGCTGAACAACATCGATATAATTTGTGTTTAAAAAAATGATGCCATGTATTTTTATAATAAATGTTAAATTGTTCTGTTCTGTGTTGCTGCTGGCTGGCTCTATTTTCCCTTTGCAGGTAACTTCTATCTGGGAAACGTCATCCACAACAAAGACAGATTCAATGGACTATATATGATTTTATACGTTAAGTGCTGAACTGTTTTAAAGGACTTGAAAATGTTAACTACATGGAAATAATCCAGGGGCCCCGCTTTATGATTTTTAATGCGAGAACTTCGCTTTTCCATATAAAGCAAGCGGGGAGGATTCTTTTTCCCCATGGGGATTTGTTTCTATCCGCGCTGATGGCACCAAACATCAATCAGCTGGACCCCCTGTTTTAATTTGTTTTTCTTATGCCAAATGAAGAAGATTACCTGCCCTTTGTTCTGACGACAGAATTTAACACTGTGTTTTAAAGTGACTTTTTGATATATACAAGAACTTGGTTTTACTCCTTTTCCTATTTTTATATTACTCCTTCATATGTAAATAACTGTTCAAATCAATATGTCCTTAATATCGTATTACAATGGATTGTATGTTGAATTTGTAATAAACAACAGCCCCATAGACAGCCAAGCTTTCAATGCTTATACGAGAAAGTCTTCTTGAATATTAGTTTTGCAACAACTGCTAGAATAAAATGTTATTGAACCCAGTTATACCCGATGACTTAGGCTACGAATCGCACCGAATAGTGAAGAATCGAAATTAATCGAAATTCGTGGCGATTCGGCAAACAAATCAAAAAGATCGTAGAGAATTTTGAGTAGCTACGAAGCACTTACGAATAGTTTACGAAAGAGTTACGATAATTCGTGGTTAACCGGTTGAAATATATGCCGAATGTCAAGGTACGGTTCTACGAAATGAAAGCATCATCTATACGAATTGAAGCGATTCAGTTACGAACTAGTTATGGATATGCCGAAGTAAGCTGTTACGGACGATAAGAAAGGGCTACGACAGGTTTACGATATATCTACGATTTTCGAAATTCGTAGACCGTCCACGAAAGTTTTTGTCAAACAATGGATTCTAAAAACTTAATATTGTAGATTCATGCATATCACAAAAGGGGCCAGAAATGTTGAATGCATAAATAAGAACAATTATCCATTAAGCCTGTAGCTCTTTTGTAAAATCTCTTCTAAAAACAATAGACTGCATTTACGGAAATCCTTCTCAAAACATTGCAATTGTCGGAGAATACCCTGGCTATAAAAAATCAATCAGAGGTCACGTGACTTATCTCGCTCAGTACCTAGCAACGCAAGCGAAGTTGGAGGAGAATTCATTGCATACACAAGACGATGTTGTCTTTAATCGCTGACTATTTATTACAAATATCGAAGCCTAATTAAATTTTCGAATTATTCACTGTCCGCGTCTGTTTCCGTGATTTTTATCTTAGAAAGTGTTGTACGTCTAATTCTTCATAAAGTTTATCACAATGTACATCAAGCGCTCAATCTCCGCGTGCAACCTTCGACGTCACGCGTGCAGACACTCCTAATCGTCGGGCTGCCGATTAGGGAAACCCTTACATTTTTGTCCTGTATGCGCTCCATGAGTGTTTTTCAGGGAATCCGGTATTTTATAAGTAAGATTGGATATTTCTAATTTCAATATATACCAACATTGCCATACTTTTATTGAAAGTAACCACCTGATAAATACTTTTCTGGGAACGTAGCTTTAATCTTTTTAATTCTACAAAATCAAATAAATACCGTATACAATAACTAAATAATCACCGAAAATCAGAAAAATATCGAGATGCTTGTTAGTAGGAAACTGAGCTTATAATTTCTCATCCTCAGTACCGCCAGTGGTATCGCTCCGTTCCACTCCACCACACCCCTGTGGTCCTATTCCGTTCCACTACACTGAATAACAAGTATTCAAATTATCTGACCGTGATAACTGTGCTATTTTTATCGACCAATAACAGAATGCGCTTGGTAGCATAACAACTTGCCACTGTCTATGTGTGCTTGTCACTTCTTTTATACTAAATTTCTTGCAAACTTAAGATTGGGTAGTAAACTTTTTTAGAAAATTTATGTGTATATCCCATGGATGAACCCAGGTCATAGTGGAGTAGAACGGATAATAATAAAATAAAACCAAGTCCTTAAAATACGGTATAGACGAAATAGTGTAATCAGCAAACGTACTGTTCGCCGTGTACAAAATATACGACGAACAGTGGTAACAGGTGTCCGGAAAAGTAAGCTTACCCTGCCTGGCGCCACCCCCACCATAGCTGCATCCAAACCATTGGACGAAATCTCGGTAAAATAGCGTAATTGGCCAATGGACTTCCCGTATGCAAAATGCACACGATAAAGAGTGGTAACAGATGCAGACATAACCAGGAAGATATTATACATTTCAATTAAATATATGTAGCATAATAGCCGAAGTAGACATGTTATATTTACTAATTAAGTCAATATGACGGCCATAAAACGTTTTAAAGGATTTTGTAAGTTTAGTTGGCAACTATCCCTGTAGTTGAAGCTGAGATGACAAATGCCGCGATCTACTTAAAAAATTACAATAAAAGGAACAAGCTCTCGCGTATCCAACTGAGACACATATACTCCGTAAGCTAGTGATAGTGGAATGTTACTACTAATATAAATGGAAAGTCGACATCGGAAAGTCATCACGTTTATCGTACAATTTAACACTTAATTTATAGCAGTTGTCAAAATCGAGACACACGGGGGAGGGTCAAGTCAAATTATCCGCCCTAGATACTGATGCTATTTTATCGATCAATCGAGTGGGCGATGGGAAGTAATTAAGAGTATGGGGTAGCAATTATTTGCAATTGCCCATTGACTTCAATGTTAAATGGCTGTCGCTTTTTGCTCAACATTCCGTTGATTCCAATCTTTATAGGCACAATGGGGACCACATTTGGCAATCTCCCCATCATAATGTTGCAGGGGGTTGACCGTTTAAATTTTTTGCTACGGGGTTTGATGTTGACTGGAGTGAAACTCTCACTTCCGACACAATGATTGCTGTGCAGAAAGACACTTTACACCCCCTATCCCCCCACTGTAATATCATCAGTATTACCCAAAACTGCTATGAAGTTGCAAATTTGATCCCTTTTCTCCAATTCTAGACCAAAAAGTCAACCCAAAAATGCAGGAAGAGGGGAGAAAAAAGAAACAAATTAAGGGAACAATTGTCTATAACTCGCACTACATTATGAAATAAGGGGAAATAATTACTAGTCTTAGTCCGTATTGTGGTGAACAATGACTCCAAGATTGCTATGTCAACGGTTTTTTGATTGGTTCGTAGAATCAACCTACGATCAAGAGCAGATAGTGAAATTCGGGAAACGCCGTGAATGAAACCAGGGTATAGTTGGAGTAGAATTGAACGATAATACATGGGATACCGTGGATGATAATTTCTAGTATACAAACACATAAAAAGTTTAAGCACACGGAAATGCTTTGTAATTTGTCTCCTATTCCATGATTTCCAGTTTAACTCGATTATACCTATTTATTTGGCTGTTCTGTATATATTAATGTTGATGAATCGAGCTGCTATTCTATTTCCTGTTCCACTACTGACATTGTCAGTATTAAATAGCCTACTCCTCAAAACTGGAACTCTGACATCATAATGGCATTCATTATCTTATTGCCAGTTGTGGGGAGGCACGGTGAATCTAAACCATGGCGTACATTAGCACTGGGAATTAATGTAGGTCTACATGTCTGATGTTAACCGATTTCGCATGTGACTCATCATTTACTTTGACATACCATCATACGCCTGATGTCACCAGCAGAGATATATGTCGTGTTTCTCTATGGTAGTTTGATGAGTCTGTCTAGCGAAGGTTTAGTAGAAAGTCGCCAGGCTTTACCAGTCATGTGAAATTGTGTAATCATGACGGCTAGGGTTCAATCTTCCGCTGACATCCAATCAATGTCGACTAATCCCAGTTCTAACAAGATGGCGGCTGCAATCAAAATGCTACTACTGGGCTAAACTAGATACTAACACAAGGGTTTCTCGCTATATCAAATCGTTTACAGGGGATAAACTTGAATAATTGATTTGAAAGGGATATTACATATATAGGTTGAAGCTAATGAAATCATTAGACTCATGCGTTGCACGACAGATTTTCAAGGTCTTGGTTACGAACTTGCTGTTCTACTGAGAATTGTTTGAAAGAAAATGAGTGACTAAGAATTCCGGCAGAGAAACACATATCCGCATCCGCAAAGGAAAACTGATTAATATCGCTTCCAATAAAATAACAAGTGAAGCAAAGTTGAAAAAGTTAGCATAATACACAGCGGCCACACTAAAGGTGGGTCTACAAAATTCTCCCATGTGAGAGAACGACAGTCCCTTAATCACCTAGGACAAAAATATTTTGAGAGCAAATACAGCGTGAAATATGAATATACAGTTCATAATATAACCACTAAATCTAGAGTTGAACTTTGAATTATATTTTGAATTAGTCTGATGACAATACAGCGTGAAGGACGAATATACAATATAAAATACTAGCAGGATACCCGGCTTCGCTCGGGGTTCATAACTCCGAAACCGGAAGTGGTAGACTAACGCCACCTGACCTATGTTACTCCCCGGTCCGAGCTACCCCTATACCCCAAATTTCAGACTCGGGGCAGACCTAGTGTAGCCGCAAACCCCGAACAGACCGGCTTCGCTGGGGGGTCATAACTCCGAAACCGGAAGTAGTAGACTAACGCCACCTGGCCTATATTACTCCCCGGTACGAGCTACCACTATACCCCAAATTTCGGACTCGGGGCAGACCTAGTGTAGCCGCCAACCCCGAACATTCAGACTTCGCTCGGGGTCATAACTCCGAAACCGGAAGTGGTAGACTAACGCCACCTGGCCTATGTTACTCCCCGGTCCGAGCTACCCCAAACTTCAGAGTCGGGGCAGACCTTGTGTAGCCGCCAACCTCGGAACAGACCGGCTTCGCTCGGGGGTCATAATTCCGAAACCGGAAGTGGTAGACTAACGCCACCTGGCCTATGTTACTCCCCGGTCCGAGCTTCCCCTATACCCCAAATTTCAGACTCGGGGCAGATGTAGCCGCCAACCCCGAACAGACAGACTTCGCTCGAGGGTCATAACTCCGAAACCGGAAGTGGTAGACTAACACCACCTGGCCTATGTTACTCCCCGGTCCGAGCTCCCCCTATACCCCAAATTTCAGACTCGGGGCAGACCTAGTGTAGCCGCCAACCCCGAACAGACCGGCTTCGCTCGGGGGTCATAACTCCGAAATCGAAAGTGGTAGACTAACGCCACCTGGCCTATGTTACTCCCCGGTCCGAGCTACCCCTATACCCCAAATTTCAGACTCGGGGCAGACCTAGTGTAGCCGCCAACCCCGAACAGACAGACAGACAGACAAACGACAGTCACAGATATATATATATAGATAACCACCAAAACTGGGGTTGAAATTTGAATAACATTTTGAAGCAAGAGTCCTGGTTTAAATAGACCGTAAGATTTGTCATGGAGGCAAGTGGTGTAATTCCTTTCCTACCCTTGTACGCCACAAGGAGAAGAGTGGGTTGGTTAATCTGGTGGCGGTTCTCCTACAAGTATTTAAGTGACAGTGCACTATATGTCGAGTACTATTGTTGAGTGACGTAACCCTTAGCGCAATATTTCATCTATCGTATACAAACTATTTTGTAAGTGCAACAATATAAATGAGAAAGAAATCTGAATACCTATACTAATATGGTGTAACGCAAGCGGTTGTCATGCAAGATACGCCTACAGTTTGCAAGAGATGGATGGGAAACACGCTTTTAAAAAAAAGAAGAAGCGAATTTTCGTACAACCAAGGGACATAATTCAGAAAGTGATGGTCCGATATGCGCGAATATCAAAAGAAACCGAAATCTGTTGGATATAAACATATATTTTAAGTTTCATTAAATTCAGATACACAATTTGGGTACACGGAAAGGCCATTTTGTCGAACATTTTCGTTACGATTTTCCCGAAATTCCAACTCGACCTTCATTATGGCGGAACAGTGATAAAAATTGTGACCTCTAGAGGATCCACAAGCTAAAAAACACGATTTTTCGTACAATCAAGGGCCATAATCTAGAAATTTACGATATTACGGAATATCGAAAGGAACTACGACCTGTAGCTTATAAACATTTTCAAGTTTCATAAAAATCGGATAAAATTTGGGATTTCTACAGGGTCCACAAACTTGGTATTACATATTTTTACACTGTTTGCGTATGGAGTGCGGCCATGTAGTCCGGTAGTTTTTGTAAGATTTGTATGAAATTCGAATACAACCTTCATTGACGTGTAACGGTGATAAATTTAAACGGTTTTTAAAATTGAATACAAAATGGGACTTTTTGCTGGTCCATCAGCTAAAAATGCGATTTTTCGACAAATCAGGGGCCATAATCCAGGAAGTTACGTTCGGATATAGGCGATGATCGACAGGAACCGAGATCTTTGTGATCTACACATAAATTGAAATTTGTGATTTACACATAAATTGAAAGTTTCATCAAAATCGAATCAAAAGTGTGACCTCCAGTGGGTCCACAACCTTCATATACACTATTTGCGTACGAGGGACGGCCATTTGGCCGGCAGTTTTGGTCTGATTTTTACGAAATTCAAACTCAGCCGACATTATGGTGTAGCTTTGGTTTATTCGAAAGTTTTTTTTTTTTTAAATCCGAAAAAGATATGAGGTATCGACAAGAACCGAGATCTGTGGGTTATAAACATACATTTCAAGTTTCTTCACGATCGGATGAAAATTGTGACCTCTTGAGGGCCTACAACCTTGATATTCCATATTTCTATACTATTTCCATGATAGGGGCGGCCATTTTGTCCGGCAGTTTTGGTCCGGTTTTCACGAAATTCAAACTCAACCAATAATATGGTGTAACGGTGATATATTTAATCGGATGAAAATTGTGACCTCTAGAGGGGACCACAAGAAAAAAAACGCGATTTTTCATACATTCAAGGGTCATAAATCAGGAAACTACAATCCGATATGTGCGAATATCGATAGGAACCAAGATCTTTGAGTTATAACCATGCATTTCAAGTTTCATCACAATCGGATGACAATTGTGACCTCTAGAGTGGCCCCGAGGTAATAATGTGATTTTTCGGACAATCAGGGGCCATAATACATGAAGTTACAATTCGATACACCTGTAGAGTGCTTTTAAATTGTGGACGGTCAGGGGCGACGACAATATACGCCCACATGACCTGGGTTTGAAATCTACAATATTAAATATATAGCGACTGATTTGTCCCTATATGAATACCCGTGTTAATCTCCAACTCTTGAAATATTCCGTAAAATAATAACAGTGACCTTTTGGATACAACAACCTAATAGCAAATTACTGTTGGCTTTAAATTAGAGATGTCTATACCAAATGTTGGTTATTACTGTTAGATTCCTGGTACAAAAACATCAAGTTTGCACGTCTCTTTTTAATACGTAAACCCACATCTTCTATTAGACCGCCTTTGGTTCTGGGCCTACGTTACGGATATTGTGTTTTTCTATTCTCGATATTGACCTTTCGTTAATGTATAAATAATTTACAGTTTTTCTTAATTAAGCGGTTAGGGATTTAAACATATAAAGATGAAAGAAGGCGTGAAATTGAAACTGTTTTTAAAGTGAACAATTTAAGCTGTTCTTTCAAATTATGGTTTCTTAACGGCAAATAAAACATTCATTTTAATTTACGGTTTTCACTTCCACTTCAAGTTTAATTTCAAAGGACAAGAAATTGAAAGCTTCAACATTGTGGTATTACAGACTTAAAATATTAATTTAAACAACCATGCACATAGAAAAAATTGGACAATTTTTTATAGCATATTTCACAGCGGCTTATGGATCAGTCACAGTGGTGACTGAAAAGTAAGACTTATAAAGAAATGAAATGTGTTGTAACGTATTTTGAGCATGAACGGGCTGTCGAAAACGGACACGAGCAATACTGAGTGCTGTGAGGCACATTTTGCCCTGGCAGCTGCGTTTTCGTCTAGTTTCGGTGTTTAGTCCCACCAAATGACTAACAGGCTGTCCTTTCTACACCATCCACCCACAACCACCAACAAAGGGAACCATATGGAAAATCCCGCCGAAAGTTCGCCTAATCCAGGAACTCCTAGTTCATGAGCTAACGTCATACTTACTCACCCATTTTAAAAGTTCTAATTTTTATCAAATAATACACAAAATAAGGCGCTATTTTGTAAATGTGAGTAAAATGCAAGTCAGTTTAGGATACTAATAACTTAGCATCCATTTTCGGTGCGGATACAGAAATTGGCGGTGGGGTGGGTGCCGTCTGTTTGCCAGAGTTTTGAAACACCACCTGAAAACAGCAGGATTTACCTCCAGAAGAGTGTTCATAGGCTCCGTCAAAGTATTTAGAAGCGCGACTGAAATTTGAGGGTATATAACTGAGTATCCTTTACTCGGATGGAAAGAGTTCTGGTCTATGTCTCGGATGACCTAGTTAGATTGGGGATGGGGGCAGAATGGCGATATTAGCCTAAGCGTACCGTGCGGTGGAAATGAAATGAAATGAGGTTTAACGTCCTGCTGTTCTGCTCCGAACTGGGCTAATGAAGACGGGCATACGCCATACAGTGTGCTATGAAGGCAATTTTGCCCGGACAGCGGCACTACGGCCTACTCTTATATTGAATTCCAACTGTCAAGGGATCTTTTACGTGCACGCCAATGTGTACACGGAGCCTCAGTTTTTCGTCCCATCCGCACGACTAGACAGCTTTCCTTGTCAGGCCCCCGTGTCGCACCATTGTTAACTTGACATGTTAATCATGCCAGGCAATCTCACAGGCTAGCAATGCATTGTCATGGAATCGGTTGTTATCCCCCATTTTGGCAACTACGCAATGTCGATACGTCTTTGCCATGACCAGCCATGAGAACGGATTAACAATTCCTAAAGCGTCAATGGCTGTGCAGAATTTGCAAGAATTGGTAGCGGGTAGCAGCATTATAAAGCGAGTGGCCCCTTGTTTAATACGACGTTAAGCATGAGTGCCTACTGTACGTACCATTGACGTGCTTAATGAGCTCGATATAGCTCCATGCTTATACTACTATTTTCTTCGGCCAAAAACAGTGCCATTGGTTCTGTGGCAATTTCCTCTTTAAGACATCAGAGTAAATAACAATTGCCAAGTAAGTTGATTTGAGAATGTTTTTTTTTTTTAGGGAATCAATTCCTATTTATTACCACGAGCTATTATTAATTTCTAACAAACACTTCTTTAGCGGATGCTTAACCTTTCCAGGTGTATATAGAAACTTTAAGGGTATATTTGTATATAGCGAGTTGATATAGGAGCAATAACAAATATCTGATCTATTAATTTCGATAGAGACCATCCTTATGACTAGTCGAAAGATCCTATCCGGTTTTGATGTTACGTTGCATTATATCTAATAACCGGTTTTGTCTTTAAAGGTAACCCAGATCAACTCTATTAGAAGTATGATTATTCAATTTGTATTACGAATCGAAAATCAATAACAAGATGCGTTTGCATAACATGTCGTGAAAATTTCATTAGTCTGTGTCTGAGTTATATTTATAATTCCATTTATAACCCAGACGATAAATCAAACCTCTATCTTTGTCATAAACTGAGGTAGACTGATTTTCTTTTATTCACGAAGCATTTCGGACATGTTCTTTATTTACTTTGTTGATTTGATCTGTGAAAAGAGACTGGATGACATCCAACTATTTGTCTGTTGATAAACAGGAAGTTAATGGCCTTGTGGGTGCTATAGTGGTACAAGTAAACATGACCTTATTCACCAACTTCAGCTAAAGTCTTAAACAAGTGCAAATAAATCATATACATGTATATAATGATTTGTAAAATTTTGGGCTTTTATAATCAATTAGGAGTCGAATGGCAAGGGAATTATAAAATTTTCTTTGTACAAATTTAGATTTTAGAGCTGATTTTTATTTATTTCAAAGACATTATCGTTGGCTCCTAATTGACAAAGACATCGTCAATCCAACGGGAAACGGGATCAACTACACGGAAAGGACAATGTTAGACAGAAAACTGTGTTAAGCAACAATTACAAACTGCGTTGTGGTTCATTTTCTTTCTTCATATAGATATTTACGATTTAATAATCATTACATTATTAATTAATTTTGAAGACTGAAAAATCAATAAAAAAGTGTACGGTATTAATCTTTAATTATCGAAACAGGGATATATAGATATATTTTAATCAAACAGAATTGCAAAGTCATAGTCACCTGGTAAATCCGATTCCATAAACTGGGTTAATCACGTGAAGAACGCAGAAGATGGAAGCTGTTTTATGGATGTATGGTATATAATACTGTTCGATATATTTAAATTATGTTACAGCAGATGGCGTACTATTACTTCTATGTTTTCGGGGAGCCACGGTGGGTAAGACGCTGGCTCGCTAGCTTGGAGGTCCCTGCATTGGCCTAGAAAGTTCATCGGTATTTTCAGGCGTGATATCCCCTTGTCAGTGGTGCAGGACGGAGGTCCCGTGTATACATTGTTTTGTACGTAAAAAATCCCTTGGCAGTTGGAATTCGATGTAAGACTAGGCGATAGTGCCGCTGCCCGGGCAAAATTGCCCTCATAGTACACTGTATGGTGTATTCCCGTCTTCATTAGCCCAGTAGGAGCAGACGTTAAACCCCATTTCATTTCTATGTTTTCGGTAGATAAATACATGTACATAAAAATATCCCACGGTATAATAAATTAAGTCGGGATTTTCAGTTCAACAATCAGCAGATTCCGTGACGTCCATATTATCGTTTATCGAAGAGGTCGGGAAATCGTCTAATCCTCTCAATATATATGCCAGTCTATGGTTTAGAGAGTTGATAATGGGCTTGGAGTGTGAATAAATGTCTAGGTAATAATTTATATAACAGTTTTTAAAAAAGACCTACAATAGGTATATTTTGCTCTTACTAGGGACCTTTGAAAAATCTGGATGATCAACCATCCCCTAATTGCTGACAATCGAGATAGTCAAGAATCATTTCCTTCTGTTTGTGGCCTTTGGTTTAAGAATGATACTGGGTGAAGAAAAAAATGAATCTTATACTCGTCTTATGCTGTCAATAACGACTCGTTTTCTCTATGTATTGTTAATCCACTCATAAAGGGGGAGAGCGAGAAATGGGGTTTACGTTCACTCGACACAAACTAGGTCATTTCGGGACTAACATATGGTTTAATTTTATTTCAATAATTCACTTGCGCGTAGGGGTCTTTAGCAGTGGGGGAAACCGGAGGATCCGGAGAAAACCCACGAGGTTGGACAGGCGACCCTCCTCTTTATCACGTACAACCGGGGATTCGAAACCACGCCAGTTGACTCAATGACAGACTGTATGGCACAGCGCGCACGTGCTAACCATTCAGCTATCCACCCCCACCCCACTCATAAAGAAATCCAAAACAAACAAGACAAAAAAAATACTGAAGAACGAAACTCAGATATCGGAGATCTTTGGTTTTCTACTAGTTCACGGTAAAGTTCCATTCATTATAATTAAGTGGTTCTAGAATTTCATTCATTTCGAACAAAATTAATTTAGTGTCTGGATAATAAATAATTAATTAGTAGTGTTATTACTTCTTTATGTAGTTTTTACAACACAACGCCGGACTCAAAGGTTAGTAGTTCCACACATCAGTGTTGAAGAGAAGTCCTGCAGATGAGTTCAATCGAAATTTACATGCAACCTATATGAATGGGCCCCAACAATCGACCAGGGTATTAGCAGGAGGGCTAATTTTTCATGATATGTGTTCAGAATTCTGCATGAATTGTTTTAGAAAATGTAGGCAGGGCTCGCTGTAGATTCGGTGCTGCAGACTATGATAAATATAGGTAAAAAAAATATACACATATGTTTTAGGAATTATATTATGCTTCGCAAATTACTTTTTTTTTCTCAAACTTATCTTGGAATTTTCTTTTTAATCATGTTGGCAAATCTTGATAGATATGTATTATGTCATGTAGAATATATATAATTTTAGTTCGGTGGGTGTTACAAGTGTACATCATATTACACATACCTGCCAAAAACATACAGTAGAAAATATACTATACCTATTTATAGCATCTAAACAAAAAGCATTTGTATAGATCATATTACAGCTTACTTAGTACTGTTATTAAAAGCACAGTGGGGTGGTAAACATATTTGTATTGCGCTTCGGGTAAGTTATGATAAGCAAACTGAGTTGGGGTTTAACGTCTTACAAGACATGTTGAGTGATCTGAAGGAATCCTACACCTGGACAACAACACAAAAGCCTACCCTTAGTACGATTTCGAACTGTCAAGCGATTTAAGGTGTTGTCAATGGCATACACCGGAATCTTCGCTTTTCGTCTACTTCGAAAGCGTAACGCTTTTTATACGCCTGCATTTTCATCTGGACGTTTACTGTCGTCGGTCGCCCCTGTCCGTCCCTCCACAGTTTGTTCGTTTTGACGAATCTTGAAATAATTTTATAGGTTAATCTCCAAAAGATCTCGTTTTCTTTCGATATTGGCATGTAACTTCATGAATTGTGGCCCCTTGATTGTACGAAAAATCGCCTTATAAAAGCTTGTTCTCAGTCCATCTCTTGCAAGATGTGGGCGTATCTTGTATGACAATCGCTTGTTCTTGTTAGACGTGATAGCGTCCTGCACCACTGACATTTGTAAATCATGCCGAAAATCGCGAGGAACTTAATCGATCGACAAATAAAATAAATTGAAAGTTTTGTCTATTTTTAGTAATTAGGTTACTGTGGACAACGACCCATTTCTTTCGACAAAACAACGAGGATTTTTCTCTTCTAAAGACGTAATGATGAATGTGCCAGGAATTAACTGATAGATTCAAAGAGCCATAGAAACATACTTTAATGTGATGTATGACACGATAACTGGAATTTCGAATTAAGACCCGTATTTTGACATTTTATACACTCGGCAACGCCCCCCCCCCCCTCTCCCACCACAATTCCTTCACTTCGAGAAGAGAAAAATACTCGTTTTGTCGAAAGAAATGGGTCGCGGTCCACAGTAACTTTTAAGTAATTAAAATTACTAAAAATAGACTATACATTCAATTTATGTTATTTGTCGAAAGCTCGGATTAGCTGTATAAATCACGCGATTTCATTGCAGTCACGGTCGTCCAGCGAATTTCTTATAGCGTGCCAGCTTGATTTCTGTTTATCGTGTGCTGGCTTATAATGTGACAGGTGGATCCCGGCCAACAACATGGCGCCTTGTTCGCTCGGTTATGAAAAAGTTTGCAAGAAATTTTATATAAAAGAATTGACAAGCACACAATAAGATGTCCTAAGTATGGTGGCTGATTAGTATCATGGCGTGGTGTCGCCCTTCATAAGACGAGAACCCGACATTTCAACCCGACAATACGACATTTTCCCCCAACAACAATGTCGCGTAAAATGTAAATATAATTGTAGGATTAAAATGTTGTGGTGTTGGATTTTCGGCAATATTCTTCACAATACTATGATTATGTACACTGATCCTGATGCTGGTTAAGAAAGTTCCCCGGGATTTTGCAACGTGGTTTCTCCCTGCCTGGCAAAGAACAGTGCCTGATTGTGTAGATGGGACAAAAAACAAAACAAAACAAACCCCCGAAAAAACAAACTCCGGAGTTATTCTTGTTTGACATTTCATTTCATTCTGCTCACACGGGGCTAATGAAGACGGACATACGCTATACAGCCCAGTCGGAGCAGAACGAAATGAAATAAAATAAAATAAAGACAGGTTTACGCCATACAGTGTGCTATAAGGGACATTTTACCCGGACAGCGGCGCTACGGTATACTCTTATATTGAATTCCAACTGCCAATGGATCTTTTACGTGCACGCAGGACCTCGGTTTTCCGTCCCAACCGAACGACTAGACAGCTGTCCTTGTCAGGCCCTCCTTCCTGCACCCCTGACAAGGGGGAAACAACGCCGGAAAATCTCGATGAAGTTCCTCGGCCAACACCGTCCGTAGCGAATCCGCGATCTCCAGGCTAGCGAGCCAGCGCCTTACGCACTTAGCCATCGTGGCTCCCGGAGCAGAACAGTAGGACGTTAAATCCCATTTCATTTCATTCCATTTTCCTACTTTCTTGACCAACACCAGGATCAGTGTACATAATCATAGAAGTGAGAGAAATACTATGAAGGGCGACACCAGGACATGACGACATGATACCAATCTTTTTAATGGGAAAGATGTTATTTTTATTTCATTTTTTAAATGTATTTAACGATTTATTTGATTAGTCGATAGAAATAGGACAAACATCAAGGACAGACAATTTGTATACGTGTCTCCTGCATGGATTAACCCAGGGGTTAGTGGAGTGGAATTGAATGAGACCACTTAGGACACCGTCAACAGTTATGCACAAATCACTAGATCTACCGGGTATCGTAATATTTAATTGTCCGACATGCTATATCGTTTGGCATAATATTTGGAAAGATAAATTGTTAAGTTTTCGATCGACGTACGTATCAGGTAGGGTGTTTTAAGAAGGAACTCGCTCTCTAAGGCACCCACCATCTCCCTAAAGGGTCTATATGAAGGGACAACCATTCAAGTCACATTTTGAAACCAGTAAGGTACGCCTGGTTACAGAGTAAACCCCCACCCCACCCATCGCAGTGAACCGGCACCTGTAACTCCGTTAGGTTGGCATTAATGCACCACAATATTTTTAGAAACCTATTTTTGTTGTTGTTGACAACCCTCACGTAGTTGTACTATTATGCAAGCCTGTTTATAATTCCTTTATTGTCCCTTTGTATCATGGCAATAAAGCTTTGTTCTGGAGATCAAAAATTTGACAAACTAATTTTTTCAACTGTAGAAATAATTTCAGGACGCAAACTTTTTTACAAGTACAAAGAATGAATCATATTTAATAACTTTCAAATGAACATCCAATTGTGCATTTCCGTTTTCGTACCAGTATGCCCGTTGTTTAAAAAGTCCCGGTCTTCCATGAAGCCGATAAGCTTTTGCCGAGCTCTGAGGGGGTTGGGGTGGTCTAGTGGTCTAGAGTGTCGCGCTTCGAGCTCTAGCTGACCGGTCACCTCTGACTTGCGGTCGTGGTTTTGATCCTTGGTGTGAGCGTATGTGGCTTGGAGATCGGGGAGCCTTCACATACTCCAGGTAATCACCCCCCCCCCCTCCACACAGGAAAGACCTCTGCGGGTGCACTAAGATAATAAAAATGTCTGCGATATCACCCTCGGTGGAAGCGAATGTTAAACACTAAGAACAGCAACAGGTGAGCTTTAGATCAAAGGGTTTGTTGTGGAGTTGTTTTCTTTTCTCCGGTTGTGCTGATTTCCTCCAACTGTATAAAATATGCCAATTAATAGTCCCGAAAGGACCTACAACATTTGTTAAGTGGCCATCAATATCTCTATATAAAACAAACATCAGCTGATGATAACAAAAACATGAATATTATCATTCATAAAAAAAATCAAAATATCACAAACACAACAGTTTCACAGATACTTTATTTCTATATACCATATTTTAAATTAAATTAGACTACACAGTGAGACTAAGAGTGGCTTATCGACTTTAGCTACGTCACAAAATGGCAACGTAAACAGTTTGACATTTTGCAGCTTACGTTGTTCATTGTTTTATTGCCCCAATGGACCGTCGTTGTCCAAGACAATCTGCAAATATGGCGGGTTTAAACGTTAATAGACTTCGATCATAACATTATTGGGTTATAATTACTCAGATGAAGTGGGGGAGATTTATTCCCAGCACTAGAAATAGCTATAGGTGGTGGGTTGATAATGTCATGTCGTCACCTAAAATAGATGCATTGAAAAACAAAATATCGACATTCAAAATCAATTAGAATTCCTACACAAAATATATCCTTAAAATGTCGACTACATATAGAAAGCAGAACCTAAAGTATGTAGATTTTAAATTAAAGTGAAAGTAGGATTGGCAGTCGGTCCTGTATTGCGTTTACAACATTTCATAAATATGAAATTAACACGAAATTTACGGTTAAAATTTTCTGAATTTCGCTAAGTAATTAATCAAAATTTTAAAACAAATCCATAGAACACTCGATCCACACTGATCCGCAGTGAATATTTGCTAGGCCGCTACAATCACTGATAAGGATAACATCGATGCGGCTTAATGAGCCAGTAATATTAACTTTTTTCCTGCGACAAATTAAATTCTAAAACATTTTTTTTATGTATTGGAAAAATAAATAAAGGCGTTTGACGTGTTTGTAGGTAAAAATTATTTCCTATTTATTGTAAATGGGTATTAAAATGACTAAAATGCAGCATTCTCTCCGAAGCAGTAACGTCTTATGTAAACAATGCACGCGACATTCAGCCAATGATTGACGTCGCGTGCTGTGACGGCACGTGTTAAGGCAGTCATCTTTGACAGAGATATATTACTAGACTCGTAATTCTCTGTGAAACAGATTGCACTCGATCCTGTATTACATTTATAAGCTTTAACAGTATAAATGTGATCGGAAAGAAAGTTCCGCAAAATGCGCTGAAAACTTATTGGCGATAGCTGCTTGATATACGATAGTAGAATTTCACCTTATGCTCCAATGAAATGCAATGGGTTTAACATCCTACTGTTCTGCTCCGACTAGGCTATCGAAGATGGTGTGCTATGAGGGCAATTCTGCACCACGTTCTACACATATCAAATTCCAACTGCCAGGGGTTTTCCGCCCTATCCAAAAGACTAGTATGCCAGAGGCGGATCCAGGAATTATTGCAGGAGGGGGTTTTCAAGGTTGCAAAGACAATGTATCTTTGGGGCTGGGGGGGGGGGGGGGAAATACATGTTCTCTATCGTCATTTTGGCGTATATACATACACACTGAGCTTTTTAAAGAGAGAAATCCAGCATCCCGTTTGACGTCACTTTTTATTATGAATTAATACGATCACATTGTGATTCAATTTCATTGATGCAAAGCATTAATTGTGATATCACATCTAGATCTATATCATTATCTCGCGCTTTGAATGCCTACCCCATCAAAACATCTGATGATAAAGGATAATGTTGTTTTACATTTTTTATGTAGCTGACTTGCCCCCCCCCCCCCTGGAACTTTATAATGTGCGTGTACCATTGAATTTATATTTTAAGTCTGTGTCCGAACGAAAAATAACCCGACAAAAAGTTTTTGTAATTTAATTAATCTTGTTGGAAGTTCTTTGGGTGCATGCAAGTCCTGTGTTAGGCAGATTTCGATATAGAAAGACATCCAGTTTTTTTTTTAAAGTTAAATCTGAAATCCAAATTTCATAATTGAGAGAGTGATAACTGCTGTTTCGGAAATAATATGAGACACACCCTAAATAAGCGTTTAAAATATTAAAACAAAGAAGTTTATTGATGGTCCAATATTAGAAGCACGATGATATACACGTTTGGGTCGTTGTAACACTTGACTTTAGCAGACCCCGTATGTTTTCTACTAATCTGATTAAAACACAGATCCTATTTCCTTTTTTGATACATGTAGTTCGATATTTTGTTTTACTTGTCTTCACAACACTAGGATCTGGAAGAGCTGTTTTAACCCGCGTTCTGGTTGATGTGAGGGATTGGCCAATGAAACGGCCTGTTACGGCGAGTTCTTGGCGTGCGGTGCACGGAAGTGTGGGTAAACCACTAGAAACGTCAACGCTGATTGATTAATCAATGTCTGACGTCAGAGGGTCAAAAGCCACCCGTATGACCCCCTTCACGACCTTCCACTACAGCCGGTCAGATCTTCACGTAGTATAGGTCATCGAAAGTATAACAAAAACGAAACGAAATATACTTGTAGATCATATTGGTTTTCAACATAACTTTTGACATTTAAATCTTCCGGTATTATAATAAAGCAGATGATCATTTACAAAACAAAACAAAAATTTCTCGGGGAATACACGTCAGTTAAAATGTCAAAGTTGATCATTTAATTTCGTAGAAAAACAAGTAAATATATATGATATTGGAACGTGGGAGTTCTCTGAAAGTGTCCATCGATCAAAGTATAGATGATTATTATAGATAATTTGACGTTATGGTGTCTTGTAACTGCACAATAAACACGCTTTGTAAAATTCAAAAGGTACAAATATGGGCTATACCATATACCGGAAAAGACCATGTTATACTGACTACCGGAAAACACACTAAATACCGGAAAACACCCTAAATAGGTAACACGGAGAAGGGCTATACTATAAACCGGAAACTAACCCTAACCCAGGCACACAGAGGACCAGGCTCCCGGTTACCTATTTAGGGTGCCAGTCTCCGGGCTACCTATTTAGGGTATTTTCCGGTACTTAGTGTTTTTCCGGTGTTTTCCGGTATTCAGGATAAAATGGTGTTTTCCGGTATATAGTATTGCCGTACAAATATCAAATGCAAAAGCTAACCGAAGCTTCGAACTTATTCTTATATTTGGGAACAATCGACTCAATGACAGACCACACACTCTTTCGTAAAAGGCCGAATCGCTTTGTTTTGGGTCAACAAACTACCGTAGGCTACTGGTTGAATACTAGATGTAATATTGCAACGGCCTCCTTAAGGCTTTGCGCAATTAAAAATAGCACTAAAAGCACACTTGAAATCAGTTATTCTATCACAAATAGTAATGAGTGGGTCACTTAAAAAGGTACCGAGCAGATTTTCTCAATGGAAAAGCGTTCTGCATTTTTATAATGATGTACCATGACATTAACCGGGTGAAATCTCGCCAAGTATCGCGTCGCAATAGCCCTGGCCATCGTTTACTATAAACGTTCTCAAAGGAAATCACCCGTGGCTGGAGGCAAGAATGCAAGATGGAAGTCACCAGTAGTGGAAACATTTCTACTGGGACAAGTTCTGTACGATTAACTGTTTATTTCGATGCATTAAACGGAATTTGGTTTGCTTATGCTGTCGATTATTTGACACAAAATTAGTTTTATCTATAATAGAGCTGCAATCCAATATGTATTTAAATATGGTATAAGCGAACTAATGAACACAATAATGTGAATCAAATCGACACGATTTACCTCGATCTAAGAGATCCTGCGTCCAGTTAAGTGATCAATTGGAGGTTAGGAAATGTGGTTTGTTTTTTAACATTACAGATCCGTATACAGAGGGTCAGGTCTAAATGTTAAGGTCAACTGTAGATTTTGTCAAGATTGCAAGATGTAAATAGTGATCTGTATACAGAGGTTGGGACGAAAAACCGAGTTCCTGTGTACACATTGGCGTGCACGTAAAAGATCCCTTGACAGTTGGAATTCGATATAAGAGCAGGCCGTAGTGCCGCTGTCCGGGCAAAATTTCCCTCATATTGTATGGCGTATGCCTGTCTTCATTAGCCCAGTAGGAGCAGAACAGTGGGCCGTTAAACCCCATTTCATTTCATTTCATTTCACAGAGGATTAATATTTTTCCAGATAGTTCGCTTATGACTTACAATGTCCGGATGTAGTTGTTTGCCTTTTTTTACTTTCTAGGTCGTTGTCCTTAGAATCTAATAAGACTGACTCGGGTCCTAGAATTATTGCTAAGGAGGTTTGTTTGGGAGAATGAAAAAAAATAATGTTTTATTAGTAATGCACAAAATACCGACGTGGGAGTTGTCGATAACCATTCGGATTCTTCCTATTATCAACAACTCTCTAAAATACACATCTTCCCCCATGAACACCGATTCAAGAACTTCAGAAAACTATTTTTGGCACAAATACATCATTAACTTTCTTTCAGATTATAGTGACCTTCCAATATTTTTACGTCGATCAAACATAAAATATTTGTCCAAAGCATCAAGTTTTTGTCCAGTGTAATGACTTGCCTTCCGCCAATCACCGCAACGCATATGCTGACTCGTTGAAGTGGTGGTTAAATGAAAGTCGGCTTCAATTAAGCGAGAGTCCGTACCATTTTTTGTTTGGGTCTCTATTGGATTCGAATTGGCAAACGGTCCGTTAAGGCTTTAACGAGTCGTAAAGTAAATAACTTGTTAAATTTCCCCTCGATCTTTGTTGATCTTTTGATTTATTGAATTCAATAATCCAAGAATTCTGAATAGCGCCAATAGAAGCTAATATAGACTCTCCGTTAACGGAATAATCATTACTGCCGTTAAGAGTTGTGAAGTGTTCATTTCTAGAATAGACCTAACAATACCAGCAATTCGGTTAATTGGCCTCGATTCAAGCACGTGTTGCTACATGTGGTGTAAAGCTCGTCATTTCTTAATATTGGCTTATTCGATATAAAAGTAGGCCGTAGCGCCGCTGTCTGGGCAAATTTCCCGCATAGCACACTGGATTAGCCAAGTTGCATGGAAAAAAATAGGACGTTAAACCCCATTTCATTTCGTTCATTTGGTGGGCTTAACGGAGGTGGTATCGCCAACACCACGGTCGATTTTGGATCATATAACCTAAATATTTATATAAAATAGTGTCTGAAGTTCAAGAAAAATACAAAGCCATAAAACACTAAAACAAAACCCATACCCAAATGATCGATATTAACATTTGATGGATTTGACAGCGACATGTCAGGAATCTATCGATGTCACAGACACTGCTTCAAGTTAATAAGGGTACATTGACCCCGAGACCCGTATGCTTAAAATGTTTTCAATCTTCTAACTAGATTTATATGAAACATGTCCATTTATTGGCCACGAATTCGGCAACTTTTTTGGTCCAAAAGGACAAATAACCGTAGATTTTCTTCCTGCTGATTTGTTTCCATTTTACTTTTTTTTTATCTGTTTCACTTATTTGCAATTTCAGAAGCTTTATTTCATCTTTCTCTTCATCGTTTATCTGAATTAGGCTTCGACTAAGACAAATTGCTAGAAGCTAGAAGCAAGACACGTATAATATGTCATCAAAGACAAAGTAGGCCCCGAAGTTCTACCGTATTGCTTGAAACACAGGGTTAATAATACCAGTCCTGATCCTTCATCAAACTAAAGGTTTGAAAATTATGGATTTAAAGTTCATAAAATCAACAGAATCGCTGAGAGCTTGGGATAATCATACAATAAAAACTGGGAGCATGGTATTGAGATGGAAGTAAGCCAGGAGAAATGTCAGTTGATGATCCTCATTTTAATCTGATAGTTGGTTCAAGATCTTATAAAATCGATACAGAAGATTATAAGTGTGATCATAAGTAGATGGGAAATCCGCTCTTATCTTTTAAATTGATAGCTCGGCAATGATATATATTGAATATGGCAGTTGTTTCAAATTTCTATTGGAAGACACGGGCAAGAAAAGTGCATGGATTCGGAACCGTGAAAGGCATGACACTTTGGTAGAAATATATAAGCGTATTTAATTAACCCTAGCCCTGAACAAAATACCAAAACGAGTACATTATATAACCATGTGTCGCGGATCTAAATAGTAATATTATAGCACGAAGGACCGGTCCCTTATCTAAGTCGTACATAATGCATCATTAATACAAGAATAACGTCATCCTTTTCACGCCAGGCGTTCATTAAATACCCACAGAGCTGCAATATTCCCTAGGGCTAATCCAAAATTGTTCCACTATATACTTATATGAGAATGTGTTTTTTCCATAGCAATTTAAAAGATCAAAACAAAATATAGACTACATAATACTTTGACGCCGAGTATGGCTTGAAAATGCAAATTAAATAGTGTTGTAATTTTTTGTCGATACACTTGATACGTTTTAATTAAACAGATCACCATGATTTATTACTTAAACATTATTATGTAATCAATCAATATCCCCTAGGAGATATTATAGGCATCAATGGTCTGACTCCAAATCTGAACCGGTTTTTAAGAATCTTGCATTAAAGAGGTGTCCTGGTCTTCACCATTCGGATAATCACATGAATTAATCTGCGTCCAAACTTGGAGACAAAGCTGCAATTACACTACTGTGATTTAAATTAAATAAGGCTACGTTAAAATGTGGATCGGTATCCGACGTTTACATAAGACTACCAATCCGTTTGGTTTATGTGAAGGCAGATACATTGGGTGGCCCAATTGACTTATGAAATGGTTGGCAGCACATTTCCATGACATATTTCAATGTCACCAACAAGCCTGGAAATAAGGCACCTGACAGACAATGTCAGGCACAGATTCCGGCTTTGTCAGGCACAAAACCTCTGGTGCCTGTCAATTTGTGCGGCACTGATTTGTCTTTTTTATTGATATTATTAATACATGTCTGGCACTAAGTTAAAAATGTCAGGTACTATTTCATTAATGCCTGACATTTTGTCAGGTACATATAAAACCGTTAATATCCAGGCCTGGTCACCAAACATACATTGTAGTTCGTTTCCATCAGTGTGAACACAAACATGGATCTGTGCGTACTTCGTTCGGGTCATATCAATGTGAACGCAGGATATTATTTCTTGTATATTGTATTTGTGAAGGGGTGAGCGCGGGACGATCGACCGATGCTTCCCCATCTGTGGATATGCGGCGAAGATACTCAAATCCTTGAATTAAGAAATAGGAGAATACAATTAATAGCCTGATAAATCAAGAGGAAGATCTTGCTACCATAATAAATCAAGGATAATCCATAACTATGCACTGTACGATATACATGTAGGTTAAAGACGTATAAAATCGTGCCCTGGAAATAAGAGTGCTTTCTAGGCGCTCTCGGCTACTATTCTGGTCGCACCGTTTGCTTGAGAAGGATGGCACCAGAGATCGTGTCCCTGATTCACTCGCGTGTTGTTTTCGAACTGCCGTACAAAGACTTGCTTTAAATCGGGCAATTCTATGGGTTTTCTATGATTAGAAATGAAATGAAGCAATTCTGCTAATGACAGAGGCCTTTCAGTTAGCCACGAGTGAAATGTTGCCCAGACAGCGGCTTTTCTCCAAAGAGAATACACGGGTGGACCTCGATAGTTCATCCAATTCGAAAGACAAGTCGCGTGTCCTTGCATGGCATTCCAGCTTGGATTACTGACTTGGGAAACAAGACCTTTTTTGCAACAACCGGGCTACTGAAGAAGAACAGATATTATGTAGTGTGTTACGACCGGGCAGCATCGTTTCTCCCAACTCTTCATCAAATTCCAACTGTCAAATATTCTTTTACGTACAGTTCAACGAGAATACACGGATAGACCAGATTTTGCATCCTATTCGAAAGACTAGACGCTTTGCCTTGCACTGATTTCTGACAATTAAGGGGGGTGGAAAATCCTCAAAAAGGAAGCCGGTTTCCAGTGTTACACTCACTGAGCCGCTCGTTAGTTAGATCAGTTTAAGTTTTTGTAGGCTGTACTATATCAACTGATTTACATTTCTGTTCTTCAGGTGGGAGTCGCGGTGGCTCGGTGAGTAAGATGCTGGGTCGCTAACAATGAGGTATTGGGTTCGCTCAATATGCTGGCAAAGATAGTGTCTAGTCGTCGGTTGGGATGAAAAGCCGAGATTATGTGTACACATTGGCCTGCACGTAAAGAAACATTGACATTCGAAAGTAGACCGTAGCGCGGGTGACGGGCAAAATGCCCCTTCCCACCAATAGCACGCCAAGTATGTCTGTCGGTGCAGACAAGTAGGACGTTAAACACCCATTCAATTCATTTCTGTTCTTAAGGTGATAATATCTCTTTAAGTAGAAAGGTTGGGATGGAGCGTGGCTGATATTTTAACTGACAGGTACACTCTCTTTATTCGAGTGCTAAATGTCTTAACGATGTTTTGACAGCCTCTAAAACATACTATATTTGTTTGGTTTGAAATAAGAGTATCTTAGATAGTTTAGGGGAGTTTTCGGTGCCAAAACGTCTTCGTTTACATCAATAAACTTAACTACAATTGAGTATCAGACTCACCGAGCACCAATCTATACAAGTATATTTAGATACATCTGCTCTTACCACCATATAAAAGAGTTATATATAGTTCTTTTATTACCTTTCTTAATGGAATACTTGGGTCGTGAATGACAAAGAATCTGACCCAGGAACTGCCGTTGTACATGAACATGTTTTTCCTGGTTGTAATATCTAATAAAACGTGCTTAAAAGGATTTATTTTATAACACATGTCAATGAACTTATATTTTTAAGTCACATGCATTGAATATATGTTTAGTCTGTAGTTTATCCTTAGCAGAGTATATATTCCTTGTGGATTTATTTTGTGTCTCGTAAACATAATAATGACATTAACGATTTACTTCCGTGTATCATGCGACAACAATGTGTGTGTTTTAATCTCAAAGTTCAGTATATTGCAAGATGTTATTGTGCTAAAAAAAAATATATAAAATAGTAATGATCGCAGCACAACCTAACGGGAGTCTGGTCAGTTATATTAGCATCTGCTTCTTATCTTATATCAATTAGGTTTTCAATTTAGAGATAATTTAAAAATCAGTCCTCTTCAATTTACGAGACAAGTGGTCATGAATACCATATGCCCTTTCTGAATCTGGATTTCAACAATTTTCTTTATATTATCTGTACAGCTGAATATTCTAATATTCGTCCTCGGTTCACGAGACAATATATATACAAGATGCCGATCCCAATGAGAGTAAATTGCAAATATTTGGAAGACTATACTACTAATACTAGCGCTTTGATTTTTTACGGATATTATGACTAAATGTTATGTCCGTTTTGACCAAACTTTGGGAAAACTATACTAATTATACCAAATACTGAAGGCTGCCAGCCGTTCATAGAAAGATTGAGCATGTGCCAACAAATTCCCATTTTTTCAAAACATCTTTACACGCCTCTGAGTTTCGTAATTCCTTTTGTACAAGCTTTGTAAGAATCCACACTAACCCAATGAAAGTATATAAAACACTTGTGTTTGTACTCTGGAAGTCGAGATTATGAAATGGCCGCAATAGGCTTACATATTGCATCGAGTTTCGTATGTCGTTTACAAGAGAGATTCTGATGATTTTTCGTCACAAGGCAAAACGGCTTGATGTAGTCAAGGAATCAGAAGAAAGTGATAATTTCGTGACATTATGACATTCAGACAAGCTGACACCACTAAGCTATGACAGTGATATTTGGGATTTCCTTATTAATGTAGTTACTACGATTTTATAATGTTTACAATTCTGATTTTACGACATTGGTCTATTATCAAAACGGCTAATTCCTCTAGCTCAATATTCTGTTAAAAAATTCCGAAAGTCGAGCTTCTAATTTGCGTTAACGCATCACAAAATCATATCGTATTTGGTAATTTTATCACCTGTTAACTAACAATTTAGTCATTTAATTGATATATGCGAATTGTATAATTCAACGGCAGAGTTTCAAATGATGCGTGTATTACAGCAAGAGTAATAAGATCTAATTTTTACTGGAAACTGAATTAAAAGCTATAACTTTAAATGATTAAAGGGTAAACGTTTTTGACCCAGAAAATATCACAGAACTGAAGTGACATGAAGGAAGTCTTATTAGTTTGCCTTTTCGATAATTTAACAATTTTTGTTGCGACTTAGTGAAAAAATACTGCGTTGTGGACCAGTGAAGTATGAAAGCGTATTGGGTTGAATAGTGAAATATAGATACAGCGATATTAGTAAGAGAATATGTCAACATATTGTCATCTTTGGAATGATTTTTCCACTGAAAAGACAATTTCTGCCGAGTTAAATTGAATCAAAGCGCTACTTTGCTGAATGTCGATTTTCGTTGTACGTGCACACGTTTGCGCTAAGATAATGCTTTGTAAATATATTTCATTTCGCCTTATATCGACATAGAACATGGCGATATTTTGCGACCATGTCACCATGAATTGTGTTGACAAAGCTTCAGAATACGCAAACGTGCACAGTTAAAACGAAGAGACGACATGCGACATAAGGGCTTAATTTAATTAACTGGGCTAACAATAACAATATGTTGACACATTACAAACTAATATCGCGGGTTTTATTGATGACATGGCGGAAAGCCCTTCGATGTCGTGATTCGCGTCAAATTGAGTATATTGAAAACTGGCACCTTGGTGACATAGGCTCCAATTGGTAAAAACAGACGAAACCAAACAAAATTTAAATAATCAACGTTCGCATTTCGCCACGGTAATTAACATCACCAAGAAAGCAATTATTAGATGTAACAGGTTTCGACCTACAGGGATTATGAAATTATAAATAATGACTATAATATTCTTCTTTACAACGCAAATATTCTAAACAATGTTTATGAAACCTCTGTAGGCTCTGCTGACCTAACACTTTAGGCTAAAACGGGCATGTGATGAATATCTTTTCACCACAGGCAAATTTACTTTATTAGGCTGACTCGAGTCTCGTTTTTATATATTACAATAATAACAGCAACTATGGTTCCTCGGGATGAATAATCACATTCCACGAGTAGAAGGACAAAGTCAAGTAGAAGTGTCTTTGCACAATGCATGCCGATTATTTTGCAACTAGTCAGTCCTTGAACCTCCTAATTATAATCCAATAATAACTCACAGCTATGGTTCTAGTTGAGGAATGATCACATTTCCCGAGTAGACAGACAAAGGCAAGTAAAAGTGCTTCTGAACAATGCATGCCGATTATTGTGCAACTCGCTAGTCAGTCCTTGAACCTGGTTGTTGGTAATATCACTTTGAGACCATAAAAACCATTCTACTGCATATCTGTGAAGCCTAGTTTCATCATTTAAGGTTTACTATAACAGAACTATCATATGTCACAAATAATTATTTAAGAGTACATCAGAATCTGATGGCATAATATGATAATTATTTTAGGGCTAATTTAATTTTATTGGCAGCAGTGCTGGTCTTGAAATTAAAAGAAAGACCAGACTATTAATGAATAGGCTAATGATTATATAAAAAATGAATTACTGAATACTAAGCTATTCGTATTCTTTTATAAAGTTAACAGGATTATTACACGTGCATGCCCGCAACGTTTACACTAGACCAACGTATGTCGTCCCATACGATGAGATGCTTTTCCGGTATGCAGACAACTCATCCCAATATAAGACAACTCATCCCAACTTTAAAACATGGGTCGAGATAGAAGACAACTCATCCCAACAAAATAGTGCTAGTTATATTTCTTTTAATACAATTGCTTTCTTTGAAGACCACTCAGACCATTCTGATTTTGTTATAAAAATGTCTTAAAATTGATATTTTTATGTTAAATTTTAAGTTGTTTTAAGTTTTGGGCGCTCCGTATACTTGTCATAGCGAACACGTTTCAATTCCTTCTTTGAACCATACACATGACTGAAAATGTTGGCGCCAGTCGTGCTGATTGTTTCCATATTATTGTCTGATAGAAATTCGGCAGAATATAACATATCACCATCTTTATGTATGAGTTTCAATATAGCTGATATCTTGGGATGAGTTGTCTTCTAACTTGGGATGAGTTGTCCGCAGACTTAAAGGGATAATCCCGATAATTCTTGGGAGAATAAAACTGATTAATTCTGTGTTAAAATCCCTTAAAATCTTCTACCTAAGAGTCTAGGAATTAACTCAATATTTGTGATACGTTTTCAAACAACTTAAAACCCGTCAGCCTTCATCTGGAAATGGAGACCGGTGTCCCAAGCTGTTATATGCGGTGTTAAGATAAAACCATACATTTTATTTTTATAAAAATAATGTGTAGGTGAAATTTACCTTTCGTTATCAAGTACAGTACATGGTTCATTCAATGTATAGACCTCTAAAGGAACGGGAATCGATTATCAGGTCGCACAACCAGACAAATGACCAGAAATCGTATAAGAGGTTACCTGTCCGGATAAGCAGTTTTGACGTTCACGTCCAAACAACTCATATAGACTTTTATTTTTGAGACTCTGTTCAAATTAGGATAGTCCCTTTAAAATCGAGAGTAACACCGAGATCGAACCCCGAACCCCCTGGATAGCGATTCAGCGGCCTTACGCACTGTGCCTCCCATTCGGAAATGCGAGATTCTAACAAAGAATCATATCGCCCCCAATTTCTACAATGTATCTTGGGAATATACATGTAAAACAAATGCTATAATTTTCGAATGATAAGCTAATATCATTGTATTATTCATTTCTAAGACCAAAGCAAAATATGTAAACACTTGTACACCCTCTGTTTACCACTGAGCCCCAATAGAGTTAGCTATGATATTAGACTAAACACAGCGTATATCTTTCGTATAGATCAGGAATAATCAAAAGTATTCTTTATCTAAGAGATTTACATACGTGAATGAACTCGGAGGAACCAATTTATATAAAATCTAATCTGTATTTATTTTCCGGTCTTTGACGATGTTCTGATTACTAGTCTATTGAATTTTCTTCTGTTATATTAGGAGAAAAAGATTACAACCATATGGATTTATTTGTAAGGATGATATTAATCGCGGATTAAATTTCCTTATTATCTCTACACTTCCCTAATGTAATGTGGATTCACCGATTTTCGTTTTTCTTCATATTCTAAAGAGGGTGCGAAGAAAATAATATGTTCTTTTCAATTCTCTTAGCATTATTATTTGGGAGGAAATGAAATGAAATGGGGTTAAACGTCTTACTGTTCTGCTCCGACTCGACATATGCCGTACAGTGTACAGACAAGTTTATCCCAACAGCGGCGCTACGGCCTACTCTTACATCGAATTCAATGTGTTCCTGCACGCCAATGTGTACACGGGACCTCGACTTTTCGCCCCATTCGTACGATCAGACAACTGCGCCACTGACAAGGGGAAACCACACAGAGAAATGAAACAAAATAAGTTTAACGTCATGCATTGTTTTATTATGTATGGAAAGGGGGAGAATAAAAATCAAGCTGCGAACGATACCCGTAGCACTACACATAGTTGACAATGATAAAAAATGTGGCTTTGATTTGGATTTCGGTACTGGAAAATAAACCACGGTATAACGCCACCAGCCGTGTTTACCAAAATGCTGTATTCGTAGGAAGCTGGCAAGCAACAGCGGGCACTGGTTCAGATGGAGCAAGCACCGAGGTCAATGGGGTTCTTACATTAATGAGATCTGAATAAATCAGTCGAATTGTCCCCTATAAAAGACAAAAAAATACACGACTTTAAAATATTTAAGAAATTGCATTATTCTGCTACAGAATATGAAGTATTGTGCTTGAGACCATGAAGGATTTCTCACTGTATTAAATCATAAATATTTGGCGATTGAATAAAATATATGAGTATAACTATGAGGTGTAGTTTACAAAGTATAATTATGAGGTGTAGTTTACAAAGTATAACTATAAGATGTAGTTTACAAAGTAGTTTGTATGGTAATCTGAGAAATACCAGGATATGTAGTAGAAAGGTCAACTTGTTTCTAGATTATTACTTAACAGACTTGTTTATGTTAAAAACTAAACAGGAATACAATGATAATATATAGACAGGTAAAAACTATAACCCTTGAGTGGCATTTAGCGATTGAGCACAACTAGGTAAAACTGGTGTAATCTACCAGAAAGTGTATCATTTAAGCTGGATTCTACGGGAGTTCTACTTTATTTTAACGACTACAACAGTTTCCCTAAAAGTGATTCCACTATTGATGTGATATAACAACTATTCGGTAACTATTTTAGTGGTCCAGTCTTCACTATTTGTGATATAATTAGTTATTTCAATACAAACTGTAATGATATGTGTTGAGAATTGTGCGTTTGTACCTATTCATACTTGCTCAAGGCATAGACTGTATCAATTGTAGAGACGGTAAAACAGTATTACCGTAACAATATTGTAGCTATAGTTTCCCATGTAATCACAGACGAATAGCTTACACGTTTGACAGTTTACATACTTCTTCAGCATTCAGTTTCATCGATCTGCTTATTTAAATGATTTGCCGAGAGGAGTATAATTATTTTGGTTTTCAACTGTAGGACATATTTTGTAGTTGCAATTTTTTAAATTACTTCTTATAATTTTAAAATTTAGACCAAGAATATAAATTCCATTACTTTAAATTTATATAAGTTGCTATCAATAATTATTTAAATAATTATTGATAGCAACTTATATAAATTTAAAGTAATGGAATTTATATTATGTAAAAGTGTAACAGCAGCAGGTTATCAAGAGTGTGAGAACAATTTGGCAATTATTAATTTGTGTCTAAATATATACCGTCAAATATCATAATTTGTGGAATAATTATTTCACGAGAATCCTTCTTAAAAGTTACGGTGCGCGATTTACGACTTATTCCACGCTAAAATCAAAATAGCAACGCTATATAATCTGCCGTATTTAAACAGACCCATCAATTTGGTTCAAGACAAATAAAGATGACGTTATAGATCGATTTAATTTTCAATTCGTCATGTCTTAGTAAATACTGAACGGACTTAAACCATTTGAGGACTGGGGTCACGATATTGCAGTTTGAAAGGAAATCTATCGCGCTAAAAAGTCTTTAATAAAAATGTTGATTTTAAGAGCTGGTATTTTTACTGTATGAAATTATTCTTTAGATGTACTGAAATAAGCTTTAACCACAAACATATTTCAAATTAGTAAAAGCATTTCATTGGAAACATGTTTTAAATTATCCAAAAGTAATATAAAATTATATCTGTGGAAAAGCAAAATAATTGTATAATACAATATTATATATATACCTGGAGATGGTAGGAAATAAGTTATTATGCTTTGATAACATTTTACCACAAATTGCACCTGATACACTAATAATCACAAATATGAATGGGGCGTTTTTCATCCTATCAGTAAATATTAAACTGTTGTGGGCGTATAAAGTGATAGCTGTGCTAATATTCACCTGGTGCAGTTGATGCATCATGTCTATGATCTGGAAACCATCAAAGCAGGAATAACTATTTCTTGTATTAAGGGGTTTTTTTATTTATAAACTCCAACATATTTGTCGGTGCTAGTATGATAGAATTATTTGGATTATTCCATCATGGCCAGATATTTTGGTGAAGTTGTATTTTAATCTAGGCTGGAATCCAGTCATAATAAACGATGTTATGCTAACGCCTTTCAGGTGTTCTAGTAAATCTATATTCATTACAGCATGGTCGATGTCTTCATAAATTTTATATTCAAGGCCAAGTGTTATTTTAATAGATCGTTATTTAAATGATATTTAGGCCGGATTAGGGTTGGAAAAGGACAACCATTTAATCATACGCCATAGAAGGCAAGCGAAAGGGAGAACAAGAAAATTGCTTTGATCCGTAAACGATGGGAATCTACTGGGAGCAAAGCAGAAGAAAAGCGTCTGAAAAGGACGAGCTCGCTTAATCCATTTCAGTAGAGTTCGGAAAGATTTAAGAGACTGTTCCGGTTTCTGAAATATGGAGTCAAACCTAGCTGTAAGTAGTGACGAGAATTTGTTAAGTTTTTCTTGAACACCTGATACCTCTTCCTATTTGGATAATTCCGTCAGCCACGCAATTAAACTAGTGCCGTACCTGATCGGTTGATTACTCGTGGCCTTGCAACCCAGTAGCTCCGGCGTCTGAAATAAAAAAAAACACGTCCCCTATTTATGTTTTAATTAAACAGATGTTCATTTGTTCTATGTTTAACTGATGTTAATTGTGAGTTGTAATATAGTGGTTACATGAGAATTAATTAACTATGGCAAGTTGTGTCTGTTTTTAGCAGCAGGGTCATACTACAAATATGCTTTGTGTTCCTCTTGACGACATTCACTCTGCATTGTCATTTTGCAGCTAGCAGATGGTATCAATGTTAGTTCTGGGATAGTTGAATCGGGATACAAATAGTACAATACTGTAATTGCATGTTTTATACACCGGCAAGATCCCCAAAATACAATGGGTCCAGCAACCCTATAACATTTTTTGAACTAACCTACTACCGTATAAAAATGTTTAAAGTTACATTAGCGGTCAGTATCGGAGATTTTGGCGGCAAAATTACTTTATATTACGCCAAACAATTATCCATTTATAAATAAAATGGGAAAATATGTTATAGCCCTTCGAGTTATATGTGGGTCTAGCAGTGACACACCATGACGTCGCCGGGCACTGAAGCAGCTTAGTTGTGAGCACTTAGTGTCGATCTAGATTAGTAATCTGAATGAAGTTGTTGCAAATCATATATCCGAATAGTGCAGAATTTGTATCTTCAAGAATATACTCGGAGAAGTGATTCAATTTTTTTTCTAACGGTTATGCAACTTTCCTGTTAACCAAATCCGACTATATGAATTAGCAAAAAGAATTAATAAATGACATCTATAAAACAGTGAGTCAGTAGCCTTTCCGGTGGTCGAATTTTCAAAATGTGTCACATCGAGACATTTGGCGAAGAAAATAACATACTACATACTAATGATATGACATAAAAGATACACTTCATATTGATACAATACGCTTGTTACACAAGATACACTGGTTCGCAAGCTGTTTGAGTGAAAAACGGGGGCCCGACGGAATATTGGACAGTTAACAAGACAACTACGACTGTCAATATGAAATAATATTTCGGGTTTCGGGAAACATTTCTGATATCAACTTCCCGCTGCCATCCCACCCAAGGTGGGTGGACTCATTGATATCTTTTGTTCCTAACCTATGTCACCAAATCGCCAGGCCCCTTCAGTGCTGGGGTCCTCGCCATGATCCGTCACTGGGGTCTAGTATGTCTATTATCATCTTATTATTAATGACTCCCTGTAGTCAGATTATTGTCAAAACCGTGACAAAATCCCTATTTTACCAGACACTCACCCACATGGTCTAGACAAATTTATAATTTGACATTTTCTTGTAAATTTCCAACTTTTATGAACTTAACTATGTAAACTCTCTAGATAAATTGTATGGGGTCTTATAGAAAGATACAATTGAGTCACCTTAACGGTAAATCAAGTGTTATTTACTTGTTTGTACCACAGAGGGCTCGGCGAGAAAGAGCCTTTTAGATGGAACGAAAACAAAAGTCCCATGTATACGTTGGCGTTCACATAAAAGAATCAAGGCTGTTGGAATTCGACGAAGAGTAGGCGGAAACGTCACTATCTGAGTAAAATTACTCTGATAGCACACTTTACCGGGGTATGTCAGTCTTTATTTGCAGAAAATAACATTTCATTTCATTTATTTACTTGTTCTTATTGTTGATGACACTGGCATTGTATACACTTGACAAAAACTGAATGCATGTGATAATACTATACGTCGTAGTGTATTCTATTCACAGGCACTTTGATGTTGATATGTATGTACATATCTTTACCAAAGAAAATTACAAAAATATTTCACCCTTTCGAAACGAATAAGAAAACTGACAGTAATTACTGCTTTTGGAGAACATACCATCAGAAGCCAAATTATTGTGCGCTCGCTTTGTTTCAAATATCTTTTTAAAGCTCTTGGATACAGAATAAATAACGTGGAATAAGACAAAAACATCCACGGGGGAGGGTGGGGGGATAGTTTAGTAAAACATTTTCAGTCAGATTAATAACACATTCTATTGAAAGACATTTACAATATGCAGATAATACAGCTCAATTTATAAACAGAAAAACAATGCATCAATTAGAATTCTGGCCGACACTGATCCCAAGATAAATGAAAGTCGAAGAATCAGAGTGATGGAATAGAAAGTAAACCAAAGAGTCAAAGTCAAAAGGATTTGTCGACAAGTTGCGAAGGATACAGAACGTGTTACTTTTATAATTGTCATGCCATAAACTAATCACCCGATTGATAAAGCTTGGAGCATAATCGATGGCGGTTCTTACATTAACACGATCTGAATAAAACAGTTGAATTGTCTTCTATACTGACAAGAAAATAATCTCTGAGGAACGGCTTTGAAATATTCCAGAAATTGCATATTTCTGCTACAGGGTTTTACACATAATTGCACTTGAGACCATGGAGGAATAATTTCTCTTTGTATTAAATCACAAATCGATGGCGATTGAGTAAATGTGATTAGAACTATGAGGTAGTTTACATCGTGGTGTATATGGTAATCTGAGAAATACCAGGATATGCAGTAGAAAGGTCAACGTATATCTAAAGTATTACTTATGTTGAAAACTCAACAAGAAGACAATGATAAAATATAAACAGACAAAAACTAGTCTGGTCTACCATATCATTTAAGCCGGATCCTATAATAGGAGTCAATAGACGGGTATGAAAGTGCAACAGTTTCCCCATGTAATCACAAACGAATAGCTTACACGTTTGACAGTTTACATACTTCTTCAGCATTCAGTTTCATCGATCAGCTTATTTAAATAATCTGCCGACAGGAGGAATATAATTATGTTGGTGTAGGACACACTTCTTAATGGTACAATGAAAGACGTTTCTCTTCATATAATTTCAAGCGCCATATTGTAGATTATATTCACGTTGGTTTGCCCAGGTACATATTAATAATAATATAATAATAAATGTCCATTTCTTGAGAGCCAAATTCATCCATAAGCATGTTCAAAGCGCTTTTTAAAAAAATCTCGCTTGTCATATTATATCCCTGGGACATAAGCTTTTATTTGATATTGATATTATCCTTGGTAACTGAACAAATCCATTTTTCGGTTGCAGTTTTATAAATTAGTTTAAAAATCTATATATCTTAGTGTTACTCTTACCACTTGTAAATACTGATGATTTTTAATAGGAAATTAATTTTGAAATTATAAGACCCAGAAAAGTATCAAATACATGTAGTTATTGATAGCAACTTATATAAATTTAAATAAATGGAATTTATATTATGTAAAAGTGTAACAGCAGCAGGTTATCAAGATTATGAGAACAATTTGGCAATTGAAATTATTAATTTGTGGCTAAATATATACCGTCAAATATCATAATTTGTGGAATAATTATCTCACGAGAACCCTTCTTTAAGTAACGGTGTTTGCATTTTTGGGAAAATACCAAATTTCTCATGGCTTATCAACGCCAATTGATTAGTTAAAATTTAAAATCAAAATAACAAGGTTATATAATCTCCGGTTTAGATTCAGTCGGATTTAAAACAGACTCATCAATTTGGTTTATGGCAACTAAAGATGACGGTATAGATCGACGGTATTTTCAATTCGTCATATCTTAGTATATACTGAATGGACTTGAACCATTTGACGACTGGGGTCACAATATTGCAGTTTGAAAGTAAATACTGAACAATATTGCAGTTTTTAAGGGAGTCTATCGCGATAAAATCACGCATAGAGTCTTTGATAAAAAGGTTTGTTGAATTTTTTAAGAGTTGGTATTTTTAATGCATGAAATTATTTTGCAGATGTACTGAAATAAGATTTAATAACAAACATATTTCAAAATATTAAAAACGTTTAATTGGAAACATGTTTTGAATTAATAAAATGATATCTGTAGAAAAGTAAAATAATTGTATAATACAAACTTATACCTCGAGATGGTAGGAAATAAGTTATTATGCTTTGATAAAATTTTCCCACAAATTGCACCTCATACACTAATAATTACAAACATGAATGGGGCGTTTTTCACCCTATCAGTAAATATTAAACTGTTGTGGGCGTATAAAGTGATAGCTGTGCTTATAAGCACCTGGTAAAGTTGGTGCATCATGCCTATGATCTGGAAACGATCAAAGCAGGAATAACTATTTCTTGTATTAAGGGTTTTTTTTATTTATAAATTCCAACATATTTTCGAACAAATTTGTCGTTGCTAGTATGATAAAATTGTTTGGATTATGCCCTTATGGCCAGATGGTTTTGTAATGTCAGGTGTTCTAGTAAAGCTAAATTCATTATAGCATCGTCAACGCCGTCTTCCATTTTATTTTCAAGGCCATGTTCGTTTATTTAAATGATATTTAGACAGACTTAGATAGTCTTATGTATCAGCACCATTCTTTGGTAGACATCGCGTTGGCATGCGATTTGATTTTTAAGAGACTGGTCCAGTAGTTCAGTATCAAGAATCTAGATCCAAACTCAGCTGTAAGTAGTGACGAGAAATCTTTAGTCTTTCCCATGATACCTCTTTCCATTCGGATAATTCCGACAGCCACACAAACTATTGCCTTGCTTGATCTGTTGATTATTCGTGGCCTTTCAACCCAGAAGCTCCGTTGTCAGCATTTGAACACCCAAGAACTCAAACGGAATTTACCTGTCATTTTAATCCTTTTTAACGGGACATACTTGAGAGAGAGAGAGAGAGGGTTTAACGTCCACTCGACACAAACTAGGTCATTTCGGGACTAACATATGGCTTAATTTTATTTCAACAATTCGCTTGCGCGTAGGGGTCTTTAGCAGTGGGAGGAAACCGGAGGATCCGGAGAAAACCCACGAGGTTGGACAGGCGACCCTACTCCTTGTCACGTACAACCGGGGATTCGAAACCACGTCAATTGGCTCAACGACAGACTTTATGATACAGCGCGCGCGTGCTAACCATTCAGTCATCCAACCCCCTATTGAAGTGTAGTGATGCTAGTACTAATCACGGACAATAACAAACCATAGAGTTTTGTTGTCAATAGCGTTCAGAAGAAAGATGTCATAGATATAGATATACATGTTTTTGTAGAAATCACATCCAAAATTGAAAAGCTTTAAAAAATTAACAAAAATAGGTACAATTTAACTTTTGACAAAGCGACGTAATTTTGATCGATTTAGGGTAGCTGCATGCAATTCATAATGCAAACAGCTTGTTTTGAGTAATTCAAAACAAAAGTTGATTAAAACAGCTAAAAGCTAAAGTAATACCTTCCTATATATTAATGACATGTCGCTTATCAATTGTAATAGAACACAGAGCAAATATAACATGTTGGTTTTTTAAAAAAAAAAAAAAAGACTCGTGTAATTTAATAGTTTCATTCCTACGTTATATAATTTTCAAGCACTCCCTTGTTGGGGGGGGGGGGGGTCATTTTAAATGAAGCATGTATCACTGCAGTCCCAGAACGTCGTTGCCGCTTAAGACCGTCCACTAGATCCGTTCTCTTTAGTTGAAAAGTGGGGTTGGATGGCCGAATGGTTAGCACGCGCGCGCTGTATCATACGGTCTGTCATCGAGTCAACTGGCGGGGTTTCGATTCCCCGGTTGTACGTGACAAGGAGTAGGGTCGCCTGTCCAACCTCGTGGGTTTTCTCCGGCCCCTCCGGTCTCCTCCCACTGCTAAAGACCCCTACGCGCAAACGAATGTTAAATCAATTTTTCTCTCTCTCTCTTTAGTTGAAAGTTTTTGTATTTTTGATAACCCACACTATCCTTGTTTCAAGTCTTTTGTTCAAGGACCTGTGTTCTGGTGTTGTTTGCTTGTTATGTGTGCTGTAGTTTTCCTGCACTGTATGAATGTACTGTACTAGACTATGAGTTTTAAATCAATCGAGGCCTTGTAGTACGCGTTTCTTTAATCAATTATCTAATAAACACCTCCGGATATAGCACAAAACATGTCGATTTAAATATAATAATAAAATTATCATTTAAAATAGAACACTATTAAAAACACTATACTCAATGTAAACAAACAGTTTGTACGTGGGAAGGCATCTTTAAATTAAGAAGTATTAGGCTATAAACACAATACGACAAGTGCAATAGTACCTTGACTTTACCAGAAGAAAGTATCAAGGTGACCGGGGTTCTCATTGAAAAGATTAATTATACCGTGTCTCGTTTATGACAACTTTCACATACAGTACGACATTTCCCATTATTCGATCTACACTGAATCCGATAAGTACATATTCAACCGGCTTCTGTGACTTACCAAACGACAAGCAGTATCTGGTGTTCTGAAAATAGTTAGCATACCCTGTCGTGAGCACAACACCCATCCAACTATAATATCACGTGAGCCGAGGATGTAAATACATCAGTTAGCTTGAATGTTAGATATACTTAATCGAAGTAGTATGACAGACGTACCTAACCCTTGCTAAAAGTCCGCATCAAAGGGACACCACCACCCCTCCCCTTTAACAGCATTATGTGTATTACCTGCACGTAAACTAATGGGATATATAAAATCTATATATTCACTTAGCCTATCTTTAAAACTAGGAAACTGAAATTATAGGCTTTAGCCAGTTTTTGGTATAAGTTCGAGTACGAATAAAGAAATAGACCAGTAGGTCAGCGGAGCAATGCAGTTGGTACTCGGGGTGTTATCAATTACACATTTCTATTGAATTTAAATCAGTCTACAACCTTAAAAAGGAAGACTCCACGCAGCCTCTAGTGGTATTACTTAATCACCGAAATACTAAATGGTCTTCAACCCTAGGAAGGGAAGATCAATTAAAACAAACCTCGGTCGATTCAGTTTCTCAGAACTACTGATAAAGCAAACAATCGGCGGTCTTTTATTGACAAGAGAGACAAAAGACCACGTCTGAAGAATTCGAGCAACATGTCTTAGAAAAATAGCCAAGTTACAAATCAGGAAACAAACCAACTCTGTGTTGTTTAAATAGAAAAGGGATGCCGGTGATTGAAGGAACGACAACGAAAGGTTTCTGACGATGGCTCAATCTTAACTAAATATTTCTTTTTCTGTTGGCGGGATTGACAGTTATTGTCTAACCGTGTTTTTATGATAGTTTTCTGGTATTAAAATGACACCACTGCCAAATATATCTTCCTTCATCAGACTGTTTACTCTTGTTATATCATTGTAACCGTATTTATGTAAGTAAAATGGTCAGTTATAAACCGAGTTAGTTTCAGTATTTTAAATCAGTATCTGGCGACCTTTTAGCACTTCTGTAATAACCTACATCTATTGTACGAGTATTAAAGGACACTATTGGTCTCAGCCATTATCACATATGTGATGAATTAAACACGTTCCAAATATAATTTTAACACAGAGATCATTGCCACGATAGATGAGTAACGCAGATTTGAAGCTTTTTCTATTTTTCTCTTACCTATATAGTGACATTTTATTATTTTCTTGAATTGTCAAATATACTCTAACCGTATCATATAACAACTTTTCAGCGAAATTATCAGTGAGCAGAAATTTGTCTATTATCTGTTATCGTACGTTAATTCAGTCAGTTTCCATTTTTTTGCGTCACTTCTGTTTCTTCTAATCTTGGTTTTGCATCTATCGTAGCAATGTTCTCTGTGTTAAAATTATATTTGGATTGTGTTCTATCACGTATGTGATAATGGCTCACACCAACATTGTCCTTTAACCATTGATCTTGTACTTACCGTGCATGTGGTACTTAGGGGGTTGGGTGGCTGAATGGTTAGCACGTGCGCGCTGTATCATAAAGTCTGTCATTGAGCCAATTGACGTTGTTTCTATTACCTGGTTGTACGTGACAAGGAGTAGGGTCGCCTGTCCTACCTCGTGGGTTTTCTCCGGATCCTCCGGTTTCCTCCCACTGCTAAAGACCCCTACGCGCAAGCGAATTATTGAAATAAAATTAAACCATATGTTAGTCCCGAAATGACCTAGTTTGTGTCGAGTAAACGTTACCCCTCTCTCTCTCTCTCTCTCTCTCTCTCGCAGGTGGTACTTAATAATAAAAGCAGTATTGTCTCTTTGTTATGTTTTGATCATATAAGTGGGAGAGAGACAAGTAATCTAACAAGTGCGCTTTAGACAATAAGGTTTGTCACAAAATCAAGTGGTGTGGTTTCGAATCAAGCTTGTACTGGACAAAGAGTAGAGTCTCCTCCCAAAGTTTGTGCGTTTTCTACGGCCGGGTTATCATGTTTCTTCCCACTGTTAATGACCCCCCCCCCCACCATAATATGTTACTTTCGAAATCATAAAGTTTGTGTCGAGTGGATGTCAAACCTCTCTTCTCTTCCTGAACATATCAGATAATTATGTGAGCAGTTTTGTATGTTAAAGAGTAAATCTCATTTTTACCAATCGGTTAAAAATATTATTTTGATTTGGCATTATAATTTAAACATACATTATGCAAGAGCTAAATCTGCCAATTGCAGGTCTTTCTTTAGGCCTGAAATGTTATCTAAATTATTATAATTAGACATTCATTAACCTATCCAGGCCATAATCACCTCTCGATGTCATCGCTAGCCTGCGATATTTACTGGAGTATAATCCGATCCGCTGCTCAATGCTCATTCATGATTAAATAAAAAAAAATGGATAATCGAGACTATGTTTTTGATCGTACCGACTTTAGTAATGATAATCGAGGCTAGACCCAAAATTCAATAGCTAAATTCTCGGTTCAGAGTGGATCAATTTGACTGAAATTTTCTGCAAATTCTTTTTACATTTTCTAGTTTTTAACTATTATAGTGAGAACTGCCAGCTCTTTATCTAATCTCCCATAATGTATCTTTAATATATGTTCAGATTAGATTCCGCGAAAAATCGGTCATTCCAAGAGAAACAACCCTGTAAGATTTGAACTGGGGAGTCGTACAAATGTTAGATTTTTTTAAAAGTGGTTTAGCGAGCTCCCTTGCGCACCTGCTTGGTATTTCGATTGATTGGTTGGGTGCAGAGTTGAGAGCAGTTTAAACTGGTTAACGTATAAATAAGATTAACCCGTTAACACTGTGACGTCATATGGACATATTCGGCTGGCAAATAGTAATACAGACCATTGAAAGCACCTAATTTATGACATATTCATCCAGAGATCACATTGTCACTGTCGAAACAACTTGGTCTCCAATCTCCCACTCGGGGTCAAGGTCGAAGGCACGAAATTCGATATTTGTTAAAAACGGTTTTCCTCCATAATGCCACCTAAATCCTAGATTTGGAGTTCAGAATAAAAATAATGACCAAGAATAAGGGCTTTTGTTACTCTCTGAAATGGGTTGAATACGAAAATGGCCATGATTTAGGGGCTTTGATAATTAACTCATATTAACTCGTATAATACAATATTTCTTGCAAAATATATCACTCTTAATTTACCATACTCTGTGTATTTTTTATGCTTTGCATCAAGGCTTCTTCTTTATTGTCAAGAATTATCCATCGTAAATGAGAAAGAGATAAAACTAACAGAATGGAAGCTATAAAAAGCAGACCCCATCATGTTGCTGTAATTAATGGCAGTGTTTACATACAGTCACAAACTAATGGTTATTGACAAGCATAAGAATCGCATTGGAACACATTCACTTTAAAAACTTGTTATCGGAGTTATAGCCTTCAAGATAAATCTCATCAACTTCTCAATTCCAATATTTTCTGACCAAAGTCTATGGACAGATTCCACAGCACCAATGCAATCAGAAATGTTATTTCACGTCCTTCTTTCTGTACCTACCGAGCTTATGCATACACTATGCATAATCCAAATGCCGGAGATTCTTTCACATACACGTTGATGTGTACGTTGGACCCCAGTCTTTTATACCATCCAAACGACTATACACTTTCTATACTAACATCGGAATGAAACCAGGGAATGCTATAAATATGAAGTAGAAGGGGGTGAGAGGGCGAGAAGGTTGGAATAACACTATTTTTCGTACAATCAGGGCCATAATTCAGGACGTTAAGATCTGATATGCGCGAATATCGAGAGGAACCAAGATCCTTGGGTTATAAACATGTATTGCAAGTTTAATCAAACTTGTCCGACAGTTTAGGTCCGGTTTTCAGGAAATTCGAACTCAACCGACATTACAATGTAACGGTGATATATTCAGGGAGTTACGATCCTATATATGCACGAATATCGAAAGGAACCAAGTTCGTTGGGTTATAAACATGCAAATCAAGTATCATCCAAATCAGATGAAAATTGTGACCTCTAGAGTGTCCACAAGCTAAAGACGTGATTTGTCGTACAATGAGGGGCAATAATCCATGAAATTATGGTCCGATACATGCTAATATCGAAAGGAACCGAGACCTATATTTCAAGTGACCAGTAGAGTGTCCACAAATAAATTGTGGACGACGGACGACCGGACTCACATGGCCGACGGCATAATACGTCTACATGAAAATGTGGGCGTATATAAACTATACGTTGTACATACCAAGGCCAGCTGAATTAACATGGTTAGCCGAATTAACTGGTTAGCCGATCACGTGACGTTATCTGGTCGCCACGAACATGAAACTCGGGGTTAAAATTCATGGTGGGCCAAGTGGTTAATAGAACACGCTTTATACGTGCAGTATTTGTTAATCGCCAATCCCCGTCAGTACTTAGTCTAGTGCTATTTTTTTCGCGACTTGGGTTTAGACCAGGACCAGCCAAGTAAAAGTAAAGCATTTATGACAAATGAATTTATTGAACCGATATACACAAAGTGCAAACGTGCTCAACCCTGCTTCGTGACAATTTCTCTTAAATTAACAACTATAGGTCAAGGAGAATTGTAACATCTGTAAAACAACCTTCTTGTGTTTTATTAATTTTACTTGAGGGAATACTCGGTCTGTTTTAGTAACAGATCCTATATGTTATGTACAGAAAAATAAATAATTCATCCACGGTAAATTAACGTGTAATAGTTGACGTTGGGTGTAATTAAAGGGGAGTTTCGGTTACGTGATTAATTACAACTATAAATTAGTAACAAACACTGTAACTGTGTCAGTTAAATCGTGTCAATAATTAATTAATAAAATCGTGACAACTATAATTTTATAAAGCTACTGATTAATTAGGGATTGATTAGTTTGATATGTATACAGATAACTGAATGTAAGTAGACGCCTCCATTCTCCCCGAAGTAATTTAAAATAGCACATCTTATTCTCTCAGGGTTACTGTTACCATTTCTTTCTGGAGACAATGTATTCGTTATATAGTACCTGGTACCACACCGAATTCTGGTTTTAAATTAATCTCTAAATAACCCATTCATAGGATCTGTGTTAAAATTGGAATCACCAAGATAGAGAATATATTCTGGGCCTTTGACCTAGAAGTTACGTTCTAACATGTTAAAGCCTCAGCTCCCGCGAAGCAATTACAAGAAGTTTCATGACATCTGTAGTAATGAGAAATAGGCCAAGGTCATGTGCGTCTTAAATGAAAGAAAATCCCCTTTAATGATCTTTTTAGCAATATCTTAGAACAAATTAGAATACTGGAACGCGTTTCATTCATATCTAAAAGAAGGTTGTTCCATTTTTACGACCGCAAAATAAAAATGTTACAAATTTAACGTCTTTTGGGTATTAACTGAATGGATTGATAATATTGTAATCGATATTATTGGAAACCTATCTCATCGGGCTATATTCGTTTATAGCCCTGTGGATTAATTTGATATTGTACAAAAAGAAAGTCTGGGTCAGAAATGGGTTGAATATTGGAAATTGTAATGGATATTAGAGGGTTTGTATGTACATCGTGCCACATTTAACCGACGGGGCTGATGTTCGGTCATAATTACTGCTAATTACAACAGAAATATGCTTTAAAAAGGGGATATAGCGTTTTGAGGCTGGGGCAATTCTATTTATGGTTATTTGGCTATATAAAAGGAATGGCTTTAGATTTTAAATATACCTTAGAACATCAACGACATTCTCGCATACCTAATTAGCTCACTGCAATGTGATTGGAAGATTCCTTGAATCGTTCTAATGTTACTTCAAAGGAATGATTTTGACTTAAACTTTACAAATACCTTCATTGTCACAGCCACTACCCTATCTATATTTGAACATCAACGACATGTGCGTATAATTAATTGACAGGCTGTATTCTGCTCCAACATTAATTTCAGGTTACAGGAATGATTTTTTGGAAATTATGAGAATCTAGATCATTTTGGGCCCCCAACGGACAGACGCCTTGTTCATGTGCCAATGTTCATGATTAATCCATTCCACTGATGTATTGCTAATGTCATGTGCAGTAGCTGTCTGTTTGGAGAACAACATCAACTTGATCTTGGAGGGTCACTTCACAAGGGCGACCATACTGGTTCATCTCAGCACACCAATGCTTAGCTATACTATATGAAGGGGCATTGTCACCTAATGTTTGTCATGTCATCATAAATCTTTGGAGTAAAGATTTTCAAATGAAGATACTTAATCACACCCCGGCATCGGGTTTTCTCCATTTTAAGAGAACATGATAGGGCCATGCTGCTATAGATATAGGTAATTATAGAACGTGAATTCGTGTTTTATATGTCAAACGGATGCGGAGATATTTTCCTAGAAACATGAGCACGCAGATTGGTTTATCCGTCCATGGTTCCCTCGGAAACTACCCCTCGTATGTACCTTGTTAAATATATTATAATTAGTAGTAGTATTGGGTAGATTGCCCTGTCCAGTTTACAAAGATCTCGACAATATATCTTAAGATTATAGCACACAAAAACATAGTAGTGTAATAATGGCTTTATGGCTTGTTTACTTAGACGTTATTGGCAAAACTCATTACAGGCAACTAATATACAAAGTGATAAAAGTTAATCGAATGTCAGGATGAATTCAATCCAGTTAGCGTTTCACAAGGTTTTCATAGACGAGCCCATAGTGAACAAGTGTTACGATACAGTTTTAGCACTACGTGATAATTAGTTTTCCTTTAAATTAGTTTAATTTTTATTAATCCGTCGTAGGCTCAACTTTTTCTCAAGAACCTCAGACCTTTGCCGAAAATAGCTGAGTAATCTTCCATTTACATTAAAGGAGCTAAATCGCTAACATTTGGGACCTAGAAATTGACAAAAGTGGGTCGCAACGCATATAATACTGTAATATGAATGTATATAAACTGATTTACATTCAATGGTTTCCGTTTTTACTCCAATTTCAAATGTCTAGCGTCTGGTTATTCCAGTATACATACGCCGTTTGATTTGGTGCAATGTGTCTAGCCTCGTCCCTCGAGTCTCTTGATACAACTGGGGCTGAAGCGCATTATGGTACACGATTCGTGTACCAATGGTAAAATGTTTATTTTGTCTTAAATATTGGATATCAAAAGCCCATCTTTTTCCGGTAAGATCACAACATGAATGTTGATTTAATTTGACAAATAAATCGTGTTTTCAATGTTGAAGATTTTGGATGATAATGAGTTAGAGACTTAGCTACTTTAATATCCCTAAAATCGGTGAACACGATACACGGCTCTTAATGAAATTGTTTAAAACCTGGTGCGCCAGAACGGTATCAAATTATAAACCTTTTGGGCCATTGTTTTAGAACTTTCAATAACATAGTTATGTTTATACTAATTTAAAAGGGATTTGGATTGGGTTATGGATTTTGAGACAAACAATGCTGAACCCGCTTAAATATATCTTGTTTCATTACTTAAATTGCAAATTAACTGTATATAGAATGCATTTAAAAGGTAATGACATAGATTGTTTTATAATTTTGTTTGATTAGTCACCTATGGAAGCGTATAGGGGTCACATATTGTGATTGTTCGGATGATTTGATCTCCGAAAAGACAAAGTTTGTCAAGTTAATTGCACAAACCCGCTACGTTAAGTTTATGTCAGTTGTGATCGTTTTTGGGCTGCGTTTTAGGTATGCCCATGCATGGATACTGCAATATAAATAGACTATTATTATTATTTCGTTTCAAACCGTTAAGATATTGCTATTCTGAAGCTTTGTCAACATATTCCATTTCGCCATAGTATATATCGACATGTTAGCAAAATTTCGCCATGCACTACGTCGACGTGTGAATTTAAAACGAAATGACGATATACAACACAGCGAGTTATTCAATTAACTCGGCCAAAATTGTCTTTTCAGAGATAAAACCATCAGAACAATCACAATATGTTGATATGTTGCTGTATCTATCGCGCTGCTGATCCCTATACGCTTCCATAGTGGCTCTTTATGTTCATATCAACACTTTCAATCTATCCCCGAGCGTTTCCTGTTAATTTCCCAGCAATTAAAATCGCATTTTTGTGTTGTCACAGAAAGTCTGGTTGAATCATTATCTGTGATACAACGGTCCGGTTTCTATATATCATGTCGACTCTTTTGCACTATGATACAATTGATATTTGAGTTGAGCTCTTAATAAATCAACATGTACTACTTTTTATAACAGCTTTTCTCCAGTCACGCCACAGTTTAACTTGACAAAGGGATTCAGGGCTTCAAAGAAAATGTTTTCTAAGAATCCATTAACTCCAATGATCAGAACCTTCTAATGATAAAGAAACACACCTGTTTCAGTAAATGTTGTTCTAAATCAAACTGTTTGTTGTTATTAAACGAATTAATATAAAATTGTGTGAAATGGCTGATCACCATCTACTGGGCTATATTGCGCCAAACAAATGGTGCCTAATGGCTGATCAGCATCAACCGGGCTATATTACGGCAAACAAATGGTACCTAATGGCTGGTCAGCATCAACCGGTCTATATTACTCCAAACAAATGGTGCTTTATGGCTGAACACCATCTACCGAGCTATATTGCTAAAAACAAATGGTGCCTAAGGACTGGTCAGCATCAACCGGACTATATTATGCCAAACAAATGGTGCCTTATGGCTGATCAGCCGGGCTTTGGTGCGTAATGGATGATCACCATCAACCGGGCTATATTGCGCCAAACAAATTGTGCCTAATTTCTGATCAGCATCAAGCGGGCTATATTACGCCAAACAAATGGTGCCTAATGGCTGATCAGCATCAACCGGGCTTTGGTGCGTAATGGATGATCACCATCAACCGGGCTATATTGCGCCAAACAAATTGTGCCTAATTTCTGATCAGCATCAAGCGGGCTATATTACGCCAAACAAATGGTGCCTAATGGCTGATCAGCATCAACCGGGCTATATTGCGCTAAACTATTGGTGATATATACGAGACGGACTAAATTATATCCCCAAAAAACAAAATATTTATATGCATACATGAAACCAAATATCAATTTAATTATTTATAATTAAAAGACAAACATAATATAACAATTAAAGAGTGCTTTTTCCACTTTCTGTGGTTTTATATTCCGCATTTTATATTTTACAATATTAGAACAAAAACATAAAACGAAACAAAAAAAAAGATTTTGAATTTAATTAGGTTGTTAGAGAACAAGATACAGTTTGAAACTGAAATATGTCGTAACCAATAAAAACGGCAAACTTAAATTCGGACAACAGGTGTATTCACCAAGAGATAAATTGTATAATTGGCATAAGGTGTTCATAAAAGGTAAGAATATCTTGCTGTGATGTTGAAACCCACCGCTGTCATTACGATATATAAAAGAAACAAGCCAACAGTGAGGCTAATGTGTCCCCCGCCGAAATCCCCAAATAAATAGATGACACATATTAATTAATCGCACATTTATTTTTTTCAAAAGTATCGAGCAATCAAACTACACACTAAGTTTCATCACTCTCTATCAGATAGAATCAAGATTATCTTGTCCCAAAGCATTGACCAATGAAATTGATTAGCTCTGCTTGGCTTTAGCTTGAAATGTTAATCATTGAAATCAGTCAAGTCATTCACCTAATGAACATCTACATCAGGTTTAAACATTCTACCTCAATTAAAAGCAGAGTTTTTATGTTCCAAAGTCTTGACCAATCAAGATGCTTATCGCTCCTTAGCCCAGGCAGAAAATTCGCACAATCGAACTTAGTCAAGGTAATGATATAATGGATCTATATTCAGAGTTCCATCGCTCTCACTTCATTATAACCAAGGTTATCGTGCCCCTAATGAACCAACCAATCAGATTGCTTATCTCTGCCTATCGTAAGCAGACAATGTTCATCATCGAACTCCATCAAGGGATTCACCAAATGAATACCTCAATTAGAAGGAGAGTTATTGTGTTCCAAAGTCTCGACCAATCAAATTGCTTATCGCTCTGCTTACGCTGAGCAGAAAATGCTCATTATCGAACTTAGTCATGGTATTGATGTAATAAAGCTATACACCAAGTGTCCTCACTCTCACTTAATTAGAACTAAAGTTATTGTGTCTCTTGTATATCAACCAATCAAATTGCTTATCGCTCTGTTTACCCTCAGCAGAAAATTTTCACTCACGAACTTAGTCAAGGTATTGATGTAATAAACCTATACACCAAGTGTCCTCAATCTCACTTAATTAGAACTAAAGTTATCGTGTCCCAAAGCATCAACCAATCAAATTGCTTATCTCTGCTTACCCTAAGCAGAAAATGCGCATCTTCGAACTCCATCAAGGCATTAACACAATAAACACATAGACCAAGTTTGAACATTCTAGCTCAATTAGAAGGAGAGTTATATTGTGTTCCAAAATCTTGGCCAATCAAGTTGTTTATTGCTCTGCTTACCCTGAGCAGAAAATGCTCATTATCGAACTCAGTCAAGGTATTGATGTAATGAAAATATACATAAAGTTTCATCACTCTCACTTAATTAGAACTAAAGTTATCGTGTCCCAAAGCATCAACTAATCAAATTGCTTATCTGCACTTACCCTAAGCGGAAAATGCTCATCAAGGTATTGACCTAATAAACACCTACACCAAGTTTGAACATTCTAGCTCAATTAGGAGAGTTATTGTGTCCCAAACATTGTGACGGACGGACGAACCCATTTTAATAGTCCCCTGATTTCTTCGAAAGGCGGGGGACAATTAAGCATTAGGTTGTACCCAATATATCTGTAATGATGGCAGATGGCGGCGTGCTTACCGGGAGGTCTCGAATTCGCATCTGGTGTTGGCCGAGAAAGTTCCTCGGGATTTTCAGTCCTGTAGGACTGAGGGCCTGAAAAGGAACAGTATCTAGTCGTTCGGATGAGACGCACAGCCGAGGTCCCCTGTACATTGGTGGGTACGTAAAAAGACATTTGACAGTTGGAATTTGAAATAAAAGTAGGCCGCAGTCCACTATATGACGCAAGCTCTTCTTCTTTAGCCTAGCCGGTGCAGAGCAGTAGCACGTTAAACCCCATTTCATTTCACTTCACTTCACTTCATTTCTTGATAGACGTAATATCTAGTAATAGTCGTATCAAAAACCACCATACTTCAAGGACGTGATTAGATATTTTTATGGTGTTTTAAGCTGTTCAGCTGTTGAACGATAATATCAATACTGTGTTGAAAATTCCACTTAGTAATGCGGTTAATCGTATTTCGCGGTCGAGCTTTAAAGGATCATGTACACTGATTATGCGGAGCACCTGTGTATTTTTGACGAATATTTCTCTTAATCAATAGGGAAGGAAAGGTTAATGGCGATAAACTGTGGAGTGGTCAATCGACCCCAGATTCAGTACTGGTGAACCGAGATTTCTTGCTGACATCTTATATCATGACAGCATGTAACAAGATGGAAGCTGACGACATAATCCCACATCGTGAATAAATAATGATAGCGAGCGAACACCTTACTGTCATACATAGGGGGAGAGGGTAGGGGAGATTAACGTCTACTGGACATAAACTATGTTATTTTAGGACCAACATAGGCCACAATTATATTTACCACTGTTTGTCGTGTATTTTGTACACGAGGAGCAGTCCATTTGCTGATTACACTATTTTGCCTATAACGTTTTTTAGGACTTCGAATTCTGTCTTATGGTTTGGATTGTTCGTACTTGGTTTTATTTTATTTATTTATATAATTCGCGTGCAAGTAGAGGTCTTTAGCAGTTGGAGAAAACCAGAGGACTCAGAACAACCCCACGAGATTATGGATAAGTCGACCCTATTCCTCCTAGAGTACAGACCTTGTGATCTAAAAACACACGCGTTATACCACTCAGTCTCCTCTCCCAGTCCCGCAACAATGATAAAATAATTTTACTGTTTAGACATCTAGGACTCCAATTGAACGTACATGACCCCCCTTGGACTTGGATAATATTTACTCAGATCATATTTCGCCCAGATCTTCCTTTTCGGCCACGAGAATATGGTTTGAGTTCCTTGGGCATACTTCTCTGGATATTTACGGTAGGTTTAATAGGTGTCAGTGACCTAAAGCAACCATATAACCTACTGGCATAATGTACTAATGTAATAAAGAAACCTACACATAACACCTGTACAGCATATTGAACACACCTGTCTCCAATAGTTCATTTAGGTATATAAGTATAGATTTATTAAGGCGTATATATAGATAGGTATATGTCCCTGTTCAACGTGTATCGTCTATATGATATTCAAATTTAATTGTACTGAGTAAATATATGAAGTGTATTCGGTATTAGTTTTCTATTTCATTAATTAGTTTTAGGCTATGAGAATATAAAGTCTATTCACAAGAACAAATTGTATTCGCTATTTCTACTATCTTTTATAAATTGTATTTTCTAAACTTAAAGAAAGAATTCCACTTAGATGAAATGCAAATATTACATGGGTGTGATTTGGAATTTGGGCAGCGGGGGTTCCGAGATAGAGACAACATCAAGTTTGGCACCAAGTTTGGCGTGATGTCTGGTGGATTACCCAAGAATTTGAAATGAAATGAAATGAGGTTTAACGTCCTACTGTTCTGCTCCGAACTGGGCTAAAGAAGACGGGCATACGCACTATATGGCCTACTCGTATATCGAATTCCAACTGTCAAGGGATCATTTACGTGTACACGTAAATGTGTACACGGGACCTCGGTTTGTCGTCCCATCCGAACGACTAGACAGCTGTCTAGAATCTGTGGCAAGATTTCTCCTCACGTGAATGCAAACACGTATATGATTAGAGTGGAGTCGGGTAATGCTTCGGACGTTTGTTTATTCCACGTTATTTCCCTGCATGTAGGAGATAAAAATGCCCTGCACGAGCAGGCGAGGGTCCGGACAGTCCGCCCCTGCCTCTGGTTACGCCCCTTCCGTTAATTTATGCAATCTGATTCATTAAATCCCGACGGGTAGATATATCTGAAGACAAGCGTATAGCATTGTCAGTGGATAAGAAATATTTTGACTCGAAGCTTATAAATGTATTCGATCTCATTTGTCTGGGAATTCGGATCCATAATTCTGAAATAAACGAATTAATCTGTTATCATGCTAGGTTTATTCAGTTTAATTCATGACCTACGGGCTGATAAAAGTATGAATAACCATGAAACCTAGGCTCCCAAGACACCACGTCTTTCTATTTCTGTGGCACATTGTAATTCTGTCACTCTTGGGATGGCTGATGCGGTTTTATATGTATAGTTAAGACGAGAAAGAGGAAGACAAGTATATATTTATAATAAAAATACATTAAAAGACAGCAATAAGATATACACCACGTATTAAAATAAGCTCACAATGAATATAATGTTCTTACAGGTGTGTTGCATTTTTCGGAAAATGTCAAATTTCTTATTGCTTAATCCACACTAATCTGTGCTCAGATTGATTATGTACCATTTAATTAAAAATATAAAAATATTAACGCTAAATAATCCCCTTGATTGTTTTCAATCGGATATTAAACAGGTTCGTTGATTTATTTGACGGCATATAAAGATGGCCGCCGTTTTGTTACACAGGGGATAGCATAGATCGAGGGAATTTCAATTCGTCATATCTTTGTAAATATTGAACGAAATTGAAACATGTTTGGATTGATACTTCTATTAGCGATTCACGGTATTGCATAAGCAAGTGATTCTATAGCACCCAAATATCGCATTTTCTTTAAAGCTAAAGATTATCGAAATGGGTTGTTAATGGAGCTATGTCGCTAATATTGGGATCTAGAAATTGACACAAATGGGTCGCAACGCATATAATAATGTAATATGAATGTATATAGACTGATTTGCATTCAATCGTTTCCGTTTTACCCTAATTTCAAATCAGTTATGTTCGGCGAAATACGCCAGAAGTGTCAATCGAATGGCGTCTGGTTGTTCCAGTCTACACCGATATTATTTATTGCGCATGCTCTCCAGATAAGAATATGGCGTCATGTTTGACATGACTTGTGAAATATGTCTAGCCTCGTTCTTCGACTCCTGTGTTATAAATGGCGCCGAAACGCAGTATGGTACACGTTTATGTTGTCTTAAATCCATGACATCAGAAGACCATCTTTTCCCGGTAAGATCACAACAATGTTGAATTAAATTGACAAATAGTTCGTGCTTTCAATGTCGAAGACTTTGGAAGATATTGAGTTAGAGATTTAGCTACTTTAAGTATGGCAACATTTCACAAAAATGAGAAATCGTGTGTTCTAAAACCTCTAGATGCCGAAAACTAGTGTTAGTGTTGTTGTCAAGACTCGTGGCATGATTTTACATCGCTTGACTTACATGTATTTCAATAAACACATCGATATCAATAAAAGTAACATGTCCTGAAAAATGTAATAATCCACACATTCACAAACGCCCATTAAAACACTTTTTAGTGACTAAATTATGAAAACAATATGGCTGAAACGCCGACTTGTCGATCGTTACATTCTCAAAGGTATTCATACACCAGAAGCAGATAAAGATGTAAAGCGGTCTAACCCCCGCGTTGTCCAAGCGGACAAAGTAGTCCATGTTGTTTTTACCTAAAATGATTGTAAAATCATAAAATAAATAGAACATTTGTCGTTTTGTCGTGAATAACATTTTATTTCATCTCGAAGTAAGAAAACGTTTATATTTTCACTCATGCTACGCATTCGTGAAAATATAAGTTTTCTTGCTTTTTGATGAAATAAAATATGTTATTCACTCTAAAACGACAAATATCCTCTATTTAGTCCATCATTTACTGATATTTGGTTGTTTATTACACTCATTAACACTAATTGCTGACAATGTACACACATAAATACTTTGCAGATATATATCTGTTTCGGGTAGTTTTAAGACAGGGCCTTCTGAACTAATGCTGTTATTCATAGACAATAAAATATTAGTGTTAATTTTAGTACATTTGGGCATATCGTAAAGTTTATAATTGCTTTGTTTTGCAAATGTCCGTGCAATTATCAATAGATTATATCACTTATAATTAAATCGAGGTTTTGCGTCTTACTTTTCTGCACCACACGGGATAATATACCATGGGGTGGATTTTGTGGGACATTTTGACCTGGCAGCTCTTGTTTCGATTTCGATTTCCATCTTTCGGGAGATTTATAAAGTGCTGTCAGGTTATTAGAAGTTTTTCAAACATCCTGCCCTAGACTGTAATTCCGAGGAAGTATCTCATACTCCACCCTCCCAATCAACCGTTTGTATTTATCTCAGATAAATATGATTAAAGCTTTACAGACTATGGAGAGAGGGGGGCATAGATGAAACTATCGGTGTTAAATACTACCTAGAGGCTGTTGATTGTTGATAAGACGCGCCAGTTTTCTCGTTTTAAAACCTTCTATCACCTGTTAGACTATTCAGTCTCTGATATAATCTCTAAACCACCGTTATGTCTCATGAGTTGATTTTGTATCTTTGCGAAAACAGTCGAACGGTTATTTTTCTAGCCACTTTGCTTTGATGTGTTCATGAAAAAGAAGACCATTTTGGCAGACTATGTTGTAACAGTTGTGTTAAATTTATCAGGAAATTAACGAAAAATACCAAACTATGGCTCCTCTAATTGGTTGAAAATAAGCGTGAAAATGAGACCACCGACCTAGAAAAACACATCTTTAGGCTCCGGATCTCGTTTATAAGGATACTTAACATGTATTTGTACTAAGCCACGGTCTCGTATAAAATGGATTAATAATGTACGAAACTGTCTATCGAAAAAGACATGTAATTGTTACAGCACCAGACATGCCTTATTTTCTGATGTTTGGCTTAATCTAATTCTGATTGCTTAGGTTTCTATTTAATTGTTGGAAGTTGGGTTTCGTTGTTGTTATACACATAATTTAGCCATTAGCTGTAGCCGCCATATTACATGGAAGTAGGTTAGTAAAACCTAATCAATCAGGTTTAATAGAAACGTAACTAGCACGTGTTGGATTCAGTCATTTGCAGCTGTTGATGTACTTGTATATAGATATACTTGTTTTACAACCACCTACTTGTTCTACGACCTTTACTTATTGTATTCTCATGTAAACGCAAAAGTGTCGTTCGTGACATGGAGCCAGAACGGACCTCGGAATATTAAGAACAGATTACTACTTTTAACAGGATATGCAACATCACCAGATATGATCATGAAGTACATTTGAATAACAAACTGGCATTCGGTATTTGGAAGTGGATAAACATGTTCTTTCTGAGTTATCAAGCACTCTGTAGACAGTGCTCGCTGTTGATTCATATAAAAAGGTGCACCGTGTAGTTATTCTCCCGTTTTGTTTTCTATTATTGAGGGGTCACGGTGGCTAAGTGGGTAAGACGCTGGCTCGCTAGCCTGGAGGTCGGGTGTTAGATCCCTGCATCGGCCGAGAAAGTTCGCCCAGATTTTCTGTCGTGGTCCCCCCTTGTCAGTGATGCAGGACGGAGGGCCTGACAAGGACAGCTGTCTAGTCGTTCGGATGGGACGAAAAACCGAGGTCATGTGTACAGATCGGCGTGCACGTAAAATATTCTTTGACAGTTGGAATTCGATATAAGAGTAGGCCGTAGTGCCGCTGTCCGGGCACAATTTCCCTCATAGCTCACTGTATGCCGTATGCCCGTCTTCATTATCCCGGTTTGGAGCAGAACAGTAGGACGTTAAACCCTATTTCATTTGATTTCTATTATTGTTCTTTAGTTTTAGAAAATTTGATTTTATTCACTAGCAAATATCTATCACACATTTACCAAGCGTGGTTATAGGCTAATGTTCGTGGCCATATAGTTGAAAGTTAATAATATCTTATGACATGTAGGGCGGTGGAATGTATGTTGACAGCACAGGTACCCAGAAAACGACACGTGTAGAAGTTCAGGTTTGAGGCTTAGCTCTCATCCTTTACAATGTTCGAAGATCTAAATATGATGTAATGTACTATCCCGAAGCCGCATATGGTTTAACACACAAGGACAGTTATGCCATTGTTAGCCCCAATATGATATAGTCAGTGCACAAAAAAAAACTTTGACAGATAAAATTTAATTGCTGTCCAGACAAAATTTCCCTTTAAAAAGAAACTGCATGGCATATGCCTGTCTTCATTAGTCCGTTTGGAGCAGAAAAGTATGAAGCTAAACCCCATTTCGTTCATTCACTCATTAATGGAAGAATGACAGAACTAGACCATCCTTCAATTACTATATATCTGGGTGATCAGAAAAAAATGAGATCAAAATAGTTAAAATAAGACCAAATACGAACAGTCCAAACCATTAAAAAAAATTCGAAATCCTAAAAAACGGTATCGGCAAAATAGTGTAATCAGCAAATGGAATTGCTCACCATGTATAAAGCGGGATAATGCAACAAACAGTGTACCTATATCAATGTCTCTCGTCTTCTCGAACAAGAAATCGAATTCCGTATTTCTTTTAAGCTTTTGTCTGCCCAGTTTGCCTAAATTGTATCCTTCAATTAAATTTACGTAAATTGTTTCGTGCATCTTACCATTTTCCGAGAGACGCAAGTTCTAAGACTGCAGCGACCTCTGATCCCCTTTTTATTAAGTCCGTGATAGATGGTTTTATATTGAGATTACATTCATAGCCACGCATCACATCTACAAGTAATTATTTCATAATTCATAATTTCATCTCTTTGATAAAATAATGCCTGGCGTGGTCTCTTGGAGATAGATCTAAGCCTGTCTGCTTGTGTGGCTTACGCGTAGTAGTTGTTGAGATAGATTCTTGCGGCAATCCGGTGATAATCCATTAAACCATCGAGGAGACCATCCACGCTTTATAATTAAAAATTCTTGGCTGCCACAGTTCCGGGATTTGAACCCAATTGACTACACAATCTGGGACAATCTCTTGGAAAATGTTCATGTCGAATACAATTCAGACAAAATGGATAGAAATGAGGTTTGATGTAATCCAAGACAAGAAGACTTTTTGACCAGGTTTATATAAACTGCGGTGAATGTGATGCTACTTTCCAGTCCGGCAAAAGATAATTTGACATTCATTTTTAAAACTCGTTCCGTGTTGGCGTGACGTTGTGAAACTGCCACGTTGTACGATATAATAAGTGTGAAGTATATAGGTACATAGGAATGATTCCACTTTAAAGGCGCATTATGTACGATTTAAATAAAGAGCTGACAGTTCTCGCTATCGTAGTTAAAAAAATAGTTAAGGAAAGGGAAATATGTTGAAAATTTCAAATTACTTCATTCTGAGTGGAGTTACAGAACAGTGTAGTCTTGATTGTCATTGGGATCGTTGTTACGATAATAAACAAAGTCTCGATTATCCGTTTTTAAATTAAATAATTAACTGCCATTTGTATATTTAAGTCTGTTGAAAATAAAACCCATCCGATGTTCTAGAGTGTTGATTATGGGACTGGCATGTAAATCAATGTCTATAATTAATGATTTATATAACATTTGATGCCAAATGAAAGATCTGCATTAGGCAGAGAGAGAGAGAGAGAGAAATGGGGTTTAACGTCCACTCGACACAAACTAGGTCATTTCGGGACCAACACAATGGTTTAATTTTATTTCAATAATTCGCTTGCGCATAGGGGTCTTTAGCAGTGGGAGGAAACCGGAGAAAACCGACGAGGTTGGACAGGCGACCCTACTCCTTGTCACGTACAACCGGGGATTCGAAACCCCGCCAGTTGACTCAATGACAGACTTTATGATACAGTGCGCGCACGCTAACCATTCAGCCACCCACCCCCTGCATTATACAGATTTAGCTCATAAATAATGCATCTTTAAATAATGTTCTCATTTTTTCTGGGTCATCCGATATCACCAAGTGATTGTAGTCAGGTATTTTAATATCTCTATTCCTACTGTCTTTAAACTGATATCAACAAGTTATTTCAGATACCCTGCGCCATTTTGATAACCTATATCATTCCATTGGAAGGGTTTATCATTTAAGGTGGAGAAATACATTTAATACTAATAAAATTACTGTGAAACTGTTCTGTTCAAGAATATTACATTATGTTGTTAAGTTGATGTTTTAGGTATGTTGAGAAAGTCTGCTTAACGTTATATTTATGAATTTAATGATAACACCTTTCGTGCCTGGAGTTCACAGAGCTTTTCTTTTTGGTGGTATGTTTATGTTAAGATTGTGAGCCACGGTCATAAGTTAGTCACAAATTCGACCCCGCAGTTAAAACCATTGTGCTAGTGTTTCTATTGGTCTCGAGGTTGTCCTCTAACCTGTTGTCAATGTTTCGCAAACACCAGTCGAGACTCTATTTATGTTCCGTTACAATACCATAAAATAAATAAAAGGGGTATATTTTTAACAGTGACGGTTCACGTATAAGGGATTTCATGAACGTTTACGGGCCATACTAAACACCGGAAAACACCGGAAAAACATCCTAAAATAAAACAGCCCTGATATCCACCTTAGTGCGCAGATCTATCAACATATGTGAACCAGAGTATCTTGATCATGAATTAGAATACTTACGCAACGTTTTCTGCAACCTAAATAATTACCCCCCAACCATAGTTAATAGACAAATTGAGACCACCCTAAAAAAACAGCATAAGCAACCAACAGAAAAAAGAAAATTCCCCTATCAGAATCACCCTACCATTCCATGGAAATCACACTTACCAGATCAGCCGATTACTAAAGAAATTCAACATTGACACGTCCTTCTCGATCCCCACATCCCTCAAACAGATCTTAAACGCCAGTGGAAAACTGCAACCTACCACTCCTGTGCAACCAAAAGGGGCCATCTACAAAATTAGCTGCTCATGTGATAAGACCTATATCGGGGAAACCAAAAGACCAGTGGATAAAAGAATTTCAGAACACAAGTCCAAAGCCCCAACCAACATATCAGCCATAGCCGAACACTTGAAAGACCATCCAAGACACAAAATAGACTGGGATAGGGTCAAAATTCTGGCTGCTAACCAAAACAATAAGAAAATTAGGAATTTAAAAGAAGCCATTAACATCAAAAGATTTTCTCCAGAATTAAACAAAGATTTGGGACTATTTATTCCGAGGGCATATGATGAAGTTATCAAATCAGTCAATTAGCCTACAATGGGTAACCATTAACTCTCAATAATTATTTTTGAACTTACAACACGTTAATCGCACATCACTATGTTAACCTAGTCCAATCAGTTTTAGCCCGTTATCAACCTACAACACCTTAGCTCGCGATTTCTGTGTTATCCTAGTGCTATTATGCTATGTTTTAATAACCTTTTAAGTTATTCAGTCCTAGGTCCATCTAGAAATCAGCCAGATTTCTTCAAGTTTAGGAATGTGACCTCAAAGATAATAGAGATCTGTTGAAGAGAATCTTGTCATCAACTTCTCAAAGATAATAAATTGTCGCCCAATTATTATCTATTTAGATGGTGCAGTGTTTAAGTGTCATATTACACTGCTCTATATTTAGAACGTACAAGCTACATGTAGATGGGTTTGAGATTTTCAATTCAAATTGAACTAAAATAAGGAAATAATAGAAAATAATCAAATTGGAAGTAGAAATAAACAAATTTAATAACAAATTAATATAATGAAAATAAAATTGATTCAAATATTACATAAAGTAATAATAAGATATAATTAGATGTAATATCTAATGCATCTTATTTTAGCCAGGTTATACAAATATCAGGTTCTATGAGACTTTCAATTCAAATTGAAATTGAGTAGAGAAATCAATCAAATTAAATATAGAAATAAACAAATATAATAACAATTTAGTATAATAATAAAAAAAATGGATTCAAATATTACACAAAGTAATAATAATAAGCTTATATAATGAGATGTAATACATGTATGTACAGCACCTTGTCTAAGCCAGGCTATAAAATATCTTACACTATTTTACTCATATACTTTGATATTGACCAATTTGATGTTAACCAATTAAATGATTTTGGATTTTTTTCCTGGGGAGAATACTATTCATAAGTAAAACAAGCGTTGTTGAGCACATTATCCTTGTATAACTCTTGCCAGTGGCACTTTACATTCACCTATGAATATTTATTTCCATAGAAAGGGCTCAATGTCGAAATATTTACGGCCTATTGAGCCATCGTACATGTATATTATATGTGAACACAGGGTACAAATTTACAAACTTATCAATTATTATTTAAGAAAATTGGATCCAAAAATATCTTATGTTGGTTCATAGATATGAACATTTAATGATTTTTTAAATAGAGGGAGAGGTTACCAAAAACATATTTAATATACAGCGTTGCCATGCAAGAGACGCCAACATTTTGCAAGAGATGGACAGAGAACAAGCTTTAAAAAAATGTTTTTCGTACAATCAGGTATCATAATGCAGGCAGACACGGTCCGAAGTATCGACTGGATTCAAGAACTTTGGGATATAAACATATAAGCGGACAAGATAAAAACGTGATTTCTAAAATCTGATTACGGTAACAACTCATTAAGTAATTATCAGAAATCATTAGAATTTGTTTGGCCCATGCTGACGTTTACTACACAAAACATTTAATATCATATATTTAGCTGTTTAAGTTATCAAATAGCATTAAAAATCAACATAATTGTTCATCTCAAGACCTTAAACTATGTGTATCACTCTAAAGTCAATCGAAATAATCATGATATAGGCGTTAACACGGTGTATAAATATAAAATCAATCAGCTGATAACTATCTGGCAGTAATTATCGGAATTCATTGAAAATCAATAGGCTTCTTCGTCTGATGACCTTAAAGACTATGTATATACTTAAAGTCAATCGGATATTTACTTTAGCCCCTAGCGCGTCCACCAAGGGCGTGGATTTGTCATAACTTTTTTGGGGGGGCGAACCATGGAACCTTTCATTACCAAATCAAAATAATAATTACGAACAGTTTACCAGTGTTATCTCGATGAAAGCTGTAACTAGGGGTAATATGATGACGATATGGTAAAATTGACTACCTACAATTAAGGAGGAAGATATTGTGAAGATGAATTACTGTAGCGAGACCCAAGGCAGTGGTTAGATAGCCTTCAGAATGGGACATTCATGTGGATATAAACCTGAAAATCTGTCCTGGTGATCAAAATCATGGGGGGGGGGGCAGAGACCCATTCGCCCCCCCCCCTTCCGATTCTAATGGGGGACCCGTCCCCCCCACTCCTCCCTAATCCCTCCACAAGATTTATCAAAGTCATAAAGGGCCATATATGTAACTCTGGCAGTAATTATCGGAATTCGGTGAAAATCAGTAGGCTTCTTCGTCTCATGACCTTAAACATGGATATAATTTAAAGTCAATCGTATATTAACTTTACCTCTAAAGGGTTCACAACCTTGTGTTACATACTTTTACGCTATATTTCAAGTTTCGTCAATATCGGATGAAAATTGTGACCTTTAGAGTGTCCTCAAAAAATTGTGCACAGACAGGTGCGACTCAATATACAAAAATTAGGATCGGAGGAATATGAGCACTTATATTAAAATAACAGCTCTTGTCTAGTATCGGTGTTCTTCCTGAAATAAAAAAAAACATGTTATGTATCAAGTTGTTTAGAAAATTGGTTTTAGTGCAGTCTCAATAGTAATAATATAATTGGCATTTTACTTTGCATCATGCTACTGTTTTCGTAGCAAGCAAACTGCAAATAATGCTTGCAGTACAAGAAGATATAAAATTGGGATAAATTGCTTACCTTGGAGTAGAAGTTTGTGGTCTTGTCTTCCGACGCCTTCCTTTTTGGGGGGTTTCATTTGGTTTGCGCTTAGAGGTTGTAGATAAGGATGTTGCAGACGAGGTTGTTGCAGATGTGGTTGTTATTGTTTGAGATAATGATTGTACCTTCTTTTTGTGTCGTCCAATTTTGTCTAAAAGTTCGAACATGGGACCTCCAGGTTAGCGAGCCAGTGTTTACCTCACTGAGCCATCATGACTCCCGAAATAAAGTTAAAACATTTTACATACAATAAATAAAGAGACTTGCCTTTAAATCAAAACAGAGTTCTAATATTGCAGTTATTAATTCAAGTGACGATTAGATGTTCGTTCGTCATTTGTTCCTGAGGTTTTACGTCCACTTCCACCAAGGATGATATTCTAGACAAGACGATTTAGACTAATACTACTACCTGGTGCTTTAACGTCTGCTTCCACAGAAGTGATGTCACAGAAGATTTGTCCGCGAATATAAAGGCTGGAATTTCCAGCCTACTTATTTTCTAATAATTTGATTAGTGGATGTGTAATCATTTTTCTAAACACCATTGGAAAACTAGAGGTTTATCCATTGATTGGTTAAAAACCAATCTTGACTAACTTAAATCCTTCAAGTGTCATATTGAGTAATTTGTATATAATTAGTGTTAAGCTGTTAATAAAAATGTTATATATAAAAAGAGCTTTTTATTTTAGAAATTAAAATGTTGTCATTTGATACTCACAATGGCAGGTTTATAGCTATCAACACTTATCTAACTGAACTATTTATATCAGGCCAATAATGCCACTCAAGTTGGACATGTTGTTTAGATTAGCATTCCAGGCAATTAAAAATCAGTGAACCGGGCCAAACCCAAACATCCAAAATTTAGCTCTTTTTTCTAGATGGTCCTAGGGGTGTATTGTGATATTATGCTGAATTACTTTTCAGTCAAGATCATGTGTTATAAGCCCTTATCAGTTACATACAAGTGGTCTAATGGGTTTTTCTCCCCCCCCCCCCCTAGTTATCACTTTTAATTATGTATATTTTTGGTCCCCCCCCCCACCAGTTATTAACTTTTAATAACATATATTCTCTGAACTTTAACAACTTGAATCGTGATTACTATGTTAACTTAGTAAATTATTATTAGCCTATATTAGATCCTTCAAACCCTTGGATCAGTTTATTGTGTTATCTTAGTGCTATTATGCTTTGTTTTCATAACATTTTGTGAATGTGGTTTTATTTACAAGACCGTGTGTTTATAAGCTCTATCTGTTATATACTGTTTGTTTAATGTATGGTTTCCCCCTAATCATTTTTCGTTTTCAATATCAGGGTGGTTTTAAGGTTCATGTACAACTATATCCTTGTCATCACACGGTGCTTTTCAGGTCTTTGATGTTAAATATGCCTGTTAATTGGTTGAACTCTTCTAATGATTAGTAACAAGAATGGTTTCGCATTGTACATATATATAGACCCTCAAGTTTACTAAATGTTATTGTGCTTGATAACGATAAGAGAATACTTATCGAAACGTCGTGCCTGTGTATAATAAACCAGTGATTGTTGTCCCATATAACTGTATAGTTTTGTTTTTGTTTTGTAACATCCTAAATACCGGAAAACACCCTAAATAGGTAAACCGGAGCCTGGTCCTCTAGAGGTGTGCGGTTTTGGACCAAGTGAGCGCCGATGAAGGAAAGTCAAGGTCATTACGATGTTCGTTTTAAAAATAGCCCCCCCCCCCCAAAAAAAAAAAAAATTCCGATTTTTTTTCTCCAAAATTTTGTTGATGCCTATTATGTTTTGAATGTTTTAAAAGACGCAATCAGTCTACCTCCATCATTGACCATATTTTATTTTGTATTTTAATTTTAGTTTTCAGTAAATTTCAGTAGATTTCAGTGTTTCAGTAGATTAAACACTGCCCTCGGAGGGCCCCATTATATGCCGGTTGCGCCGGTCTCCTGATCCTTGCATCAGGGTGGTACGAATTAGTGGAAGGCACGACTAGGCCAACTCTTCCCTAGGTAACAAAAAATCGCATCATAAAACAGCAAGTATCATCAAAAGCGAGTTAATAGATCTCTGAATAGTTCGAGTTGAAGTTCCAGGTTTAACCGCTATGTGTCCTAATCACCAAACGAAATGGATGCCACGGACAGGCTGTAATCTGAAAAGTGTCTATCCTTTCCAAGAGCTATCCATCTCGTTGGAAGGGCTAACAATCTACTTGTTTCTGAGCTTACTTTCATTCCAGGGTCAAATATAATCACTTAAACCATAATAATATTCAACATATTCCATCATATTCCGAGGGCCTCACACAGAATTTTTTTCTGGATTACTTTTAGAGCTTTTTTCCCCAACTTGTTGACCAGTTTTCCTTGAGAAAACCCCAACTTTCGCCCAATTGTCCATGAGAAAACTACATATTCTATCTTACTGCATTGACGGGAAGTGGTAAGCTGGACATCTGTGAAAAGGGTTGATCAATAAATTTTCAAGGAAGCAATGAGGCTACTTTCCCCCCGAGAACCTCAGGCAACCCATTTGTTTTATGTACTACTATCGTAATAAAACATTACTATGTTAACCAATTCCTGGTGACTGAAGACTTACATCGAATGCGTATTCGGAAAAAAATGTCCCCGAGAAAATGTTTTTTCAGACAATCGATATTCGAGATGTCTTCTGTTGCACAAATTATGCTGCACTGTGTAAGAACTTGCATCCTTTGATCTGAAGATTGTAGATGGAAAAGTAAACCTGCATTTTCGTATATCATCCCGTAATTTGTGATTAATGACAATGACTGTGGAAATAATATGGGTTGAGGAACGGAAGATCTATGTTCGTCCCGTGACTGGAAATTCCACCCCCGTCCCACCCTGACGATGATCCCTCCCGGAGCGACGCGGCGCGCTCTCTAAAAAAATCTCAGGCACAGTTTACTCTTCTAAGTTTTCCGGTAGCTATTTAGTAACCCGGAGTTTGGTCCTCGTGTGTGGTTTTGGACCAGGTGAGCGCTGATGAAATAAGTTCATTAACATACAAGCGAGCGATCGCCTACGGTCAAAGAATAATTTCTTTTCAGATTTTTTTTAACAATTTCTTCTCCCAAATTTCTCTCAAAAAAAAATTCAAATTTTTTTTGCAGTATTTTTCTCTGTAAAATTATTTTCTACGGAATGGTTTTTTGTAAAACCAATTTTTCGGAAAAATTCGAAATTTTTGTTTTGTGACAGAAAATTTTTTTCGTCAAAAAAATTTGTGAGAAAAAAAAATCGGATTTTTTTTTTGGGTGGGGGGGGGCTATTTGTAAAACGAACATCGTAATGACCTTGACCTTCCTTCATCGGCGCTCACTTGGTCCAAAACCGCACACAGAGGACCAGGCTCCGGGTTACCTATTTAGTGTGTTTTCCGGTATTTAGTGTGTTTTCCGGTATTTAGTGTTTTTCTGGTGTTTTCCGGTATTCAGTATAAAATGGTGTTTTTCAGTTGTTTTCCGGTATATAGTATTGCCGAACGTTTACAGGATAAGGGTTTATTGAACCGAATATGGGTCTAGCTGACCGGTCACCTCTGTTTTACGGTGGTGGTGGCGATCCGACATGTGAGCGTATGTGGGTTTACTCCTGGTACTCCGGTTTCCTTCCAAAGGAAAGATCCCTGCACGTCATGCGGTGCATGTACGAAAATAAGACCACTTGACTGCGATATCACCCTTGGTGGAAGCAGCCGTTAAACACAACTATTAACCCAATCCATAATCGTAGTACACAAACAAAACATTGTATTTCTTTCCGTTAAACATATTCCCCTCTTTAAAGAAATTATATGACAAAACCCCTGTTCGTTAGTATCATAGTCTGGAGGCTCAGTGCGGGCTGGGGGTTGGGGTGGGGCGGTCCATCAAATGGGCACAAAACCAGACCCAACTTTTCTAGAGTAAAATTTTGCCTAGTGGTAATCAGTCCGCCCTTGGGGCGTTTTTAAATATTCGGGATCAAAGGTCAAATGAGGTCATACTTTATTGAAAGTATGATTACCTTCGATCATTTTCAGCATGTTTTCATGATATATAAGAATGGCTTAGCATTCACTTTCAGTGCAAATGACCTCATTTGACCTTTGACTACCGAATATCTCGAAAACGCCCCAACGGCGGACTGATTACCACTCGGCATCGTATTCTATGCACAATTTTACTCTAGAAAAGTTGGGTCTGGTTTTGGACCCCCACCCCCGCACTGAGCTTCCGGTCTATTCCATTTCAGATATGAAATAGGCACCGATTGACATCCGCCATTGTGACTATAAAGGTTTATTTTTCAAGCTTTTTCCTACCGTTTATTGGTAAATTAAACAATTTATTGTCAGATAATGCTGAAATCATGTCGAACTCGGTGACATTTTTAGTTTCAGACGTTCATTTTATTTAATCACCGAATCCCTGTGATCATAGTTTTAGTTTTCATTAATAAAACAGTTAATGTGATTAAATGAAAACGTAGAACAGTCTACCCTATTATAGAGTCATATGGAGAAAATGGCAAAATGCGTACAAGCACGTTTTATCATCAACAATAAATTGTTATTATTATCTAATGATGAATGTTTTGAACTTGTATATAAAGTTAGCTAGACCGAATCCAGAGAGGGTTCGGTGGGGGATGTTTATTCACGGTAATAGCCTCGCCATTTTCAACTGAATATCACTGGAGAAGACACTAGACATCCACTTTTCGGTTCGTGTAAACGCCCTTTCTTTAAATGATGCTGATTTTAGATATTATTTCGAATTTCATTTTCTTTTTAAACGCGCTCCGGACCCTATTGAGATAATCACAACTCAACGTCCTAAAAATTGACAAAAACCAGAAACCCAGTGCTCAGCATTATGCTCCAAGTGAAATTCTTTCTTTTTATACACCCACATTTAATTTGAACGTAGACTGTCGTCACCATCGTCCGTCCAAAATGTTTTGTGAACATTCTGCATGTCCCGAATTCTTCACAGATATGTTTCATATTTGCAGAATCGTTGCCATTTTTGCGTTCAATCTAATGAAAGCTTGTAACGCGACGCAGGTTTCCTGTCACTTGTAAACGACCCTAAGTGTGCTACTTTCATTTTGGAACCATGCATTGGAAATAGCCTGCCATTTGTGTGTGAGGGAGAGAAATGGGGTTTAACGTCCATTCGACACACACTAGGTCATTTCGGGACTAACACATGGTTCAATTTTATTTCAATAATTCGCTTGCGCTTAGGGGTCTTTATCAGTAGGAGGACCCGGGGAAAACCCACGAGGTTGGACAGGTGAGCCTACTCCTTAAATCGAAACCACGCCAGTTGACTCAATGACAGACCGTATGATACAGCACGCACGTGCTAACCATTCGCCCCCACCCCCTGCGCCACTTGTAAACGACCCTTAAGACCAAAGGAATTATTGCAATGAACATCAACCAACATTAGTTCTATCGTATTCTGTATTCATAGAAATATGCTTTTACTAGACTGGACCTAGGAATATTCGACGACAGAACTACTTCACATGATTGACAAGGTAGACGAATTCATTAATTTAGATATATTCCGGTCATGATCTGTATATGCCGACATGTTACCATTTGCAAGTCAAAGGGGAATCTAATCAGAAATATCACAAATTAAAGTGTGGTGATTTATTTAGTGTTTATTTATTCGTTTATTCGGAAACGCTACTTCTATGAAGCGCACATAGCCTGACAAGTGTTGATTAGCGAAATCAACAAAATAAATCCAATTATTTACATCAAAGCACAGCTAAAAGCTGATAAGTACATGGGCAGGTTGTAAACTACAAACACATTATACACGGGATAAACTGAGAACAACGTGAACAAAAAATTAAAAGGTTGGAAGAAAAAAATACAAGCCTTTTGCATCTCCATACACTTTATTTTATTACTCTCGTGGAATAATATAGTTAACCTTTTGAAGACAAGCCGACATCACGCCAAAGATCTGGCAAAAGATCTAATCTCGAATTCGTGATATACCTCGTAAGAGATTTAAAAGCTTGTAAAACTTTTATTTGTGTTTATAAAACGGTCTTGATAGAAACATCTCCAACTCACATACATGATGAAGCATGTAATAGAAAATTTCCCCCCCAATAGAATGATTACAATTGTCCGAATTGAAGCGCGGGGTGGACTAAATGACGTCAAGTTTTTTTTGGCTGCGATCTTAATAGAAAATGTTCTTCCTCTCATAGAATGATTACAATTGTCCGATAAACTAAAATGAACACGGAAATATAATCTTTGAATGGCATTCTGAGATAGAACATAATATAACGCAACACAGTTCTATGGAAGCGTATAGGGGTCAATAGCTCGATAGATACAACAATATTAAGTTGGTAATATGTCAACATATTGTGATTGTTCTGGTGATTTTATCACTGAAAAAACAATCTTGTCGAAACGTGTATATCTAATATAGTGATTGTTGTTCCCCACATTTCGAAGAAAGCAAGGGACTATTAAAATGGGTCTGTCTGTCCGTCACAATGTTTGGGACACAATAACTCTCCTAATTGAGCAACAAACTTGGTGTAGGGGTTCATTAGGCGAATGACCTGATGGAGTTCAAAGAGGGTCATTTTCTGCTTAGGCTTATCAGATATAAGCAATTTGATTGGTTGATGCTTTGGGACACGATTAATTAAGTGAGTGATGAAACTTGGTGTATAGTTTCATCATATCAATACTTTGACTAGGTTCAATGATGAGCATTTTCTGCTAAGGATAAAAGAGTCTTCAATCTGATTGGTCAAGACTTTGGAATAACTCTACTAATTGAGGTAGAATGCTCAAACGTGGTGTAGGTGTTTATTTGGCGAATGCCTTGACAATGTTCGATCATGTGCATTTAGCACTAAGCTAAGCAGAGATAAGCAATTTGATTGGTTGAGACTTTGGAACACGATGACATTGGTTCTATAATTGGGTGGGTGTGATAACGATCGATACTTGACTAAGTTCGATAATGAGAATTTTCTGCTTAGGCAAAGTAGCGATAAGCAATTTGATTGGTCAAGACTTTGGAACATAACAACGTTGCTTTTTAATTGACATAGAATGTTTTACACTCGGCGTGGATGTTCATTAGGTGAATGTATTGCCTGAGTTCAATGTTTAAGACTTTTCGCTAAAGCCAAGCAGAGCTAAGCAATTTCATTGGTCGATGCTTTGGGACAGGAAACTTTGAATCTAACCGATGGAGAGTGATGGGACTTAGTGTATAGTTTTACTACCTTGACTGAGTTTGATTGTGAACATTTTCTGCTTAGACTAAGTATTGATAACTAACATGCGTCATCTAGTTATTTGGGATCGCCGTTGTCTTGTTATCCATAGAACTGTGTTGTGCTATAACACGTAAATAGATTTATACATATTTTACAACAGAAAATGGGTATAGATCCTTGACCCAAAGGATGGAGTAAGAAACTCTAATGCAACTAATAATATCTAAATCACTCCCACAGACCGAGAAATTAACATCAATTTGTTCAACTGTCTCTTCTGACCAACTTTCAGTAGATTTTCTTTAGATGGAAGAAGAAGGAGTTTTATATAATTAGGAAGAAAAGACTCCTATAGGTTGTTATCGGTTCAATCGATCTAGACATTATTAAATGTCTGAGTCACACATTAAAGCTAAATAAACACCCTTTGTCAGAATATTATTTGATAAGAAAACACTATTTGAAATGATTTGATCAGATTATCGGTTGTTTGTGTTCCGCTAGAAGAATATGTCAATTTCTTTCTGTTCGTATTTTTATATTAGATTGAAGACTGATATATCAATATCAGAAAAAGAAAAACATATTCAATATAAGTAAAATAAAATATTATGGCCGTTAATATTCAATAATATTTCATGGTGTCCATGCAGTTGATGTATTATCGTCAATGATCTGATAGGCATGGATTGGAAACATTTTTTGTACACTCCAGAGCTAATCAGCTTGAATGGTATTGACAGTGTCAGTTGGTCTTCCATCTCTTCCCGTCCACCAACAAGGAAACCTCTTGATCTTTTCCACCCTAGCCTACCGAAAAACACCCACATAAGGTAGCTTTACGCTTACTGTGCTGCTATAAGGCGACGGAAAATGGGCTATGAACGCGTCAAGATCGTTATAAGTCTTGTTAAAGCGTAGTGGAAACGCCAGATATCCTGCTGTGGTCTCCATGGTCGCAAATGATCACCGAGTCACGGCGTTTGTCTTGAGCATGTTCAAAACAAACGCCAAGATTCTGCGATCTTACCTAGAAAGCTGCGAGAACGCGCCCTTTTTCAAGTTTGTAATTTTTGTTTGACACTTTCTCGCATTGTGTTAACGTTTGCCGGCGACCTTGTGCAGTAAGAACGCCACCCTGGTCTGACGGGGGCATTACAAAGACATGCTAGAAGTGTTTATTACCTTCAACTGAAGAAATGTACTCAAGTTGACAAACAAATGAAATTGTCCAACGGATCGAATTACATGCATATGAACCTAAATACTTACCGCGGCTCGCACCACGTAAAGACTTTACAAAATAGCACGATTTGACACTCGCTATCTAGACCGCACTAAGACAAGCAATGAAATACCCAGTACAAATTCTTATTTGACGATTTCACATAACCCTACTTTCACCGAGAAAGGTTAAATACATCAAGTATGTAAAAAAAAAAATTGAACAAGAAATATTAATGTTAAAATCCTACCAAAAAAATGTATTTATCAATAAATTGAAAGCCCACGGTGTCATGTGTGCCTTTCGTGTTATGGGCGGTTGAAAAATGAACTCCGTAAAAAGGAAACAGGATGGCATCTATTAGATCTAGATCCTATTAACGTCTTTTTCTTATACAAATACATGGAGAGGCTTGACTTATTTTTTTCTAACAAATTAAGAGTCACTTGAAAGGGTGAATGAACGAGATAACGGGATGTAACTAACATGGATGAAATTTATCATTACGGTATTAACACGGGGAAAAGACTATGTATTATACATGGTTATTAGAGTGACAAAACTGCAGAATATATGCTTTGCCGTACATGTTAAATAACAAGCAAATGACATTTAAATCCATAGAAAAAGTCCTAATTTGTGTTAAGATCAATAAAAAAATTTTTTTAGCCTTATTATTGATAACAAATAGTACATATAGGAATTGGGGCATGGTTAACGTTTACACAATACCAAAATATTCAGAATTTAGTGATAAAATCGTTTATATTGGAACTGTCTAGCAGGTTTATTTAATCCACTAGAAATTGAAAGGAATGAGCGTTTAGACGACGTATCATTATTATCGATAGAAACAACTTCAGACATAGGAAGCGGCGTGCAATTGGTATATTCAAATAGTTATTCCCACCCTAATTCAACGAGAACTATGAATATGAACAAACTTTCTATTCGAATCCATTCGGCGAAGGACGACAAGAATGTTTGATATTTGCCCAACTCTGTTCCAAGATTCAATTCTCCACACTGTTGCAATTGAAATTCGTAGTAAACTTTTTATCAATGAATATATTTCATACAATAGGTGAATGCCTAGATAGCTTTTAAAAATAAGTCTAATATATTCAGCGAAACATTCACACAGACTATTTCTCCGTGCGTCTGTCATTGAAAAACACTCTCTGAATCGTAATATGCATATATACTGTTCTTGACTGACGGCAAGATGGAAATCTTGCTTTAGGATAGCATAATGTGACGTAACTTGAATCAACCATGGTGACTTTGATATTCAGGCCCAGACACATGTTAAAAAACTTGAAGTTATCAATGAAAGCGCATGTCATTTTCCTATGCAGGCGCATACACTTGTTAAAAACTTGAAGTTATCAATGAAAGCGCATGTCATTTTCCTATGCTATGTCATTTTGGAACCATGGCACTGGAAACAGCCAGCACATCCTGACGAAAGAGCGGTCGTCGGCGTTCTTCGACCTAGTTTATTATAACTTATCACAGATGGTTTATTAGCAGGACATACTGATATGCACATAAAAGATCCGTACAAAAAGAACAGCATTGGTTGCCAGTCAGTTACACAATAACATATAAAATCTATTGTAACCTATCTAAACCTTTATTCATGTTTATACACACTTCCATGATCCCTAATTGCTGTATGTACCTAAAGTTTTCTCGGTTATAAACCTCTGAGCTATATATATAACCACGGCAATTTTATTATCGGTATTTACCACATAATGTTACAATATCAAGCTCTCTCGAATCGGTATTATCGGTATTTACCACATCATGTTACAATTTCAAACTCACTCGAATCGTTTAAAGGAAATATTGAAACTCATTTATTTGATTTGAATATACGTGATCCAATTGGTGACGCAGATGGAGCGATTCCTTGCCCCACACGAGGGGTAGATAAGGGTCCTCTTCCGAGAAAATTTTGAAAAGAATCCATATTTCATCAACCACAGGGAGCCACGGTGGCTGGGTGGTTAAGACGCTGGCTCTCTAGCCTGGAGGTCGGGTGTTCGATGCCTGCATTGGCCGAGAAAGTTCATCTGGATTTTCCGACGTGGTTTCCCCTTGTCAGTGGTGCAGAACGGAGGGCTTGACAAGGACAGCTGTCTAGTCCTTCGGATGCGACGAAAAACCGAGGTCCAGTGTATACATTAGAATGCACGTAAAATATCCCTTGGCAGTTGGAATTCGATATAAGAGTAGGCGATAGTGCCGCTGCCCGGGCAGAATTTCCCTCATAGCACACTGTATGGCGTATGCCCGTCTTCATTAGCCCATTATAGGAGCAGAACAGTAGGACGTTAAACCCCATTTCATTTCATCAACCACAACCCCACTATACTGCAATATAGTGTATTTAATTTGTGGATCCGCCACTGAAGTTATCCAGTTATTAGTACCTACACTGCATATAGAGTTGGTGCCATGAGCACGCATTACTGGCGTGATATAAATATACAATATTATTATTATTTTATTATAACCCTTACAGACTAATGATGTATTCTCTTCGTTCATGTCGGTGTCCGGTTTCCTCTTGTAAAAGAGAATATTTCGTGTTTTATCAAATACTAGTATTATTATATATGTTTTATTGACCACACCATGGTAGATTTAATAAAACAAAGTAAATAAGCGACAGACCCATCAAACATCCCAGGCGTCTTTATCAAAGGAGACGGTTCATTTCCTCTATTATTTTCGTGGATCGTATATTAGTGAACGAGAAGTGATTTGACAAACTGATAAATTGTTTGACGCTCTTGGTGCATTAATTGGAGTTGAATAAGAGGTTGGTGAATTAATAATGCCATAGAACAAAACAGTGCCAGGTCTAGATAATCGAGGCTAGGCCCCAAATTCAATCGCTAAATACTCGGTTCAGGGTGGATCAATTTGACTGAAAATTTCAGCAAATTCCCTTTACATTATCTAGGTTTTAAGTATTATAGTGCGAACTACCAGTTCTTTATCTAATCCCCCATAATGTATCTTTAAACAAACTGTGTGATTTCATGATATATTTGGACTGAACCCCCTTCAAACTAATTTATTCATCACGGGTGTACTTTAAATAACCTTTCAAAACATTTTAATCGGAAGGAAAGTACCCTAATCTATTTTGAGCACTCATGTTTGTCACATGACTTGTCTGGGGGTGGGGAGGGTCCATTTACGGCTTGTGTTAGTCGTTAGTCGCTCTCCATTTACCATAAATATCTAAGTGTAAATAATTCTTGTATTATCCTGTCAACTTCTTTTTCCCATCAACACTTGAGATGGCAGGCTGTCAGTTACGTACAGAATTGCATAAATGCCTTGAGCGGCGCGCCCCTTTAAATTTTTAAAAGGAATCCAGCATTTTGCTAGTACTATTGGGTGTCACAACTTTCCATATATACCAAAATCGCATACTTTTATTGAAGGAAATAACTACCCGATAACTACATCCGCTTGAATATATCTGCAAATTTAAAAATAAAAACGATAGCAATAGAATCAGACAAAAATAGAAAACGTAGGCAGAGGAAGAAAATAACAGTCCATCAATTAGTTTAGATCATTTTTGTGCTGGCATGAAAACAATATTTTATAACGGTACATCTGAACTTTTCGAACGAGACAAACTATTATTGTACATTTTAATATATATATCGTCGGTAAGTGTCAAAGGTGTCTATCTCGAGAAATTAGTCAAATATACCTTTTGCATTTCTAAAATCTTCCAATAAATATGCATATTTATGTCTAAGCTGTGTATCTATACACCAATTAGAAATGTTCTCGGTATCATGTCCTTATGTTGTATCTTGATTTGTGGAAATTGTGAAATGCAAAAGGTTCATCTCTTATCTTTTTTCCAAAGAACACATGGAAACACAGTGAATGAATATTCATAAATAATCTTGTATGTTTTTTTAAATGCTTTTTCCGCTATAAAGAATCCCAAAATCATAACCTCTCAGAAGGTTTTTGGGTTTCAAATCCGAAAGTTGGTTTAATTTATTCATGTTGTACAATTCCACCCTTAAATGTACCTTCACCTCAATGTTTCATGAGATACACACTATTGCAGTTTCAGTTTTTCCAGCATTTTACCCTGTTTGACTTTGACAATATTAGTGATATTTGCTCAGTGTATGAAATTAAGAATGTACTGCATTATTTCATATTTAGGTTTCAAGATGTAAACGGATAAAATTTGTCAAGAGGAAAAGAGACTTGTACATTAGCTCTGATACCTAGTAGTGTTAATGATTCCAGTTTGTCTGAAAATGTGACTAATATTTTGAGTCATCAAAGAAGATCAGTATAGACATACCAGCAAGTCCGACTATAGATGAACTACTCAGATAATTAAATTCAGAAGAAGACAAACCAATGTTCCAGTGGGCCCGAGCCATTAAACTCTGAATCTGAATTCTGTTTTTCGGAATCTTTTGATCTCTGACAACTCTCTTAGGATCCAACAATTGTAAAAGCATGTTTCTGACAACATTAAATTGGGGTCAGCGAGCTGTTTATAAATGGGCTAATGTTGTTCACAGGAGAAACTAGACGTAAACGAAGAAGATGAGTAGATGGAACCAGTGATATTTATAAACCAGATGATGAATTTCAAGACACTCTCCCCAAAGTACCATATCATTATTATAGAAAAACAATTTAAAAACTTTATTTACAACGTTTATGAGTCTGTACAATGTTCATCAAGACTACTGTCGAAAGACCAGCATGTCGATTGTAAACAGAACTTCTTTTAAGGTGATATTTGATGACAAAAATATAGCGCTTTTCAAACAGAAAAAACATCAGTGCGACATTTGCCGTTACCATGATGTTGGCAATATAACGATACAGAAAATCATTGTTAAGACACAAATGAGAAGAGGCACTCACTCAAAGATGAAACGTCAGCAGTCATAACTGTGGATGTCCAGGCCCTTCTTTTGTGTCCTATTCAAAAACCCAGTGATGCAATGTTACATATGGCATGAGGGAGCGGATAATCTGTCTGCAAACATTTGGCAGTGACTACATCAAACATTTGGGAAAACATTAATTATATAAAGTTATGGATGCTGCTACCAAAATAGAAACTGGCCATCGAGGATGACTTGAGTTGTCATTAACATTTAGTAAAAGGCAACACTTAAATGGAAGCTGGTAGCAGTTCATACTAGCATGAGTAAATCATAAAGTTTTTCAAAGATTTCAGCAAATTAAGTTATTATACTTCAATCAGATCAGGGACTAAAACTGGAGATCCCACAGTAAGAAGTGTAAGGGTATACACATACCCATCAGGAAAAGATTTTAAAATCCAATACAAATTAGACTTAAATGACAACTAGCAAGAACATTACAGACACACATTTACTCATACTCCTTCTGGTGAACCTGTACCAAGACTTCATGAAACGTCCTTAGAAATCTATCAATTTAAATGGAACCATATGACAATCTTTACATTAAAACCCCTTTTGTGTGCCTTCTAAGTTTGTCTATAAAACCTGCAGGAATTACATGGTTTGTGTTTTATTAATGGCATAAAAATAATTTGGAAAGCTTCTGTTATGACTTGTGGATATGAACATGTATAATAATGACCAAACCAGACCCTAAAATTAATGAAAGGTTGCCTTTCACTGGTTTTGTTGTATTTTTTAAAATTAAATTTTTAATACAGCCACTGGTTTTGTTGTATATTTTCGATAATAAAAATTTAATAAGTGTTATAATGTATGTTCTGTTTTGTAGATATCAGTTTTACTGTGTCAAAACTGTATCTCAAATTAATGCTCACCAATTTCCATCGGCAGTACATTCCGTGGAAAGTGATTAGTCGGATAAATACGGCACCGATACGGTTTCAATCGAGCCCCCGTAACGTCTCAATGATTTTGAAAATTCGAAAACAAACAAGGTCTAATCAATCTGTAGGAACAATCATTTTCCAGCTAAGGGGGTAAAATTATTAGGTGAATCCAGAAAGAGCGACCTAAGTATAGATCATTATAACGACCAGTGCTCGAATGCTAAGAAATGACGTAACCCTCTTAAAAGCAAAACAGCTTTGATGCGACAGTGTTGCCTCTAATCGCCCCCAGCCCAGAAACACGTAGTGTCTGTCTTTACGAAAATCTGAAAAACATCCCGTCAGATCTTCAATAGACATGATAGAAGTGGTTATTACCATCAAATGAGGGAATGTACTCAAGTTGACAGACAAACAGAATCGTCAGACGGATCGAAATTCTCAACATTACTAATAGATTATAAAAAAGATTTTTGAAGGAAGGTCATTGTAACCCATTTGTAATGACGTTATCCCTTCTATAGGATTAACCAATAGAACAGTATTAAAATGCGCTTTGCACTGTTTGAGCTTTGTGTGTACAAAAGAGGATAAGCATCTTGAATTATTGATAACTAGAGTGTATAACCTCGCCCCGGGGAGAATAAATCTGTAAAGGTTCTAATTGTTATATCACCGTTGATTTATGGCAGATTATGAACTAAAACAATGTATTTGTTCAAATTCAACCAGAGCAGATATCTAGCTTATATCGTGTCAAGAATCAGTTAGTGATAAAAGGTATTTACCTAACCACCTCTAGTTCCAAAATAGATTACGTTTATTTTGAAACTGAATTATATAAAGATATTGTTGACTATCCTTTGATTTAATACACAATATTGATTAATTAGAAAGGTATAATCTCAGTATTCTCTATGGTTAGCAACATTTGTCAGATATGAAATTGCTGTTATCAGTAAACTTCAATCCAATTAGTGTTGTTTACGTATCTTTACTGCACTAGATTAATCCGCGATATCCGAAAGTCCAGTCAAGTCACCTTCAATGTTAAACAATGTCAAATGTTCAGTCACTCCTGCATCATAGTAGAACACAGAGTTAATTTAATTCGTTTTAAATGATATAATATCATGCAAGCACAATTACGCCAATATTCAAATCAGAAAATATAAATAAAATTAAAAAAAACCATTTATGAAATAAACAAATTTAGTTGAGTATATTTTAGGTAATGTCTTATAATCCGTTACTGACCACCTCCATACAGATCTCAAATTACGCAATAGAAATGAAATGAAATGGGGTTTAACGTCCTACTGTTCTGCTCCTAAACTGGGCTAATGAAGACGGGTATACACCATACAGTGTGCTATGCGGCCTACTCTTATATCGAATTCCAACTGCCAAGGGATCTTTTACGTGCACGCCAATGTGTACACGGGAGCTCGGTTTTTCGTTCCATCCGAACGACTAGACAGCTGTCCTTGTCAGGCCCTCCATCCTGCATCACTGACAAGGAGGAAACCACGCCGGAAAATCTGAATGAACTTTCTCGGCCAATGCAGGGATCGAACACCCGACCTCCAGGCTAGCGAGCCAGCGTCTTACCCACTTAGCCACGTGATCCCCTACGCAATAGAAAAGTTCTATAAATGATACAACCCGGAAGTAAAGGGTTGTAATAGTCAGGCCAATTTTAACGTAATTACGTGAGATGCATTAAAGAAGGAAGATCGCTCTGATTATATCATGTAAATGGGATAATCTAATGTGACAATTTGATTAGGAGTGAAATGACCTTTAGACAATTTAGCACGATTCAACGTCGTCTTCCTGGACGACTCTTTAATTAATTAAAAGCTACAAAAAGACAATAAATAATCAGTTTGGTTTTTATGTTGTTAATCGGATGAATTGGTTGAAGGAATCTAAGTCAACTAATTACACACAATTTTATTATTTATTTATTACAGAAAAATTATCTATTCTTAGTATTTTCACAAACACAGACAAATACAAGAAGTATTCGGATTTAAACAACTTTGAGTTATTTAACATACATTATTTTCCTAATTGATTTATCCCATCCCATTTGGAGATTCTGTTAAAATACCTAGAATCTGTAACCGATTCGTCAGTGCCGTATACCCGTCGTCCTTATGAACACCGATTAGATCTGAACATCCTCTTGAAATTTAACTAAGAAATATTATTCTCACAAAACAATTCAACAAAAAAATTCTACCAAAACATCACCATTTATTTGATTCAAATCAAAGCGGGCATGACATTTTCATAGTAATAATTGAAATATATTAGAGCCATGTGAAGTTCCCAAATATATGAACATTGGTATCGGTTGTTCTAAATAGAGTACGCACGCTTATCTGTCAGTAATGATCACGCCGACAAGAGCAACCTAATGGTAAATAGATCCCCGCCCACAAATACCTATTAAAGTCCGTGTAGATCAAAACGCCTCTAGAATAGTTTATCGGTGGTAACTAATAGCAAAAACATAGTCACCATTATGAACGTATATAACACAAGTTTGTTACATCCCCTAATAAGATAAGAAGTGGTATCAGATGTTTAAATAAATGAAGCTAAGCTACTTCTTAGCTGCTAATCCCGTGGTCAAAGGTCACCAGCAAAATCACCAGTCCAAAAGTTTAAATACAAGGTAGAAAAACGATTTGCTGGCAATAGCTATAGATGTATAATACAAAATACTAAATTGATTTAATCAAATTAAACAAATTATTCGGTCTCGTTTACAGGGTTGAAAAGGGGGAGTGATCAAAACGTCCACTGTGGGTCTTTCGGTAGTGTTGGCGTCATCGTCCAGGCGTTTGGTGGTAACGAAAAAACAGAGGTCCGGCGTACCAAAGCCCAGCTTAGACATGGACCCTAGCCCATGGTTCCGACATATAGGGGACCCCGCGGTTCATGGCAGATCTTTCAATATTCTTGTGGACAAGATAACCCTCACCCAAGAGAAACTCGCTTTAGCTACAGTCATTAAAAATGAACTTCTACGAACATTAGATGATGAAGATGATAATCGATGATCCCAGTAGTCGTAAACCATGCAAATGGTTCTGAACTCTGTAACAATGCAACAATCGGCTGATTTCACTTGTTATAACAGTTCCACGCCATTATATGTCATTTCCGCGCCTATATGCCATTCGGAAGGGAATAGATTTCCTATTTGATCATATATTATTTAATTTCTTCTTGTATTACATGCCGTTTAATTATGTGTTACGCATGCGTGCCTTTCAAAAGGAAATAAAATAATCTTTTCGTTGCCGTAGGGGGGCCCGCAATTCTAGCCTGGCCCGGTGCTCCTCCCCGTTAAGCTAGGCTTTGCCGTGTACACGTAACCATGATGGAAATGAATAAGAATATTATCATTCCATCGTTAATTGATAGAAATCAAAATACAGAGTACATATAATCACATACAACTAAAAAAATAATTTTTGATGCCAGTGGCCAACCACATACAATATATATATATATATAGAAAAGTCCACATTATCCTTTTGTGCGTTAGAAATAGCTTATCTATTACGTCCTCTTTTACCGAAGTGATATCGCCGACAATTATCCTGTTGTCGTCGGGGAGACTTTTATGTGATGGAGGTTTGACAAATGACCTTCGGGAAATTAGGTTTCCAGATTAGTTAAAGGAGACAAGGCGTCCTCTATTAGACCTAAAACTAATAACGTCTTGTACTTTTAAAAAGAAGACATGAAAGGACCAGACTAACTTTATCGACAATATAATTTTACTAATAAATTAAGAGACACTTAAAAGTTGTCAAATAAAGGTTAATGGTGCTACATAAACTTTCAAAGACTCCACGTTCATTTAAGAATGGATTTAATGGCATATCCCATGACATTGACGTTAACGGCACTCTCTCAGACCTATGTAAGAAAACGAAATGAAAGGCGTTATCAGAAAAATAAAGTTGACAGCAATCACAAGGGTAAAATCCATCAATAGAGAATTGACAGGTTTAGACTGAATGAAATGGGGTTTAACATCCTGCTCCAACCGGGATAATGAAGACGTGCATACACCATGCAGTGTGCTAAGAGGAGAAAATTGCCCGAACAGTAATTGAATTCCAACTGTTAAGGGTTCTTTTATGTGAACGGTGTACATGGGACTTCCGATTTTCTCCCCATCTGAACGACTAGACGTCCGTCCGTAATTAGCAATACTGGATAGAAAATACTAATGCGTTACACTAACGTAACGAATGGTCTTTCACAAAAGTTTATATCCCGATTTCTTCAATGTAACCCGAGATGGGTGGGTGGTTGTTTGGCCTAATGTGCATGCTGTAGATCAGCAAGCACGTTATCTGTTATCTATGCATTCAACGCCTGTGCATGTCAAAGGGTGCTTGCCCTTTCTCTCTCAATATATACAATATAACACACTAGAGAGCATAGAAGCCTCTTGGGTGTGCATAGGATTTAGAAGGTTTACAGAATTGTTGCCATCATAATATAACGATGTTTTTATCGCTAAAATGTATATCCTGCTGGGATCATTCATTTACAATTCATCTTAGAAATATAAAGTTATATACAAAATTAAAGAATCCATGCATCGTGTAGCGCTATCGAAATCCCGTGCAAATATTGTGAAAGTGTAATCTCTAATAGCAATATCAATCACAAATGATTCAATTCCGGTTACTATTTACAAAGTTATGATGAAAGATACATTAGTTAAGAGTTTAATAAAGAGTTAGCCATTGTTGCTATAATAATTCAAAAATAAATGATAAAAAAGAAAATATTGAAAATTTCAGTCAAATTACTTTATTCTGAACGGAGTTGTCACTGTTGAAAGTTTGGAATAGAAATAAGATCAACTGTGTCCGCACCATCTACGAGAATTGACGATCGTTTCATTGAAAGACGATAACCCCACCCACATATTCTCGACGATGAAGTAACATTATCAATGGCTATGGTACCCTCACTTAATAGGCCTTTCACCGGAAGTCTCCGGTAGTGACATCAGTGACTAACGGTAAACGTTAGCTTGGTCAGTCATTTATTGATTTAATTTTAAATGGACGACTGTTTAAATCCAAGCTGTACCCAAGCCCCTAGAAGGTATACAGAGTTAATTTTGAGCTTGTCATTTAAATAAAGGTCTAATTAATAATCTCTATAACATTTGTAGCCTAGGCAGATTTAGCTCTTGCATAATTTATGTCCTCTAACGTCATTGTTGACCGAATTTAAAATAATATTACTTTTATGATGCCCCTGGATTCTTATATATACAAACCTTTATATTGAATTTAATAATCCGGTGAACATGTACATACTCTAGAAATTTAGTATTAAAACGTCTCCACCCCCATTTGGAATTATACGCATCGCACCAATCAGTGGATACAGATCGAATACTATATACATAGTTTATTATAGCACAGTTCGGATTTTGCCAGGCCGTGTTCTAAAATGTTAGGGTATTGCAAAATGGGCTGACAACGATTTATGTTGAATGTCAAGCGGGCTTTCGCCACGTGTTCACCTTCTCGGTTAAAAATAATTAGATATACACTATTACCATTGAAGACATTTTTAAAGTGAGTGAATTGTTTAAGATTATTAAGTGTTTTAATGATCTTTAATATTGAAAACGATGCCTAAATTGACATTAATTTCTATGCGTTTTTCTGCAAAAGATCCATCAATCAAAAAGCAATAATTTATCATAACAGACTTATTGATACTTCTAAGTTCGCCCGTCATCCTCTTCCGAAAGAGAATATTACGTGTCTTACCGCAGTATTAGCTTTGTTTTTTTTTATTGAAGAAACACGTCGAGAATTTAATGAAATATAATTAAAAAGCTACAGACTCATCAAACATCTTCGTCTCTTATCAAAGAAGACAGCTCATCTCCTTTATTGTTCTTTAAATGGTATTCTAGCGGCCAAAAAGTCATTTAAAATCTGATAAATAGCGGTTAATTTTAGTTTGGACGCTTCAGACGTATTGACAACAATTATGTTTATTAATGTCTGAAGAGACGTTGGTGCATTAATTATACCAAATTACTTTACCTCAAAACAAAGGGTGGTTTGATCTTTATAGCCTCACCTGTTTATTTCCATAAATAATACATGTACTTTATACCACATGTGATACAGTACCAATGGATATACTAATAACACCGATTGTGGTTTCATCTGGTTTGTTTTAAAAAATACAGGAACGACAATATACGATATAATCTTTGAGTGACATTTAGCCATTGAATATAATATAACACAACACAGTTCTATGGATAACAATCACTATATTATATACACACGACGTTTTGACAAGATTTCACTTACCGTTATCAAGCATACAAATTACAAACGCGTACGCGTTGCGTCATAAGGTCTGTCATTGAGTCAAGTGGCGTGGTTTCGATACCCCGCCTGTACGTGACAAGGGGTCGCCTGTCCAACCTTGTGGGTTTTCTCCGAGTCTTCCTGTTTCCCCCCAGTGCTAAATACCTCTGTCTTTGCTCAGAATAAAGTAATTTGATTGACATTTTTGTAACAATTATAAAACAAGTGGCCAGAGTTTTCTCTAAATCTCGCATGGTGCCTCTATAGGCACATCTTAATGCTTTGGTAAATTTCCATTTGCAGTACATTTATAACCAATAAACGTGGGCTTGCCGAGTTTCAACATATAACGAATCACTCAAATCCAGAAATTTATATCGTACTGGGAACCTAACGCGGAATGTCATACTTTAAAACACCTTTTTCGTGAATTTAGCACAAAACAAAGCGAAATGATATCGGGATCCCTTTACTCCTATGTTAGGAATACGCATAAACTTGACCGAATCAAACGTAGGATATATTTCAAACTAAGTGAAGAACAGACAGATAATATCTTAATACATGTAATGCTGAATTAGTAAATTTCAAAGAATGGCGTCCACCGTGTGCAGAATACACTTTGTTAGATTTTGATCGACTAATAAGCAATAGTCTACGGATGTACAAGGCTTTCAGTGCCAATCATGTGTATTTACGAGTGCCCGGAGGTTCGTTATTAAATTTAGCCCGATGACATGACAAGGTTAGAGAACGGTGTTATTAGATCTAATGAACAACTAATCCACTGGCAATTCTATTAGAATGCATTTATTACGTTGACCTCTGTCAGGTTCTAGAGTGTACTATGTAACACCTAGCAAGATTCTGACGATGTTTAAAAGAACCATATTATACAATTTGGGTTATGCTAAAACATAGCCAAGAAAAGCTTTACATAATAATTAATGTTACTACAATGACGCCAAAAGTGATACTCAATTGTAAATGACACATACGGGATTTACCCACGATAACATTTCTTTAAGATACACTTTGTATTGATTATAAAGATTACAATGAAACATCTACAGCCATGTCTTTCATCAAATTAATTAATTAAAGGGGAATTGTAGGAGATTAGATAAAGAGCTGACAGGTCTCGCTACAATAGTTAAAAAATAGATAACGTAAAGAGAATATGCTGAAAATTTCAGTCAATTTGCTACTCTCTAAACCGATATATTAGCGATTGAATTTTAGGCCTAGCCTCGACCGTCATTACTAAAGTCGGTACCGATAAAAAAAGTATTGATTACCCATTTTGACGTTAAATCATCCATTACAAAATGTATTAAAATCCAGCAAATATCGCTAGCTAGCGATGGCCTCGAGTGATGATTATGGCCTAAAGAAAAACCTGCCATATGCAGATTTAGCTCTTGCATAATGTTTATGTTTAAAGCATAATATTACACCTGACAATTCAAACCATGGAGTACGTCAAGAGCATGCTCGACGTCTTCAAATTTAATTAGCTTACATCATTTTTTAAATACACGATCAAACATAATTAGTTATTGAGGAAGAGATTTGTTTTCACCTTTATGTGTTTTATAAGATCTTACTATAATTTCAGATCTTGAACAGTCATATTACCAGAGGTGTACTGTACCAAATTAATCTACCGTCCACCTCCAAGTCATAATTTCCTTTACGCCGGGGATATTGGCTCATTACGTTCGTACAAACATCATGGGCTCGTAGATAGTTTGGAATAGATCTGCCCATAAGCGATATGCATTGCCGAAGCATTTGACACAGATATGCGGCATGCATTAAAGTCAAATATAGACTCTCATAAAATAAACAATACATCATGTTATGTAAACAAAACCATCAATCGATCAATCCAAAGTTCACATTACTTATTATTGATTTGGGAGCCATGATTGCTCAGTGAGTAAGGCATTGGCTCGCTAAACTGGTGGTTCCATGTTGATCCCTGTGTTGACCCAGAAAGTTCATTATTGGCGTGCATGTAAGAGAACCCTTGGCAGTTTGAATTCGATATACGAGTAGGCCGTAGCACCGCTTTTCGGGTAAAGTTTCCCTCATAGCACTTTGTATGGCGTACACCCGTCTTCACTAGCCCGCCAGTCGGGGCTGAACAGTAGGACGTTAAACCCCATTTCATTCATATAATACTGAACGACTGATTTATGTCCATAAACCCCGAGCTCAAAGTTGCATGTGTAACTTACGATATTTTTGTTTTACACGTCCCAATAACGTCGCCGTCCTGCACCACAGACAAGGGGAAGCCATGCCGGAACCGTACTCATATTTGTCCAACGCGGTTCCCTAATGCTTCACCAGTTTGTATGAATAACAGATAAAATGTAGGTTTGAGAAGAATTGTTCTGAACGTTGACTTTTTGCAATAAGCGTTTTATTTTTACAGTCGATACTTAGAAGACATAAGGTCTACACTGCAGCTTAGATCAGTAACCACAATGAAGTCAATGAATAATCATTTCCGCAAAGCATGAATCTAGAGCAAAATTATTCTAGATTCTTGCCATATAAAAAAGACTGTGACGTCTAGGGGTGCATGTTAATCTGCGCAAGTGGCAGACTAATTGATGTAATTGGTGATTGAAGACGAGATAAATTCAGAACTGTACGTTAAAGATTAAGTTCGATCAATATTGAAAGCTGCGATGTCTCCTAGTTTCTTCCGACAATGAACCACCGAGAGGATTTTAATATAGATAAGCTTGTAAACCAGCTTGCCTGTAATACTAATCACATGAACAAAGTCTGTTCAATCAAGTTTATTTTAATCTTAGTTTAACTGTAGACTTCTGACATATTGTGGTGAATTAGGTCAGAATTATAAAGAATGTCTTTAATGTAAACATATGCTACCCTCCAGCCTGAAACCAGCCTGAAGTCCCACGAATCCAATTTTACAGAAATCAAATAAGACACTATGTGGGTCAAAATTACCGAAATTTAGATTTTTCACTAATTACCGAAATCTAGACTATTTCATTAAATACCGAAATTCAGATATTTTTCATAAAATAGACGGTTTCATTGAAAATATAATAAGAAAATGTTTAAAAAAGGGAATTTTGTGGACGCTTTAAGAAAAAGTATCGTAATTCTTTTGCTGATCGTATAAAATGGGCCAACAGTACAGTGAATTTCCTAAACATGTATTTGTACTGAAATGTGTATTGAGACGTTTATTTCTATTGAAATTTTTACAACCTTAAAGCTGGAGATACTTTTTTAAATTTCTGCTTAAATCTTTTGACAACTTTAATCATGAAAATAAGGGGGGTCAATCTGTGTTTTCTTGCTTAATGTGACGAGTTTGTACAAGACGAAATAATTAAAGATATGATACTCTTTATCGTGTTCATAAGCTTTTCTGTACACATATATATCTGGAATAGAAAGTAATAGATTGATGAAAATGGACAGGTTTTATCCTTTCGGATTTCATTGCTTTCAGTCAAATTTGAAAAGAAATAGGGTAAACCTTCCCACAGTCATATTGCTTCTCACCAATTCTGAAAAAAGAAATCTGTTAAAACGTGTAGTCTCTTAGCGTTAACAAGGTTTTAGAACAAGGGTGGATATCCACTGATTATCAACAGGGTTCATCTTCTCATGATCCCAACTCTCAACCAAATTTGAATAAAACGTCGGTAACCAGTAACAAGACTTCGGAAGATCGAGCGGAAGGCTGAATATCGATAACGTTCGTTATCTCATTACCCGAATGCTTCACACTAAATTTGAAAATATCCGTCAAAATCCCCAGCTTCTATTGCGTTGACAAGAAATTGTCCGGTCATGACAGGTGGGACACTGAAAATATCTGTCAAAAATTATATAGCCTCTATTGCGTTAAGGAGAAATTGTGATATCTTAATGACAAGGGCAGTAACTCCAAACGGAAAATATAATGGTGTGACATACCAATTTTGAAATACATTCTGTCAAAAACTCTAGCCTGTATCTCGTTAAGAAAATTTCCTATCGGAATGACAGGGAGGAATAACTTTTGAACAAAATATAGAACGTTGGAAAGGGATCATCTCATGGGTTGCAATCATCAAACCAAATGTGCAAAAAATCTGTAAAAACTACAGCCTCTATTGCGTTAACGAGAATTTTCAATGTCAGCAAATCAAAGAACGCTGAATATCGACGGGGGTCATTCGCTCAGGGGTTGCAATCATCACATTAAATTTGAAAATGGCATCATCTTACATTTCAAGTCGATCGGGTGGTAATAGCTATTATTTACTATATTCTAGAAACGGGGGGTGGGGAACGTCCACTAGAAATAAACTACGTATTTCGGGACTAACATATGATTCAATTATATTTCAATAATTCGCTTACACGTAGGGGTCCGTTAACAATGGGAGGAAACCGGGGGCCCGGAAAAAACACGAGGTTGGTTAGCGATCCTCCTACGCTCAAACGGGGAGTCCTTAAACCACTAGACAACCCAGTCCCCTAGATTCTACAAAGTGAGCTAGAACATTGAATCTTGGGAGAACGTAGGAAATCGTTTCAATCCCACAATGCATATAAATTGCAAGATCAGTTGGACAACTTTGCTATCAGATCGTTCACTAGATTCTCCAAAATTAACAAGGGTAATAACATGAAATTACATACGTATATCAAGTTTTAGTTGATAAATTTGGCGTCTAGAGCGTTCATAAAAAATATTTACAAATTGACCAAGAGCAATAATTCCGTAAGTTGTCGCCATCTTTATTTGTCGGTGACCAATCAATGCGAGTACATTTTAGCGTGGATTAAGCCGTTAGATATTTCCGGAAAATATCACGCATCGGTACTTAAACCCCAAGTTGATTTTACCTCAGGGCTTATAAAAGGGGATGCACTTTAAAGCGAATTGGCAAACTGTTCATCTTTTCTGCCACTTAAGACATGTGGTCAGATTTTCTTAAAAATAAATCTATTTGCTTAAGAAATCTAAACGTCTTTTCTTTGATGTGCTCTCACATTTCCGGTAGACTTCCGGTGGATATTCTCTGTCACGCGAAATTGGCCAGACAGGTAAAATTGAAATTAAAGTTATTAGCCTATATTTCACAATTACCGGTATATTGAAAATGAGGAGAAAATCTTTGACTCTTAATATCTTCACTTCCTCCCCATAGATTAGAGTCTGGTTGGGTTCCTAATCTCAGAAATCATTTTAATATCTATCAAAGTTAATATTCTGGGTAAATTCGAACAGTATCCATCTCTAGAAACAAGCTGTGTTAATGGCTTTTTTTATTCTTAAAGTCGGTGATAGTCGGACATCCCACTCTAAAAGGAGGGAGAGAGATAAAATGCGTTTAACGTCCATTAGACATAAACATGGTCGCTAAAATATGTACTCATTTAACAAACCCTTTAATGGTTGTAATTTCAAATTATTCTGATTTTGACATATATTGCAGAAATGTATCTAATTAAGGAATAAAATAACATTTGCAACAACATTACAATAGGTTTTTCATAAACTTTTCTCGTTCTTAATCCTGTCCCAATAATGGGACAATACCTAATGTTGATAAAAGTATTTTACAATGCATTACATGATGAATTGATAGAAATAAATACATCCAAATCTGATATTTTAATCTAATTTATTGACAATTAAATAAGGTTTTCCTTCGCAGTAAATGTTAGTCAGTAGACGCATCGTCTATGAAAACGTGGTTGCCATGCAACGTGCGCCCATATTTCGCATAAGATAGGGCTCATTATACCAATGCTTTACATGGAATATGAAAAAAATATGTTAGAAAACTGTAGCCTGAATCGCGTTAACAAGGTCTGTGGAAAATGGAGATAACTCTGGAACGGAAGGCAACTGAACGCTGAATATCGATAATGTTTGTCTTATCATGGCCCCAATGCTTCACACAAAATTTGAAATAAATCCGTAACGGAACGCTGAATATCACAAGTGATCGTCCCCGGATGAACACAGTGCTTCAAAATAGATTTGAAAAAAAAAATATATTAAAAATAACAGGCTCTATTGCGTTAACATACGGTTTTCGGCAAAGGGGCGGGGCTGTACGATAATCACTAATTTCTAATAGCAAGTCAAGATCCCGTTTTCATTCAATAATCTTGGAATAATCTAAAAGTACACAAATTATCTAAGTGAACACGATGAAACATATTGAAAATTTTCTTAAATAAACAAAAAAATCAATACGATGATTCATGTGGTCTTTATGGGACGCACTTCGTGAAGTTATACCTTATAAGCGATTACACATAAATAAGCTAATTGTTGTGTATTTGGCAAAGTAAACACGTTGCCTTGAATTTATCAAGAACATCTGGGCACATTCTTTTGACTGATAAATTCTCATCATATTGCTATATTCAATTCATACTTTATGTTTTGGAACCATGTCCCAAAAATGGGACGCTGCCCTTTAATTGATTAAGAAAACAATATAAAACATCAACGGCAGATAATCTCGCAAAATTTATTCAATCGGATTAACATGAAGCTTATTTTATCGAAGATTATAGGTGGCGCAGGTTTATCTCGAGGTCATTAATGGTCGTCTTTGCTTTCGCCGGTTTTGTGATCGGTGCTTGATTGCGGGTAGTGCACATCATATCCGATCCATCGTCATTTGATGGATTCGTCAGTTACAGTATGGAGAAAAAAATACAACCGAATTGGAATCTATCAGTCTAGAAACTTTCATGAAATTGATGGAAATAGGAAATCCCAGGAGTATCTTTAAAATTACCCTCATACTCCTTATCAATGCAATGTCAACTATCGATCCGAAACCAAAATTGAAATTTTTATCTGTCGGCAATTTTGTACATGGTTTACTCACAATTACGAAGTTTTTCTCCAACACCAATACTTAAAAAAAGGAAGTCTACCGGAAGAATGCAAGCATGTAATGATTTAGCTGAGATCTGCCTTTAGCTATCGTCTGGTAAAGTTAATTTCATACACACATTAACCTTAACAAAATGTGAAATTTATTTGCACTTAAATTCAACCATGCCTTTGAATGAGCAAGGTCCGTTGAAATGAATATGTCCTAAAAGTAGACTGGACTGTCTGGTGGAGCTTTACAGTGAAAGTTAGTTTGACCTGGACACTGTAGAAGAACTGATAAGAACAATTTCCGATATTAAAGGCTTTGAAAGTTTCCTTTGGTTGGCTTGAAAATCGAATAAAAAAACTGTAAAAAGGACACTATTAAAAGCGACTCGAAACTAACGGAATTGGCATAGTTATATGGTTGACTGCTAAATAAATCTAGGTTAATTTTAAAATCTACGCAGTTGATTTAAAATGCAGGTTGAAACACATGCTTGGTCATATTTTGGGCTTATAAAAATGAAGTCGATATCTAATAACACGACATAACGCTAACTTAAAGTATTTGTTTACAATTTTAGGCTTAGTTTTGATTGTTACGAGTCTACATATATAAGACATCAAATATTTATGAATAATGTCTATTCTCTTGAAAGCGCACGACCAACATCATATATGATAAATGGATACGGTTAAATGCCAACGAAACTATTGGTTTTAACACTCATTGCAGATGTGGCACCAGGTTTTAAGAATATGCTGGTCGACATTTACCATAAGGATAGGCCTACTAATAGCTGAAATGGTTGGCTTAATCCTGGATGGTGTGAATTGAGCACAGGTGCCCTCTGCAAGTCGGTCGAAAATTTTACTGATGCACATGTACTAAAGGACACGGTAGTGTAGCGTGTTAGCCTTAAGCTGAATATGAAATACTTTCCCATGAAGCAGACATTCTCCGTGCAACATCTTATGTGTTTGGGTGCATGAATCTTTGCTACTACGTAATTGATACTGGGGTCAATACAGGCAACACGAATAACTTGGAAGGGAATGATTTATACTAGAAAAAGCTGATTGTAACATTGATCGTCAAGGAATACACACCCATACATTCAGCTTTGTGAGGGAAGTCAAATATGCCCCAAGTATGGTTAGTGTTTACAAGGTTCTTCTGTGTGCTATTGTGCAGTATTCCTACATGGCCCCTGCTAAAGCCTCTACGCGAAAGCGAATATTGAAGTAAAATTGAACCATATATGACCTAGTTTCTGTCGTCTATCTCTTACTCTCCTAAGCAAGGACGTTCACATTTCTAGTGAAAGCATTGTAAATTGAAATCATGATCCTGCAGGAGACAATTATTTCAAAGATATCAAGTCGCCTGGTTAACTTCTGGGCTTATTTACAATTGCTAACAGCACAAGGTCGATACCGTAATGATTTGTGTGTTGATACATGTTCTGAAAAGAAGTGGACATGTCTGAAGGGTATCAATACGATGACAGCAATTCGGCATTGAACCTGAAATAAAATATATGTGATGATGAATATTGTTGACATTTACATTATTATTATTAATGATATATGGGGTTATCTGTCGCATGTAGGTCACATGACCGTAAATTGTCGTCACATATCAATAAATTAATGGTTTCAGATCACATGTGCACTATAAATTCAGTGATGAGTGATGATAGCCAAATAATCTGGAATCAACACATCTGGAAATTGTAAAATTCAATTTCAGAAAGTAAATTTGCTAGTAATTCTCACGTTTCATAAAGGAATAAAATAAACAGTTTGAAATCAGTTGACAGTTTCTTGGTCAAATTGAACTTTACGAAGAGCTACCACTCGTCAATTTGTTGAGTAATATGAAACCAAACAAAACAATAACAACATTAAAGGACAATCTTATTTGAGTTGGATATATTTGAGGTGACGGAACTTTAATGTATCCGTACGAGCTCATCCCATCTTAGTTTTTCGGATTATGTCCCTGTCGGGAAATATAGAAAATCATGTTTCAGGTGGCTTGATGGGGAAGTAAGATGTGTTGGAAATGGTCCTCTTGTCTTAAATAAACAGGGCGCTTTTCGTGAATATTCATCTGCTGATAACCAGTTGTTTTTCGAAATTGAAACCAGCGGCTGCCAGGCAGGATACGCCCACATTTTCGAGAGATGGATAGAGAACAAGCTAACAAGAAAGTGATTTTTCCTACAATCAAGGGCCATAATTCAGGAAATTACAATTCGATATGCGCAAATATCGAAAGGAACTGAGATCTTTGTGTTATAAACTTACATTTCAAGTTTCAACAAAATCGGATAAAAATTGTGACCTCTATAGGATCCACAACCTTGATATACCATATTTTTACGCTATTTGAGAACGAACGGCAGCCATTTTGTCTGTCAATTTTGGGCCGATTTTCACGAAATTCGAACTCAGTCGCCCTTAGGGTGTAACGGTGATATAATAATAAGTTTTTTTTAAATCGGATAAAAATTATGACCTCTATAGGGTTCACAAGCTAAAAACTCGATTTTTCATACAATCAGGGGCCATAATTCAGGAAGTTACGGTCCGATATGCGCGAATATCGAAAGGAACTGAGATCTTTAGGTTATAAACTTACATTGCAAGTTTCAACAAAATCGGATAAAAATTGTGACCTCTATAGGGTCCACAACCTTGATATACCATATTTTTACGCTATTTGAGAACGAACGGCGGCCATTTTGTCTGTCAATTTTGGGCCGATTTTCACGAAATTCGAACTCAACCTTCTTTAGGGTGTAGCAGTGATATAATAATACGTTTTTTTAAATCGGATAAAAAAATATTACCTCTATAGGGTCCACAACCTTCCTTAGGGTGTAACGGTGATATAATAATACGTTTTTTTTAAATCGGATAAAAATTATGACCTCTATAGGGTCCACAAGCTAAAAACGCTATTTTTCGTACAATCAGGGGCCATAATTCAGGAAGTTACGGTCCGATATGCGCGAATATCGAAAGGAACTGAGATCTTTGGGTTATAAACTTACATTTCAAGTTTTAAAAAAATCGGATAAAAATTGTGACCTCTATAGGGTCCACAAGCTAAAAACGTGATTTTTCGTACAATCAGGGGCCATAATCCATGAAGTTTCGATCCGATACATGCCAATATCGAAAGCAGCCGAGATCTTTTGGGGATAAACCTATATTTCAAGTTTCGTCAAAATCTAATAAGAATTTGTGACCTGTAGAGAGTCCACAAACAATTGTGGACGGACAGGGGCGACGGCATAATACGTCCACATGAAAATGTGGGCGTATAAAAATGATAAATCGGTTTTCACAAAGCTTAAATTTTACATCAACAGTTTAGTAAGAAGGAACGGTACCTAAAGCCTAAATTTCAACCTACAAAAATAAAAAAGAAAGAACATTTTGAACTAAACTTAAATCAGATGTCATGCAAAATCACGCCTCAACTAATACACATATATAGTTAGAATTTCTTAGCGCCAATTTATTGAGTGGAGTACAACTATATGGTAAAATTCGGCAATTAATTAAACGTGCATTTTGTAAGATTTTGATAAAAAAAAAAAAGCTGACAGTTCTCGCTATAATAGTTACAAAAAAGATAATAGAAAGGGAATATGTTTAACATTTCAGTAAAGTTACTTCATTCTGAGCTGAGTTATCGTCCATTGCAGAACAGTGTAGTCACGATTGCCATTGCTACCGCTGTTACGATAATAATTAAATCATTAACCGCAAATCATATTTAAATCTGTTGAAAATCTAAAGAATTGGATGGCATCGAGAGTTGATTATGGTCTTGGCAAGTTAATAAATGTCTAATTAATAATTTAGGTAACATTAAAGGCCTAAGGAAAGGCCTGCAATATGCAGATTTAACTCCTGAATAATGCCTCTTTAATTAAAAAATAAACCAACAAACCAGTTCCGTCTAGCGGGGGTGTACGCCCATTTATTGTCGTTTTTTTATAAAGGTATTGTAAGAACAATTAAGATAAATTTTCGTGCGTAAAAAAACCTCTTTAAAAATGGAAATCGAAAAAGAGTATGTTGAAACGATGACGCAAGGGTGCAGTTCTTCTCCCGAAGCGTAGCTGATGTTTTTTGTAAAATATTTCACTGACTGCAGATATCTGGAGTAAATTAGATTATTTTTACAAATCTTGTACATGATCAACCAATTGTAATATAATTTGTTTTAATTTGTTCCAAATGACGATGAAAACTGAATAACTGGTAATATTCATTAGCTAATTTATCGGGTTTTTGGGTTGTTGTTTTTGTCGTGATGATGTAATGGATTGCGTTGCATCTGTAATGATTATTGAACCCGATGGGAATATGAGTAAACAAACAGCCAGACCTTGAACTCCGTAAAATTGATTTGTTAGGTTCTACTTGTTGAAAACAATTTAACAGGATAAGAAGCTGAAATAAACTGACAATTACAGATTGCAAATTAGCTTTTAAAAAGATTTACGGTGTGTAAATAAGAAGGTCGTTAGACCAACACCTTGCATGCATTCACTAATTTAGTTTTATTGTTTACTAGCGTAACAGATATCTTAACGCGTGAATACCTCTTAAGTTGTAATCGTAAGAAGTCTTACTTCTCAAACAAATTTCTAACAATTGAAGAATGAGAGAAACTGAACGGAAATGAAACAGGGTTAATGTAGCTCACACCAGTTTTCTTATATCTGTGTCAGTATTAGATTTACATCAAAGTGGTGAGATCATAATTACATACTTAATCTAAGTCAAAGTTACTGTCCCACGAAAGTATTTATCGGGTGGTTATTTCTGATAAAAGTATCAGTTTCAGTATATACGGAAAGTAGAAACATCTAATCTTACTAGAAAAGTACTGGTTTCCCTGAAAAACACCAATGGGGTGCATACAGGAGAAAAATGTAAGGGTTTCCTTATCCAGCAACCCGACGATTAGGGATGTCTGCTAGAATGAGGTCAAAGGTTGCACGCGAAGATTGTCTGATCTCTCAACGTTAGCAAACGCTTGATGTATATGTTGATAAACTTGATGGCGAGCTTATAAGTACAACCGTTTCTGAGATAGCAACCACGGAAAAACATGTGGGCAGTGGATAATTAGACTTCGATAATTATGATAAATGGGCATCGATTAAAGACAACATCGTCTTGCATATGCAATGAATTCTCCTCCGGCTTCGCACCCGTTGCTAGGTACCGCGTTATCCAAGTCACCTGAATTCAATGTATTGAGAAAAATTTGAAGCAAAATTTTGATGGATTACTTAGTTTGAATATGTTTTTAGTCAAAATATATCATCAAATCACCCAGTTTGTACGCGGGAAGGTATCTTTAATAGTTAAAAAAAGAAATCATCAAAGATTGGGTCTGTCCTTTTCTAACTCTTATGCTGACGACTGTACCATGGTTATTCACCCCAGTATGACGATACAGTGTCCACATTAGAAGTCCCGATGCGACATTTTAGGCAATATGAATCATTACATTATTGTGAACGATGAAAGTCTAATATGGATACCAGTCCAAAATGGCTCAATTCTGTTCAGTATTTACAATGATATGTGGAATTGAAATTCTATCGATCTACGCTGGTAGAGCGTAACGAGACGCCGAGATCTTTTACTGGTAGCGGAGAAACCGGGTGGGCTTAGAAGCCGGAAGATTATCTATCGCTGGTATTTTGTTTTCTTAATTAAATGTTACATAATCAATCTGAGTACGAGGGGGGGGGGGGTAACGAACACCGAGGACTTTGTTTCCTCTTACAATGCATTTTTAATGCATGTATTTTAAAATACGAGATCGACACCGTTTGGATAGTTAATTCATGTAGTTATATATATTGTTTTGTGTTACGCTTTTGTAGTATCGTGTAATTTGAGACCCATCAAAGACTCAACGGAACGTCCATGATACATGCTGCGTTTTATGTCTGTAATACCCTTCCCCATTATTACCTTTTTGACATTACCCATATTTTTACAACTTCGTGACATATAAATTGGTTATAATTAGCAATGTTCAAACCATAACACAAAGTCAATTCTGTGGTCAGTTTTCAAACCATAAAACAAAATTCACCATAATTCGTTTTAAAACATGCAGTGTCACTTACATTAAATTAATTCTATGTACATGTATTGGTCGCATTCTATTTCCCCTGAAATAAAAGCTGGCCACTTTGACACGCATCAGACCTTCTATAGTTATAGCCCCTGCTTTTCACGCAAAATGTGAAATATGTTTGAAGTTTGTAGACCCCCCAGCGAAGTGTGTTAAGGATCAAAAGACCTTGAATGAGTTCGATTTTGGTGATCACCATGTTCAATACAATATGAGCATATTGTTATTTCACAGTGAATTATTTATGAGATACAATTGTATTATACAATAAACAGATTTATGTATTATAAACACTATTAGACACTGTATCTTACAGCATGAGGGATATATCATGTACATTCTGTTAATACTCAGTAGACTACAGGATAGTAATATTATAATCAACATATTAAACAATGCATATTATCTCGATCATTGTCCCCAATTCGGGCTAGTTCCCTAAAACTGTAATGACCTTGACAAATAATGGCACTATTTTTTAAAGACTGGGTCGCGTGTATGGCATACTAAATTATAACTGTAAATCTTGTATCGTTTTTAACTATTTATTGTTTCAAATTCGATGTGCATCATTGGAACAATTAGAGGAGCTCTCTTGATTTTCCCTGTTTCCTGTCCACCTCTTGCAAACGTGGGCGTATCTTGCATGACTATCGCTTTTTATTAGAATTTTATGATTGGTTATGTTAGTTCTAAAATGACTGACAGATAAATGATGCCCCTCTTTTGCGGAAGTCGCTTTTCAATGGTGGCTGTTAGCGGCTATTCCATATTCTCGACTTGTCGGGTTGTGAAGGTGTGTGACATGTTGAGGTACGACAAGTCGAAATAATTGTATTTTGTCGGGTTGTGAAGGCGACAAAATGAACCCGACAACACAATAAACTAATCTAACAATCGTTGTCTTCATTTTGTCGACTTGTCGGGTCAATTCTGTCGACTTGTCGCCTTTGACGTAATCACAACCCTATAAGTCGACAAAATACAATTATATTATTTCGACTTGGCGTGTCGCCACTTTTTGCCTTCACAACTCGACAAGTCAACAAAATACAATTTTATCACTTAATCGTGCCGCGACTTGTCGCCTCGGGATTTAATCAGTGCGCATGAGTAAGCGTTCCTATTGCGGCCATTTTATAATCTTGACGAGAAGGCAAGGCGATGTAGCCGGAGTGCAAGAACGCGAGGGTACGGGACGAGAATGCGAGCTTCTTGAGTTAAATTCATATACGCATGTTTACTGATTATCCACAACATCACAATTTACCCAAATACCTTCAAGTCAGCAATAATTAATCCACCAATATTCCAACTTAAATCATGTTTTCCTGCGTGTTTTCCCCTTGGCACAGGTGCAGGATGGTGGGCCTGACAAGGACAGCTGTTTAGTCGTTTGGATTGGACGAAAAACCGATGTCTCGTGTACACATTGGCGTGCACGTGAAATATACCATGGCAGTTGTAATTCGATATGAGTAGACCTTAGCACCGCTGTCCAGGCAAAAGTTCCCTTATAGCGCACTGTATGGCGTATGTCCGTCTTCATTGTCCCAGTAGGACGGTAAACCCCATTTTATTTCATTCCAATGCAATGCAGTGTGCCACGAGGGAAATTCTAACCAGCCAGCAGCTCCACGGCCTATTGTTATTTGAAATTCCAACTCACAAAGGTTTCATTACGTGCATACCCCGTTAACTGGACCTTGCTGAAGCTATGCTGAACGCAGACCTTCTGGTTAGTGAACCAGCGATACCGTGACTCTAGTTTTTAGTAAAAGTCAGGCAGATTTGAAATTGGAACGTACATGTATTCCGTAAAAGAAGCTTTCACTTACAGCATCGCAGAGTGATGCACATGCGAAGGCTAAACAGAACAACATTAAACGATTTTTTGAAAAATCTATAAATATCACTCTTCTAAAATATAGATTCCTAATTTTAAAACAAGTATGATATTGGTCGTTAGCTTCAAATTAACTAAACGATCTTTTCAATCCTATTTATGTAATTTTCAGGGGTGGTAAGCAAATTCAAATGCTAAACAATTGCTCCCTCGCCTCGTCGAGATTATGAAATGGTCGCAGTAGGCTTCCATATTTAACTGAATTCCGAGGCGACAAGTCGCGGGACGGCAAAGGGAAATAGTTGCATTTTGTCGGATTGCGACGGCGACAAGTCTAAATAATTGTATTTTGTTGACTTGTCGGGTTGTAAATAAGTCGAGGGCGACAAGTCGACAAAATGAAGGCGACGATTGTCGAGTTGATTTTGTCGACTCGTCGCCTTCACAACCCGACAAGTCGAGAATATGGGATGACCGCTAACAAGCCACTATAGCTTTCTCATGAAAACCGATTTTCTGAATATAAAACAGGAGTTATATTTTTGTTAATAAAAAATAATTTAGGAAAAAAAAAACAGGGAATGATCGACGTATTGATTGGTGCCCTTCTTTGTCTAATTGCGCTATTTAGTATTGTGCTGTCTTAGTGCAGTAACCTTTTATGTTTGAAAAGGAGCAAAGGCTGATCAGTGCAATTTTTCAGGTCGATTAAACCTGATAGATCAAGGTGGATTATACCTCATCAGGTACAGGAAACATAATTATCACTATGGTCTTAATAATTCACGTTAAGCGCCAAACTAGGGATATAATACTAATTGTTGATTTAAAATTTACACTACAAGAGAAATCGACATGAACGCACCTTTTAGCGATTCAAGGTCTAATGGCAAATTCCATTTTAACAACCGGAATATGGGATTGCATAGCATTAATTAGATTACCGACACGGTAACAAGCATATCATTTTCTTGGTGCAATTTCAAACGCGAACAATTCATGCCTTACTGCGTCTAATAGATTTGCTGTTTCCTTTTAAGATAAATCGATGCCAAAAATCGGATCTTATTAATTTTTATTTCATCTCAAATTAAGATAATTAAGATATATTTAGTATTTATAACATGACTTCCAAACAAAATATTTTTAAATTTTAGTAGTCCATTATAGAGCAAATTAGATTCGCTACTAAGGGAAATGATCCAAGCAACAAATAAATTGCAGGTGTAGATGGCAAATTGCACTTCTTAAAAAAATTATTAGTGCTAATGGTTTCTTAATTGTAATCTTGGATTAATTTAGCTTTAAAATAAATCACGTTAGTGCCTAGTAATTAAGGCTTGAAAAAGAATACCCGTATTTTACGTGCACATTCCATACTAAGCTTTAGCTAATTGCGACCATTTTGCATCTAGCGTGACGGTTATTAAGATAATATTTTTAGGTATTCTCGATTACTTAGTGTAATTAAGCATGAACCAAATTACCACAGGGCTATAAACATATATATTAAAACGAATCGTATATATTTCTGGCAAGGTAAGATTTATTTACAATCTGTACTGCCAAGTGCCTTGAAGGTTTTTTTGGGGTCGTGTTTTTGGTTAATTATAACTCGTACGTTCTAAAATAGACATTGTCATAACATATCCCCCTACAGAAACAGCTGTCGTGACGTCAATCTAATAAGATGGATACTATAATTAGACGCATTTTAAGAAAGAACGTTATCTGAGTGTTCTGACAGTAGGTTAAAAAATTACACCTGTTGAAGGCGGCATAAACTTTGCTACTTGTTAACTAATTACATGCAATTACGTTATTAGATAAGAGGCGATATATAATGATGCCCTACGTTAGAAAAGAGTATGCCACAATAAACGTTCAAATACACCTCAAGTCTGGACGTATTTCGACCCAATATGTTCGTGACAAGTGGAATAAATGAGAATAGTTTACACATTGAACAGTACAATAGCTGTGTAGTATTTGTCTTTTCTCTTCAAATCAATTTTCGATCAGGGTTTTTGTACTTGAGAGACAGCTTAATTAATCATGGAATGCAGTCCTTGTAATTTCAGAATTAAAAAAAAAATGAAAAAACACCGAAATTAATTTTTGTTTTATAAATCTTTCGACCAGTTCTTGGATTAGCGTTTCCTCAAATCACCGTGATTATCCTATTAATCTAAAAGGAGAAATGGGGTTTAACGTCCACTAAACACAAGCTAGGTCATTCGGTACTAACAGATGGTTCAATTTTATTTCAATAATTCGTTTGTACGTAGATGTCTTTAGCGGTAGGAGGGAACCGGGGGCCCGGTAAAAACCCACGATGTTGAACAGGCGACCCTACTTCTTACCATAAGTGTGGGATCGAAATCAAGCCACTTAACGCAATGTTAGACCATTTTTCCACAAACCACCCTAACATGCTCCCACCAGCAGCTTCGTCGTCAGCGGTGTAATAATTAAAATAAAATAAAATCGTTATTATTAATAATTTTCGCCTGTCCAACCTCGTGGGTTTTCTCAGAGTTATCCGGTTTCCTCCCACTGCTAAAGACGCCTACGCGCAAGCGAATTATTGAAATAAAAAAAACCATGTTAGTCCCGAAATGACCTAGTTTGTGTCTCTCTTTATTAATAATTTTGTGAAAAATGGTAAAGACCGCGATTCTATCGAGTGAGCACGAGTAGGGTAATGGCATAGATCAAGGTCGATAACTTTCGCGATCCCCCAATTTTCCACCAAAAAGTAATAAACAAAATGGCCAGGGGTCATCTATTTAATCCCATACGTGAACAGGGAGGATTGCTTTTACTGCTAGAACACCGGATACAATTTCGACGACTGGATCAACTACATTCATATATCCAATTATTTGTATGTTGAAAACACCGTGAGTAAAAAATTCGTTCAATTAACGTTAAAAGTATACACATTAACGACTGTTATTCTTTCAACAATATCTCGCTAATAATCTACTGTACACTATCGTTATTAAAAACTGTAAACCTATGAGCAGCTACTATAGATTAGCGTTATTACAGTAGTAAACCGCCGAACATCAAATCTGTTGACTTGTATTGTCGGTATTACACCCCTGGGCACAGAATTTATCGTATTACCGTTTTTACATTAATAAACCCCCGAGAATAGAATCTACCTTATGACACTAATAAACCCCTGAGCATATAATCAGACAGAATACACAGGTATTGTGTGTAGTTTTTACAATACAACAGACGACTGCTATATAACCAACAACTTTCGTTTGCTGCACTTGATAGTTCGTGAAAACCCAGGTAAAGATAAATGAAATGAGGTTTAAGGTCTTACTTTTCTCCACCAACCAAGCTATTGAGGACAGTGGTATTTCCACGACTACTCTTTGTCAAATTCAAACTTATATGCAGGCCAACGCATACCTGGTTCCTTGTACTGTCGTCCTATAGGAAACAGCAGACGCTGGTCCGTGTCGGGGGGGGGGGGCGAATGGTTAGCACGTGCGCGCTATATCATAAGGCTTGCCATTGAGTCAACTGGCGTGGTTTCGAATCTCCGGTTGAACGTGACAAGGAGTAGGGTCGCCTGTTCGTGGATAACGCCGGGTAGTCCAGTTTCCTCCCACTGATAAAGACTCCTCACCCAAGCGAATTATTGAAATAAAATTAAACCATATGTTAGTCCCGAAATGACCTAGTTTTTGTCGAGTGGGCGTTAAACCCCATTTTTTTCTCTCTATCTGTTCCGTGTCAGGTCCTCTGTGTATAGAAGAAGAAGAAACTTTATTGCATAAAAAACCTTACAAGGTTATGTGCATATACAAATAAAATAATAGAAATATACATGAAACAAACAAAGGATACATACATGGACATAATTATACAAAGATACACAACTTTACAAAGACATGAACGAATTGTATACAAAAGCTCCTAAACATTTTAAAATTTCTATATCAATGACAATGATAGTAGTCGACGTAATTTTGCTCTGACTTATTACAGTTTTCCTACTGGGCCTTGATTGCACGAAAGATTGTTTCCAGGCATACACAAAGGGAAAGTGAATCCATTTTTTGTTTACATAAAGTTGTATTGTTGTAAAAGTAAACATTGAAACAATCAGTATATTTTAATTTCAAAATCCTAATCTGTGGTTTATGATACTAACTTATGGCTTATTTTAATTTTCTCGGTTTCCCCTTGTCGGTGGTGCAGGACGGAGGGCCTGAAAGGAACACTGTCTAGTCGTTCGGATGAGACAACAAAACGAGGTCCCGTGAACACGTTGGCGTGCGTGAAGTAACTCTTGACAGTTGGAATTTGAAATAAAGAGTAGACAGCAGTGCAGCTGTCATGGCAAAATTTCCCTGATAGTGCACAATTTTATTACATTCTTCCAGTACATAAAACGAAGCTATAATGTAGACATATGACATATGAAAGGTCTAGGTCTAAATCTGATAGATATCTAGCGGAACCCCACAGTGCAAAAAAAAACCCAACCTGCTCATCGAATTGATTATTTTTAAAGATGATAGAATCTGAATTAAGATATATCTTTTTATGTTGCACAAATTATCGCCTCCAGCAGACTCTAGAGATAAGGGTTGGCTAATTGATAGGAAAATGAAATAAAGGCGTTAAATTTTAAGTATCGCACCCAGAGTGGATAATGCTGTTAAACATTATTTACAAAATGGCAACATTAATCTTTTTGTCAATATTATCCGATAAGCACCCATTCCAGCATATTGACTTGGACCACGCAGAAGCGGTAGTCTCATGAATCATGGGGAAATTAATGGAAATCAATTTCAGATGCACTTTAGTGTTGTTAAATGAGATTGCTAATTTTGCAGCTGTATTATAAGAAACGTACTATCTTGATACCAGCGCCAGGTTTCGTATGCCTATTTGTTCTGTTCAACATAGAAGTAAACGCAATTGCTCAAAAGTTCCAATTTTAACTACACAAAATTGCTTGAGGAAGTTATTTCACGGACCCTTCCAATAGCATAGTCGTATGAAAATATATTCCCGATATCCAAGTACCTGTACAAAATATTATTTCTTTTCGGTCAATTTACCGAATAAACTAAACGATTTCGAATATTTTATTCACCTCCAGCGATATAATGGATTTTGTTCAACAATATAAATGCATTGATATGACAATAAAAAATACAGTAGCAACTGCAATTAAAGCCCATAGGTGTCAAAAGACAAATTAGTGTAGTGTTGCGTTGATTTTTCCAAACGAAAAGTGGCATGTCAAAGTACCATCGGCTTCGCTCACGAATCCCACGCTGCTACGAAGTTCTCCCTCAATGGCTTGTCGGCATTATCAATTCACTGTGGCCTCTATATGAAAAATAGAAATTGAAGATGGTGTCAAGAAATATATTTTATCTGTGAAAATAGGTTAGTTCCAAGTGACAGCGTGCAATCTACTTAAAAAGAACCCGGAGTTGAAAACCAATAACAGATTAACTTGTTATCCACGATAACTCAAATAAATTCCAGTAAAGAAATACTTTGAATTTTTTTTTAAAAAAATCGATATATTGACCGACGACCGTCAAGTGCAAATATATTGACAATGCCTTGACTGGAATAAACAATGTAATAATATGATTTATTTCTTCTAAGGTTACAGAATGAAAAGTTACAAATTGATCCCTTTTCCAATATATGAAGGAAAACAAAAAGTTACAAATTGATCCCTTTATTCTATAGAAACCATATAAAAATTTACAAATTGACCTGTTTCTTCAAATATAGATACACAATAAACAGCTAAAATTGACGTCGTTTCTTCCAATATAGAAACAAAACAGCTACAACTTGACCCCGTTTCTTCTTATATGTAAACAAACAAAATGTTACAAAATGACCCCGTTCCTCTAATATAGAAACAAAACAAACATGTTATATAGTGTCAGTTATTGTTTCATGAATTATGGCTGATGGAATAGCTGTTTTAGAATGAGGACAATAAGAGAGAGAGATACGTGCTTTGAGTCAGGCGTTGAATGATTGAAAATATAATATAGTGCGAAACAATTGGCAACATGGCAAACTTATTATTCACAATATAAGATTCGACAAACAAGGCAATGACATCTTCAGAATTGACGGAAACTATTTGAAGTGGATTTATAGTTCTTGTCTGCCTTGAGTTGAAAAGCAATCATGTTTAACTTGGTTATTCCTAGTTAAAGGATATGTTCGGACACGTCTAACACCCATTGTTTTTGGCCGTAAACTAAAAAGTTTTAGCGGAATGGTGATACAATTTGATTTTTTATTTCAAAATTGATATGTTGCCGTGCATCAACAAGATCTGGGTCCAATATTGAGAGATTCGTGCAGCCAAAATACGCTAAAAGAAAATAGTTGTTGTAGTCTAGAGTCAGCTGTAACAGTTCTCGTTCCATTGTATTCATTTCATTCATTTTATATAATCCAAACGTGTTTTAAGCTATGCCAGGCAGCCACCGTGACTAAGTTAGTAAGACCCTGGCTCACTAACGGTTCGATTTCGACTCCAGTGCTGATCGAGAAGGTTCCTTGCGATTGTCCGGCTTGGTTTGCCTTTGGCGCTGGTGCAGGGAGGAGGGCGTGACAAGAAACAATGTTTAGTCTATCAGATGGGAACCTTTTACAGTTGGAATTTTAAATAAGAGTAGACCATAGCTCTGATGTCCGGGCCAATTGCCCCTCAAACTCCAGGGTATGCCAGTCTTCATTAGCCCAGTCTTTGCCGGAAAGTAGGACCTTAAATCCCGGTTTTGAGATTTAAACACCCGAGGAAATACTGTATGGTTTTAGTTCTCTGGAATCTTTCGTTGGAAATGGTTTGGTTCGAATTCGAATTCGGATTAAATTCCAATAATGGGAGAATTTTTGACCTTTCTGATTAAACATATTAAAACCGTATTACCAGAAATCAAACGGAGCATTGACCTACATGTATTCTGTCTGTAGATTTATCTTTAAGATTTAAGAACCTCATGTTTTCGAATAACTCATTTTTATATTTAGCCATCCAAAGCAATCGTGTTAACTCGTAAACATGACTTTAGATGCAATTACCAACATTTTATTTTATTCAAGTACTTTTTTGTTTGTTAGATTCAACTTCACACGGCCATCGTTATCTGTTTGAATCGATAAGAATGCCACAATTTTTACACCCAGTTAACATTCCAACACACGATCTTATTCATTATACATTGCAGGTTTTATGGAAACCTTACGGCACTTATCTCTCACCTAAGTGAGTTTTTCTAATGAGGCAATTTCGGGCAGCTTTATAGATCGTTTAATTGCATCAAGCCAGGAAAATTATTTAATGGCCGCAGACAGACCGACCGCCTTCTATGCAAAGCCCAGCTTAGGCATGGGCCTGAGGGCCCCGCGGTTTAGGGGTTCCCGCGGTTCATGGCAAAAAGAGGGGAAAAAAATCAAATTCCAGACGAAAGTTTCACGGAAATCGATCTAGCGGCGCGAGGACGGAGACTGAGCTCCCTCAACCTTCTCTGTGAAGTTCCACTCGGTGATCGATCTAGGATTCTTGCGGTGCAATGGGCGGAGACTGTGATTAGTCCAAACCCATTCAAAAGGATATGAAATAATCTTTTCGTCGCGTTAGGGGCCCCGCAATTCTAGTCAGGCCCATATCCCCGCTCCGGTTAAGCTGGGCTTCTTTGCTTTTATGTGTAGGCCGTTTATTATTTTACCTACCTGTTTACTTTGGTATATGCTAGTGAATATTGTTTAAGTCGAATGAATGAATGAAATGGAATTTTAGGGGCACGTGAGCTGCAACTGGGCTCATTCGGCAAACCTCGACAGGTTCTACGCATCTAATCTCGGCTGTATGACGAATTCCGCCATATTGGAACTATTTTAAAGGTCCCGGATGAAAAATGGCTGCGCCCATGGAGATTTCTATGGAGAGTGTATTATATCAACAAACGTCAAGTTTGGCATTGGGTTTGGGGAATTACCATTATATCCAACCAGCAGCCTTGAGACAATATCTCTGCTCGTTTAGTTATATACACTCGACAAAAGACGCCATTTTGGGACTTTTTTGTAAAAGCGGTACGTTTTCCTGTTAAAGTAAACCGGTAGCCGCATCGCAAATGTATGGGCGTAGGTACATATCAATTACTATCATACAGCCGAGGTTAGATGTAGGGTACCGGAATCTACCGGGGTTTGCCGAGTGCAATCGGGCTTTATGGCGCCAAACATTATGGTTTTATAGAAGAGTGAGACAGTTTAAACTATTATGACAATATCGCAGATAGAAAGTAAAAATAAAACCAATATCATAATAATCATAACTCTTTTATGCAGATAAGTGAACGACTCCATTTCCTAAACATGGCTGATAGTTGAAATGATCGCAAATGCATCAGACAATAGATAAAATTGTCGATTTCATTTGATTTTAAATGTCGATTTATCTTGTCGGATGACAATTTGTTTTCGTTTAAAATGTTGACGTCTGGAGATAAAGCAAATGTTGAGATGGGACGATTTTGTCTACTCTTATATCGAATTCCAACTGCCAAGTGATATTTTACGTGAACACCAATGTGGACACAGGACCTCGGTTTTTCGTCCCATCCGAACGACAATACACTGTCCGTTACCAGATCCTCTTTCATTCCCCACTGACAAGGGGGGTGGGGGGCGGGGGCGTATGAAATAAAAATCGTAAAATGTCAACACTTAATTAAAATGATATGAAGTGAATCATGGAACCAAACGAGCCTTCCAGTTGATCGATTGTCGCACATGTCTTGATGTTTGTTCACAATGCTTTTAACTTTTTAATCAAAAGGGCGAAATATATTTAATATTGTACTACGCTTTTAATAAGCTTTAGATCCAATTAATAATGTGACTCGTAAATATTTTTTTATTTAGACTAGGAACTTCAGAGGAGATAATTAATTAAACCTGAAATCTTGTCCCAGGTAGGTAGGTGTGAGTAGAGATGGCTTTCCGATAGAGGAAGTATATGCCTACTCCTTTTAGGTTGGAATTTCACACAGCACAGTGCTGTACTTTGTGCATTCAAAAATTAAATCTATTACATTCTGTGTGAAAATAACAAAATCCAGATAATGTATCTAATGTCTCATTAAACTTGATTACACACCCGAACCATACGATGTCGTATATTGTATAACACCTTTAAAATGATCAAAGTCAACTCTATAATAACTGTTTATATCTTAAAGTCAATTGATAAAAAATCATTGGTGAAAGTTAATACCACGTGTCACATCTAATATATTAATAATCTTTATTGATCGTTATATACATTCTTTAAATCCCAACGTGGGCCGAAAAAAATAACCCATGAGAATTTTAACCCAAAGTCGAGGTTGGATTGATATGTCTGACGCTGTACGTTGTAAATTGTAAATAAAATATATTAGAATGGAAGCAAACTGGTAGGTCTACGAAGTATGCAAACATCGGAGTTATTAAAAAAGAAAATCATTAAAACATAATTATACATCAAGCCTATTTTAAAATGGCATTGGGTAAGATTAGGTAAAGAGCTGACAATTCTCGCTATACTAGTTAGATAATTGATAATGAAAAGGGAATACGTTGACAATTTACTTCACTCTGAGCCTAGGTATCGGCAATACAATTATAGTCTAGCCTAGGTTGTCATTGCTACCGTTGTTACATTAATAAACAAAGTCTCGATTATCTACTTTTACAGTAACCGCAACACGTATTTAAATCTACTTAATATCGGTGCCACCCGATGGCATCGAGAGTTATTACGGTCTTGGTAAGTTAATTAATGTGTAATTAATAATTTATACAACATTTAAGGCCTTTAAAAGACCTACAATAGGCAAATTTAGCTATTGCATAATGCCTATTTATATGTAAGGGCACGGGATGGGGATGTCTTAAAACAAAAACAACACTTTAGCAGAATTATATCAAGTCAAAGAATCAAAGAAATAAATCACTATATTTTAAAGTAGATAAAGTACAAGTACTTCTATGTTTACGGTAAATAAATACATAAATAAATTTTAAAAAATACGTCAGGTAAGAGAATCAAAGGAATAAATCGCTTATATATATTTTAAAGTAGATAAAGTACAAGTACTTCTATGTTTACGGTAGATAAATACATAACTAAATAAAAAAACACGTCCAGGTAAAAAATCAACCACTTTACTTCATTCTGATCCGATATACACCAAATCATAAGTTAGCTGCCTGTCCTCTATATGTGTCGGGGGGTTGGATGGCCGAATGGTTAGCACGTGCGTGCTTGATCATAAGACCTGTCATTGAGTCAACTGGCGTGGTTTCGAATCCCCGGTTGTACGTGACAAGGAGTAGGGTCGCCTGTTCAACCTCGTGGGTTTTCTCCGGGTCCTCCGATTTCCTCCCACTGCTAAAGCCCCTACGCGCAAGCGAATTATTGAAATAAAATTAAACCATATGTTAGTCTCGAAATGACCTAGTTTGTGTCAAGTGGACGTTAAACCCCATCTCTCTCTCTCTCGTCCCCTCTCTCTCTCTCTCTCTCTCTCTCTAGGTGTCTTCAGATGTTATAAATTATTAAAATTTAGCCATACATAATAATATTCGTAGAATAATAGACCTCCGTGACAATGGATTATAGCTAATATCAGTTAAAATACAACAAAAGGTTATAAAGTATACACTACATAATATGACATACATTTACATTTACATTGTCTTAATGGTATCATCTGACAATAGTACAATACAGGAGTAATGGGATGAAATGAATATCAATAGATTAGTTATGTAATCCGGCTATAAATCTAACCTTTCATTAGTATCTGTATCAATCTTAATACCTATTAAACCGATAATAATACATTTAAAATCCCCTGATATTATATCGAAATAAAAAGTGTAAAAAAAACCCATTAAGTGGGCTGTGACACATAGAAGTAGAAAACGTAACATTAATTTTTTAAGGCTAGGTAGTTGGCGTTTACTATTAATAACGTATATGCTATGGAAGTAATTTTTAAGATTATCATTAGAAAGCAGGGCATTTTTAGTATCATAGATGTGTTGAAAAATGGTTATAATGTCGAGGATTGTGTATCGAAATAAAGGCAGTACATAGAGATTCTTTTCTCTTGACGTTCCCTATGTTAAAGATACACTATGGGAGATTAGATAAAGAGCTGGCAGTTCTCACTATAATAGTTAAAAACTAGATCCACTCTGAACCTAGAATTTAGCGATTAAATTTTCGGCCTAGCCTCGATCATCATTACTAAAGTCGGTACAATAAAAAACATAGTCTCGTTTATTCATTTAATCATGAATGAAAGTTGAGCAGCAAATCGGATCACAATCCAGTAAATATCTCAGGCTAGCGATGACATCGAGAGTTGATTATGGTATGGATAAGTTAATTAATGTCTAATTATAATTTAGATAACATTTCAGGTCTAAATAAAGACCTGCAATAGCCAGATTTAGCTCTTGCATTATGTATGTTTAATCGAATTTTACATTTTAAAACAAGCCGCAAGTCAACCATAATATTGGTAAAGGATCGTCGGCTGGTCAAATAGACAGTAGTCAGTTTTGGCGAGGAGCGCCTTGTACTTCCGTTTCTGTCGAATTTTGTGAGACTTTACTCCTTTCTTCCGAAGGATTATAATCGACTAGCACCAACTCTCTACATCCAATTAAACTTTGTAGGAGAAAACCATGGAATCCTCCATATCAATAAATAATAGGCATATATGCATTCAGTTTGCATCCAGATTTTCCGGCGTGGTTTCCCCTTGTCAGTGATGCAGGACGGAGGGCCTGACAAGGACAGCTGTCTAGTCGTTCGGATGGGACGAACAACCGAAGTCCCGTGTACAAATTGGCGTGCACGTAAAAGATCCCTTGGCAGTTGGAATTCGATATAAGAGTAAGCCGTAGCGCCGCTGCCCGGGCAAAAGTTCCCTCACAGCACACTGTATGGCGTATGCCCGTCTTCATTAGCCCAGTTTAGGAGCAAAACAGTAGGACGTTAAACCCCATTTCATTTCATTTCACGTTCTTAAAGACAGTGGCATGGCATTAAACCCTATAGATGGAACTGAAAGAAGGCCACCATTTCCGCATGATGATAGTCTGATATTTTGTCAGGTGTATCAAACTATAATTTCACAGTAGTCACTGTGGGCAGTATCCATTTGATCACACCAATAAAAATGTTGGTGTTATGGTGATTTTAAGAGGGTATTATTTTTTGAATTTTTTAGTGGTTTTTATAACTGGGGCCATTGGGCAAGCACAGCAGTTGGGCCTGTGGCCTCTCAATCTGGGATTTCATCAGAATTATATGCGGAATTAATGAACACTACTATCATTTAAGGCTCTAATTTTGTACCTAATTTTTTGTGTGTTTTTATTGCCCCGTGGAGTTTACTATAGGATATGTATAATTGTATACCGCTGATCTACTAACTAGTCACTGGTGATAACACCTGCAAACTCTGTGACACCTGTGACCTTAATGATCTCAAATGATTCCCAGGCGCAATATAAATGTCTGTTAATTACAAAACTGTATCAATTGCTACTTAAATAAATGGATTATATGGTATTATCTTACATTCCATAGGATTCGATTGTTTTCTCTTAATCTAATATGTCTATTACAATAATCATTACCGTGTCAAAATTTGTTAAATTAATATTAAATAAAATAATAGAGAGTTCAATTTATTTTTCATGTGTCTACGTCACTAATAACACGATCAGAAATAACTACTCCCAGTCAGTAGAAATTATACAAAACGTCAATTGCAGCCAACATAAATAACGTAATTGCAATATGCATTACATTTGACCCCTCAATTGGGCGACACACATTCCGATGTCAAGTGGTTGAAAAGTCCTTGGGAAATTGCGATGTCAGAATTGTCTAACGCTTTACAATCAAGCACCTACTGTAAATACTACAAGAACTTCTATAAAACTGAGAAATAGAATTAACGTCCTCAGCTTTGGAGACTTTTGTCCGGGTCTGAACAGGCGCGGATTTAAGGTAGGGGCGAGTCGCCCCCGTGAGACAAAGTCCCCTCAGAACCAGTTCTAAAAATTAAAAACTCAGTTACATATGCTAGGTTCCCACTATTACGATTCGCGCTACGATTGAACTCGTGGTTTTAATCGTGGATTAATCAGTCGTAGCGATCGTATTGATCGTATCGAAACGTATCTGAACGTAGCAGATCGTGGACTCAATAGGAACAGTCCTATCGTAACGCGTCGCACGACAGTGGGAACCTAGCAATATCCGAAATTTTTGCACGCTATCTGATTCCGTTATAGCATATTCTTTCACTCCTCTATTTTCTTATACTATCTCAGCACTGTCATATTCACGGTTATGACAGACTGTACAAATGTTATGTCAACTCTTACAAAACAGGCGGAATTGAGAGGCTGATCTCAAGATTCTGTCCCATTGCTCCAAGCAATGACCTCAAATGCCAGGTTATTGACTCAATTTTTCTAAAAGTTCCCCCCCCCCCCGATATAACATAACATTATATAACATGAGCTTTATGTCAACCTGAATAAAACTACTTTGGGGCGAGATAACGATCGGCGAACAAGTATATAGACAATACGATACCAGGACGCTCAGTGTCATAGCCAGTATTTTGTTGATATTCATTGTAGGGTGGGATTGTGGATGGCGCCCTAGATTTTGACTTCCCCCCCCACTCACTCCCGATTCCCAGCTTCTAGATCCGCTACTGGGTCTTATTACCAGCAGGCGCCCAAGTTTTGATCAGTCGATTCCGCAACGATTCTAAGAGACAACGTACAATGAACTGATCAAAAGAGTAACGTAAACATTTATAAAGACAAAAAACAAAACCATTTTCGATTGGAACATTTACTGACACAATGAAAGCTAAAGAAAAAAGTGACAAGGTAAGAACAATCAACCGATTACAGCTACCCAACACCTGTGACATGACTTTTCTACGATTACCTGTGGTTTCAAGTCGTAGCCGCCGGTCTTGTGTCCGACACACTGGTGACTGCCCAAAGAGTCATTAGTCATTAAAAAGTGCAGATCAATATCCATTCATCATGCATATGATTCGCGTTGAAGTAAACTTATGAGGTCATGTTAGGTCATATATTCTAAATCTTTTCTGGAAGTAAATCAGACAAAAACAAGGGCTTTTGATTGCCAAGAAATCTGTTCTTAACGGAGATCATAAAATATTATATTGAGTACGTCCTGTATAATCTACTTAGATCAAATGAATAATAGAAGAGGACTCAGACAGGAATACGAGAACCTATTGCAATTGTTTTAAGTATCTTACTGTTTCTAAATGTAGGACTCGGATCAAGTAACTGATGCTACTTCATGTCGGCTTATTGGGCCAATATCAACAAGACATGATCTTATTTTCTAAATCACGTTTTAAAAGTTCACAAGATTCTAAAAACAATTATTTGTGATGAAACTTAAGATACCAATTATACCTTAATTTTTAAGGATGTGATCGAAGTAGACATGCCCAAATTTCTGGGAAAAAATTCTGCTTAATAATTTTTTAATACCAATTCGTTTTCCGAAAGTGTCATATCCAGTTCGACCATTGCACAGTAAAGAAAAGGATCAGGAAATAGTTTTTAACATTCTCCATCCATAGTTTAATACATAAATTAATGTTTAAGTTCTCAACATCTTCAAACTATCAACGCATAATGGGGCCACGGTGAATCAGTTGAGTAGGCTCAATAATCAGGCGTCATAAGATGGATCCCGGGGGGGGGATGCGCACTAGTCTGCGGGTGCACTAATCCGCGGGTGCCCAAGTCCGCCGATATCTATTATTGCCATGTTTACGATTGATGACCACATGTATGCACACCCGTAACTATTCTGACAATAATATTAACGCACCCACACTGACAATGAAATGTAAAGCACCAACCCCGACTGACACCCCGACCTACAATGAAATGTAAAGCACCAACCCCGACCGACAATGAAATGTAATACACCAACCCCGACAATGCAATGTAATGCACCAACCCTGCCAATGGTATGTACGCAACGCCCCATACTGATAATGGTATGTAACCAATTTTCCAAGAATTGATTGAATAATTCATTATAAGAGTAGGCCGGTAGCGCCGCTATATCCGAGCAAAGTTTCCCTCTTTGTACACTGTATAGCGCATGCCCATCTTCATTAGCCCACTGCAAAATCCCGGGGAACTTACTTGACCAACACCAGGATCAGTGTGCATAATCAAACTGTATATAGAGAGGCACACAAACGACAGACACACCCTTTTTCTTAATAATGTGACATTCATGGTCCGAATCCAAACGATTTATTTTTAAGAATATCAATAATTGTAGACTGAAATTTAAGAGGAAGATAAGGGTTACACAAGGGATTTCCCCTTTTGATATTTCGTTTATATGGTTATAAGATTTAGAGCTCAGATTAACAGCACATCAATTATTTAGGAAATATTATATGCTTAACTTGAAGAGCGGCGAATGAACAATAGGATTTGAATTCTGTTTGGTAATAATATTTTTATGTTACATTTGTTGAAAATCTTACCTTTAAAATAATAAACTTTTTTTTTAATAAATTTTTATTTTTTAAAATTACGGGGGCCACGTTTGATGCCGGTGCTGGTCCAGATTTTCCAACGTGGCTGCCCTTTGTCAGTGGTGCAAGACGGTGGCCTGGAGTGTTGCTTGGGTGGGATGAAATACTCAGGTACGGTGTACACCCTCGGCAGTTTGAATTAATGAAAAGTAATCGGAAAGGCCGCTGCCCGGGCAAACATTCATTAGCCTTCTTTGCATAAACTACCATTTTATATTTGTAAAAGATATACAGCTAATTATAATTCCTTCCATAAATCATCGGAGAATCGCTAAGAGGGGAGAGTGTACTACTAAAATACCCCAAAGAAATATTCATTCCTGAACATAACAGTGCGTTTCCCTTAAAAATGGATGTCTTATTTAAAAGAGCATTGGAACCGGAAGAATCTTTTCAATATTTTAAAACGAGAGAGAGAGAGAGAGAGAGAGAGAGAGATATGGGGTTTATATTTAAATAATTCGCTGACACGTGGGGGTCTTTAGCAGTGGGAGAAAACCGGAGGACCCGGAGAAAACCCACGAGGTTGGAAGGAGGCCCTATACGTACAACCGGGGAATGGAAACCACGCCAGTTGACTCAATGACAGACCTTATGATACAGCGCGCACGTGGCTAACCATTCGGCCACCCGAGCCCCCTATTTTAAAACACCGATCGACGAAAATATATTACTTCAATTAAAAAAAGATACCCAAAAGAATCATATTCTTTACTCAAATATTCCTGACCATAACATTCTTTGTGGTGCCACGATCCGGCCCTTCATAAGAAATATCGCCCGATTGTCTTTTAAAAAAGAGACCTTTGAAACAGGAAGCGTCTTTTAAATATCTGAACAAAAATTTAGTACTTTCATTAAATTGAATTTGTATCCGCGGGATGTGACTATCGCGTAGGGTGTCGTCGATCATTAACTTTTAACTGCATTTTGAAATGTTTGCAATGTTAATGAAATCAAAATGTCGTTCTATTCTTCATTGTTATTTGAAATCCTGAAGGGTTGTATGGTCAACATTACACATATAACATGGACGTTAATAAACAATGTAACACCGATTAATTGGAAACTGTAGACATTATGAAGCCAAATCTCACCGTCAACAATAGAATGATCTATTTTATCTTAGGCTACAGTTTGCAATTTTGGATGGGAGAATTTAATCATACTGGTGTAAAAATAGATATTAAAGTTTGAAAATAGCATGCAATCAATCATATCTGAAGCAGTTTCGTTCAATGGAGATTGGTTGGGTAACGCAGGTTCAGCATAAAACATGTTGTCATAATTTACGAAAGCTTAATACATCATCAAAACACAGTGATCAGACAGAGCAACTCAGAAATAATTTACATGAGGGCAAACGTTTTAGAAATTTCGTGTAATGTGTTTTGTATTTTTGAGCTAAAAGTTAAAGATACATTATGGAAGATAAGATAAAGTGTTGGCAGTTCTCACTATAATAGTTAAAAACTAGATAATGTAAAGGCAATTTGCTGAACATTTCAGTTAAATTGATCCACTATGAACCGAGAATTAAGCGATTGAAATTTTGGCCTAGCCTCGATCTTCATTACTAAAGTCTGTACGATAAAAAAAAAACTGTCTCGATCATCCATTTCATAATCCAGTAAATATCACAGGCTACCAATGCCACCGAGAGTTGATTATGGTCTAGATAAGTTAATTAATGTCTAATTAATAATTTCAGGCCTAACGAAAGACCTGCAATTGACAGATTTAGCTCTTGCATAATGTATGTTTAACAATGTTCATATTACTAGTATTTTGAAAGTGAAACCCAGAAACAGAGAATATGGGGTCAAACATATTTTAAAATTTTCATGTAGTTAATTTTGTATTATTGAGCTTTCACTCTATATATATAACTGTAATTATTCTTTAATTAATTCTTTGGTTATTGTCAATACTATTCTCAATGTCAAACTACCATTTAAAATTATCATGTAATATTATTATATTTTGTACTATAGCTGGATACCCGGCTTCGCCCGTGGTCCGAGAGCGACAGGGCCCAATTCGTCCGGGGCCCAAATTCGATGGCCTCAAACATTAAAGAGGTCATGCTGGTAAAATTGATATTACATATGTGAGGGTGGGGCGCGGCGACGAAGCGTGATTCGCCCGGGGCCCAAATTCGATGGTCTAAAACATTCACGGGGGTCATGCTGGTTAATTTGATACCACAAATATGTTACAGTCAATGTCTACAATCAGGCAATGTGTACAATGCCTTTGTAACCCTAACCCTAAACCTAACCCTAACCCGGCAATGTACACATTGACTGGTATATTTCAGACATTGAAAACATTGCCTGATTGTAGACATTGACTGTCACATATATACGATGCGTGCGTGATGGATGGACGAACATACATACCCACACTATGATTTTATTTATATAGATTTTTGAACTTTCTGTCTTTAAATAACTCTACTTATTTTATTATCTTATTAACATTTTCTTATTACTTGTTATAAAGCGATTACATTAAGGTGATTATCACAAATAAAATGGTGTGAATAATTGCTCAATTCCATAAATATTTAATCGTGGATTCACGATTTCATCGTTCATTGATTAATAAACACGACAATAACGTGTGTAATTAGCACTCTCTACAATTGTTACGTAATATTTATAATTAATTATATTGAAAGTCGAATAACTCAAACATTATGAATAGTTTTAAATTTGAATTTCGATGATAACAGTTTTTTAAAATGTTATCTACTCAGCAGCTTCAAAAACACCCGAGTCCTAATAATCCATCCACGAAGCAGAATGGCTTTATTCCATTTACATGTTTAAGAAGATCGCATAACTTACTTATTTTGCCAACGTATGCCAGATTTGTTTTCAATCTAACAACCCTTCCCAAACCAAGAAAGTCATCATTACCACACTCACTAAGCGTGCCCTCAAAATCTGTGACCATGATCTCCTTCGGCATGAAATTGAACTGGTATTAGACCGACTTCAGTATACTGTTTAAGGCCCATGTGCCCATCTGTTACGTATTACTTTTATCTCATTCCTATGCTCATGGAATCGGAGGGTTTCGCCAAGTGTCAAAAATTTTCTGTCTTTGGCCAGAAATGATTTTGGGTTGAATATTTTCTATGCAAATCTCCTACAATGCCATATTAATAGGCCTGTGCTTACCTGGTTTTTTTTTAGTACAATAGGGTAAGGACAGTAATATTGTCTCAATTAAGAGAGTAAAATACATTTTATTTCGTTTCAATAAATCAGGACGCACATTTCTGATTTTAACGAAGCCATCAATCTTGATCGAAAAGACACATTTTTGGCATCATGCCGTTTTGATAATTCGGCGAAACGAACCTCACCGTCTATTTTGGTAGACACACACACACACACCATGGGGTCCCTTTTCCGGAACCTCGGCTTTCGGAAATAAAATGGCGTTGAACGTTCTACGTTTCTGTAATGTATATGGCCCACTTTTGGGTCATTCAGTTCCTGACCTGTGCTGTAAAACTTGTCAACCAAAGTGCATAGATAATCTCATTCGACGTCTGATCTGGATTCAGTTATCGAACGTCATGTTACGCGTTATGACAAGCTGGCAATAAAAAAAGTTCACATGCAGTCATACGCTGTTTTAGACTTTAAACTGCCATTGGTATCCGCTACTGTAACTACGTAATAAAGGCGTAAACACAAATATATAGATTGAACAACCGGGACAACTTTTATCGGAACCCAAATCTGCGTATTGATTTGTTTCAACCGCATATTGAAACATTAATTCAATTAAACAAATAACGAGTACGTTTCGTGGTTCGCCCGAAAATTATTCCTTACAAAATAAGCAAGCGTTGGAAACAGTTGTTTCACTTTTGAACATCGTGTCTGAGACGCGGGTCAGAATACAAGCTTTTTATGTTTGTCTGGTTTCCAATTAATAAATGTTTTGGATGAAAAGATTCCTTGACATGCCAGAAGTGACCACTATTTTTAAAGTCATTATGTTTTTGTATAAATGGCAACACACAAATACCAAATGGCACAAAATACGAAAATAATATTTTTTCATAGGTCTAAGTTTAACTATGTTTGTCTGTAGAAAGTCAATTCATTCATATTCTTTTAATGAACGCTGACATGATAGGTTGCTGTTCAGAAACCTGTGCCTTGTCAGGTCTGCTTCTAACTTGCTTTCAGCAGGCAGTATGCTTGTTAAACTTTGACCTTGTCAATCTCAGAAGTGGCTTCATGAATAATTGTATTAAATACCTACTCGACGAGATCGCGAGCTGCGAAATATATACGTGAAATCTGCACGGTATAATCACACTGTTGTCACATCTGGTTTTCTGCTGTCTATCCGCCATGGTACTGTCATTAAAGGCTCAATACAACTCTTGTTGTAACTGAATAATATGTCCCAATCTTTATTCTGCTCAACAAATTGTACTATTTTAGAATATTTCAATTAATTGATGATACAAATTTCATCTTAACACACCTTATTTAAAAATTTTGAAAAATTCAACATAATGGTTTGAAACGCCTAACGTAAACCTTTTCAAATGAAACTTCGATTTAAAAATATTTTCGAACCCTCTTGACAAGTAAAATAGGATGTAATTGATAATTTACACAACAGGTAGGACACTTAAACATCTAGTACTTAGATAGAGATAGTATTTATTTTATGGAGCTTTCAAGCCAGCAAGAGTGTTATTGTCCCTTTAAGAATAAACTAATTAACCTTCAGTATTTGAAATAGTAGAAGTTATACAATACGTGTTGACACAATGATATCAGGTACGTCCTATTACTGAAAACATGTAGACACTGGGTTTAAATTAATAATTGTTTTATAATAGAACTAAAACAAACGCCATTAAAAAGTCCAGCCGCTTGACTGAATATAGGTCTATTTCATTTCTAATTTCGGTATTTGAAATTGTGGTATTTATTCAACTTGTGGGCGAGAGGATGGAAAACATATGCTGTTGATATGTATATAAATTAGTAATTTTTAATGAAAAAAAAAAAAAACTGTTCAAAGGCAAGATTTTTGATTCACGGCAATATTATTTATTTGTAATTTTCAACAACAAAAACTTTATTGATCTAAAAATTATTTCATTCTGAGTGGAGATATCGTCGTTTGCAGAGCAGTGTAGTCTCGATTGTCATTACTACCGTTGTTATGATAACAAACAAATTCTCGATTATCCAGTTTCAAATTAAATCATTAACTGTCAATCGTATTTAAATCTGTTGCAAACCAAAACCATCCTAAGTTCTAGAGCGTTAATTATGGGTCTGATAGGTAAGTAATTAATGATTTATATAACATTTAAGGCAGAACGAAAGATCTGCATTAGGCAGATTTAGCTATCGAATAATGAATGCATCTGTAAACATCTGGGCTGACGACTCTACTGTTGGCATTTGTCATCATCACTTTAGGGGCTTCTAAAATCTAAATCCAAACTTTCGCCTAATTTAGTGAAGGGTGTCGAACATGTGGCTGGGTAATCTTGCTATATCTAGAACAGAACACCCGATGCCACTTTGCATGACGGAAAGTAAGAAATCCTTGCTTGACGTTTGTATTTGTTGACGATTAGAATAGAACAGTTCGGAATTTGTTTGGCGGGACATAATTTACGTTTGTGTTGCTGGTATAAAAATTACCCCTTCAGTTTTTAACAACCACTATAAATAATACCATTGTCATTATCTGATCAAGTCTGGCATTCTGAATAAGATAGTAATTGATCTAAGGTATGTTAAAGAGCTATTTTATATAAACGGGATAAAAAATGTCTGTTATTCATTGTAGACAGCCCCATTGAGATTGTAGTTAATATCTTCCATAAGCATATGATATCAAACGGTTTGCATCTATCGAAGATTTAATAGTTGGCAGTTATAACCATCGGGTTCGGGCAATATCCTATTCTTTGTTATCAGACCTCCATAAAGAATTGAGCCAATGTTTGTCAGTCATTATCGTGTCTCACATACCATGTGCTATTTTTGAAATAATTATTTTTTTGCAGTGGCCAAGACCATCCAATATTCGTTTCCATTATAACATGTATCTCGTGCCAACATTTCGACATCACCAATAGCCTGTCGTTTCATAACTAATGATATGTTTAAAAAACACAAGCCATGGTTTTGGCTGTCATTGACTGTACGTGAAATTATGTATTTTCACTATCAAAACATTCTTTCTCGATGTCTGTTTTTGTTGTTATTGGCATAATTTGTTTGTTCTTAATTAGTAACTTGAGTATAAATAGATATACCAAAGAATGCCATTATGTGGTATATTTACTTTGTCTGTCATAGGGGGGGTTGGATGGCTGAGTGGTTAGCGTGCGCGCGCTGTATCATAAAGTCTGTCATTGAGTCGACTGGCGTGGTTTCGAATCCCCGGTTGTACCTGACAAGGAATAGGGTCGCCTGTCCAACCTCGTGGGTTTTCTCCGGGTCCTCCGGTTTCCTCCCACTGCTAAAGACCCCTATGCGCAAGCGAATTATTGAAATAAAATTAAACCATATGTTAGTCCCGAAATGACCTAGTTTGTGTCGAGTGGACGTTAAACCCCATTTCTCTCTCTCTCTCTCTTGTCTGTCATAGATGTACTGATTCAGATGAAGGAGATAAACTCTAAACCTCATGCCTTTGGTTAGTAAATTAATGACACAAATTAAAAAGTTATGGATGTTGAGTCTCTAAAAGTAATACCAGTTCCAAATTGTCTAGGACGTTAAGCCCAATTTCATTTCTATTTCAGTTCACAAATGGTCAACTCGTTTCAGTATATACATGTACTATGATATAAACAAGTAAATGCCAATTGTCTAAAAGCCTAGCTCACAGCCTGTCGTATGTAAATGAAATGAAATGGGGTTTAACGGCCTACTCTTATATCGAATTCCAACTGCCAAGGGATCGTTTCCGTGCACGCCAATGTGTACACGGGACCTTTAGTCCCATCCGAACGACTAGACCACTGTCCTCTGTCAGGTCCTCCGTCCTCCGCCACTGACAAGGGGAAGCCACGCCGAAAACTTCTCGCCCAACATCAGAAGCGAACCTGCGACCTCCAGGCTAGGAGCCAGCGTCTTACTCACTTTCGTGTGTTCCACACCGTAGAAGATAGCAGACTGACCGTAGAGACTTTTTTTGCGGTTGGTCTGCGAGTTACCAAACCCTACCACCCGTGCGTATGGCAGATGGTGAGCTAGCTTTAAGATATCACCTTCGGTGGAAGCGGAGATTAAACCCGACGACTGAACGAACTTACATGTGCTTCTTTTAATAATCCGGTTGATTACAACCCGGGGGATATTTTTGATTTTTTGATCTGAATTAAATGGAGAGAGAGGGAGATGGGATTTAACGTCCACTCGACACTAACTAGGTCATTTCGGGACTAACACATGGTACAATTTTATTTCAATAATTCACTTGCGTGTAGGGGTCTTTAGCAGAGGAAGAAAACTGGAGGACCCGGAGAAAACCCACCAAGTTGGACAGGCGACCCAACTCCTTATCACGTACACCCGGGAATCGAAATCACGCCAACTGACTCAATGACTGACCTTATGATACAATGCGCACGTGGTAACCATTCGGCCTCCCAATCCCCCGAATTAAATGGTAAATAAACAATTCGAGTTCATTTAGCGTGGAATAATCCGTACAAAAAGATATTGTGCGACAAATACCGATCAGCGACTTTACAAAGAGTAATGGTTTGTTTAGATTTCTGGTCACACATTCTTGGCTGACGTTAGTCAAACAAAATTGTTACATTCTTTTATCACATTTCTCAAGTGGGTCATTTATTTTCATTCCGGTAACTATCATGAAATATTCCCAAACCGTTTATTTTATATGTTTTTAAAAGTGCATGAACAATAGGTCATGATAGTAGTGATAAGTGTCAAGTGTTGGCCACCTGGGAAGCAGACAGCTATCTCTTCACTGATTGACTCAATAAATGATTTCCAAGCTGCTCAAAAGATCATGCTCGACAACGCAATGGTGTTGTTTGTGTCCAGCGCTTGTTTTATTCTTGTTTCTAATAATTTCATCTCCAATCCTAAAACTGTGTTTTTCTAGGAACTGAAGTCAAACTGGAATTATAATCACAGACGCTTGTAACGTGGACAATATTTCATAAATACCATCAAACTGTGCCTAAGTATATTTCTAAAGTCTGTTAAGTCCATGTTTGTAAGCGAGATTATCAAATAACTGGTCTGATTCCAATTTCTAACTCATGCGCATATAACTCGTCTGAAACCGATTCTCTTTCAGTGGATATAATAATACCAAAGTGAGAAACGGGTTGGAATTAAATTATTGAGTCTACGGTGACTTTTTAAATTCATCCACATGGCCCTCTCTAAGTGACGTGGGCAATTTTTAAACGTCATCTTAGACTCGATTGTCTACCTAGCGAAAGTTAGTGAGTATTGCCAGCATGGTTGACGGAATGTAGAGTAGTGAACTTTGATCCCAATTGTTTAATTCCAATCCGTTTCTCGGTTAGAAACTGGAATCAGACCATTTATTTGATAATCTCGCTTACGAACATGGCCGTAACAAACTTTACACATGTAATTAGTCATAGCTTAATGTTTTTTTGGAAATATGTTCCACGTTACAGGCGCCTGTGGTATAATTAGACCACAAAGTGCCTTTAGATTTCAGTTGAATATTACTAAAAAAATTGAAAACTGAAATTCCATTCTCTTGGAAACATATTTTGTATACCAATTTTATAAACACTACTGCGTGAGCTCGTTAAGGATCAAATCTATCGCTAGTAATCCCCCAAATTCAACTGTAAAGAATAAAGATGTCGACCGATGTACCTTTGTTATTAATACCAACTAGATGGTGCGGACATATATTATTCAAATAACAGCCTTATTCCCGTCATAGATACCCCATGCTTGTGTGTGGAATTTGGCTGAGATCAGGCCATTTCGGCGAGATTTCAGACAAATACCACTCTTCATTTCGTCTCGCAAGATTTTAAAATGCGTGTAAGACACTATTAAGTCACGCTAAGCTCCTACCACTGTCTCTACATACAGATTCATTGTGATATTAGCTCTTAACCAACTCACACAGCCGATCAATTGCTCCATAAGTGTCCTGGATTTTACCAACTCAATAATTGGATACATTCATTATTAATTTGTCTACGGTTGTATGATCAGTGTTCAGCCTAATGTACATAAGATGCTCATACCGTGGTATAAATCTTTGCCATTTGAAATTATCTCCGGAAGAATGATGTTGATGTATCGTATTTTGTTCACATCCCACTCGTCGTTGTTCTAAGATAAAACAGGTATTAGAAACTACGAAAATAGCAATATTTTTATTGTGACCTTTAAGAAATCAGCATTTACACATAATTTAGATCATGTAGACAGGTTGATCCCTAGTCTCCTTGCACAAGATATTATCAGCTTTCGATAACATGCAGCTATCTCTGTAACACGCAACATGGGATTGAATGGCCGAATGGTTAGCGCGTGCGCGTTGTATCATAAGGTTTCGTTTCGTTTCCCCGGTTTTAGGGTCGCCTGTACAACCTCGTGGGCTTTCTCCGGGTCCCCGGTTTCCTCCCACTGCTAAAGACCCCTACGCGCAAGCGAATTATTGAAATAATTGAATCATGTGTTACTCCCGAAATGATCTAGTTTGTGTCGAGTGGACGTTAAACCCCATATCTCTCATTTTGCTTAGATAGCATAGTTTCTGGCTACTCTTCGAATTATAACTGCAAATTGATTGTTTATTTGTCCTACCAATTAGGGCACCGGATCTCATGTTTTCGACACATCCAAACGTCTTAACCACACTTTCGCTCTAAGTCCTATCGCTATCTTGTCTCTTTTAAATGTACACTGAACAGAAAGTTGATTTGAAGAAATATCTTTGTAAATACGGAACGAAATTGAACCACATTTGGACTGATAAAGGTTTAACTTTTTCAATACTGTAGTGTACATGACATTTGAAATCCCCGAAATGAAGTCCAACCGCTTATATTATTGAATGTAATTAAGAAATTCAGATTCGGATACTTGTACAAACATGCAATCTAAGACTTCAGAACTAGGTTAAAGGTTTCTAGATCTATTCCACACCGAAGGCTCCCGAGTGAACTAACAGTATTTAACAGATGTATTAGGAAACTATTTCCTGTCTTTGGAGTTTTGCTATTTTAGGAATATAGGATAGAAAAATAACTCTAAGTTAAGTTCAACCTCTTGCTCCCTCGAGACCTGCCATTGAATAAGATTATGTTCACCAGGTTATTGTTTTGAGAACAAAGGAAGTGAGGGCGGGTGTCCAGGGGAATAAACCTTCGCCTTATTGCATTAATTTAGTAATGTGTCTGGCGCTCATCCCCATTAACAAAAAAATACTTAAGCTAGTTTTAGTAAAACCTAAAATGGAGTTTCTTTTGTATTAAATGAATGAAGATGGCGTGCTTCATGATATAAAATCGCGGGGCATATAATCGTTACTTTTGATTTTTAATTACAAGGTAGACCCTGGGGATTATACACGATATAAGTACAGGTCACCTATATGTAGTAATGAACAACAAAATATCGATTATATAACGATTATTTTGTTTGGATTGTTATAGTGTATCTTTGTATATATTTGATTAATATTTAATTTTAGTAATACACGCGTTCTTGCTGTGTCCATATCATCTTCTGAATTTAAACATCTGTATCTTATATGCAATTTAACATTTGCTATCAAATTATTATATACCCATATTAATCCTAAGCTGGTGATCGGCTTGCCCTAGCGATACCTATCTCGTTATTGTGGCCGTTAGCTAGTTTTGTACACTCGTTTATTATAAGTGCAATTTTAACTATATATTCTGAGTTTTCGTCGTTAGTGTTGGAATAAGCTACAATCCCCAGAATACAGCACTACGACAGGATTATTCATCTAAAATTGTGCGAAAATAAAAGGTCCAACTGTACGTGTAGATGAAAATGCTAACGTCAGTAAAAGGTTTTATCAAGCGAGTAGAACAAATCTAAAACATATTTGTTAGGTGTATAGACTTCCCGATATATTTATTAAAAAAAAAACAAAAAAAACCAAGCGGGTGTGGTGGGGGGGTACTTGCTATGATTGCGCAAAAACTTTCGGAAATGACGTAACGATAGCCAATCATTTTTTTTTATTTTTGCCTTTCATCCCACTGATAATTCTCCTGAAGAGTTGCGTTGCAATATAGGTCATACTGAGAATATTTACAGGAAAACAGCCTAACCTAATAAGAAAAGACATATCTAAAAATGACAAAATAAGAACAAGCTAAAAACAAAAACCGTAAACCAAATAAGTAAAAATGGAAACGAAACATAATCCACATAGGAAAAAAGGTTAACAAAAACACAATCAATCACGAAAAAAAAAACCCCAATATGACCACATAACAAAACGCGAAAAAAACAACCCTTAACCAAATAATTAAAAGTGGAGAAAAAAAATCTATAACCAAATAATTGTAAAAGTTAAGAAAAACGTAATCAGTTAAGAAAAAGTGAAAACGAAACATAAGCAAAAGTAAAAAAGCGAAATAAGAAAAAGCGACACCAGCACCGTCACCAGTTAAGATTAAATAAAAACTGGTTCCGTATCACGTTTATATGCAATAACAAAGATAAATGGTTTTGTGTATCTGTATGCCAATCCATAATACTCAATCTGTCACTGTTATTATATAGTCCTATTATAAAACATATAAACACGACTATACCATGTGACTTTTAATTCTAAAACACTATTAAAACATTCATCATAGTCTTTGACAGTTAATTAAATCTACAAAATTAAAAGTATTGATGTTCTTATTTGCTTTATGATAAAACTCAGAAACAACCAGAAAAAAATACATAAATCATTAATGACACCTTCATTCTATGAACATAGTTCTTAAAAATATTTCATTCCATCATTGTAACACGATAATACGAGATTCATTTCATAAACTTCTAATCTAGTACATTTTTATAATGATAGAATTAATGGTGCTGACAATATGGAAGTAAGAAAAAAATGCATAATTCTTTTAATTTGATTTTTGTAACGCGATACTATTTGATTCATTTCATAATTTTCTAATCTAACAGGTAAGATGCCAATGTGTTTAAAGTTTGACATTTTATATTTTCTTAATAGATGATGATGATGACGCTGACAATACAGTATTGAGAAAAGGGTAGTAAACTATTTAATTTGAAATCGTCTATTGTTTTGTTGACGTTCCTTGTTGTTGATAGATGCAGAATCTTGACAGCTACTACAAATCATGTTAACTATAAACATATGTAGGTAATATTTTACCTAGCAAAGATATCTATACGTCACGTAGATAGATACATGATAAGTAAAAACTGATCTTTTGTTGATATATAGTATATATTCTACCTATTTACCACCCGGTTGTACAGTGGCACGTGTTCGGACCGCGGAAATAAGGAATTTAAACATCTCGACAAATCTTGGATGATATATGTGGTATTACCGAGCGTAGGGCCAATCACAGCTTTAATCGTATTCTGTAGATAACTTAAATGGTATGTCGAGTGGAGATAAGCCAATGGCGTCTAAATCTTTTTCGATTTTGTAAAGTTTAAAGTACATTTCAAATATGTAATTACATTGCCAATATCGAACGCACAATGTCTTCGCTTGTATTACATTGTGAGAGTCCAACAAAGCTGGCATTGCATTTTGAAATTTTGATATTTGCATATGTATTATATATATAAAGTATAAATATTACAAATAAGTAGGCGGGTCAAACTAACATTTGACGTAGAACAAATTGCAACAAAAGGTTTTTTTGATTTCTATTGACTCATTATGATGTCCTATGTCAGGAAAAGAAATTTTACCAAAATCGGAGTCCAAATAAGGCCAGGGGGCGTGGCCAAATCCAAGATGGCGGCTGTCGATCAAAAATTGCAAATATATCTAAAGCTATTGGATTTAGACACCATGAATCTATTGCGGACAGATAGGAAGTCGGTATCAGCGAGTCCAAAATTTGCGACGTTATGTCTCTATGACGTCATGACGTTGCTGTGACGTCACAACGGCATACCAGACGTTGCATTTCTTCCAAAATTAGTTCATTTACGCATCTTAACAGCAGAAACGAATGCTGATGCAGAGAAGAGTGTGCCCCCATTATGTTGGGTTGATAAAGAAGAACAATATGTTACAAGTACGGAGAAAGGGGCTAAAAGAACTACTGCTGGATTGCCGATATGTGATACTATTAGAGTAGCTGCAGGAACACGGATTCATTTCAATTGTTGAAGAAAGTTTTTTTTATTATATTAACTTATTCTGTATGTAAAGTAAATGATGTGACGGGAGTAGAGAGTTGAAAATGTCTCCAAAATCCCAACAATTTTCTGAAGTATTTTGGATGTCCAGTTTTTAACCCCTTAATTCACTTTTTCGACAATCCCATAGTCAATAGTTACGACATAAAAATTGATGGATTCACAAACATTTAAACGAATTGATAAATATCTAGAAGACGAAGAAGAGGGTATCCTGTTTGGCTATTTGGGCGTATCGTCTAATAGCTTCGGCCTTAAATTGATCAACAAATGTTTATATGAATTGGGATATGCATTTGGATAGACGAGGACGCTGAAGAAGTGGCAATCATGATGAGCCTATTGAACTATTTGAGAGTACGGTTTCGACTTTCGGAAATTCACAGCCGTGCAATGTTAAAAAATAACAGTTATATGAGATCACATTCATCAGTTTGTATTATATTATACACGAGCACGAGGTGTAGGTTGTTTCCAAAAGTCATGCACATTTTCCGATGGAATCCTACCTTCGATAAATCCAAATGAAAAAGTTTGTACTTCTTGGAAACATTATTACAGAGCTTCAGAGCTAGCAAATCTGTTTAATTTACTAAACTATATCTTAGACCGATTCTTTACAATCAATCAGTTTGGCTCTGTTCGCGTTAAATTCGCTTTTCATCCACAATCTTATTTAATTTTCCTTTTAGATTCGGGTCATGCGGTTTAAAATAATTCACAATTGCCAACACAAACGTATTCAGAAACTTCGTGTGCTTCTGTATACTACACTATACCACATACAACACTGAACAAACGCGAAAACAGCTAGGGAAACACACAAGCAGAGACATAATCAGGACACAGATATAATATCGTCAAACCTGAAATAAGAAAATGTTTGAATGGGGTAAGCTCCGAATTTTATGACACTTAATTCGTAAAGTATGTTTTAAGGTATTCTGCAACAAAATCCCAGCTCAAGTGACCCTACGAGGGGTCAAATTACAAAAGACCAGTACACATGCGTGATACGTATAGATAATGGGGTTTTAAAAAAAAAACCTTCAAAACCCTGACACGGATTTTGCAACATGGGCAATAACGCTGTTTAAAACTGGTATGTGACACTAAATTTCAGTAGGGTTGCTCTTTACAACGAGTCCAATAAGTATGAAACATCAGCAGTGACTATATATTGCAAAATAATATGAGCGTAATACAAAACATTATAACTACTTTTGATGATTATATTGGCCCAGGACTCATTATGTGATGAGCATGTTATATTATTACCCTGAGACGAACTTGAGCAAACAAATAGTCTGTAGAAGTTAAAATGCACAGAAACGTCGTAGATGTAACATTGTGGTGATTTTAATTTTCGAATCCTCCCGCCTCAAATTCATGAATATTCATCAAACCCTGATCGAAGATGTAAATTCAAACACTTCTTCAATTAAATTCTTCAACAGAAATTACTGTGCAAAAAATGAATCAGGGAAAACAATTACTAGTCCATTATGATTTTGTTACATAAGTATCCCATTCTATCTAATAAGAGTCTATTTGTGGTGATGTTTCATGTAAGAATGACATAAGATCAAATTGCCCCAAGAATAAAATTTTGAACATACATCAATGGTAAATTTTCTCTCTTCTAATTGAACAAGTAAATCAAATTACATTTCCATATTCGACGCTTATGACTAGATTATATAATTATACTCTGTATAGAATACTTCTGGGGCATTATTTTACTTAAACGTTTTTAACAATAGCAGTTTCCTTATTAAGAGATAATTATTGGTTAATTTAAATAAATTTAAACAGTTTATCCATTAAACAATATTTTATTCAATAAACTGAATTGGAATGAACAACAGACAAAGGTCTGTATAAGTTCTCCACAAGTTTATGCATTCTTTACATTCTTTAAAATTCAGTGTTGTTTATTTTAAAGCACGGTTGTTGTATTTGTGTTTTTCGGAATTGCTGTCATTATAATTGAAATTATCATACAGTGAAATGTATAGTTTATTGGTATGTAAATACAGCAATGATACGTGTAATCGATCTACATATAGTAATTATCAAGGTGTGTAAGTCAGGTATTGATATTCTGTCAATAATTCAGATGGGACAAAAAACTGAGGTTCCGTGTTCACTTTGGCGTGCACGTAAAAGAGAGAGAGAGGGAGTAATAGGGTTTAACGTCCACTCGACACAAACTAGGTCATTTCGGGACTAACATTGGTTTAATTTTATTTCAATAATTCGCTTGCGCGAAGGGGTCTTTAGCAGTGGGAGGAAACCGGAGGACCCGGAAAAAACCCTCGAGGTTGGACAGGCGACCCTACTCCTTGTCACGTACATCCGGGGATTCAAAATCACGCCAGTTGACTCAATGACAGGTCTTATGATACAGCGCGAACGTGCTAACCATTCGGCCACCCAACCCCCCGCGCGTAAAAGAACCACTGACAATGGAAAAAAGAGTAGGCCGTGGTGTCGCAGTCCGGGTAAAAATTTCCCTCACATCACACTGTATGGGGACTCATCGTCTTAATTAGCCCGATTGGTACAGAACAGTAGGACGTTAAACCACATTTTATTTCATTTCTAATGTCAAAAGAGAGCCACGGTGACTCACTAGCCAGGATGTACCGGGCTCCATTCCAGTTTGGCCGAGATTGTCCAGGGTGGTTTCCCCTGGCCTGGCCAAGAATTCATCTAGACGTTCGGATGGGACAAAAAACCGAGGTGTTGGTGTGCACGTAAAAGAACCCTTGAAAGTTGGAATTCAATTTCTATCTGGGCAAAATGGTCCCCATATCACACTGTTAGCAGAAACGTAGGACGTTAAATCCCATTGTAATTCATGTCCAACGTCATTATATTTTTATAGTTAAATTCCAATAAGAATAGTTGGACTAGTATCAATCGTTGCCATACCATATTAAAAAATAATTCCCCCCCAAATGCTCTTTGAAAATGTACCACGAATTAGTTTGTATGCATGTACTCAAAATTAAACCCTTTTCTAAAGACTGACGCCAGAACAAAAATGCAATAAAACGTCCGTGAGTTCCCTACACCACCATCCACACACTAACTGAAATGCAGTTTAATATCCTACGCACGAAAACCCAAACGCACATCCTCAATAAAAGAAACGTCAAATAAAATCAACACCCACTTTTCTACAATTTACTGTCAATTGAAATGAATGGCCCTGGAATCTGCCAGAATAACTAGTAATGTATACTAGTTAAAATATAAGTAAAAGTGACACGAGATAGGTACGGTATGTACAACCTCCCATTATCTATATAGCCTGACCTTCACCGAATCAATGACCTCTATCTTATAGGTACGATACCACTGCTTCCTACCTGCAGATTCCGTTTTTTTATCTTTAGGCAGGTACAATGCGATACCTGACTTGCGTAGGTTGTCAGGTAGACATCCAATAATAAATAGAGCTGATAAAGTGGACTAGACAGGTACGATATTATATGAATGGTTTTTGATGATGCGCGGTTTTACCTGCCAACAGAGATCCATTCTACGAATGAAATGAAATGAAATGGGGATTAACGTCCTACTGTTCTACTCCGACTGGGCTAATGAAGACGGGCATACGCGATACAGTGGGCTATGAGAGAAATTATGTACGGGCAGCTGCACGATGGTTTACTCTTATACCGAAATCCAACTACCAAAGGATCTTTTACGTGCACGCCAAAGTATACACGGGTCCTCGATTTTTCGTGCCATCCGAACGCCTAGCAGCTGTTTTTGTCAGGCCAACGGTCCTGCACCACTGACAAGGAGAAACCACGTCGGAAAATCGCGATGAACTATCTCGGTCATTCTACGAATGAAACGGGGTTTAACACTATACTATACTGTTATGTACCAACTGCACAATCAGGGGAATTCCAAATGTCAAGGGCTGTTTTACGAGCACATCAATGTGTACACGGTACCTCGGTTTTCGTCCTATCCGAACAACTAACCGCTGTCTCCTGCCAGGCCCTCCGCCCTGCACCACTGACACGTGAGAATCACAACGGAAAATCCAATGAACTTACTCAGTAAACACAGGGATCAAACGGGGACCACTAGGTTATTGAGCCAACGCGCTGCTCACTGAGCCTCATAATAGTTATTCATTCCATGATGAAGTGATTCTCTGTTCAATAATGGTTAATTTGCGTTGAGATCGCCGTGCTTTGTGAACTTAATGGTGGATTTCTCTGGTGTAATCGTAAGTTTTGTACGAAACAATATCTTCATTAACTTGATTTCAAATTGTCGGTGGCATTTTCTGTTGACTCCAACCCTATTTGACAAGGTAAAAATCCTTAACGGAGTTTCATAATTCTTTTTACGATATATTTTATACAAATACGATTGGTATTGGATTCATAAACCGAAATATTTAATATAATATAGTATTTCACTCGTGCAGGCCACGCACCACTGCAACCAGGGTTGTCTTTTTTTTATAAAAAAAAGTATCGTATTCTATTCAGTATTATTAGCAATAATAAATATCTAATCTGATTGAATGTTTCCCAGGAGCTACACGTATATTAAAGTTCTGACTAATAGCGCATTGATCGTAGCAAGCATAATTATGAAATAATATCAGAGGATCATTTATTTATGTTACAATGGTATTTATACGATAATGGTTTCCTGTCACGGCATCGCATTAAATAAATTATTATTATTATTATTGCGAGTGTTTCTAAGGGCATCCACAACAAAACAGTTCAAATGAAATAAAATGAAATGGGGTTTAACGTCCTACTCCGAACTGGGCTAATGAAGAAGGGCGTACGCCATACAGTGTGCTATGAGAGAAATTTTCCCCGGGCAGCGGCATTGTGCCCTACTCTTATATGGAATTCCAACTGCCAAGGGATCTTTTACCTGCACGCCAATGAATACATGGGGATTCGGTTTTTCGTTCCAACAGAACGAATAGACAGCTCTCCTTGTCAACCCCTTCGTCCTGCACCACTGACAAGGGGAAACCTCGCCGGAAAATCCCGATGAACTTTCTCGGCCAATGCAAGGTTCGAACACGCGACCTCCAGGCTAGCGAGCCATCGTCATCATTATTTATATATATGATACTAATAAGGGACAGTATGAATGGGTTTTCTATAAAACATATAACACCTGAGCTATTATTTTAATTGTACACATCTGTATCAATATAAGACAAAACAGAGAAAAAGTGAGCAAAGCTATTATAGTAGATAAATCTTTAAAACGCGTCGCTAAAGCAGTACGCGAACGTAAAGCCCCACGTACGAACGAAGAAACCAACGAGCGGTACGGTAAATCAGAGAGAGAGAGAGAGAGAGAGAAATGGGGTTTAACGTCCACTCGACACAAACTAGGTCATTTCGGGACCAACATATGGTTTAATTTTATTTCAAAAATTCGCTTGCGCGTAGGGGTCTTTAGCAGTGGGAGGAAACCGGAGGACCCGGAGAAAACCCACGAGGTTGGACAGGCGACCCTACTCCTTGCCACGTACAACCGGGGATTCGAACGGTAAATCAGATACATCTCTTTGTCACGAACGAGCAGTGCGATTTATAAAGTAGACACGTCAACCACATATCGTATGGAATTTACACATTGGCTTCTATTGGACAAACTCATCACATTTTCAAATTTCCGTCATATTTCATTCTTTATATTTGATTGAAATAAAAAAAAAATTCTATTGAACTAAATTAAAATTTCACTACCAGATCGATGCTAATGGAAATTTGCATGAGTTCCCTAACGAAGGGAATTATTCAATCATCGAAGAGTTCGCCATATTAACGCTGACGACATCAAAGAAATAAATGTGGTTACACATCAACCTCTGAGGAATTAAAAGCACATATATTTCATTTAAAATCATCAGAGATTCCCGCTGGGAGAACTCCAAGGAATAATGCATCTTTAACTTTGATGTGATCTGAAAATATATATTAAAATAAGTAGAAGGGAAGCGATTACAACTGACATTTTAGTTCTGGCACCATCAGGGGTGTGAATAAGAACAGTAGGCCTCAAGGTACGATTCGAAGAACATTTGAAAGACAGACTGGCTATTGCAAGCGAGTTAGCAATAGGCAGTCGATGCGCTAACCCCACTAATCGCATCATATCGACTGGTGGTTACCAAGAAGCGCTGGCGAACAGAAGCTTCAAGAGAAAGGAAAGCGAGTGTAGTACGAAGGAAACACGACCAGAGCTATATATAAGCTCGCTACTTGTCGATATATATACACAAAGTAAAAGAGAATATGGTGACAGCTACACCTATGCTACAAGGAATTGACGGTTCTTGCTAGACGTAAAGCGATACATACGTGTTACGATTCTATCAACAGTTCTGTGAACGGCATATGTGACACTGTTTGTCAATTTTAACTACACGGAGATAGTTTCAACGTTGCTAGTTTTTATCTATCTGTATATATTGAACATTTCTAAAGGGTACTTATCTCATAAATGATTCAACAGTTTTGGAATATATAAACTTTATTAACTGTGTCGTTCCGGCTATTATGTAGATAGTCATAAATAAAAACTGAGCTAGTTTCATATCGATTCACTCACTTTATTCAATTGTCAAACACATGTACATTTGATGTAAATGGAATATTGCTGCAATCGGATTTCATGGATTTAATTTAAAATAAGGTAAGTAATAAAATAAAATATAGGTAAACCTCTTTTTTATAGATTGGAACGTTGGGGTTTGAATTTGGTCTTGAAGAACCCGTCGAAAATTCGTATAAATTGATATAATCCTGATGCTATTCAAATTATCCATAGTGACATTTTTATATTTAATTTAATACGTTTAGCCGTATTACAAACAGTATTCATTACTTCTTCAAGAATTAAAATGGTGTCTTTGTGTTGAAAGTTTTAAACATATTTTAACACAGAGTACATTGTTTAAGAGCTCATTTGTTTGACGTTTATCCTGTTTAAAAAAGTTTAGATTAGACAGAACAGAAAAGTGCATATCTTTAGATGAAATTTATAATGACTTACAAGTGCGTGTAAAGGGTGTTATGGGGTACAGATGTGTAAATTAAGCGAGGTTACGTGTTTGTTTATATCGTTTGTAAAGTGTTTTTGTAAATGATATTAAAACATGGCGTTTGCGATAACAAGAACGATGAGACCAGATGAAAGAAGCTTTCAGAATATTAAAATTGATTTCATTTAGAACGTCGTCGTTATTAGCCCAGTCGATGTAGAACAGTAGGACGTTAAACCCCAATTCATTTCATTTTCAATTAGAACGACATAGGTTCATAAAACTATAGTCATGTAGATTTTATTATTCGAGAAAAGCCTTGCTAGTAACGTGAATATTCAGTCTTCTCCCGTGGGGTGTGGCGTTAATCATCAGTCACACAATTTAAATCCATTATTGTGGAAATCGGATACAAATATATGTACAGAATCTATAAATAGACATACTATCTTTTTTTAATATATATGTGTGTGTCTATAAAGGTAACGAAGAAAACACACATGCACGCACCGTAACATGAATTGCATTGTTCTTCTGGAATGCATTGCTATGTCAGCATGCCTTCGGTCTGAAACATGAACAGGAGAATGTTTGATCGCTATCTTTCATGTAAGACAACGGTTGGTCACACATTCTTTATTGGGTACTCTATGGGTTCGTTTGTAATACACTGGTGAATTAGACAATCTGGAAATTGCAGCATCTATTGAAAGGTATATTATAAAAATTGTAATTTTTTGTAATTAAAATGTTCATGGCGCATTACAAACGCCGCACGACATTGATGAACCACGCAGATAAAGATTAAAATGTATCACCTATATTCCATTACTAACCCGATGATTGAACCGGAAACTTGCTTGAACAATATAAGGTTTGTCTTCGATATACGGTAGAGTTATAGTATACGACAGAGTATATTGTATTCATGTGGTATTCCTCAAAAGTTGATTGTAAAATGTACAGCCCTTATTATGATAAAATAACCGGTATCGTGTTATGGTAGAAGATGAAAAATAACACATGGTTGTTTTTAAAGTTTTCAAACAAATGAAATTAGTTGCGTCTTAAACACTCTACATATCAAACAAGTGCCGATATTGGTGCTTTTATGGTCTATGAGGACATTTTCACGAAAAATCTGAGCCGAAAAAACACCCAACAAAAACACGACTAAGCGCTGTTAAATTAAATTTGATGTAAAGCGCCATATTGTTGTAAGACCAAGCGATTCCTTAAAGTCACTTAATGCGGAAAAGGCATTGGATTACAATTACTGTATCATGACAAATCGTTTAACCAATATACATTAAGAGTACTATATATGTCACTGAAACCCTATAAATTTTACTTCTTTTGTCGTCTCTTACCAGTTTTATGTCTTTGCGCATTATTTAGTACTGCTACTTACAACTTCCGGCTTTTTCTCGCAAATGTTACTAATTATGATATAAACCTGTTTGAGAATATACTTTATATATTCTATATATTCTGCCAATTTTTTTAAATATTTTTTATCAAGTTTCCTTTTTGGAATTCGTTTTGATGTATTTGTTATGAGGTCGGAATAATGCCTGGTATATAAACCTCAGACAATCTCTTTAACACTTCAACACTAACAACTGCTGAGTTATGTTGATCATTAAAACACTAAGCTCCGGAAAGGCCACGAGGCAACTGGCGAACAGATTTATTAGGTTTCAGCTATATGAAATTAAATGGATCCCGATACCTTTGTCGTATAACTTCCAACATGGCGTGTGTGTGTGTGTGTTTGGGGGCTATTTTTAAGCAAGCAATTAAATATTACAAAGAATGGGTTTTACAAGGGGTTTTGTTTTTGTTTACATTGATTTTCAAGAAATCTATTGTCCATTAAATCTAGATAAAGGTATAGACCTGTGCCATCTTTTCTTTTGAATAATTACCAGAGATATTAAGCCAAAGTGGACCTTTATGAAATATGGTTACTTGTTTTGAATTGTTATGTTTGTAATGACTCTCCCGCCCTACACGTTGATCTGTTTACAAAATAGACGAAAATTCTCAACTAAGCCACGTTTGAGAATGCTCGTAATCATACTTTTATATCTTTTCAAGGATTACATCGACACTGCTGATTTAATGATATTATTGTCTACTGCTGCCTCCGTATGAACTTTCCATTGTTTACTACTTTTTGAATCTAAGCCTTTGCTGCAAATCCATTAGACATCCATTAAACCGATGGTGTTACTCTACGTCACGTAATGTGTGGGCTTTTTTCGATTTGTGATATTGTTTTGTTTGTTGCTTATGTTCAATGATGATATTTTACAATAACAAATACCTCTATAGTTCTTCTAAATCAGTATTAACTCTTTTTGTATATTCTTTCTAACTCCCCTTAGCTGAAAGACCCCACAAAAATCTGATATTTTCGTTTTCCAATATCATAAACATAAATTATATACAAACGATAACTACAAAAAAGACGATATATTTGTGGATCCCTAAAATCCGAGTTCTATTAAGAGCAAGCACACAGAGTCACGAAAACGAATACTTATATAATTTTTGTGGTGTAAAAAGGTATCAAAGTTCATAATCTAAAGAGTGAATTGTTCAAACGTAAACAATTATATACAGCATATGGTAAAACGCCACAGTATATATTGATAACAATCAATATAAGTAAGATGATATTCCGCATTTCGATCTTCTACATCGTTTTATTTGTCTCTTAGGGCATCTTAAAACTTTAATATATTTATGTAGGTAGGTATTATCCAGTTCGTCTTTATGGATTTTTTTACATTTACCAATATGATTGTTGGTTCTTGATAATGGCGTCCTCGTTCGCTGTTTCCTTGATTTTTATTTGTGTTCGTAGTGCATTTGTATTTCAGGGGGTTATATATAGGTAATTTTATATATATATAGCAATATGTATATAATCCATTGTAATCGATTATCGATCAGTTACAGGAACATAAAAATTCTATAATATCGGGGAGTTTTGCTGTTAATATGAGTGTCTTTATCGGATTGTGGTTGGTTTATCGATATATCTTGTAGCAATGCTTTTGATAAGATCACATAGATCACTATTTTATTATTTATATTTCGATTTTTTTTATCGATTATCGATACTTTGATGGGAAATGAGCGGATATGATCAGATCTTCCTTGAAATTCGCGTATCGAATTATATTTTTTTTGTTTCAATACGTTGTTAACAAAGATCAATAAATCGCTACCCAGAGATACATTTCCTAAGCCGAAATATATTTTAGTGAGCAGTCCAGTTTAGTTGTTGAATCCGAGAGATTATTCAGGTATATTTTGAAATGATATAATATATACAATAGACATTTCGAACAAGGAAATTATTATTATATATAATTCCAATCACGGACCAAAAAGAGACATTATTTGCTTAAAAATGAAATGGGGTTTAACGTCCTACTGTTCTGCTCCGACTGGGCTAATGAAGACGCGCATACGCTATACAGTGTGCTATGAGCGAAATTTTGCCCGGGCAGCGGCACTATGGCCTACTCTTATATCCAATTCCATCTGAGAAGGGATCTGTTATGTGTACGCCAATGTATACACGGGACCTCGGTGTTTCGTCCCATCCGAACGACTAGACAGGTGTTCTTGTCAGGCCCTCCGTCCTGCACCACTGACAAGGGGAAACCACACCGGAAAATCTCGATGAACTTTCTCGGCCAGCATTATTTGCTTAAAGATGTTTATGTAACAGTTAAGCCTGCCTATTGAACATCTTTCTTTTGGCCTCAAATGTTATATAAATTATTAATTAGAATTCATTCACATGAAAGCCCTTAATCAACTCTATGGACCGTAACCACGGTAGCAATGAAAATCGAGACTATGCTATTCTACAAACATTCATAACTGCGCTCAGAATGAAGTAATTGAACTGAAATTTTCAAAATATTCCCTTTTCATTATCTATTTTTTTTAAACTTTAATAGTAAAAACCGTCAGCTCTCTATCTAAATTTTACATAATTCATCTGTTTCGTCTACCTTAAAAGGAGTATGTGGTTTGTTTTTCTATTTGACTTTCGACTGATTTTGTTCTTTTCAACCGCAAGCACTTAAGCAACTGTGAAACCGACGGGACTGAATTAGTTTCTTAATAGGTTAATGTAGCCCTAGGTCGATAGGGTGATGTTTTAATCAGTTTTAAAAGCTAGACACTTCTTCCGGTAACCGGGACAAAAGTGCCTAGAATTTTCTATCAAAACATAAAACTACCATTCCGCGTTGCTTTACGAATAAACGATAATAGTGCAAGCTAAATTTTGATTTTCATTACTAAATATTTATTCAAGAACCTTACAGAACCGTAAATAGTGTTTATTTTTCACACTAATGCGTCCTTAGTAATAAGAAATTTATTTGGAGACATTCATTAATATTTTTCTTTCTATTCTGCAGTCATAAAATCGATAGAAATCGACGGACTATTCATAAAGAATTTATTTATAACGTTTGAAGTCACGTGCCAATCGTACTCTTTAATGGCACCCTGAAAACAAGACCTAACGTAAGGCATTCTATTAACGTAAGGCATTCTATTTTTGATTCAGAAATGTTGACAAGACGCTTATAGGGCTTTTCAACCTATTGACTTTAGCTATATTATGTCTATCTTTTATATCGTTATGCAATTTATATGTCATGGATTTGAAATGGTGAGCCCCGAGTGGAACATGAACGAGAAATTGTTGAATCTTCCGTGATTCGGAAAGTTTATCATGCGTGTTTGGGTCTGATTTCCTACAAGAAACAGATTTGGAACACACGCTTGCCAGGCTACAATAAACGTAAGCAGTGTTGCTATCAAAGTAAATATAATGCGGGTGAAGGAAAGTAAACAATTAACGATATGGCGCGATGTAAACAAAATCTGGTTATTAGAATGTGAATACGATTTCTATGACGTGTATCATCTGTGTGAGGATTTCACGTGACTCATTGTGGTTTTGTTGTAGTACCAACTGAAAAATTCCATAAACAAAATACATAAACGGCGTTAACGTCCTGGTGTTTTGCTCCAACTGGGCTAATGAAGGCGGCATTTTTTTTAAAACAAAATCACTGATCTATTGCATGGTGTGGACTGAAAAGCATGTTTTATTTTGAGTTCTGTGGGTAAATGTATCGCAAAATCATTATGCCAATAATGGTAAACAGTCTAGGCTTGCCTTGCGTTGTACATACGCGTCTAGACGTACTAATGCATATAAGGCATGGGGATAATAATTACAAACATTATATAATACTGTTGTAAAGCTATTCTTATATCTTATTAAATGACTATTTAGCTAATCTTGTAGATTAATTATCTTAGTCGCATGTTTTCAAACATGAGGAATTGGCATAATAGAAGCCATCTTCACTATTTCTTTTCACTAAATTGCTTGCTTTGATATATACAATTTCTAATTCCGTCTCCACTGGAGTTCTAAGTACAAAAACTAAAATAAGCAATGGAATAAGTGCGCACAAACTAATTACTAAGTTTTTTTACTCATTTAAGCAAAGCTGGACGCATAGTGATATAATTGAAAAATTAAGTGTATGGTAATAAAGAACATAAAAACAAAATTGAACATGCATTTCTTGTTGTTACAGGCAATTGTGTTCCTCTCCGCTTAACATAAACCTTCAATCTTTAAGCCAATTTGCTAAAACCTTGGAAACTAGATTGAATTTTGTAATCACATTTTATAGATATATTTAGTAATAAAATAGGGAAAATAACTAATGCAAAAAAAAAAAATATCAACCTTCAATATTTAACCTAATTTACCAAAACCTTGGAAACTATTAGTTTAAATTTGGTAATCATTTATTTTGTAACATAGGGAAACAAACTAATGCAAAAACATGGTGTGATTAATGTAGAAAATTAAGCTTTTAGATATAGCGAACGTGTACATGTTGAACCTGTAAATTAATTTCCTAACCCTTTGAAAGACATAGTTCCAATCTCTTATTTTCTTTTTGAACTCTGTGAACATGCAGCTTACGAAATGTCAAGATTCAGTTAAAGACAGATTTTCAGGCGTTTAGCAAACACATAACGTTCTCATTTTAACAGCACCGGTGCTAAAAATACCTCACGATTGGAAAACAGTTTACCGTTTCTGACATTTTATACGATGATATTATTTATAGGGAGGTGTAGTATGTAACGTAATATGACTTATCCTCCTTAAACCAGATGTACATATACATATTTCATTCATTCATACTATATCCCATCGTTCGCTCTGATATCTACTGCCAAAAATACACAATGACTCACCTAACCTTCAGATGTTACGATTATTACAATATTTTTCATGTCTACAACTGTATGTTGAGACGCAGTAAAAAAACAAACAAAAAACCCACAAAAAACACAAACCCAACCAAATGGGCGGCAAGGCGTTGCTATATAACTCAAATCAACGAAAAATACTTTAGTAGAAACTTCTATGTCCATACAGTTTTGAAGCCATGTTGAAAGGGTGTGTCTTCTTAGATATAGATTAACTATTTGTTATTTATTCATTTTATTGTATTTATATATTTCTGAGTGTAATGTTTAAAAATGTCGAAGTTAGAAGGGTGTGTCTTCTTTGGTTCATTTAATATAAAATTATTGATTTGACTAAACGAATATTTTGCATTAGCTTACCCATTGGGGTCTAATTTAAAAGCACAGCCATCTAGATGGTACACATATACTTCGAAAGTAAGCAATATGTTCCATATTGTGTTAATATGCAATTTTGTAAACCCATTCGGGTGTAAAAAAAATAGAACGGACTGGCTTGTACGAAATAGATAGCAGAATAATTATTATTACTTTATTTATCTAACATTAAACTCATTAGATGGCGGTGCAAATCTCAGTAGAAGCCAATGTAAACTTCAAATAACCATAACTGAAGTTAAAATTGATCGATTTGAATTATTTTTGAGCCAAAATATTATATAATAAAAAAGTTAAAACTGATCGATTGAAATTGAAGTAACAAATTGGTCTATTTGAACTATTTTTGAATCCAGATATTGTGAAATAAAAAAGTACGCCTGTGATTCTTTGTGTATGGTCGTAACATTTATATACAACCTTGGTTATCACATGTTGGCTATTAATCTACAGCAGATGTAAGCGGCAACAAGTTCATGGAAGCCATGTATATAATTAGTCGTCATTAATCAGTCTTTATATTAAACATTTATTGCATATTCCTTTAGAAATGATAACATTTTATGCGGTGGAGACATTCGTCCGAATCAAACATGTTTGATATATTCACCTAGTGTGTCCGGTTCGCCGAAGAAATCACCCGATTTTTAGAATTAATTAGCCAATCACCATTGACATCGAGCAGTCACATGATTGCTGGAAGACATGATCGCTGCCATGTTTACTCAAGTGACGTGATAGGCGATGCAATCGACTGGTGAGTCGGGCGGAGAATTCGCCAGATGTGTCCACTCATTCGGCCGAATGAATTCGGCTAGTGTGTCAACCACTTAAAGCTATGACCTGTACTTGCAATATTCGTCATTAATGCTCATTGGTTATCTCTCTATGACATTATTCCCTGTAAACAAACGTTATTTTAGTAGCCTACCATATAAAAATAAGAGTTTTCAAATGTATTTGAGAAATGTGTAGATGAACATTACACAGTATGTTTAACTCTATTTAAAAACAGTAGAGGTTACAACTTTTCGTTTGTAATACAAATCCAGCTTTTGATTAACCGTTTCAGATGGTTGAGAATACCAAAACGCAACCTAAACGTCTTAAATCAGACCTATCAGATTGACTCATCATATCTTTATTTATATTTCAACATATGTTTCGCATGTGTAAACCATTCATCCATTAAACAATAATGCCTTGTGCCGGCTGTCAGATTTTTGTCAGATAAAATCTTCTATAATTTAATCTCTTTTCTGTTTGTTTAATTTTATCTAGTACATAAAACAAACTTTCTACACATCTATTTAAGCAGGGAGTGACACACATATTATCTAATAAAAATATAATCCCACCTTCTTTATTTCCAAGCAAATCCCAACGGAGCATCATTTTAATAACTTGCATAAAATGCACATTGTTTTAGACACCGCGGAATACCAACAGACCTGCATTTACAACGGTTTGTTTCTATTTATAAGTCCTTATGTTTTAATTGAAATTATTACACGTTAACCAACTCCATGCTGTTTAAATATATCACCTTTTTATACCACTTTAAGACTTCTTACTCCTTAAACCATAACTAGGTAACGTCTTACCGCGGGGATAGATTGGTCTAAGCAAATCCTATGTCAAAGCTCGCATCGATATCAATCGGTACTAAGAACAAAAAGGTCGTAAATTTTCCCTCACAACGCGCTGTCGGCCAATATAACCCGACCTCCACATAGAATACCTTGACTTCTAACAACATTCTTTGATCATCGGGATAACAGTAGCCACCCTGTGGCGCAATCCCACCGTGTGGGAAAGTAAGAAAACATGTCGATGTTGAAAAAGGAAGAAATTTCACATTTTAATCCATTTATCGGAGATTATGAAAATATAAAATCTTGGCCAGACATTCTGTAGGCAATTTTATTATCTTTAAATCTGATTATTTGGAAATTAATCAAGTCTGTGGACCACTTCTGCTCATAGATTAGTGATGTTTTACCAATTAAGATGGCGGCATAGCGCATGCTCTGATTAAACACTTGATAAAGTGCAATTTTCTCGGCTCAGTATGATTTACTTATTAGATTAAATATCTATCACCAACCTTCATCAAACCCCTCAGCACGCCAAGGTACGTAAATAAATAATGATCAGACATTACTAAAACATGTTAAGATTTTATGGTGATTGTGAATCGGAGACTTTTATTCGTAGGTTTATAGTTTTAACCACAAGGGATAGTGGCAAGCCTGGACCAGTTTACGGTACCTTAAGCGTTCCAAGTCAATACCATTTTTATACGGGAAACCCAGATCCTGTAAACCCAGTAGCAATAAACAGTTTGTCTGGAAATGGCTATTCACACGAGATACAGAGGCGCATATGATACTGTTAGGTCACATTATTTGATGGAGATTGGTGCTTTAACACGCCCACTGCAGATCCGTTACATATGCAAATCAATAAAACTATATAGACATTGCTAGAAAAATACAAAGTCAAATATTAAAGCACGCGGAAGACATATATGATGGGGGTGAGTCACACTACCTGGCGTCCACTTATACGGGCCGCCCGTCATAAACATATAGGAGCGTTGGATATCCGAATGGTTAGCGCGTGCGCGATATATAATAAGGTCTGTCTTTGAGTCAATTGGCGTGGTTTCGATTCCCCGTTGTACGTGACAAGGAGAAGGGTCGCCTGTCCAATTTCGTGGGTTTTCTCCGGGTCCTCCGGTTTCCTCCAACTGCTAAAGACCCCTACGCGCAAGCGAATTATTGAAATAAAATTAAACTATATGTATGTTCCTAAATGACATAGTTTGTGTCGAGTGGGCGTTAAACCCCATTTCTCTATCTCTCATAAAAATATAACACATATTAGTGCTATAATGACCCAAAATGGTATGGAGTTGACGATAATCCCGCCCCTGCTAATCATTTTTACATTTAAATGTATTTATTCTAAAACATAGATCAAATCTGGATATTAAAAATAACCGCACCGATAACAATTAGATAATGTATTTATAATGATGATAATTATGTATAAATTATCTAACTCTTTCCTAGGTTCTTGCTCCATTTTAGTTTGTGAAAAATAATTGAAAATAAGTATTTTTTTACTTAGGCGTGGGATACAGCGCCCAGTCGTTCAAATGGTACGACAAATCGAGGGCCCGTGTACATATTAGCGTGCACGTAAAAGAATGAGTGACAGTCGAAAATCGAAATACCGGTAAGATTTACACGAGCGGTGTAGACTATATTCTGTACAGTGAAAATAACAATATTTCCGCTTTTAAATGCTTTTAGAATAAAAAATAATGTCATATCATGATCGATCACCCTGTCCGGATGATACATGGGATGGGGTTTAACGCCCACTCGATACAAGCCAGGTCATTTCGCGTAGGGGTATTTAGCTGTGGGGGGGGGACCGGGGACCCTATTCCTTGTCACGTACAAGCGGAGAATCGAAACCACGCCAATGCAGACCTCATCATCTAAACCGCACGAGTTAAACCATTCGTCCCCTCCTAGAAAGTTGGCACGCCCACCTTTGGTCTCCTGGCACATTGCATGCGTTCCATTCACCCTGGCAAATTCCCTTTAAGTAAAACAGATTTTACTATTTCGTTTCCTAAATATGTTTTAAATTTTATTTACGTTCGCATGTTAACCACCTTCTTGGGTTTAAACAGGTGTTAGTAACATGCACACGTTTTTTCATCTAAATTTATAAAGAAATTAAGCAAATTACAGGTTGTCTTAAAGAATCAGCATAAAAGCAATTAGATTTAATTGCTAAATCTCTAGAACGTTAATTACTACAAACATAATGTCCTTAAATATTCACAGTTACATTACATGAAAAAGCTATCAAGTTAGTGTGCTGGCTAACTATAGCACAAATTGTGTTTGAAATTCAAATATAACCAATGATAAATTGGTAAATAATTAACTCGATAATCACGATGCATTTTGGTTAAGAATGAATCGGTCCAAATGTCTTTATATACACAATAAAAGTGATTATCAATCTGATTAAAACCCAGATTCTATTTCGTTTCGTATTTCCAAATTTCGTCTTCACCAGTGGGCCATTGAAAGTATTAAAAACGAAACGAACTTTAAATCTGCCTTATAATCAGTTTGCGTTGACATTAAATAGAATAGCAACGGATGTAGAAATTGGACAAATGCAGTTCAAGTTCATATCATCGAGCCATCCAGCCATAAGGTTGTGAACGAAGTAGGGTATAAGTCTACCTCCTTCAGTCAAGTTCGTTGTATCGATTTGGCTTCTATTCGTAGTTGTTTTTTTAGTATCTGATCTGAGAGCATGATCATGTCAGTTAGCACACTCTTATCACAATGTGACCTCGATTGTGGAGCTTAATTGATTTCTTATATCATTTTCTTTTAACCATAGATTTGGTGATCTAATTATCCGTGGTGAATTGTGTCGCTTATTTAATAGATTTTATTCGAGTCACTGCGCGACTAAAAGACGCCCTATCGTCTGAAATGGTGCTTTAAATTAAAATTCAAACCACACTGCGTCTTGGCTATCAGATAATAATTAAGAAGATATATTATATCGATAACTGTCACGTTACAATTATCGATCTGATTGATCGGTAGGAAATATCGGATCAGGCAGTGATTGAGTAAGATATTGAATGCTATGTGGCCATAGAAGGTCCCGCGGATCCTAAGATGTCTGATACCTAATGGTTGTTCGATATACACGAAGACCAGTCGTGAAACGAGTGTGGCTATAACGATTTTCCTGTCAAGATCGCCAATAAAGGTCGACCAAAATGTGGGTTATTTAAAAAAATTAATTTCCACGTAGAAAACATACGTGGAAATTAACAATTTAAAAGGAAAATGTTGAAATTAGGTCTGCTTCAAAGATCAAAGGTATATTAGATCAAGGTCGGTTAGGTTATAAATGACTGACTATTCAGGGGGTCGGTGTTCAATCTCAGTGTTAGATCAGAAGGGTCCTCGATACTTCGCAGAGTGGTTTCCCCTTGCTAGGTAAGGCGCCTTTTCGGTCGGATAGGAGGCGTGCACGTAAAAGAACGACTGACCCTGTTCATTACTTTTATTAGTAGATCCTTTAGCACTACACCCACGCGAGTGATTAAAGATTGTCATATACATACACTCAATGTGATCGACGATTAATTGTATTCCATAGAATTGGGTCCTGTGTATTTCCAGTTCAATTACTCACTATCATTGAAACAATGTGCTGTACAGAGTTCCATGGGTATATATAAATACCATATGTTATATGGTATTTATATTTTATTCTTCATTGTTTATTTCATTTGTACTCCAGTGTCATGCAGGATCAAGTTGATAATGTCTCTTTAATAAAAATTTCTAAACAGTATTTGTACAAGGCTTTTAGAAAATTACGCTTAATTAGATGCCAGTTTGTAAAAATATGAATGACAAAATGATAAAAGGGAAATTCCAGATGTTGCCTGGAGACATCTTTGGAACTCTTTGGAAGACTTTCATAAGATCTAATTCATGTCTGGTTAAGCATTAATGGCGAGAAATTGGGGTCAAAATAAATTTTGTTGGGTACACATTGTTGTGAAAGATTGCAAACTATGTAGTTGTAGTCACCGTTAGAGTCTGTGGCTCTTGATTAAATTACACAAAACTAATAGAGGCTGAGAGTGTCTTAAAATTCTATAGTTTATGCCTTGTTAAACGCACGTTATCAATCAGTCTGTTCAGTAATAGACTGTATCAAGCATCATATATTCTCAAATGGATGGACTGGGTTGAAATGCTTTATAACTTCTTGTCTCGATGAACGGCGTACGTTTCGTCAGCAACTGCTAACGAAGACGGCCATACACCCGGAAGTGTGCTATGATGGCAATTTTAACCGGACAGCGCCGTTTCCGACTACTCGTCACGGAATTTCTACTGTCAACAGTTTTTAGTCTCATCTTATCCGAACCAGCTGCACCAGTGACAAGGGGAGTTTTCTCAGCCAATACGGGGAACTGCTTAACGGGCCAGTGACATACCCACTGAGAGATCGTGGTTCAGACGATAGAAATTTCACCAAAGCCAGCGAGAACAGAAATTAGGGACGACGCTCTTCGAAAAATTATAAGTCTTTATTTTGATATGACGTCAAAATTCCAAGATGAATGTGATGACGTCATGTTCAGTTCCTGGTTCATGATGGTAGCCGGAAATATCACATCGTAAAACCCTATAGATATATATTCTATACTTTTTTCCAACACCTGCTTATAAGCACAATATAGTTGTTTATTTGTTTTTCAAATTAAAAGAAACGTGGGCGAAAACGTGTAAGGTTCTTCATCTGAAGTTCGTCATAAAGCAATGCCCATTCCTGAAATGTTTACATCACTCCCTTATTACGGGGCACTAGCTAATCATGTTTCTGGGAATATTACACAAACACAAGTGAATGAATCATATTAAAAAAAATATTCTCGTTACTGTAGGATCATTGACCTCACTAACCATAGAAGACGTTAATACCGTACTTATATATATATATATATATATATTTATATATATATATATTAGTTATGTTGTCTTTTCTTTATTGTCAGACCTTCAGGAAGTTGTCAATCGATTTAACGCTCTATTGGGGTTGAAAACAATGTTGCTATTATTGCCATTTTGTCTGACGTACGTTTAAAAGGAAGATCTATTTAACGAGTGTTCATTGGTTACAATTGGTTTATTTTGAAAATAACTGTCACTTTATAGTCGGTGGGCCCGAGAGTAACATCATCATTTGATGGACAAAAGAACACCCACGAGATGTAGTAAATTTCAATAGCTTATGTTTCTGATGGCCATTTTGAACGCTATTAGACCACTGTCGTATACGATGCAACGTATACCTATCTTTTATAGAACATATGATACCACTTCCCTTTTAGTTTGGATGTTCACATAACTAAATGTTATATTGTTGTTAGAATTAATAAAAATCAAACTAATCTGAGCAGTATTTATAGTTAATAGCTTTGAATTTATCGATCTGAAAAATATTTGAACGAAATTATTTTTAACAGGATTATACGCATGAGCGAAACACCATTACATTTCACATATGAGCAAGTATTGTCTGAGGTTCTATATTTGATAATATGTGCCTCTTGAACCATTTTCGTCGATTTTAATGTTCCAAAGAATAGAGCCACACAATCTTCAACTAAGCCATTATATTTTTGATGTTGCAATTATACAAAGTTTTAAAACAGACAATCCCATAATCGTCCTTTTCCTTTGTAAATATACGATAACAAGTCTATGTATCTGCAGTGTTTGATTTCAAGAAAGAGGATTATGGTAGTCATCAATACATGAAGATAAAATATACGATAAAAAGTCTATGTATCTATATTTACGTCATGACCTGTTCAACCTCATGGGTTTCGAAGGATATACTCTGATTTCCTCCCCGATTACGCACCAGCGAATTATTGAAATAAAATTGTAGCATATGTTAGTTCCCAAATGACCAAGTTTGTGTCGAGTAGATGTTTCTCTGTATTTATCCTTAAAACAAACTGGAATGAGCAACTAACCAGATTTAGTCCACAAAAATGTGTCCGTGTATCTGAAGCACCTACCGAAAAGTGTTAAAACCATAATCATTCCTTGTTCAATTTATTTCAGTTTCATAATGTATCACCACATTGTGGTTTATGGCTTATTTGGAGGTCGATCCCGTGTTCGATCCCCCTATTGCCCGAGACAGTTCATCGGATTTCCCGGCTTCGTTACCTCTTGTCAGGCGGAGGGCCTGGCAAGGGACAACGTAAAGTCGTTGGGTTGGATCTAAAAACCGAGGTCCTGTATACACCTTGCCGTGCACGTAAAAAAACACTTAAAAATTGGAATTCGAAATAACAGTTGACCATAATGCTACTGTCCGTGCATAATTTTCTTCATTCGCCGAGTCGGTATAGAACAATAGGACGTTAAACCCCATTTCATTTCATTTTTGTATCACCACAAGGCAGGGACCAAGTGTCAGTGAGACCATTACATTTAGTTAAATAATGAAGGATTACGAATAAGAATATCTCTCCAGAATGAATAGAACCAAATATTGACAGACTCTGGTTGCTAGGGAAGTGTAAATACTCCTAGTGCACATTAAGTGGTTCTTCTATAGTTTGTGTTTGGTTTCACTTGATCAAAAATGATTTCGTCAATATCTTGATCGGGTACAAAGAAAGTGGAAGTTATGAAAATAGTGCAAATCAATGTAATAACGCAACATGGCGCAAGTTATTGACGCTATAACCAATTGTATTGGTTGTTGTTTGCTTCAAAGAACCGGACTCCTAGAATTTGTGGAAAACGATGGACAAGTGCGTTGGTGCTGACTCACAGGCTATGAGATCCTGGATTCGAACCCGGTGTTGGTTGAGACAGTTCCCAGGAATTGTTCAGTACGGTTAGCTCTTAACAGTGGTACAAGACTGGCTTGGCAAGGAACATCGTCTAGTCGTTCGGATGGTACGAAAACCGAGGTCCTGTACATGTAGGAGACAAATTGGCAGTAGGAATTCGACGACAATCAGCCGGAACATTTCCCTCATAGCATACTTCATGGTATATGACCGTCTTTATTAGCCCAGTTAGTAAGGAAAGGAGGACGTTAAACCCCAATAGATTTCATTTCGTGTGAAAAGTAAACAATTTGAGAATCCACGAGTAGATCTAAATGCGTTTATTTACTTGTGGGGGTGGGGGGCATCCAATGCTTAAATACTAATAGTTCATCATCTGTCAACAGTCAAAACTAAAAGATATACGATGAACATTGAAATATCGACCCCATAGTGTGATGGTTTACCTTAGATTATTAGGATTTAAAAGAACGGCAAAACGTATATATAAATAGAGCGATGATTTGAACTGACAAATTAATGGCAACCAGCCTAGTCGAAACTTTTTCATAAATAAAAGCATCTCTGTCTTTTAACATCGATAAGCTGTATGAAATAAGCTATTCATCAACGAGTATTTACTTAATGTCAACAAACCTCACTATTTACATTAAGTCATAATATATTATCATTGATCATGCAAGGCGAGCTATTATAACCCTTTTCATTCACTGTATTCATCATTAAATCATCAAGGGATTCCATATCATTCAATTTCATAACCTCGGCTCATTAATCAAACGTGATAAAAAAAGAGCAGCATGAAAGTCGTTTTTTAATCATTTGCACATTTATAGATTTCTATTCTATTCTTCTCTTTCAAAATCTCCATTTACGTATGTTCAATTAGCGAAATGCACTAATTTTAAAATGTCGGACGATGGCCTTTTGCTCGGGGAAAAGTTAAATGAATTGTATCTCTACACAGTGAGACAATAATGAGGGTAAAATTGGAACGAGTAAAATGAATAGAAAAGTAAAGCACTTTTGTGATTAGTGGTCTCCGTTGTTTCCGTTGGAAGCGAACAGCAAGGTCAAGAACCTATGAAGCAAATTGTTTCCCCACACGAATTCCTTGTCTGGTAACTAAGACTACATGTAAGAATTCTCGTGTACTAACCATCCATTAGACATATACATCATTGTATGACAGAGGTTTAAAGCTTTACGAGGATTATTTGAAATTTGTGCATTCACTCAGTAAAAATCAATATGGAACATAACAAAATAAACGTGAATACTAAGCACTATGTTTGTATTGAATTACTATACAAAACATAAAAAAGTTCCATATCCACAGCTCTTTACATTTGTAATCACCGTTTGTTAATAAAGGTTATCCTTGACCCGGTGGGTGTCGCGTATGTTTACATCGTATCCTCTGTTACCATTTTCTATTTGGTTTGTCTGTGAGAACACCAGCTATCATTTTAAATCTGGTTTTTCTGTGAGAACATCAGTTACCATTTTCTATTTGGTTTGTCTGTGAGAACAACAGTTACCATTTCGTATTGGGTTTGTCTGTGAGAACACCAGTCACCATTTTCTATTTGGTTTGTATGCGAGAACACCAGTCACCATTTTCTATTTGGTTTGTCTGTAAGAACACCAGGTACCATTTCCTATTGGGTTTGTCTGAGAGAACACCAGTTACCATTTTCTATTTAGTTTGTATGTGAGAACACCAGTTACCATTTTCTATTTGTTTTGTCTGTGAGGACACCAGTTACCATTTTCTAATTGGTTTGTCTATGAGAACACCAGTTACCTTTTTCTATATGTTACCATTTCCTAGTTGTTGTCTATGAGAACACCAGTTACGATACCATTTCTTAATTGGTTTGTCTGTAAGAACACTCGATACTATTCCAGTTACGATACCATTCCTATTAGGTTTGTCTTTGAGAACACTTAATACTATTTCCTATTAGGTTTGTTTCTAATACAATATTCTGAATAACAGTTACAACATTAGTCATTGTCCCTTTATTCTGTTATTGCATTTCGTCAACACGCCTATGTTATTAAACAGCACAAAGAATTTTCTGTTTATTTAGCTAACGATTCACAACGCGAAAACCTTTATGTTCTGATCAGACGACTTACCGCTGTTGGCGCATGTTTCGTTGCCTGGCAAACACATTAAACGCTTCACGGCTTAGTAAGACCTTTAAATACCAATCACTAAAGTTACCACATCACTTCATAGAATTATCCACTGTATTATGATTGAACGGAGAAAGCCGTGGTTCTAATGTCTAGATCGTAACACGCGTTTTTCTTTGATGTACTTTGCAATAGTTTTTTGTCTGGTTCCGTAGAGTAACCACATCAGTAAAAACCAACGATGCGGCAAAGAATATGCATAATTTATCGTTTACTTTGCAATTTACAACACAATTCATTGCTGTAGATACCGGAATAGAAGGATGACGAGAGAGGTTAATCTGTACTGTAATGTGAATTCAAAATATCTGACAAATTCCTACGTGACAAAGAATTGAATTTTCAGGAATTGTTTAAATTAACAGTTAAAGATGCATCATGTAAGATTTAGATAAAGAGCTGGTCGTTCGGGCTATAATAGTTCAAAGATTGTTTATCTATTTTGTTGAGGTTAAAATCAAGCGGGTTTTATAATCCATTTAAATCTCTGTCATCCGATGATATAGAGAGTTGAATATAGGCTTTTCATGTGAACAAATGTCTTATTAATAATTTATTCGATAATTTATCTGATGATTGTTACATGTTGGGCGCTTTGTGAATATGAAGATTAAGACCATGGGAATGCTTAAAACTGTTAAAGGGAAAGATACGTCATGGATTTAACTTGAAATCTACCGGGAGTTAATTATTAGTTTTAATCCGCACGGGGACCTTTCAGTAGGAGCAGGCAATAATTCTTCATAATATGATCGCTGATATGCACCATATGCTCTGTGAATATTATTTTTTCTTGCTACTTGCAAAATAGCACATTTGTGCCCCCCCCCCCTCCCCATCACTCTTTCCCATGTGTTTTATTTAAACCTTTGTTTATAAAATATTAGAATTTGTTAAATTCTTTACTAAAGCAAATATGCTTGGTTATTATGAAGACATAGTACGAGCGTACATTGAACTGCTGTTCTGAGAACCGTTATGAGCGGTTTGATGTTACAATAATCATATTACGTCCTGAATTAAAAGGATACATGCAGTATTCGACCATTTATGAAATCCCAGGTGTGGCTTTTAAATAAAGAATAGCTGATATATAAAACATAATTACGCTTTGAATTGCTATCCTCTTCTATTATTGCATGCTGTACACTAGACCATAAAACTAAATCATGCATTATCTATTTCAGTTCTTTACCGCTAGGATTGTAATTCAAATATAAACTGGAAACATATAAATAATAAAGCATAGTGAAACGGTGGCCTAAATAATATGACACATTATGTAATGCTATATAAGAGGGAGTCACGGTGGCTAAGTGAGTAAGACGCTGGCTCGCTAGCCTGCAGGTTGCGGGTTCGATCCCGGTGTTGGCCGATGAAGTTCATCGGGATTTTCTGGCTTGGTTTCCCCTTGTCAGTGGAGCAGGACAGAAGGCCTGACAAGGACAGCTGTATAGTCGTTCGTATTGGACGAAACACCGCGGTCCCGCGTACAAATTGGCGTGCACGAAAAAGATCCCATGGCAGTTGGAATTCGATATAAGAGTAGGCCGTAGCGCCGCTGCCCGGGCAAAAATTTCCCTCATAGCACACTGTATGGCGTATGCCCGTCTTCATGTACACATTGGCGTTCATGAAAAAGATCCCCTGGCAGTTGATATGAATCAAATACTTTTTGTATTGTCTGGAATAATGAATTCAATTGTTTTTAAAAATCTAAAACTATTATTGTAATGTCAAACAAGGGTGTTCTTGTATAACAATATTATTTCTTGTAAATAATTTACATATTTTATTGATTATTGATCGTTCAAAATATGACATGTATTGTTTTCATAAATAGAAAAACTGAACCAATTGTATACATTGTTCACAATCGATTATAGTTAAAGGGTGAGAAACAGGCAGATTGAATTGGGCAAAAATTATCCACAGCACTTTCCATAGTACACTGTATGGCGTATGCCCGTCTTCATTAGCCCAGTTCGGAGCAAAACAGTAGGATGTTAAACCCCATTTCATTTCTGTTGATGCGTGGTGTGGTCCTCCTGTACTAATATATTGTATTGCACGTGGCGTGATATTATCAGAGAGTTGAAATGAAAATGTGACAAGCAAGAAAACAATGCAATTACAAGCTGTAAAATATACGTACGTGCTCTAGGATATATAATTTAATATGATTGTCAGTAGATAGATGTATATTACACAAAGTAAAGTGGAGTACCAGGGAATTTGTATAGTAGACTACTGTGGGTTGAATAACCGGTGCTAGGAGGTTAGGAGGCGGGGACATACTCCCAAGAGAAAGTTTTAAAATGTTGGACTTTTTCAGTGAATGGCTGCATGAGTTTAATACAAAGTTTGATGACGTTGACATTATCGAAGGTTTATATGAAATGAACTGATGTTTAAATGGCACGTCAGCACCAACCTCTGGCTATATTGTGCCAAAGTATAAGAATTAAATTAATGCAATATAAGAGTACAACAAACGAGTGTTAGATATGAATATGTATGAATTCTTAAGTCAAACAAATCCATATTTTGCATCCAGTTCAGTTTGATGGAAGGAACAGGTATGTTAGCCTATACATAATCTCTGTTGGTACGATGCTTCTAGGAGGTTGCGAGCACTCCTTTGCAGGCCCGTAACTAAGAGGAGGGGGGGGGAGGAAACCTCCCCTGCAAAATGTTTCGCTCCCTCCCCCCCCCCCCCGTGAAAAAAATTGTGGACCATCAAAAAAATAGATATACATTGTCCGTGAATCTTACAGCACCTGTGAGAGCACTTCCCGCTCCCCTCGTTGCTCTGAGCTAGTTACGCCTCTGCTCCTTTGGGGAAAATGTTGATAGATTTGTCTTTATTCAGAGCATTCTCAGTGCGTTTGGGATCTAGCTACACCCCTCCCACTCATCTTACAATCTCCGTGTATACCACTTATTGCCGGTTCTACACGGCAACTAATTTGGCGGCAGGGTTCTTTTGTGCATTGTCTGTGAGTTGAATACCCCACGCACCCTCACCTTATCACAATAACACCCAGACACTCGGTGTACATCATTGATTACCGATACTACTCGACAACTGAATTAGCTTGGTTCCTTGCATATCTATTTAGTGCCTTTTTTCATTTAGAAACTATTTTATAACAGTCGAGAATTGATTTATCACACTACCTCCTCCATTCTTTTCATTGTCTTCATGAAACACTAGACATCGTTTCAACTATCAAATTCTTTATCATTTATTATTTATTAACATGTTTTAGGTGTATTGAGGACAGTATTGGTTTTTAAATTACAAACCGAAAACGCAGTCAAACCGGACACCGGGCAACAAAAAAAAAATGTATTCTTCTTCTACTAGTGTTTAACGTCCACTTCCACCGATGATGATATCGCAGACAAGTTATCTTATTTTAACTTGCTTAGCTCACGCGCAGGGTCTGTCCTGTGGCAGGAAACCGGAGTACCCGGAGTAAACCACAAAGTTGAGAAGGCGCCCTGTTCTCCAAGCCACATACGCTCACATCAGGGATGGAAACCATGACTTAGTCAGAGGTGACCGGCCCGCTAGAGCTCGAAGCGCGACACTCGAGACCACAAGGCCATCCCCGCCATAAAAAAAATAAAAATTTATATCTTTCTAAAGAACGCGAGGGCAAACGCGACTGGTGGCCACTGCGAATTGCCGCTCGACTCATCGTTCATTTCGTTGAAATTAGTTGATAAAACTTGCGCTTTGATAATTTCATTATGCATGCCCACACTCTGATTCGCCCAGTTTCCTTTAAAACCTGTTAGGTTGCGTCGTTTGTCTAAAGGAAAGTAACTATATTTTGAAATAGCAATTACACATTTTGAAATAGCAATTACACATTTTGAAATAGCAATTACACATTTACGAAATATAGACATATGCAATTCGGAGAGATAATGCAAACATAATAATATGTCGACATATCGCAGCATCAATCTTGAGATGTTATTATGACGCATGTGCATGTGGCGGATTAGATTTCGGGTCACGGCAACCGAAAAAGAAATACCTTATTAACAAACAAATGTCATTTTATTGGTTTCACAATTTTATTACGTTTAGTAGAAGCAAAACTATTTCGTTTAGTAACGTATTACGTGACAGCACATCCTACCAGGTCTAGTTCTAGATCCAAGTACATAGCGGTTGATTTAAGAATGCAATTGTCAGAATTTAATGAACACGCAAAGTTATCTACCACCCACACATCGTTTATAAGTTATAATTGCCATCCAAGGTGTCATGAAGTGAATTTAAACTAAGACGTAGTGTATCGACACCTTCTTAATCTTGATGTTTTAACGAAATGAAATGAAATGAAATGGGGTTTAACGTCCTACTCTTATATCGAATTCCAACTGCCAAGGGATCTTTTACGTGCATTCCAATGTATACACGGGACCTCGGTTTTTCGTCTCATCCGAAGGACTAGACAGCTGTCATTGTCAGGTCCTCCGTCCTGCATCACTGACAAGGGGGAACCACGCCGGAAAATATGGATGAACTTTCTCGGCCAATGCAGGGATCGACCACCCGACCTCCAGACTAGTGAGCCAGCGTCTTACCCACTTAGCCATGTTTTAACACTTGATTATATTTTTTCTGTAAACTTATTATGTCATTTAGTTCTCTAATGTATGTAAAGTCTAGCGCACAACCCGCCATACGGGCAGTCTACGGGGGAAATTTTACTAAACCCGTGCGTGATGTATCGCAGACTTTTGGTCCGGCAAATACAAAGTTTTCACTCGGTTTCTTGTGGTTGGTCTGCGAGTTACCAAGCTCTTAGATGCGTGCGTGTCAAAACACGTACGGTGGGCTGTGAGCTAGACTTTACTTATAATGTTATATCATTTATGTATATAGCATTTGCGAAGCCGATTTTTGTAAGTCATTGGCTTGTTTCGATATCCTGTGAAATATGTAGATGTTAATAGATGTTAGGTGTGGATGTGGAATACATTACTAAACACTAGATCACCGTTATTGAACTGATATTATAAATCACGTATACACCAGCTGTCTCTCCATAGATTAGATTATTAAATAAAAGAAATCACCTGTCAACATCGCGGGCGTTTTGAAAGTCACCATGATGCATTGGACACCATGATTGAAAGGTTAAAATACGTAACGCTATACTCTCTGGTGTGTCTTTGTATGTGGGAGCCATGGTGATTCACAGAGTAAGACGCTGAATCGATAACCTGGAGGTTCCGTGTTCAATCCTGGTGTTTGTCAAAAAAGTTCATCTGGATTTTACAACCTGGGAGTAGTGCCTGATAAGGGGCAACGTATATTGACGTTCGGATGGGATAAAAAAAAAACGAGGTCCCGTATCCACATGGGCGTGCTTGGAATTCGAGATAAGGGTATGTCGCAGTCCTGGCAAAATGTTCAAACTGCATATCCGTCTTCATTAGCACAGTCGGAGCAGAACAGTAGGACGTTAAACCCATTTCATTGCATATGTGTCGTCATGGCCATCATTTTGCAGTTACAAAAATTCAGTGACGGTGTTCGTCATTATTTCGCAATGGCAACTTTTTGCTTAATCAATAAATGTTTACGTCAATCAAGTATCGGCGAAAGAGGCCCCTAACACACGGGCGATAATTATAGTATGATTACCGACCCGGGAGTCCTGCTGTTTACATCAGTTTATGTCATCACCATTTTATGATACACAAATAATGATACGTCACTAAATACAATCTTTCGAAAATATTACGTATCACGTGTAGGCCTCTTTAAGGTTAAGTTTGAGTCAGGAATGAAAAAGTTACCCTATTATTCTCAATACAGTTTATTGTGGAAAAAATTAAACGGTATATTTAAGAATAGTTATAGATTGAGAATTTTATTGGCATCGTAACTGGTGAAAAATAAATCCTTTTCGTGCTTTTCAGGAACTACAAATGGCTTTAGGTATATTAGCTGCCATTCAAATTCAAGATTAAAGCACGCATGACATCAAAAAATTAAATGTTGGTAACCGGTCGTAACCTTAATCTTAGTCGATAAATAGAATATGCCCGTGTAATATGAATACGAAACTGGGGTTTAATGTCTCACCTTTCTGAACCGAGAGAGAGAGAGAGAGAGCGAGAGAGAGGAGGTAACGTCCACCAGACACAAACTAGTCCATTTCGAGACTAACATGTGTGTACGTGCGTATGGATATTTAACAGTTGGAAGGAAACCGAAGAACCCGGGGAAAACCCATGTCTTTGGACATGCGACGCTACTCCCTATGTCACGTAAAGCATGAGGTTGAAATCATGCCACTTGATCCAATGACAACCCCACCACCACCCTCTCTAGCCCATTCAGAACTTACTACGCTAACTGCAGGTATCTATATTCTTCGTAATATAATGATTTACGTATGAAAATGTATCTCTTTATCGGGAGCTTCTTGAAATAGCCCTAATACCCAAAGCATTTAGCTATATAACTGAAAGTCTGTAATATAGACAGACATACAGACAGGCATACGGTTTATGGTGATGTGTTATCAGTTGTGACCTTTTTCTATATTTTATTATTGTGTAAACCTTTTTAATGGGGATGCCGAATTCACATAACCCAGTTTTTGTCACAAAGATGTTTATGGGGTTTCTAAGGTATTTCCGTATAACGGGTAAAGTGATAGCTATCATTTCACAGAACATAAAAGTTAATATTCTTGGCCCTAGGACGCGAATAATTCATTTACATTAACATAAATGATATAAAGACATTACTTGACATGTCCCAATGAAGAGAATATGAGGGAAACGATATGAAAATAAATAATTGTCCAAATTGTTTCTATACTAACATCATGGAAAGTTGCCCACACATGTAGGACCGTTTACTTTACGTCATAATCTTGATTCCTATCTTACACGTATATATTTTTAGTAAGTGGTGGGGGTGGGGCGGTTCTACTTCAAAATTGAAATATTATGTCGACCTAATTAAATGGTCAATTTGTCGTTTCTGGCTAGATTTACGAACATACAGTTTTAAACGTCGGCAGTTATAGTTTACACTACATAAATTAATTAACCGGATATGAGGACACCAAATCGGGACTTCTTTACACAGATCTAAGACGTTGTAACAGGACAGCTATACTCTTTTCAATGCTATCATTTAAAATCGAGTTTTTATAAAGATCTGCAATGTCCACTTTGTCCCTTGACTTGTATATTGACCAAGGTGAGCTTGTTGTGTTTTGGTTTTAATTTTATGTATTTCGTGAATTTCTTCTTTTTCGGCCTTTTAAAAATTTATGATTAAAAGTATTCAATTCCTTTGTTATTATCGAATGTCACTAGTTATATATCAGCGCTAATCCCTTGGTTATCCGTGTATCCCCCATAATATCCTAACGACACTTCTCATTTATACCAAATGTTTCTGGACACATTAGGACAGACAAGGTCAAAGATAACTTCTATGATGATGAACTTATATTTCATGACTCTTAAAAGGGGTCAAACTATTTTCGTGCCGGACAGTGTTGAGTAGAGAGGTCGAGAACCTTTCTTTTCACAAAACAATAAGTTTGGAACGAGAAAATCGTTTTAATTTTGGTAATATATAACATTTGTATTCCTCTTAAAATTGCCGTCTATAGATAAAGCCAGTGTAGAACCGATTTTGTGTTTACCTGTCGACACAAAGCCAAAAATCAAAGAAAAATTAATAAACAATTCGTCGTCGGCCGAATCTTGTTGTTCTGCCACTAGTTGAAATAACTTGTCAGATTAACCTAATTTTATACTTAACTGTTACGTTCGTTCGTAGAGCTAAGCTTTCGCTTCCGCCGATGGTGATCTGGCACACAGATGATCAGTCAGACACGGAACCATATATCCTTGCTCTTTTTTTTATTGTTTTCAACTCTTATTGAAAATTCTGTTGTTATTGCCGGCACTCACTATCCATAATTAGTACAATTATCCAAACAAATATTGCCTCAAACTAATGCGAAATGTGTTTTCATGCTACTATAGTGTAATTGGATGAAGTTCAAATTTAAACATGCATTATGCAAGAGCTAACTCTGTCTATTGCAGGTCTTTCTTTAGGCATGAAATGTTTTCTAAAGTATTAATTAGACATTAATTAACTGATCCAGGCCTTAATCAACTCTCGATGGCATCAGATTTCTCCGATATTAAATAGATTAGAATGGTTCAGCGATACTTTGATTTAATCAAATATGGAGGACCGAGACTTAGATTCGATCAACCAGTACGGTGGTTGAAATTATTGCACACATCTGTCAAACCTTCAAAGGCTAATATCTTCGCTTGCAATAGAGTAATTTGAATGAAATTTTCAAATTAATCATTTTACATCATCTACTTTCGAACTATTATAGCAAGAATGGCTAGTTCTTTATCTAAATCTTACATAATGTATCTTTTAAGTAATTCTCAAAATGAACAGAAGATAAATTTTTATGGCCCAGTTTTAACTCGTTATGAGTGTGCTATGAGGGAAATTTTGCTCGGGCAGCGGCACTATCGCCTACTCTTATATCGAATTCCAAATGCCAAGGGATCTATTACGTGCATTCCAATGTATACACGGGTCCTCGGTTTTCGTCTCATCCGAAGGACTAGACAGCTGTCCTTGTCAGGCCCTCCGTCCTGCATCACTGACAAGGGGAAACCACGCCGGAAAATCTGGATGAACTTTCTCGGCCAATGCAGGGATCGAACACCCGACCTCAAGGCTAGCGAGCCAGTGTCTTACCCACTTAGCCACGTGATCCCCAATAACTCGTTATGAATTCAGCATATGACCGGTTATTGCCCATGAATAAAGACATATCTCCAGCTGTTATTTATTACTGTCATGTTCATTTTATAACATGAAATGGTTTTAACCTATATCCCACCATAAAGTTTAAAAAAAACCCAGTTCATCATGTAGTTTTCGTCATTTCGTGACATCAAATTAGTTTTAATCTCTATTCCAGCATAAACATTTTTTAAAAAAAATAATTTAACATGAAATTTTCATCATTTCAGCTTTAACTTGTCATATAAATACATTTATTGTAAAAAGAAACAAATCAATACAATAATGGGGATTTGCCAATAAGTGGTCTGCAACCAAAATTAATATCATAGCAACCATAAACAATTTAACAAATTATTTTATTTTCTGTTTGTCCTGTTAACTCCCGTCCTCAAAAAGCAAATACTTCGTTTCGTTTTTTATATAGTTGTTTTTTTTCTTCCAATATCAAATTCCATCAACAGCCAGGCTTTTGTTTAAGAGCAATGACTTCGTGTTTCGGTGAAAATTGAACTTTGATATTTTAACTCATTGGTCGCTGTATATTGGAAGATTGTGTAGCTAGACGTGGTATTAAGGAGCATATGCTTTGAAATAGGCTTTCTCTATTCAGTCGAGAATTGGCGTTAGTTGTTTTCTATTCGTATTTAGTGGGATAATATTCTGAATAATTTCAATTGGTTGAACATAGTTAAAGGGGCTAAGTCTCTAACTCAATATTTTCCATAATATTTGAAATTAAAAACACAAATTAGAATTCAATATTGGTCCACACAGATTATTAAAACACAATCGGGTAGTTAATATTCTATTGTTTACGTTATTGAAGATATACGCAGTTATTATTCCTTTTAGATGTGCAACGTCATTATTCCTTTTCAATGTACAAAGTCAATATTTCTTTAAGATGTACAACAACATTATTTCCTTAGATGTAGAACGTCATTATTCCTTTTAGATGTATAAAGTCAGTATTCCTTTAAGATGTAAAGCCACATTGTTTCTCTTATATGTAAAAAGTCATTATTCCTTCTAAATGTATATTCTACAAGTAATTAGGCTCAATCTATCCCCTTTCGTTAGAGAATTTGTTATCTTTTATAAATTGACTTCTCTAACATGACCTAAACCCAACATTAGTGTACATCTATAATCATGACGAAAGTCACGATCTCTCAATTTCTCGATATTTAATTTAGATTCCACGTGCAGTAACCAGCTGCGATTCGTTTTAAATTATAAACTAAAATAGTAGTTTCGTCATGCAATGAAAATGTTTACACCTTTCAAATAAGATTCTTTTTTTCCCGAACCACGGTGGTTTACTCATGGGTTGTGCGTTGGTTCACTTACTAGGTTATCGGTGTTAGCCGAGAAACGTCATCGGAATTTCCACGCCGGTTTACCCTTATCGGTGGTGCAGGGCGAAGGGCCCGACAAGGACAAAAGCCCGATCGTTCAGATTGGCAGAACACTCTAGTCCCGTGTAGACCGTGTAGGTCACAGCGCGAGTCTAAAATTGGGTTATTTTCAATATGATATCATATAAAATTAATTACATTAGTTTAATGATGAGAGTGATAAGATCTCTGTATGTACATCGTGTCATTTGAATACGGATTCAGGTCAATGAGAAACACCAAAGATAGAACATAATAGATAGAACGATGCCTCCAATAAAAACATCAATAAACAAAAGAATACGGCTAATACTATATTAACAATTATGGAAATTTAATCAGAGAACAATTTGACTCAATTCTTCAAAGTAAGCTTTAAAGGTTTGGATGTCATATTGGGCGGGACTTAATTAAATATACACACGAGGTTCTATCGCTGATATGATGAAGTTAGTGGACAATTGTTTATTTTACCCAATAAACGGTGCATTTATTGAATGTAAGTCTCATTTAATCAACTATAATAGATCATTTACAGGGTTTTATAGTCTGTATCAATATTTATGAATACGTCTTTTCAAAATTACTTTCTATTTTTAGCGATATAATATGTAGTCAAGTACTACCATTGCGGCGATCAAAAGCATTTATCAGCCTGATGCGGAAATTATTCGATGTTTATGCGACGACTGAACCAAGTTGTATAGTAGTGGCGCAGTTTGTATTTGTCTATCTTTCAGAGTACAGAAACTGCATTAAGGAAGTTCTAGCAAAATGTTGAGTTTCTTTGACTACAATTGATCTCAAATGTCAATTTATAAATTTATACTGTGTTGGCTGTACATAAACCTGTTATCCACATGAATACGCAGGGGACGGGGGGCTGAGAGAGGAAAGGGGTTTAATGCGCTCAAAATTAGACATTCGAACAACTCCCCCTCCCCGCCCGCGCCAACACGCAGGGACAGTGGTGCGGGGGAACTGAACATATGATTGATTATATAGACTACTCTTTGGATAGCCCCAGAAGAGCATCGCCGTCATCTTCGTCGATAAGCTGGAGCTTAATCGAAGAATAATATATCTTGTGTGCTCCAGTTTATTGATTTAAAAACGCTAAAGTTACTTCTGAGCAGTATAGCTGACAGGAGTAATCATAGATTATCTGTAGCAGGTGTGTAATTAGGATGAAAAGTTAGGGAGTGATAACATTTATAACTATACATTTCTTATACAAATACACAATTTCAATATTTACAGTTATAAATTACATATCTTAATAACCTTAGGAATATCTCTTATAGAAATATAATTATAATATACTTCCTTATTAGCCTTTGGTTTATCTTCTGGAATTATAGAATAACGTCTTTCTTTAATGAGACGAATGAAACTCTATCCGGTGATGTTATTTCTGATCTTAGAGAACGTGGTATTATTAAATAGGGCATTTGAAGTTCAAATATAGCAAAATAAATTACAAAATGCTGGTAGTGCAAAGAGATTGTATTGGTATATGGGAAAAAAACAGTTCCCATGATCATACATACTTTCAAGTAATAACTTGCCATAACATTAAAGTTGTGCTTTCATATCCCTTGAAAGTTAACCTTGTCAGTGTTCTCCGGATCTCCCGATTTCCACCAACTGCTAAAGACACCTTCGCTCAGACGAATAACTAAAATAAAATTGATCCATATGTTAGTACTGAAATGACCTAGTTTGCGTCGAGTGGGTGTTAAACCCCATTTCTCTTTCTCGCCCTTGCAAGCTACGATATTGTGAAAGTTAAATACAGATTATCAGTCTAAAAATGGTTAAATTCAGATCAGTATTTACAAAGATATAATAAATTTAAAATTTCACAAAATTCGACATCCTCTGTTGATGCTATAAAAAAAGCCAATGGAACCTAGCTGTAAGAGTTTTTGCGTCAAATTGCATCGTAGCTAGGATATTATTTACCGTCGGTTTAGATTCTGCCACATCCGGCTTCTGATTACTACTGCATTCTGTGAAATCCCGATTTATTTCCTTATTACTTCAAGCTAAAAACGTTTTGAGTAGTCCGTTTTTTGGAATATTTCGAATTACGACATCAATCAGCGATCCCGTCAGACGATTTGCATTGAATTAATTTTGTACAATTTAAAATAGATTTTGCCCTAAAAGATAAATTAGATACTGTTCAGATAATGCAAATGATGATTTGTGACTTTAAACACAAGTTATAAAGTCTACATGAAAAAGGGCTATTTGTTTAGAATCCTGAAACCAACGACAATCCTTAGATTTTTTTACTTAACTCATGTTTGAGATATGAACAACTGCATGCCGTCACTATCTTATTAAGCTAGTGCGGTAAGTGAAAAGCTGTGGTGATTGAATTCCTACACCATGAAAACAACACCAAGAACATACAATGTAAATAAAAACACATTTATCAGTGGAGTTATTCCTTTGATGATTCCTAATGTATAATTTGTTTCCAAGTTCGGCACCTGAAGAACTATCAGTCACTGTTTTTTTTTGTTAACCATTTCCCACTTTGGTTTAACCTTTACAGTACGCCACTTTCTTCATGATGTAATTACATTTCTGTGATTATTGCATTTCTTAATTCGATTACCAACGGGAATAACACGATTATTGTATTTGGCTGCATACATCAGTAATGAGGAATGATTGCCGTCAATCATAGAACTTGCAGGAATCGGCTTTCTGCTGTTTTAAGTGTCAAAATATTATTTCTAGTTCTATATGGTTAATTAAAACCATGACACGTCATTGCTTTATTTCATAGCTTTCTGCATTTACTCATGTTACCAAATTACCTATTCTCATTGGAATCGGCCTACGATTTCAGGACAATGAGATGTTCCCCACCCCCTTCTCTTTTTTTTCTTATTTTTGCACCTAGTAGTTCAATGCTCGAGGACGAGTGCATAAGTATTTTACTCCCGTGCCAAATAAAACATTTCTTGGCTGTTTCAGATACATTTGCGAACATATGATAATGTCATTAGTGCAGTTGTTAGTGTCTAAAAGTAGCTTGTTCCATGGTATTACATAGCCATCGGCCTTATAATATACCTACCACAAAAATATATTCCCTTTATCTACAACATGCTGTTGTAAGTTCTGGTGAAAGGAGGCGTATGCGATTTTTCTAGCTTTCGCGAATTCCCTAGTTCATTAATCAATTAGTTCGTTTGCACGATGGACTCGCCAGTGGACGGTGGAGACAAACTTCAACGATCAGAAATTACAAAAACATCTTTCTCATTCTCTGCGCGCATCTCTTGTGGAATTCATTACCTTACAACATTAGAACCATGGACCCCTTAAATGCATTTAAAGCTCAGATAAAAACTTTCTTGTTTACAGAGGCGACTACCATAGTTCAATGGAGAAACTTTCAAAAAGCGCAATAGAAACTTCTCTTTTAGTATTATCGAACTATAAGTAGAGGATTATTATCACTATTATGTAGGAAACTCGTGGTGATACACACAACAGCAACCGTAATATGAAAATTTATAAGAAGACGAAATTTCATCACAGACGTCACATCCTTGATGGATTATAAACGACATTTATATGTAAAAGTTTCCTCTTGGTAATTTCTAACGTCAAGAAGAAGACCAATAGCTGTGAAAATTGTGAAAAAAAATCAAATTTTATTATAAATTCTGCTTACAAAACGTAAACATGGGTGTTATGATGATGTACGTTCGTGATGGATAGTAATAAAATATGTATATGATTTAAAGATAATTTCTGTGTAGAAATTGTTCCGCCTCCGCCTTGAATACGCCTCTTACCGCCAAATGAATATATGTCTTCAACGAAGTCTTCTTACACGCATAATTTGAAATAGATTATCACGACGACTGATGCTACAAGGGTTGGTTGGTTGTCGTGTGTAAGAATGCTACATGGCTTCAAGGTTTACTATGGATTCTGTTGTTACAGCTGACTCGATTAGAAATGATATATTATCATAGCAGGTAAGTTGTGTGGGTTTTCTATCACGCCAGAATTAAATGGGATTTAGATCGGACTGGGTTTCAGAAAACAAGGAATGTAGAATTCCTTTTATTGAATCATTAGGTATGTGATTTTCAGTGGAGTGCACAGATCAGGTAGTCATTTTATTAGATTTAATGTCATTATTTCACATTTTAATCAAAGTTAAATTGGATATAAGTAAACACGGAATTTCGAATTGACCACTTTATTATTCTTTTTATTGCACAATTAGTTGTATGATTTTCAATGGCGTGTTCAGTTAAGGTAATAATTGGATTAGATTTGGTTTGATTACTTCTCATTTGAATGAAAGTTAGATCGGATGGAATATCAGAGAACACGGAACATAGAATTTGTTATGTTGTTATAGGTTACAGAATCACTTTCATTGCACCATCGGCTGTAGATCTGTAATGGCGTGTTCAGATAAGGTAATAATTTGATTAGATTTGGTTTCATTTATTGCTGATATATTTAAAAGATATGAGAAAACGCCCGGCAAATATTGTAAATTATTTAAACTTATTACATGATTTATATCATGGAATAAGTGGAAGAATGTTACGAGTGTTTCAGAAAGAACTCGTGTGTATGTATGAAGCATACATCTTCAGCAACCATGTGTAAAATTCGTATGTTGAATGATCTTTAATGGTACGATATCCCTATTCGACTAAAATGGTTAGATTACTAGTGTTTTGGAAAAAGAAAACAATATTTATTAATGACACTGTTTCTTTATCAACTAAACAAAACAAACTCAAAACAAGAACTTGTTAAATGACAGTTTTTAATATCTCACTGTTAAAACGAATCACTGAAATAAAATTGAACCATATGTTAATCTCGAAATGAACGAACCCAGAACAAAAGAAAAATAATATTAACATGTATTAATGATACTTTTACTATATAACGCTTCTAAAGAAGACCCTACTCGTAAGCGAATTATTGAAATGAAACTGTATAATGTGTTAGTTCCGAAATGACTCCCCCTCTCCCTCTTTATCCCAATCTATGTATCTTCTTATCAAAACATAAACTCGCAACAAATACTTTTACTAGTGGGACATATTTTGCTTCCAATATGAATTTAATGACATAAAGTACACTTAAATCAGATCCACTACGCCATGTCAAGATTAGAAATAAGATAAATGTTATTTGATTTAACCGAGATGTTTAGATTGAGACCACAACTCAATCAGTACCATCATATAATTATTTAGGGTTTCTGGTAATTGTATTTACTATCGTTCATTGTACAGTTGGGTTCAGTTAATGTTGAACGATCTAAATATAGCTGCCAGAAAAAAAAGCAATTACAAAATATTTGTAAATTATTTTACTTGCATTTAGCAGTGATTAAGTGCGTTGAACTTTTTTGTTAATTTGATTTGAAGAAAACATGCACTTGAGATAACTATAAAGATAATTACTCCCGCGAAAGTTCATTTGTTAGAATTTAAGTTTATGGTAATGCATACAATATGGTTCAAATTTCTATGTTTTGTACTTTTAAAATGCTATTTAAATCATTATTAATGCATACTGAAATTTTTCTTAAACACTATATTCACATAAACAAAATAACTGACTTGATAAACACACCGAAATCAATTTGATATAGATGCACGAATATAACATATTTGTTTAGTTTTGACGTAAAATGAAATAATATGATATGGAGTTTAACGTCCTACTGTTCGCCACCGACTGGGACAATGAAGACGTGTGGATGGAAAATGAAATAGGGTTTAAAGTCCTGCTGTTCTGCGCGGGGATGGAAAATGATTACATGCATAAACACAGCCTTTAATATACATAATCATACTGTCTGATTTGTAATTAACGCGAAGAAGCAAAATTGCGTTTCGTTATCCGTGGAGTGGAGACAGCGGAAGTGTCATTATTTATCATTGGCTGTACTTTTGTATCTGTTAATTTGCAATTTTACCATTCCCATCAATTTAAAATTATTTTATAAATCTAATATCGGATGGACAAAGCGTATGTGAAAAATAGTTTTGCTTTTTAATTTTGCCCTAATATCAAATCCATTACAAATGATAGGTCTGGAAAGATTCGTCCGAAACAGAACCCTCAATCAAAATATCATTGGAACGTGGGATTTTAAATAATTCACACAGATGTGTAACAAACATTTGAAGAAACGGGAAGTAACGCAAAAATGTCAAACACGTGTTATCCTTCGAATGTCTTTAACCAGTTCTAATTCTAATAAAGGCTGACACCAATATTATCCTTTAAGACAAAGGCCAATACATTAATGTTTCATAATGTGATACTTTGAACGTAATTTAAAACTCTTTGATAACCTGCATATCTATATATCTGTGTTAAATACAAGCAAACGTTATATACTGAAAATTTCTATTTTGATTCGCTTTCAAAGAATCTAGTTCACTCTCTATTAGGCACTAATTTCAACGAACAGGCAAATTCTATATTTGCCTTTTAAGATACAGCACCGGACATACTGTGACGTTTCTACTGAAATACTGTGATATTGTGTAATTCTATGTTGGAGATGATAATTGAGATGTTATTGTTGTTTCGTTGTAGATATCCCACTGATAATTGCATTTAATTAAGATATGCATTTGTCAATCTGTTATTATGAGCAGGAGTATGAACACTTTCAATCAACGCCTCCAAATGTGCATTAGTTATTAAAAAGCAGTATTGATTTATATTTCAGAAAACCCCTTGTTAATTATTTGTAGAGTGTTTTTCCTAATTAAAAGCATACAAGAAACATAATATCCGATGCAATTTATGGAAAGATAAACATCTTTCTTTGTTCATAAGTTTCCAATTTTCACAGCATGTCAAAGACGTCATCATTTCAAATCACACTAGTAGTAGTTAAAGACAAACGCAGACTAGAATGCTCGCTTAAAGAGTCGGCTCAGACATATATATATGTCCGTGTTAGTGAGTTATCTGCTTTGGATTTGTTCCGGTTTTATTTTAAGTCGGAAATTAAGGCCATTTGCCACGAAGAAACAGGCTTCACAACTGCCAAACTGGTGAGGTAAACTTGCAGGAGGAGTTGTCACCCTTGCTTATAGGAAATTTGTAAATGCCTTTTCTATTTAATATAAAAGAATTTTGAAGGTTCTATAGATTTAATTCAGTTTTAACCTGTGATAATTCGTATCGAGGTTATGACAGAGTGTGCTTTATCTTCAAAAACTCCTGATGACTATTCCTATTTACGGATATCACATTCCAACATTTAATTTAAAAAGTGAAAACTCATTTGTTTTAAATCCGAACGAAAAATTAAGAAGAACATAGTAGATTTTGACCGCGGTATGTTGAGAAAAAGTCAATGAACTTATGTCAAAATCGTTTAACATCAATGTTAGAAATATCTTTAAAGAATTCACGCATGGTCATGATGAAAAAAATTGTTCTTAATTATCAGAATGTGTACGTTTTTTCTTTCATACTATTTTTTGATATATAAGGAAGGCATTCTAGCAAGACATACTATGGAACTGTTCCAAGAGAAATAGACAACCTGGATATAAAAAGGCGATGAGCAGTGCCTAATTGGTTTTATTTGGCGAAGTATTTCAACATAGCGCATCATGATTTATATGTTCTAACGGAAGATTCCATGTCGTTTCCCTTCAACTATCGTTTCTTTTTCTTGGTTTTAGAACTCATTAAACAGCAAAATGGATGCTTGCCTACCATATTATACTATGGTGGAATTTATATAATAGGTGGTGAAGTGGTTGATGTGTTAGTCTTAAAAATTAAATGAAATGGGGTTTAGCGTCATATTGTTTTGCTCCGACCGTGTTAATGAAGACAATGTTTACACGGTTTTTCACACTATCCGAACAACTATACGTTGTCCCTTGCCGGGCTACTCACTGAGACACCGTGACTCCCTATTAGTCAAAGTCTAGTTCTAATTAAAGGGGTTTGTATTAATCTTAGCATGTCCGTCTGTAACGATAGCAGCCGTGACGATCGTCGGCCACCCCCACGTCGTGTGTCTCTTATACCTAAAGCATTATGCTTTGATGCGATGGTAATTCAAGCTGCCAGGCTTTCTCTAATAAATTTATTCGGTTCTCAACTATACAAGGTTGATCTGATCTATAAAGTAGGGACCAATTATGCTTTTGCTTGGAAGGTAAAGCAAGTGAGTTCTTTACTAATATGACAGAAAGAAATGCAAATTTAACTTCCTTTGAATTAAAGTTGAAAATGGAGAAATGGTTTGGAAACCAGGAGTTACCTGAAACCGCTATGACGCAATTTCAGAATTTGCTCCAAGGTTATGAAGAAAGTCTCCTTGATTGGGCCTATCGTGTGTTACTTATAGCCTCGCGAGCCTTTAATGATTATTCAGATGACCATATAAACCGTCAAGTAATCAAGAAATTTTGTCAGGGTTGTCAAGATAAGGAAGCCGGTCAATATGTGCCCGAAAACTTTGGATACGGCTATTGATACAATAAAATGGTTTATGCACAACAGCACCGCTATTATTACCGTTCTGCACGGCGTGAAACGGGATGAAATAGTCCTAAAAGAATGTCAGGCGACAAAAGTGCGGGCAGTAACCACGCCCTGATCTGAAGAATGCACTTCCCCAACCTCACCCGATATATTTGCGCGGGTTCAGAGTACCGAAAAGCGCATTGCTGGATTTAATTAAAGTCACGGTTCATCATTTGTATTTTAAGAACATCATCTAATTTTTCTCGAGTTAATCATCATTAAATTGTACTCAAATTCATTATTGGACATCTAATGAAGAAAACAAAACCTCAATATCAAAGATATGTAATCTCTAAAACAGGATGCAATCAGATTACGACGAAGCCGATCAAAACAATATTTACCCAAAATAGGTTTATATAGTGTGCAGACGATTATGGGACACTCGGGACTATTTGACATGGGGTTCTAGATATAACTCTCTAGGGTATATTATTAATACAAGTGCAGTATAACCCTAACTGCATAGTTTCAAAATATGGTTTAGAAATTCCTAGACATTAACAAATCCAGACGATAAATAGGACTACATAGGCAATCTTGAGATTAATTTTCTTTTTGGATTGTCGCATTTTGAAAAATACATTCGGGCCAAAAGGTGTTTCCGAAATCAGTTCTATGAAGTGTTCTATGCGAATTAACATTAACTTGACACAAATTGCTTTACCAATCTCATTAAACTTAACCCGGGAGAAGGTATAACAAAATGGCGATGTTATCATACGCGGAATTAATTTCGAGAATGAATAATGAAAATCCAGACAGAACTTACTAAATAGCACGAAATATTAATTTTCAGACAGAAAAGCTCACTATGGTGCCTCCCATGATGAAATCATTAGAGATTCTCTATGGACCATATTAAGTCACATCATGTTTATATTCAAATTCTATAATGAATTTAAAATTGAATTTAAATTCTAATTCTGTCAATTTTCTATTAAGAGATCAGCGGGTAGGTAGGTATGTGCACAATAATTGAATTATAACATTGTACTTTATATGTAATGCTCCAGTCGGAGTCCAACAGTAGGACGGTAACACCCCAAATTATTTTATTTCATAAATGTAATACGGGAAGCAAAAATGTTCATCAGAACAAGGCAGTATGCAATGATGGAGTCTGGTTCTCTTTGCTCAGTGTTAGCTAATTTCCATATAATAATGACGTAGTATCAATATTAAATATTCCGAAGTGCAATCAAATTACATTATTTATACAAACTCCTTAATGAGAAGTGGTGTCAGATGTTCTAAAAAGAGTAATATTGCCCTGTCTAGTATAACTGACCTAGGTACTCTGGTTTCCAATAACCACCACTACTTCTAGGTGTGTTATCCGTTTCGTTATTGATATCATGTTGTTTGTAACAGTCAACATTAAAATCAAAATAGCATCATAAAGAGCAATGTCCTCGGGTGATAAATGAAATAGGGTTTAACAGTCTGTATTTCTGCACCAACCGGGTTAATGAAGACGGGCATGCGCTATGCAGTGTGCTATTTGCATAAACTTTGCCAGAAGATAGGGTTTTTGTTTACTCTTCGTGGAAATCCTAACTCTCAATGACTCTTTTATGTGGACTCCTCGGGTCAGCCTAACCTGATATACTATATATATCTACTATAACAAAGATATGTATTCGCTTTGAAATATACGCGATAGACAGGTAATGACAAAGAATGTACAGAGCATTCAGAAATCGATTAGAGCACATTTCAGTGGCGTAATCCCTGCCAATTCTCTATAGATAGCATTCATTAAAATGTTCTTTGTCATGATGCTGTGTTTTAATATAGATCGACTAAGGTATGGACCGTAGAACATTTTTTATGGTACGTCTTCATTCATCATGTTTTAATGCTTGGATAAACAAGAAAACAGACTCGACATGACCAAATGACATAATGGGAATCGGTTTTAGGTTTACAGGAATAGAAAAGTTACACGTACTTCTAGAATCGATATCTTTATTTAAAGTCACCAGATTGTAATAGCAGATCTAACTACGTGTGAAAGTAACAAGCTAATATCGGTGGGGTGTAAAACTGACATTAAAGGTTTTTCTAATGCTTAAAATCTTTAAAAACATAATAATTCTTGTCGCAGGATCTCAACCAAAATCGATACGGCATTGTTTCCATTATATCTTTTATTACAAGCTCCACCATTTCTCTTCATTATTTATAGCAATTTTCTTCTTATTTTTTCAGGTGTATATTAGTGCCGGCTGTAAGGATCTTTCCAGATTGTGAGATTTCTGACTCTTGGGGCACAGGAAACATCTCTATATTTTAAGAACTTTGAGCGAAGATGGAATTACTTGCCTCAGAAGAACATTTTTATCAGTGATAGCCGCGTGGTATTCAAATTTTGAGACTGTTTTATTTATTTCTTAAAATATCATATTTTACGAAAATGTCCAATTTGTCGTGTGATGTTATTCTCGCGGATAAGGCCGGACCACCGCCGTTTTATTCTGCTGCCGTTCGATACGTCATCGGTGCAATTTTAATGTTCGTCCCCATAACGACAATAGTTGGTAATGGCATTGTGATCACCGCTTTTGCGACACATAGAAGACTAAGGAACATTACTAATTCGTTTGTGGTGTCGTTAGCCATAGCGGATATAGGTGTCGCTGTAATTGTTATGCCTTTTTCTATTTATCAACAGTTGAATAATAAGGCATGGGCACTCGGATACAGTATGTGTATAGTGGTGACAAGTTTTGATGTGATGTTATGCACTATTTCTATATTCCACCTTTCCTGTTTGGCCATAGACCGTTACTTAGCAATATGTCGGCCATTTTTACACGAACGCATGACGAAAAACATTGTAATGATGATGTTGATCACGTGTTGGGTATTTCCCGTCTCTATCTCATTCATTCCCATTATGAATGAATGGAATCTCATTGGTATAGAGGATTACTATAAGTGTTTATTTCCGGACGGAGCTCAGATGTGCGTATTCGTCGTCAATATTGCGTTCGCCATCGTCTGTTCAGCTGTTGCTTTCTACGTTCCTGTCGTATTCATGATCATTTGTAATATCAAAATTTACATGGCCGCCAGACGTCAGGCAATGCAGATCCGAAGTCTGGATGTTGTCGGCAACAGTAAGGGAAAGGGAAAATTCAAACAGGAAACTAAGGCAGCGAAAACATTGGGAATTATTATGGGATGCTTTAGCGTGTGTTGGTTTCCGTTTTTTATATTCAACGTTATTGACCCTTTAATTGGATATAAAATTCCATATAACATTTGGATTGTTGCCCTTTGGTTGGGATACATCAATTCCATGATGAACCCATTCCTTTATTATTACTTTAACCGCAGTTTTAAGGCGGCGTTTAAAAGGATTTTCAGATGCCGCATCTGTAAGGGATTCAGCGAATACGAAGATGACTATGTTTCGGGTGTCACGACAGGCTCGGAGTGACTGAAGACAAAGCCATTAAAGGTTTCGTAAGTTGTGATTGAAATTTAGCTAACTGACACTGTAACTATGATTTACAGCCATGAAAGCAATAAACGCACAAAATCGGTTAATGCGCCTTTGTCGGAGAAGTTGTTATGTAAACTTAAAAGTTATTTCGTTTGTGATTGAATAACTTTGCTTGTTGCTCAAGAGGAACTATATGTGATAAGAAAGTGACGTGTGATCTTTCTGTGTGCTACGTAGAACGTAGAGCAGACTGAACAGAAACTTAACAACTGCTCGACTGAAAGGCGTTTACCTATAAGAAACTAGCCTAGTTCCATCTTTGTGTTGCGGAAACTCGTAATACGGGGAAATGTTATGGCCTGTTTTTTAAAATTATGATGGGTTGTGTAAATAAGAAATGGATTGTCAAAATTGCGTGCAATTAACTGTACCTCTAATTACTGTTATTTTCTGTGACTGAAAGTGGAATTTGGCGGAAATAGAACGAAAGTCAGAAATACAGAGTTCTGATAAACAATGTACGATCTCTCAGCTGCGTTATATAAGAGTAGTAACGATAAAACCACAGGTGTCAACAAGAGGAGATAATTTGTATATTTATTTAAAATAAGTTTGTACAAATTCGCATAAATTACTATATTGTTTGTTATCTCGAGAATATTAATTCTAATTTATTATTTTATAACTTGACTTTGTATGTTCGGCATCACAGGTGTTTAGCCTTTAGTAGTCATCTTTACCTGACCTATACCTTGAAACCTCTATTAATTATCTCACACCAAATGCGATCTGTAGATATCAGTTATTTTGTATTAAGACACAATTACAGGTCTACTGAATAAATACAAATGATAAACAAATCAACGAAAACAAAATGACAAGCCGACACATTTTGATTAATGTTCAAGATTGTACTATACTAATAATTTTGGTTCCTCTGCTGTTTGGACCAGGGACAAACGCTTCTTATCTGGTCGACATTAAACTTGACCCGCTTGTTCCTTGGACAAGTAAGATATGTTGTCACAATTCTAAGATGGCGGCGATGACGTCATGCTTGGTTCCTGGTCCATAGTATTTGTTTTAACACAGACATTACTTACACTGGATTTTGATCCATTCATTCTAATACAAACATCAGGACTTAACAATAATACTTGAATTTTATTAAAACGAATTTTATGAAATGGGTAAATTACCTACCTTTTAAAAGCCCCGTTGTTAACCTTTGTATAAATTGTGAACCCATCCCCTCAGTGTACATTTCTATTAACATTCATCATACACGACTGTCAATCATCTAATTCATTGAAAATAAACTCAACTTTGTTATCGTAACACGTTTTTCTTGTTATTTGAGCTTTTAAGGAGCTACAATGGCTTAGTGAGTATGACGTTGGTTCACAAACCAGGGGTTCTCGCGTTTGACCCTGATGTTGACAATGTCAGTGGTGCAGTACCATGGTCCTGGCAAAGGAAAAAAGTCTGGTTGTTCGGATGCAATGTAAACGAGAGGTCTACTGTGTACGTGTTGGCTTGGACGTAAGGAACACTTTAAAAGTTGGACAAAACATATGCAAGAATGCTGCTATTCGGGCAGATTTCCAGCAAAACCCGATTGGTGCAGAAAAGTCAGACGTTAAACTTTATTTAAAGGTGGGTTGCCTATAAATTTATGCGAGCTCCCATTATACCCCAGTTTATCTCCGAAACCACTAAGCAGATATAAATATTTAGAGGTTGGTGACAGAATATCTTTCGGTGCTATATGGAGGTTTTCTCATTTATAGCCACACCCAAATCAATGCGTGATTAAAATATCAGTGTCACGTGACACTTGCGAAGATGGTTCCAGTTACAATACAGCTGTACGGAGTCAGACTAGTAAATCTCTTCCATTGACTTCAACGTTAAATCCGTGACATTTCTTGGTCAGTAACATTTATTTTAGCATTCTGGTGATCTTTATAACCACAACGATCCCAACATCTGAATAAAAAATATTGAAGGAGGTTGACAGTTTCGATTAGTTACTAGCTAGCTTGACATAGTCAAAGTAATCTATAGCTTTATTTCCGAACTCTTCAGCCTCAAAATCATGAATATTCACCAAAACCTGGCAGAAAATATAAATTCAAACACTCTTTTTCGATTTTAAACCAAAATATTCAACGAATATAGCAATGCAAAAGAGGGGAAAGGGAGAGAGAGGTGCTATAAATCTAGTCCATGCAAACCAAAACAAAACAAAACAGAAAGTTGTTTGCAAATAGCTGAGATGGAAATAACGACCTGTTCTCACCCATATATGCCTCCGAGAATTATAAAGGTGTCTTGAAGCCCCGATCAATGAGATCTTGATTGTTGTAGCCATTACTGGGCCTTATTTAAGTTTATTTCACTACTCATGAGAAGTAGCCGAGATCACCCAGGCCACACACCTTATCTGGGCTATAAATATAAACATCAATAGATATGGAACCGTGGACACACGCGGCTATTGATCTAGACTGCTGGTTTGGAACGATTGTAGGATTATGTAATTGATACAAAAAGGGTCATGTTATTCCTAATACGTAATCACCAGTTGGCTGTAAAACAAAGTCTCCAACCAAGATTGCTACCGAATGGCACAAGAAATTGAAAACAATGTTAATCATTTATTTCAGTTTAAGGTAGCAATATTGTTAATTTATTAAACTAAACCACAAAATCCTGTCTTCTCATGCAGTTACAACACACACTATCTATATAAGTGGCTATCAGTACCATTATATTGAAAACAACTCGGGAATTTGAGGAAAGATCTCGATTTCTTGTCGCTATGTAAGCTATATTTATAGCATTCAATCAAACTATATGCATGATACATATGCACACCAAATGATGTATTTCAAATAACATGAATAAGTTTTTACGTCTCGCGCCAATAAAGCCATATGCGGTACGAAGATGGATCTGATAATATCAAATCTTCTCTGTCTGCTAACCTTCTTATAGCATGCATTTTAAACTTGATACTATGCAATTCTATGCATTTAACCCTACCTAATAAGACGATATGTTAGACTATGAAACAGTAATACCAAGATTTACTTGTCGACCGGTGTCTGTTCTCTTGCGTAACACTTCCATGTTTTAAATGTCATGGGTGTACCGTTTCCTTTTTCTGGCATGCTCTCCTTTCTGATAAGACATGTTCAACGTAACAATTCACTTAACACAGTAAATTAATTGCCAATTTTGAACCACGACAAATTGTTCTGAAATGAAATAAAATGGGGTTCAACGTCCTACTATTCTGCTTCGAACTGGGCTAATGAAGACGAGCATACGTCATACACTGTGCTATGGGGGGAATCTTGCCCGAACAGCGGCACTACGATATCGAATTCCAACCGTCAAGGGATCTTTTACGTGCACGCCAATGTGTGCACGGGACCTCGGTTTTCCTTCCCATCCGAACGACTAGACAGCTGTCCTTGTCAGGCCCTCCATCACTGACAAGGGGGACAAAGACCGAAAGGTCTGGATGAACTTTCTCGGCAATGCAGGGATCGAACACGCGACTTCCAGGCTAGCAAGCCAGCGTCTTACCCACTTAGCCACCATCACCCCCTTGCATAGACCGAGTGTCACTGTTATAACGATTTAAGAAGTACAGATTTTGTATTGAACACCAAGGCATTAAACTGTAGGGTAACGATATGTCTGTGTGTGTGTGGGTGGGTGGGGGGCAAGATGTCACAGTCAGGATATCTAAACTCTAGCTGCGTTCACACTATGTGGATAAACAGATTTTATCTGAAGACCAGTTGTTAATCCGGTTGATTGGGGCGAATATGAAGTCCCTGTCGCTTTATAGGTCGACAAACCACAATCTACAGGATTCAAATTGTGGAGTTTAAGTAATGCCCCATACCTCGATCGATATCAGTAGTGATGATCGTAAAATGATTGTATAAAATTACATAATTCTCTATTATACACCAACTATATTGCAAAGTGAGGGTATATTGTTGGTATCCAGATCTGTCAGCAAAAGTTGCTAATCTTCATTTTCAGGCAGCAAGAGAATAAACGATAAGTCGCCCAAACTGATAGATTTAACATTAAATGTTACAAAGGGGGTGGGGATGGATTTTAATAGGGTTTTAATAGGGTGGCGCATTTCTAATGCGGGAGAGGTTCGAAAAATATCTAAGGATAACTTGGGGTGGAGAGGAGGAGTGGGGACATTTGTTTTGCTTTGAATATCCGAGGTTTATTATCCCAGTATATTGTACAAGTTTTGGTCACATGGTATATCTTTGTTATCAATGAAATCGAGAGTTCATTGATATACATATTACTACTTAGAAATGCTCAACAAAACAAAATGCCTGAAGGTTGCTTCGACATTTCACAATTTATTTCAAGTGTTTTTAATCATGACAGCAAACACAAATATCTTCAACATTTTCCTTCACATACATCTCGAAGACACAAGGTGGTCTTCCGGTTTGAAAGAAACACGGCACGGAATAATAAATCTAGCAAACCTTACAACCACAGAAGAGTCCAGAAATAACAATACAGATATAGATTTGGTGATGCCACTAGCTATACGGGCTGTAGACATGTTTTGGATATTTTAGCGTTTTAGAAGCTGCACAGTGATGGGGAGCAATTAACGTTCATGCACAATAATTGTAGCGTCTTTATCGAATGTAAAGTTTTTTGTTTATTCTGTTTATATAAGCATTCCTATATATGCCTGTCTCTCTATATAGGGGGGCCACGTTGGCTCAGTGGGTAAGTCGTTGGTCGTGTATTCGATTTATGCTATGGCCGAGAAAATTCATCGGGAATTGTCCGGCGTCGTTCCGCCTTGTCAGTAGAGCGGGGTGAGGGCCTGGCAAGGGACAACGTATAGTCGTTCGGATGGGATGGAAAACCAAGATCCCGTGTACATATTGGCGTGTATGTAAAAAGACCTCTTGACAGTTAAAATTCAATATAAGAATAGGCGTTGTGCCGCTGTCCGCCCCCCCCCCCCCAACCAATAGTAGACTTTATTAGCCCAGACGGAGTAGAACAGTAGGACGTTAAACCCCCATTTCATTTTCGCTCTCTATATAGGATGTTTTCAATATATTTTAGACCATTTACTATCTAATAAACAATTTTACAGCTATTCAGCGAATAATCAGATTAGAGATTATACTATAAGTATAATCCAGATTAAACAAATATTTCATATAATACGATAATCAGGGTTTAGTAGCGGTTTAATGAAAACGTATCTGTAATATTAAACCAGTAATCCGCATTTCCTGGAACAAGAGATCAAAACAGGACTGGTGGGAGATTTGTCCTATAATTCTACGCCCCTTAAAAAAAATTCCGACGCATTCTCTAACTTTAATCAAATCCCACGCAGCAACTAATCCGGCTTTATTAAAATAATCCTAAAGCAATTTTATATCTCATCAATTCATTTCACACTTCACAACATCTTTTTTATTAATAAAGGACATGGCTTAATCAAATGGGCGAGCTTTTAAATAGCGTGAACGGAATCTGGCAAGACTGAGCGAGAAAGGCAAAGCAAACGAGAATATAACACAATGACAAACGCTAACATAAATCTGTTGTTTCACGTTCAAAGAGCATTTTTAAAATTGTTCACCGGTCTTCATCCATTAATTCATCAAGTTTCTTTTGTTTACCGTGTACAAACGCGTCTATTTACAGAGTTCCTACAGCCGTTTATGGTTTATTCCATGAGATAAACAAGGAGACGAATGAATGAAACAGAAAATAAAAAAAAAAATAACAAACCGACTCGTTCAACTCACAATATATTGATTATACTGAAAGAATTCAAGGTGCAGTTTGTCGACTTACATAACACATTATATTTAAAGTAGCTAAGATTTTAACTCAACATCATTCACAGTCTTTGACATTGAAAACACGAATTATTTTTCAATTTAAATCAACATTGATGTTGTGATCTTACCGGGAAAAGATGGGCTTCTGATATCCAATATTTGAGACAAAATAAACACTTTACCATTAGCACGCAAATCGTGTACCAGAATGATTTTCAGCGCTATTTGTAACAAGGGACTCGAAGAACGAGGCTAGACATATTCTACAAGTTATGTCAAACGGTGCCGCTATCCACCTGTTAGGGTGACATTGCCGTCATAGTTGTCTTATATTTTCATTTGTATTGTATTAACGTACGCGCAAGGGTCTTTCTTGTGGGAAGAAACCGGAGAAAACCCACAAGGTTTAGAAGGCGCCCCTATCTCCATGCCACATACGCTCACACTAGGGATCGACACCACGACCGCAAGACAAAGGTGACCGACCAGCTAGTGCTCGAAGCGCGACATTCCAGACAACGACCTGAAGGCAACTCAACCCCGCTGGAGAGCATGCGCAATAAATGCTACCGGTGTAAACTGGAATAACCAGGCGCTAGAGATTGCCATTCGATTGAGACTCCTCGCGTATTTTGTTCGCCGAAATAACTGATTTCAAATTAGAGTAAAAAACAGAAACGATTGAATGTAAATCAGTTTATCTACATTCATCTGCAGGGTAAACTCATTTAATGAGAATTCTTCCCCTCTGGTCTCTAACTTGGAAATTCCCTATCCCTACCACACCGGCCTGGAAATATACACTCCCAAATACCTTTAAAAATTGTATGGACTGTTCAAAAATATTTCAGTATGTCGACCATCTTGAAGAGTAAAGTTAGTGTTTTATGGGGTTTGATGATGGGTGCTACAACTCAACACGCCTTTAATGTTTCGATGTGCCCATCCCTTATTTGGTCGTCTCAATCACGTGTCCGTGTGTTAAAGAATAATTGTGAGGGCAGGCGGACCACACTACACGTAAACAAACCCCACAAGCAATAAACAAAAACACATATATCAAATCAAGTGAATGGATCCGGCGAAGGATTAGCGAAAAGTACTTAATAAAAGAGTTGTATAACACCTTTAAAAGATCAACTATCGATTTTCATGTAGAAAAAAGTCAGATTATATTTTTCTTTTTGTATATATATATTTCGATATACATGAACAGACATCGATTAAAATATGTATTATGTATGTTTAACCTAGATTCGAGATGTTTTGAAGCGCATTAGGTCGATAATGTTATATGAATTGGTTTTTGGTTATTAGAAGACATTATTGTTAAACAATTTCTAAGTCTGGACTCTTTGTTTAAGTAGCAGTTTGATAAATTTCAAAAACACGTTCTGTGTTACTCAATACTGGGTTTTAGTGTTATTTGATTGAAGATTTGGGTAAAGTCATATCTGTTGTGCAAATTTTTGGACGCCAGAACTATGCTCAGTATGACATATATTCTACGGTAGAAGCCATTTTAAATACTGAAACCCAAAGCTTTTCTCAAATTTAAATTAAAATTTAATGATTCTGCGCAGCGTCACTCATATCCATTTGTTAAGTCACGTACATATGATATTAATAAAACAATTAATCAACAATACAAATTATAAATTATATCATAAAAGCGCAATTAATAGTTAGTCTCCGGAATTAATAAAGTTTCAAATTTTTAAAGGAAATTAATAAAAAGGAGAAATGGTAAATAATCTCAATTTTATAAATTTTATCAGAAAAGGGTAATTAATAAATAGTCTCAAATTTTAAAACTGCATCATTCACCGGAAATTATAAAAAAGAACTACTTAATAGTTTCACCTTCTGTTTCCCAACTCTGACACAAAAAAGAAAAAAAAGAGGAAATACGCTTAGTGTTAAAATCTCCTGGCGGTATTGGAAAGTATGGGAGCTTATAACTACCATTCGTAATTTCTACTTTTCGCCCCTTCAGAACGCGAAAGTCGAAAAGCAGAGGATACGAAAAAAATGTGAGGCGATAGCATGATACACAAGCCAAAATCAAATCGAAAATAGAACTTGCATTTTGGCTTGTGTTCTTAGGGGCGAAAAGTAGAAAATACGAATGGTAGTCATAGACTTCCATAGAAAAAAGTAATGTTTGTCAATAGAACTCTTCCACACGATGTCGGCGCATTATATTATCAATCAATGAATAATCAATGATAATTGACGATAAGTCTTAATGTACAAGCTTTCTATGGTCTACTAACTGCTTGAGGATTGCCACGGGCATTTGCTTGAATAACGCGTTTCTATCAGACCATCTTTTACAATATTCATTTAACTCTTCCCCAAATATACTTACTGGCGCTACTGTGGCTACTAAATCGTTCTATTATTCATGATATTGATGAAGAACGCACGTGGAAATAGTCTTCATCTCTGAAATTAGGTTACTGGTATGATTGGATGCTTATCTTTATCGTCTTTCTATGTAGATATTGACACTTGAAGTAATATTAAGGTCAATAGCATATTGAATTTTACGGGTCTCCTAACAGCTTGAGATACTGTATAAAGTATGTAGGCGGCAAGGACAATGTTACATCGTTAGGTGGTTTCTACTGTATGGAACACTGGAAGGGAGATGTTGTCGCGAGATGTGTAAAATATGTGAAAGTCGCTCATCATGTAATATTTCAACTGCAAAGTATTTTTAAAGGTTCGGAGCCGCGGTGGCTCAGTAAGACGTTGGCTCGCCGACCTGGAGGTCCTGTGTTCGATCCCTGCGAGGATTTTCCGTCGTGGTTCCTCCTTGTCAATGGTGCAGGACGGAGGACCTGGCAAGGAACAACGTATAGTCGTTCGGATGGAACACATTGGTATGCACGTAAAAGATCCCTTGGCAGTTGGAATTCGATATAAGAGTAGTGCCAGTGTCCACGAAACATATCCCACATAGCATCTTATGGCGTATGCCTGTCTTAAATAAAATGTTACAAACTATCTGCTCGTGTTTGATTAATTCCATTATTTCTGGTTTCTTTTTAATTGCATAGAAAATAAATAGATATTGGGTTGTATCTGTCTGTTAACCTCCTCTGAATAGTGCCAATTGTCTCACAGTTTTACAACGAGATGTATGTGGCCAAGTCTGGTTTGCTGAGAAGAAAATGACCTTCACTTGTCGCCACCGAAACTACATGTAACAGATAATGGACCGCGACCTGTTTCCTTTTAGGAATAATTGACTGCTAAACTAGGCAACGCGAAGTTGGCTCGGGATTCGGGATTCGAATAACAATTAACGAGCCAGCACGTTATTCGTGATTCGGGACTCGGCACTATAACAGACGATTGCTGGAGAGGACTGTCCTGTGCATGCCAACAAACGTGTCAACCTCCTACTCGCTTGACAAACGGTCGTCTCCTTGCTAGTCGGCCACCCATTGTTCACCTATCCGTACGGTCGAAGGTACCGAGGATTTGGTCGGATGGATAGGCCGGTCTGTTTTACTGACGAATCCCGAATCCCGAATAACGTACCAACTTCACGTTGCCGCTAAGGTACATGTACAGTAGTAGTAGTCTAAAAGTTTTACAAAAAGCAATCGCGCACTTTTCAGTTGAAAGTCTTTTTGTTTACTACACGGTGTCCCTAGAGGTCTGCATGTCTTCAAAATTGCGCAATTTGTTATTCAGATAATTTTAATTGACAAGCTTTTATTATTGGATCTTAATATCTCTGTGGATGAAAATTGCTTATTAAAGTCTCAGTAGTCTCATGGATGGGAAATTAAGAACAATAACAGTTTTTGTTTGTACAGACAGCTCAATTTGAAATATCAATATTTCTTTTATTTATTTTTGTAACGCAATACTTTATTCAGACTTTCTAAATGGAACACGGTAACGGGTTTAGTCTGATTAAACGAAGCTTACCAATCTGTCCTTGTTTGTAAAAGCCCGTGCATCTACATTATTTCTAATTTTATTATCATCTTCAAATTATACAGAGAATACTGTTAAATGGACACAGATCACCAAATGTAGAGCGAAAGTTATTTTTAGTCTTTCTCTCTCTTTCGCCTTTTCCCCCTTTTGCACGGCGATTTTTATTGACTTTTTGGTGTAGAATCGAAGAAAAGGGTTTGAAAATACATTTTCTGTCAGGTTTTGGTGAATATTCGTGATTTTGAGGCGGAGGGAAACAAGAGTTGATAGTTTGGTGAGGTTGAAATGTAGGGTCGAAAATTGCATGTTTACTTGTCTCTACTTCCAGCTTGTGTATCTCAAGTTTTTCATGGTGAACCTCATACATGCTTTTGGACAAGAGTTTGCCACACGTTGCTCCGTCTGTGGCAGAAAGCGTTCTACTCAACGAAAATTTGGGAAATATTTAGAGCCGGTCAAAGAGACGAAAATTAACATTAAAGTCAATGTGGAAATCTTTAGTGATCTGTGGCCAAATAGAATTTCACTGCTGTTTTAATCTGGTCGTGTCTCCTATTGATAACGGGAGACGCGGCTGCTCGTTATGGTGGTCCGGGTTCGATTCCTGTGTTGGGCCGAGAAATTTTCCCGGAATGTTCCAGCATAGTACCCCTTTGAAAGGATCCCATCATGGGACGAAAAATCGAGGTCATGTGTATACCTTAATGTGTACGTAAAACAATCCGTTGACAGTCAGAATTAAATTCACCCATAGCTCACTGCGTGGGTATGTCTGTCTTCATTAGTCCGACACGAGTGTAACAATAGAACGTTAAACCCAATTTCATTTCATTCCATTCATTGCTATTAATAACGCCCGCGGTGTGATAAAATGCCAGGAATAATAAATCTCAATATCAAGTAGTAAACCAGGATATAGAGAATCTCATATGAGTCTTTTTTGATATCAAAAAATATTAACACAAGTCGATAAAGTAAAAGAAATCATACATAGTCAACCATAGAACCAACCAGCGGTACCATACATAGTCAACCATAGAACCAATCAACGATACCATCCATAGACAACCATAGAACCTGTAAAAACTTGTCGGCGAACGCCAACCCGGTGAACTGCGTATGAGTTCCCCAGCCCCTGCGCAAGATGTAGGGTAAAGGGGCCAAGACATTGGAATGCTGACATGCGACGGTTATCCCAGTAATCTTACAAAGGAATCTCAAAACGTCACGTTCTAAAATAATTTAAAGACGTAAAGAATTAATGAGTCACGCATCTTGTTGAATATATTTGTGTTTAAATCATTATCTAGATGTGTAATATTTATAGAACTAAGATCGTGTAATGCAGGAGGGGATAACTCTAATGAAAAAATATAGAGGAAAAATAAACAACACCGCTGACTCGTCTGCGAACAATTACATACATGTTATAAATTTGCTTGTATCAGTCCTGTAGATCAGTGTACAAACAGGAGGAGGCTAGACTGTTTATCACTTACATATATTTATATATGTATATAGCATAAATCAACAACGATGTACCTTTATTCATACTCCTAGACATGTACATGTGTACGGGTTATTAATGGGCGAATGTTAACATGCAATGAAACTTGGCATGACTTTTAGACCGGAATGCGGCCACGATTGGATTGTTTTGTTTACTATTTATTATCTGATTCAAACTTGGTCCAACCACTCAGAATATTGGCTTACTTGTCTGTACAACAATAGAATCCAATATAGTTAACCCGCACTATGGTTGCAATCTGAGCCATGGTATTATGACAAGTATAGGTTGCTGGCTAACGAGCTAGGAAATCTTAGTCTCCATCATTCAGAATTCTACCTTAGTACGATGAAGATTAGGGGTTTCTGGTTGACCGAGACTAGGAAATCCCGGATTCAATCCAAACGTCGGTCCAGAAAGTTGCGTGGAATGTTCCAGCATGTCGGTGATATAGGAAGGCGGGTCTGGCGGGGAGCATCGTCTTGACGTTCGGATGCTCTGAAAAAACGAGGTCCCCTTTATATGTGGGCGTGCACGTACATGTATCCCAATTGAAATTGGATAAGGAGTAAGCGGAAACGCCGCTCTCCGGGTAACATTTCATGTCCTGATGGTAGTAAAATTAGTATTAGATAAACCCCATTCCAAACCTTAGTATACTATTTACTTGAAACATATCTTCTTTGTTTTAAGCGGGGATGGGTGGCAGAGTGGTTAACGCGTGCTCGTTACATCATAGCGTTTGTCATTGAGTCAAGTGGCGTGGTTTCGATTTCCCGCTTGTGGGTGACAAGGAGTAGGGTCGCCTGTCAAAACTCGTGGGTTTTCTCCGAGTCCCCCGGCTTCCTCCCACAGGTGAAGACCCCTACGAGGAAGCGAATTATTGAAATAAAATTGAGCCATATGTTAGTCCCGAAATTACCTAGTCGAGTGGACATTAATCTCTCTCTCTCTCTCTCTCTCTCTCTCTCTCTCTCTCCCTGAAACATTGTGAAATGACGTTCAATATTAAAATAACAATGGCCTTTTTTTAAAATATTTATTAGGGAGACAAAGGTAAGTATCATGGTAATTTATAGATTTAAAACAAATATATTATTTTACTAAAAGAAATAAAAAACATTGTACCAGGTAACTGTAAAATTATACTTTCTATTATGACATTTAATGTATAGTCAATGGCCAAGTTTAATATTTATTAGAGGTTTTGTTTTCAAAGTAAAAATTTAAGACTGGCTGCAATTACTTAGGAGGAAATTAGGATTAGGTTTGTATAATTATACTTTGTTGAATGCGATTACCACGGTCTATAGAAATGAACTATGTGCCCTCGTCATCTTGGGGGCCCAGAATCGTGTAAGCATGACCATTTCTACCTAGGCAATCACTTATTTTAATTTTAATAATATCTTACATACACAAGGGACGCCCAACCTCTATAATAAATATGCCTTGATCATTGAAGTATTTTATTATATCAGTGATTATTGTAAGTGACTTGAAAGAGAATTGAAACAAATAAACATGGCCGCTAAATAATTGGTCACATACAGTTGCTTCAAACGGTGCCCGACCTGTACTATCTCTAGGTGTCTCGGTACATCTTATTTTCATCAATGTGGAACTTTATTATTTTATCATTTAAAAGAACAAAAAAATACGGATGTTTACTGTGAAAACATATGAATAGTTATATCTTCTTAATTGCTATAACTGTTTCACAACTTTCAAACTGAGTCTGTATCTTTTAATGTATGTTGCGTTCCAATCCGGTGTAGGGCGGGGAACCTGGAAAGGAATATTGCCTGTCCAACCTCGTGGGTTTTCTCCGGGTCCTCCGGTTTCCTCCCACTGCTAATTATTGAAATAAAAAAATTAAACCATATGTTAGTCCCGAAATGACCTGGTATGTGTCAAGTGAACGTTAAACCCCATCTCTCTCTCTCTCTCTCTCTCTTTGTCTCTCTCTCTCTCTCTCATCGTCTTTTAAACCCCATAAAAGTTGTATCGAGAGTTCTGACAGGAGTAAGCATATCCTGTTTGGTGCGTGAATGGAAAATGGTTAAAATTGGACATTTCAGTATTTGATGCTACTTATGGAGACCGATCGAGTATTAACTTTGTGAATGTGTGAAAGGACATCGTCTCATTTATCAAAGCAGACAAATAGCAAGATTTCCAGGTCGTGGGCCATAAAGGTTTTTGTGTCCCTTTGCTTGTTTATTTGTTTTTTTTGGGTTTGTTTTTGTTTTTGTTTTTTTGTTGTTGTTTTTTGCTTTTTTACTGTTTGTTTTTCTTTGATTTTTTTGGTGGCGGTGACGGGGGGAGGGGGGGGGTAATTTACTTAACTATTGCTCAGTTTGCGAACTCCAGTACAATACAATCGAGATATGTGCTAAACTGATAGGGCGTAAAATCATTGAATTCAACAGAAAAATTATTAATATTATTTTGAATTGTACGATATACTTTTAACGCTAGCAACAGGCGTTTGAACTCTGGGTTATTATAAAACTTCAGTTTTGTACAAAAAAGAGGGTGTTACGGCCCTTAAAGAAATGCTTGCCCTTTGAGAAGAATGTGGAAAGGGCGTATTGTTTATACCTTTGAGGAATATTTACTGATTCTATCGCTTAAACCTGTATATTATATGAGGGATATTGTCGTATTATTAGAAACGCCAATGTAAAACGTTTAACAAATTCCTTTACCGCAACAAAAGCATTTACAAACCAGGTTTCGCCGCCAATCAGCTGATGAATTTTACCTTAAAAAAACGATCATTAGATATTTTTGTTGCCAGTACAATAAACGAGGGTGTATGTGATGATATATTTTATTGCCCACTCGTACAGTTTTCCTTGCCAACAGCGGTTAGAAGGTATAGAATTACTATCGACTGCTCTGATAAGTTTTTTGTTATTTGTTTTCCTTTTTGTTTATGTATGCAAGCTTATATAGCATGTCTGTATTATCTATATATATACTGCTACTATGTTTAGCTATGTAATCAGTTTAGCATGAAAGATTCTCCTTAATAACCTATAACAATATGTTTTCCTCTCTTTAGAAACGTTTTTTAACGCATTTTCATAATGTTTCTAATGACGGAATTCTTTTACCAATGAGTCAGCTGCTACAACCTCTGCTTCATGTAAGCGACAAGTGTCGTGCACCATGTAGGTATGTGTACTCTTTGTGCAACCTATTATATCGCTGCCTATTTTTATTGGCCGAGAAAGTTCTTCAGGAATTTCCGACCTGATCCCCTTTGTCGGGGGTGCATGAAGAAGACTCTAACAAGGAACAACGTCTAGTGTTTCGGATGGCACGAAAATCCCGAGGCGTGCACGTAAAATAACCCTTGAAAGATCAAATTCAATGTGCGCAGTCCTGTAACTTCACCTTATAGCATAATCTCTGGCGTATGTCGGTCTTCATTATTCCGGTTGACGTCTTCTTGTTATTCTTCTTCTCGAGGTGACGCTCTCCAAAAAAGCCTGAGGCTCCGTCAATTCAAGTCCGATCGACATGATAAATTGGCATGCGCCTTCGTTAAACAATTCAGCATCTATTTAGTGAATTAGATGTTTGAATTTCATCCAACAACATGGTCAATTCCTGGTCCATAGTACGATCGTACTTTTTTTTTTTTTTTTTTTTTTGATTACTTAGCATTTAATATCTTCGGCGTATAGTTGACCATAAATTTTTGTTATGATATCATGAAATATCGCAATAACCTAATACCAAATTATTTTTAATATTATTATCGCCTGAATAATTGCATCCATTTCTTTCTACATATATTTAAAAGAAATGGAGTGGGATTTAATATCTAGTTAATACAATACTTTGGTCATTTTGAAAAGATGTGTTAATTTTTTTATTTTTTTTGGTTACGTGTGCGTTGAAAGGAAAGATAATGTTGCCTGGAACAAAGGTGGTTCCATCTGCCGTTCTTCCACCTGTCATTGCACGCCATTGTGTACACGGGTGATCATCGGTTTACTGTTCAATCTGAAGGTCAAGGCACACTTTCGTTTTCACTGCTAGCAAAAGAAGACCGGGCTTGAACAATACCGGAATTTCTTCTCGATCCAAGCTAGGCTAGTCCAGGACCCCATTTTTAAAAGGAGCTAATCAGAAATTACAATTTAACCAAGATCGAGGATCGTTTCAAATTTCAATAGTTGTTAAAGTTCATAGATAAAATATAAAATTTAAAATAATTTACATATTTTCTTTACGTTACGTCAGTTTAGTCCAATAATTCTGTTGAGAATCAATACACAAGATGCCTTGCAAAAAAAGCCTTATGATCCTGCTGGCCCCTGTACTAGTATCATTTACCAATTTCATTAAAAATGAATTAAGAAAGAGCTAAATCTTGCCGGTTTTCTTTAAATATCAAATGTTATAACAAATCTTCATTATACAATTACATACATGGAGAGCATATAATCAATATAATCAGTTCTCTATACCGTCGGGTGATTGCTATTTTTGACGGATTGGAACACCATCGCCATTTAATAATTCATTTGAAAATAGATAATCGAGACTTTGTTTATTATCGTAACAGCGGTAGCAATGAAAATCGAGACTATCCTTCAGTCACAACTTTGTTCCGAATAAAGTAATTTGTTTGAAATTTTTAATATATCCCTTTTTTTTAAACTATACTCTTCAAAAAAGTAGGGGATATTCAGAAACAAAACACAACTGCGGCAATGCACTGCTGTTTTTATTAGAGGTAACTAGCGTATGTTAATAACAGGCCAATTGCCTACACATGAACATAAACAGTTCATATGGGCGGCTTATCTGACGGCCCCATTTCACTCGCAAAGAGATACACCGTCAAAAGTGAAAATGGACGTTTTTGATTTTTGTCTTAATAATGAGTAATTGCTCCATCAATTCACAGACATTCAGCAATTGGTCGTGGCATGCTCCTAATCAACCGTCCAATCACGATTTGGGTCAATCTGACCCACTTCTCTTGCAGTGCCACGGTCAATTCTTGCAGTGTTGTCGGTTGACATTGACGTCGATGAACACGTCTCCCGATCAAAGTAAACGTTACACACATGCTAGAACCGATAGGAAAGCAAACATGGATAGATAAACCAGCCCGCGGCAGTTTTCATCAACCCTTCCGTGAAGTGTCAAATTTGACAATGAACCCCTCCCACGTGCAGCCCAGTGGTTCTGTTGGGGCGGTAGGTTCTTTATCTGTGAACATACTCTCAAAGCATGTCAAATGTCCATGACTATTCATCATATCGCAACCTGCATAGGTATTTGTATATCAATATCCCCTACTTTTTGGAAGAGTATATTATAGCGAAAACTACTTACATAATGCATCTTTAAAGTTATATATTAGCAGTCACCAACATGGTGTTATTCAGATGCAGGTATATATTATACGTCATACTATTTAGCAGAGGGGCACGTTGGCTAAGACGTTGGCTCGCTAGCCTGGAGGCTGGGTGTTCGATCCCTGCATTGGCCGAGAAAGTTCATCCAGATTTTCCATCGTGGTTCCCCCTTGTCAGTGATGCAGGACCTGACAAGGATAGCTGTCTAGTCGCTCGGATGGGACGAACAACCGAGGTCCCGTGTACACATTTGCGTGCACGTAAAAGATCCCTTGACAGTTGGAATTCGATATAAGAGTAGGCCGTAGTGCCGCTGTCCTGGCAAAGGTTCCCTCATAGCACACTGTATGGCGTATCCTCGTCTTCATTAGGCCAGTTCGGAGCAGAACAGTAGGACGTTAAATCTCATTTCATTTCATTTCTGTTTAGCAGTCACCAACATGGTATTATTCAGAGGCAGGTATATATATACGTTATACAATTTATGCTAGTTCCCACTATCCATATTCGCGCTACGACTGAAATCATAGTTTTAATCGTGGAGTAGACGTGTTGAACCTAGCTGGTCTTATATTTTGTGGCCAGTCGTGGCAGTCGTGTTGATCGAAACGTATCCGAACATATCTGCACGTACCAGATCGTTGACTCAATAGGACAATCCTATCGCTACACATCGCACGACAGCGGGAAGCTAGCATTAGGAGTCACCAACATGATATTATTCAGATGCATGGTATATATTATAATGGTATACTATTGGTAGTTCTTATCAAACTCAGATATCTATGAACTTTATACTCTTTCCCGGTCATAAATCGTAGGAACTGAGCATGCCACTGGGGAAGCGATTAATTCAGCAGCTGTTTCTACATGGTCTGATTGATTATGGGCAGAGTGATATCACAGACAAATGTATAAGAGGAAGTAATTTGACGTCTACACATTCATTTTGACCAGAAACTCTTTAATTATCCCTAGGGGGCACGGGGGCGCTTGCACATTCATCAGGAGGTCTCGGAAACGACACCAGTTTGAGTCGAGAAATTTACTTGGGATTTTCAGGCCTGGTTTCCCCAGGTCAAGAGGACATGTTACGAAAAGCGTCTAGTCATTCGGATGATACGAAAAGCGAGGTCGCGTGTATACCATTGGTAACTCGTTATAGGAGCTCTAGTAGGTGAAAATTGATATACGAGTAGATCGATGCTCCGCTATCCGGGCAAAATTACCACCCAACACGCTCGCTTTCATTAGTGCTACAGACAAGTAAAACCTTAAACGTCATGTTTTTCATATAACATTGACAGTGATTGTTGTTATATTTGTTCAACTGGCGGAGCAAATATAGACATTTAATTCCGTGTCGGTAGACCAGACTCATGGAACAGAAAATAGTATGTTCGTGGCACTTCTGTAACGATTTACCATTAGGTTCAATATATGTTATTAATTAATAGTAAAGAATGGGTGTGTGGGTGGATTGTTTAGTGGGTGTATTGTTTGCTTACCAAATAACTAAACAAACAACTTTCTCTTATCGTTTTATTTTCCATAACTTCATTATCATGTTCTGTTATGAGAATATTCTACCTATTTGTGTACTGTAATACCCCGTTCACATTCGAGCTGCGAGTCAGAAATGTAATGAAATGGGGTTAACACCCTACCATCCTGTGCCAGCCGGCTAATGAAGGCGCGCATGCGCAATGCAGTGCTATATGAGCGATATACTTTTTACAGAATTTACATGATCGAATATTTTATATAGACAGCACTCACGGAGACTGCCGAATGAAGGATTGAAAATGAAAACATCGCTTATAACCGTGGCAATAGTACTAGACAATAGAGACTTTTATGCCATTTGTTCAAACATTTATAACTTTGCTCGGTTTTTGGTCTGATCCGAATGACTATTCGCTGAATCACTGACTTAAGCTGAAACCACGCCGGAAATCCCGATGGACTTTCTCGACCAATACCAGGATCGAACACGGGCCCTCCGCAAGTCAAACATTACTTATCATAAGTGTGAACACCGGAATATGCATTCCAGTGTCTTACTCACCGGGTCAGCACGGAATTTCTAAAACAGGTTGGTGTTTTGCATTTATCTTTTTTAAAGACACGGTTGATAAATGCCATTTGATTTATTGTGTTAAGTGAATTATTAGGTTAACATGTCTTATCAGAAAGGAGAGCATGCCAGAAAAAGGAAACGGTACACCCATGACATTTAAAACAAGGAATTGTTACGCAAGAGAATAGACACCGGTCGACAAGTAAATCTTGGTATTACTGTTTCATAGTCTAACATATCGTCTTATTAGGCAGGGTTAAATATATAGAATTGCATAGTATTAAGTTTAAAATGCATGCAATAAGAAGGTTAGCAGACAGAGAAGACTTGATATTATCAGATTCATACCATCTTCGTGATTTAGTTAACGAGGGTTAGCAGACAGACAAGATTTGATATTATTTGATATATCATCTTCGTGAGTTGGGTAATGGGGGTTAGCAGACAGACTAGATTTGTGACCTGCAATGGCACAATGAATAGGAATACGCAAAGTCTAATAATTTTGATATAATCGGATTGATGCCATCTTCGTGAGTCGGATAATGTTTCACGCGGTAAATTTTCCACTATATCATTCTGTACGGCATATGTCCGTCTTCGTTAGCCCGGGACGTAAAAGCCCATTCATTTTATTTGAAACTAGCAGGATACCCGACTTCGCTCGGGGGTCATAACTCCGAAACCGGAAGTGGTAGACTAACGCCACCTGGCCTATGTTACTCCCCAGTCCGAGCTACCCCTATACCCCAAATTTCAGACTCGGGGCAGACCCAGTGTAGCCGCCAACCCCGAACAGACAGACAGATACCCGGCTTCGCTCGGGGGTCATAACTCCGAAACCGGAACGGGTAGACTAACGCCACCTGGCCTATGTTACTTCTCGGTCCGAGCTACGCCTATACCCCAAATTTCAGACTCGGGGCAGACCTAGTGTAGCCGCCAACCCCGAACAGACCGGCTTCGCTCGGGGGTTATAACTCCGAAACCGGAAGTGCTAGACTAACGCCACCTGGCCTATGTTACTCCCTGGTCCGAGCTACCCTACACCCCAAATTTCAGACTCGGGGCAGATGTAGCCGCCAACCCCGAACAGACAGATTTCGCTCGGGGATCATAACTCCGAAACCGGAAGTGGTAGACTAACGCCACCTGGCCTATGTTACTCCTCGGTCCGAGTTACCCCTATACCCCAAATTTCAGACTCGGGGCAGACCTAGTGTAGCCGCCAACCCCAAAAGGACCGGCGTCGCTCGAGGGGCATAACTCCGAAACCGGAAGTGGTAGACTTACGCCACCTGGCCTATGTTACTCCCCGATCCGAGTTACCCATATACCCCAAATTTCAGACTCGGGGCAGACCTAGTGTAGCCGCCAATCCCGAACAGACAGACAGACAGGCAGACAGACAAACGACAGTTTCAAATATATATATAGATAGATAGATACAGCATTTGCTATTTGTATACGCTAGGTCTATCACTGTTGTATTATAAACATAGCTTGCAATATGGGTTGCAATGTCGGAAATATATCTAGACCATTCTTCAAATTCTCGTGTTGTTTTCAATACATGTATAACGAAAATATTCTTGACTGTAATAATAAATATGTGCAGACCATTTGACTGGAATTTATCATTCTTGCCACTGTAACTGACTCAATAATGGTGGGGGCGGTGGATGACCGTGCACAATAGATCATTAGGTCAGTCATCGATCAAAGCCTGAGAGGTATAGTGTGAACGCCTTTCTAACTTTCTTGCACTTAATAACCTACTTCGTGTTGAGTGGTCGTTAAAATTGTTGAAATAAAGATAGACCATATCTCGAAATAACTCGTTAAACGCCATCTCTCTCTCACTTGAATACGTTCAATCGAAATACCATTCAAGGGACGTAACTCTTACAACCAAACGGATGCAGACCACTATTGATTTACTCATTGCCTTCAATGTTACTTCTGGTCTGCACCCCCCCCCCCCCCCGCGCCTCCTCAATATTCTTGACCCCATATTCTTTATTCCATATTCTGTATGATGTTGACCAATAATATTTGAGATACACAAGCTTGAAGTTGCATACTAAAACATGTAACTATAGGTTATTCTTCCGCTTCTATTTCTACAGAGTAACGAGATGCTGAAATGTAATGGTGGCCTGCCTCCTATATGGTTTTATAAGTTCATATATCAGCAAAATTTTTACTTCATAGCTTTACATTTATTCTAGCATCATTTGTATAATTCTAAATCAAAATAAAATAATAATTGCAACAATGGTGACCCTTTAAAGTTACGTGCTCTTTTGTAAACAGGGTTTCAGCTATCACTAACATTCCATTTCCAATAATGCAAATTGCTGCACGCTATAATATAAAGTTTATCGTGGAACTTATACAGATTACAGAAAATAAAAAACTGAAATGAAATGAAATGGGGTTTAACGCCTTATTGTTCTGCTCCGACTTGGCTAATGAAGACGGGCATACGCCATACAGTGTGCTATGCGAGACATTTTGCCGGGGCAGCGGCACTATCGTCTACTCTTATATCGAATTTCATCTGCCAAGGGATCTTTAACCTGCAAGCCAATGTATACACGGGACCTCGGTGATTTGTCTCATCCGAACGACTAGACAGTTGCCATTCCCTCCGTCCTGCACCACGAAATAAAACAGTTTGATAAAATCAAACACATACAGATATAACAATATACTGTAGTATTTTCTAAAACGAAAGCCATGCAAAGCGCGAAATACGCCCAAACAACAGCTTTGTCTCAACTGCAGCTTATCCCAAATGAAAACTTGGAGATTGAGAAAATTTGAACGGAAACTTGCAGAACGTTTAATATCGACAGGATTCATCCTCTCATTACCTCAATCCTTGAAAGAGATCCGTTAAATACAAGGGTGATTGGGAGGGGATATTACTCGTAGATATAAAGTATTAGAACGCTGAAAATCGACATACCTCATCCCTCCGGACCCCAATACTATAGTCTGTATCGCGTTAACAGTGCTTTTGGCAAAGGGTTCATCCTCACATGAATCACATATAATGCATGCTTCCCATCAAATTTGTCAAAAATCGGTTAAAAATTTGGGACTCGCGGAATGCTGAAAAGCAATAGGGTTCATCGATTAATGGCTCCAATGCTTTCCACCAAATTACAAAAGCATCCGTTAAAAACTACAGCCGCTATCGCGCACACGATGTTTTCTGAAAAGGCGAATAACCCCGGAACGAAACATCGCGGTACCCTGAAAGTCACTAGGGTTCATCCTCTCATGACCCCAATGCTTCCCACCCAATTTGAAAAATATCAGTTAATAACTACGGTTTTCGGCAAAGGGGAATTACTCAGGAATGTCAAAAACTGTAGCTTCTATCGCGTTGACAAGTCAATTGTTGACGGATCGACGGACAGGATGACGACATAAAGCGCCAACACATATAATAATAATCTGTAGGTAGGCAGAATTGGAACTCCGAAATGATGCCTAATTTAAACATCACTAGTAACATTAAACCGGTGAGAATTAAAATGTTTGTATAAAGGGATTGATCACAGCAAACATGACACATTTTAATCGTGATGTTTAAAATGTGTTAAATATAGAACACGCAAGATCTGAATTAGTTTCAACATGTGCTCCATTGAAAAAAAAATTTTAAAATACATAAAGTTGAACATTAACAAAAGAGAATTTCACATATTATCTGAAGGCCTCGCTATAAATGTTCATTGGTAATATTATAATCTGAGTACTGATCTGAATTCCGGTTACTGCCATAGTCCTTTATGGTTTCCTTGGCGAGTTCATCAGCTCTTTCAACGTCTCGTTAATCTACAATTTTGAACACAAAACAGTAAAAACGAAATGAAATGAAATCGGGTTTAACGTCCCTATTATGGGATTGTTGTAAAATGCAAAGGGAAAAACAAAATACACGAACTGCTAATAAATCCCAAAATACGTACATGTGTATAGTAATAAACCATGAATTTGTAGTTCGTACATGTGTATAGTAATAAACCATGAATTCGTACTTCGTATATGTATATAGTAATAAACCATGAATTCGTAAAGAAACCATGAATTCGTAAAGAAACCATGAATTCGTACAAATATATAGTAATAAACCACGAATTCGTACACAGAGTAATAAACCACGAATTCGTATACAGAGTAATAAACCACGAATTCGTACACATAGTAATAAACCATTTGTACATGTAGTAATAACCATGTATTCGTACACATAGTAATAAACCATGAATTCGTACAAGTATATAGTAATAAAAAGATGAGAGGCCGTTAATATCTGTATCCTGCTTGAAGAGTCAAAATAAATAATACCGTAGAGGTATACTCTGCTCACCTTATCATCTACCGTTTTGGTTATTTCTTTCTGAACTTTGCTTATCTGTAAAATATATTCATTAAATTTACAGGTCTAGAATATCTGTATACATGTCAGTAGACATAAAACAGCCCCCGCGGCTCCCGAAAATGATTTTGCTATTATAATATTTAAAGTGAGGGCAATATGACCCTACCTCTTTTTTGAATGACTGTCTCAGCTTTTTTATTTCTGTTCTGAAATCATCTTTGTTTAATGAAGGTTTCTCAGACTTGGGTGTATTTATAAACTCTTCTAGATCAGACTGCAATCTTGTAAATAATAATTAATTCATATATATATATATAGACATGTATTGTAACTTAGATAATTAATTCTATTTTAAGGCATAAACATATAATTTATATTTTCTCTTTTATATCCTCGAGGATTCGAATCCTGACACAGGTCGAGAAGAACCTTCAAGGGTTTTCCATCCCGGCCATCACTTGTCAGTGTTGATGTCTGCGGGGTTGACAAGAAAAGCCTGCCTAGTCGTTCGGGGGGAACAAAAAGCGGGGGTTAACCCGTTTACATATTGACGTGGCAGTTGGAAATTGTGGGAGGGTGGGCAGATTTTCCCAACGACGCATACTGAAGTAATCATAGAAATAACAATCATTACATGTTAGTCTTAAAATAACCAAAGTGTTGTGTTGGAAAGTCATTTAAATTCCATGGGAGAGAGAGAGAGAGAGAGAGAGAGAGACAGAGACAGAGACAGATATAAGGTTTAACGTTCACTCGACACAAACTAGGTCATTTTGGGACTAGCATATGGCTTAATTTTATTTTAATAATTCGCTTGTGATTAGGGCTCTTTGGCAGTGGGACTGGGAGGAAACCGGGGGATCCGGAGAAAACCCACGAGGTTGGACAGGCGACCCTACTCCTTATCACGTACAACCGGGCAACCAAAACCACACCAGTTTACTCAATGATAGACCTTATGATACAGCGCGCATGTGCTAAACATTCGACCATCCTATCCCCCAATATGGCGGGGTATCGGGTCGGGTTCAAATTGCTATCTATAGTAAAAGGTAGAGAATAAAAAAGTGCATTAAAACCTGAAGCTTTTCAACTTTAAACTCTCAGAATGAAAGTTATAGGTTTCCACCGTAAAGATACCCTTCTGGATAAGAAATTTCCTCTTCTTACTTTGAATTTCTGCTTTTTACCCTATATTGCATTTTGAACCCGATACTCCGCCATATTGAAACAGTTAAAAGAAATATCAACCTAACTTCCTGGTTTATTGTACTATTCATACTACTTTATATTTTATTGGTTATCCGCTTAAGCCTTCTTAATTTCGAAAGCAGACTAACCCCGTCATGACATAAACGTAAAATATTATTCAATTTCATAAAGTGCCAATATTAATTTGAATATATTTCCAGTATAATTTGATTGCTTTTGTCCCCATAGGCCAAAAGAAAGGGTTTGAGTGACTCTTGACATACCTTTGAAAAACGTGTTTAGAATTATCGAAAAATTCTTCTTTTCTTTTCTGTAAACAAGCTTTAGCCTCCCGTCGTTCAACATTGTCATAATACAGATGTGTTTTATAATCTAAATTAACATCTGGAATACGAATAGAACCGTTGGAAAATTAATTGCACTATGCATTCAAGCTTTACTATAGTATATTCCTGGTAGATAGTAAGGCACAGAACCAATTGACACATGTCAGATTACCAAAGTTTCAGACTACTACTGTATAGGTATATGGTAAAGAATATAAAATTTGTCGGCGGGTTGAGTGCGGTGTTGATAACAGCCACAGTCTTTCATACTAAGTATCAAATATAGACCATACACAAGAATTACCACGCATAAGAAGTAGTATTAGCAAAATACAAAGTTGTCAAAAATTATATAATTTGATCGCAGTTAAAGCGAGAAATTTAAATTTTCTAAGAAAGTCAAAACATAATTATTTCTATGTCTTTTGCTCAATAGGTTATCAAATCACTATTATACGATCATGGGCATTATTTCCCACCCTTAAAAATCTATGACACAGGAAATAACAACACAATTACCTCCCCTGTTTTGCTATTGACAACATGGGGCAGCCATTTTCCAACGTTGGAATTTGAAGTTAAAAATGATATTTTTGCCAATTTCTCAGCTGGCAATAGCGAATTATAGGATTAATAGGATTATTCTTTAACAAGGTAGGACTGTTTATGGATACCATCTATTTTAAGGCTTTATTTTCATACATTTTAAAAATATAACTTGATGATTTGCTATTGCAACTTTAACGTCTTATTAAGGCTATGTAAAATTCACATTATACTGGCCAGTTGACAAGTGAAATATAATTCACCTCTATCGGGGCCACGACGGCACATAATTTTTAATTTCAATTATCTAAAATACCACCGACAGATATCATTGTTAAATTTAAATCCGTAAACTTTTTATTAGCATGGAACATTTAATCAGCTTAAGAAGAATAAATAGTTTCTTTCCACGAGGCCAGTTTTTTTAATCGTTTAAACTACTATCGACTCTTATAAACATGCATATAGCACACTCCCTACTCGAAACCCGCCACATTCACCGTTATTATTAAAATAACATACCAAAATTTGAGCAAGAGTTATATGATTCTGGATTAAAACCATCTTCAACTTTGTTTAAATTGCCACATCGAGCTCTACAAGATTTATACAATCTATACAGATGTTCACAGATAATCAGCGGAGGTGGAAGAACAGGGCGTGCATAATATTCTTGAACCAAGTGGAGATAATTCAAACACCAGTACAGATGAGATTGGTCTTGTATACTTGAGAATGTATAACTGTTAAGATACAGAAAAGACTGACATGGATGGTTTAAACTAGTATTTCATTGATATTGATCTATACTGCTGAATTTCAGGCAATCAACGTTTCCCAAAGTCCACGCTGGCTCCCTAACAAGCAGGTCTTGAGTACGATTCAGAAGTTCATTTGGATTTTCCAGCCTTTTGCCAAACCAGTAATACAGTACTGGGGGTTTGGCAAGGAACAAGTGTGTAGTCGTTCAGATAGAACGAACACCAGATCCACCCGTAAAAGAACCCATCACAATTGAATTTGATGACACGTAGACGGAAACTCCGCACACTGCATGGCTTATAACTGTCTTCATAGCACACTGCATGGCGTATACCGTCTTTATTAGCCCCATGGGCGCTGAAACTTAGGTCGTTAAAACCCATATTAACACATTTCCATTGAAAGTAGCGCCTATTTCCGATTTGCTTAGGTTTGCTAAGTATTTCAAAGGGCTTAAAGATCTTAACGTTGCTTTAACCATGCTCATTGGCCTGTAGATATTTGGTAATGCCCTTGGTCAGCTCTTTGACTCGAGTACTGTGAAATGTGAGGAAGGGGGACACATGGAACTGTTGGGCAGCTTGTACAACGAAATTAGCAGGACTGATTTCAAATATGAAGAAAACGGAATGCTTCCTGAAATGCTTCCCCACCCTGAGTCAACGCCAATAGCCTTGCTAATCGTTTGGCCTATTTCTGTTGGAAGTAAGTACTATAATTATTTACCTGAACATAGCAATCAGTAAATTCAACAATAGAACATTAGTAAACAGTACATATATACCAAGTAGAATAGCTGCGACATATTTGCCCACTTCAGATGGACATCGTAGTTGATTGTAGTCCTCGTATAAAGCTGGATCATCAGTACAATCAACATCGCCTGTAAGAAAACGGTCAACGACATTCAAATATCTGAGCTCCAGAGTCCTCATTAATAATCTGTCAATCAGGTTTCATCTACAACCTAAATGTTCCATTTTAATTTCTACATTAGCGATTTTATAGTCGAAAAAATAAGTATTTATTGAAAATGTTTTGTTAGTATGAAAAATGTAAACAGATTAGAACCGCATAACACAATGGTATACTCAGTTTTGAATATGCCCGCCATTCAGATAGTTATATGTGTGCCGAATGTGAATAACCACCAGCTGTGGAATACCCGGAGCCATTCCTTTGTCCCTGTTTATTCTATTGAATAGGATAACACACTGAGGCATGATCAAAGCGCACAAGGTTAAATGTTTTAATCAATCGTATAACATTTTTTCAAAAGGATGGGTTTTAATAGGTCTTGATTTGAGATGTTTTAATAATTTCTAGACGATTGTGTCACTGTTTAAGTGAAGTCTCTGAGAACCACTGTTTTTACATACGATCGCTTAGCCACCTACAAACTCAGAGACATATTTTGAAAGGGATTCTTTTATTCATTGGAATGATTTAAAAATAAGGATAATATGACTGCATCTCAATGAAATATAGATTCGCGAAGAATAAATTATACACAGTGAATGGAACTAAAAGTCCGAATCGAAATCACATCTAAAAGTGTAATTATATTAGTTTATTATCTATACACATTATCTGACATTACCTTCAATATTTTCCAAGAACAATTCGCCGTAAATTTGCCAGTATGCCTTTCGAGGTAGTTGATAAACCAGTTTCCATGTGAGTTCTGTGTTTGGATATAATATAGCTTCTGATGCAATAGCATAAGCTACTATAAACAGCACGAAGATGGCCAAGAAAGGCAACAAATCTCGCCAGATCTAAAATAAACAGTATCACGTCAGTTTGTTATGACTTATGACGATGGCCAATTATGGAAACAAATCTCGCCAGATCTAAAATAAACAGTATTCACGTGACTTGTTATGAAGATAGTCATTACAATTTCGTCTAGTCGAACATCTCCAGGGTGTTGACACGGTATCATAAATCACGGGGAATAATTCTGTCAGTAAATTGTTACAAATCTGGAGGACCCTGAGGAACTCATGACATTGGACAGGCAACTCTACTCCATGTCACATAGAGGCGGGGTATAGAAACCACTTGACTCAGTGCCAGGCCTTATGATCTAAAGCGCAAGCGTTAAACCATTCAGACACCCACCCCTGAATATTGCTGGAAAAAAAACTTACCATTCTGTTTATCATAACAAGTTTGGGTCCGAGTTGCTCATTTGGTACAAACATGCGCAGTAACCGGACAAAACACAATATTAAATTAATGCAAAATACCACTCTGGCTGCCTCGAAGCTTGAAGCGTTTGGTACAGATCTTAATATTATTCCAATTATAAACAAACTGACGGTTAATATGTCTAATATATTTAATGACTGGCCTATATATTTCCCGAGCATTGATTCCGTCGAATTTGATTTGATGATCGAGAGCTAAAGAAAAAAATAAAATATGTATATTATATTTTACAAAAGAACAAACCTTGAACTATAGTGATCGTCTCAGTATGCAAAGAAATATATACCAACAATATAGGATAAATGAAAAGTGTAATTGGAGCCACGGTGACTGGTTTTATTACCAGGATGTCCCGGGTTTGATCCTAATGTTGATCGAGGAAGTTTCTCCGGATTTGTTAGCATGGTTTCTCCTTCTTAGAGTTGCAGGATGGCAAAATTGGTAAGATTGACAAGGAACATCGTATAGTCGTCTAGATGAGATGAAAAACGCAGGTTCTGTATACCCTTGGAAATCAACGAAGAGTAAGCGGAAACGCTGTTGTCTGGCCAATATTGCCATCACAGTACACGATACGGGATATGCCCGTCTTCATTAACCCGGTTGATGAAGATAGAAAGGACGCTAACTCTATTTCATTTCCGAATTACATTAACTACGTGGAAATATATCCAAGAACTAACATAATTTATGTTTTTTGTTTTTTTAAAAACATTAGCATCTAGTAAATATTTTTACATATATCGTTTATGACATGTTGCAAACTGAATAGGTTGCTTCATTAAATAATGTTATTACTAGTATTAATATTATTTTACCATTTCTGATCCAACATACTAACGCATAAATTGTTTAAGTGACATTTAGTAACTGAATGAGAATAACATATGGCAAAATTATAAAGTATACAAGTTACTTAAAAGTTTATTTCTGGCGATGTTTCGACGCGGGTTCTCTCGACATTATCAAGCAAAGACTTCTAAGTAAATGTAATCTGTATTTCATATAAGGGTATCATAACAAACAATGCACAGTCACAGTTTCATTACGTACCTGTCTAATTTCTTCACAAACCAAAGTGAAAACCCAGAAACAGAGAATGCCACCAAAAACATTAAACTGAGGTTTAAAGCTAACAAGCATGTGGTAACTGTACAACCCCAGAAATACGATATACGAGAGCTGAAATACAACATGTTCTCAGTTTTAGAATCACAAATTAACGTTCCTACTAATCTCCGACAAGAGCGTGTTTTGTATTTTTTGTAAATATCGCCTAATGTATTACAAAAAGTAATCGACAAGGAAAGCTGTGTTATAGATATTCACATTTTACACATCATGTCCAAAGTTAAATAAATTTAGATAAAAGAATTTACAAAATATGGATGATTGAAATATTGATAAAAACGATCTTGCTAATCACCGACCGACAAGAGAGAGAGAGAGAGAGAGAGAGAGAAATGGGTTTAACGTCCACTTGACACAAACTAGGTCATTTCGGGACTAACATATGGTTTAGTTTTATTTCAATAATTCGCTTGCGCGTAGGGGTCTTTAGCAGTGGGAGGAAACTGGAGGACCCGGAGAAATCCCACGAGGTTGGACAGGCAACCCAACTCCTTGTCACGTACAACCGGGGATTCGAAACCACACCAGTTGACTCAATGACAGGCCTTATGATACAGCGCGCACGTGCTAACCATTCGGCCACCCAACCCCCCACCGACCGACAAGGGCAGATGTTTCGTTGCCAATTTCACTTATTCATAATTTTGCCAATTTTTTATGTAATTATTTAAAATTTGCATATGATGTGTAGAATATGCATATTTATATATTTAAAACATATATTGGCGTGTCGGCCAGTTCTAGCAATACTGTAGACGATATTGACAAAAACGCTTTTTGGTTCTTGCAATGTCGGTGATTAGTAGGACCCGACATTGACGTCCTCGAGAAATAAACCAAACCATTAGATACACATCTAATCACAGTGACGGTTAAAACGTTTACAATTTGTCTTATCCCAAATTAAATAGGTTTTCGTCTGATCAACGTCAATTAAAAAGACGTGATGTTTATGTGTTGATCTCTTAGTCTATATCTATAGCTATTGTTGATATACAATTGATTATGTGTTCCTGTGTAGACACATTAAAGATACATTATGTAAGATTGAGATAAAGAGCTAGCCATTTTGCTATAATAGTTCGAACATAGATGACGTAAAATGAATAATTTGAAAATTTCATGCAAATTACTCTATTGCGATCGAAGATATTAGCCATTGAAGGTTTGACAAGACATGTGCAATAATTTCAACCACCGCATTAGTTGTTCGAAGCTAAGTCTCGCTCCTCCATTATTAGATTAAATCAAAATATATATCTTAACCGTTCTAATCTATTTAATATCTGAGGAATCAGATGCCATCGAGGGTTGATTATGGCCTGGACCAGTTAATAATTTAGAAAACATTTCAGGCCTAAAGAAAGACCTGCAATAGGCAGATTTAGCTCTTGAATAATGTATGTTTAAGCACAAAATCAAATACAAAATAGTAAATAAACCCTTAACCATTCGACACAGACATTATCGTAAGAGCGTGTCTCAAAATAACACATCATATATCAGCCCACATTAAAACATGTTTTTTTGCCCGGGTTTCGTGCCTTACATAAATAGGTCGCTTCTTGTTTTGAAATCAAAGACTAACTCACAGAATTAAACAAGAATTTCGCCACTGGAGCTGTACTTAGTTGTTTCAGTCGACTTCGCTTCCTCAGAGAAACCTGAAAGGAGAAACCAATACAAAGAGTCTTTGGGACAATTTATTCTGTGTTTCAAAAAGGAGTTATTTAAATGATTTCATTTAATGAAGACACTGGGGAGTAAAGACGTTAGTTCTCTAACCTTGAGGTCATTGAAAGTTCATCAGGATTTTCCGGTGTGGTTTCCTCTTGTCAGTGGTGCAGGACGGAGAACCCGACAAGAGACAACAGAGAGAGGGAGAAATGGGGTTTAACGTCCAATCGACACAAACTAGGTCATTTCGGGACTAACATATGATATTATTTTATTTCAATAATTCGCTAGCGCATAGGGGTCTTTAGCAGTGGGAGGAAACCGGAGGACCCGGAGAAAACCCACGAGGTTGGACAGGAGACACTACTCCTTGTCACGTACTACCGGGGATTCGAAACCACGCCAGTCGACTCAATGACAGACTTTATGATACAGCGCGCACACGCTAACCATTCAGCCACCCCCCCCCCCCCAAGAGACAACAGATAATTGCACTTACATTGTAGTGCACTAAAAGAACCGTTGACAGTTGGGATTCGAAATTAGAGTAGACTGTAGTGTCGCTGTCCAGGCAAAATGTTACCCATGACACACGGTATGGCGTACCTGCCAGTTTTCATTAGCCCAATCGATGCTAAACCCCATTTCATTTCATTTAATACTAACCGGTCGTTTTATCGATATTGTTCTTGTCCTCGGGGTGTTATTTTCCAATTTATCATTTCCCCACCATATGGAATCTAGCAATTCTTGACATGCTGGTCTTGATATAAATACCCTGTTCTCTACTTCTGAAGCTATTGATAAAACAGAACCATCTTTCCAATATTTTAACTGTCTACGTAATATGTAGTTAGACGATTTATTTTCGTAGCATGCATCAATGACCCCTACTGCTAGATCTGTGAATTCACTAAAACATGATTTAAAAGTCTGTAAATTAATGATTCGAAAGTACTCGACTCTCTACTGAAAAAGAGAACTTAAAGATAAAAAATAAATTTGTCAGGAATGCGAACACATGAAATGAGTTCTTGCTTTGAACTTGGGAAATTTTATGCAATATGTGTTGAGACATTAATTCATATAATTTAGAGTTGCCTCCCTTATTTTACTTAATATTGATATCCGCCGAATGACGTGTGATATTCAAAGAAGATACAAATAATATATGTTCTTAGTCCCAAAGGGGTTATGAAATACGAAATTGCAATAAAACGAAAAGCAAAATCAAGCCTATGGTAAATGGTCTCACAAAACGGTAAACCATAAAAAGTAGTAGTAAGTAGCAGGGGTCTCGTAAAAGAATAAGCATGGTCTGTGCACGCTTTATGTAAGTATTTGTTATTTTCCAGAAGTGCTATATTCCTGATAGATAATTAAACTGGTTAAATAATTATATTGAAAATACTACTGTTTCCAGCGACTTGGGATTTGGCCATCCCACTAAACCAACAGTTCCTAATTATGGACCAAAGATGAAGAGACACGCTACTGATGGCGGACAGCGTGGGCCCAGACTCTATTACAAGAACAGTCACTGCCACCTGTCACCATACTATCATCCAGCCACACTATTTCTAATAGGTAATGTGCTTACTTTGAAATCTTTGCGTACGTCATTAATATTTCTGAGTCCTTTATCTCGGCCAAATCGATGACAATCTGATGTAATCTTTTGACTGCTAAGGCAGCGAAAACAGGTTCCTGTGTTAAAAAAAATACCATTCCAATAGTGTTAACATCGTAATGCATAACATATGATATAAAAGTTTATACCTAAACTCATCTGTACATTATTTTCATTATCATTTGCTTGAAACGTTGAGATCAGAACCCTCAACGAAACGTCGCTTTAATTAAAATAGTAATTGTGTTCCATATTATTTTTTTGTGTGTATTACGTATGTCAATTGCTAAATGCCGCTCAAAGAAGATAAACTCATCTGATTGGGAAATAATCAAAATGTTATGATTTAAAAAAAGTAAAAGATTAACTACTCGCACGCACATCTAATTCAGTCCAAATTATCTTCGACATTTCGTGCTTTTTAAATAAGACACTCAATACAAACATCTGTTCCAGTCCTAAAGTTACTTCATCAGCTTTAACTGAAAAAAAAACAATGACACATAAAAGTGACTGTCAATATTCCTGGATATTTCCTTGGTCGAGAATTGGCCTGGCATAACTGGCAGTTAACGTGTTCTTTCAGAAAACAAACCTTCAAATGAAAAGTAATACTTTAGCACAATCTAGCTACCCTATTAATATTTAAAATACAGATGTGACGTCATCCTTTGATGTTGGCGTACCATTATTTCTAATAATGTACGGGCAACTTGCCAATCATATATTGTCTATACTAGATGAAATATTGGACTCGCGTGACGTATTTCATTGAAAAGCACGTGCGGGATAGTGTCTGTATTATAAGTTGTTTAATGGTCTCGATCTAAAGATATAGTGTGATATATTGAAACAACACTCGGCTGACGCCTCGTGCAGTATCAATATATTACTAAATGTAACGTCTCGCTCTCGACCATTAAACCATACCTATAGTAATTCCGGTTATTGTTTTCTATTTTATTCATATCGTCGCACGCATGCCAACCTACAAATACACCAATAAGCGATTCTTCTGAACAGGTATTCTGCCAGTGACGTAATAAAGCAAATTAATAAGTTTTGACGATGCGATGTAAATTGAAACTGACCTTTACCAAAATCCATTCGGCATTTTATACTAGGAAGAAAGGGGGATCCATATCCAAAGTCATTTAATTTTTCAAAAATTGGAATTTCATCGTTGTTGTCTATCTGAAATTACAAATGAATTCATTATACCGCCCATGTTTTGCATTTCGCAGAATTTGATTTACAGCGATTTTTTTCAGATATTTCATTTTTATTTTATTTTAGATAGGAGGCTGATAGCTGGAGTGGAGACATGGTGAAATCAAACCATGAAGGACGTGCCGAGTTCCGGGCGAAATTATTTGAAAGCGTTTCTGGTCTTTTCTGCCTCAGCAATCCATTCAATCAAAACAGACAGACTATTACCCGCGGAGCGGTAAGTTAGTGGCGCAAATTCGATTCTGTAAGGTTAATAAATTGTAGAGTATTTAAAAGTATTATGAAAGGATCGACGGTATGGCCACAAAATATGAGAAACAAATATTATTATATTTATATAAATTACACTTGCCTTTGGCACCACTGCTTTGTTTTCTAGAAAATACCGTTGCCATATCTCGAAGTCCAATAACTGTCTCGTATTTATTCCAATTTCAAAAAATACATTAAGGCATTCATACTTGTCTCGAAGGAAAATTTGATGAATAAAATCTTGATAACACTGAAATAATATAACTATATGCTATTTGTCATCATATTTTGTCATAAAGCTTTAAAGAATTAAATCATGCCAGATTGGACACAAAAATACCTACATGATATAAGGATACCTGTGCAATAATACTGTAGAATATAACTGTATCGGTTTCTAATTAATAGGACGATATCTATCACTCAGTTATATTAAAAATATCTAATAATCTATCACTCAGTTATAATATATCTAATAACTACACATCTAACTAAGTTATATATATATATCTAATAACTTTATATCTATCACTCAGTTATAATATATCTAATAACTTTATATCTATCACTTAGTTATAATATATCTAATAACTTTATATCTATCATTCAATAATAATTAATTTATATCTATCACTCAGTTATAATATATCTAATGACTTTATATCTATCACTCAGTTATAATATATCTAATGACTCTATATCTATCACTCAGTTATAATATATCTAATAACTTTATATCTATCGCTCAGTAATAATATATCTAATGACTTTATATCTATCACTCAGTTATAATATATCTAATGACTTTATATCTATCACTCAGTTATAATATATCTAAAAACTTTATATCTATCACTCAGTAATAATTAATTTTATATCTATGGCAATAGTAAAGGTACCTCTGTATATTTGCCACTCTGCAACAATTCGGAAACAAGTTTGGTGTCGCCAGACCGAATTGCTCGTTTCATTTTTTCTTCGCCGGTCGTCTCCTGTTTCGACTTGGTATTCTGACCACCTGCATTACCCATCAAGAGATCCGAACGAATAAAGAAGAATGACGCTGAGATTAGAAAAAAACTAAAAGACCAGCAATGCTATTGTTGACTGTGCACATTAAATATGCATTTGTGTAATTAGAATTTCAGCGAATTTTATAAACCTGGTTGGGGTCAAAACAGTGATTAAGTATTAAGTTTCTAGTTAAATAACTATAATCATATAATTTACAAGACCATTAGATTTTACAATTTATTTTATTTTACAAATTTCAACATTTTGGCTAACCTTGACATCGGATTAAGTGGTTTGGGTTAACACAGCATCATCTATGCTCAGAATACATAGGGCACTGCTGAAAATTACACATAAGCCGAAATACCCGAAGAGAGCTATTATATTTGCACAGAGGATCTGCAAGCGGTGGTTCTACAAACTGTTCATGAACAAAAGCGACGGCTCTGTAGACGAGTCGAGGATACATTTATAAAAACCGCCTTAACTTACCGTGAATAATATTTTCAAGAATCATTCTGAAATCTTCTGCCGAAATACCCGAAGAGAGCTATTATATTTGCACAGAGGATCTGCAAGCGGTGGTTCTACAAACTGTTCATGAACAAAAGCGACGGCTTTGTAGACGAGTCGAGGATACATTTATAAAAACCGCCTTAACTTACCGTGAATAATATTTTCAAGAATCATTCCGAAATCTTCTGCCTGATCGCAACTACCTAAATCAAATACTGTCAGCAATTCTTTATTTTGAAGAATTATTTCGATATGTTCAACGGTTCTAATAGACTCTTCCTCCGTTAATGCATTTCGTAGCAAATAATCGTCTTGTTCAATAGCAGACTGTACAAGTTCTTTTCTCCTGCAATTGGATAAAAGCTACATTGCTCGAATGATATCAGTGGTAGAATTGCACTAATATAGGTCTAATGTTGAATGTCGCATTAATGTTTTCAGTATGGGTGAATGAAACAAATGCTGATCCGATGAATATCGAACGTTGGTCTATGTAACTGGCTGCAGTATTTTTAGTTGTATAAGGTAAAGAGTTATTTATTTATTATTGGGAGCCACGGTATAAGTGGATAATATGCTCCCGTTTTTGTCCGAGAAAGTTCTTCTAAATTTTTTGGCGTGGTTTCCCTTGTTACTTGTGCAGAATGGGCGGTCTGACAAGGACAGCTGTCGTTCGGATTGGACGAAAAACCGAGGTCCCCTGTACAAATTGGAGCGCGCGTAAAAACCCCTTGGCAGTTGGAATTTGATATAAGAGTAGGTCGTAGCACTGTCCGGGCGTATACTTGTATGGCGTATATTTGTCTTCATTAGCTCAGTCGGAGAGAACAGTAGGACGTTAAACCCCATTTTATTACTTATTATGACGTATATATCTATACTTACTTCTTATCATCCACTTGAGTCAGATTTAAGGCAGACGATATTATATCTGCTATTCCACCATACCCCTTTCAATAAAATAAAATTGGTAGATATGTTAGTGTGAATGTGCTTGAATAATTTATAACGAAAACATTTAATGAAAGTCGTACCCTGTTCTAAGTCACAGCTGCAAAATAAGGTTTAAGGCACGGTGACTCACTAGCCAGGATGTACCCGGTTCGATCCTGGTGTTGGCCGAGAATGTTCCTCGAGATGTTCCAATCTGGCTTCCCTTTGTGAGTGGTGCGGGACGGGGGACATTGGCATTATATTAAAATAACCCATGAAAGTTGGAAATATAACTAAAAGCAGATTGCTGTCGTCACAAATTGCCTGGCATATCACACTGTGTGACATGTTCCGGTCTTCATTTGCCCCTTTGGTTCCGAAAATTAATACCTTAAATCTTTTTTTTTTCAAAATGGATTACTGTGCCATTGAGTTATGTTTACAATTATATAATAATGTTTTCCTCGGATAATTTATAAATGGTCACCTTGATTAAAAGTATGTCTTCCTGGTTTTGAGTAGCTTCATCGATAAATTTAATGGTCTCTAGGCCTCCTTGTAATACCATTAAAATAAATTTTCCTAAAACGACAGATTATTTAAATCATGGCTATACTATATATAGTAACACCGATTTTAAAAAATGGGAGCTTTAGAGAGAGAGAGAGAGTGTGTGTGTGTGTGGGGGGGGGGGTAACGTCCACTCAACACAAACCAGGTCATTTCGGGACTAACATATGGTTCAATTTTATTTCAATAATTCGCTAGCGCGTAGGGGTCGTTAGCAGTGGGAGGAAACCAGAGGGCCCGGAAAAAACCCACTAGGTTGGACAGGCGACCTTACTCCTTGTCACGTACAACCGGGGAATCTAAATCACGCCAGTTGACTCAATGACAGACCTTATGATACTTCGCACATGTGCTAATAATTCGGCCACCAAACCTCCCGTGTGGTAATAATATATCCCGGCCTAATATTAGTTTTAAATAAGCTCTATTAGATGGGACAGCATGAAATGCTACGACCATAGGTAATACATTAATTAAAATGATTCATCTTTTAACAAAATATACATATAGGATAATACTTCCATTTCCAGTATGATTTGTCATCTTGTTTTCAAAAAAGTGAAATTTGACATATGATTTCGATGTCAACTAGTTTTACAAATTTGGATACATGTACTGTTTACATAGAAAATTAGTATCTCCACATTTATTTCATGCATATTTCTTGCATAAAGTTTGGACTGTAATTAGTACAATTCGGGGGTCCTAGAGGAACAGTATGTGTAGCGTTGTCCGATGTTAGCCACGCTGGTTAGAGCAGAGTTGAGAGAGACCAAATGACATTTTATTTTTTAGTTCATTAGACTTATGCTTGTACCTGTGTATCCTGCTTTATATAAATACGCATTTAGAAGAATAGTGATTTACAGAGTCCGTGGAGACGTCTAAGTTGAAGTCCATTAAGAAACATAATGTGAAGCAAAGAATTACTACCTATTTATTTTGGTGCCGTTTTGCAGACAACGTTAACACCAGATCTATTTTTGAAAATCGACAAATTTCTCATTTGAATTCACTCTGTTATTTTTATTGTATCGATCTCTAAAACAAGGTAGCAGACATTATATAATACTCACCTTCTAAAGATTCACGTATAATTTTCTCTAGTATAAACCGGAAGTCTACTGTTGCTGCGTTATTATTATCAGCATTAATATCCACAAATAAAAAGTTTGTGTGATTCGAATCAAGCATTTCCTTGTACTTATCGTGGATTTCTTCGCGGTCGCCGGTAATTGCTTGACCGATTATTTGTCCATATTTTATTGGCCATTTTCCCTAAAATAAAACAGGGTTTATAGCAGGCAAGTCTCTAACTCAATATCATCCACGGTCTTCGATATTGCAAACACGACTTATTGGCCAATTTAAGTCAACATTGATGTTGTTATCTTACCGTGAAAAGACGGCGCGCTTCTGATACACAATATTTAAGACAAAATGAAAATTTTAAAATTGGCACACGAATCACGTGCCAGAATGCTTTCCAGGGCAATTTATATTTAAGCGACTTGAAGAACGAGGTTAAACATATCCCACAGGAGAAACTACCAGACTGCCATTCAATTTTCGCCGAACATAACTGATTAGAAATTACAGTAAAAGCAGAAACAATTAAATGTAAATCAGTTTATATACATTATTATATGCGTTGGGAGCACGGTTCATTTGTGCCCATTTCTCTAGGTGTCAACGAATAGAGATTTGGCTCCTTTAAAGCTTAATGTACTGCACCGGGGTGGGCTAATGTAAACAGGCATGCGCATTGCGGTGAGCTATGAAACAACTTGTACCCGGACAGAGGCGCTACGGCATACTCTTTTATCCAATTGCCAACTTTGAGGGGGTCTTTAACACGGAACCACGGTTTTTCGTACATTTAGCTGGACAAGACAATTGTCTCACACAACACCGACAAGGGGAAACTATGCTAGCAAACTATTAATGTAAACGAAGCAGTTAATAATCATGGACACGGATTTAATCATTTGTCAATTAAATTAAAATATAATTTAATAAAAAAAAAGTGGTGTGAAGTAGAGTTATTGTACTTACATCCGTACATATGAGTTGGTCATTCCGTTGAATTGTATTCCACGGTACGACACCTATAATTGGGGTTGCAGATTGGTTCCAATCTGTACCCGATAACAAATGCTTTGTCTTGAACGCTTCACCAATATATTTTGTAACAGTCATATTGGTACCTCCTGTTATAAACAATATACCTTCACCTGAAAGAGGCATCATAAGGTTTGAAGTAAAGTAAATACTATAACGTAACTTCGAGTGTGCCATATAATTATGTCATTAATTAGCTAAAACGCATAGTCCTTTAGTAATGGGAGGAAACTGAGAAACCCGCACAAGATACGGCAGGTAACCCTGCCCACGTCCCATCCTTTACCCGAATCCATGCAACATGGCTATTAGAATAATGATAAACTAGCACAATATAAACTCTGTCCAAAACCCGTACAGCCTTATTCAGTAAATCTAAAAATATGTTAAGAATGCTGCCTTTTTATTAGTTACAGACTAAAATTTGTACAGAATATAGATTCTCAGCCAATGAAAATGTTTAAAATATTATAGTTTAGTCTATTGTGATCGTAACGTTACCGTTCCAGGTAGCTTCTCCTATCTTCGTCAATCCAGAATACAACATCTCATTGGATTGTTTCGTCATACGAAGATTCTTATCACCACCAACGACAGAAATCAAAGCATGTGGTGTTTTCCATTTGTAAATGTAGTGATCCAATAACTCTGGTAGTGACGTGCCGTCATCGACACGAATGAACTATAAGAAAGAAAAACTTAAACATACATTATGCAAGCGCTAAATCTGCCTATTGCATGTCTTTCTTTAGGCCGGGAACGTTTGCTAAATTATTAATTACACATTAATTAACTTATCCAGGCCATAATCAACTATTGATGCCATCGGATTTCTCCGATATTAAATAGATTAGAACAATTTTGATTTAAGCTAAAAACGGAGGAGTTAGACTTAGCTTTGAACAACCAGTACGGTGGTTGAAATTATTACACACGTCTTGTCAAACCTTCAAATTTGTCAAGGGCTAATATGTTCGCTCGCAATAGCGTAATTTGAATGAAATTTTCAAATTATTCATTTGACAATATCTATTTTCGAACTATTATAGCAAGAATGGCTAGCTCTTTATCTAAATCGTACATAATGTATCTTTAATTCCCTGCTGAAATAAATAAGCTATATGAGCGATTAAATGAAAAGGGGGCTCAAATCAGGTTTTGACATTTTTGAATAAAGGATATGAAATAACTGAAGATGGTTAATACAGTTGAACTGCTTTCTTGATTTGTGGAAGTCGTGGTGACTCAGTGAGTAAAATCCTAGGGATTTTCCGGTGTGGTTTTTCCTTGTCAGTGGGGCAGGGTTGAGGTCCAGGCAAGGACAGTGCACGTAATATAACCATTGACATTTGGAATTAGAAATAAGAGTATACCGTAGTGCTGCTGTCCGGGCAAAATATCCCTTACAGCGCACTGTATGACGTATACCCGTCTTCATTAGCTCAAACGCTGCAAAAAAAGTTGAACGTTAACCCCATTTCATTTCATTTTCTTTGTTTATTTATATTTCTAAATGCGCACCTAAGTATGTAAATTATATAGACAAGCATTACATCAAAGTCATTATGCAGACAGATCAGTGCTTTGGTGCGAAGAGTAACCGTAAATTAGCACATGGGGACATACGTTAGAACACTAATGGAAAAATAATTCAGTGTCAACCCTTTTCTTTCTGTCTCTGCTCAAAAATCTTTATGGATAACATTCACTAGATTTATTAACTGCAACGTTTCAAGGCGGATACTATCACCGTTATCATACTCTTAAAAAAAGTAAGGGATATTCAGAAACAATACAAAACAAATATGGTCGGCTTATCTGACGGCCCCATTTCACTCGCAAAGCGATACACCGTCAAAAGTGCAAATGGACGTTTTTGATTTTTTTCGTAATAATGAGTAATTGCTCCACCAATCCTCAGACATTCAGCAATTCGTCGTGGCATGCTCCTAATCAACCGTCCAATCACGATTTGGGGCAATGTGACCTACTCCTCTTGCAGTGCCACGACCAATTCTTGCAGTGTTGTCGGTTGACGTTAACGTCGACGAAGGCGTCTCCCGATCAAATTAAACGTAACACACTAAAGCAAAGATACGCTAAACAGTAAATCTTATTCAAGAACCGATAGGAAAGCAAACATGGATAGATAAACCAGAACGCGGCAGTTTTCATCAACCCTTCCTTGAAGTGCCAAATTTGACAATGAACCCCTCCCATGTGTGTTGCATGTGTAGCTCAGTGGTTCTGTTGGGGCGATAAGTTCTTCATCTGTGAACATACTCTCAAAGCATATCAATTGTCCATGGCTATTTATCATATCGCAACCTGCATAGGTATTTGCATTTCAATATCCCCTAAATGCCTTTTAAAGATGAACCAGGTTGTTACAAACAAGTGGGACGTTAAATCATTTTATCACCAAATAACACATTCTACAGTAGATATCGCTAGTGTGATAACTTTCATATTCTAATTAGCGGTATCTCCTAGGGGATATCGTTTTACATGAATTAAAAATCTATACCAAAGAATTATATTTATTTATTTGTGCGTGTAAGAAAGGGTTGGGTGATAAATAAAATTGTTCCCTTTTAGATGTTTTGATATCAAAAAAATGACTCGTTGGAGATTCTCTATTTGCTACAAATACCGATTTTAAAGTACTCACCTTTGCAAGCTGGTTACTATCATTATTAAATTGTATTTCACCAAAAGCATCTGTAGAATCATGCGTTTTCCACAAGTACACATTGGATTACGACTGCGGAGGCGGCTTTAAAAAAACAATCAAAACCAGTTATGTTGTTGGTGTCCTGTAAATGGTTATATTATATTTGTAAATATCTCTCACTATATAAACTTGGTGGCTCAGGGGTTAGGGTTAGGGTTGGCTCACTAACCTGGAGGTCCACCCCCATTTCCTAATGTCAGTGGTGAGACTGGCAAGAAAAATTATCGAGTCTTATGGATGGAACGCCGAGGTACCTTGTATACTATTTGCATCAGCACACTAAAGAGCATCTGACAGAAATGGAAATAATAATAGGCCGTAGCGATGTGTATATCTGCCTTCATTAGTCCGACTGGTTTCGGGGAGTTAGATGGCCGAATGGTTAGCATGCGCGCTCTGCATCATACTGTCTGTCATTGAGTCAACTGGCGGGGTCGATTCCCCGATTGTAAGTGACAAGGAGTAGGGTCGCCTGTCCAACCTCGTGGGTTTTCTCCGGGTCCTCCGGTTTCCTCCCCTACGCGCAAGTGAATTATTGAAATAAAATTGAACCATGTCTTAGTCCCGAAATGACATAGTTTGTGTCGACTGGACGTTAAACCCCATTTCTCTCTCTCTCCGACTGGTTTCATCCCTTTCAAATGTATATACTACTACCTTTAACTTGGACGCATTGTACAATATGGAAATGAAATGTGGCTTAACGTCCTACTGTTTTGCTCTGACTGGGCTAATGAAGACTGGCATTCGAATTCCAGCTGCCAAGGGTTCTTTTACGTGCAAGCCAATGTGTACATTGGACCTCGGTTTTTCGTTCCATCCGACCGACTATACGCTGTCCATTGCCAGGCGCTCCATCCTACACTCTACAAGGGGGAACCACACCCTGAAATCTCGACCATCGCAGGAATCGAACACGGGACCTCCACGTTAGCGAGCAAACGTCCTACCCAGTGAGCCTAAGTGCCCACCTGTACAATATAGTAAAAAAAAAATATTTAGTGAAGAACATTAAAGAATTTCCCCTTCGTTTTACCTATAATTTTGTTAGAGAATTTCTAAACATTTACACAAAAAATCATAACCGAATACTTACTGCGATCCAAAATGACTGAAGCTTAGTTTTCCCGCGTACAACGGATGGAGGTATTGGTGTCCTTTACAATTCTTTTTCATGTGGGCTTTAATCCATTTGGTTTCACTATTTTGTTCCTTGAAATAAAATTAATTAACTTTTGCATGTCGATGGAATTTTGTACGGAATCCAAGCCAGTGAAACGAGATGGGTGATTAATCGTACAACATTTCATTGCTTCCCACCACAAAATAATCAAAAGTTTATTTCTGGTGTTAACTGTTCTAAAAGAAGGCGAAGGCGAATTATACCAGTATCATTCATATTTATGCGTTTCGTTTTATTTCAATCACATGGGGCATTATTATATAGAGTCAAAAGATTAAGTTCCCTGTATTTTAAAGTAGCTGTACGGTGGTCTAATCGAAGACAAGTAATTGTAATTGATTCTCCGCTTGTACGTGACAAGGAGTGGTGTGTTTTTACCAGGTACTCCGGTTTCCTGCTACGGCTAAAGACCCCATGTGTTTAATAAATAATTTTGGTAGATATTAGAATAAAAAGCAAAAAATAAACAGATATTGTCCGAAAAATGTAAACGTTTTAAGTAACCTTATAAAAATTTGATATGCTGTATCCATCACATTCATCACATCCATCCTCATCTTCGCCTTTATCATCATCTTCGGTGTCTAAATGGTCCATTTTAGATGCAGTTTGAGATTCAGGGTTATCTGTCCTTTTGTATTTTTCCTGAAAAAAGGGTGGCACTTTGGTTTTACGTTTATGATCTTTTATATCAAATAATAAGCATCTACCAAAATCTCAAGAAATTCTAAAGCAACGCATGGGAGAAATAATATTTTGTACATATAGACACACTAATTCCTTTATCCAGAAATTAAATGTCTTAAATCTCATTTCAAATCCCATCATTACGTTATTCAATTGTCTAGACCTTGTCTAAAGCTCTAATAAAAGAATGTCCCAGAACATATTATAATTGGTCGTATTGGCCAACAAGTGAAATGAAAATGAGTTTAATGTCCTACTGTTTTGAACCGACTGGGCTAATGAAGACGCACGTCGTATTGTACAGGTTATAAATGTATTCTCTAATGAAACAAATAGACAATTAAAAATTGCTAACCATTCACCCAACCCAATTACGTGTCCTAGTCGGTCGGATGGTATGGAAAACCAAGGCCCCGTGGACATATTGGCGTGCACATAAAGAACTCTTGAGAGTAGGCTGTAGCGCCGCTGTTTGGGTAAAATTTACCCCTTAGCACGCACACCACATATCCGTCTTCATTAGCCCAGTCGGCGTAGAAAAGTAGGACGTAAAACCCCGTTACATTTCATTTATTACGTATAAACTAGTCCGTTACATTTGTTATGAATATTAATACTATCAATCTACCAGTCGCGAACCCCCGGAATTTGCAAAGAGGGTGGGGGTGGGTGATCGGTTCGAATACAGAAGGTCATGAATCCAGAAGCTAACATGCGAGTTGGGTGGTGGGAGGGGGCGTGGGTGCTGCCCGGAAAGTAAACTTTTGGCGGTGTCTAGTTGAATATAAAATCTGATTATTTGAACGATGTATCAATGTTAATTAGATTGATGACTCATTTGAAATACAACAGTAAATACATCAATCTGTGATTTTTTAAATGATAAAATTAAAAATTCAACAACTCAAAAACAAATCTTTCATGTATACCATTTGATCCATCATCACCCAGCTGTATAAAATAATACATTAATCTATTAATGTTATAACTATCTTAACTAACCTACAGTTCCAAACTTCTCAAATCTAATAATTTCATAAACTGGCTTCTGTTTACTGCTGTATTAATCGAACTGCATAAAGTCATTGAAGCTGTTCAAATGATATACTTATCAAATGCTTGTAGTAAGCAGTGAAAATACATAGTTGTAAGTATTATTTAACGAAGGCCATTTATACAAAGAGACTGTACAATAATATAATGTAAAATACTCAATTCGAACGAATATAATAGAACTATTCCGAGTCTATTTAGAAGAGTGTTTAAGACTGTTTTCATCATTATAATGCACCGCAACAATTGTATCAATAAAAATAAAAAGTATTTACAAATTTTGAATAGTCAATATTTTAAAAGCTGGCCTCAAACCACAGTGGTATAGAATTGAAGCATTAAACCACGATTTATAATATTTATGGGAGACCGTTTAACTCTAAAGTGGAAATGAAAATTAAATGGGGTTTTGCATCCTACTGTTCTGCTCCGACAGGGCTGATGAAGACGGGATTAAATAGAAATGACTGCGACTCGGGGGTCACTAGAAATGGTAACACTACTGATGTATTCCGCCTTACTCCAGCCAAAGTAGTAGCTCGTTCTACGGAGTTTCTGTGAGCAAGTCTTTTAGTCAAATGACTACAAAAAGTTTACTGGCCTATAGCCCCGTTAATTTACACATAAACTGACTCCAAACTGTACTGCACATAGCTTAACATATAATAAACCAATTCCCATTGAAATAAACGTGTAGCCTTACCGCATTATTATATGGTTTGATGAAACCCAACTGTTTTACGCGAAACTTGGCGAGATTTCATCTGGCTGGTGTCATAGCGGCTTACATTAGAAGAAATGTCGCTTTGAAAATGTAGAACGCATTACCACAAAGAAAAACTGTTCAATAACTATTTTAGTGATTCAGTCTTCACTGTTTGTGATTGAATTACTTATTTCAATACAAACTGTAATGATATGTGTTGACAATTGTGCGTTTGAACCTATTTGTACTTGCGTAATGTGTTTTAGACTGTATCAATTGTAGCGTTCAACAGTTTAACCCTACGACATTTGTAGCTAAGGGGTCACTTTCGATGAAGTGATTCTATTTTCCTCACAATTTCCCTTTACTGAAAACAAAAAGGTTAAATCAATAGCAAGTATTACATTATTTTGTCAACTGCTTTACATGGACTATTTACATTTATTCACCGGGGCGGGGTGGGGGGCGAATGGTTAGCACGTCCGCGCTGTATCATAAGATCTGTCATTGAAGAAACTGGCGTGGTTTCGAATGCCCGATTGTACGTGACAAGGAGTAGGGTCGCCTGTCCAACCTCGTGGGTTTTCTCCGGGTCCTCCGGTTTCCTTCCACTTCTAAAGATCCCTACCCGCAAGCGAATTATTGAAATAAAATTGAACCATGTGTTAGTCCCCAAATGACATAGTTTGTGTCGAGTTAAACCCAATTTCTCTCTTTCGGCATTTATTCACAGTGTGAACAAACTAATAGAGTTATCCCGAAGATGTGCCATATTCAATACTCTGGGGAATACTCGATTGAATTCCGGAATAAAATTCTCACAATTCCAAAAATAGTGGCAATCAAGTGAAAAGGAGAATTTCGGGGTACAACGCATGTGCCGACTGCATAAAAAATATCTCAACCAATCATGACAGCTGGAACATATGTCACGATTCTACCCACACCACCTCAGCTGTCGGGACTGGCAGAGCTTGACAGGGCTGAATTCCATATCACTTGATTGCAATTCTGTCAATTCGGGACGTTCGAGCACGTGAAAGGGAGGTAACTCTAGGATGACAAGCAACTTTTCGGAATAAGGTTAGTATATTTATTTATTGTCTTCATATTTAAATTCATGTCGTATCTCAATTATGCAGTTATGACGTTATTTAAAATACATAATAATATTATGATTGAGGCTATTATGTCAACAAGGAGCCTAATATATCACAACTACTTTGTCAACAATTTTACAAGAGACTGCTCATGACCAGTTCGGTTTTATATGCGATGAATCGATAGTCAATATGTTGTGTCACCTACACAATTTTGATGATGGACTTAAAATTTTTTTTAATGCATTAATGTTCCCCCAAAACCCGACGGATAATCTTTTTTTCCATTCTAGACTAAAAAGTCAACACAATCGACATGCAGAAGGGAGGGATACAGATTTTCTATCGTAAACCTCAAAAATTAATTAGTCGCTGTTTTAGGCTTTGTGTGGCGAAGGAGGCCGTCTTTCTATAAAAAAAAAGTCGAACTTGAAAGCTAATTTTTTTTTTAAACAATATTTTTATACAGATTTGTATCTGACTGAATATGGTTTGGGGAACAGGCATAGCCTATATCAAACACCTCTTAATCCATGTATTGCCTTGACTATGTTGAACAGGACAGCTACAGAATCCATGTGTGTTATATTTGACAAGAGTCCACATATATTATAAAACACTGTTGTTGTTATTTTTTATTTTAAGAGACGCGTCCATTAACTGATTTAATCAACCGATGGAATATTATTCGTTTGATATATAACTCCACACTCCGCTTTAATTTAAAGATGCATTATGTAAGAATTCAATAATCAAAAATGATGAATATATTGAAAATTCCAGTCGAATTACTTTATTCTGTGAGATGTAATGGGTGTTTGAAGTTTTAAAAAAGGTAGCGTTGAGTATTTATCATTGTAGCAACGGTACTTACCCTGAAGTCGCGATCATCTTTTGTTTCGTTAAACTCTTAACTTGTCGCGGTAATCTTATCTACTTAAATCGGAGCCACCCGATGGCCCAGAGAGTTGGGCACGGGCTTGGCATATTAATAAATGTTTAAATCTACATAAAATTAGAAGCCAGAAAGAAGACATATATAGATGTGTTAGTCCCGAGATGACCTGGTTTGTGTCGAGTGGACGTTAAACAACATTTCTCTTTCTCCATCCTTGTCACGTACAAGTGAGGAATCCGCACCATGCGACTTGACTCATGACAGACATAATGATTTAATCCATTTGGCAACCACCCTAATGGATTCCCAACGTATTGTATACACGGGACCTTGATTTTCCGGCCCATTCGCACTACTATACCAAGCTTTTCCTTGTAAGGTTCTCCGTCCTGAACCACAAGCAAGGTCCAAACAAAATTGAAAATCCCTATTTATATCTAACCCTGTAGTGAATACTAATGTCGGGAGAACAAATTAAAGGTTTGTTTATTTGGCATATATTGCATGCCCTAAAGACATGGTGAGAAAAATAATGTTCAAAATGGAATTTATAATCCATAAAAAAAACTAACAAATCACACGAGATCTTCAAATTTTACTTCTATTTAACTAAGAATATTTAGTGGCCATTTTCCATGCCAGAATCACGTTATTCTATAGCATAAATGGACATAGCCCGTTGATTAGCGTCGATAAAGTGTAAAACCAATAGTAGAGACACCCATACTCGCTATACGAATTAATTAACATGAAGCTCGCCTCTATAACATGCAGAGAAGAAATCGATAAACACCACCGCCTTTTAGATATTCCATCTACCATTGATGCTGAATGGGATACTGTAATCTCGATTTCAAAAACATAGCCTTATTTTTCAAGAATAAACACACGGTTCTTGTCTAAGGTAGAAATTATTTGAGTGAAATATATGAAAAACATCAAAGCTTCTTTTTACTCTGTAACCTAGACAACGCACGAGACGAGACGACGCATGCGCTGTGGAATGGATATTGAATTTTAGAGTGTAGTTAATTGTAATATATTTAGTGTGCCGTTATTGGAGTTCTATCGTACGTTTTCTGGTTTTAAAATGGCAGAGAGATGAAATAAGAAGATTTGCTTGCAATCAGAGACCACACACAATGTTTGAGATAATATGATATAGGTAAGAGCCTTTTAGGGAATTACACATAGGCATATTCTTATCTCTAGTTGATGTTATAGTACCAAGAATGTTTCTATAGCTTTAGCTTTCTTAATTTATTTATGCTTTGGTTTACACCTTGAGCTATTAATAGTTAACTCTGCAGAATATATGATTATCATATCATATAAGTAAAACGTACTAATAGGTATAAAATCAGAATATAAGTTGGAATAATAAGTCCAGTTTTTTTTCTATGCCAACATATTCATGCCAATTTTATTACATCAATATCGGACCACATATGAAGTTGGATATTGACTTTATTTTTCTGTGTAAACAAACATATAAATGATTTATTATTGGCATCTAAAAACATGATATATATTACGAACATTTTGTAAATATTGATAATATTAATATTAAATATTTATATATTAAACTGGTGTGAACGTATGAATGTTTTTGCTGATATTGCGTTACAACCATATTATTCCCGTCCTTACGTTTTCGGGGTCACGGTGGCTAAGTGCGTAAGACGCTGGCTGGCTAGCCTGGAGGTCGGGTGTTCGATCCTTGCATTGGCCGAGAAAGTTCATCCAGATTTTCCGGCGTGGTTCCCCTTGTTAGTGATGCAGGACGGAGGGCCTGACAAGGAAGGCTGTCTAGTCGTTCGGATGGGACGAAAAACCTAGGCCCCGTGTACACATTGGCGTGCACGTAAACGATCCCTTGACAGTTGGAATTCGATAAAAGAGTAGACCTCAGTGCCACTGTCCGGGAAAAATGTCCCTCATAGCACACTGTATGAGGTATGCCCGTCTTCATTAGCCCATTTAGGAGCAGAACAGTAGGACGTTAAACCTCATTTCATTTCCTTACTTTTTCTTTTTTTAAAAAAATGCTCAAAACCAATCCAACAGTAAACCAAAGAACCCAATTTATATCGGATCTCCCCATCACGTCCGCATCCGCGTCGTATATAATTATTATATACTAGTCACATTGCCCATTAATCTTTTATATAAACGGATGTTAAAAGGTCACGTATGTAGTAATGCAAGCATTCAGTGGTTATAATTTTAATAATACATATATACATTTGTTTAGATTTTATCTGATAACCGTCTGTGGTTATTTATCAAAAATATAATTTATATTCAGCCCTGGTGAAATACTGACGTTAAAACTTGTCATCGAAGCATTCTGACAAACTAGGCCATAAGATCGGCATTGACGCAAGTGGCGTGGTTTCGATCCCACGCTAGTTGTGACAAGGAGTAGGGTCGCCTGTCCAACTCCGTGGGTTTTCTCCCACTGCTAAAGCACCGAACGCGCAAGCGAATTATTAAAATAAAGAATATCATATGTTAAAATGACCTACAATGTAGTTTGTTGACATTACTCTCTCTCTCTCTCTCTCTCTCTCTCTCTTCCTCTCTCTCTCTCTCTCCATAAAATACATTATTTCTCAATTTAGCTGATTATTGCCTATGGGTGACATTTAGATCAATTAATTCTGGTTAAAAATCGACCGGAAATAAGTAGAAAATGAAATTTACCATGTAAGTATATGTAGGTGGATATGTAAAATATAATAACCAGTGTGTTAATAATTAATTATATATTGTTCATTTTAGTTTATGTTATTGTATGTTGAAGATACGTATCTAAACAATAATTGTTCAGTCCTGACTAATAATATTACACTTCGACCGGAAATTAAAATAATAAACAAATGTTGTCATATGCTATCACTTATATCAGTATTTTAAAACAGTCGCACTATCACGAATATAATTTAATGTCGTACATATGTAGCCATCTCTGAGGTACAACGTACACAAAGAAAATAATTGCCAATGGTTGCGAAATACATGTACGAACTGATATTAAAAAATATGTTGTGTTTAAAGATACATTATAAGTTTCAGATAAAGAGCTGACCATTCTTGCTATAATAATTCAAAAATACATAATGCATATTACTTTATTCTGAGCCAAGTTATCGCTGTTTCACGTTTTGACAAGGTGTGGCAAAGAATGGTGTTTTTAGAGTCTTAGCCTCGATTCGCCATTTTGAAATTAAATCATTAAATGGCGATAGTCTTTTAATCCGTTTAAATCGCGAGGATTGATTTTAGACTTGTCATGTGAATAAATGTTTAAATAATAGTTTATAGAACATTTGTATCCAAAATAGGCAGGTTTAGCTCTTACGTAATGTACCTTTAACTACACACATGTGGGATTGGTGCCACAGAATAATGTAAAGGAAATCTAGAAAGAATGTCGAAATTCTTGTACCAATTAGCTCAAAGTTATGTATGGTGGTCTATTCTGCTACGTTGTTCTTTGTTCGTCGCTGTTTACAATGTTAGGCGACGTCGCTTTCGAACACGACATCGCTCATTGCGCCTAGATTTTATTTATAGATTAAGTCTCTTATGACAATTGATCATAATTATAAATCTTCTATCATTTTTATAATATAATCAATACGACCACTGATAATGTGTATATCTGGCGAATCCGTGGCCAAAACAGAACACCATAGTAACGAGTTGGTCTCATCTGGTATTTTTAATACAAAGACTTATTGAGTCGCGTAGGTTGATACCAGTTCAGTTGCATGTGTTACAGTATGCGCTATCTTGTCATATTTAATTCCGGAACGGCCATGCCTTCCCGGGATCCGGTCAAAACAGCCCTACATTTCATTTCGACTTGTTGCATGTCGGACCACAACTATACCTAGATGGTGATAGAGTCGCCCGTCGGACCTTTTGGTTTCTATCGAATTTAAAAAAAAAAGAAGTAAACAGAAAGGAAAGAACTATCACGTTACGGGTTCTAGAATAACCTAGTTGTGTTGATGGAGTAGATAATGGATCCCTTGTAGGGGTACCTGCCAATTTCCAAATAAATTATTTATGAGAAAGATAGATAGAGATGGGGTTAAACGTCCACTCGACACAAACTATGTCATTTCGGGACTAACACATGGTTCAATTTTATTTCGAAATTCGCTTGCGCGTAGGGGTCTTTAGAAATGGGAGGAAACCGGAGGACCCGGAAAAAACCCACGAGGTTGGACAGGCGACCCTACAAATTATTTATTTTGTTTCCCCTGTTTAATTCATTTTTTGGATTATGTCGAGCGTTCTAACGCATGGGCTCTAGATCCTAAGGCATGTCATTTTGAGATTTGTTTGTAGCGATAATGAATGAATGAACTGAGGTTTTAACGTCCTACTGTTTTATTCCAACAGACTAATCGTTAGTAAGTCAGCGCCCTGTTCACTGGTCCAACCTGGATCCATGAAGCGAAATAAAACCTGGATTTAATAAGAGAGAAAAAAAATTAGTCATCGTTGTTAAATCAAATGAAACGTAACTAACGGATGTAAGGGATATGTCCCTGAAACTTAACTTGTTGTGTCAACCTATCTAACGGTAAAAGTTGACTAGTGCTGTCAACCCATCTAACTGTATATCCCTGAAAGGTGACTAGTTCTGTCAATCTAGCTATCTAACTGTATATCTCTGAAATTTGAATAGTTGTGTCATTCTATCTAAGGGTATGTCTCTAAAACACTATAGCATTGACATTGGCAAGCTTTACTGCTAATTTTTAACGGCATGTCTATAAAAGTTGACTAGTGCTGTCAACCTATCTAACTGTATATACCTGATAGGTGACTAGTGCTGTCAACCTATCTAATTTTATATCTCTGAAATTTGACTAGTTGTGTCATCCTTTCTAATGGCATGTCTCTGAAACTCTACAACATTAAAATTTGCATGCTTTACTGCTAATTTCTAACGGTATGTCTATGAAAGTTGACTAGTTGTGTCAACCTATCTAACTTTATATGTCTGAAAGGTGATTAGTTGTGTAATCCTATTTAACGGTATATCTCTGAACCTCTAGGACCATAGATATTTGCATGCTTTACTGCTTATTTCTAACTGTCTGTCTATGAAAGTTGACTAGTTGTGTCAAGCTAACTTTATATTATGTCTGAAAGGTGACTAGTTCTGTCAACATATCTAGCTGTATATCCCATGAAAGGTGATTAGTTGTGTCAACCTATCTAACGGTATATCTCTGAAACTCTACAACCATTGACATTTACATGTTTTACTGCTAATTTCTTAAAACGTGAGCTCTCTTGGTGTGTCGTAATGATTTTCACAATACTAGCTAATTTCATCAGTGTTGACTACACGTTGTGACGATAACGAAGTCCTCGATCGATCGATATCTTTATTTTAGTTCTTGTAACGGTCGATCGCCATGACATTCTCAAGTTGTCGGCGGCCATTTTAACTGCGTATCGTCTTCCTATTCATAGTTGCTTATCAGTGCCAATCAGCGCATTCCATTTCCAAACTCCCTTGATATTTTCTCTGTGTTTATGCTTAGTATCGTTCTTTTGTATCATAAACAGGATTCCATCTGTAAGCACCGATATATGGTTCCTCCTGTTTATAAGTACACACTTGGTACAAGGCGTCAGTGTGTTGATATTACTGAAATAATACACACTTACTTCTACCGCGATATAATTACATCTTACTTGCGGTATTGGAGTAACATTAGTTGCTGGCATCTTTTCAGGCTTCCTTTCGTATCTTTCTATTAATTCTGCCAATAATTGTTAATATACGTTATCTTAAAGATGCGTATTAAGAAAGTAACGGAATTGAGCATACATCCAAGGCAGCACAATGCTTTCATTGATTTTGAGACTAATATTATATTATTTTCTATAGTGACATATATGTAGTTAAGGGAAATAATTTACCCAGGCAGCTACTTTCTCGATGTTTTAACACAAAGAGAGAGAGAGAGAGAGAGAGAGAGAGATGGGGTTTAACGTCCACTCGACACAAACTATGTCATTTTGGGACTAACATATGGTTCAATTTTATTTCAATAATTCGCTTGCGCGTAGGGGTCTTTAGCAGTGGGAGGAAACTGGGGGACCCGGAGAAAACCCACGAGGTTGGACAGGCGACCCTACTCCTTGTCACGTACATCCGGGGAATCGAAACCCCGCCAGTTGGCTCAATTACAGACCGTATGATACAGTTGGCGTGTGTGCTAACCATTCGGCCATCCCCCCCCCCCCTAATTACCAAAGGATCTGTCACGGGTACTACCCATTTGTCCATTACCAACCGATCCAGTATATATACACAAAATGTTCTTGTCAGTTCACCATCAGAGTACTTCTCGACTGATATCGGGGCTCTAATCCGGGATTTACTAGCCTATATTCAGTGGAATTGAATTATTAATAAAGATAATTTGATTTGTTTGAAATATTGAGATACCGACAGACGGCAGGAAGCCCAACGGTTCTGGTTGGATATACTGTTCTGGATTAACCATTAATTGAAATACGTACGTGGGAGCCTTATGAGTTGTTTTTGTTCCAGCGCCAGATGTTGTAGCTTAACAAGGACGCACGAAAAGGAGGCCCACATACAAGTTAGAGAAGAAAAAAAAACCATACACAAAAATATTATTTTACAGTTTAGTATTATTTTCATTTTGAATTAAACATTATATTATGAGTGGTACTATGATTTTGTTAGTGTTCAGGGCCTCTCAAGGGGGTCTTTCCCTTCTTGTCTAGTCGTTCGGGTCGGATTAAAGGCCAAAGTATCGTGTACACATTGGTGTGTAGGTTTTAAAGACCCATTTTCCGTTGGAATTCGATATCAGAGTAGGGTAGGGTTAGATCTAAATATTAAGGCCACCTGCATAGCGCTATCCCTAACCATAGAACTAGACCTTACCCTAACCAATAAATCCTCTACACAAAAACACATACTTAGCTTGATAACGTTGAGAGAATACTCTTCGAGACGTCGCCCAAATAAATAAGTAGTTGTTTTTTTCCATAAGCATGTGTTTTTGTGAATTGCTCTTTCCAGTCACTGAATGCCTCTAAAAGATCAATAAATCCTCCTCAACAATCACAGGCCCCGACCCTGTTTACATCTAATGGCCATGACGAAATCTGGAGGTGGCCTTAATATTTAGATCTGACCACAAGAGTCGGCCTTATCGCCGTTGTCCAGGCACAATATCCCTCATAGCACATATAATGACGTGTGTCCGTCTTCATCACCCGGTCGGTGCAGAAAAGGCGTTAACCGCATTTCATTTCATTTCTAAAGGTCATTCTCCGGTCCTGAGAATATATATATATATGAACAAGAAAATGTCATTGGAAATGGCATCGTGTATAATTTATATGATTAACCAGTCAAATTAGTCAAATTATAGGATTGATGAAGTCTGGATATTGCTGCTTAGATCGTCCATAAAGCAAGTATTTAAAGAGAACTCGGGCATTTTGTCAACGTCGTTTATTTTACACGCGGGTGTATTTCTGTATAAGGTATTTATGTTCTAGAAGTTTTTAGTCTGGTAGTTATACTTTTTATACGCCCACATTGAAATGTAGTCGTATATTGTTGTCGCCCCGTCCCTCGGTCCGTCCGTCCGTCCGTTGGGTAGGAGTTGGGTAGCCGAATGATCCAGTGTGTGTACTTTAGGAGTTGGGCGGTCGAATGATCTAGTACGTGTACTTTAAGAGTTGGGTAGCCGAATGATCTAGTGTGTGTACTTTAGGAATTGGGTAGCTGAATGATCTAGTACGTGTACTTATGAGTTGGGTCGCCGAATGATCCTGTGTGTGTACTATAGGAGTTGAGCGGTCGAATGATCTAGTACGTGTACTTTAAGAGTTGGGTAGCCGAATGATCTAGTGTGTGTACTTTAGGAGTTGGGTAGGCGAATGATCTAGTGCGTGTACTTTAGGAGGGGTTGGGTAGCCGAATGATCTAGTGCGTGTACTTTAGGAGTTGGGTAGGCGAATGATCTAGTGCGTGTACTTTAGGAGGAGTTGGGTAGCCGAATGATCTAGTACGTGTACTTTAGGAGGAGTTGGACGGTCGAATGATCTAGTACGTGTACTTTAGAAGTTGGGCGGTCGAATGATCTAGTGTGTGTACTTCAGGAGTTGGGTAGCTGAATGATCTAGTACGTGTACTTAAGAGTTGGGTCGCCGAATGATCCAGTGTGTATACTATAGGAGTTGAGCGGTCGAATGATCTAGTACGTGTACTTTAAGAGTTGGGTAGCCGAATGATCTAGTGTGTGTACTTTAGGAGTTGGGTAGGCGAATGATCTAGTGCGTGTACTTTAGGAGGGGTTGGGTAGCCGAATGATCTAGTGCGTGTACTTTAGGAGTTGTGTAGCCGAAAGATCTAGTGCGTGTACTTTAGGAGTTGGGTAGGCGAATGATCTAGTGCGTGTACATTAGGAGGAGTTGGACGGTCGAATGATCTAGTACGTGTACTTTAGGAGTTGGGCGGTCGAATGATCTAGTGCGTGTACTTTAGGAGGAGTTGGGTAGCCGAATGATCTAGTACGTGTACTTTAGGAGGAGTTGGACGGTCGAATGATCTAGTACGTGTACTTTAGGAGTTGGGCGGTCGAATGATCTAGTACGTGTACTTTAAGAGTTGGGTAGCCGAATGATCTAGTGCGAGTACTTCAGGAGTTGGGTAGCTGGATGATCTAGTACGTGTACTTAAGAGTTGGGTCACCGAATGATCCAGTGTGTGTACTATAGGAGTTGAGCGGTCGAATGATCTAGTACGTGTACTTTAAGAGTTGGGTAGCCGAATGATCTAGTGTGTGTACTTTAGGAGTTGGGTAGGCGAATGATCTAGTGCGTGTACTTTAGGAGGAGTTGGGTAGCCGAATGATCTAGTGCATGTACTTTAGGAGTTGTGTAGCCGAAAGATCTAGTGCGTGTACTTTAGGGGTTGGGTAGGCGAATGATCTAGTGCGTGTACTTTAGGAGGAGTTGGACGGTCGAATGATCTAGTACGTGACTTTAGGAGTTGGGTGGTCGAATGATCTAGTGCGTGTGCTTTAGGAGTTGGGTAGCCGAATGATCTAGTACATGTACTTTAGGAGTTGGGTGGTCGAATGATCTAGTACGTATACTTTAGATCATAACAAGGATTTTTATCGCCTGTTCAACCTCGTGGGATTTCTCCCACTACTAAACGACCCCTATCTAAGTGAACTTCCCAAATGAGAAGTGGTAACAGGTGATTTAGAGAGAAAAAGCAATTCCATACATAAAATAGTAGAAGGATTATGGAATAGCGCTAAAAAGTAGGCCCAGTTAGTGCAGAAAAAATACGACATTAAACACCATTTTATTTCATTTAATAAACTAATGGATCCACACGGAGAGATAAAAAGAAATACTATTCGGAGAAATACTATACGTTAAAAGATATACTGCTGAACGCCTTTTATCCACAACAGCTTTTAACACGCACGATTTTACAAAATACAAATTATAGTAATTTTGCAAGGACAAATGACTATTACACTCTGTCAGACTGGGCGATATCATTTACAAAATAACTATAGCTTAAATTTTGTATCACGAGATTTAAAAACCCAAGAGATTTCAACACGACAAATAATAATAAAAAAGAGTAATTGCAGTAATGCGCTAAAGACAAACTATAACAATATTATATCTTGTCGAGTAACACATCTGTTAATATGGTCTTGTCACAGTACGTATATTATTATAAATAAACCATTGTTAGATTTATTGATTAGAACTGATAATGCAGACATTATTAATAGAAAAACATCGAATCAATTATATAGAATAGGTTTTTATTCTTGGTTGATTTTTAGAAACTGTGGATATATATTTATATAATGCTTACACTTTCCGGAACACCCGATACGGTTTCTCATTTGAGGAGTTCGCACAGCTGATGTCGTTTGTTTTTTTGTTTTTTTTTGGGGGGGGGGTACTTTTCTTTTGTATGCAAACTAATACGAAGATGTTTTACCGTGTGTTAATTACATGTATATACCATCGTGTGACATTGTGTGAATAAAAATATAACACCGTATTAGTATGTGTGAATTATAATATACTATCGTGTTACTGTGTGTGAATTATAATATACTATCGTATTATTGTGTGTGAATTATAATATACCATCGTGTGACTGTGTGTGAATAATAATATAACACCTTGTTAGTATGTGTGAATTATAATATACTACCGCGTTACTGTGTGTGAATTATAATATACCATCGTGTTACTGTGAATTATAATATACTATCGTGTTACTGTGTGTGAATTATAATATACTATCTTGTTACTGTGTGTGAATTATAATATACTATCGTGTTACTGTGTGTGAATTATAATATACTATCGTGTTACTGTGAATTATCATATACTATAGTGTTACTGTGTGTGAATTATATACCACCGTGTTACTATGTTTTAATTGTACCATACCATAATTTTATGTAAGAATTATAAAATAATAATTTGACGACAATGTTTTCTAATAAACAGCGTATGCCTGTCTTGGTATATAACCGTAGGACGTTAAACCCCATTTCACTTCATCTAAAAAAATCCAATATGAATCGCTGCCTTATTTAATCAAGTACATTGATAATCTACAAAGTTGTAATATACGCCATGTGTATATCATTCCCTTAGACAAATACAAGCTGTTTTGAGTTGGTACAATACAGAAAACATATGTCTTCAGGTCAGATAACATAAAGAATATTTACTATCGATTCTTTGTAGGCGATATTTAAGTGATATTGGCTAGAAATGCTATCTGTGATCAACTACGTTTAGAACATCATTCATATATTGATTATGGTCATGTTCTATTATCTTTTTCATCAGTCCACGTTTTATTAGAACATGTATTATTGTTAAAGAAAATGGAATCTAATGGACGGTACATTGTACCAAGATCCACTCGAAACACCCACTAGAAACTGTACAGCCCAGCCCAACTGTGTGAAGGATCGTCGTTGCTGTCTATGCACGATATAATTATAAACCCTTAAACTGCTAGTAATGTGTATACTATGGCAGATCTAAATATTAAGGTCACCTGCGGATTTCGTCAAGGTCGCGAGATGTAAATAGAGTGTATACTAATATGCTCACTTCTGTGCATGTAGGGAGCCACTGTGGCTCAGCGGGTAAGACATTGGCTCGCTAACAAGGGGGTCCATGCGTTAAACTAGAGAGTTCATCGGGATTTCCTCAGTGTGAGTGGTGCAGGACCGAGGACTATGAAAGGAAATTTTGCCCGGACGGTGGCGCTACCTTACACTTATTTCGAATTCCAACTGTCAAGACTTCTTTTACGCGCATTCAGTTTAGTCGGTCCATTTTAGAAAAATAGATTATTCAAAATCTGAATGCACCGAACTGGCTAATAAAGACAGGCATGTGCCATACATTGGGTTGTGTGCGACCTACTTTTTCCATTGTAAGGAGCATAACAGTAGGGCATTAAACCCCAGCGGACGTAAAATACAACTAACCCACACAAAATTTCTTTACATTATCGAATGGTGTTTTACATACTCGGCTGAAAAGTCCGCAAGTGTTCGCCAGGATCGATCCTAGAAGTAGTTAGTCAAGCGGGGACAAACACGTCCCTTTTAGTAATTTTACCGTTGACAAATTACATAATATGTAATTCTACAACAGGTATGAGATATTATTACATACACTCTGTCAAAATACACATCATGTGTTGTTTTTTGTTTGTTTTTTGTTTTTTTTAAATGTTATTGTACCAATTTATGTGAATTAACATCATGGTAAGTTTACATGTACTCCATTTCCAGATATGTAATTTTACCTTGTAAGTATAATATCTAGAGGTAAAGTTACATTACAGACTGTGACATAACATGCAATGTTAAAATACAGTTATTACGATGGCAATATTTCATCCAGTTAAAAAAGGGTAAAAATACATAATAATTTTAACAGTGTTTGAACTGTAAGGAAATAATAGCGATCTTCGTGTTAATCGTTATGCTGTTTGTAAGGAGGCTATAATAGTTGGTAACAGTTAATTAACATTCATTTGATATTTATATGTACAATTATAGTGTGGTAATACATCTATATTACGTCATTATATTACATAGCTGCCATATATTATCAACTCTATTACTTATATAACACAAGTTATTAACAAATTATCGGGGAGGATTGTCAACGTTAAATATAGGAGTTTGTGGCGAAGGGTGGGTCCGAGTTTGCAAGCAAGCGAATTGGTCGTTAGCCCCACTAAATTACTTTATATACTTTTATTACACAAGTCATTGGAGAGGATTGTCAACGTTAATCATAGGAGGTTGGGTGGGGAGGCGGGGGAAGTTTACGAGCAGGCGAATTAGTCGTTCGCCCCCAAATTACCTAATCGGAGTTGATTGAGGTATATTAATTGACTAAGGAAATAGAACCGTTGTCTTACATGCTCTTACTGTGGAAACTTAGACTGAAGATCGCGATATTTGCCCCCTCACCCACTCTTCCAAAATTCTACTCATAGAATAAATTTAAATAAATTTAATAAAATGATATATATATATATTAAATATATCATTTTATATATATATATATATATATATATATATATATATATATATGCACTTTTGTTTCAGTCGTCGAAATTTGAGTTAAAATTTAAAACAAAATATGGTTTTGATGCAAAAGCTCGCGCATTTTTATTCTGTTGGAACAGTAAAATTGTTATTACTCCCACTACGCGCCTGAAAGGAAATTTCACTCTGATTTTGTCATTTTCAAAGTATGTACTTACTAATTTAAGCAGTCGTCGTTAGCCTGGTTAGTGCTGAATATTAGGATTTAGGTTTCATTGTAATGCAACAGCGGTGGCGGTCGAATGGATGGACACTGGTCTTTCGACTCGAATATCTCTTGTGGGAGGCGGGGGGGGGGGGGATTGGGGTTCTTACCAAAGACGTTAAGTTAACCACAATTCATTTTATTCCATTTGTATACAAATACGAGTAGATTTCACTTTCCAACTGTAGCATGCTGTTATCATTCCATGTATGTCAATCAAACATATCACCAATAGATATAGGTTGCCAATCACCGCAACCGATATAATAGAAATAATTGTATTGGTTATAATTTCGGATGGACATAGGTTAGGTATGACGTCATCGTCTGGAACTCATACTACGTTTGATCCATATGTGGTCTTTACGATAATGGCGAGTTTCGGACTTGACAGTATTGGACTTTAACACGCTTTATCACCCATTAATACATTCTACAGTAGATATCGCTCGTGTGATATATTTCATAATCTACTGCGATATCTCCTTAGGAGATATCGCTTTACATGAATTTGATTGGTCAGTTGAAAAAGAGCTACTTTTTTTTATTTTCAAAGAACAGTTCATTTCTTATTAAAAGTAATTTTTTTTATTAAAAATGAACTATTGTTGTTCAATTGACCTTGATGGAAACACTGGGGCAATATAAAGGACTTGGCAATGGTTGAATTAGTGTCAAAAAATGATGTATCACTACGCCTTACTGTTCAGTAAAAGTGAAATCTACAGTAAAGAATTATATTTATCTATTTGTGCATGTAAGAAGGGATTGGGTGATAAATAAAATACTCCTACTCGTCTTTTTTGATATCAAAAAATATCAACACTCGTTTTTTGTTACTTTATCAACTTGTGTTGATATTCTTTGATATCAAAAAAGACTGGTAGGAGATTCTCTATATAATGTCTAAAGTAGCTACGAGAATGTAGTGAGGGGCATTTACCATGACGAAATATGCAGGTGGCCTTGATATTTAGACCTGACCCTTCCAGACCCTAACGTGTAAAAGTGTACTAAGATTTACGTTCCTTTCGAATGATTACACGCTGTTCCTTGTCAGGCCCCCTCTTGCACTAATGACAAGGTGGGTAGGCTGGAAGATCCCGATGATTTTTCTCGATTAACACCGGGATCGAACCCTAGACGCCCTAGTTAGTGGGCCAGCGCCTTGCTCACTGAGCCATCGTAGTTAGAATACAAAAGACCAATATTTAATACGGGTAACTACAAAGTGGTGAGTGGCAGGTTGCATTATTTAATACATCTTGTTTAAATCCAATAATGCCAATCAATGTCATTTATGTAACTTATTTGTCAGACTGCAGTTTCATTACATTAAGTCGGTCGATGACCTTATGCCGTTGTATAGCATGATGGAATCGCATAAGAAATAATCATTATTACATTTTCCTGTTCTGTAAATAAGTGAATAGCTAAATTAAATAATACAATCACGGTATTGATATGGTTAGGAACTAGATCACTGGTAGACGAACTAAGTTCTGAATGGGCAGTTAGATCGCAGAAAGGACCATTAAAACGAGTTCATATATCTATCTGTCTGTCTATCGGTCCGCTTGTCCTCCATTCCCGCCCTTTGTACTACAATAAAATCTCTCCTAATTTTTGGGGGGTTGGAATGTTTAAAATTTGTGTTGAATTTGGGTGAATGTCTTTCCGGAGATCGATGCTGAACATTCTCCGATGCTGTTATAAGCCCGTCGTACACGAACAAATTTACTCGTGTACGAGCGGAAATTTGCCACATTTTCATTTTCCATATGAGATTTGACAAAAGCTGGCATGCATAGCTTTTCGTCAAATAAATGTCTCAAAGATTTGGAACTTATGCTCGTGTACGATAGGCCGTCAAATAAATTGCTGGCTTCGTACACGGTCAAAGAAAATTTGAAGAGACCGTCAAAGAAATTTGAGAGTGTTGAATCCTTGGATATAATTTTATTGCATTAATACATACATATTTGTAAATAAACGTTTTCTGTTCAAGTAAGCCCGTCTTGTCAAAGAAAATTTGCTCGTGTACGAGAGGAAATTTGCCACATTTTCATTTTCCATATGAGATTTGACAAAAGCTGGCATGCATAGCTTTTCGTCAAATAAATGTGTCAAAGATTTGGAACTTATGCTCGTGTACGATAGGCCGTCAAATAAATTTGCCACAAATCTGCGCACGCATCTAATGATTTCACTTTCATTTTTCGACGCAGGGGTGGATAAGTGCAAAGAAAAAGTAGTTGAACTTTCGATTATCGTCTCGTTGATTAAATTCCAAATATGCCTATTAATTGGACTGATCGAACGGTAGAAATCCTGCTAGATGGACTGCTAAGTCGCGAGTGCTTATGGAACACTTCAAGTAACCATGTGAAGTGGCGCTGTGATCGTCAAATTTATTTGCTGGCTTCGTACACTGTCAAAGAAAATTTGAAGAGACCGTCAAAGAAATTTGTCAAATTTTCTTTGCTCGTGTACGACGGGCTTAAAGACGAATTCTGAGCAATTTGAAAAATGATTATGCAAGCCATTAATGAACGGCATCTATTAATTGTGGAATGTAGATCTGGACATCTGTCTCACTGTTGTGTCCCTTGTCAGAATATCAAAGAAATGTCATAAGTTGACAGGGGACTACTGCGTGTACAAATAATAAAAAAAACTTTTTATGTTCCCAGTAAACAAAGTTTGTCGCCTTTTCGATATTAATTATGATTAATATTTGTATTTGATGTGTTTTAGGTACCAGGATGTCTGAATTAACAGTTTATCAATTAACATTAATACCATTTATCCTGGCATTAATCAACTTCATCTTACCAGTCAAAGGTAATCTTATTTTCCTTTAATTTTCCTTAAATTTACACATTCCATATCTTTATTCAATCTTATTTTTCATTAAATTTCCTTAACTTTACAACTGGCGATATTTGATAATTATCACTGTTCAAACTTATTTTCTTTAATTTAATTTTCATTAATTCTCATTACATTTACAACTGACAATATTCAATATCACTGTTGGGTCTTATTTTTTTCCCCGCCTTTCGAAGAAAGCAGGGGTCTATTAAAATGTGTCTGTCTGTCTGTCTGTCTGTCTTCCTGTCTGTCTGCCTGTCTGTCCGTCCGTCCGTCCGTCCGTCCGCCTGTCTGTCAATCACACTTTTTGGGACACAATAACTCTCTTTTTAATTGAGCTACAATGTTCAAACTTGGTGTAGGTGTTTATTAGGTCAATGTCTTGATGGAGTTCGAAGATGAGCATTTTCGACTTAGGGTAAGCAGAGATAAGCAATTTGATTGGTTGATGCTTTGGGACACGATAACTTTAGTTGTAATTTAGTGAGAGTTATGAAACTTGGTGTATAGTTTCATTACATCAATACCTTGACTAAGTTCGATAATGAGCATTTTCCGCTCAGGGTAAGCATAGCGATAAGCAATTTGATTGGCCGAGACCTTGGAACACAATAACTCTCCTTCTAATTGAGCTAGAATCTTTAAACTTAGTGTAGGTGTTTATTAGGTCAATGCCTTAATGGAGTTCGACGATGAGCATTTTATGCTTAGGGTAAGCAGAGATAAGCAATTTGATTGGTTGATGCTTTTGGACACGATAACTTTAGTTCTAATTAAGTGAGAGTGATGAAACTTGGTGTATAGTTTCATTACATCAATACCTTGACTAAGTTTGATATTGAGCATTTTCTGCTCAGGGTAATCAGAGCGATAAGCAATTTGATTGGTCAAGACTATGGAACACTTAAGTCTCATTCTAATTGAGTTAGAATGTTCACACTTGGCATAGGTGTCTATTAGGTGAATGCCTTGATGGAGTTCGAAGATGAAAATTTTCGGCTTAGGGTAAGCAGAGATAAGCAATTTGATTGGTTGATATACATGAGACAGAATAACTTAAGTTCTAATTTTAATTGAGGTAGAATGTTTAGACTTGATGTAGATGTTCATTAGGCGAATGTCTTGACTGAGTTCAATGATTAACATTTCGAGCTGAAGCTAAGTAAAGCTAATCAATTTCTTTGGTCAATGCTTTGGGACAAGATAATCTTGATTCTATCTGATAGAGATTGATGAAACTTAGTGTATAGTTTGATTGCTTGTTACTTTTGAAAAAAAAAAGTGCGATTAATTAATGTGTGTCATCTATTTATTTTGGGATTTCGGCAGGGGACATCAGTCTCACTGTTGGCGTGAAATGAAATGGGATTTAACGTCCTACTGTTCTGCTCCTAACCTGGGCTAATGAAGACGGGCATACGCCATACAGCGTGCTATGAGGGAAATTTAGCCCGGACAGCGGTACTACAGCCTACTCTTATATCAAATTCCAACTGCCAAGGGATCTTTTACGTGCACGCCAATGTGTACACGGGACCTCGGTGTTTCGTCCCATCCGAACGACTAGACAGCTTTCCTTGTCAGCCCCTCTGTCCTGCATCACTGACAAGGGAGAATCACGCCGGAAAATCTGGATGAACTTTCTCGGCCAATGCAGGGATCGAACACCCGACCTCCAGGCTAGCGAACTAGCGTCTTACCCACTTAGCCACGTGATCCCCCACTGTTGGCGTGTTCTTTTATTATTTTCATTATTTTCCGTAATTTTTCATTAATTTTCATGCCGGCGGACACTTGCTGGTTGGACAATTGTCGGCGAGGGCAACTGCCGTCCATTTTATTATATATTTATTATTTTTATTATAGTTTATAACTGTTGATTTTATTGCCAGTGTTTTTATTTGTTCTTTTTAGTATAATTTATTAAATGATAAATGGGGTAACAATTATAAACTATACTAAAAGATATATATAAACATAACTGTTAATCTTATTGCAAATGATTTCATTGGGTTTTTTTTAGTATAGTTTATTAATTGATGGATGAGCACAATGCATGTAATCATTATAAAAATAGAACTTAACAGTGATGAGTCTGTATTAAACATTGCCCGTAATTTCAACAGTCACCATTTGTTAGACTATTTACGTCAGTCACTTAGTGGGTGCTATAATAGATAATGTGTTACGTCATCGGAACCTGTGTGATAATAATAAGAATATTTAATTATTAAACATACATTATGCAAGAGCTAAATCTGCCTATTGCAGGCCTTTCTTTGGGCCTAAAATGTTATCTAAATTATTAATTAGACATTAATTAACTTATCCAAACCATAATCAACCCTCGATGTCAACGCTGGCCTGCGATATTTATTGGATTATGATCAGATTTGCTGCTCAATTTTCATTCATGATTTAATCATGAACTGGATAATCGAGACTATGTTCTTTATCGTACCGACTTTAGTAATGATGATCGAGGCTAGGCCGAAATATCAATCGCTTAATTCTCGGTTCCTAGTGGATCAATTTGACTGAAATTTTCAGCAAATTGCCTTTATATTATCTAGTTTGTAACTATTATAGTGAGAACTGCTAACTCTTGATCTAATCTCCCATAATGTATCTTTAAGTATTGGTTATTTTTAACAAAAACGACATAAATACAGAAAACAAATCATGTCATTGGCAGTTGTCCCGCCGGTAATTGTCCTGCTCCCAAATGTCATTACATTTACAATTGGCAATTTTCGGTTTTCCCAGTTCAATCTATGAACACAATTAGATCCTAATTGATCTTCTACATTTCTGAGTGGTTATATGTTTGCATCTACGCAAAAAAAACTGCTCTGGAAAAATTTGGTCTCATAAATTCTCCTTCCGGCCCCCCCCCACCGGTCGCCCTTTAGCCACCGGACTATAGCTGAACCACTGGGGCCCTAGCTGTATTAAAAGTCCTAAGCTGTTTTGAAGTCTCGACTTTTATTATCAACAAAGTCATAAATATGAAATGATACAAGATACTGCTATAGACATATTAAACGATTGATCACTGTGATTCATTAGTGGAATATTGATCTGTACCTAGTGTCACTTTATAAACAAAACAACACAATATAAAGTCATATAGAACAATACCCTAACTGTGTCGTATAGTTAACTTGAGCAGACTTTAACAATTTCTGACTAATTAAATATAACTCAATTTTGAAACGATGTCTGGTTGTGTCGTTTCAAGTGTCATTATTGCTTTATTTATAGCTTTGAAAGGAGATTATTTAATAAACAAAGCCAGACTTTCGTTCTTATAATTTTTCAATATTTTCCTGTTTTTGGACATATTTTCGAGATTTATTATTTCCTTTCTTGTATATTTATAGTTAACCTGCCCTATTTCTAGTTAACCTGTCCTATTTCTAGTTAACCTGCCCTATTTCTAGTTAACCTGACTAGTAATATGCAAATACCATGAAGGATTGAGAAAAATGACACGAATATTACGCTCCAAAATTACCAATCACCGCCTACCAATTTTTTCCGAAATTTACCGACTATATAGGGGACATTTTGCCCATACAGCGCCGTTTACTACTACTCTTACTTAACTTAACACTGTCCAGGGAAATAAAATAAGGTTGAATCTATTTATGAATGGTGTAAATCACTAGACGAACTGTATCAGTAGAGTTGTGAAATTGCAACCAGCAACGTCAAAGATTTTATTAATAGTCAAGATTGATTCTAAATGTGACACTATGTGACAGGGGAGAAGGGATAATAGTGGCTCATACGTCTTAATGAGCCTTGATTTTACCCATTAGTTGTGTTTTGATAGATTAGACCGCTCGCTCACTATGCATTCATGAAATCAGAATTGTGCAACGGGGGAATCCATATATGGAACTTAATAACTCCAGAAACGTCACATAGGATGAACCACGATTTGCTTCGCCAAAATAGATCATGTAACTAGATATGGGTCTTTAGTAACTTCAGGAACGTCAAATAGGATGAACCACGATAATACAATATACCAAAATAGATTCATGTATATTATGTCGAACGTTGTCTTAGTCCTCTCTCCATTTATCATCACTCTATAAACGGTTACGTTGCATTTTGTAAGTTATAACTATTTAAAGTACAATGAAATATATTCTGCAATTTTACCCAAAAAATCGCGTGTTTGCGCGTTGAACTCCTTTGCATTTTTGGGGGGACATGGGAAAAACCCATGATGTTAAACAGGTGACCCTTCGTACACACCTGACATCGAAACAAGATACAGTTGACCCATTCGCACCACCACCCCTTCCCTCAAATACCTTTCTATACTAGAATCTATCTACATGCTGCCGTCTTAAGGGCATGAACAGGGCTCACACTGGCTTTCATTTTTTTCACGCCAAAATGGATCACAATTTTTATAAAAAAAATTGATGATATTTTTTTTCCGTCAACTTGAATATTTTATCCACCAAAAATTTATGATAAAAAAACAAATACTGTCAAAAGGTAAAACAATTTTATTTGCATATATTAAAATATCATACACAATTTACAAAATTTTATTTCGGATCTTTTATTTAATTATCATTTACAAAATCCTCCTTTACTTTACATTAGTCCAATTGATAAATGACTTTTGAAGATCTGGTTGATTTTTAGTTAGAGTGATGGACATTAAATCTGGTTTTAAATAGTTTCTACTGGCCGTTTTAATTAAATTTTGTTTACTGAATCCCCGTTCACAATCAACAGTTGCAACTGGTATACACAATAATCTACTTGCAATTTTATATACAACAAAATTTTTTTTTCTTTTAGACTAAGTTTCAATACATCATCATTGTTGTCTATCCTATAATCAACATGGTTTAAATAATTCCTGAATGACACAATATCTGAAACAGTCATTAATGTTAAGATCAATTGTTTGAAAATAATTACCCAATGACTTAATATAAGACAGATCTACATCACAATTTACATCAAATAATTTACACAATTTATTTAGTACAACACTATCCCCCTTTTCCTCAAATCTGCCGCATGAATATCCCCGACCCCCTTAGGTGTAGATCATGCGTTTACATTAATTTACAGAAGCTGTGGGGATCCAGTGAATATGTCGCTATATTCTCCAGGGAGCTACGATGGCTCAGTAATCAGGAGGTCCTCGGGTTCGCTCCCGGTGTTGGCTGAGAAAGTTCATCAGCTGTTTAGTCGTTCGGATGGGACGAAAAGCCGAGGTTCTGTGTACACATTGGCGTACACGTAAAAGATCCCTTGGCAGTTGGAATTCCATAGAAGAGTAGGTTGGAATAACATAGTAGAGTAGGCAAATGTCCCTCATAGCACACTGTATTGCATATGCCCGTCTTCATTAGCCCAGTCGGAGCAGAACAGTGTGGCGTTAAACCCCATTTCATTTCACTTTCGAAATGTTCTGTAACCAGGAAGTCCAGGTGCCGGAGAAAGTCTCTGGTAAGGAAAAGCGAGAGAGAGAGAGAAATGGGGTTTAACGTCCACTCGACACAAACTAGGTCATTTCAGGACTAACATATGGTTTAATTTTATTTCAATAATCCGCTTGCGCGTAGGGGTCTTTAGCAGTGGGAGGAAACCGGAGGACCCGGAGAAAACCCACGAGGTTGGACAGGCGACCCTACTCCTTGTCACGTACAACCGGGGATTCGAAACCACGTCAGTTGACTCAATGACAGGCTTTATGATACAGCGCGCACGTGCTAACCATTCAGCCATCCAACCCCCTCCTGGTAAGGAAAAGCATCTAGTCGTACGGAAAACCAAGGTCCCGTGTACCAGTAAAAGAAGCCATGGCGGTTGGAATTCCATTTAATTTGATTGCACTTTACTATGTTGGTATTACCCAATTGGGAATAATCCTGAACTCGATTCACTGTGCCTGTTTATTTCTGTTCGGATTTAGCCATGCAATTAAATGATTCGTACTGTGAAATTGTGAGTGATGAAAATTAATTATTCATTCACAAATGTGTGCGAACCAACACGGTTTAATCAGTTATGTTTATTTATCCCCCGGTAGTGAGGTAAGATAGGTAGCATTTATAGGAATAAATCTGACAATATTCTATGTACATAATCTAAACCAATTCCGGTTAAATCGTCAATAGTCATGCAACGATAATCGATTTTGACTTCTGGCTGGCAAATCAATACTACTTAGTGGCACGTAATGTTTATAAATTATTCGATTATTACTGAGTGACTCGTTCCTGGTTTGGAATTGGTTATATAAAGTATTTCTTGCTGGAATCTCCCCATTTGTTGCCTTTGATACCCAATGGTTATTAGAAACCTGGCCGTTTGTCTGGTGTCATATAGTAACTGTGAGCATAGCTATAGGGTGTCCCCGACTGGAAAAAATCTCGAAAACTATTGATATTCTTCGTACTATATTTATATATATATATATATATATATATATATAACAACTCTACCTGTCACAACAAACCCCACCCCACCCTTTAATCATGAACAGAGAGAGAGAGAGAGAGAGAGAGAGAGAGAGAGAGAGAGAAATGGGGTTTAACGTCTACTCGACACAAATTATGTCATTTCGGGACTAACACATGGTTTAATTTTATTTCAATAATTCGCTTGCGCGTAGGATCTTTAGCAGGGGGAGGAAACCGGAGGACCCGGAGAAAACCCACGAGGTTGGACAGGCGACCCTACTCCTTGCCACGTACAACCGGGGATTCGAAACCACACCAGTTGACTCAGTGACAGGCCTTATGATACAGCACGCACGTGCTAACCATTCAGCCATCCAACCCCCCTTAATCATGAACAAATGTCCCTTCATACTGTATTTAGTAAGATATAGCTTTTTTCCCCTATAGATTTCGTTCATGGCGTTTGACATGTTGTTGGAGATTCTTCAGGGCCATTGGCGTTATGTGCTCTTGTTTGGAAATTATTCCCGCTAAACAAGTATTTCACGGCTGATTGATATTATAGGAAGTGTTACATACAGCAAGATAGTAATCGGATTCCGAAGATCAGGAGTTAGGCAACCCCACAAAATTTAAGAGCCTCATATAAGCATAGAATCCCGTTAAAATTAAGATTGAGTTCCGTTTCTTTTTTTCTGCTTCTTTGGAGTACAAATTACAGCCACATCCCATTCAAGTCTTTGTATCCAAGAATGTGTATATTTTTTATATCCAGTGTAATTGAGTACGCATCTGAACCGCACTCTCATCGAACTCTTTTGTATGTTTTATACACTGTTTTATACACCCCCAAACCCTGCATGTTGTTTATACATCCAGTATATTGGAGTAAAGCTTGCAGCGAATCCACATTTGAGACTTTTGCATTTGTTACACACAGTCTGTTGGAGTAAAGCTTGCAGCAAGGCCCCCATTCAACCCCTTTGCGTTTTATTTGACTAAAGCTTGCAACAAACACCCTAGTCACAATCCCATTCAACCATTTTGTATGTTTTATACACCCAATGTATTGGAGTAAACCGTGAAACCACACCCAATTCAACCATTTTGTATGTTTTATACACCCAATGTATTGGAGTAAACCTTGAAGCCACATCCCATTCAGCCATTTTGTATGTTTTATACATTCAATGTATGAGAGTACAAATTGCAGTCCACATCCTCGCTCAACCCTACAAGCCCGATATTTATGGAAATATTAACAAATAATTATTATTATATTTTAGGTGAAGCAATAGGATGTTTTGCCTGTACGTCGATTAATCATGATAATCCGGACTGTGAAGATAAGTTCAATAATACAGGAGGATTTTATAGAGAGGATTGTTTAGCCTCTAGAAGGGGAAGATTAGGATTATTTCCGGGTACACAATGCATCAAAATGATAGCTGAAGATGGTAAGTAATGCCAACAGATTAACACAATCCCTTATTAACGTACGAGACTATTTCCAGTAAAGGGCATCTCTTACAAAGCCATCAATGTGCACAGATTCATAAATGTGTCCTGTCCTGGTTTCGGGTTTTTGCAGTGTTACGTAAATGGCAGTTAGAGCATGGTATTAATCAATTATATTAACGAGAATGATATTATATCATTCATTAATATCATGCACCCATTAATATCACGTTGTCGTTAATGGTATACTCTCATTAATACCATGTACTTGTTAATATCATGTTCTCGTTAATATCATGTTCGCGTTATTTTCATGCTCTCATTAATATCATTCATTCATACCATGCTCACATTAATACCATTTATAACATGTTCTCATTAATATCATTCATACCATCCTCTCCTTAATATCATTTATACCATGCCCTCATTAATATCATACATACCATGCCCTCATTAATATCCATACCATGCTCACATTAATACCATTTATAAGATGCCCTCATTAGTATCACTCGTACCATCCCCTCATTAATATTCATGCCACGCTCTCATTTATATCATATATTCTGTGCTCTGATTAATAGCATTCTACCATTCTTACAGATGCTGACCTTAAAATTATTTCGTAATTACGGGTTAACAATAATAAGGGCTAAATGTGTCGTAAGTACGAGATAATTGTGTTGTAGTTGCGAGCTATTAACTCGTAATTATGAGTTATGCAGAATGTTTGGGGTTTTTTATTTGATAGACCCCAATAGTCTTCCATAGATTTGATAAGTAAATCAATGAGGAAAACTTGATGATTTTATTGTAAACTGTGTTTGATCATAAATTGCATATATCATATCAGTTATTAATTTCACGCCCCTATTGCGTACATGGTATTAATGAAGAGGATTATAATATCATTCATTAATACATGTACACATTGATATTAATGCTTTCATTAATACCATGATCATGTTATTACGGGTTGATTTTGCCGTATATTACGAATAATTATGTCGTAATTGTCGTTATTACGAGATCGTAATTAGATTGGTTGCCTGTCTTTAACTTCCATTTACTTTTATTTATTTTACAGAGGCCTCTGGATTTTCAATGATTGTCAGGAATTGTGTTTCGGACAATGGCGGTACAAACTCTGAGACCGAAATTGGACGAATTGGACATTGTGGTTGGATGCGAGTGATTAAATACGACGGAAGGAGAATGAGGGGTTGCATCGTCACCTGTGATACTGATGGCTGTAATCATGCAGCTTCGGACTATTCATCAGCCTCTTTCACTTGTTTATCTTTGGTGGCTTTATGGACATATAAATTGATCGTACTTAATGAGTAATGAGTAGCTCTGGAATGACGAAGAAACATCTATATCCTAATGTTGAATTGTCCTAACAATGAACCAGAAGACATCAGAATTTGCAGTTTTTTGTTATGAAAAGGTGTTGATTAGCCAACATCCAGTTGCTCATAGTGTCTGTGACTATTTTTGTGATAATAAAAGGAAGAGGAACGCGCCATTTTGTGTAGGGTATGCACAAGAATGTGTGCATGAAGCCATTTATATTTACTCTGTTCCTTTTTTTCAAATACTTCACCAACAGTTCTATCTACACCACATTCTAAACAAGCTCAAACCTGCACAAACTTCGATCTATATTCTCCAATTTTATGTTTAGTAACTTTATCTGAAATCGTCTCATTACTAAGCGTTACTAGATTGCTAAAGCCTTATAATTTCAATTTCGTCATGATACGGCTTCTGGCTATGAATGGATATAATTTGAAAATATTTAATCAGTAACATCCTTAAGTGTGAATTTTATGAATACGTCCATGTCTAATTCTGGCTTCCCATTTATGAATTAATATTAAAGCCAATAATAGTCTTGTAAACTATAATGGAGTATTATTTTGTGTTTACACTACATAAGTTAATTCGAATTAGAGTTGAGATTACGCCATTGATTTTCGTGAAATCTAAAAGTGAAATTTATATGATTTAATTTATGGAATGAAATGTTTTACATTAAGTTTTTTAAATTCGTATATCAGGCCGATTGAGATAAACTCAAACCGATTGAGTTTTAAAACCGATGGAGATATGTTCGTAGCAATCTGAATAAAATACAGATCCAATTTTGTTTCGTTTTTTATAGTTCAAAATTTCGTTTTACTTGTCTTTTACTACACTAGAATCTGGAAGAGTTGTTATATTACCGGCGTTATGGTTGAAGTGAGGGATTCGCCAATGAAACTGTCTGTTACGGCGAGTTCTTGGTGGGCGATGCACGGAAGTGTGGGTAAACCACTAGAACCGTCAACGCTGATTGATTAATCAATGTCTGACGTCATACGATTAAAAGCCGCTCGTACGACCTCTGACGAAACCTTCCAGTACAACCGGACAGATCTTCATGGAGTGTAGGCCACTAAAAAATCAGATTGTGTTCGTAGATCATTTCCATTGACATAGAAAAAAACCTGTACGTTCGTAGATCAAACCAACTGAGATAAAACCTTTATATCTGTAGATCAAATCAATTGAGTTAAAATATTCAAGTTCGTACATAGAAATAAAACCAATTTTGTCTTGTCTTGGCCTTGTAACTTTAATTAGGATTAACTAATGTACGCGTAAACACCATATTAGATGAAGTTATTTAGCATACAATATATATAGTTGAACATACATGTGTGTATATATAGCTGATATCAGTTTTTTCTATGTAGCATATACATGTATAGTTAAATGTATAATATCATAATTACCATCACGGACAAGAAATCCATTTAGTTTCGTTTCTCTGTTCAATTATTTTTTAATAATTTTAAAGTAAAATAATTATTCTCTAAGTGTGAGTAGATGTACATATAGGAATCTATAAATGTCTCAATTCTTAAAATGGGGCTTAATGTCTGGCATATTTGATCCCGAAAGTCCATATATAGATCAGCAGCCTTTTTGACGAATGCTGCCTTTTCATTGGCTAAAAACTAAAATTTTAATTCCTAGCCAATGAAAATATTGAATTCTTAACGTATTTTTAGTTTAGTATTCGTGTGAATAGGGCTCCATGTTCTAAATCATTATGCTTTCCCGAATTCATCCATTGGGCTAATTATTTTCACTACTAGTTAGGATCCATTATATTTTACCCCTTATTCGTTTATTAACTATTATCAGTGCCGTGTGTTTGATAAAATATTAATATGTTTAGTCAATACATTTCTATCTGTGGGAAATATTTGGATGTGTTTGACCGTAAATTGATATTTGTATTCCATTCACTTCTTTCCTTTCTGTACGTATTGGACCATAAATTGATGTTTTAGTCAATCCACTTCGTTCTGTGGGAAGAATGAAACGGGATTGCATTCTGTATGCACTATGAATCAAGTGGACCTTTCGTATGACAAAAGTCAAATGGCCACACGAAAATTATGAATAATTATATTGACGTATCGCGTTGTGGCGTGTTTATTTCAAGGGAGATTACTTGTTGTAACAACGCAGGGAGTTTTTTTATCACCTGTTTAACGTAGTTGGCGTATTTTTGGGGAGATGGGTTTGTTGTTCAGTGTCGTAAAGCACCCAGAAATAAGTTAATTGAAGATATGAATGATATTAATTCAAAACCTTAATATAAAACCGTCAAAGCAATCTGAAAGCCAAGTTAGTGTTTGTCTATTTTTACGCAGAAGCTGGGTATAAAAAGGATGAATAACGGAGATGACGCTGGCTAAAGTATCAATTGGTAAAACGCTACATGACGATCAGTATTTGGGAATTATAAACTAATTTGACTACTAGAAGATATTATTGAATTTATAAAGTTATTTAAGACTATCGGTATATGGGTATTGTAAATTAATTTGACTGCTAGAATTTATAAAGTTGTTTAAGACGATCAGTATTTAGGAATTATAAACTAATTATACCACTAGAATTTATTATTGAATTTATAAAGTTATATTAGACATCAGTATTTGGGAATTATAAACTAATTTGATTACTAGAATTTATTATTGAATTTATAAAGTTATATTAGACATCAGTATTTCGGAATTCTAAACTAATTTGATTACTAGAATTTATTATTGAATTTATAAAGTTATATAGGAATTTGTTGTAAATTATTATTTGTTAAGATATGCTGTATAATATTATTATATAGGCTTAATTAGAACTTTAAGTATTAAATAAACCCCCTTTTTTATGTTGTTCGTGATCATTGTAATTTTAAAACCATGATGTATTACAATAAAATGTTAATAAACTTGTTACTCTATTTACCAATTTAATGGAATCGTAATTTTGTTCTATCTTTTTGCATTTCCAGGCCCCATTCCAATTTGCCAAATATGTTTTAAAAAAAGACACCGAAGGCCACAGTATTATTATTATTATTATTATTATTATTATTGCCCCATTCAAAAAGAAAGTTATGATTTCGATAATAAGAGGGATCCGCGGTGCTTCAGTGAGTAAGACGTTGGCTCGGTAACCAGGAGGTCTCGTGATCGATCCCGGTGTTGGCCGAGTAGTTTATAGTGATGTAGGGTGGAGGCCCTGGCAAGGAACAATTTGTATAGTCGTTGGGGTAGGACGAAAACACGAGGCTCCTCGTCCACATTTGGTGTACACGTAAAGTAACCCTTGACGGTTATGTGTTCTATTACGGGTCGGGGTTTAAGAGATAGAATCGGCTCTCTGGGCTGTAGATGTATGTCAGCCAAACAGTACCACGGAGATAAAAAAAAAAACTAGCTGTATAGAACTAAAATAATACATGTCTTTGATGACTCCTTTAGCGACATATTTTCTGTATTCTTTATTTAAATTATCGTCGCCCCGGTCCGCCGGTCCGTCCGTCCGTCGGTCTGGCTTTTGAGGCTAAGATCATTAGACGAAGACGCCTTTTGATTTTCAAGGATTTCTGATAATTATTGTCAAGAGCGATGGCGCTTGATCACTTTGAAAATCTTGTGGATAATGCTGCTAAAATCCCTGCGGATAATGCTGCTAAAATCCCTGTGGAAGACAATACTATAAAGATGTTGACCGATTATGTTCAGACAATTATGGAAGCTCTTTATTCAGTGTTCTTCTTAATTCATAGTCCTTGATTCCTATTTCTTCATTTGTTGTTGTCGTATTTCCACATTTGTACACTAAAATTAACATTTGTACACTAACATTAACATTTGTACAATAACATTTGTACACTAACATTAACATTTGTACACTAAAATTAACATTTGTACACTAAAATTAGCATTTGTAAACTAAGATTAACATCTGTGCACCCAAATTAACATTTGTTTTACAAATCAAACATTTGTCATATCAAATTTGTAAAATGTAATTTTGTTTAACTTAAACATACATTATGCAAGAGCTAAATCTGCCTATTGCAGGTCTTTCTTTAGGCCTGAAATGTTATCTAAATCATTAATTAGACATTAATTAACTGATCCAGACCATAATCATTAATCAACTCTCGATGTCATCGCTAGCCTGTGATGTTTATTGGATTAAGTTCCGATTTGCCGTTCGACTTCCATTCATAATTTAATCATGAAATGGATAATCGACTTTAGTACCGACTTTAGTAATGATGATCGAGGCTAGGACGAAAATTCAATCGCTAAAATCTCGGTTCAGAGTAAATCAATTTTTCAGCAAATTGCCTTTACATTATCTAGTTTGTAACTATTATAGTGAGAACTGCCAGCTCTTTATCTAATCTCCCATAATGTATCCATAATGACGACATGAGCGCAAATCAAACTGGCATAAATAAGTCACCATACAATAATGGGGAATCGAGCAAGCATATGCATGTTTACAATAAGAAAAATCGCTCGATGACCACAACTCTAGTGAAACCATGTGCGTAATATGGCTAATCGGGCCGGGCCTTCGATAAAGAAAATAACTCGTGTAATCATAAATGTGCCAGGGAATAAGTAACATATTGAAAGAGGGGTGACAAAATACTTCCCCGTCATGCATTAGACGATAACCCGTATTTTAACTTTTAAATACCCCCCCCCCCTACTAACTTAACAGTATTTAGCGCCATCCAACTGTAATAACCATTTTTAAACTATGTAAATAGAACTGTGCCAGAATATAGTTTACATTTCTGAAAAGGTAAATGAAACCTCTTTTCAGTGGTATTCGGTGTGATATCTGGAATGTCGTAGTATGGCCCGTATATTGACATTTTTAAAAGACCCCACCCCATCACTTAATAGATATTAATACCGTACAACTTTTCAAGTTATATTTTGCACATTTATATTTAAATACCTTGAAAAAAGATCAAAATTCTACGGTACTAAACTTTATCAAGTGAGCGAAGGGGGAGGGGTATTTAAAGAAAAAAAAACGATCTTAATAAGAAATTCTCGATATCTGTTCATACTGCTGGAAAGTATGTTTATTGTTTGTTACAAAATGTAAATTGTTTTCTGGCACATTTATATTTACATATACCTACGGGCCATAACACGAAATACAAGATATCGGGGTGCATCACTACTATTTAGGGAAGGAGGCGGTATTTAAAGTAGCTAAGTCTCTAACTCAATATCATCCAAAATCTTCAACATTGAAAACACGATTTATTTGTCAAATTAAATCAACATTCATGTTGTGATCTTACCGGAAAAAGATGGGCTTTTGATATCCAATATTTAAGACAAAATAAACATTTTACCATTGGTACACGAATCGTGTGCCATAATGCGCTTCAGCCCCAGTTGTATCAAGAGACTCGAGGGACGAGGCTAGACACATTGCACCAAATCAAACGGCGTATGTAGACTGGAATAACCAGACGCTAGAAATTTGCACTCGCTTGACACTGCTGGCTTATTTCGCCGAACATAACTGATTTGAAATTGGAGTAAAAACGGAAACCATTGAATGTAAATCAGTTTATATACATTCATATTACAGTATTATATGCGTTGCGATCCACTTTTGTCAATTTCTAGGTCCCAAATGTTAGCGATTTAGCTCCTTTAAAAGTCAAAATACACGTCTTAAAACGAAATTTCAGCTTCACCGGAAAGTATTGTCTATCGCTCTTTGAATAAACGAGTATTAGCTATTTTACTGAAACACTCAAGATTACATGATTTAGAAGAGATAAAGTTCTCTTTCGTTTGTCGTTATCAAGAAATATACTAATTACTAAAAATAGACTAGTTCAATTTATTTTATGTAATGCTAGATCAGATTAACCAATATACATGTATATATAGAAACATAACGCGATTTCACTAAAGTCATCGAGTGATTTTTCTTATTGTATATATATATATATATATATATGTTTGCTCCTCGATTCTCCTTTATTGTATGGTGACTTACTGTATGCCAGGTTGATTTCCGCTCATGTCATAATGTTCTGGTTCGATGAATTTCGAGAAATGTTTTCTGAGAATTTTTTTGCAAGATTTGTGTGTGTGTGAGAGAGAGAAAGGGGGGGGGGGAAACGGGGTTTAACGTCCACTCGACACAAACTAGATCATTTCGGGACTAACATATGGTTCAATTTTATTTCAATAGAATATCTAAGAGCTATCTATAGAGAATTGATGATTGTCTGTAGTTGCTCTGTGCGTAACACATTACATTAATAAATCATCCCTGTAGATATACACATGATGAAGACCCCTGGGAATGAAACATCGGCATATATTTTAATGAATCAACCTGGCATGATTTGAAAAGAAAAATTGTATAATGTTTTGTTTAACTTGATTTTAATGCTGCATTTTGGACATTCATGTCCATAACTTGACATTGCTATAAATTAATACACCTGTTAGAAGGTTCACATGGCGTGCTTCGAACAACGGCCAAAATGTCAAAACATACATTTTCCGTAAGGTGAAGACATGAATGGTGCAACAGAATCCAAATTTTGGGGGGTACTAATGACAAGGACGAAAAATATGTTGAACAGCAGCGGTCGATTTTCTTTATTGGAGATATTGTTTTGGGGACTGTAATAGGAAATAAATGGGGTTAAGCGTTATACTTTCTGTAATTCCGGGCTTATAAAGACGGACATACTCCATGTTGGGTGCTACGAGGGCAATTGTACCTAGATAGTGGCATTTTCAACTACTCTTTACCCAATTCCAAAAGTGCATGGGGGAAACTTAGTTTTACGACCCATCCGAAGGACTGGTAGTCCTTTCTTGTCTTATCACAATCTCTCACCGTTGAACTTAGATACCCAACACCATTGACACAGAGGCATCGTGACGCCCAGTAATACAATCAGATTGTTCGGCATGAACAGTCTGTAATACCCTTCATACATAACTTATGCTTACATAGAAGTGTTGATTTTCTACATTGTTTATAATATCAATGGAAATAGTTCTTCTTGGGTTGATAGCCACACCTTTATTGAATATTTAATAGTTTTCTGTTATACAACGAATTGACATGTGAGAAAAGCAGCCAGGTATAAATAAAGCGATAAAGCGTAAAAAAGTATATGTAACATATCGATTTAAAACTAAATATCCTAATATATGTACCTCATATTAATACGTTTGTACATTATTATATCGAATTATCAATATCAAAGAATAGTTTCAATCTGATTAAAATACAGATTCTATTTTGTTTCGTTTTTTGTAGATCAAAATTTTGTTTTACTACACTAGGATCTGGAAGAGTTGTTATATAACACGCGTTATGGGTGATGTGAGGGATTAGCCAATGAAATGGTCTGTTACGGTGAGTTTTTGGCGTGAGGTGCACGGAACTTTGGGTGAACCACTCAACGTTGATTGATTAATTAATGTCTGATGTCAAAAGGTCAAAAGCCGCTCGTATGACACCTGACGCGACCTTCCATTACAACTGGTCAGATTTGTATGTAGTGTAGGCCATAGAAAGTATAAAAAATAAAACGAAACATAGATCTGTATTTTAATCAAATTTGAATAGTTTAATTTCCAACGTTTGCAACTGCTTTATTTACAGACCTCCCTCAAGTAAATGAAGTTCACAAATTATTTATTTCAATCTAGCTTTCTGAAGTATATATTTTTCTCATTCTAATAACTGGATAGTCATGTTCTTCATTATTATTTTTCGAAAACGCGGAAACCATGCAGGTGCTAATACGAGAGATCGGGAGATCTAATAAAACAATCAAAAAACACAATATGGCTACTAAACTAAAAGATAATGTACCTAATGTAGATTCAGATGCTTTTAAATTATCAGCTGTTCTTTTAAGTCGAACATTTTTTGACGTAATGTTTTTGTCTATTTTCAGTTCCCTTTGATTTTTCTTAGCAAAAGCTATCCCATCTATGAGCACCGATGTCAATTTCCTGCACGGACATGGGCACTGACAATTGGCGCCATGAAAAGGAGGCTTTAATCCAATAGGTTTAAATGCATGTGATTTGTTAGTTATTGGTTGTTGGACGATCGGTGTAACGCCCGATTGCGCTTTTTCTCCCTGTTGTGGAGTTGTTAAGTCTTCATGTACTGTTGTTATCGCATCTTGCTGAGTTGTTATATCATCTTGCTGAGTTATCTCATCTTGCTGAGTTATCTCATCTTGCTGAGTTGTTATCACATCTTGCTGAGTTGTTATCTCATCCGACTGGGTAGTTGTCTCATCCTGCTGGGTTGTTATCTCATCTTGCTGAGTTGTTATCTCAGCTTGTGGAGTTGTTATATCATCCCGCTGAGTAGTTGTCTCACCCTGCTGAGTTGTTATCTCATCATGCCGAGTCGTTATCTCATCCTGCTGAGGTGTTATCTCATCCCGCTGAGTAGTTGTCTCATCCTGCTCAGTTGTTATCTCATCCTGCTGAGTAGTCGTTATCTCACCCTTCTCAGTTGTTATCTCATCATGCCGAGCCGTTGTCTCATCCTGCTGAGTAGTTATCGCATCCTGCTGGGTTGTGGTCTGGTCCTGCTGAGCAGTGGTGTCCCCGTCTTGCTGCGTAGTTACTACTGTATCAGTTGTCGTAAGTTCTTAAGAATACACAAAAATATAATTGGAAATCAATGAAACAAAATATATAAAACTTAATAGAAAGTGCAAGAGAAACACGGCATATTTAATAACCAAATGAAAGCTTTATGAACTACCAATCGAAATTATTTTTCAGATCGAAATGGTGTAACTTTTGTAGAAATATCAAGGGGTTCCAAGGATTATGGGTTTTCAACTATTTCACATTCAGCAATGATATCAAATTTTTTGATAATACCTATTTTGCAATCATCACCCGCATATCCGGGTAAACAGCGACATCTGTAGGACATTCCTACTTCTAAACACCAGCCGTTGTTTTGACATGGTCGTGAAGCACATTCTTCGAGACCTAATAAATAAATTAGATACGTAAATATGTCAATCTTAAACATCTGAAACATCATATCGATCTCGACATAAACTTAAATACTCATGAGGTATGATGAAAAAATATCAAAAGTCGGGTAAGGATAAACAACGTTTAATGAAAGTAATGAAATGAAATGGCTTTGGACTTCTTCATTTTTTGCACCATGGGGAAAAATGGTGATGCGAAAACCTCATGCAGTTAGTCCGGTTGCCAAACCCAATATTTCGAGTGAACCTGGAAATTGTATACATTTGTATATATTACAACCGGTCATCCGCCATGTGGCTCATCAGACGTGGATGCAAGAGTGACAGCTCATGCAGTACGTGTGCTTGTAGCTGCACTAGAATATACAGTATTTTGCCTTTATGCTGCCGCAGGTTGCAGCCAGAAACACTACTAAAGGACTAAACTGGATATTACCTAGATTTGTGGGGGCTATGTTACTGTTTTGCGGGTAGGATTTGGTTTTTTAAATGTTCAAAAAACAGCTTGTGCTTCCTTTCTCAGGACCGACCCATGCAGCCTAGGAGCCCCTGATAAGGGATGTAGGTGGTGTTTTCCTACCACATCTACATTGTACGCTCCTGTATCCAGAAATGTATTGAAATGCAAATACCTATGCAAGTTGCGATATGATAAATAGCCATGGACATTTGACATGCTTTGAGAGTATGTTCACAGGTGAAGAACTTATCGCCACAACAGAACCACTGAGCTGCACATGCGACACGCAATAGCGCCATACACGTGGGAGGGGTTCAATGTCAAATTTTACACTTCAAGGAAGGGTGCCGCGTGCTGGTTTATCTATCCATGTTTGCTTTCCTATCGGTTCTTGCATAAGGTTTACTGTTTAGCGTATCTTTGCTTTAGTGTGTTACGTTTAATTTGATCGGGAGACATGTTCGTCGACGTCAACGTCAACCGACAACACTGCAAGAATTGGCCGGGGCACTGCAAGAGGGGTGGGTCAGATTGTCCAAAATTGTGATTGGACGGTTGATTAGGAGCATGCCACGACGAATTGCTGAATGTCTGAGGATTGGTGGAGAAATTACTCATTGTTTTCACTTTTGACGGTGTATCTCTTCGCGAGTGAAATGTTTACGTTCATGTGTAGGCTATTGGCCTAGGCTGTTATTAACATACACTGGTTATCTCTAATAAAAACAGCAGTGCATTTCCGCAGTTTTGTATTGTTTCTGAATATCCCCTACTTTTTTTAAAAGTTATATATAAGTGTGTCTCTAGATATAGTTTGGTTCGGTGAAATAATCGCACCCAACGGCCGCTAACGAGTTAAAGGGTCATGTTGTCTACCATGTTTGATTTTACTATCATCTAATCACCCCACAACATAATGGAAAGAAAATAGGGTTAGACACCAACATTATTATTCTAGACTAAATACAATGGGAGTTATAGGGGATTTTTTTAAATGGCGACCGTCTTAGACGCCATCTTGAATTTCTCAAAACGCCCAAGGGTGACCGAGGTTCACCTGGCAGATTTTGAAAGAGGACACCCCGATCTAATAAAACCAATCATAAAAAAAACTTTGTATACAATTTCGGGGTTCAGCCTAGTTCTGTCAGGCTATGTGTGCTGTGACGGAATATTGACCAGACAGATTCGCTTAAGCCAACTCATATTTCCATTTCCAATTGCCAGGGATCTTTAACGTGCTGGTTTTTTTCCGTATTATCGATTAGACGCCTTGGTGGTTCAGCGTTCGATCCCATTTTTTGCCGAGAAAAATCCTTGCGGGTTTAAAGAATAGCCCACCTTCCCCTACTCCTTGACAGTGGTACAGGACAGAGGGCATGCGGCTTGGGCAACATCTAGTATATTACATTCTAAGATAATAGTCTAGGGTCATCGCAAATGTAAACAATTATGAATAACAAGAAACAGGGTGAATACTAATCAGATAAATGGACTTACCTGAAAAATCAGTCAATGCCATGCCTCCTGGGTAGCCATAACCTTCTAGCATACCAAAGCCGTAGGAAAGAAGAAAAAATGAAAAACGGGACCTGTAATCAACTATATCAGTAACTAAGAGTATATGAAACGCCATATCACAGATATCGTCGAAACTGGTGATTTGTGGTTCAATATACGATCTTGTGGCTTTGTCAGAAATAATTACCGCATAATGGAAATTCGATGTACTCATGGATACATTTAGTGTACAGTGTTTCGCGTATCTATTGGTCGGGGGTATGATCATCATGGCGGCATCTCCCATATATTCTGATGAAGACGAAGTGTTTTTGCCTGTCATGTACATTGCTACAAGAACCGGTTCGTTGCTAGTAACACATACTTTATCGGCATCACTCAGCTGAACTGTTTTATACTCGCTTGAATCTAACGTAAAACTTTGTGATTTTATGTTTAAAATTGTGCCATTATTTAATGCAACAACTCTTAAGATGGCGGGATAATCTTGACCAATCGGTGCTGCTATAACAAACGTAGTTCCAAGTTCCGATGTAGGCGGAAGCATTTCTACCATATGATCACAATATGACGTGGACGGTAAATTGACACACCGATTTCCGCTGCGAACTGCTACTGGCTTGTCTGACTTTATAATCGAACCGGAAGTGTCTCCATAGCAATAGATATTAATAACATCGTGGGCATTTAATGTGTATACAAATGTATAGTTGGTTTCTACCCGAAACCATTCAGATGAAGCCGATAAATAGCAATGGTTTAGACTTGGCAACTTGATTTCTACTGTCGTACCATCTTCTACGGCTATAACAACAATCTGGGCTGAAATTAAATAGAAAAATAAACGTAATTATGGAGAAAAGGGGCGCTATAGAAAACAATATGCAACGACCTTCTAGCCCATCTCAAGAATGATACATTTTTAGTTCTTATAACCCATTGTGCGCGTGGAAACAATAAGCACGAGCGGAACGTCATCGCAGACATCTTGAAATTGTGACATCATTATACCAAATCGACACACATTCCTAAATTGGCGGAACCTAGGGCTTTTTTCAAAGAGCGTTACCCCCAAGAACAAGAACAAAACTATGAGTACCACAGGAGAAGGGAGTATACGACAGTAACAGATGGACAAGGGAAAAGGTGGTACTTTCTGAGAAATAGGCACGTTGAATAAAATAATGATAATATTGATACGAACATGAAAGCCTAATTATTACTTACGTCTGCCGGTGTCCATATTGACAGCTAAATACATTGTTCCTAATGATGAGACTGGTAATGCTAAATAACCATCATCCGTTCGGGCACCATCTGTAAACCCATAAACAGACACCTTGGCAGATGCTTCAACAGATATACCCTTCCTTCGTAAAACTTCAAGATACGGTGTGGCACTAGCAATGGTACCATAACTGACACTCTTAGATTCTCCAGCAGCAATTGTCAGTTCCGTTGTCTGATTAATTTCATGAAATGTTACTGTCACATCCGATGATTCTCTTGCCGTAACGATAACATAATTGACGTTTGGTTCTGAGGCATAATTTCTTAGAAATGACAGCACAAAATGTGTTCCCCAGTGATCAATGTCAACACCTAAAAAGGAGAGAAATCAGAGTATGGTATTACCAGACTAGAATGCCGTTTATCTTTAATTTCTGTAGCAGTTGGGGAAACCGAATGACTCCAGAAACCGGAGATCTAACTACATCACGACACTGGATTCGATGACAGAACTGATGATGTAAACCACATGTATCATCCAACCTCCAACATGTTAAAGATACACATGCATATATCAATTTTGAGTTTCTGACTTTAAATGTAATGATATCGTTAATGCTTAAAGGGGGCATTGGGTATGATTAGATAAAGAGCTGTCAGTTCTCGCTATAAAAGTTTTAAAAAAAATAGACAGTAAAAACAGTATATGCTGAAAATTTCGGTCGAATTGCTTCACTCTGAACCGAGATATTAGCCGTTCAATTTTAGGCTAGCCTCGATTGTCATTACTTACGTTGGTACGATAATAAACAAAGTCTTGATTATCCATTTTTACATTAAATTATCCATCACGAAATGTATTCAAATCCACTAAATATCGCAGGCTAACGATGGCATCGAGGGTTGATTATGGTCTGGATAAGTTAATTAATATCTAATAATCTATATATTAGCATTTAAGGACTAAAGAAAGACCCGCCGTAGGCAGATTTAGCTCTTGCATAATGCATGTTCAAATTTCTATAAAGTATGACAGTGAAAACAGTGATTTGTCGTCACCGTTCGTACAGAGCAATAGAATGGGATTTAAAGCTCACTTGAAAAGCTTCATAATTTTTTCAAATAATGCACGTAATTATGTCAACATTCTTTTCCATAAGAATAACACGATCCCGAATGTCAATGTTACCTGCCACAGGTAAATTTCAACATGAGCGATTTCCGCCGTTCTCCGTGAATAGTCGTAACTTTCCGCAAATCGCGGAATTCAGTCCTGTCACAGTTCTGTCAGTCCCGACAACGGAGGTGGTGTGAATAGAATCGTGACGTAATTAAACCTAATGAATATGTTTCATCTGTCATGGTTGGTTGAGATATTTTCTCATGCAGTCAGTGCATACGTTCTAGCCCAAAATCCCATTTTCACTCGATTGTCATTATTTTGGGGTTTGACAGAATTCAATTCCAGAACGTTCAGTCGAACATCCCCTTGGATATGAGCAGAAGGGCTAAAATGACGTCACGGCTATTTTATTCACGGAGAACGGCGGAAATGGTAACGTTGAAATTTACATGTGGAAGGTAACATTGGTATTCAGGATTGTGTATTTTTTATGAAAAAGATGTTGTTATGTTGACATAATTACTTGCATTATTTAAAAAATATCTGAGGCTTTTCCGGGGAGCTTTTTCTGTTTTGTCAACACAAAACATATAGCAATGTTTATTTTTATGGTTACGCGTGAGATATGTGGTAGAAGAATTTTGCCCGAACAGCGACATTTCTTCCCACGCTTCTTTGATTTCCAAATACCAACATTTCGTTTTTCATTTCCCCCAAAACTAGGTTAGAAATGTGTTAGAGTACAACAATTTTGAAATTGCCCAGTTTGAAATCATATTCCACCTAATCACAAACACAATTTAAAAAAAAAACATATAAAACCTACCCTTGCAGGCACTTAGATGTAAAAGCAGCCACGCAGTCTGAAAATAGAATGAATGAATGAATATCTGGATATATTACATTAATAATAATCCATGTGACAAAGAAACAAGATCTTTTTGAGCAGCTTATAAAATAGTTTTACAATTTATCAAGATACACTCAGAAAACACATCGACAAACGTATTGACGATATATATCAGATTTACAGTTTAAAGTGTCAAACAGTTCCATAACTGTTTTCATATAATATTTGTGTTATATATTTTCAATAAAAATAAAGCAAAAGTTTACCAAAATGAATCTGCTGCTCTGGTTACATTGGCATGCCATGTCTGAATATTATAACAATCAGAGTTTTATAACAACGATGTTAAATTGTTGCAAGAACAAAGTTATCTCATCCCAAGTCCTACATGACTTTCTTGGTCGACAGATAAATCTCGTATGTCATAGTTGTTTGTCTACATAACCTCCCGGGGGAGAAACTACATGGAATGCGTTATTGAAATCACAACCGTAAATGATACATTGCAGGAACATCGTTCATAACATTAACAATTTCTTTATAACATATGACAATATTGATGTAGACAACTATGCGTGTTTTACAACACAATATTTTGTCATTACGACGCCCACCCATTCTTATTATTAAGAAGAAATCTATCTTAACGACTCTATCCGTGTTTTACAATATCGATGTCATTACAAAGCCCACACATTCTTATTAGTATGTAGAAAACTATCTGTAAGATACATTAGTTAAGAGTTTAATAAAGAGTTGACCATTCTTGCTATAATAATTAAAAAATAGATGATAAAAAAAGAAAATATTGAAAATTTCATTTAAATTACTTCATTCTCAGCCAAGTTATCATTGTTTGTAGTTTTGACAAGATGTGTGCACGGTGGTAACCAGGGCACTGGTATAATCTGGACTTAGCCTCACTTTCCTATTTTTAAATTAAATTTTTAATTTAATCCTTATAAGACATATAGAAATATATTTCACTAAAAATAAACACATTTGTATGGATATACTACTTCTGAATTTTATTAACATGATACGTTTCAATACACATACCGGTATCGTTATCAAGCAAATAATGATTAATTAACAAAAACGTGGTGCAATATATAGATGAACACTTTGGAAGCCATATAGCAGATAAAACAATAAAAACAAATTGATTAACAAGATGAAAGATGTTATATATAGACAACAGGTAGAAACCATTTAGCAGATAACACAATAACAACAATTAATGAACCAGATCAAAGATAACAATTAGAAACCATTTTGCAGATAAACCAATGACCACAATTAATTAACCAGAACATATATATATTTAACAAGTAGAAACTATTTTAGCAGATAAAAGAAAAAAAAGGAAAAAAGAACAGTTTTTTTTTATTTTTTTTTTTGGGGGGGGGGGCATTAACCACACACTAATTAGGGATTGGGTAAATCTACCCATAGATTTGGGAGAAAATGTCCCGTGTCTCTGTTTAATTTAGGCTTATGTTTCTGGATTTCTAGGGCTTCTCCGATAATTCTGTTTTCCACACTGTGAAGTTGATTGCATGCTGCGGGTTGTTGAAAATATGTTCTGCAATTGCTGATTTATGATATTCCTGCTTTCTAACTGCGGTGTGATGCTTTTTAATTCGCACTGAAATCGGACGTGATGTTTCTCCAATATAGCGTCATTACACTCACATTTTATTTTATATATAACACCCTTGGGGTCGTCTCTGGGTTGTTTTATTCTGCCATTTGCGTTTAACATGGTTTTTAGTGTGGTTCCGCTGCTAAACATTACATCTGCATCTATTTGCTCTTTTAAAATTCTTTAGATTTGGTGACTGACTGGTCCTACGAATGGAATTGTGATGAATATCGAATGGTTATTTTTTACAGCTTCGGGTGGTTTGCATGTATGCGTGAGGGTTTTCTTCATTGTCGATTTAACTTTGTTTTCAGGATAGTTATTGTATTCTATTAGGATATTGTTGATGTGTTGTAGTTCATCGTCTAGTAGTTCTTCGTCACACAATAATTTAGCGCGTCTAGTTAAAGTAGTTATAATTCCTGTTTTGACTTTGTTTGGATGGTTTGAACTGTTATGTATATATTGGTCTGTGTGAGTCGGCTTACGGTAAACAGTGGTTTTTAGATTGTCAGCAGAGTTGTTCACCAATACATCCAGAAAGGGTAGCTGGTTGTCATTTTCTAGTTCTACTGTACATTTCTTGCGAGGGTGGGCGCCGTTAAGAGGATCAAGAAGGTGCTGAGGATTCTTACTTGGTTCCATGATATAGGTTGGAAAGGTGTAGAAAAGAGGGCAGTTTCTTCAAAATGCGTCATGTACACTTCCGTTATGAGTGGACTGATTGGAAAACCCATGGGTAACCCGTGGACCTGTTCGTAAATATCGTCTTGGAATGAGAAGTAAGTAGAGTTGATACAATCCTCTATGAGTTGAATTATACTACCTATTTTGAGGTTCAAGAAGATTCTAGACAAACCAGCAGTTACCAAACATAACCTAACTAAAGCTGAAACCGATTATATTGTGAAAGCTATGAATATCAGTTCGAAAATGGTCCAATTCCGTCATATGCTGCTCCCTATAGTTACAAGAGCCGCCATGTTTATTTACCTGGGACCACAATGATGGGCTCTTTTTTTTAAATCCGATTGAATACACGCCGGAAAATTATCTAACGTTGGTATTTTCAATTCTGTTTTATCCATTCAATGTTAAATAATCAATCTAAAAAAATGTTGTAATTTTAAAACCATGATGTATAACAATAAAATGTTAATTAACTTGTTACTCTATTTACCGGGTTAATGGAATCGTAATTTTACAATTTTAGGCACCGAAGGCCACATTATTTTTTTTATTATTGCCCCATTAAAAAACAGTTATGATTTAGATAATAAAAGGGTTCTGCGGTGGTTCATTGAGTAAGACGTTGGCTCGGTAACCTGGAGGTCCCGTGTTCGATCACGGTGTTGGCGGAGAAGTTTATCGATATTTCCCTTCGTAGTTCCCCTTTGTCAGTGATGTAGGGCGGAAATCCCCACTCGATGAACCCCAGCAAATTCCAGTACCCTACATTTAGCCTCAGCTGTATGACGCAGTCCGCCATTGGAACTACTTTCTAGTTCCCCGATTACCAACGGCTTTGCCCATGTGATACTACGACTCGAAAATTGCTTGCCATTTCTTCAATTTTTAATTAAAATGGTGAAATACCTGGAATGGTCATCCCATTGCTTTATGTCTTGTGAGAATTAGGTTCAGATCAAGCTATATAGCTTTTCTCTCTTGCAAAATCGTGGTTTGTTGACATCTTGGTACTGAAAACAGCCATATTTGGCCTAGTTATCTGGGAGAGCCTAAGTGGACAAGGGGTGCTGGGTTGGCTTTAAGTTGTTTCGCCGTACTTGGACGGGTAGGCGTCTTTTTTATTCGGTCCAGTAGAATATAACTCTTTTGAAAGAGTTAAGCGGCACATACACGTTCAATTTTTTTGACGAAGACAATGAAAGTGCATAGAGGACATTGACGGCGAATTAATTGAACTATTTAATTGAATCAATTAATTGACGGATCAAAGTTCCTTTGATATTTATAGCCGGCTCGTCAATTAAATTGAGCGTGTGAGCTAGTGCCAGAGATTTTTTCATCTCGAAGTTTTCGATCACAATGAAAATTGACGCTAAAACATTAATCCTGTGTGGGTAATGTCAATTTCATCAATTAATTGACGAAAAAATTGAACGTGTATGGCGCTTCTTTATTTACTTGATCCCAGATCACGGTTGTTTGTCCCACTGACTTGAATATTTAATTGCCCTCCGTCCGAGGGTTGTAACTTGTTTATATCGATATAAGCTACATGCAAATTTTAACCCGCTGTTGTGGTGACATGTGATGGAATTTTGGAAGGAGGCTGCAGGACATACTCAAAAATAACTCCGTCAACAATATCCATTGGTTATGGCGGTTTGCATTATTCAGTGGCTTAAAATTTGCCTTGAGAACTGTTAGAAATTTTAAACTTGAGCTAAAATTGGCATGGTAATCAACTAACTGTGTATGGTAGCGTAATTCCTAATGAAACCATCAACAAATAATAAAAATACTATTATATAATATACTATTCAAAAAAAGTAGGGGGTATTTGATTTTGGGGGCATAATACTAAAATATGCAAATGACTACGAAAAAAGTCACTATAGAACCTAACAGAAGAAACATTTCCAGTTACATGTGACGCCCAAACGCACCAATAGCTACCGCATGGAATGCAGGTGATGCTTGAGATCATCATGGGGGTCCAACCCAAGATTTGCACGACTCTGACTTTGAATGTTACAGTCATTGTGGCATTGAATTCCAGGGTGGAAACATCAGTTTAATTGTTTTAGTGACCAGAAAACAAATTTTGATATGCGTCGGCTTACCCAAAATGAAAGGTTACGTGCCCTTGGCATGCTACAGATCGGCACAACACATTTTACCTTATAATGGTCAGTCTGTGCCTTACTTAGTCTAACGATCATTTGGAATAAATCGATGAATGTGAACTTCATTTCATTTTGTCATTTGTTTCTTCGTCAGTTTCATTAGGTGACTTTAATAACACTTAAAAATCAAATATCCCCTACTTTTTTTGAATAGTATATTACTTAGACTGTTATTAAAGTATTAACACGGCATGTGTGACTGCTATCTAAAGATTTAGAAGAGCTGACAGTTTAAATATAATAGTTTAAAAATCGATAACGAAAAGGGAATATATTGACACTTCAGTCAAATTACATAATTCTGAGCGAAGTTATAAATTTCCATTGCTACCATTTTTACGATAATAACAAAATCCCTATTATCCATTTTTAAATTAATTATTATATGGTGATCGTGTTTCACTCCATTAAAAATCGCGACCATCCGATGCTTTAGATGGTTTATTATGTACCGATCATGTGAATAAATGTCTAATTAATTAATTTAAACAACATTTAGGCCCTAAAGAACAACATGTAATAGGCTAATGTAGCTCTTACATAATGCATCTTTAAAAGAAATTCACTTATATACTAGCTATTACCGTGTAAACAGTTTCTAACCGTTCTTAATTTGCTATCCGGTTTTGTAGAGCCCCGTACACAGAATTTACGTGTATATTTAGAACGTAGGCAACCTTTTTTTTAAAACTTTTAATTCGTTTATAATTCACTGTATTCTGTTTCTCAAATAACGTATATAATTGCTTGGTACATTCCTTGACATATCGCGTATTTTTTATCTTGAAATTGTACATAACAATATTCTGTTTCAAGGGACTATATTTTCCTAAGATTTGTTTGTTGTTTATTTTTTCCTTTCTGCTACAACATCAGAAACAAATCTTTTGTTTATAATTCGTTTATAATTCACTGTATTCTGTTTCTCAAATAACGTATATAATTGCTTGGTACATTCCTTGACATATCGCGTATTTTTTATCTTGAAATTGTACATAACAATATTCTGTTTCAAGGGACTATATTTCCCTAAGATTTGTTTGTTGTTTATTTTTTCCTTTCTGCTACAACATCAGAAACAAATCTTTTGTGATTAAAACTAAAGAACTATTTCAAAACAGCTCTGAAACAAATCGAAAACTAGAACCGTGATGACGAGTTTCACCGGCGTCCGCATCGTTTACCCGACGTCACGTCACACTAATGATACGGTTTAACAGATTCCCATACTGTTAAAACAAATCGACGCAAAATTGCCTTTTATCAATACATATTGAAGTGTGAAAGCCTCACAAAGTGACTAATGATAAATCGGCCATCTCTCGGCAAAGGATAAAGCTGGAGATTATTTCGTGATAAATGCCTGGTCGTATATTTGCATAAAATTCGTCTATGTTACATCAACGATATCCCCAATGGTTTCATTCCGTTCTACTCCACTAACCCCTGTGGGGGGCACGTTTTCAAATTATCTGCCCTTGATGATATGTGCTATTTTTAGCGACGAATCCGATAAATCGTTAAATAAAAAGGAAGTTGGCAAATGGGAGTAACTCTCATCGGACAAGAGGAGTTGGCATTAATGAGAGAAGTCCAATTATTTTAAATGCGTATTTATTAACAATAAATTATATAATATTATATATATGTAGGTTTATATATATGCAAGTTCAAGACTGTTGTGAATCAAATTGCCAAGTATAAGTTCAATAATAATAAACATAACAGAATGAAATATTTCAAACAAAGACCGAATAGTAATAATAATAGCAAACGTCAAACATATAGATGTTATACATATTTGAAATCAGCGAAACATACTACAGATTTTGATAATGTAATTAAATATAAATGAATTAGAAATATATACATTTACATAAATCATTCAGTAAATGGACATGAATATGGTTATCTACCCTTATAAAAGCGAACGCGAAACGATTCGTTTGTAAACTGCTTTTAGCTACAATCAAGGCCATGACAGACAATTTGAAATCCATGGAAACCCTATGGATTAACCCAGGGTATAGTGGCGTAGAACAGAATGAGAACACTGTAGATACCGAGGATGTCTATTTCTCGGCAAAGGACAAAGTTAAAAATTATTTTATATCAACATGGCCGTATATCTGCATACTATTAGTTAAAGGAAGTTAGTAAATAGTATTAATAAAGGTAGGTGAAATAACAATCTTTAGAACAAATATTTGTTTTAAATGATAAAAATATATAGTTTAGTTTTTTCAAAATCGCGCCACATCCGGTAATACTGGAAATTTTGGATTGATTGGAATCATTTCAAGACATAAAAACCTGCACGTCCGTAGATCAAACCAATTGAGATAAAACCTTTATATCTGTAGAACAAATCAATTGGGATAAAATATTCACGTTCGTACATTGAGATAAAAAACAATTTTGTCCTATCTTGGCCTTGTAACTTTAATTAGGATTAACTAATGTACGCGTATTTAGAGATGTGCAGCGCCATTAGAAAGTAATGTGTTTACCAATCTCTAAGAAAATTATCATTTATATCAACGTGAGCTCATTTCCAGCAACTTTTACACCCCCACCCCCTAAACCTTAAACTCTTCCACACACGTACACCCGTGTGCTGTACTTGATAACAAAAGGTAAAATTTACCCAGTTTTATCCAGATATCGCATAATGTCTCCATTTCCAGATCCAGACTGGTGGATTTAAGTTATCTGAAAACGTATCACATATTTTGAGTTTGTTGCTCGGGTCTAAGGTAGAGGTTTTAAGGGATTTTAACACATTAAGCAGTTTTATTCTCCAAAATGTTGTGTTGTGTTGTGTTGTGTTGTGTGTATGTGTGGGTGTGTGTGTGTGGATGTTGTGGGGAGGGGTATGCACGTCATGTGTTCTATTCCATGTGTTCTATTTAAGAGATAGAGTCGGCTCTCTCATTTGTAGGTCAGCGAAAATGTACCACAGAGATGAAGGTAGCTGTACAGGTTTAAGATAAACATTTCTACGAAACTTCTACATTGAATCATCCTGGATCCGCTAAAATATACGTCTTAGGTGACTCCTTTAGCGAAACATTTTCTTTACTTAGATTTTTTCTTTTTAAATTAATGGTTAAAACTTACACAAACTTTGTCATTACTAATCATGGAAAGCCGGAGTCCTAAACACAAACCAAATGTACAAGGAGAGCGATATTGTTGTTACATTTAGGCATTTCACTTGTATAACTATGGAGCTCTTTAATAATGAATTTAATTCATTGTGAGCTTATTGGGCAATAGTTGGTTTTATAATTTGATTTTTCCAGGTCATTACAAATATCACAGTTACAGAGGAAAATAAGGTTTGGCGGTCAATAGATGACCTTGTTTTACGTAGGGTAATGTAACTTTAGATTGCCTTGTGGACAATGCTTTTAAATCCCTGTGGAAGAAACAATACTATAAGGTGTTGACCGATTATGTTCAGACCATTGAAGAAATTACAAAAATCAATCACGATTGTCTGTGTTGTTTTGTGCGTAACACATTACATTAATAAATCATCACTGTGTATATAAACATGATGAATAACACTGAGAATGAAAGTGTCAACCGGGTATGGTTTGAAAAGAAAAATTGTATTATGTTTTGTTTAACTTGATTTTAATGTTGCATTTTGGGCATTCATGTCCATAACTTGACATTGCTATAATTAATACACCTGTTAGAAGGTCAAAACATACATTTTCTGTAAGGTGAAAACATGGATGGTGCAACAGAATCCAAATTTTGGGGGCACTAGTGACAAGAACGAAATGAAACTGGTTTAACATGAGTAATACATTTTCTGTAAGCTGAAGAAATGGATGGTGCAAGGACGAAAAACTTGCTTAATATGAGCGATCCCTTTTTTTTTTCTTGGAGATATTGTTTTCGGACTGGCTGTAACAGGAATTAAATGGGGCTTTACGCCCTACTTTCTGTCATTCCAGGCTAATAAAGACGGACACAGTCCATGTCAAGTGTCACGAGGACAATTTCACCAAGATAGCGGCATTTCCAACTACTCTTCACCAATTCAAAAAATCAAACAAAGGAGTACATGGGGAAACTCAGTTTTACGACCCATCCGAAGGACTGAGAGCCATTTCTTGCTAGGCTCTCCGTCCTCTCACAATCTTTCACCGAGGAACCTTCTCGGTTAACCTGCAAGTTAGAAACCCAGCACTATACTCACAGAGGCGCCTTTACACCCAGTAATACAATCAATTTGTTCGGCATGAACAGTCTGTAATACCCTTCATACATAACTTATGCTTACTTAGAAGTGTTGATTGTTTTACATTGTTTATAATATCAATGGAAACAGTTCTTCTTGGGTTGATAGCCACTCCTTTATTGATTATATTAATAGTTTTCTGGAATTGACGTATGAGAAATGCAGCCAAATATAAATAAACACATAATATATGTAACATATCGATTTAAAACGAAATATCCTAATATATGTATCTCATATTAATACGTATGTACATGATTATATCGAATTATCCATATCAAAGTATAGTTTGATTTCCAATGTTTACAAAGGCTTTATTTACAGACCTTCGTCAAGGAAATGAAGTTCACAAATTATTTATTTATTTATTTATTTCACTCTAGGTTTCTGAAGTATATATCTTTCTCGTACTAATAATTGGATAGTCATGTTCTTCATTATTATTTTCCGAAAACGCGGAAACCATGCAGTTGCTAATACGAGAGATCGGAAGATCTAATAAAACAATCAAAGAACACAATATGGCTACTAAGCTAAAAGATAATGCACCTAATGTAAACTCAGATGCCTTTAAATTATCAGCTGTCCTTTTAAGTCGAACATTTTTGGACATAATGTTTTTATCTATTTTCAGTTCCCTTTGATTTTTCTTAGCATAAGCTATCCCATCTATGAGCACCGATGTCAATTTCCTGCACGGACATGGGCACTGACAATTGGCGCCATGACAAGGAGGCTTTAATCCAATATGTTTAAATACATGTGATTTGTTAGTTATTGGTTGTTGAACGATCGGCGTAACGCCCGATTGTGCTGTTGTTGTTTCTCCCTGTTGTGGAGTTATTTCATCCTGTTGAGTTGTTGTCTCCTCCAGCTGGGTTGTTATCTCATCTTGCTCAGTTGTTATCTCATCTTGCTGAGTTGTTATCTCATCTTGCTGCGTTGTTATCTCATCTTGCTGCGCTGTTATCTCATCTTGCTCAGTTGTTATCTCATCTTGCTCAGTTGTTATCTCATCTTGCTCAGTTGTTATCTCATCTTGCTGCGTTGTTATCTCATCTTGCTGAGTTGTTATCTCATCTTTCCGAGTTGTTAATTCAGCCTGCTGAGTTGTTATTTCATCCTGCTGAGTTGTGGTCTGGTCTTGCTGAGTAGTAGTGTCCCCGTCTTGCTGTGTAGTTACTACTGTCACGGTTGTTGTAAGTTCTAAATAATACACAAAAATATAATTGGAAAACAATGAAAAAAATATATAAAACTTAATAGAAAGTGCAAGAGAAACACGTCATATTTAATCACCAAATAAAATTATATAATCCATTTGGCTCAGGAGAATAAATGGTCATCGATCTAGTTTCTGCCTTATGGAGACGCTTAAATAAAAGCTTGACCAACCACCAATCTAAATTATTTTTCAGATCGAAATGTTGTATCTCAGTAGAAATATCAAGGGCTTTCAAAGATTTGGCATTCTTGTTTTCTCACCTATTTGGCATTCTTGTCACCTATTTTACATTTAGCAATGATTTCAAATTCTACGATAATACGTATTTCGCAGTTATCACCCGCAGTTGTTGTAACCCAATAGACATATCCAGGGTTTCCAACGATAATGGGCTCTTGTTTTCACCTATTTCACATTTAGCAATAATATCAAATTTTATGATAATACCTATTTCACAGTTATCACCCACATATCCGGGTAAACAGCGACATCTATACGACATTCCTACTTCTAAACACCAGCCGTTGTTTTGACATGGCTGAGTAGCACATTCTTCGAGACCTAACAAATAAATTAACAACAGTTTAGATACGAACATATGTAAATCTCGACGAAAAGAATGGAGATGGGAAAACCCCATACACTGTGCTGTGACGGAATAGTAACCGGACAGAGGCGCTTAAGCCAACTCATATCTCCATTTCCAATTGCCAGGAATCTTTAACGTTTTGCCATTCGCATTAACGGAACCTTGCCTTTTCGAACTATCGACTAGACGCCTTGGTGGTTCCGGATTCGTTCCCATTTTTGGCCGAGAAAAATCCTTGCGGTTTTTAAGAATAGCCCCCCCCCCCCCTTGACAGTGGTACAGGGCAGAGAGCATGACATGGGAAACATCTAGCATATTACATTCTAAAATAATAGTCTAGGGTCCTCGCAAATGTAAACAATTATGAATAACAAGAGACAGGGCGAATACTAATCAGATAAATGGACTTACCTGAAAAATCAGTCAATGTCATGCCTCCTGGGTAGCCATAACCTTCCCGCATACCAAAGCCGTAGGAAAGAAGAAAAAATGAAAAACGGGATCTGTAATCAACTATATCAGTAACTAAGAGTATATGAAACGCCATATCACAGATATCGTCGAAACTGGTGATTTGTGGTTCAATATACGATCTTGTGGCTTTGTCAGAAATAATTACCGCATAATGGAAATTCGATGTACTCATGGATGCATTTAGTGTATAGTGTTTGGCGTATCTATTGGTCGGGGGTATGATCATCATGGCGGCATCTCCCATATATTGTGATACTGTCGAATTGTCTGTGCCTGTCATGTACATTGCTACAAGAACCGGCTCGTTACTACTAACACATACTTTATCGGCATCACTCAACTGAACTGTTTTATACTCGCTTGAGTCTAACGTAAAATTTTGTGATTTTATGTTTAAAATTGTGGCATTATTTAATGCAACAATTCTTAACATGGTGGGATAATCTTGATCAATCGGTGCTGCTATAACAAACGTAGTTCCAAGTTCCGATGTAGGCGGAAGCATTTCTACCATATGATCACAATATGACGTGGACGGTAAATTGACACACCGATTTCCGCTGAGAACTGCTACTGGTTTGTCTGATTTGATAATCGAACCGGAAGTGTCCCTATAGCAATATATATTAATAACATCGTGGGCATTTATTGTGTATACAAATGTATAGTTGGTTTCAACCAGAACCCATCCAGATGAATAGCAATTGTTTACACTTGGCAACTTGATTGTTACTGTCGTACCATCTTCTACGCCTACAACAACAATCTGGGCTGAAATTAAATGAAAAAAAAACGTAATTATGAAGACAAGGGAGGATATTTTGGAAGAAAAGAATATGCAAAAACCAGGTAGGCCATCTCAAGAATGAAACATTTTAGTTCACGAGAGCAGTATGGACTCGGGATTCAGCTGGACGTCATCGGAGACATCTTGAAATTGTGACATCATTATACCAAATCGACACACAATTGTCCAAGGACCCCGCAGCATGCCAAATGTCAGGGCGATTATACTTAGGCTTTTTGCAAAGAGCGTTACCCCCAAGACCAAGAACAACAACAAAACTATGAGTACCACAGGAGAAGGGAGTATACGACAGTTACAGACGGAAAAGGGAAAAGGTGAGTACTTTTTGAGAAATAGGCACGTTGGAAAAAAATAATGATAATATTGATACAAACATGAAAGCCTAATTATTACTTACGTCTGCCGGTGTCCATATTGACAGCTAAATACATTGTTCCTAAAGATGGAACTGGTAATGCTAAATAACCATCATCCGATCTGACACCATCTGTAAACCCATAAACAGACACCTTGGCAGATGCTTCAACAGATATTCCCTTCCTTGGTAAGACTTCAAGATACGGTGTGGCACTAGCAATGGTACCATAACTGACACTTTCAGATTCTCCAGCAGCAATTGTCAGTTCCGTTGTCTGATTAATTTCGTGGAACGTTACTGTCACATCCGATGATTCTCTTGCCGTAATGATGACATAATTGACGTTTGGTTCTTGGGCATAATTTCTTAAAAATGACAACACGAAATGTGTTCCCCAGTGATCAATGTCAACACCTAAAAAGGAGAGAAATTGTATATCTTTAATTTCTGTAGTAGTGGGGGAACTCGGATAACTCCAGAAACCTGAGATCTACACCACGAAACTGTAAAACGCACGCATTACCCAATACCCCACATGTTAAAAATATACGTATATATATATATCAATTTTGAATTTCAGTTCATACTTTAAAGGTATTCATGACTTTAATACTTAAATTTATATAAAGTATGCTCAGCTAAAGTAGTCCATATGATAATGAATCTTAATGGAAGCAGTGTGTACATAGTAATGTAATGGGGTTTTAAATGTCTCGTCAACACAAAACATATAGCAATGTTTATTTTTATGGTTACGCGTGAAATGTGTGGTAGAAGAATTTTGCCCAAACAGCGACATTTTTTCCCACTCTTGTTTGATTTCCAAACATCAACATTTTAGTTTTTCATTTCCCTCAAAACTACTTTAAAATGCATTAGAGTACAACAATATTGAAATTGCCCAGTTTGAAATTATATTCCACCCAAACGAGGACTTAAGGGAGGTGGGGTTATCATATCACGGTTATAGTGAATCGCCCAGTTAGTACTACTAGTGAGTTGTTCGTGGGGCGACAGACTGTACAAATGTTATGTCAGCACTCACAAAACAGTCGGATTTGACAGGATAGGGCCCTGTTTCACGAAATTGTAACAAAAGATAAAATTCAAATTTTAGTAGATACTTAAATTTGATTGGCTAAGCACTAAAATTAATCTAATACTGTCCAATCAAATTACTAAAATTTGGATTTCATCTTAGTTAAAATTTCGTGAAACAGGCCCCAGGCCTGGAGATTCTGTTCCATTTTTATCCTCTCGTTCACGAGAATTTGCTCCTATTAGCCATGACTAAAATTCTCAGGTCCATTCCCACACAATCACAAACTCCTATACGTTACTATCTGAGGCGCTCGATTCCATTATGGCATCATCCTTCCGCTCCTCTGTGACCTTATACAATCTCAGCACTATCATATTCATGGTAATAGTGAACCGTTGTGGGACGAAGACTCAATTTTTCAAAATTTTCTCAGGGAAGTAGACGCCCCCGTCCCTTTCGAGGTGTTCAGTATTAAAGCCACTGCCCATAAGATTCACAAAAATTTAATAACTAAATCAATAACAATCATATGACATGAAATTTATATCAACTTAAATAAAACTGCTTTCCGGCAAGATACCAACCGGCGAACAACTATATAGGTAATACGAACTATCTTCTACTGAGACGCTCAGTGTTATATCCAGCATTTTCTCGACAATCATTGTGGGATGGGATTGTGGATGGCGCTCTAGATTTGGAACCGCCCCCCCCCCCACCATCTTCTTCTAGACCCGCTACCGATTCCATTCAATCACAAACAATTTTTTAAAAAAAACTATTAAACCTACCCTTACAGGCACCTAGGTGTAGAAGTAGCCACGCAGTCTGAAAATAAAATGAATGAATAAATGAGTATCTGGACACATTACTTAAATTCTAATGCATGTAAAGAAACAAAGATCTTAGTTTTATAATTCATCAAGATAACTCAGAAACACAACGACAATAACTGTTGTTATTGGTTTATTTGCTAAAACGTTTTCTACTTGTTATCTATATATTACATCTTTGATCTGGTTAATTAATTGTTGTCATTGGTTTATCTGCAAAAACGTTTTCTAATTGTTATCTATATATTACATCTTTGATCTGGTTAATTAATTGTTATTGGTTTATCTGCAAAAACGGTTTCTACTTGTTATCTATATATTACATCTTTGATCTGGTTAATTAATTGTTGTCATTGGTTTATCTGCTAAAACGTTTTCTACTTGTTATCTATATATTACATCTTTGATCTGGTTAATTAATTGTTATTGGTTTATCTGCAAAAACGTTTTCTACTTGTTATCTATATATTACATCTTTGATCTGGTTGATTAATTGTTGTTATTGTTTTATCTGCTAAAACGTTTTCTACTTGTTATCTTCTTTTACATCTTTGACCGGGTTAATTAATTTGTTGCTATTGTTTTATCTGCTAAATGGTTTCCAAAGTGTTCATGTATATATTGCACATCATTTTTGTTAACTAATCAGTATTTGCTTGATAACGATACCTGTATGTGTATTGAAACGTAGCATCTTAATAAATTCAGAAGTAGTATATCCGTACAAGTGTTTTAATTATAACTGTTTTCTTAATTTTCGTGTTATATATTTTCAGTAGAAGCAAAGCAAAAACTTACCAAAATGAATCGGGTGCTCTGCTCTGGCATGTCTAACTATTATAACAAACAGAACAATCTGAATTTTGTAATAACGATGTTAAACTGTTGCAAGAACAAAGCTATCTCATCCCGGCCAAGTACTACATGACTTCCTTGGTGGACAGTCTACTTAAAAACAATTAAAACGAGTATATCGTGGCTGTCTATCTACTCTCTCGGGGGAGAAAATATATCAAAAACGTTATTGAAATCGCAACCGTAAATAATTTAATCCAGTGGTGACAAGGGCATTATTGATAACCTTAATCATTTATTTTTAAGAATACGACAATATTGATTCCATTGCAAAGCCCACACATTCTTATTATTAACGACAATACCGATGTCATTACAAAGCCCACACATTCGTATTAGTATGTAGAAAGCTATCTTCAAGACCCTATGCGTGTTTTGTTTGTAGACTATTGTGCACGATGATTCGCTAATTGCAATATCAATCAAAAATTGGTTAAATTTCGTTCAGCATTTACACCGATATGACGAAATGAAAATTCCATCGCTCTATGCTGTTCCCTATGTGACAAGACGCCGCCATGTTTATTTACCGTGATCCAAATTGATGAGTCTGTTATAAATTCGATTGAATACAAGCCGGAAGATTATCTAACGTTGGTAATTTTTATTCCGTTGTCTTCATTGCATGTTAAAGTTACAATTTCATATTTTCTAAGAAAGTCAGAACATAATTATTTCTATGTCTTTTGCACAATAGGTTGTCAACTCACTATTATACGATCATAGGTTATCTTTCTCACACTTAAAAATGTTCACACCGGAAATTACCTCCCAATTACCTCCCTTGTTTTCCTATTCCCCACCATGAAATAGCTATCTTCAAACGTTTGAATTTGAAGTTGAAAATGATATTTTTGCCAATTTCTCAACTGGCAATAGTGAATTATAGGATTAATAGGATTATTCTTTAACAAGGCAGGACTGTTTATAGATACCATCTATTTTAGGGCTTTATTTTTATACATTTTAAAAATATAACTTAAAAATATGAAATTGTAACTTTAAATAATCAAACTTAGCGAGGATTAAAGATACCTTCCCGCGTACAAACAGGGTGATTTGTGATTCGATGATATATTTGGACTAATAACATATTAAAATTAATTAATCTATATCAAAAATTTGCTTTAAATCCGTCTCAAAACATTGTATTCGTGAGGAAATTCTCCAAGCTATACAAATATATTAAAAGAAGTCATATTTGTATTACATGACTTGGCTGTCGCCGTAACGGATGTGAAGCGGGGGGAGAATTCATTGCATATACACCAAGCGCTCCTTAACGCGAAGTCAGACAATCTACGCGTGCAAATTTGCCATACTTTTATTAGAATTATCACCGGATAAATACTTTGTGGAGAAGTATCTTTAAGCCTTGAGAAATTTGATATTTTTCAAAAATGCAAGTCACACACCATTACTTTATGATGAAAGAAGCCTCTAGAATCCGAAGCCATGTATATGTATATGTATGGTTCATTTTCAATACGTGTTCAAATGTATACTTCAATACGGGGTGTCGATGCCAAATTTATTTGGACCATTAGTAGCGATTTGTCAGAGAGAACATTAAGCTAGGTCATATTTCGATTTGCTCGCGTAGTAGGAATACATTACAAGCATGTCGGAAAACGTCTACCAATTTGAATATTAAATGATCGCAATTACCAATCAACCGATACAAGCTCCATAAGCAAGCGTTTTATTTATACGAAAATTATCATTCCAAACACCGCCTTACTAGATTAATGTCCGATATAGCAATTGCGCTGATTTGGAAGTGCTTTCGAAATGGGCCTTTATGAACAAAGCACTGGCAATAAAAGCACAAAGATATGAATGAGATGGGGTTTTACGTCCTATATTTCTGCATCAACAGGGATAATGAAGACTGACAATAAGAACACACCTTGACGAATATCCATAGTAGTCATGCATTATAATTAATAATTATAAGATATTTTTCGTCGTTGGCTATCTGTTATGTATTCATTTAGGTGTATAGAACATGATATAGCTTGTTTAGCCTTGGGCGTGCGTAAGGGACCTTAAATTATGTATATGTATGGCCGCATACCCCATCGATTGTCCCTGAACACTTTGAACAGTACTATTATTATGGAAGGTTATTACTATATATTATTAATAATATCATAGGTGTCTGGAGAGCTGAATCTATTTTTAAATTAATGTGACGTGAACTATCAGTATTTACCATGATTTACAGTGTAATTTAAATCCATTTTATTGGGTTTTTATAAATGAAAAGGGTGAATAACTGTATCATTGATTTTAGCGGAGTACAAAGTTAAATGACCTTAGTATAATATGATATAACGTCTCGTATGGCACTAAATTTACAAATAATTGAAAATAATATAACTTGCTGACGGTTGTGCTAATATATCGAGAATCTCCACCCTGGTTTCATAGTAAGCCTATAATCAAAAATAGAATAGAAACGTTCAGTTCATACACATGGTCTAAATATTATTAAAATCGAACAGTCCTATACGTCAGTTATGTTCATCTAAAGTTCCCGTTCCTTTTTGTTGTTTTAATGACATCATTGTTTTTATGTCATAGTTCATACACACATGGTCTAAATATTATTAAAATCGACCAATCCTAACGTCAGTTATGGGCATCTAAAGTTCCCGTTCCTTTCTGGTGTTTTAATGGCATCATTGTTTTATTTCGGCTTAAAGGCTGTCAACCAATATAACGAATACCATGATTATCGAGGTTAATTTACTAAAGAACATCTTCCAGCCCTTAATTTTGTCAAATGTAAATAAGCTAATAACTATCAAGCCTTCTGGTGCATGGAAGCATGTAAATGTTTTTATTTCAAATATTTAACCTTTTTTAAAAGGAGTTCTTATAGTTGCAATGCACGTTAATGTAAATATCTTCACCTAATCGATACACGTAATTCGTTTGTAATTAATTGCGCCTGGATACGGAACTACTATAGGAACTACTACACAATATTGGTATTCATAGGATAGTTGAATATGACATGAAATGGAGTTTAACGTCCCACTGTTCTTCTCCTACTGGGATAATACGCCATGCAATGTGCTATAAGGGAAATTTTGCCCGGACAGCGGCACTACCACCTACTCTTATTTCGAATTCCAACTGTCAAGAGTTCTTTTACGTGCACGCTAATGTGTACATAGACCTCGTTTATCGTCCCATCCGAAAGACTATACGTTGTCCCTTGTCAGTCATGACTATCTCACTGACAAGGGGGAACCACGCCGGAAATTTCTCGGTAAATGCAGGGATCGAGCCAACCTCTTACCCACTGACCCACCGTGGCCTCCATAGGATAGTTGAATAAGTCAAATACATGTATACATTTTTGTGGGTCGACAAGTGCTCTTAAGAAGTGATAAATCTTTTAGTTAGTCTGTTCATTATTCAGCAAATAATTCACTTGTGAGTAGTAATTTTTTTACATAGATGATGAATTGTAGTTAGCATTACTATACATTATTGGCATAGGATAATTGAATAAGTGAAAACAAAAATGTACTGTGAACTGACAAGATCTCAAAATAAGTGTTAAATCTTTGAGTAAACCATTCATTTGTTCTATTCATAATCCAGTAGGATATTTATCTTAAGGCGTTGCTTGTGTATTTTTCAAGTTAAGATTGTATCCTTTTAACCACATTCTATGCATCCTTTCACAAAATATTTAGCAAATAAACGTAAATGAACTACAGCTCCATTCAATATATTTAGTTTACCCTAATTTAGAAGCCAGATAAAAGAGAGTAAAATCTTTTTTGATAATTTTAGATTGTATTTCGTGTTATTCCTACTTTTTATGGATTTACTTTACGTATGTTGGATGATATAATATTCTGTAGAACTTTGATAGATCTTTGGTTTTATAGTTTGTTCTGTAACGATGTTATTTGTAGCGGTTATAATCTGCATGTGCTCAATATCTTCTGCACAAAATCGTAAGTTTCTGTATCTATCCATATGATTAGAAGTGTCTTTGTTAACCGCTCATATTCACACAAAGATATTAAATACCATGCATTAATAAAATTTATAGAGGATATCATAAAAGTCTTCTTTTAATAGCAAATGGGCAGAGCTCTTTAAAAAAACTTAAGGCTGCCAATGTGAGAACGACCGAACTCCCATTATGTAACTATCGCCCGAAAACTAAATATAGCTAGCTGTTTTCACGCAGGTAGCGTGTCTCTTATGTTCAGAACGCTATGAACCGGGAATCCACCATCTTGGAATTGTGACATCAGGTTAATATCGTTCGATCGTACTCGAATTGACTGTCTTGGTTTTTTGGGGGGGTTTGTTGTTTTTTTTAAGAGCGTCGCATTAAGAACCGGATTACTGTCGACGAATATTTATAATATAGGCTAAGAATGTAAACAGTCTACAATACACGTTGTTATGTCAACTAAAGAGTACAAATTCCGAAAAATACATTAGTTTAATAGTATTTGAACTTGTGTTTTATTACTTACATTTTAAAGAACATTTACTATTAGAACACCTTTTTAATATTTCACGAATTTGGGCAGTTGACCCTGTCTATTGTCACGTCAAAGCTTGGGATCGAAACCACGCCGCTTGACTCAATGACATAAATGGGATTTAAAGTCCTACTATTCTGCACGGACTAGGCTAGTGAAGACTGGAACAAAATGACAAACCGTTTGATCTAAATAGCACGTGTCAGGCCACTCGCCCCCCCCCCTCCCCCAACCTTCAACTACATCTAAAGGAAAATAACTTATTTATATAAACAGGACGACATATCTGGTGGTATTTAGAGATTGTTTCTTTCGTCATACAAATTACTACACACGACAAAAGTCTTCTATAGTAGAAATTACGGGCTAGTTAATTTAGACAATTTTTGAAGTTGTTGACCAACCAGAAACATTGTTTTCCTCTGCTATTTCAAATTCATTGATACTCAAACTATGGTAGTGATAAACTCATACGTACACGGAAAAAGGAAGTTGACGCTTTGTGAAAATCATTTACAATGAGTCTTTATAACGAGACTTCTAAAAAAAAATATAAAAACGTAGGTATCTTCATCTGGCCATTTAAAAGCCCATGGTACCAATATTTACAGTTTGGAGCCAGAACTAGCAACGGCAGCAAAATGTGATCACGGCAGCTACAAAATAATCTGTAGAAGATAAATCTGAGATAAATTGTTTCACAAAGCGACTACGTCAGAGATGTTTGCATTCTCTTGATTCAAAATGAATAGGGACCTTTCGCATCGTTACGAAAACGAACACCAAAACGAACATATGTTCCTTTACGTTTTCGTTTTTTCGTATCCTCTAACACGCGGTTTCGCAATCCGACGTACGATAATAACTAGATGACGTTAATTTCCACTCCATGAACTTCTCGGTCAAGGCAAAGTTTTCAATCGATTTTTCGGCAGATGTACAACAAATCAAGCAGAATATTCCTTGTGAGCACATTCTACGAACGCTACACAATCAACAATATACACAAAGGCTAGACAAATGGTGAAAAATTCAATATATGAGACAAGAAACATATTTGTTTGCATACCTACGTAAATCCAGCTCCATACGCGTAACGTTTTTCACTGACCGAACACTCATAACGGATTGACGTCACAAGTACACACGAATCGATGACGTTTTCGTTTTCGTGTTCGTTTTCGTACCGGTGCGAAAGGTCCCTATTGATGAGCTCTAACCGCAATCAGCTACGACACATAATAGATGAAACAAATTTTCTGCATATTTAAAAGTCCGTAGAGGGCATTTTTATTTGTCCAACATCCATAATAACTCAATTTTTATTAATTTTCAATTTCAGTTTGTGATTTGTACTTTGTTGGACTGCAAGGAAAGTGTTTAAAATCATGTTCTGGTTATGGACAACCAAGGAATGATTTTGGACCTTTGGGGTGTTATACTAATTATGGATATACATGTTGCGTTAAAACAGCAGGTACTGTATTTGATCTCTAAGCTAACCGACATTCTTAAAAGGTAACTCTTTACTCCTGTACATAAAATTATCATAGGGCCCAGAAACACTCAAAACTAATTTAAAACCTCATTTATTTATGACCATTTCATGACACCCAGACTGTGTAGTGTCTTGAGCGTGCATATTAACATGGAACTGTGCGCGGTATAAATGTACATATTATTTTGTTAAATAATGTTATGGGAGGTGAGATAAATAATGTCATGAGAGGTGAGATAAATAATGTCATGGAAGGTGAGATAAATAATGTCATGGAAGGTGAGATAAATAATGTCATGGGAGGTGAGATAAATAATGTCATAGAAGGTGAGATAAATAAAGTCATGGCAGGTGAGATAAATAAAGTCATGGAAGGTGAGATAAATAATGTCATGGGGAGTGAGATAAATAATGTCATGGGAGGTGAGATAAATAATGTCATAGGAGGTGAGATAAATAAAGTCATGACAGGTGAGATAAATAAAGTCATGGAAGGTGAGATAAATAATGTCATGGGAGGTGAGATAAATAATGTCATAGGAGGTGAGATAAATAAAGTCATGGCAGGTGAGATAAATAAAGTCATGGAAGGTGAGATAAATAATGTCATGGCAGGTGAGATAAATAATGTCATGGCAGGTGAGATAAATAATGTCATGGGGTGAGATAAATTATGTCATGGTGAGATAATAATGTCATGGGAGGTGAGATAAATAATGTAATGTCACGGGAGGTGAGATAAATAATGACATGGGAGGTGAGATAAATAATGACATGAGAGGTGAGATAAATAATGTCATGGGAGTTTTATTTCTCACACCTCCCATGTCTTACCATTACCACCAATATTATATTAAATATAATATTTCAAGTATATGTCATGATTCAGGAATAGCGAATTCTCTCACTAATGTCCCCGGGATGATTAATGTGAGCCGCAAACCAATCGCCATACAAATAAGAAAATTCTATCGAGCACCTAAACGCTGGCGACAGCTTCTGAATTTCAATAGTCACCCCCTCCCCTCTCCCCTTCCGACAACTCCAATAAACAACCTCAATCAAGTAATTTCGATTCCACATGTTCTTGAGTTCTATACACGTGTGCCGTGATAGCAAGTAACGTGGCAAGGGATGTATAGACCTCGACGCAATTTGACGAGTTCACATGGCTAACTCATCTCCCCCCCCCCCCAGTGAAAATATTGTCGACCATAAAAAATAGGTATACACTGTCAACTTTACAGTACCCCTGAGACACCCCCCACCCCCGCTATGAGCTAGTTACGGCCCTCATTGTGAATGCCAATCATAAACAGCAACGTGTAACTGGTAAGAAATGTAGTATCTGCTGGAAATAGAAAGGGCAGGGTAGGTATTTATTAAATCGTGTTGACTTTTCAGAAACAACAACCACAACTACTACTACAACTACTACTACCACAGCTGCTACAACAAAACAACCAACAACAACCACACTACCAACAACCGCGTTACCAGTTGAAATACCATGCGGTGTACGATCAAACCCTAATACCAACCTTGGTAGAATTCTTGGAGGATTTCAAACATCGCCATGTGATTGGCCATGGCTGGTTTCTGTTCGTGGGAAGACATCAACCACTTCTACTGAAACAGTTCCTTATTGTAGTGGAGTCCTGATTGATGATCTGTGGGTTGTTACCACTGCATACTGTGCCTTAATGTAAGTAAATTATCAGAATATTCCCTTTTAGTGTGTAGTTACAATATACAAACAATATATTCACTAGAATATAAACTAAAATTGAAAATTACTGATTATATTAGACATTATTGTAGTTTAAGCACGCATGGTCACCTCATCACGTTTGCTCGGTGGATTTTGTTATGGTTTAGATTTTTGTTTGCATTCTTTGGGGATTTGTTGTTTGTTTTTTTGTTTTTTGTTGTTTTTGTTTGGGGGGTGGGGGTCTTAGAACAGATCATTACCCTTGGTTCAGTGTATATCACTGGCCAAAATTTAAAGAGCTGTAGATCGTAATAAAAGTAGGTCGTACCGACGCTGGCAAGACAAACCGTCCCTAATAGCACTCTACATGGTGTATGCCCTTCTTCATCAGCCCAGTTGGTCTAGAAATGCAACTCAACAGTGCAGAAATCTAAGTCTCATTTCTACGTCATGTGCGTATCTTTTTCTTTACATTCCAGTTCGATTATATCATCATATTTCAGTATTTTGATTTTTTTTCTATCTTATTTTATTCTTTTGGATTTTTTAAATAGATCATCATTTCAAACCCCTAATGGAGGGGCATCGACAGACAGTTTATCTGTGGTTGCTGGGGAGTATAATACTGATGTGCCTGATATTGTATCTAATAATCCCATAGATACAACGTTCGGGGTCTCCAATATAATCATCCATGAAAACTATTACAAAACAGACCCAACACTGTTTACCATCAATGATGTATTTAATAATACACTGGATAAGGAATGTAAGATGTTATCACTTTCACGGTTATCTCCCTTTCAATTCAATAACCTCGGTGAAAAACACTTTCAGCCTAAGTGTCTCTCAAGGCATTTGTTTGAAGCGAAATCAATCAAGATTTTAAAATATTGCCTCTGTTGATTGTTTTTCTGGTTCTGGTAATAATGAAGTGCTATATTAACCTTGGATAACCTCCAAGATTAGTAAAGCTACTATTTTAAAGCGACAAATCTTGCAGGGGGAAGGAAAACCGGAGGATAGAGAGAGAGAGTGAAATGGGGTTTAACGTCCACTCGACACAAACTAGGTCATTTCGTGACTAACATATGGTTTAATTTTATTTACATAATTCGCTTGCGCGTAGGGGTCTTTAGCAGTGGGAGGAAACCGGAGGACCCGGAGAAAACCCACGAGGTTGGACAGGCGACCCTACTCCTTGCCACGTACAACCGGGGATTCGAAACCGCGCCAGTCGACTCAATGACAGACTTTATGATACAGAGTGCGCACGCTAACCATTCAGCCACCCAACTCCCCGGAAAACCGGAGGCCCTGGAGAAAGCCCTCGAGGTTGGACAGGTGGCCCTACTCCTTGTCACGTACAACCGGGGTATCGAAAGCACGCCAGTGGACTCGATTCAATGACAGACCTTATGATACAACACGTATGCGCTAACCATTAGGCCACCCCACCCCCTCTAGAAATGATAGATGTTTTTTTATTGCATGAATAAAGTTAAGCTCAACATCGTTGCTGTACTTTGTTAACTTAGTATATCAAGGAATTGAATTTTTACTTCTAATTTCAGCATACAACATTGCCCTACTCAAATTACAGAGACCAGCAACTTTTGGAAAATGTGTGCGTAAAGTTTGTCTTCCGTCTGTGCAAACGACGTGTTCACTTACGAAGACTTGTATGATAGCTGGGTGGGGCGTGAATAAAAAAACGAATTCCTACCAATAAACGAAGGTATGTGGCTATAAGCAACGTACATTGTTCTCTAAATTTAACCCCACGACTCTTCATTTTCAAACTTTAAATTGTTCATTCCAAAAGTATTTTTAAAGATAGCTGGATGGGGCGTGAATAAAAAAAACCGAATTCCTACCACTAAACGAAGGTATGTGACTATAAGCAACGTACATTGTTCTCTAAATTTAAAACCACGACTCTTCATTTTCAAACTTTAAATTGTTCATTCCAAAAGTATTTTTAAAGATTTAAAACCCCACCCACCCCCACCCGTAAAAATATGCTGTCACGATAACTCTTTATTACGAGCAAATAATCGACATTTTTATTAAGAAAACAAGAATGGAATGAAATGAAATGAGGATTTAACTTCCTACTGTTCTGCTCTGATTTAAAAAAAAATAAAGTAAAAGAAAATAAACAGAAATAGGAGAAAAAACTAAGCTTAGTTCAATTGATTTTCAGATGTTCCTCGAACACTACAAGAAGCTGAAGTGGAACTGATGAAATCAGAAGTAATGCAGCTGTTTAAAACATTTGTAGATACAACTACTACAGTTAAACCATTGACAAATTATGCTCGTTTTACACAGTCAGCCGGTAATACATGTATGGTATGTAGATGGATAGATTAGGTGAAGGGGACAGCGTTTAAATGAACATTACTTTTATACTGTAACTAATAAAATAATAATAGCTTTTAAAAAGCACACACGGTTAAAGCACCTATAGCTCCATTCTTTGGAACCTTAAAATTGACAAAGTATTAAATGACCACATTCATTTTTTAAAAAACAAATAAGCGAGTAGTCCAAATTAAAAGGCAGTCGGTTGAGCGTGGTTTGTTCATTCTACGCGTTGTTACTGTTTTGTCGTTTATGAATCAGCAATTTTTAATAGCTTCCTCATTTGCTTGTGTAGTGTGTGTTTTCTTTGTTCATTACAAATGGCGCCCGAAACCATTATGTTCATAGAGCTGAATATTATCAATATTGATTGAAATTGACCTATAATGAATCCTAAATCATGAATCAGCAATTTTTAATAACTTCCTCATTTGCTTGTGTAGTGTGTGTTTTCTTTGTTCATTACAAATGGCGCCCGAAACCATTATGTTCATAGAGCTGAATATTATCAATATTGATTGAAATTGACCTATAATGAATCCTAATTCGTGTTTTTAATTTCGAATGTTATGGATAGTCAAATTTAATTTCATAAAATCTAGACAGTTCACGTATCCAGCATATATTAATAATATCAAACTATAAACTATTTACATTTTTAAAAGAGAATAAATACTTTCATGGAATTTACGAAACTGTAATAATCTGTGGCACCCAGCAATTCATTCAAAGTAGCCATTTAATTATGGACACTGTATTTAGACTATATTCTTCTCCTATATTCACCCCACCCCCCGATTCACACTCGCTTAAATAGTCAATAAAATACAAATTTCATAGGCAATTGGTTTATTAATTTTTAATTAGTGTGATATATTTTTTATAGAATGACAACGGAGGGATGGTTGTTTGCAGAAATTCAGAAGGCAGATGGGCATTAGAGGGTATTATAAACGTCCCATATGTAAGAGGATGTGACGTCAGCGATCGCTTCCTAGTAACCGACGTATCTGCGGCTTATAACTGGATCCAAGACACGATTAACACACCATAATTATAATTGTACTAACGTTTGTAATAAATACATTCTATTGTTTACCCTGGAGTTTATTGTGTAGAATTATTTAGAACTTGCACTCAAACAGTGCGCACTGTTTAATGATTTTTGGATATGTTTCCTGTTGATGGTGTTGGTGAGGGTTAAGAGAACTTAATCCCTGGATAATCCCAAATTCTACCTGACAATAGTCTTCAATTAGTATACTTCGCCTCAGAACTTCAGAAGCCCCCCCCCCCACACTGCTAAAAGATCTCTCTCTCTCTCTCTCTCTCTCTCTCTCTCTCTCTCGTTGACAAAGTATATTTACGGATGTATATATAACATATAATTTTCAAATTGTTACATGCAGATGATTGACTATCATTAAGTGCTAGAAGATCCCATGAATTTTTACTATTAAGAATCACATATGATAAATAACTTTAACAATTGTGCTTCTATACTGGGCTCATTACATATCAAATTCAACGTGTTTTTAGCGGGAGATCATACAATCTTCTAACACCCCATATTCTCCAATCACAATAAAACTGCAGTGCTTTTAAATACGAAGCTTGAGTCCAAAAACAACCAACAGGACCAATGTCCAGGTAACAGCCACTGAAACAGAAATAATATTTCAACTGATACTCGCGGGTTTGGGGTTTCTTTGTGTCATATTTCCTTATTTGTAGTAGAACATTATACGTGGCTTGTCTATTCTTCCTTCCGCTCCCGACCCATCCTCGGTATCACCAGTGGTCTCATTCCGTTCTACTCCACTATACTCTAGGTTCATCCATGGAATATTAACATATTCAAATTATCTGTCCCTTATTGTTTACGTTCAGTTGTTCGCTCGATTATGAGAATGTTTGCAAGACATTTAATATAAACGAAGTTACATGCACACAAAAAGATGTCCTAACATATATTTTGGATTATTGTCAGGGTGGGTGTGTTACATTTCATTGTTAGGGTAGGTGCGTTAGTATTATTGTCACAGTTCGTTACGGTTTTGCATTTAAAAATAACAATAATAGATACCGGCAGACTAGTGCCCAATCGTGTCATTGTTATCGGGAATCGTGCCATTGTTATCGGGAATTGTGCCATTGCTATAGGGAATTGTGCCATTGTTATCGGGAATCATGCCATTGTGATCGGGAATCGTGTCATTGTTATCGGGAATCGTGCCACTGGTACCAGGATTCGTGCCATTGTTATTCTTACCACTATTTGTGCCATTTTTATCAGGATTCGTGCCATTGTTACCATGCGCACCATTGTTATCAGGATTCGTGCCATTGTTACCAGGATTTGTGCCATTGCTACCAGGATTCGTGTCAGGGTTACTAGAATTCGTGCTACTGTTACCAGGGGTCGTGCCATTGTTATTGTTATCGCCTGTATTACCTGGTTGGTTCCCATTGTTGTTGTTGCCAGGAGTCGTTGTATTGTTTTTACTACCACTTCCAGAATTACCCGAATCGTTCGTATTGTTGTTACCAGTAGACAGAGACACTCCAGGCGGAAGAACATATGCCACTTTATCTACAACTAAATTTCATAAAAATCAAATAGAATTCCGGGAAACAAAACACCACCCACAAGCAGTTAATTTAGCATAGTTTGACACCGTATTCTCCTCAACTTTGAGAAATGAAAAACAAAACAACCACCAGGGTGTTATTAAGTCAAATGAGATTGAGAGAGAGAGAGAAATGGGGTTTAACGTCCACTCGATCCAAACTAGGTCATTTCGGGACTAACATATGGTTTAATTTTATTTCAATAATTCGCTTGCGCATAGGGGACTTTAGCAGTGGGAGGAAACCGGAGTACCCGGAGAAAACCCACGGGGTTGGACAGGCGACCCTACTCCTTGTCACGTACAACCGGGGATTCGAAACCACGCCAGTCGACTCAATGATACAGCGCGCGCTCGCTAACCATTCAGCCATCCACCCCCCCCCCCCCCCAATGAGATTAACAGAAAGCCAAATAATGTGACCTATATTTGGGTATATAAGAATTCGAAAACAGACAATGATTTATTCTCGAATCTAATTATCCCCAAGCTTTATCCTTATAGATAGTGAAGCCAACCTATAACTTACCGATTCTAACACGTTTTAACGACGCCTTGAAATGTCCATCGTGTAGTAGCTATTCCAACATTCACAGCCAGCCCAAAAACTAACGACACCTATACACAACGATTGAAATAATGTTCCCTGACCAGAAAAGTGAGAGCTTGTATTGCCACTTGCTCGTTTAACAAGTGACACCCGCCACACTCTACCCGACGACAATTCATACATTTCTGTGGATAATGACATTGCAAAACTAAAAACAATTATCTCAAACAATTCAACCAACCTACCTTCAATTTGATGAGCGTTACAGTAAACAGCTGCATATTGATAACAATTTACACCTATTTCTGTAGTAACAACTGCACAGTCGGACAAGGCACTCTCTGTTCCGTTACACTGCCACTGCTCCGCAGCAATCAAATATTTTATATTGGCATTATAAGTTACCCTTGTTAGAGCCTTGCCACCAGAATTCATGAGTTGACGACATACAACATTTGCGTCATGATCCGACCAATCAGTGCCACAAAGTCCTGCCCATATACCATTCCTTACTACCAATACTAGGCTGTCGTCCATTATTTTAACAGTTCCTTCTGCTGTTAATAAATTAATTAACCAGTGTTATTTTAGCATCTCTGGGGGTTGGATGGTCGAATGGTTAGCACGTGCGTGCTGTATCATAAGGCCTGTCATTGAGTCAATTGGCGTGGTTTCGAATCCCCGGTCGTACGTGACAAGGAGTAGGGTCGCCTGTCCAACCTCGTGGGTTTTCTCCGGGTCCTCCGGTTTCCTCCCACTAGACCCCTACTCGCAATCGAATTATTGATATAAAATTAAACCGTATGTTAGTCCCGAAATGACCTAGTTTGTGTCGAGTGGACGTTAAACCCCATCTCTCTCTCTCTCTCTCTCTCTCTCTCTCTCTCTCTCTCTCTCTCTTAGCACCTCTTGGTTCAAAATAGTTCAGCTTTAGCTATTGTTTGTGTGGCTATATTTATCTAGGTTTTAGATCAATTCGACTACGGTGTTTTATGTAATTCATATATCTGGATATGAAACCTTTAGCTTAAATTTTACCTGGTATGGTTTCATCCGTTGCGCATGAAACCCAAGCATATCCGGACCCTGGATTCGACGCCCCGTTAACCAGTGGACAATCCGATAAAGACGTCTCATTTCCGTAGCACTGGATGGAAATAAGTGATCCATAGACTTTCTTTCCACTAGGTCGACGAAGAACCTTCCCGCCTTTTAGAAATCCAAGTTCTTTACAGCCAACCATTGCTTCTGTGTCACGGAAATAGTTTGGATTAAATCTTCTTCCACTGACGGTTTCTCTTATTACACCATAGGGTAGATACAGTGAGGTACTATCCAAATACACTTAATTTAAAAGAAAATAATATTACGTTTTACCTAGTATAATGGAATAGGGTTGAACGTCCTACTGATCTGCGTCGACTTGGCTAATGAAGACGGGCATGCGTCATACAGTGTGATATGAGAGGAAATTTGCCCGGACCGCGGATACGGCCTACTCTTTCTCGATTTCCAACTGACAGGGATTCTATTACATGCACGCAAATGTGTACACGGGACCACCGTTTTTCGTCCAATCCAAACAACTAGTCATCAAGAAAAGTGTCTTTATGATTCATGTTTGATCCAAACGATACTTCCAACCAATTATGGGACACATATTTATACCGCATCTATACGCCACGTCGTATTTAAATATCACTGTTAATTTTATACGCTGCTTCCTTCTTAGTTGGTAATGGCATCGAATTATTCACATAATATAACATGTATACATGTATGCGGAATCTAATCATATAGGCCCATATTTAGGTCTTATAAGTAACTAGCTAGCTAGAGATTAGAGGTTGACTAAGTTTGGCATTCTCAAATATCAGATTAGCTAATCTTTGACAATATTTTTTTGTAATCAACGATTAAATTTCATGTTTAAACTTTGATTATAATTAAACATTTAATCAATGATTAAATATAGTCAGTGATTCAAAAGGCTTTTATCATTGATAAAGAGGCCCAATTACAAGAAGTAGATTAGAAAAGTACATGTTTTAGAACAGTTGTCCCCATCCTAGGGTCCGTGAAATTATTTTAGGGGTCTGCAAAGTCAAAGGGTTTCATATGGGTGGGCAGGAAAAACAAATGTATGAAAAAGAAAGTCAAGTAAAATAGAGTTCGGGTATTTTTAGTATTCGAAATGAAATGAAATGTGGGTTTAACGTCCACTGTTCTGCTGCAACTGGGCTAAGGGGGACGAACATACGCCACAAAGTGTGCTATGAGGGCAATGTTGCCCGGACAGCGGCACTAAGGTTCACAGTTATACCAAAATCTAATATCTAAGGGTTATTTTACGTGCGCCCCAATGTGTACACGGTACTTCGGTTTGTCATCCAATCCAAACTACTCTACGTTATCCTTTGCAAGGCCCTCCGTCCTCCACATCGAAAAATTAATTTCTGTTGCTAATATCAATGTCACATTTGTTCTCCTGCTGCAACAGAAGCTCACGAACAGATCAATTGTATGCTTCCTCTTTTCTATTAAAATCCGAATTAGCACTATGTTGTCTATATTCAATAAACTTGCTATATATGTATTCTTTATTTTTTTATCCGCTTTTAGGGTTCTCGTAATACTACACTTTCCCAAATTGTAGTGGGATTCTGGTTTTCTTCGGATATATGAAATTTTGGAAGGGTAAAAAATAATTATTATTTATAACAAATTTTTACGAGTTGCTTGACCTATTGAGACACAAGAAATATGCATTTTTTTATACAACTGTTGAACTGAGTGCCAAACATATAAAATGTCATTTAGAAACGTTGTATAAAAACGCGAAACGTTGATTTACATTTATCAAGCTTAAAAGAACTCGACTGTCTTTCATTTCTTAAATCTCTTACATCGGAAACATTGCTTGAACAGCTAAAACTATGAATGTAAAAAATTCTTTTTATTGACAAAAAGAAAGCCATTGTGGACACATTGGAAAAAATAATCATAAAGATTATCCTAAATCAAAAGAAACGTTTGACTTTTATACTTTGTATACTATGCTTCAATAGTTCTATTGGTTCTTTCCTGTATTCAGTACTAGGCTTGAAATTTATACAAGGTGTTTAAGGTCATGAGACACAAAAGCCTATTGACTTTCAACGATTTCCGATAATTACCGCCAGAGTTATGGCCCTTAATCACTTTGACCGTTCTTGTGGACGCTCCATAGGCTAAAGGTTATATCTGATTGACTTTAAATTTATACACAATTTATACACAGCCACGAGACGAAGAGACCTATTGATTTTCGATACTTACTACGAGAGTTATTGCCCTTGATCACTTTGAAAAATCTTGTGGATGCTCTAGAGGCTAAAGTTAATATCCGATTGATTGTAGATTTATACATAGTGTTTAGGAATAGATGAGGAATCCTGTTGATTGTCAACGATTTCCGATAATTACTGCCAGCGTTATAGCCCTGATCACTTTGAAAAATCGTGTGGACGCTCTAGAGGCTGAAGTTGGTATCCGATTGACTTAAGATTTATACACAATGTTTAAGGTCATGGGATGAGGAATCCTATAGATTTTCAACGATGTCTGATAATTACTATCAGAGTTATGACCCTTGATCACTTTGAAAAATTTTTTGGATGCTCTAATGTCAATATCCGATTGGATTGAAAGTTATACACAGTGTTTAACTTCATGAGAGGAGGATGCCTATTGATTGTCAATGCTTTCCGATCATTTCTTTGCAATTCCTTTAGTTAAAGGTTTTTTGTAGTTTATTCATTTTGACTAAAGTATGCATAATTATTTATGTTTTACATGATAGAGAATGTTTAATATTTCAAAAATATTTTTAAACAGAATTTACGGTGAATGTGAATTTGATGGTTTCGTAGCAAAATATAAGTACAATGTATCAGAATTCAATGAAAGATAATCATTTCTATGACATTCAAAACATTGTAATTGCATATATCCATGCACTTAATCCTTCCTTAAACTACCCTCTGAGATGACTAAATATTGGGGTGATACTGGATATTATCGGTTTGTTTGAAATATTGAATTCATGTAATAAGAGTAAGAATGTCTATATTAATAAACTGTTCTAAATAATTCTATAACTTATGCAAAAAGAGCCACCCACAACTGCAGTGGTCAAAGGATAGGATATGAAACAGTAACTGACCCTTAAATGGCTCCATCCTATCTACAAGATATTATTTACCCTTTCTATTTTCTACAGACCAATGTACGCTTGATACTCCAACATACAAATTGAAAATATTTGGTGCCAGGGTTTTTTTCATATATCCCTGCAACGCTTTGGAATTATTTGCCCCTTAAACTGATTGTTATTAAATCGTCTGTATTAAAATAATATAGTAATGAAGTAATTTTACCTCGATTATAACAATAAACTGACGTCGTGCCCCAAGAGCATTTATCTTCAGATGGATTGGATGGTGTTATATATTTCCAATTTTTACCGTCACAAGCCTCTATGAGAGAATCACGATCTCCACAGTTCTTATCCACTGACCACCATGCTGTACCTGGTTTTGTCATAGGTTCCATGGACAAGACATCACCTCCATAAAATCCCAGTTCTCTACAAATTGTAGCTGCTTCATCATCATCTCTCTTAGCCAAACACAGAAATCCTTCTTTACCTTCTTTAGTTACTTTCACTCGACCAAACCGTTCATTGCCATCCACCAGACTAAATTTAACCTCTATAATAAATATGGTGACATAATACAAAATAATTCTCATAATAATTTAAGTTGCTGTTAGTGCTTAAGGTTTCAATGCGTGTGGCTAGAACAAAAAGTTACTGTTATTGTGATAGTAAAAGAGTTAATCTTAATGTGATGCTGGGGCAGCAAAGGGGTTAACATGTAAGCGTCAGTAGCACATGTCCATATGTTGTTAGCAGATCGATGTTTAACACTACATCTACACCCCAGGCTAGGGACATGTGGTAAACACTACACTAACTGAACACTCGACGGATTAATACTTTATTAGATTAAAAGTAAGTTATCAAGTTTTAATTTATTGTTACAACATGTGATTGTGCCGTCCAAATTGCTATGGTAGAAGTAATGTTCAAATTTCTCTCCGGTTACACCAGCTTTATCTTAATGCTCTATCTTTTCCACATTTCAGAAATATCTGAAGCTGTAATTATCTCCCCTTGATGTGTCTACTATTAACTGCGGTACGATTTCTATACTTGGTTACATTACAATATAGCATGAGAGAAAGAATCTTACTGTCGGCTTTGTTGTAACAAGTAACAGCTGCTATAGAACAACTATCATCAGATGCTGAGCGTGGAACAAGAGTACAATCTTTCAAAGCTGCTTCGTTTCCATTACAATGCACGGAATTAAACCATATGGGAGTATACGAAGCAGGATATCTAATTTCGGATTTATAAGCTGAATCAAATCCCAATTCTTTACATGCCACTGATGCTGCTTTATCATTCCAGCTGTCGGTTTTGCAAATTCCTCCAGGAATGCCTTGTTTGTTGATGTATACTGCTCCTTCTGATGCAATGAAAACTCCCATGTCACCAACTGAAAGAAAAATCTTGATCTTTGAAACCGATACTGTTCACTTCTGAAAATACGCTTTTTACTAACTAAAACTTTTATCATTTAATTGTACAATTAACTATGTACAGAAAGTCGTCATACAGCAGTCCTTAATAACAGGTGTGTAACTAGCTGCCACTTCTGGGGTGAAAGCATGGCTATTTGTTTTATCCACCGCTACTGAATATACAAACACAACTGCTGGTGGTGTTAGTCCCGATATTACCGATTACTAACCATTTTAACTGAGTAGAAAACATTCTGCAAATATAATGACGACGTTGTCCGTTTGTGTCAGATATTTTCATTTTATCATAAGTAAACGATATCAAATTTACAGTGAATAATTGTCGCTTGTTTTAAAAACAAATTTAATATAGGAACTGGTTTTATCTACTACAACGGCACATCACTGTATATTCCATCGGTTTTATGTTTAACAATAAACTTTTTCACCGTTTTATGAATTAAATGCAGACGGGTACGAATGTGCCCAATACAGTGAAAGAGTAAATCCATAAAACAAATGATACATAGTAACGTCACAAAGATACATATTTGTTTGTTCCATCCGTTTAACTATACACATAATCAGTATGAAATGAATGTCAAGGGCTAAGACTAAGAATGCGCTTAACATAAAGCAAAAGAAAATTTAGAAAAAAATGATACCTGGTAAAGAATTGTTCAATGTACAGGATATTGCCGCCATCTGAGTGTCTGTGGTACCAGTTGCCAAACTGGTTGTGCAGTTGTCTACATTAATAATTCCGGAATTGCAGTCCAAGTTATACATTTGACTCTTTGACCCCATCTTGTCGGACATGAAGATATAGGCCGGTATTTTACTGCCACCATGTGTATAACCCAAACTCTGACAAGTTAGGTTGATTTCGTCTTGATTTACACTTGAATCAAGGAAGACTTTGCCCATTGATGCATCCATCGCCATAATACCCGAATAACCATTGCCCAATAAGAGAACTGTTTTAAATAAATAGATGTAATTGTAAAAAGGTATAAAATTTCTATGGAAGCATTTGGTCACATATTTATGGAAAACCAAACAGCTCTATATTCAGTGTTTTTCATGCTTAGTTCTTAATTCACATTCCTTCATTCTCATTTTTTTCATTTGTTGCCAGGTTTCGACATTTGTACTCTAAAATTAAAAATTGTATCTTAAAATCAATATTTGTTGTTCAAATAGAACATTTGTCATTTCAGATTTGTAATTTATATTTTTGTTTAATTTAATATCAAATTATTGAACTATTATAGTGACAACGACCAGCTCTTTATCTGAATCTTACATATTGTATCTTAATTTCTATACTATGATTGCTTAGGTAGGTTGTACCCGTTGTAATCTTCTACCTATATACAGTTTTCATTATTGAATTATTTATATTACGTAATTGCTTGGGTGGCGTGGATTCGATGTAATCATCTACGTAGAAGTAGTGGTTTATCTTACACCGAATGCTTACTTATTTTAGAACACCTAATATCACTCCTCTTTTGAGGGGTTTACATAGTTTTCATGTTTGCGCACTTAAAACACGCTGAATAAATCCGAATTAAATCAAATTGAGATGGAATTGAATTTGTAGTAGGTAGGTATTATTTGTGACAAGATAGAGTAATATTAATTGATCATGTTGTCAAGTATGGTTTATCAACACTCGTAGTAACCGAAATATTAGGGGAGGGAGGAGTGCACTGAGGAATTAAAAAGTTTGGGGAGATGGGTATTATTTAATCCCCTTATTAAATATATATTTATTTCCCTTGTAGTACTAACCTTTGTTGTGGCAAACTGTCATCTTTAAGTTATCCAGGGTTCTGTCAGTTACATACTGCCAATCTTGCTTAGTACTTCCCTCGATAGAAGTTGACGGATCATTATAGCTGCGTGTTGCCGTCCAGTATGCAGTATTACTTGATATTAATCCATGGCTAGGTAAATCGTACATTGTTCCACTAGAGTAACCAAGTGTTCTGCATACGGTGGCTGGATATAAGTTATCAACAACCAGCAAACCAGCTTTGTTGTTCACCCGTCTTTCAACAAAATGGTTGCCTATTACATTCCCACCTCCAGTGGTCAAGGCGTAGACAGGTTCTGCAATGGATGATTAAAAAAGCGTGTAATTATCAAAAATGGTTCCTCTACTCTGTCTAATGAAGAAATGTTTTCTTCTTTTCAGAATACCGGAATTTCCTGAAAAGATTGCGTAAAATCAGTTTAAAAGATATTCTTGTGTTATTAGCAATAGAACTGGTATATTGTGTGACATCCGACAGAAGAACATCCGGCGTTCTCAAAGGTACATATTTATACAAAAATAAAGATATTCTTGTGTTATTAGAAATAGAACTTGTAGATTTAACTTTGGCACTTTAAAACCAGTTATCACTAAGGTGCAACATGACGGTATGGCCATATTTCTGACATTCACTATAGGCTAATTTCTTTCCACGATAAACGACCAAGCACACAATATATATAGTATTGATAGCGTGTCAAGAATGAATTGTGCCACTTAATTATTTGAAGTTTAATCGAGATATCTGTACAAATTAGCATTCCGCGAGGTTACTTTCTGAAATACCCACTTCTCAGACTTCTTATTGTGCCGTGCATAGATGTGTAAATCTAACCCCATTTACTTTCTAGACATTCTGTAATTAAAACACCACTTACTTTCTAGACTTGTAATTTTACAGCATTGTAGATGTGTAATTGCATGTATAGCACAATTTATTTCCCTATGTCTTCTAATTTAACAGTATAAAGTTTTGTAAATATAACATCATTTACTATCTAAACTTTTAATTTTACTTCCCAGACTTTGTGTAATGAATTATAACACCATTTACTTCCTAGACTTTGTGTAGTTAATTATAACACCATTTACTTCCCAGACTTTGTGTAATTAATTATAACACGATTTACTTCCTAGACTTTGTGTAATTTATTATAACACGATTTACTTCCTAGACTTTGTGTAATTAATTATAACACAATTTACTTACTAGACTTTTTGTAATTAATTATAACCCCATTAAGTTCCCAGATTTCTAATGTTACAGTATAGGGATATCTAAGGTTAGACATTGCTCAAATATAAACTATTAGTACTTAACATTGGAATTATTGATATATACTTGCCCTCACTACTCATATAACATCGCACTCCAGCTGCAGAATGACATTGGTCGTTATTTGACATCATCTTCAATGAACAATTACGTGGATACATATCAGACGGATTACAGTTTAGCCTTTTTATCCATAAAACGTATGCTTCTACTGGGTTGAACTCAAAGTAATCTGCTTTATCGTATCCAAGGGACTTGCACACAACTGTAGCATCATCGTCTACAAAGTCAGTGCCACAAATAGCACCCCATGTGTTATTATAAACGATTTCAACAACACCCTGTGGTCCCAGGCGAACTGAGTAATCGGGTACGGAATCTGTTGAGAACAAGATACTTAGATGTTATTGAATGATTTATCCGATGAATATTATACTTTTAATTAACTAAACTAATTTTATTTTTTAAATGTAAATATATGGCTAGAAAATATAGATTATTTCTTTTTGATATCAATTTCCCCACATTTAAATGCCAAAAGATAGTTATTTCCCCATATCCCTTCAATATTATGTCGCAGTTACCCGATTCCGAACAAGAAACAAAGGCCCGTAGGTCTGTGTTTGAGATTTCAGTATAAGAACAATCCAGTAGAGATGTTTCATCGCCAGCACAATTGTATTTTCTGTGCAATCCTGTGAATGTCGAGGACTTTCTTTCATTGCTTCCTCCTGTTACAAAGTCACGGTCTATTTTATTCCCTGCAGTATAACCTTGCTCTTTACAAATGACATCAACACCAGCAGCATCTATTTCATCATCATTTAGATACCAAGAATCATTGACAGGTGTGACAACAACGGAACCAAATGCACGATCTGGGTAGGTAGACGCAGCATATTCTTCAACTTTATCTATATATACTAAAGGAAAATAAAGAACATTGAATACATAAAACAAGTATATGTGTATATGTCTCATTTATAGAAAATTATGACTGCTTAAGACCAACTGTCTACGATCTACCAATTCTTACTGTTTCTATGTGTGTTCTATCACCTCAGATCTATTTCAATAACACTATTTCTGAATTTATCACCTTACGTGTTCTAATAGTAGTATTGGCACTTTCGATGCAGAGAATGCTTATCAGTTTCGTATGTATATGCCAGTTATTTGAGTACTTTTATCTTGCAAAATTTAGTACTTTTTGACTGCCTTGTATTTAGGACTTTGAGTTTCAGTGCCCTTTACGATTGATGGTATTGTATTGTATAGATAAGTACTTATAATTACCGCGTCCAAAACAGCGTACAGCTAATACTGAGCTGGAAAATATGCCTATTTCATTTATACGTAGCCATTTATCGTTTACATATGCTTGTAGGTTTGGAATTATCCCTGCATTAGATGAAGCGGTAACGAAAGTGTTGAAATAGCAGTTGGTTGATGGTTGGTTATTCAGAAGAAGCTGTTTGCCGGTTATAAATCCCATTTGTCGACATACAACTTCCGGAACTTGTCCACCATTGTAAATATCATACTTGGGGCCATGACAAACCGGTCTCCATTCGCCACCGATATTTAATTCAACCACGCCTTCTTTAGTTGTACCATTAGTAAATCGTAAGATTCCAACTTAAACAAAAGCATTATAGATGCAAATTCAACAAAATAAAATGAACAAATGTAAAGAACGCTTAAATGAAATAACATAACAGATTCAAACAAAATGCTGCATTGCAATTTTAATGAAATGTTTTGCTGGATTGCAATTTTAATGAAATGTAACACAATGCTAGATACGTCTTTACAAAATATTTATAGACTTTTGAAAGATGTTATTATACATTGCTATTAGTTAATCAACATGTTAATACGTAGAGGTCCAGCGTTGACGATCTGCTCCTCTTCCTAACCTTAAATCGGAGTCCTGATTGTCTCATATATAGACATTGGGCTATAATGACAACCATCCATGTATATAATTAGCCCTACGCCGACGCGCACCGCACATACTTGACAATGAAATACCCTAAAACTCACCATCTGCCGTACAGGGTTTTGTTAATCCCAAAAAGATTAACAGATATAACCAAATAATCATCATCTGTAATTTAATGAAACATTAAAAATAGTTCAATGTAAAAATTTAAAAAACTTTTTGTTCACAACTGTTATCAATTTGAACTGTGACGGGATAAAGTCAACGAAAGGAAAACAGCGAATTTGAGAATTTGGAAAATGGTATAAACAGAAGGATTGCGGTCTAAAACGAACTGATTTGAAACACGATATAGATTCCTCTGCGTTTCATCCACATGCCGAAAAGTCACGCATTGAATTGCTTAGTGCAACTCTAACCACACCAATGTTACCTCGGCGTCTTCAGGTCCCATTCGTTAAAAGAACTGGATCTCGACAATCAGTTGGCGAATTGTTATTAAATTTGAATAAATCTGATCTAAATAACAGACAACTAGGGTTTTTGATTTTATAATGAGGATTTTCTGGCTAGAAGGGGGAGTGGTGATTTTTGAGGTTATAGCTGACATCCATAATTCTGTAATTCTGACATTTTTATTGAAATTGAATAGTAAAATTTCTAATATTCAGATCTAGGTGGAGCATCATTTGTAAGGATCTTAATAAGAGAACCCGATCCGACCCCGAAAATATAAAATTCACGTAAATTTTGATCAAAACATCGGGTCACTTAACATTGATTCTAAAGACGTAAGGGGGTCACGGTGGCTAAGTGGGTAAGACGCGGGCGCGCTAGCCTGGAGGTCGGGTGTTCGATCCCTTCATTGGCCGAGAATGTTGATTCAGATATTTCGACGAGGTTCCCTCTTGTCAGTGATGTAGGACGGAGGGCCTGGCAAGGACAGCAGCTGTCTAGTCGTTCGGATGGGACAAAAAACCGAGTTCCCGTGAACACATTGGCGTGCCCGTAAAAGATCCCTTGACAGTTGGAATTCGATCGATATAAGAGTAGGCCGTAGTGCCGCTGTCCGGGCAAAATTTCCGTCATAGCACACTGTATGGCGTATGCCCGTCTTCATTAGCCCAGCCCGGAGCAGAACAGTAGGATGTTAAACCCCATTTCATTTCATTTCTAAAGACGATAATATTTAATCTATTCAACCTAGAAAATCTTAAGATAAGGTTCTGAATGGTTTTGGAAATAGATTAATCAGCCTCTGTAAATCTACTGATAGTTTGATTGCGAATGGAAGTTTAGGCGATGATAAAAATGTTGGTAAATTTATATTTTGTTCTAGTAGAGATACAAGTGTTGTTAGTTATCTAATATAATAATACCAAGCTATCATCTTAACTAAAGAATTTCACATTGCAATATTTTATAAGCAATATTTTATTCAGATTTGTATCTGAATAGGAATTGGGGAACAGGCATAGCCTATATTAAACCCCTCTCCCTTCCTATATCATGATCAAGAACTGCGATAATAATGATCACAGGTCTATAATAAAGATGATGGAGTTGATATTTACCCATCTTTCGACTTGGTAGATGTCACACGACATGTAAATATATATAATCTTGCCTGTATACCTGACATTTGATCTGTGTATTTAATTGACCCTTTAGGAAATATCTGTCATTTATACGACGCATACACGCGCTTGTAAATTGGAATTGGGACTTGCACACAATTTCAGTGACCGAATGTGACATATGTAACGTTCAGTCAATATTGGTTGTAACAGTCACTATACTTCGCGGCATTATTAGACAATCTACTATATAACTTGGGGTTTGCAATTAGAGCGCGGATGGCGACCATGACGAAAACTGCAGGTGCCCTTAAGACCAGACCCCCAGTATATATTTCCATGAACTTTACGTTTACGTCATTCAATAACAAAACGCATGTTAATAGTAAACATCTGGGATATTTTCAGGCACGGTCGCTGCCCGCCGTAGTGATTAAGTAACACACCAGTAATTTATTATCGATACCGATATTTGAATGTCATTTTCCGTAATTCATTTTCGTCTGTTTTTGAGTTTTAAAATTGAATAACACGTAACCTGTGGCCAATTTATTACTCTTTTTGTATTTCGTCTCTTATTCTGTAAATCTAATTAACGAACTCGGGCCTGTAAAAATTCACTGGGGGCTGTAAAAATAGTTTTCACAAAAACATGTCTTACCTCTTGCAGGCTTACCTAACGAATGTTCACGACCCATTTACTGTCTCTATATAATATGCTGGCGTGACACGCCCGAACGTGATACCTCCATATTTTAAATATGACAGGTTTTAACATATTCTAGATTACGAAATATGTTATCGATATATTTATTGCGCTATATTAGCCGGTTGCCATGTCTTCTGTAATAGAAACCGAATAAATATAGTTCTTTATTCACATTTTAATGACGTGAGTAATGCTATACTAAACAATCAGTAGGCTAACACTCGATTTAATCCCCATGGCCTTCTAGCTTGAACACGCGTATAGATTGGTGAAATTTGGGTGTCTTTCTTAAATTTAGATCTCCACCCTATTACCGGCACCTAATTTGACATTAAAAATTATGTCTCATTTGCTACTATTGCTACTATTCTTACCGAGAATTGTGTAGAATTGTGTTGTCCGGCCTTTTGTTGTCGCGTTTTCGAAATATTTTAGCTTGGTCCGGCATATCTATTTAAGCGTTTAACCCAGATATGACGGATATTGTTTGATCTCCAAACCATTCGATAATCTAGAGGTTAATTAGATTCAGATATCGCGGACATTGTCTAATTCACTCAATATCCATACCACCCGATGCGCTAGAGTATTAATTATATGCAGATATAGCGGACATTGTCTAATTGACTCAATATCCAAAACACCCGATGGTCTAGAGAGTTAATTATAGCTGATATAATAGGCAAACTCAGACTCTTGAGCGATAATAATATTAAATATTTCGGCGCCATTCAATACATGTTAATATCATGTCCATAATCAGGAATCCGGAAGTAAAATATCATACTGTTCATGTTACGTATTGTTTACTAACTTTATTTCTGTCTCTTGTCATATACTTGTTAGATATTAGTACAATATACAGTTGAGTACGCAAACTTCATTTTATACTAAATATGTAAAACAGAAAATCAACAGCAAAGACGGAACACGCTGAAATTCGGCCCCATAAAACACCGGTTTTAATTCAACTGAGCGGACCAGTACAAGACGGGGTTTTTTTTGGTTTTTTTTTTGCTTCTTTTTTGTAAATAGATAATAGATATTTTATTCACTGTAAATTAATGGGAGATTGAGGAACGAGAAAAACGTCTATCTTAGATCCCTATTCTTAACGGATGTGGTCTTGATCATCTGGTAATATACACTTTTGTTACACAGAGAAAGTTTAACGTTCACTCGACACAAACTAGGTCATTTTGGGACTAACAAATGGTTCAATTTTAGTTCAATAATTTGCTTGTGCGTAGGGGTCTTTAGCTGTGGGAGGAAACCAGAGGACCCGGAAAACCCCCTATTCCTTGTCACGTACAATCGTTGAATCGAAACCACGCCAATTGACTCAATGACAGACACATTTGTTGCACATTGACACATTATTTACAGGTCATTTAATAAAACAGACAATACCAAGCTATGGTCAACCAATGTTTAAACTTCTTTCACATACAGGAGCCACGGTGACTCAGTGAGCAGTAGGTAAGATGTTGGCTCCCTAACCTTGAGGTCCCATGTTCGATCCTTGCGTTGGCTGACAAAGTTCATCGGGATTTTTCGGCGTGGTTCCCCCTTGTCAGAGGTGTAAAACAGAGGGCCTAAAATCCAAGATCCCGTGTACACACTGGCATGCACGTCAAACATCCCTTGGCAGTTGAATTCGGGTATGGCGCATGCCCGTCTTCATTAGCCCAGTCGGAGCAGAACAGTAGGAGGTTAAAAAAAACATTTCATTTCATTTCATTTCATATGTGAAGCTAATCTCAGTACATACAATGTGTATGAAATTTATTGAACTACTCATAATATATATTTTTGTAAGAACGCTGAATCAGACCATCTTACACGTATTTGTGCCCAAACTGTACGAACAATATTTGAGAATATTCAAAGAGACTGGTCTGTTATCTATTGTACGTAATATTATTATGTTGAAACTATTTCCTGTCTTTTCTCTGGTAATAGAAACTGAATCAATATAGTGTATTATTCTCTTATTTATATAATCTATATAAGAATAGTTCAAATCAAACCACCATAAATATACTCTTCAAAAAAAGTAGGGGATATTCAGAAACAATACAAAACTGCGGAAATGCACTGCTGTTTTTATTAGAGATAATTAGTGTATGTTAATAACAGGCCAATTGCCTACACATGAACATAAACAGTTCATATGGGCGGCTTACTTGACGACCCCATTTCACTCGCAAAGAGATACACTGTGAAAAGTGAAAATGGACGTTTTTGATTTTTGTCTTAATAATGAGTAATTGCTCCACCAAACCTCCGACATTCAGCAATTCGTCGTGGCATACTCCTAATCAACCGTCCAATCACGATTTGGGGCAATCTGACCCACTCCTCTTGCAGTGCCACGGCCAATTCTTGCAGTGTTGTTGGTTGACGTTGACGTACACGAACACGTCTCCCGATCAAAATAAACGTAACACAATAAAGCAAGGATACGCTAAACAGTAAATCTTATGCAAGAACCGATAGGAAAGCAAACATGGATAGGATAAACCAGCAAGCGGCTGTTTTCATCAACCCCTCCCACGTGTATGGCGCTATCGCGTGTCGCACATGCAACTCGGTGGTTCTGTTGGGTTGATAAGTTCTTCATCTGTGAACATTCTCTCAAAGCATGTCAAGTGTCCATGACTATTTATCATATCACAACCTGCATAGGTATTTGCATTTCAATATCCCCTACTTTTTTTGAAGAGTATAATTATATTAAAGGCGATCAATGAATAAAATATTGCCATACTCACACATATTTATCGTGTGGTTAGCTGACTTGATTAGATTAGGATATACCGTCGATAGTAGAAATTCAAAACAAAAATATTTACACGTGGCCATAGTAAATAATATCCACGCGTGCTCGAAGTAAATAAAATGATAATATGAGACATGAGGCCGGTATTGTTTAACAGTTGGGATAAGACGCGCCTCTTACAAATATCCACAACTTCCCGACATGTACAGTAGACACAAACTTATCAGCAGTAAATATTTGCTTGGTTGCTATCACTGAGTGGAGTGACTCCGTGCCGCGTTAATTAGCTCACAATATTTCAGCAGCAAATTAAACTTTAAAATCATTGATAAATGTGAAGCAATCGATTTCTGCACCAACTGGACTAAAAAAGACCCGTCATCGATGAATTTTCTGGGTCAAAACCTGGATCGAAAACGGAACTCCTTCGTTGGTAAGCTAGCCTTTTATAGTAGGTTCTATTAGTTGTTTACCCGGGGATCGGGGTCTAACGCGTGCGCTTTGGATTATAAGGCATGTCATATAGAGTCAAGCGGTGTTATTAGTCATTAAACATAAAAAAGACAACACAAGTTATATGGAAAACAATCACTGGTTTATACACATATAGCACGACGTTTCGATAAGTATCTCTTATCGTTTATAAGCACATTTTAAAAATGAAGAGTATATTTTGATGAGGTATATATCATAGATTCTTTTCATAAAAAGATTCACAGATTATTCATACTGGAAAAGTTACAATATTTACATCAAACAAATCAAATTATTTAAAATACAACAAATTGCCTTACAATGAACAGAATACAAATAACGCACCAGGACATACTTTTATAAACATTTTAAATTATAACAAAATATATTTCTGGAGATATGTCATTATCGTCACCATCATCATCGTCATAAACCAGAATCCTGTAGCTGAAACACAGAATTATGCAATATTTTTTACACAATTAACCGAGAGGGGTAATACAACTAAAAGGACAATACATTTACATAGCAATTGAAATGAAACGGGGTTTAACGTCCTACTGTGTGCTATGAGAGTCACCATGCCCTTAACCTAAGGTGTTCGTCGCATTCGAACGACTAGGGCATGTTTATTGTCGAGCCCTACGCCCGGCTACACTGCCAAGAGGAAACACGCCGAATAATCTAGAGGAGCTTTATCGGCCAACACAGGGATCGATACCAGGTCCTCACTCACCCCGCCACTAAATATGACCTCAATGTGGCGTTGTCCGGTTCAATAGCGTTCCGTTACAATATAACAGGTCCACGTTACAATAGATTTATGGGTGAATTGCGGTTGCGAGACAGCCCGTAACGATATTTGTACCTTAAAACGTGTACACATATATTTAGCCCGTTCTAACCAGGGTAAAAGGGTTGTTATATTCACAAGGACAATATTGAACAAGATGATATGATTTCAGAATTATTCAAAACTTGAAATACCCAATAAATAGTACATACATGTTCGCGTTGGATTTGCGCCATTGCCATCATAGTACCCCGCCCTGTTGTACTGGTAAAATTGAAGCCTGGGGTATTAGTGACTGGTACATGAGATACTAGGGTATCAGTGACTGATATATTAGAGACAGGGGTAATAGTCACTGGGACATTAGATATCGGGGTAATAGTCACCGGTACATTAGAGACTGGGGTAATAGTCACCGGTACATTAGAGACTGGGGTAATAGTCACTAGTACATTAGACACTGGAGTATTAGTGACTGGTACATCAGAGACTGGGGTATTAGTGACCGGTACATTAGAAACTGGGGTAATAGTGACTAATACATTAGAGACTGGGGTAATAGTAACTGGTACGTATAGAGACTTGGGTATTAGTGACTGGTACATTCGAGACTGGTGTATTCGCGACTGGGATGTATAATAATGTATCTTAATACGAGTAAAATGAAACTGAAATAATATTAAAAACAGAAGCTATAGTTCTCAATGAAAAGAACTTACCTGTTCGAGTTGGATTTGAGCCATTACCGTCATTAGTTCCTTTTCCTGTTTGACCGGTAACTGGTATACTAGTCATTGGTACATTAGAGACTGGGGTATTAGTGACTGGAGCATTCGAGACTGGTGTACTCGCGGCTGGAATGTATGAAAATGTAATTGATAACAAATGATCCAATCAGAGTCGTCCTATTATATGCATGTATATCTGTATTATACAATCAATTGCCCGTCAATTGATAATATAAAACAAGGTTAAGAGGGATCACTGGTATTATTTTACAGATGAAGCATGGACTGAGGGATCCACTTTACAAGAGAAGCTAGAACTACAGTAATAAATGTGGTACAACGTTTTCAGGAGGTCCGTTTGGGGTAAATATAGAAGATAAGGTACCTGTTGCTGGACTACTACTAGTGGCTTGATTAATTACGACTCCTGGTGGCAGGTTATATACCATTTTATCTTCCGCTGTATAAACAGAACATTAAAATTTAAATGAGTTATCTGGTAGTTACTGGTAGTAAAATTGGTTATTTTGCAATAAATTGTTTAAATATATAAGGACAAGAAAACGGAGAAGTGGTATTAATTGTTCTAGATCGACAACTAATATTTGTATTTGTTAACTGAGCAACTGGGCTACGTGGCTCAATATATACCAGGAAAACTCAAAAGTTACTTTTTGAGATTCTAGGTATGAAAAATATTTTAAACGTGTTGTTAATCAATTCCAATGATTTGTTTTATATTTGTTTGCCACACGGTTACAGGAATCATTGTTAGGTTTAGAAAAATAGAGAATTCAGCTGTGTCGTTTCAAGTAACTGGCAAATTCAAAACGAAAGTGTTGCTGAATAGAGATATTGCTCTGATGCTTGTGACCGAGTATACTGGAAGCACAACAATCTTAACAATAGTTAGTTTACATTAAATATCAGGTATTTCATTTGTGGGTATTTCATACACAAATTATGATTAATTTTACATAGCATTTGTGGCATTAAACATAAAACATAAGGAAATTTTGTTTAACCTGTAACCTGTTGATTATCACAATACACAGTAGCATAATCAGCACAAGCTTGATCTATTGCTGATGAATCCACATCACAATCACTTAATTTACTCTCGCTACCACTGCATGTCCAAGGTTCCTTAAATGTGGCATATTTCACATCTGACTTGCCCCGCTTTGTTGCCTTGCCCCCAGATCCCGTGAGTTGTCGACACACAACAGCAGCATCGTTGGTTGTCCAGCTTTCAGCACAAAGGCCGCCCCAAACACCGTTTCTCACAATCAGCAATCGATAATCATCGTTAATTTTCATTGAACCTTCAGCTATGTAATTAAAAAGAAATCATTAAAAATGATTGTATATAATTTTGTATTAATGGATGAACTTCATAATAATTTCGGTTATTTGTGCAGTAATCATGAATTATAAATGGTTTGAAATGTTATTAACGCAGATTGATGGCAATTGATTAAGTCTTGGAATGCTGAATTCAGTGTACTTACCTGGAACAACTTCGTCCGTAGTACAAGATACAGAAGCAAACAAATTCTCATCAGTTACTTCATTAATCACAGGACAATCCAATAACGACTGTTCAGTACCAGCACAGCGAATTGCAATGGGTGTCTTTGATTTCTTGAAGGTTCCTGAGGGAAACACTTTACCTCCTTTAGGAAATCCCATTTCTTTACATCCAATCGTAGCTTCCTTTTCACCAAATGAGTTAGAGCTAAATCTAGCTTTGGTTAGCGAGTTTCTCACAACTCCATAGGATAGATACGGTGCAGTTTCCAAACGGACTAGAAGGAAATAATTATATAGAATAATAATTATGACGTCAAGTCTGATTTCCAATAAAATATCTATATTAGTGTCCTCTGTCGATTTTATATACGTAATTACGTTCTTTAAAACGATTATATATTTAATAGTCTTGGTTATTTGAAAATATATAGCGCATACACTACAGCTAGAAAATGCAAAATAATATGAAAACAATTGTTAAAATTCAGTTGAAACTATACATACGGCCAAACATGTGGAAATGTTTGAAAGTTATTATGAGTATTACATTCAGCTCAAATACCTCTACTGTAACAATAAACAGCAGCCGTTTTCCAGGAGCAGTCACTGGTAGAAGGGTTTGAAGGTGTCACATATTCCCAATTTTGTCCTTCACAACTTTCAATGACTTCTGAATCACCACCACAATTAGTAGAAACTGACCACCAAGAGGTACCGGCTGCCACCACAGGCGCCATGGACCATTCGTCACCGTCTTGGAATCCTAGTTCCTTACAGATAGTAGCAGCTTCTTCTTCATCCATTTTAGCCAAACACAAGAAACCCTCTTTACCATCCCGTGTTATCTTTACTCTACCAAATCTAGAATTTCCGTCCACCAAACTAAATGTTGCCTCTGGAAAACAATTAATCGTTTTTGAAGACGATTTCATTAGAGTTTTAGACATAATGTTATTTAATCATAATGTACAATTTAATATAAACAATCTCCCATTTTTTATTTAAGCTAAAAATAAAAGTAAAACTGGTACGTACTGTCAGCCATGTTATAGCACATCACTGCTGCAACCTTTTCGCAATTTTGGTCGGTCTCAGAAATAGGAACCAACGTGCAGTCTTTTATGGAAGATTCTGTTCCCTGGCATGTGACAGATTTAAACCAAACAGGAGGATTCCCATTGTCGTATTCGGTACGTTCTGTGGAGAGTATAGCTGTATCAAATCCTAGCTGTTTACACACGACGGATGCCGCTTTATCATTCCAACTATCACTGTTGCATATTCGTCCTGGTAATTCATCTTTGTTTACATGAACAATACCCTTTTTGTTTAAGAAAATACCCATGTCTCCAACTGAAATATTAAGGCTTTATTTATAATATAAGTATCTGAAAATAGTTATTTTTAAGCAGACAGTAACCATTGTAGGTTCATTTTCTTATCACCTGTTAATTACTACAGCCTTATTCCTATTTCCAAATTCGGGGAATCCTTAATGTGCTTATTATTACCTTAATTTACCAATTTGTATTTATTGCCTTTGAAGGTGAATTCGACGGATTAGAATATAATGGTATCTGCTACTTTATTGTTGTGTATTTATGTGATTGTTCTTTATTATGGATTCGACGGCTAAAATATGGGACTAATTAATAATATACTATTTTATCGTTTTAATGACTTGGAATGTGATTGTACTTAATAGTGCACCAGGGGCTGACTTGAGTCGGAGAGCGCTGAGTCTGGCACATTTAGGGGTCTCTACTCTTAGGTGCACTGGCATGCAAGACAATTTTGAAAAACTGATTGTAAATGGTGCTTTCCAGAATATATTATTGATTGTACCAAACCTCCAGCGACTGCAAACCGTGAAAGAGATTATAAGTATCAACTTCTTTAGGGGACCTTATATAAGCCCATCCTCCTTGTATTGGACCACACAGTTTAAACTATAATGACAGTATTGTACTATCTAGTTGCTGCTAAGGATCGATGCTATGTGATTATCTTACCTGGTAATGCGTTATCGAGTCGACAAGAAATTGCAGCAACTTTGATGTTCGTTGTATCAGTAACTCGAGTTGTGGTGCAGGTGCTTAAATTTTTAGGCGTCTGGTCACAGTTCAGGTCATATATATCACCATTATCATAATCTGACTTAAACATCGCTGCAGGTACAGTACTGCCACCTTTACTAAATCCCAAGTGTGAACAGATGAGATTGATTTCGACCTGGTTTAATGATGCTTTACTTATCAGTCCTTGGTTTCCGTTCACTATATACTTAACTAAACCGGCATAACCATTTCCTTGTAGGTAAGCTGTCAAATATAAAACACCACAATATTACATACATGTTATAGATTCATATGCCCTTTAAATTTCTTTGGTAAAAATAAAACCTTTTGTGATGGTATTTGTGGACCGGGAGCAGGCACTTCGAAAAGGGGGCACACTGATCAGCAGTGAATTTTCGCTAGGTCGCTACAATCATTGGTAAGGATGACATCGACGCGACTTAATGAGTCCCAAATATTAACTTTTTTCTTCTGTCAAATTAAATTCTAAAACATTTTTTTTTTCATTTATTCGAAAAATAAATAAAGACGTTTAAATTGTTTGTAGGTAAAAATCATTTCTTATTTAGTGTAAACAATGCACGCGCTATTGAGCCAATGATTTACGCCGCGTGATGTGACGTCACGTGTCGAAACAGTCATTTGTAACAGAGATATTAAAAGATCTCCGTGAAAATTCCAAGATGGCTGCGATGACGTCATACTTGGTTTCTTATATATAGTAAAGTGGTGTTTGTTTATTCTTTGTGCTTCAATATTTCATAGTAATGGCATTAACTAAATTAAATGATAGATTAAGATTAACAACCTGTGTTGTAGCAGACTGTTATCTTCAGATTACCCAACACCTTTCCTGTTACGCGTTGCCAATCATTATTAACAGAACTTTCTATGGATGAAAATGAAGAACCATCTTTTGCTGTAGCTGTCCAATAAGCTTGGTTAGTTGGTAGTAATCCAGGACTGGGTAAATCGTACATACTCCCACCTTTATACCCGAGATTAACACAAACAGCATTCTGGTCGATATCATCAACAACAAGCAGGCCTTTCTGGTTCTCACTACTTCTTTCCACGAAATGGTTACCAAGAATATTTCCTCCTCCATTTACAAAACGATAAACGCCATCTGTGTAAATAAACATAAAAGTACAATTTGACTTGAAGAAAATAGAAGTTAGGTTACGCTCAAGCGGATAGTTATACAACTTACGATATCCATATACTAAAACGTGGATTCTATATGCACTTTTAATATTTGTGCTGAGAAAATGCACTAGCAAACATTTGAATGGCGTGTGTAAACGTCTCTTTGGCAGTTGGAAGTATTGGTGGACCGCCGCTCTCCGCGAAAAATACGCCTACCTCGTATTGCACACGTAACTATACAAAATAAACAGTAACATAATGTTTGTCTCATAATGGCCGAAGTAATGTGATGATAGTACATTAATCAGGAATCTATTCCTTTAGCTTCCAGTTCTATCATTAGCGTGTCGTGTTAGGAATGTCGTTCGTGCTAGCTCTAAAACAACTGGACTTGTCCCATCCGCGACCTCACCACCACTTCCCGTTGTGTGTACCTGTCCCTATTGGATCTAACCATTTCATTTTAACCAACTCTTACCAAATGTCAAGAAATCCGTCTAGACATTCTGAAGACGATTTTTTAACATTTGCTCGTTCAGTTTGACAAATCTGTGTAGACACCATACATATCATGAAATTTGCGATCATGAAGACTTTGAAATTCAATAATGTTCTTTTCTTATGCCTTTAAAAATTTGCAAAGCCTATACTACATCGATGTGATGAAATTCCTTATAATCAGATGAACAATTGAAAATTTTTACAATATTAACAAAACCGCCAAAACTTCCATTCAGGATGAAATATTCAGTTGAAATACAATCTCGACTTTTGGCACCCACCTTTATTTTGATCATAACATCTAACAGCAGCTATAGATAAACAGATATTATCATTAACTGTCCACAAAGTCACGGGACAAGCAGCTGGGGATCTATCCGAATCACCGCAATTTAAGCTCGTAATCCATACTGTGTACAATTCCTGTAAATTAACTGCTAATATCTCAGAACCATCAAACCCTAAAGCGGCACAAATGACTTTGGCGTCGGTTTTACTAAATGTTTCACCGCAGATAACTCCCCATGTGCTCTGGTGGTAGATTTCAACCACATTGTTGGTTGCCAAACGTACCGTATAATCTGCTATTGTATCTGTAAATGGAAAAATATTCTCTTTAGTCAATTGTGACTGTATCTAGTTGGACAATGTTATTTCAGTTTCACTGTGATGATTATGTATCGGTTTAAAATTAAAAAAGACGTTTATTTTGTTGATCAAGAAATTCAGAAGACTCGGAAACATTTGGAAAATCGTCTCGACACAGTGTGTAAGACGCTGGCTTGCTTACCTTGAGGTCGCGGATGCATTCCTGGCCGCTACCGTATTTGGCCGTTAAATTCCACAGCGTAGTCTCTCCTTGTCAGTTGTGAAGGACGAGTTTACTGATATACTTGTGTCAAGTGGTTTGAATGGCACGAAAAACCTGAGGTTTCGTGTATACGTTGGCCTGTACCTAAACGACCATTTGCAGTTGTAATTCGAAATAGTAGTAGGGCATAGTGTCGCTGTCATGACAAAACGTCTCCTATAGCACCGTATATGGCGTATGCCAGTCTTCATTAGACTATTTTATTTCATTTCATGTTTTCGTTTCATTTGAGATAGAATGAATAAAATAGTTCTTACTTGTAATTGAACAGGAAACTACTGCCGCTTTTTGAGTTCCACTTTGCATATCAACAGAAGGACATTCTTGTAGTGAAGCTTCGGTTCCAACACAGTTATAGTCCTTTACCAACATCCCATAATCAGAGTTCCTTGAATATCCTGTCGTGGAATCTGGGTTTATTTTATATGAGACATCATAACCAAGCTCCTTACAAATCACACCTACATCAAGATCCCCTACCCCGCTGTCTTCGAGGTACATAGGTCCAGAAGGCATCTGGACAACAACATAACCAAATCCTCGCTCCATGGTAACAGAGTTTGCAGAAGCACTTTCTAGATATACTGTAACATAAACATGTAATACTGCAGGATTTGCTTACTCTTAATTCTCACACGCAGAACTTTAAGATCGCTTTCCCGAATGGCTGTTATCCGTTTTACAAAATACATACAAAAACTAAGTAATGAATGAATGAAATGTTGTTTATGGCACGTCAGCTACAACCGGGCTATATTGCGCAAAAGAATCTAAATAAACCCTTTCAATTGTATAAAATAGAAGTAGAATAAATACTTCTCAGAATATTCGAAGTATAGTAGTTTTCTGGACTAAATTCTTTGATTTAGGAATTAAAATGTCAGTGAACAAGCTCCGTGTCTGTTCTCAAAGTGAATCTGCCGAGGTTTGCCGAGTGTGTATTGATGTGTGAAACTCAAATCAGATACCAAGCGCTATCTCTTAAAATAGATTATTAAATTATAGAGGCAATCCACAAAGACAGACACACGGTGTTATATTCTCACAGATAATTGATTGGTGATTGCTTGTCGGTTGACACCAACTGATTGAAGGTCGGATTATCCAGTCTTGATTCAACACAAATCGCGTGACGGGACCAAGGATTGAAGGCCGGATTATCCAATGTTTATTCAACCAAAATTCGGAATATTCAAAATCCGGACTACTCAAAACTGTTTTGATTGAAGTAATAAGGAAATAAATCGGGACATAAAAACGATGACGGTTATTACAGAATGGCGCAATATTCAGATGTTGGAAGTGACAGAGTCCACTGTAATTGTAGGCACACAGTGTAAGTACCGTAAGCGGACTTCAAACAAAGTAATATTATGCGTATTCGTTTTTTAATTTGTAAATTCCATGGAGACCCTTGTAGATGGTCGTATCCATTTTGACCGAAAGCGTCAGATTACATAGTTTTGACTTGTCTCTATTTGTGTCTTGGTTTCTGAGGTTCTCTATAAATAAAAGTACTGATGGGCATTACACAAGGCAGAGTATGAACACCTGATTCTACTCTATGTTAGAACAATGTAGCTTACCCTTTCCTCGGCAGTTCACAGCAATACTGGAGCTAGGGCAATAAGAAAACTCTCCCGTTGCAGTGACGCTTAGCCACCTTCCTTTAACGTAAGCATCCAAGTTAGGAACGGAAGGTTCCATGTAAGACTCCTTTTCAAATTGATTGTACCACCATGAGTTAGCAGTAGACTTCATCCCCATATCATAATATATACCAGATACATATCCTAGTTGTTTACAAATAATACTCGGTATTTCTCCATCGTTGTACTGGTTATAATTATCTCCAGGACAAACCGGTCGCCAAACCCCACCAATGTTCATTTCTACAAAACCATACCTTGATCCACCTCCTGTTAATCTCAAACTGGCGGCTACAGAAATGAAAGATGATTTAGATATTTTAAGCAATGGGGGATAAGATTTCCGTTGCTGTTTTGCTAAAAACGTATTGTATATGATGATTGGACACACATATCTATCGAAGATAATATATCCAATCAACGTTAAAATAAGTTCTCGTAATGGGTATTATTGGACAAGGAACTGATCTACAATCGGTACTCATCTTTTTGTTGTTGTTGCTGTTGTTCTCGTGGGCGACGCTCTTCGAAAACAAAGCCTTCGTTAATCCATGCACGATCGACATGAAACTTGGCATGCTTTTTCCTATGACCATAGGGGGGGGGGGGTGAAAAGCTGAATGGTTAGCACGTGCGCGCTGTATTATCAGGTCTGTCATTGAGTCATATGGCGTGGTTTCGATTTCCCGGTTGTACGTGACAAGGAGTAGGGTCGCCTGTCCATCCTCGCGGGTTTTCTCCGGGTCCTCCGATTTCTTCCCGCTGCTAAAGACCCTATGCGCAAGCGAATTATTGAAATATAATTGAACTATGTGTTAGTCCCGAAATGATCTAGACTGTGTCGAGTTGACGTCAAACCCCATCTTTCTCTCTCTCTCTCTCCTATGAACATGGGGCAGCAATTTTTTGATTTAGCATCACAATTCCAAGATGGCTGCGATGACGTCATGGACAATTTCTCGTCCACATTTATTACAAATTATTATAACTGTCAGCACCAATTTACTGTATTAATCATAGTATATTTAGATTTACAATAATATCCATCTTATAGCATTTATCTCTAGTAAAAACATGTGTGATTTTATATATGTAAAAACTAGTGAACAATTTGTAAACCTACCACCAGCTGCGTCAGCATACTGACATGTCAGTGATATAAAAACCGAAAGTAACAACAGCATACTGACTGTCTGAAAATAAACAGAAGATTTATTTAGCATAGTATTATACATTCTGATAAAGCTTATCGGGTTGGAAATTGTCAACTTGCAAGACTATTTATTGTAAAATGATGATTAGCCTACCTATCTAGTTATGGGAAGAAGACAGTCAGCTATCGTCCCTCTCTTGCTCTTTTATCGTCCTGGGGTAACGCTTAGCTAGAGCAAGAGACTGCCGCGCGAGTCACTTGATCATAACATACCATGATTAGATATAGGTCGGTATACAACATATACAATGGTGGGCGTGGTTTTACGGGTTCGCGTTTACCCAAATGACATAGTTATCGAATGAAAGGTAAAAAAATTAGTACATTGTACTTCAACAAAGCAAAGTGCAGGTAGCGTTGGTGTGAATCTTTCCAAACAAAGGCCGTGTGAGCTTAGCCTCTCTTGTAATAAGGACAATGTGCGATGGCTCTCCCGCACATTCTAAGCCCACCAGTGTGATATGGTCGACTGATCCTTTTGTTTATTCTGAATAGATCTGTTACTTTCCCCCTTGTTTTCGTATATCTTGTCCCACTTGGTAATTTACACAATTTCAATCAGTCTTAAATCCGTTTATACAACAATATGTTAATGAAAATGAAATGAAATGGGTCTTAACGGCTAATTCCCTGCACCATCCGGGGTAATGAAGACGGACAAACACCTTACGGTGTGCTCTTGGGAACATTTAGCCCGGACAGCGACGCTATACGACTACTCCTATTCCTATTTAAATAGTAAATGATATACACGGGAATGACCAGACGCCCTGTCGTTAGGTGTTCTATCATGCAATACCGAGGAATTAACTCGGCCAACACCGGGATCCGAGTCACGGTGGTTTCTTTCCGCCCTATTTATATACTCGTTATTATGACCATGGCCAAACTTCCATACACTTGACATGCTTTAACAGTTAAATATCCATGAACTTTTTTTCCTACATTCATTTATTGGCCACGGCACAATGTGAACTAAGTAAATATTATATGTGTTTCTTTCTCCAATATTTCCACATCTCTTATTACAGGTTCTTTGTTAAAAATGAGACAGTCATAAGAAATAGCTCATATATCAGGCATACTTGATTGTCACCAGCCCACAGATAGATAGATAGACACAGGCCGAATACATATAGTGTCATATACTCACCGGGCCACGGTGTCTCGTCGTAATATGTTCATATACGGGTTATTACGACCATGGCCAAAGCCTCGCACACTTGACAAGCACTAACAGTTAAATTTCCTTGAAACTTATTATAATACTACATCTATATCACCACGGCTACAATCATTTATTTGCCACGACACAATGCAAACTAAGTAAATATTACATATGTTTCTTTCTCCAATATGTCCACATCTCTTATTGCAGGACCTATATTCCAAATGAGTCTGTCGCACTATACCGCTTTGTGGAGGCAGAAATGAAATAAAATGAAATGGGGTTTAGCGTCCTACTGCTCCTAAACTGTGCTAGTGTATACGGGCATACGTTATACAGTGTGCCACGGGGGGGGGGGGGTTGCCCGGGTAGCGACACTATGACCCACTCTTATATGGAACTCCAACTGTCAAGGGATCTTTTACGTGCAAGCCAATGTGTACACGGGGCCTCGGTTTTTCGTCCCATCCGAACGACTAGACAGCTGTCCTTGTCAGGCCTTCCGTTCTGCACCAATGACAAGGGGATACCAAGAGATAAAGATATTACACAAGCTAGGTACATATCCTCGTCATGGTTGACTGGATGTCACCCTAAACAGAAATCGGTATGTCTAAAATCAAATAATGAATAAAAATGGCTTACAATCTCCATTTGGTATCTTTCAGGGGATTTCACTTAATGAGTGTACTCTACCTTGTATCTGGATTTATATCCTGAGCTTACACCATCTGTCTATAATATATATCTCACTGACGATATCAATTATCATCTTTCACAATTTTTATCATTTTGCTTATTGACGTATATTAGATACGTGATATTAAAAGTAGATAAGACCGACATATCACGTGACGTATTTCTACCATTCGTAATGTAGGGAGGTTTAGCCAAACTAGTGATATGACAATCAAAATGGGGTTTAACTACTTACACTCCTGCACCAACTGGGCTAATGCAGACTTGTGTATAAAGTGTCCTGTGTGGACATTTTGTCCGCGAACCGGTGTTTCCGTTTATTCTTCATCGAAGTTCAACGGCCAATGTTCCGTATACGTGTACTCCAACGAATACATGAGTGTGTCTTGTTTTTGTGTCCGCCAAATGACTAGACAGGTTCTCCCCTGATAGTAGTCTCTATCATCCAGAAAAATATTCTAAACAAAGTCTAAGGGAGGTAACTAGTACCAAAACAATTAATTCAAGAATGTCATTTCAAATATCCAGCGCTCTTAATTTTTTATTGTAAAATTTCTCTCTTCATGGAACATATCTATGTTTTTTTAAAAATTAATCCTAATTCGTCGTCACGATTTATGTTTGTTTATATTAACGCAAGAATTACGGGATTTATTGCGGGAAGGGGCGCAACTCTTACTTGACTTGGCCAGAAGATACTGGATAATAACCACATTAAAAACCAAACTCCCGGTTACACATGGGCAATGGACTTTTCGTCAAATATTGACAACGGTCCCAGACCCTAAATACGTTGAAGACTAAGAGGTTTTGGGTGACCGAGACTACCCTGATAGCCCCTCCATCAAGCACGGAAACATGCAACCGGTCATGGGGGAGGTCGTCTCAATCTGCCAGTTTGTGTCATGAGTTAAAAGGTCAAAAATCTAACAATAAGGGCGATAATCCGGATATAATTTCCGAAAACAGTCAACACTAATAAATAAAATGTATTGTGTCCAACAACGAGAACATTCTACAGTACAGCATGCTAAAACTCCAATATAACGGTCGTGCAGGAGGCCAAACAGACCTGTGGACAAAACGAAATAAAACAGACATTGCAAGAATGTCACTGCTTGGATTATGGGTTGCCGTAATTAACATGACTATCTACTATACTAGGGACAAAAAACTTCATTGTCAAACAAACAGCATAAGTATCTGGATTATTGATGTGTTCCTTCCGTTCACTTTGAGGCCAGTCACCACCTATGTGAATATCCCCAAATACTGTGCCCCATCCAGAATGGGGGGGGGGGGCTATGTAAACATTGTAAAGGCCTAAGAACACTGAAAGATGTATTAATGTTACCTGTCCTCCATACCAGACCATCTTTCGATTTCTGAAAAATTACAAAGTAAGGATCAAATTTGCTGTTAGATGTTCGAGTAGGCAAACCATCATGGCCCTTCAGTAAAGGTCGGCCATTTGTACAGCACAGACACGCGCTTGTAAATTAGATGTGGGACTCCGTTGCACACGATTTCAGTGACCGAATGTGATTTACGTTCTGTCAATTGGTCGTAACAGTCACTACTTCCCGGTATTATTATACAATCTACCATATAGCTTTGAGATTTGCAGTTAGAGGTTGAGTGGCTTAATGTACATAAAATAATAGATTTCCATGGCAACGGATTATATAGGTTAGGTCTAAACATTGGATGACGTACACATAAGGTTCATGGAAATATATAAAGGGGTCTTGTCTTAAGGCCACTTGCAGATTTCGTCAAGGTCACGAGATGTAAACAGGACTAGCGCTAACCCTAGACCTAAACCTTACCCTATTTACATCTCGCGACCATGACGAAATCTGCAGGTGGCCTTAAGACCTGACCCCTTTATATATTTCCATGACAGTTTACTCTCACTATATAATATGCTGGCGTGATATGTCCAACGGTGATACCTCCATATTTTAAATATGACAGGTTTTAACATATTCTAGATTACAAAATATGTTATCGATGTATTTATTTCGCAATATTAGCCGGTTGCCATGTCTTCTGTAATAGAAACCGAATAAATATAGTTCTTTATTCACATTTTGATGACGTGGATAATGCTATATTAAACAATCAGTAGCTCTCGAATTTAACCACGTGACCTTCTAGCTCTTGAACACGCGTATAGATAGTGAACTTTAGATGTCTTTCTTAAGTTTCGATCCCCTTGTCTATCAGTACCACACCCTATTACCGACACCTGCAACAGAAGCAATCCGGAACACAGATTACAAAATTGTGTTGCGTTTTGACATGTGTCCTTATTTTACCTTATTCTCCCATTTGTAGATAAAGTTTGGATTTGAAATTTATGTCTCGTTTGCTACTATTGCTGCTATTCGTGTCGGGTTTCACTCAGTAGATGCAATTAAATTTGTATTTATACTTTTAATCCAAATTAGACTTTTAATATACGATTAGCTGTTGGGCTTTTTATTGTCGCCTAGAGTGGCTCATGGCCCGGCATATCTATATAGGCGTTTAACGCAGATATGGCGGATAATGTCTAATATCCAAACCACCCGATAATCTAGAGAGTTAATTAGATTCAGATATGACGGACATTGTCTAATTCACTCAATGTCCATACCATGCACCCGATGGGTTAGAATATTAATTATAGGCAGATATAGCGGACATTGTTTAATTTACTCAACATTCAAACCACCCGATGGTCTAGAGTGTTATTTATAGCTGATATAATATTAGAAGCCAGAAATGCCCTGTAATAGGCAAACTTAGGCTCTTGAGCGATAATAATATTAAAGTATATCGGCGTCATTCAATACCTGTTAAACGCATGTCCATAATCAGGAATCCGGAAGTAAAATAGCATACTGTCATGTTTCGTATTGTTAAGTAACTTTATTTCTATCTCTTGTCATATACTTGTTAGATATTAGTACAATAAACATTTGAGTACCCAACCTCCATGTTATACTAGACTTTTTAAAACAAAACAACAGCAAAGACGGAACACGCTGAAATTTGGCCCCGTACAACACCGTTTATAATTCAACTGAGCGGTTGTTTTTCTTTTGTTTTCTTTTTTGTTTTTGTTTTATTTCTTGTTTATAGATATTTTATTCGCTATAAAGGAATGGGGTATCGATGATCGGGCAAAACGCCTATGCCAGATCCCTATTCCTAACGAATGACGAATGTGGCCTTGGTCATCTGGTACTTTACACATTTGTTACAAATTGACCCATTATTTACATGTGATTTACAGACAATACCAAGCGTTGGCATACTTCTATCACATGGAGGAGCCACAGTGAGTACGATGTTGGCTCCCTAAACTTGAGGTCTCGTGTTCGATCCTTGCATTGGCCGAGAAAGATCATCGGGATTTTCCGCACGTCAAACATCCCTTAGCAGTTGGAATTCGAAATAAGAGTACCCACTCAAAGGAATATCTCGGACCATTGCTTCCGGTATATGACTGCATGGCGTATGTCCGTCTTCATTAGCCCAGTCGGAGCAGAACTGTAGGACCTTAAACCCCATTTCATTTCATATATGAAGCTATTCCCAGTTCAAACAATGTGTATTAAAATATTTTACGTAACCAACTGATTTTTGTAAGATCCTTGAATCAGACCATCTTACACGTGTTTGTACCCAAACTGTACGACCAATACTTGACAATATTCAAATAGACTGGTCTGTTATCTATTGTACATGTGTTTATATATAATATTATAATGTTGAAACTATTTCCTGTCTTTTCTCTGGTAATAGAAACTGAATCAATATAGTGTATTATTCTTGTATTTATATAACCTATATAAGATTAGTTCAAATCAAACCACCATAAGTATATTAAAGGTGATCCATGAATGTTGTCACACCCACATACCACAGTTTACTTGCAGTGTACATACCAATATTCTTTTTTTTTTGTATTCACCCGCTAGCCTGGAGGTCGGGTGTTCGATCCCTGCATTGGCCGAGAAAGTTCATCCAGATTTTCCGGCGTGGTTCTCCCTTGTCAGTGATGCAGGACGGAGGGGCTGACAAGGAAAGCTGTCTAGTCGTTCGGATGGGACGAAAAACCGAGGTCCCGTGTACACATTGGCGTACACGTAAAAGATCCCTTGGCAGTTGGAATTCGATATAAGAGTAGGCCGTAGTGCCGCTGTCCGGGCAAAATTTCCCTCATAGCACACTGATTGGCGTATGCCCGTCTTCATTAGCCAAGGTTAGGAGCAGAATAGTAGGACGTTAAACTCCATTTCATTTCATTTCATTTTTGTATTCACCCATTATTTATCGTGTAAGACCAGGGAAGTCGAGTGGTATAGCCGATTGGATTAGATTAAGAGTTGAAGGTTGAAATTCAAATGAAAAGTATTGACACGTGGCCATAGTAAATAAATGTAATAATATCCAGAAGTAAATAAAATGAGAATATGAGACATGAGGCCGGTATTGTTCAACAGTTGGGATAGGACGCACCTCTAACAAATATCCACAACATCCCGATATGTACAGTCGAGACAAACTTATCAGCAGTAAATATTTGCTTGCTTGCAACTATCACTGAGTGCGGTGACATCGTGCCGCGTTAGTTAGCTCGCAATATTAACTTATTTCATCAGCAAATTAAATTTTAAAATCAATGATAAATGTGAAACGATCGATTTGGTGCTCGACAAAATGAATAAAATGAGACCGGGAATGTCAATTTCTGCACCAACTGGACTACGAAAGACCCTCCGTCCCACAGGCTTAAAAACCCCGAGCAACTTTCTGGATCGACATCTGGATCGGAAACGGAACTCCTTGGTTAGTGAGTCAACTTCTTATAGTAGGATTTATTAGTTGTATACCATGGAGGGGGAGGGGGTCTAACGCGAGCGCTTTTGATAATGAGGCATGTCATTGAGTCTAGTGGCGTTATTAGCGATTAAACATAAAGAAAGACAACACAAATTATATGGAAAGCAATCACTGGTTTATATATGTTCTCTTATCGTTTTTAAGAACAATCCAAAATGAAGAGTATCTTTCGGTGAGGTATATATCATCGATTCTTTATAAGATTAACGGATTATTCATACTAGAAATGTTACAATATTTATATCCAACAAATTAAATTATTTAAAATACAAAAATGAAATGAAATGAAATGGGGTTTAACGTCCTACTGTTTATTTAAAATACAACAAATTGCCTTACAATAAACAGAATACACATAACGCACACGGACATACTTTTATAAAAAAAAAATTTAACTATAACAAAATATATTTCTGGAGATATGTCATTATCGTCACCATCATCATCGTCATAAACCAGAATCCTGTAGCTGAAACACAGAATCATACAACATATTTTCTTCAATTAATCGAGTGGGATAATATAACTACAAGGACAATACAATTAGATAGCAATTGAAACGGGGTTTAACATCCTGTTGTTCTTATCCATTCGGGCTAATGAAGAAAGACATACGCCATGCTGTGTGCTATGAGAAACATCATGCCCTGAGGGTTTGTCGTCGTATTCGGACAACTAGAGGCTGTTTGTTGCCAAGTCATACGTCCGGCATCAATGCCAAGAAAAACACGCCGAATAATATACAGGAGCTTTATTGGCCAACACAAGGATCCATAACAAGGCTTTACTCTCCTAGCCACCAAATATGATTTTAATGTGGCGTGCCGTTACAGTATAACAGAACCACATATTAAAATAGATTTATAGGTGACTTGCGGTTGCGAGACGGACCATACCGATATTTGTACGTTAAAACGTGTAAACGTAGTACACATATATTTAGTTCGTTCCAACCAGGGTAGAAGGGTGGTTATATTCACAACTACAATATTGGACAAGTTGATATGATTTCAGAAATATCCAAAACTTAAACGAAAGCTTCTACCCAATCGTGTACGAACATTCGTAAATCTGCTAAGACGTTAGAACGATGTTGTAAAAACATACAAAAGAAAAGGAAAATGACCAGCAAAATAATATTAAAATCGGAAGCCATTTCCAAGTAATTAGTAGGTACATGCTCTCGTTGGATTTACACCATTGAACTCACAGCACGTCGTCCTTTTGGATCAGCAGCTGGTATACTAGTATCTGGTACATTAGAGACTGGGGTAACAGTGACTGATACATTAGTTACTAGGATAATAGTGACTGGTACATTAGAGACTGGGGTATTAGTGACTTGTACATTAGAGACTGGGATAGTAGTGACTGGTAGATTAGAGACTGGGTTAATAGTCAAAGGTACATTAGATACTGGGATAATAGTGACTGGTACATTAGAGGCTGCGGTATTAGTGACTGGTACATTTGAGACTGGTGTACTCGCGACTGGGATGTAAGATAATGTATCTTAATACGAGTGAAATGAAATTGAAAAAATGAACATCTAAATAATATTAAAAGCAGAAGCTTTAGTTCTCAGTGAATAGCGATTACCTGTTCGTGTTGGATTTGCGCCATTGCCGTCATTAGACCCTGGAATGTATGAAAACGTAGGTAAATACATGTGAAATGAAATGGAATGTCATTAATTTCAAATAGTAAACTAATATCAACTGATCCATATAATCAAAGATGCCCGCCAATTTGTTATAAAACAAGGTTAAGAGGGGTTACTGAGATCATTTTACAGATAAAACATGGACTGCAAGATCCACTTTACAAGAGAAGCTCAAACTAGAGACTGGGTTAATAGTCAAAGGTACATTAGATACTGGGATAATAGTGACTGGTACATTAGAGGCTGCGGTATTAGTGACTGGTACATTTGAGACTGGTGTACTCGCGACTGGGATGTACGATAATGTATCTTAATACCAGTGAAATGAAATTGAAAAAATGAACATCTAAATAATATTAAAAGCAGAAGCTTTAGTTCTCAGTGAATAGCGATTACCTGTTCGTGTTGGATTTGCGCCATTGCCGTCATTAGACCCTGGAATGCATGAAAACGTAGGTAAATACATGTGAAATGAAATGGAATGTCATTAATTTCAAATAGTAAACTAATATCAACTGATCCATATAATCAAAGATGCCCGCCAATTTGTTATAAAACAAGGTTAAGAGGGGTTACTGAGATCATTTTACAGATAAAACATGGACTGCAAGATCCACTTTACAAGAGAAGCTCAAACTACATAAATAAATGAGGTGCAGCGTTTCAGGAGGTCCATTTGAGGTAAATATAGAAGATAAGGTACCTGGTGCTGGACTGCTACTAGTCGGTTGATTGATTACGACTCCTGGTGGCAAGCTATATACCATTTTATCGACAGCTAGAAAAACAGCATTAAAATTCAAGTGAGTTATCTGGTAGTTACTGGTTGTAAAATTAGTTATTTTGCAATAAATTATTTAAATATATAAGGACAAGAAACCGCAGAAGTGGTATTAACTGTTCTAGATCGACAACTGATATTTGTATTTGTCAACTGAGGTACTGGGCTACATGGTTCAAATTATTGTTTGACATTCTAGGTATGAAATATAATAAACGTGTTCTTAATCAATTCCAATGATTTGTTTTATCTTTGTTTGCCACACAAGGTTACAGGAAACATTGTTAGGCTGAAAGAAATGGTGAATTCAACTATGTGGCTTCAAGTAACTGGTAAATTCAAAACGAAAGGGTTGCTGAAAAAGAGATGTTGCTCTGATGTTTGTGACCGAGTATGCTGAAAGTACTAGACTATTAACCATAGTTAGCTTACATTAAATATCAGGTATTTCATTTGAAGGTATTTAAATAGCATTTGACGGATTAAACATAAAACAGGAGTGCTAAATAAGGAAATTGTGTTTAACCTGTAACTTGTTGATTATCACAATACACAGCAGCATAGTCATCACAAGCTTGATCTATTGCTGATGAATCCACATCACAATCAGTTAATCTACTCTCGTTACCACTGCATGTCCAAGGTTCCTTAAATGTGGTATATTTCACATCTGACTTCCCGCGCTTTGTTGCCTTGCCTCCGGATCCTGTGAGTTGCTGACACACAACTGCAGCATCGTTGGCTGTCCAGCTTTCAGCACAAAGGCCGCCCCAAACACCGTTTCTCACAATCAGCAATCGATAATCATCGTTAATTTTCATTGAACCTTCAGCTATGTAATTAAAAAGAAATCATTAAAAATATTGTATTTAATTTTGTATTAATGGATGAACTTCATAATAATTTCGATTATTTGTGCAGTGATCATAAATTATAATTCTTTAAATTGTGGAACACCTAAACCATTCTTCTTAAAATCAATTACTAAAATGCTAAAAAGTTAAGCTTTATTTCAGTATTATGAGTTTTGAAACACTGAATTCAGTGTACTTACCTGGAACAACTTCATCCGTAATACAAGAAACAGAAGCAAACAAATTCTTATCAGTTACTTCATTAATCACAGGACAATCCAATAAAGACTGTTCAGTACCAGCACAACGAATTGCAATGGGTGTCTTTGATTTCTTGAAGGTTCCTGAGGGAAACACTTTACCTCCTTTGGGGAATCCCATTTCTTTACATCCAATCGTAGCTTCCTTTTCACCAAATGAGTTAGAGCTAAATCTGGCTTTGGTTAGCGAGTTTCTCACAACTCCGTAGGATAGATACGGTGCAGTTTCCAAACGGACTAGAAGGAAATAATTATATAGAATAATAATTATGACGTCAAGTCTGATTTCCAATAAAATATCTATATTAGTGTCCTCTGTCGATTTTATATATACGTAATTACGTTCTTTAAAACGATTATATATTTAAAGTCTTGTTTATTTGAATATATATAGCGCATACACTACAGTTAGAAAATGCAAAATAATATGGAAACAATTGTTAAAATTCAGTTGAAGCTATACATACGGCCAAACATGTGGAAATGTTTGAAAGCTATTATGCGTATTACATTTAGCTCAAATACCTCTACTGTAACAATAAACAGCAGCTGTTTTCCAGGAGCAGTCGCTGATAGAAGGGTTTGAAGGTGTCACATATTCCCAATTTTGTCCTTCACAACTTTCAATGACTTCTGAATCACCACCACAATTAGTAGAAACTGACCACCAAGAGGTGCCGGCTGCCACTACAGGCGCCATGGACCATTCGTCACCGTCTTGGAATCCTAGTTCCTTACAGATAGTAGCAGCTTCTTCTTCATCCATTTTAGCCAAACACAAGAACCCCTCTTTACCATCCCGTGTTATCTTTACTCTACCAAATCTAGAATTTCCATCCACCAAACTAAATGTTGCCTCTAGAAAACAATTATTCGTTTGTTGAGGATGATTTCGGTAGAGTTTTAGAGATAATTTTATTTAATCATAATGTACAGTTAACAATTTAATAAAAACATCTTCCTTTTTATATTTTCGATTTAAGCTAAAAAAATTTTAAAAAAAAACTGGAACGTACTGTCAGCCATGTTATAGCACATTACTGCTGCAACCTTTTCGCAATTTTGATCGGTCTCAGAACTAGGAACCAACGTGCAGTCTTTTATGGACGATTCTGTTCCCTGGCATGTGACAGATTTAAACCAAACGGGAGGATTCCCATTGTTGTATTCGGTACGTTCTGTGGAGAGTATAGCTGTATCAAATCCTAGCTGTTTACACACGACGGATGCCGCTTTATCATTCCAACTATCACTGTTGCATATTCTTCCTGGTAATTCATCTTTGTTTACATGAACAATACCCTTTTTGTTTAAGAAAACACCCATGTCTCCAACTGAAATATTAAGGCTTTATTTATAATATAAGTATCTGAAAATAGTTAGTTTTAAGCAGACAGTAACCATTGTAGGTTCATTTTTTTTGTCACCTGTTAAATATTGCTGCCGACGTATTAATATTTCCAAATTCTGGGTATCTTTAATGTGCTTATCATTGCCCTAATTTAAGGATTCGTATTTATTGAATTCGACGGCCTAGAATATAATGACATCTGCTACTTTATTGTTGTATATTTATTTGATTGTCCTTTAATATTGATTCGACGGCTACAATATGGGACTAATGAATGCAGAAAATCCAGGGAGGGTGGAGTAACTTTCATGAACGACACTGGGATCAAATACAGCCCCCCCCCCACCCTGGTTTGTGAGCTAAGCCTCACAATGTTGAAGTCTGCAATCGTACTGAGTAGAAGTGATAATAACAACCCATATGCACTGGGTTAAAGTAAGAAAAACACCCCATGAGCCCTGGGTTGACGTGAGAAATACACCCGATAAGACCTGGGTTGAAGTGAACAAAACACTCGATAGGCACTGGGTCGAAGTGAGCAAAACACTCCATAAGGACTGGGTTGAAGTGAGCAAAACACTCGATAAAGCACTGAGTTGAAGTGAGCAAAACACTCCATAAGCACCTGGTTGAAGTGAGCAAAACACTCCATTAAACTATAATGACAGTATTGTACTATCTAGTTGCTGCTAAGGATCGATACTATGTGATTATCTTACCTGGTAATGCGTTATCGAGTCGACAAGAAATTGCAGCAACATTGATGTTCGTTGTATCAGTAACTCGAGTCGTGATGCAGGTGCTTAAATTCGTAGGCGTCTGGTCACAGTTCAGGTCATATATATCACCATTATCATAATCTGACTTAAACATCGTTGCGGGTACAGTACTGCCACCTATACTAAATCCCAAGTGTGAGCAGATGAGATTGATTTCGACCTGGTTTAATGACGCGTTATTTATCAGTACTTGGTTTCCGTTCACTATATACTTAACTAAACCGGCATAACCGTTCCCTTGTAGGTAAGCTGTCAAATATAAAACACCACAATATTATATACATGTTATAGATTCATATATACTTTAAACATTTTTGATAAAAAAATAAAACCTTTTGTGATGGTATTTCTGGACCAGGAGCAGGCAATTCGAAAAGGGCCTATGGCTTGCCAATTCAGGTACTGATGGACTTCGTATGCTTATACCTAGACAATAGCACATCGATTGATTGACTGACTTCAATTTTTGATATGCCGTCAAAATTCCAAAATGGCTGCGATGACGTCATACTTGGTTTCTTGTATATAGTAAGGCGGTGCTTGTTTATTCTTTGCGCTACAATATTTCATAGTAATGGCATTAACTAAAATAAATGATAGATTGAGATTAACAACCTGTGTTGTAGCAGACTGTCATCTTCAGATTATCCAACACCTTTCCGGTTACGCGCTGCCAATCATTATTAACAGAACTTTCTATGGATGAAAATGAAGAATCATCTTTTGCTGTAGCTGTCCAATACGCTTGGTTAGTTGGTAGCAATCCAGGACTGGGTAAATCGTACATACTCCCACCTTTATACCCGAGATTAACACAAACAGCATTCTGGTTGATATCATCAACAACAAGCAGGCCTTTCTGGTTCTCACTACTTCTTTCCACGAAATGGTTACCAAGAATATTTCCTCCTCCATTTACAAAACCATAAACGCCATCTGTTTAGATAAACATGACAGTACAATTTGAAGAAATTAAATGTTACGTCACGCTCAAACTGTTACCTCCCTTATACATACAACTTACGATCTCCATGTACTAAAACATGGAGTTTACATGTTCAATTCTAAATGGTGTTCGTTCAATATTTGTGCTGAGAAAAATGCACTAGCAGACATTTGAATGGCGTAAACGTCTCCTTGACAGTTGGAACTGTGGACAGATGACCAGAGTCCGGGAAAAATCTGCCAACCTCGTATTGCGCATGTAACCATAGAGGTAAACATTAACATATTGTTTGTCTCATAATGACCGAAGTATTTTGTTGCTGGGACATGGTGTGTCACAGGCCCTATTGGATCTAACCATTTCATTTTAACAAACTCCTACCAAAGGTCAAGAAATCCGTACAGGCATTCTGAATGGGGTGATTTTTTAACATTTGTCCCTTAATGGACTAGCAATTTCAGACACCATACAGATCATGAAACTTTGAAATTCTATGGTGTTCTTTTCTTATGCCTTCAAAAATTTGCAAAGCCTATACTATATCGATGTAATCAAATTCATTATTAACAGATGAACAACTACAAAATCCCGCCAAACTTCCATTGGGGAGACTGTCTTGTAGCGCGTTCACGAGCTTTCATAAACTTGGATTTAAACTGGGAATATAGGGATCTTTCAGAATACCCAATGAAATTATTTTAAATAAGATAAAGTACTCAAACCTGCATACGGACCGAATCGAGACGGACTCAGGTGGTGACACTATACCTCAACATGAATTAATAATCTTTCAAAGATCTACATTTATAGTTAAACCTGATGTATAATACGCCTAATTCAGGATGAAATATTCAGTTGAAATACACCGTCGACTTTTGGCACTCACCTTTATTTTGATCATAACATCTAACAGCAGCTATAGATGAACAGATATTATCATTGACTGTCCACAAAGTCACGGGGCAAGCAGCTGGGGATCTATTCGAATCACCACAATTTAAGTTCGTAATCCATACTGTGTATAATTCCTGTAAATTAACTGTCAATATCTCAGAACCATCGGACCCTAAAGAGGCACAAATGACTTTGGCGTCGGTTTTACTAAACGTTTCATCGCAGATGATTCCCCATGTGCTCTGGTGGTGGATTTCAACCACATTGTTGGTTGCCAAACGTACCGTATAATCTGCTATTGTATCTGTAAATGGAAAAATATTCTCTTTAGTCAATTGTGACTGTATCTAGATGAACAATGTTATTTCATTTTCACTGTGATGATTATGTTTCAGTTTATAATTAGATTTAACGTTTATTTTTTGATCAAGAAATTCAGAAGCCTCGGGTACATTTTGAAAACAAATCATCTTCTCAAATGAACTGATTGATCTTCGTTTTCGTAACCCGCGATGAGGCTCAGAGAGTAAGACGCTAGCTGGATTACCTAGAGGTCATGGGTTCGCTCCCGGCCGCTACCGGATTTGACCGATAAAGTTCCACTGCGGCGTGATTTCGCCTTGCCAGTTGTGAAGGCCTGTGGAACAATGTCTAGTCGTTTGAATGGGACGAAAAACTGAAGTTTCGTGTATAAGTTGGCCTGTACTTAAGAGAACCCTTAGCAGTTTTAATTCGAAATAGTAGTAGGGCACAGTGTCGCTGTCATGACAAAACGTCTTTCATAGCACAGTATATGTCGTTGCAGACATGTAGGACGCTAAACCCCCATTTTATTTCATTTCATGTTTTCGTTTCATTTCAGATAGAATGAATAAAATATTTCTTACTTGTGATTGAACAGGAAACTACAGCTGTTTTATGAGTGCCACCTTGCTGCATATCAACAGCAGGACAGTCGAGTAGTGAAGCTTCAGTGCCAACACAGTTATAGTCCTTAACCAACATCCCATAATCAGAGTTCCTTGAATATCCTGTCGTGGAATCTGGGTTTATTTTATATGAGACATCATAACCAAGCTCCTTACAAATCACACCTACATCAAGATCCCCTAGCCCGCTGTCTGCGAGGTACATAGGTCCAGAAGGCATCTGGACAACAACATAACCAAATCCTCGCTCCTTGGTAACAGAGTTTGCAGATGCACTTTCTAGATATACTGTAACATAAAAATGTAATACTGCAGGATTTGCTTACTCATAAGCATTCTCACATGGAGAAATTTAAGGATAGATCCCTGTCCCGAATGGATGTTATCCGTTTTACATCTAGCCATACATACAAAAACTTTTTCAATTGTATTAAATGGAAGTAAAATAAATACATCGCAAAATTTTCGAAGTATACTAGTGATCTGGATTAAATTCGTCGATTTAGGAATTAAAAGGTCAGTGAACCAGCTCCGTGTCTGATTTAATTGTAGGCATAAGTTTCGTATGACTTTTAAGCGGACTACATACAAAATAATATTATTCGCATTCGTTTCTTAATTTGAAAATTCCGTGGAGACCTTTGTAGATGGTTGTATCCATTTTGATCGAAAGCGTCAAATTACATAGTACATGAGTATTACACACGGCAGAGTATGAACACCTGATTCTACTCTATGTTAGAACAATGTAGCTTACCCTTTCCTCGGCAATGCACAGCAATACTGGAGCTAGGGCAATAAGAAAACTCTCCTGTTGCAGTGACGCTTAGCCACCTTTCTTTAACGTAAGCATCCAAGTTAGGAACGGAAGGTTCCATGTAAGACTCCTTTTCAAATTGATTGTACCACCATGAGTTAGCAGTAGACTTCATCCCCATATCATAATATATACCAGATACATATCCTAGTTGTTTACAAATAATACTCGGTATTTCTCCATCGTTGTACTGATTATAATTATCACCAGGACAAACCGGTCGCCAAACCCCACCAATGTTCATTTCTACAAAACCATACCTTGATCCGCCTCCTGTTAATCTCAAACTGTCGGCTGGAGAAAAAGAAAGATGATTTAATGCTAGGTTCCCATAGTCGTGCGATGCGTTACGATACGATTGTTCCTATTAAATCCGAGGTCTTCTACGTACAACACGCGTTCGGATACGTTCCGATACGGTCAACAAGATTTTTACGACTGACCTCAATGAATGATAAGGTCTAATCACCACGATTACTCCACGATTAAAATCACGATTTCAATCGTGATAGTGGGAACCTGGCATAAGTAATGGGGCTATTAGATTTCCGTCGCCATGTTGCTAAAAATAACGCCCCTGTAGAATTGGATATGATGATTGAACACACATATTTGTCGAAAATAATGTATCCAATCAACGATAAAATAAGTTCCTGTTTATGGACAAGGAACTGATCTACAAACGGTAATCATTTTTGTGTTGTTTGTTGTTCGTTAATCCATGTACGATCGACATGAAACTTGACATGCTTGTTCCTAAGACAATGGTGCATCAATTTGTGATATAGCATCACAATTCCAAGATGGCTGCGATGACGTCATAGACAATTTCTCGTCTATAGTTATTATAACTTATTATAATTGTCAGAACCAATATACTGTATTAATCATGGTATATTTAGATTTACAATAATATCCATGTTATTTTATATACGTGATTTTATATATGTAAAAACGAGTGAAAAATTTATAAACCTACCCCCAGCTGCGTCAGCATACTGACATGTCAGAGATATAAAAACCGAAAGTAACAACAACATACTGGCTGGCTGAAAATAAACAGAAGATTTATTTAGCACAGTATTATACATTAAAGCCTATCGGGCTGTTAATTGTCAACTTGCAAGACTAGTTATTGTAAAATGGTGATTAGCCTACCTGTCTAGTTGTGGGAAGAGGACCGAAAAACTCAGTATGGGACAGATATGGTCAGCTATCGTCCCGTAATCCTTGCTCTTTACTTGTCCTGGAGTAACTCTTAGCTAGAGCAACGGCCTACGCGCGAGTCATTTGATCATAACATACCATGATTAGACATAGGTCGGTATACAACATATACAATGGTGGGTGTGGTTTTGAGAATTTCTCGTATATCCAAATGACATGTTCATCAAATGAAAGATAACAAATTACTAAATTGTACTTCACCACTACAAAGTACAGGTAGCGCTTTGGGGAACATTTAGCCCGGACAGCGGCTCTATACGACTATTCTAATAGTCAATGATATACACGAGAATGACTAGACGCATTGCCTAGCCAGGCCGGCCTTCTATTATACACTTGACATATCTAACAGTTACATTTCTTCTCCTACTATGTATGCATGAACACAGTGACATTCATTCATTTGCCACCCCAAACAGCAATCATTATGTCTTAAATCATATAGTGAACAAAAATGGCAATTTGGACATTGCATCGTTTTGAATCAGCAAGCAATCCGTGTGTCACAATCTGTAGGAAAACTGTGTTAAATCACAAAACAGAAGTAATACAGATTAATGCCTTCTACTAGAAGGGTTTTCTCTATTGTTGTTAAATACAAATTATACACTTACTATCTCCATTTGTTATTGTTCAGGTGATTTTACCTACTGAGGTATACTATACCTTGTATCAGGATTTATATCCTCATCTCACGTCACCTGTCATTTTATACCTTACTGACGATATCAATTATCATCTTTCCCAATTTTTATCGTTTTGCTTATTGACGTATATTAGATACCTGATATTAAAAGTAGAGTTTATATGGTTATGAAATCGTCATAAGAAAGATAACTCCGACATATCATGGGCGTATTTCTACCGTTCGTAATGTAGGGAGGTTTATCTAAATTAGTGATATGACAATCAACTGCTTACATTCCTGCACCAACCTGACTAATGCAGACGTGTCGGCAATAAAGTGTCCGATGAGGACATTTTTTTGTCTGGAAAGCGGTGATTCCGTTTACTTTTCATCGAAGTTCAACGGCCAATGTTCCGTTTACGAGTACACCAACGACTAGACATGTTTTCCCTTGACAGTCCACTCCGTCAAGCACGGAAAACATGTCTCCTGAATGGCAATAATCTTCCATTTGGTGCCATGAGTTAGAACGTCAAAAATCTAACAATAAGGGTGATAATCCGGATATAATTTCGGATAACACTTAATAAATACACTCAAGTGTATTGATCAACAGGAGCTAAGCCTAACAACGAGAACATTCTACAGTACCACGGGCTAAAACTCTACTACGGGAGGACGCAACCCAAAACCGATAAGACAAACATGTGAACAAGACAAAATAAAATAGGCACTGAAAGAAATGAAAATAAAATATATATATATATCAAACCAAGTGAATAGATCCAAATAACAAAATGCATTTAATGGTAGATCTCCTTACTTTTTGATTATGTTAAGAAATAATGACAGTCGCCTCACATAATTCCAGCCCACCCACACCGGTCTTTTTTATGATTTCTTGTTCTAACGAAATTTTCAACTAAACGAATCCATCTTTGATATTATATTGTTAATCAGGGATGAATTGTGATGCTTTTGCTTTTAGGGACAACTAACATGCATGTCAGCGTGTGGACCATATAGTTTGTCGTCCTCGGGTTAATCTTGGTACAAAAATTATTCAAATAGATCAATTCTAATTTTAATTGTTGCCATTTAAAGTTTACATTGGTTTACATGGAGCGTTGTTTGTTATCACTATGAAGGTGATCTAACATTGGTATGAATAGGTGAAAAAAACTCAGTATCTGGACAAAATATCTGTGTTTTCAAATTGTCAACACCAACCAATTGTTATGTATAATAATTTAATCAGGTTCCATTTTAGATATAGAACTGTACAACAATTGGGTGACCTTTACCCCAGATTGGTCATATATACTTAGTCCCTTGAATAAGGAAAGTGGAACACGTTGGAGGGGTTTCTTTATTAATGTCAAAGGACAATTACCACGCGCGTTTAACATACACAATCAGTACAATACTAATATCGCTCGGAGTAAATACTTTGCAATCATATCGAAAGATATTGCACAATGTTTAAGTTATTTGTCAAGACAAGATGTGACGTTATCCTTTGATGTTGGCGTACCATTATTTCAGATAATGGTACGGGCAATGTGCCAAGCTACATTATTTATACTATATAGTTTAAATGCTGGACAGTATCTGTATTTTAAAGTAGCTAAGTCTCTAACTCAATATCATCCAAAATCTTCGACATTGAAAACACGATTTATTTGTCGGTTTAAATCAACATTGATGTTGTGATCTTACCGGGAAAAGATGGCCTTCTAATATCCAATATTTAAAACAAAATAAACATTTTACAATTGGTACACGAATCGTGTACCATGATGCGTTTCAGTGCTATTTGTAATAAGGGGCTCGAAAAACGAGGCTAGGCATATTCTAACGGTGACGCTATATTCTTATCTGGAGAGCAAGCCCAATAAATAATATTGGTGTAGACTGGAATAACCAGACGCTAGAGATTGAAATTCGATGGAGAATACTGGCATATTTCGCCAAACCTAACTGATTAAAAATTACAGTAAAAACAGAAACGTTTGAATGTAAATCAATTTATATACATTCATATTACATTATTAGGTATACTTGACTGAAACAAGCCGAACATATTATTGTCGCCATACCATCAATCATCGCATTTAAAATCAAACAATATTTCCATTTAAAATCAATGCAGACTCCGTGGATGATATGACACGAAACACTAGACAGAAGATATCAATATTAATGGTTGCTATGTAAGGACTTATAGATCGTTGTTATTATTCAAATTCTACCCATTTGTTGTCTTTGCAATTTCCATGCGCTCACATGTCATTTCAGTGTGGAAGAATTATATCGCCAACCATGTCCGTTGGTCCGGGGGTCCGTTAGTAAGTGACTCGATAACGCGATAGAGGCTAAAGTTTATAAGGGTTTTTATGCGAAACATTACGGTCGAGAGGAAGGTCGCTATCGATATTCAGAGTTCTCGACCATCCGTTTCGGTGTTACCTCCCATTTGCCGAAAACTTGTTAACGTGATAGATGCTACTGTGTTTAATGGAGTAAGAGGACTAGCCTTATCCATATACAGCATTCTGCGAACTTCCTTCACGGCATTACAACCCCCACTCACCTCCACTCCTTTCCGAACACAGAGTAGACCAAGCCCTGCACCACTGACTTATGGAAACCAATGTGCAAAACCCCGTTGAGCGTTTATAGGAGGTCAGTGATTTGAAAACCAAATGTTCGGACAGCGGCTAACATCAACCCAAAAGGGGCGCACTGTGGTGCATATTTTATGGTGTTGAGCAATGGCGCGATTGATTTTTCGGATAGGTAATAATTTAACCAATGTAATATTTTGCAATCCTATCCAGTTATATTACGCAATGTTTAAGGCTGACATTACCAAATATGGCTTATAATTAATTAATCCCGACCGCAATAATGAGATAACTTTCACGGCCATATGCACGAATTAGGTGGCCTGTTTTAGTTTTTGAGTACATCAATATCTTTTACCGGGTATACGGGTTAATATATTTCACAATATAACTTTTATAAATAAACAGCTTTAACACGTCGCTTTAATAGGATCAATTTTATCATTATATTTCACAATACCACTTTCGTTATGAGCAACTTGATTTTCTTATCTGTAAAACTATGGAAAGGTAAAGGGGTCAGTAACACGACGGATATCAGACATGGGGTTTAAATGAAATGAAATGAAATGGGGTTTAACGTCCTACTAAACTGAGCTAATGAAGGCGGGCATAGACGGGCATACGCCATACAGTGTGCTATGAGGGAAATTTTGCCAGGGCAGCGGCGCTACGGCCTACTCTTTAATCGAATTCCAACTGACAAGGGATCTTTTACGTGCACGCAAATATGTACACGGGATCTCGGTTTTTCGTTCCATTCGAACGACTAGACAGCTGTCCTTGTCAGGCCCTCCGTCCTGCATCACTGACAAGGGGAAACCACGCCGGAAAATCTGGATAAACTTTCTCGGCCAATGCAGGGATCGAACACCCGACCTCCAGGCTAGCGAGCCAGCGTCTTACCCACTTGGCCACGTGATCCCCGGGTTTAAAGGCCTACTGTTCTGCCCCAACGGGGCTATAATGAAGACGAGCGAAAGATGTCACGGAAGATATCACAATATTAATAATTTAATGTCAACATATTGTGATCGGTGAGATGGTGTTTATCCTGAATAGATAATCTTGCTGAGTTAATTGAATCAACGAGTCATTTCATTTTAAAGAAGCACGTTTCCGTTAGATTTAATTGAATTAAAGCACCATGTTGTGTGTCATCATTTCCTTTTAAATGCGCACGTTTACGTTACGATATGTCGAAATAGCGCATGTCGATAAATGGTATATGCAGATCCCGTGTGAGTGGGGGGGGGGCAGCTAGGACACTTATCCAGGGGCCCGGAGGTTAGTGGGGCCCGCAGGTATGCAGGTATAAATTAATAAAAAAAAATATACACTGTTACTTGATCGTAACGTAAAAAAAAACCGGTGACGTTTCTGAATCTGCGTACCTAACTGGTGAATTAAAAACTGTAAGCCACCTGCCCGGACCCTTGCGGCGTGAGGCCCCGGCCCATCCTCGTTCCTTTTGAGGCTCTCGTCACCGTCAGGGTATCCAGGCGCCGACAGGTAATCCGGGCCCATAGTCCAGGCCTGTAGAACGTCACAATGATTGTGAGCGCACCAGTGTCGCACTCTACTGCCAGTGATCATGCACGCAGTTATAGATTTCTCTCGGTAGGATAAATAGCTCATGTGGTGAATAAAAACTATTTTTGGCGTCTGATGGTCAAGGTTTTTGTTTTCCCATTTGTTTGCCTGCTTAAAATTCCCTGTCAAAATCGTGTACATCTGATTGTTATTGCTGCGTTAAATCTCAGTTTCTGTGTTTTAGAAAGGGCCCTCGTATCCTTCAAAAATGTTTCCCCCAACCCTTTGCCGAGTTGCTTGTTCCAGGACCCGCAGTGCCCTGTCGCGGGCCATGGGTATATGTTGGCAAATCTTCAGAATAGCAATATCGTAACTCAAACGTGTGTATTTAAAAGCGAAATGATACATCAATGTGCGATGATAAAATTAACTCCGCCAAAAAAATGTCTTCTGAAGGATTAAATCATCCCAACAATCGCAATATATTGACATATTCGTGCTATTGACCCCTATACATTTCCAAAGTAAAACACGTCTAAATGGCTGGAAACTTGGAGATAATTATATGGTTGGGAGTTACAACTAGTGTAAGTAAAGATTCGATCCACAGCTTGCTACGTTTTTATTAGCATTATTTCAAAGTTACACTTTCTGTATGTACGTAAATATTCCTAATGGCAGTATTCGATGTACAAGGGGCAGACAATAATGCCCCTCAATGGACATACAACTAATCCTCCTCGTGTAGTCGGCCGTATGCGAAGGAACCGTTTGTTGCATCATCAAGCTCGTGTTTTCCAGCTTCCTTATTCTCTCCAGAAATAATAATCTGAAAGGAAAAACATATTATTTCTATTTCTATTTTAATATACTGGTAAACTTTGGTCAGAGTTCGTTACACACATGTAGTTCAGCATCGTTTTGTTAACATTTGGTGACCCTAAGATTCGAACAGATCATGGTACCCCCATATAAAGCTCAATTAAAAAACAGTACTAAACCATACAATACTTTATTTTATCTGAAACAAAACCCAATTGTGCTAATATTGGGTATTATTATCACTTATTGCGGCGGCCATTGTTGTAGGTCCTTATTTAGTTGTTCCATTAGCTCTGTAGTTAACTCGGCACATTTAAAAAAATATGCGGTGACCCATTACCTTGGGACCATAAGCACGTGTTTATCTTGCTTAATGATGTTCAAAAACATCCCGCACGTATCGTGTCTTTTCCATTTTCAGACTACCAAGAACTTGTCTGATCACTTACATACTTTAAGCCAATATAACTTTGCGGGTAAGTTGCGGGTTTGTGGTAATTATATGTATGAAAAGGATAGTATACCGTATTTTCGTCAGGTGTGGAAACTTTTCGGAGGAGAAGACAAAATGGTGTGAAAAGTAGATTTAATATTCCTAATCCACGAATCAACCTTTAAAGTAAAATAAATAAAGTCTTGAAATAGACATTCGGGTTTTATAAATTTCAATTTAAAGTTAAATTCCCCTATTGCGTGAATAGAATATATCAATACAATTAGTATTCAATAGCTAAATGCTTTGAATAAAATACGTCAATGCCATAAACAAATAATCTATTGCATGCAGAAAAATCATATTTAAAAATAATTAGGTGCCTAAAACAAAAGAATCCAACGTCATTAATAATATTTTAAGAAATAAACATTACCCACCATGGGAAGCCAATTGATTTTACTAATTGCCCAGCTAATGATGGCCCTGTAAGAAAGAATATATAATATTAAGCCTAGATCACAACCGCCGTACGTGCTATTATGGGTTGAATTTACCCAACTGTTCTTGTGTCACAAAACTAACAGTTTCCAGTAAAGTGCTAACGTTAAGTTACATTATGATCAATCCCAACGATAAATAATATCTGGTGGCTGAAACACTGAGACGCACTGAAACACAAGATGTTTAAACATGTGTGAATTTAAATCTCGTTGGAAAGAATCACTTTAATCTTGCAATTATGAACAACGATTGCACGCGAGAATGATCAATTCTCCTAAACACAAAAAAATGAATCCACAAAAGGAAAAGTTGAAAATTAAGATTTTACAGTGCACAATTGGACATAAAATGTGGCTTTTAAAACTTAAGGTCATCATGCACAACTTCTTTAGTTCTGTAGAAAACGTGTCGACTCAAAGTTCATATCTGAACACCGAGATCTTGATTTAATTCAAGAGTATCAGAGCCGTCAGTAGAAAGAGTGGACGTCCCTATCCTAAGACTGATCGGTCGTTTTGAGCAGAGAGGGTCCACTAGAGATGGACTAAGGCCTACATGGTAACCCGTGAAAACGACTTTACAAGACCAGAACATAATACGGCAACATCGGCATTATGTCGGTAAATGTCCAGCCTGCAGTCATGTAAAAATCTCACATACCCGCTGCTTTAAGTTTAGTTTCACAGGCACCTTCAGCCAAATCAGTGGTGCGTTTGCATTGCGTCTCAATATTTTAGATGTGCTTACCTACAGAATAAGCCAGACAAACTGCCAGTTGGGCTATGGCATAAACACTACCATAAAAGGCTTCGTGTCGAATATCAACCAGTAGAGCCAAGAGAGGCATTAAAGCTGCATCAGTTGCACCTTCAAAAGATGACATAAACGGCAATTATTGATTTGCTTTATTTGCTTTCTTTATTTATCTATTTATTTATTTATTTATTTATTTGGTATATTTATCCTATGTATGTATTTTGACAAATCTCCTCGTTATGTGTCATGTGGCATGGCAAGCAATACCTCATGGTAATTTTCCAGACATTAGAATTTTACCAATCTTTAAGTCAATAAATAAATACGTATAATACTTGCCTAGTCCTAATCCTAAACCAAGATGAGGTAAAACTAACTGTGGTAACTGGGTGGCAAAAGGTAACTGAAAATAAAATATAAATCTTATACTGTATTGAAAATCTTATACTGTATTGAAAATCTTTTGTCGATTAAATCAAAATGTAATTAAAATTTAATGGTATTATGAATCGTAAGTTTCTGAATTAATACTTACACATATCAAACAGAGGCTAATCATTGTCATACATCCCACGGTACACAGCCATCTGAAAAAGATATTATGAAAATACTGGTCTAATGAAGACGGACATACGCCATAACGTATGCTATGAGGGACATTTTGCCCGAACAGCGGTGTTATGGTCTACTCTTATTTCGAATTCCAACTGTCAGTGGTTCTTTTACGTGCACGCCAATGTGTACATGTGACCTCGGGTTTTCGTCCCATCCGAACGACTATACGTTATCCCTTGCCAGACCCCCGTCCTGCACCACTGACAAGGGGGAAGCACCCCGGAAAGCTCCGATTTTTTTCTCAGCCAACGCAGGGATCAAACACGGGACCTCTAGGTTTGAGAGCCAACGTCCACTGAGTCACCTTGGCTCCCCATGATGAAAATGGCGTAAGATTAATTTTGATCAGGGGTAAGACAGGGTAGCTCTACTTAACTAATGGTATTATACATTTCTGTAAATGAATTTAGTATAGCTTCACAACACACCCGATCACCGCCAGAATTTCCTATCAATTAAATAAAAAAGGTTGAGAAGAAAATTCGAAAAGATAATAAAAAGCTCATCAACATCGCTTGCGTGTTAAGTAATAAAATATAATGAATGTCCAAAATAAGCCAACTTACCTTCCAACGTTCCTAGCCGTCACACCGAAACAGTTTGTACCAATCAAATAACCGATACTATCTGGTAAGAAAACTAGACCTGAAAACAAACAAAATATTTACAAGTATAAACAAAGTATCTTTTTGTAAACGAATGATATGCGTGGGGGTCCGTCTTACTTTTCTGTAACCTACTCTTCTAATAAAGACGGACATATGATATTCGATGTACTAGTTTGGGAAATATTGCTCGTCCAGCAGTGGTACTGTCTGCACTAATTTCCATTCCCATCTGTTTGAGAAATGAAATGGAGTTTAACGTCCTATTGGGCTCATGAAGACGGGCATACGCCATGAAGTGGGGTATGAGAGAAAATTTGCCCGGACAGCGGCGCTAGACCCCACTCTTAGATCGAATTCCAACTGCCGGGGAATCTTTTACGTGCACGCCAATGTGAACGATCTCGGCCAACGCAGGAGTCGAACACGGGGCCTCCAGGTTAACGAGTCAACGTCTAACGCACTGAGCTACCGTGGCTCTCCATCTGTTTGAGATGTTTAACATGGTGTTAATAGTATACACAGTACATCGCGGTTTCACCGCATCCGATCTTTCGATGAAGGGGTGGTATTGGGTGGTATTGGGTAGTATTGGGTAAATCGTCCCACCCGGTGTGATTACATTTTCCAAAACTCTTTGAAAGTCTAACAGCTCTTGTTGTATTTGTTGTAGGTATAAAACACCAACCTAGCTGCCATTTCTGTACTTCCATGGTTTGCATGATCCATAATGGAACTGTTGGTTCTATCACTGCCATTGCCATTGTTGTTAACATTATTGCACCTACAAAATTGTACTTTGTACATATATACATACATACAAATGTAAAGGTATTCTTTATTTATTAATTACATATTTTTGGATTCATTTATTGCTCTGAAAATTCAATTTTAGGATTCTTACTCAGTCGTACTCATCACGTTGTGATCATTATCACTGACTTCATCACAATCGTTACTTTTCCATTTTTAATTAGCTTATGAATTGGTATATCGGTTTACCTCGCACCCCAAGTATAAAGTGCTCTTACCTGCAATAACTGCTATATAAGGATCCCGAAGTAACTTCAACAACGAGGTAGTCTTGTTTTGATGCTGTTTGGATTAGGGAAAATTTAAAAGAAGATTACCCAACGAAATACGTAGGCTTATATGTATGGAATATACAACGTTTATAAAAGATATGTGAATATATTCAACGAGAGGGGTGCTGGCAGACGGGGCGACGGCACAAGGCAGCCATTTTAGGATGACTTTCAATCAAATTTTTGACATTTGAAATTCTCGTTGTTGATTTAGAAGTACAACTTGACTAAAACGTTTGTTTCGACTGTTTTTATATATTCAGAGAATACAATCAAGGCGTTGTCACGGGGCGCCAGAATACTTATATACGCCATTGGAGAAGTATTTCGGTCTCTGTTTAAATTAAGTGTAATATAGATCTTAGTCAATTTGATGAAAGGGAGATAAGTCTATCAATACAATAATACGTTGATACTTACTGCATAGAGTATATAAGGCTTTAAAATTACCCACTGTAATGCTGAAATAAATATAATTGTTAAATTTTATTTCGGAAAGCTTATAACCATTGCCCGTACTGGTTCAATTAATGTAATATGGACGTTTAAGCCACAATGCAACGGAGGGCTAATAAATGGCTGAAAAGTGTTCTTTAGCGGATTAAAACAACTATAAATGTAGGACATATGTTATTTGGAATTGATAATGTTTTGCATCAATTGGCTTTTTGGTAAGACTAACGTTTCGGTATGTGTGGTCTGAAATTCTATATTTCCCTTTAAGTTTGAAAAGTTGGGGCTTTAAATAATTTTATAATCTTATTAACTTCTACTCTTCTAGGCAAAATACCTTACCTAGATCAAATAATATCAACACGGCTATAATGCAAAACGGGGCCATCTTTCCTACAAAAGTGTACATGAATCCACCAAAAGGATAACCCACTGAAATTGAAGGTAAATAAATTAAAATGAAATTATACATCGAATCCTTGTCCTTTTGGTTCCTATGTATCCAGTTGGTTGGTTTAAAGATATTTCATTACTATAAAGTAAAAGGATTTGGAAAACGTCACAGCACCATCCTTTCTTTAATAAGCATATGGATTTGTTTTTCAAGATAACAAAAGGTGCAAAATAAAGAAGAGAATATAAATAGGGTTTTCAGTTAATGTCTAGCTAAACTTGATGGTGAAATAAAATGAAATGAAATGAAAATGAAATGAAATGGGGTTTAACGTCCTACTGTTCTGCTCCGAACTGGGCTAATGAAGACGGGCATACGCCATGCAGTGTGCTATGAGGGAAATTTTGCCCGTACAGCGACACTATGGCCTACTCTCATATCGAATTCCAACTGTCAAGGGATCTTTTACGTGCAAGCCAATGTGTACACGGGACCTCGGTTTTTCGTCCCATCCGAACGACTAGACAGCTGTCCTGGTCAAGCCCTAAACTTGATGGTACATTCTTTAACTAAATACAATTAATCATTAACAGTCTGATTAAAATACAGATCTATATTTCGTTTCGTTTTTTATACTTTCGGTGGCTTCCACTATATGAAGATCTGACTACATGTAGTTGTAGTGGGAGGTCGCGCCAGTGATCATGTGACCGGCTTTTGACCCTATGATGCCAGACATATAATGTTTCAAGTGGGTATAATGCAACTTTTGCTTTGTCTTCGCTGCGAATGTATACCCACAGTTCCGTGCACCGCACATCCAGAGCTCGCCGCAACAGACAGTTTCATTGGCTATTCCCTCAAATCATCTCTTCCAGATCCTATTGTAATCAAGGTAAGTAAAACAAAATTTTGAACTATAAAAAACGAAATGAAATAGGAACTGTGTTTTAATCAGATTGAATCTTGATATAACTTATCTGAATTATCTCTTAAAACATCTATTTACCTAATACCCCAGTGGCAGAGCCTCCCATAGCCACACCCATAGCTCTACTCCTACTCTTATCATCAGGATATCTCTGAGCCACTATACTCATTCCTATAAAATGTATTTTGAATATAACAGCAATAAGTTTGCAATTAGTATATGAAATTAACATTGTACGTGGTGTTTCATGTTATGTCCCTGAACGTGATTTGGGCGATATATGAAGCTCTTGCAAACTCCAATATTGCATAAGTTGAACTTCTAATATGAGTATCAGTCAAAAGTCAGTTCAATATTTACATCGATCTATGGTGTCCATTTTGTAAATTTACTTTTTCGATTTTCTCTCTTCTCATTTCGATTGGCGCATCCAGATTATCCAGTGTTGATACTTTGATTTTGTTTTAGCGTAGATTAAGCCGTGAGAAAACTGATATTCTCCAACAAAAGTGCAAATCAAGGGCCGTTAATTTAATATAAAAAAAACAATGCTCAGTACCCTAAATTATAATCGAAATAACTACCCAACTCCGTTTGATTGTATAAAACTACAAAGGAGCTGGTGTAAAGAATGGAGTGCAATTTTGTTTAATGTCTCTTCAACGCACTTCTTCGGTCAATTTGAGACAAATTGTGGTGTTTTTATGGTTATCCGTGCAATGCGAGATGGTAGAATTTTGCCCGGATAGTGGCGTTTGCGCCGACTCTTCTTCGCACTTTAATTATCATGCACGTTTATAGTGCTGGACCTCCGTTTTTGCCCCATCCGAACGAATAAGCACACATTATTGTCAGTCTCACAGGCACCATCGCTGACAAGTTATGACGGGAGTTCAAAAATTATAAAGTCTGAATTCGAACACAGGAGAGTCCAGTACCCTGAACAATCAACCAACACAAATCCGTCTTGTGTAACAACGTATAGTAAGATCATACTAGATAACTTTAATATTTAATAATTGGTATTGATCTTTACCTGCTATAGCCAACGCCGCGGAACCCAAACCTTGAACAGATCTCGCCATAAAGAGTGGTACATAGTTTTCAGTAAAAGCAAATACTAAAAAGAATGGAAATAGAGAAGCATAATATTGGTACAAAGATAAGAAAATATTTAGAAAGTAATTCTTAAAGTTTAATATTTTTTTTTTTTTTTTTTAAAAAGTCATAGCTCATATTCACCAACCAAAGAAGGTGGTTGGATGGCTGAATGGTTAGCGTGCGCGCGCTGTATCATAAAGTCTGTCGTGGTTTCGAATCTCCAGTTGTACGTGGCAAGGAGTAGGGTCGCCTGTCCAACCTCGTGGGTTTTCTCCGGGTCCTCCGGTTTCCTCCCACTGCTAAAGACCCCTACGCGCAAGCGAATTATGTAAATAAAATTAAAACCATATGTTAGTCCCGAAATGACCTAGTTTGTGTCGAGTGGACGTTAAACCCCATTTCTGTCTGTCTGCCAACCAAAGAAAGTTCGAAAATGAAAGAATGAATGAATAGGGTTTAACGCATTACTTGTCTGGTCCAACGTGGTTATTGAAGACGGGCATACGATGAAAATGTTGTCAGAGCAGCAATTGCATTCTACGTGCACGGGACCTTGGTTTTTCGTCCCATCCGTCCTGTGCCATTGACAATCCCGGGGACCTTCTCGTCCAACAACGGGATCCAGCCAGGGATCTCCTAGCTAGTGAGCCATCGCCTTACTCACTGAGCCAACATGTAAACATTAATTAAGAAATTGCACAAACTTGAAGATACGAATGATTATAATTACCCATAGATGATATAAAAATAACACAAGTACCACTGAATAAAACAACAGAATATCCAAATCTGAAATAAAAAATATATTTCTAGGCAGTCAGATTTAAGAACTTTCAGTTGTTACTGCAACGTGTATTGAATTGTTCTGAAAGTTCTTACGGATTACATAATCTAACATGAAATTGTGACGCAATTGCTTAGTTGTAACATATACGACTTTTAATAAAAAAAAAAGAGAAAAATTCCCCATATATAGTTTTCTTGAGGGACCCGAAGCCTCAACCATCTCAGAGAAAATCCCCAGCTCCGCTACTAACTTCAGATAGACATTTTTGTTTTTCATAAATTTTAGAGATAAAAATGATATTTGGGTAAAATTCGACTACGGTGGTCGAAGGGGTTCAGATCGATAAAATTTGCCAGAATCGTATTAAGAAAGACACTCCGTCATATCAGTTTTATAAATTTAGTACGCTAAATTACATTATTGAACTTACCTACTAGCTAATGGACTTATAAACGGATTAGCTATTAACTGTACTATGGCTTTAGACGATAATAACCAACCAACTTTACTATTCTCATTCATAATATTAACAGATAATAGTAGAATCTTTTCTGTCATTGATGGTTCTGATTGGTTCATAAATTCATTCGAACTGTCTGATTGGTTTAAATTGAACGTGTTGTTGTCAGTCTCCCACTCGACCTTATCCATATTTAACAAATAATCAGGAATTATTGGAACTACAAAATAATCAAAAGAAAATGTCCAATAGATTCCAGGTATAGATAATACAAGTATTGTGCATTTTATGTTTAAAAAAAGAAACAGGAAAATGGTAAACTTCGTCATTGCTTTAAAAACTTCGCGAATCAAGCAATTAGAAAACAATAATATTTCTGTGAATCATAGAAGTATGCCATATCTATTAAATTTATTGTTGTTACAAGGTAGCGCTTTGCGTATTTTATTAATTTTTTGGGCTGGATTGCTGCGTCTGATCTCCAGATGTGGACATGGTAAAAATAAACGATAAAGTATAGGTCTAAAGCGTGTGAAAAATGTAACTTTTCTCTGGCTGCACTTTTACTTTCGACCAAAAAAAGAAATTTTGAGACAAGTCTGTGTAGGGTCTGAGTCTATGAATAATTTTTTTTAAAATCTGTTCGGGCGTTAGGAACGTATTGAGAACGGTTTCAGACTTTAAGTGCATGTTAAACAAAGACAATCGTCTTAAATAAACTGGCCCGCAATTAACAAGCTGTTGCGGACATTTGATATGCTATCGGGTTCCGTCCGGTTAATGATCACTGGAACATATTATATGTTTATAGTAAAACACAGTTAATCTGGTCTGAAACTAGAAATCGTCACCGGGGCCCTGTAAATGAAATGGACTCTAACATCCTACTAACTGGGTTAACGAAGATGGGAGCCACGGTAGCTAAGTGGGTAAGACACTGACTTGATAGCTTGGATGTCGCGGGTTCACCCCCGGTGTTGGCCGAGAAAATTCATCGAGAATTTCCGGCGTGGTTTCCCCTGTCATTGGTGCAGACCGGAGAGTCTGACAAGGACGTCTGCCTAGACGTTCGGATGGAACCGGGGTCCCGTGTACACACATTGGCCTGCACGTAAAAGATCCCTCGGTAGTTGGAATTAGACAAGTTTCCCTAATAGCACACTGTATGGCGTATGTGAGTCTTCATTAGCCCAGTCGGAGCAGGGTATGTAGGGTATTACGTAAAGGCCTTGATTAAATGCACGGGGTTAAAGCGAGATCAAGCAGAACAGTAGGACGTTAGACCCATTTCATTTCATTCCATTTCGTTAACGAAGACCCTTCATTACATTTGTAAGATATCCACATGCCTCATCAAAACGACCTATGAATTGCATTTAAACAATTTTCGAACAGGGGTTATTAGGTTTTAACTACAATTTTGATATTCTTACCTACTGCTGTTAATAGAAGGTTATCCAACATATTGGTTAAAAAGACAATAATCAGTGGTAACCGATCTGATTGTTGTATAGCCTGTGATATATAAAATAAACGATCTCCTCCAATCTGTTGCAACATATTGTATTATGTTCTGTAAATTCGTATCTAAAAGGAAATATACAATTACAGTTCTATTTTTCTCGGACCTTGGTGTTAAGAAATCAAGATAAATTATGTGTTCTGAAAGAGTAAGAAGACCCTGTCTCGTACACCCTTTAGTAGCGATGAGCTTACTGATACATATGTAACATATTGTTGTCATCAGGATGGACATCAACGGTTGATGAGTCCACCCCCTTCCCACCCCCCCACCCCCCCCAAAAAAAAAAATCCGAAAAAACAATTAGATATTAAATACCAATTAATCCGCTACACGAGGGTATGCAGGTGTAGTCCAAAAGACAGATTCTCTTGAACCAGAATTTTGAGTGTAAATAAAGGAATATAAAACTTATATTTTGAATTATCATTTTATACCAAGCCTATTTATATAACAATATTTACTCTTTTTGAAAATTGTTAAATCAAAAAGACTAACGAGAACTGAATTTCAAAATATCTTATAAGATTAAATTAAGAGAAACGAAATGAATATCTTGAATGTTTTATCTTTTTATCATATTTGATAGGAAATATAAAACATATGACTATTTAATAACAATATTTGCTTACTTTTTTTTAAGAAACTTGCAACTTACTTTAAGAAAAATGTTTAATTAAAAGGACTAAGGCGAAATGAATTTCAAAATGTCTTAGTAAGAATAGCTTAACATAATTGGAATGAATGGCATATAGATCTAAGTTATCCATAATGACATCAGAAAGCGATAGTTTCTCTGAATTATCTTTTGGTTCTTACATATTTATTAGGAAATCTATTAAACATAGTTTTTTTTGCTGAAAGTTCCGTAACAAAATACTTACATTAAAAGAGAACAGGAATTTAAATTTAAGAACTGCCTAATTATACCGAAATAATATTTATGAAAGTACTTTATACATCGAACAATGAGAGATTTACCTTAAATTAAAAGAGCAACATGAATTTAAATTTCAAAAAATCTTAACAAGAATAACCGAATAACATTTATGAAAGTACTTTAGGAATCGAACAATGAGAGATTTACCTTAAATTAAAAGAGCAACACGAATTTAAATTTCAAAACATCTTAATAAGAATAACGGAATAAAATTTATGAATGGAACAATCAGAGATTTACCTTAAATTAAAAGAGCAACACGAATTTAAATTTCAAAACATCTTAATAAGAATAACGGAATAAAATTTATGAAAGTACTTTATGAATGGAACAATGGGAGACTTACCTTATTCTGAGAAGTTCTACAACTGGTGTCAGTTGCTAGTTGTACAAAATAGTCCAATAATGAAGAAAGTTAGCGTGTCTGACACCAGCCATAATGAAATGATTCTCTACCACCTTATATGTGATTAAATTTATCGATGCGACAGGATCAATTTAGATTTGACGAGCATCTTATTAAACGCTTGGTTACCTTGTGGTTCATTTTAAGACCACCATATGAAAGATTTGCAATGGCATGGCATTCCTTTAAAATGTGGTCGATGAAACAGATGTTCCGTTTTCTTTTTTATAACAAAAACTGTCACTTTTTATCTTTTTTTGAAATTGTTGTTATGTCTATTATTTATTTCGTTATTTGAGACATTTGTAATCACCCCGGAATACGTGACATATGTTAGTCCCCTAGTTTGTATCGAGTGGACGTTAACCTCTCTCTCTCTCTCTCTCTCTCTCTCTCTCCCTCTCTTTCTCTCTCTCTCTCTCATTCGTAATCAAGAATGTCAGACCATATTTGCGTTTCGGTTTCGGTTTTGTTTTTCTGATGTTTTACATTTACACTGCATTAAAGTTGCATGATGTAAGAACTAAATCTGCCTATTTCAGGTCTCTGTTTTAGCATGACCGATGCGGTTTCCCCTTGTCAGTAGTGCAGGGCGGAGGGCCTGACAAGGACAGCTGTCTAGTCGATCGGATGGGACAAAAAACCGAGGCAGCTGGAATTAGATATAATAGTAGGCCATAGTGTCGCTTCCCGGGCAAAATTTCCCTCATAGCACATTGTATGGCCTATGCCCGTCTCCATTATCCCAGTCGGAGCAGAGCAGTATGACGTTAAACCATCAGTTGGAATAGAGCACCCGCGAGATCAAAAAGATTAATAACAAAATGGATACAAAAGACCTAGTCTCGATTGTCAAGTATCTTTGCTACGATAATCAACTATTTTCGCGTCATCTTGTCAAACCTTCAAACACTCATAACTCAGTAATTGAAAGAAATTGTCAACATATTAAGTTTTCACTATCTATCTTGGAAGTGTTATAGGAAAAACTTCAGCTCTTTATTCGGATGAGACGAAAACCCGAGGTCCCGTGTATAAAATTTGAATGCACGTAAAAGATCCCTTGGCAGTTGGAATTCGATATAGCACACTGTATGGCGTATGCCCGTCTTCATTAGCCCAGTATAGGAGCAGAACAGTAGGACGTTAAACCCCATTTCATTTCATTTCATTTCTTTATTTAATTCTTATATAATACATCTTTAAGAAGCATTTTACATATATTAGGAACATTTTTCACGTAACAATCGCATCTGCTGAATGTATATGTTTCAAAACGAATAAATAGTAAAACGGAGGTAGCCAGGTAAAAATAAAATGAACGAAATGCAAATCTACCTTTAGTTGGATTGTTCATAAGGTTAAACTCTGATTTTGGGATAATCAACACTTTCCATGTTATTCTAGGTTTATAGCAGCTAAATCTATATATATATTTGTGACTGTCGTTTGTCTGTCTGTCTGTCTGGTCGGGGTTGGCGGCTACACTAGGTCTGCCCCGAGTCTGAAATTTGGAGTATAGGGTAAGCTCGGACCGGGGAGTAACATAGGCCAGGTGGCGTTAGTCTACCACTTCCGGTTTCGGAGTTATGACCCCCGAGCGAAGCCGGTCTGTTCGGGGTTGGCGGCTACACTAGGTCTGCCCCGAGTCTGAAATTTGGGGTATAGGGGTATCTCGGACCGGGGAGTAGCATAGGCCAGGTGGCGTTAGTCTACCACTTCCGGTTTCGGAGTTATGACCCCCGAGCGAAGTCTGTCTGTTCGGGGTTGGCGGCTACATCGGCCCCGAGTCTGAAATTTGGGGTATAGGGGTAGCTCGGACCGGGGAGTAACATAGGCCAGGGGGCGTTAGTCTACCACTTACGGTTTCGGAGTTATGACCCCCGAGCGAAGCCGGGTATCCTGCTAGCCGCTAATATTTGGAACCTAGAAATTGACATAAATGTTAAATTCCGATGTAGGGAGAATCAACTCTTTCCATGGTTTTCTTGGTTTAAATTATGTATAATATCCATTCACAAATCAACACATCTAAAATATAGTTGAGTATATATCATCCGCGGTATCCCCAGTGGTCCCATTCCGTACCGCTCCACTAACCCCTGAATACACGTATTCAAATACTCTCCCCTTGATGATTGTGCTATTTTTATTGACCAATCAAAAATATTGTTAAATACATAAGAACTGACTTTTTGTGTGCATGTCACATCTTTTATATTAAATTTCTTGCAAACGTTTTCATAATCGAGCGAACAATCAGCCATATTGTTGTAAACGTAAACAATAGGGCTATAAGACTGGTTCGTAAACTGTTTTTTTGATTAGTTCGTAAAATCAAGCTACGATCAATGGCAGATAATTTGAATACACGAATAGCCCATGCATAAACCCACGGTGTAGTGGAGTAGAACGGAATAAGACCACAACACATGCCGAGGATGAGTACATATGAGCGTAAACCGGGGGGGGGGGGGCTACTTCCTGTCACAATATCGTACGATGAAACTCACACTTTCCGTAAATTGACTGATCTATAAGTCCTGTTTGATTTGAACCGGCAGTTGAACATGAAATTGGTTATATCTCAATTAGTTTTATCTATTTAACGAAGAATGAAATGAAAATAAAGTGCAATGGGGTTTAACGTCCTAATTTTCTGCACCGACTGGGCTAATGAAAACAGGCATATGCCATACAGTCTGATATGAGTGCTATGGCCAACTCTTAATTCGATGTCAAACTGTCAAGTGTTCTTTTAATTACACGCTAACGTGTAGACGTACCAAGATTTTTCGTCCCATCCACACGACTAGACACTGTACTTACCAGGCCCCGTCCTGCACCACCCCTGCCTGATAATCCCAAGGAACCTGCTCGGCCAACTCTGGGAGCGAACCAGAGACCACTGAGTCACCCCACCTCACCAACGTGCTTGTAAACACAATAACAGGCCATTCCGTCAAACATATCCTTGATATAAGTTTAGCACATGGTGTGCCTTTAAGGTAAAACTGTGACGTGTATCGAGAAGGCTTTTACACAGCCATTGTGTCAATATCTAACGACATAATTTCATAAAATTTAGTATTGTTACCACGCGCCGTTAATTTAACACTGTTCATGGAATATAATATACCCTGTTTAATGTCAGCTATACAAGTACCTACCGGTATATAATCATATTAACGTTACGAAATAACGGCGTGATAATAATGTACAGCTCTTTCAGCCTTACGTCAAGGGAAAGGTCCTTTCTTTTTAGCGGGATGTTACTTATCTAAGCTTTTTAACACTTTATGTTAAGTAATTATTAATCTTAATTTAATTCGGATTACACATTGGTATTGATGCCCGGTCACCTGTACATTGTTTACTCTAAAGGAGTTTGGTTTATAACACCTTCCAATTTTGGAAGTTCACGTGCAGTATATGTCTACTTGAGACGTCAGAGCATACCACGTGCATGGTTTACATGGGAAGAAGTAACACAAACAACTAGTCCTAGCAGAATTGGTGCCTTTTACGCCACTCGGCAAACCCCAGCAGATTCCAGTACCCTACATATAGCCTCGGCCATTGAAACCACTTTCAAGTTTCTGGATTACCAACGGCGTTGCCCATGACGACGCCTTTGAAGAATGTTTTATCATACAAAGATTTCAAAGTCTGAAGTTGTTTTTCTTCCAAGTTTATCTGATTTTCTTTAGACAATGACAAGTTTGCACTGAAAATTCTACACACTCTTCGAACGACGCAAATGTGAGAACTATTTTCTAAAAGCGACAAGTTTTCCCAATAAGTAAACCCCTGCCGCATCGCAATTTCATGTATAGGCGTAGGTACATATCAATTACCGTCATACAGCTGAGGCTAGATGTAGGGTACTGGAATCTGTCGAGGTTTGCCGAGTGCCTTTTACGCCTGGGCGTACGATTTTATGTACCCATTTACACTAAATAGGAAATATTATTTATCCATATATACTTACAACACTTTTAATTTTTTCTTAATAATTTTAAAAGGTTTTAGAATTCAATTTGCAGAAGTAAAAAAGTCAATAATGGGAGTTAATTAACTCGCACCGATGTCATCCCTTTCAGTGATGAAATAATTTCAAAAAGTTTTAGAATTTAATTTGCAGAAGCAAAAAAGTCAATATTGGGAGCTAATTAACTCGCATCGATGTCATTCCTTTCAGTTATCGTAGCGGCAAAGCGAATATTTACTGCTGCTCATTAAATATTCATTCAGGGGTAGAGCAAAATGAAATGAAATAAAATGGAGTTTAACGTCCTACTGTTCTGCTCCTAACCTGGGCTAATGAAGACGGGCATACGCCATACAGTGTGCTATGAGGGAAATTTTGCCCGGACAGCGGCACTACGGCCTACTCTTATATCGAATTCCAACTGCCAAGGGATCTTTTACGTGCACGCCAATGTGTACACGGGACCTCGGTTTTTCGTCCCATCCGAACGACTAGACAGCTTTCCTTGTCAGCCCCTCCGTCCTGCATCACTGACAAGGTAGAACCACGCCGGAAAATCTGGATGAACTTTCTCGGCCAATGCAGGGACAGGGGTAGAGCGAAAAGGGCGCTTCACCTAGCGGTGCCCTTGGATATAACTTTTTTCGGGAGCGGAACATTTCAAAAGAACAAAAAAACAAAGTATTAATAATAAATAAGCATGCCTATACACATAAAATCTCCACGTGACGGATCAAAGAAACGGTGTCATCTTAGCTGTTAACGGTCCATGGGGTTGTGTATGTGGTGTGATTAGCACTGCATGTCTGCTTCTTTTCAAATTCACATTTGCCACTGTCAAACTATGGGTAAACATTCATTTATGTTTGTAAGATATGTCAATAGAAATGCTCATAGAAGTAACATTGGCTGAATCGTTTCTCGACAATCATATGATAACACCCCCCCCCCCCCACTCCCGCCTCAAACACACAAGCAATAATTATATAGTTTTTCCGGAAATGCAACAAAGTTGTATGTAAATACTTAAGAAAGAATAATACAAAAAAGTGTATTGCAAGCATTGCACAAAGTTTTTTTACATCACAAATCAGAAACAATCTTCAAACCTTTACAATAGGATGATAATCAACAAATGGATACATTTACAGTGAAATATGGAAGGGTGTGACTGTTTGATGTCCTTATTACTTAAATCGTTGTAATATTTCAAGTCCCTTTGGAATTTTTCCTTCTTAAAAGTGAGTCAGCCTATTTATCCACAAACAGACAAAAAGAAATCGAATTCGGACATCTCCTCCTTGTGATGTAACCATTCCCATATTGTTTGATTTTCCTCGTCGGATAAAAAGGTGGATTTTAACATGGATGGAATTTGAATTTTAGGAGGGGTGGCATTTTTCAATTTTTGATAAGTTTTAAACGTTCTTTGCTCAAGTTTTAGTTTTTCTAATTTTGCATTCAAAGATGCAGAATGATCGGCTTCTTTGAAAACTGATCTTTTGCGATACATTTGGTTGCTCTTTGCTTCTGTTATTGTTGACTGGGTTTCTAAACCACCCTCCGGACTGTGGTTGTCTTCTACAGCGTCGTCATATTCATCATCATTTTCCTTTAATGATGTAATAATTTTTTCTACTTCCTCTCGCATCTCTATGGCTTCCGGTGGTTCTTTGGCCTTAACTGTGACGTAAAGACCCGATCTCTGACGCGATTTACTGCAATCTAATCCCATTCGTCTTTTAGCGGCAGCTTGTCGTGGGGCAGATCGTCCGTACAGCTTTCTGACTTCTTCCGAATGTGCATTAAGATTCGACGGCAATGCACTGAGATATTTTTCAGATAATTTCGTGTCTACGCTGTGTCGAAAAAGTTGCACTTTAGTAGAGGGTTGTGATTTAGCGTTATCAAACAAAAATCGATCATAACTTCGATTAGTTTCACCATACATGTGTCGTAAATCTGGACGGAAATTATTACTGACCGAATCCAGGGGAAGTAAATAACTGATACCATGGCTGACTTTATTTCTCGTAATGGCGTCCTTAACCTGTGTTAAGGGCGGTAGATCGGGCCAATCGTATTCTACGTGCTCTATTTCATACGAATCACTTCTGCGAGTATCGCTGCTTCTGGTTATCCTCGTTGTCGGAGTTCTAAGTTTGGCTGGACTCATTTTCATAAAAGAAGCAGCCGCCATGTTTGCAAGCTATGTCTTTTGATTACTGTTCCTCGTTTGTTGATATCTACGTCAAACAAGATTCGCTCATTTGTTCAACAATTTCATTCATTAGATGAACATAATACTCCTATCCAATTACAAATCGATAGCCTGAAAAGATATAAAATATTAGCATATAAAGTCAGTTTATTTACATATACATAGGCTATTTGATACAAAATCCTCATTCTGTGTTATTTAAAAGAACAAATATAAGCTTGTTATTTGAATGGGTTTGTGTGGCCGAGTGACCTAACGCCTGCGCTTTAGTTCAAAAGAATTTTGCTGAAATAGCATGTTCTGCTTTTCTTTATTCAATTCCAAACTTGGTCTTGGGTGATCGAATGATTTAACGTGTGCGCTTTAAATCATAAGGTCTATCATTGATCCAAGTGGTGTGGTTTCGAACAAAAGCTAGTACGTGGCAAGGAGTAGGGTCGCCGGGCCAAATGTCGTGGTTTTTCGACGAGTCGACCCCGCGCCACCCCTCCCCCACTGCCAAAGACCCCTACGCGCAAGCCTCTTTCTCTCTCTCTCTCTCTCTCTCTTTATTTGAGCTCTATATTTGAAGGCGGAGTGTGTGTTTTTTCTGTTTTTAATGTGCAAACATTACTCCTACGTACATGAGTGTTTTATCAAACATAATAACTTTTCTAAGGCGATCTAAATGCATTCTAGATTGTAAAAAAACAAATCTATATATTTTCTAGTGACGATAATATTCTATGTTATTTCATCTAGTCGATAAGGGTGACGATGACAACTAAACGACTTAATGTAAGTGGATTATGTTAGCATGGTATTACGTATTGAATATAAGTACTTATAGCTAACATGACAGCATATATATATGTATTGGTAAATATTACTCTAAACAACCAACGCTTGTTAATCCACTAAACAACGACTCACTAATACTCTCAGACTGTCTTAAAAGTGTGATATAACAGTACAATGACCATGATGTGTAACAAAATACAACAGACACGTGTGTGTTGGTGTGTGTATTTCACAGTGTTTTAGAACACCGAATAACACTTCTCATCTCTTTTGACTGCTTAATAACATAAGCTGTGTTCTTATCTTGTGATACGCGGAGAGCTAAATGTGCCTTGAGCATTAACTTTAATGGACCTGTGCGCAATATAAGAACTCACTATTATTTTTTATTTACTAATTATAAAAATAAAGTATTTATTTTATACGTTTTAGACATAAAGAATGTTTGACGTATATTTCGTAGTCTCAGACTTAACCACCATCGAAAGTAATTCGTAAAGAAAAGCAGCTATGCAGTGGTTGTGTTGCTGGGACTATAGGGAATGTCTCCGTTCGAATCTTAGCGAGAACCTTCGGCAGTTTGCAAGCCCCTTTCTCTTTATTCAGTGGTGACCCCGGATGTTCGGCTGATACAAATGTAATACAACAATGTTCCCTTTTAAAACAAATCCATACTACAGTAATTTTCCTTTTTTTTAAAACCAAATCCGTAATAAAGTAAAGTTTCCTTTTACAAAACAAATCCGTAATACAGTAATCTTCCTTTTAAAAAACAAATCCGTAATACAGTAATCTTCCTTTTAAAAAAAACAAATCCGTAATACAATAATATTCTTCTTATAAAAAAACAAATCCGTAACACAGTAATATTTCTTCTAAAAACAAATCCGTAACACAGTAATATTTCTTTTAAAAAATCAAAACTGTGACACGGTATTGTTCCTTTTAAAAAGAAAAGTCCGTAGTGCAATAATGTTCCTTTTAAAAACGAATCTGTAATATTCCTTCTTAAAAACAAATCTGTAGTGCGTAATGCAGTAATATTCCTTTTACAAAACAAATCGACCATAATGTTTCTTTTGTAAATACTTTCTTTGGTCCTAAACATTTTTGTCATACAGCATTATGCACAATTTATCGATAATATTACGAACTATTTAGTAATTACGAACTTAAACTGTAATTATTATTTACCGGACAGTGATAGCAAGTTCAGGAGGATCACACTACACGCAAAATAAAACCGATAAGACAAACCTGCGGACATGACAAACTATACATTGTAAGAAATAAACAACAAATATCAAATCAATTGCATAAATCCGGTATATAACATGTAATGGTTCCAATGTATAACTCACCTTTACGACTATGTGAATAAACGTTTCTTATTTCCTAACTAAACAGCTTGTGTTCCAACGATCCTTGATATCCAAGTAAAGTGTTCTTAAGTATATTAAAAGGTTAAGATCAAGTCGAAGTTTGATCTTTAAATAAACAAAACTAAGCAGATATTGAAGTATATGTACATAGAGTCATATATGGGAAGTTCTATGTCTTGTCTAATGTACTTAATATGAAAATAACTCGATACGGCTTCGCGGAGATATAAATATATAAACTATAATTTGCTATGGGCAACCACTGTAAGATAATCCTTCCACGAGATTAACCCATTACTTATATCGACTGTTTTATTGTAGGTGTAAATTACCACCCTGTGAGTGTATGATCATGATAAGCCGAGACAATGATATATGGATTGAATTATGTATATTAATGGGATCATATTAATGTAGCTCAACTTGTGTTGTGATTATTGGTTTCAGAAATTAAATAGCTTCGACTGTATTGATTCGTGTGAAATCATCTTATACCATGGACGTTACAAGGACCGTCATCATGTGAGGAGGTGGGGGGGGAGAGAGTAGTGCTCCTGTATAGCTAACATATTCCAGTGAAATTTGTGGTGAAATACTGTACTGTTCTATGGTTTATTTCCAAATCTGGATAATATGACCTTCCTACAAGTCTTGCATATATATATAGCGATTAAAGCGTTTAAGGGAAACGAGATGAAATGACTCAGACATACACCATAATGTGTCCTATGTTTAGTTGTTCGGATGTGACAATAAACCGAGGTCACGTGTACACATTGTCACGTGTACGTATTATATTCCTTGACAGTAGGAATTCGATATAAGAGTAGGCTGTAATGCCGCTTTCCGGGAAAAATTTATATCATAGCACACTGTATGGCGTATGTCGTTTTCATTAGCCCAGTCGGAGCAGAACAGTTAAACCCCATTTCATTTCATTTCATTTCATATATGTAACTGAAAACAAAACAATATTTAGTATTATCAACATCTTGGTATATGTAGTTTGGGAGATTTTATTCATTTATTGTTTCATTCGACTGCAAGATTGGTATATTTGTAAATCTGGCACCAGAACAACACTATTAGTAAGTGCAGGAGGACCGCACTACACGTAAAACAAAATTCTACAAGATAAACCCGCGGACAAGACAGAAAATAGACATTGCACCAAATAAACAAATATCAAATCAAGTGAATGGATCCGGGGGGCAGCCGTGCCACTGTTCCCTTGAGGTCCTAAGCAAGTGCTATTTCGGTTAATGGTTAAGCCAGGGCTGCACACAGAACTGATTAGCCGAAGATCGACATTATGCGAACATAATAAGTAAACTTAGAATTTTGAGAAGTATTTATCATGCTTCCATTTAAAAAAATTGAAAATGTTTATTTGGTCTTTGTGTTTATGAAAGATGTAAAACGGGGTAGAACCTCATTATAAATTAGTATACTATTCTATAAGTATATTGATCTCTGAGGGCAGAATCTGGTTCTTATGAATTTCAAGCCGTTCTTGTTTGTTTGTTGTTTAATAGCCGAGTGTCCTTAATTAAATGCTATAACAGCCGTTATAGCAAATCACTTGCTTTTTGTTTTTACCAAATTGTAAACCACGCTGTCACTTTAAATTGTAGCCGCTTTATTATATACTGATTATCGGCAGTAAATAAATAAATCGTATAAATTTGAGTTGTTGATTTGCTACTATATTTTTTGCTATCAACCGAAAATCCATTATCATACTACACACGTAATCTCAACCTGTATATAATTATAAATAGAGAAATGGGGTTTAACGTCCACTTGACACAAACTAGGTCATTTCGGGACTAACATATGGTTTTAATTTTTTTATTTCAATAACTCGCTTGCGCGTAGGGGTCTTTAGCAGTGGGAGGGTACAACCGGGGATTCGAAACCACGCCAGTTGACTCAATGACAGGCCTTATCATACAGCGCGCACGTGCTAACCATTCGGCCATCCAACCTCCCAATTCACAATGAAAAACACGAATTAGAATTCAACATTGGTCCAATTTCAATCAATATTAATGTTGTTATCTTACCGTGAAAATATAGGGTCCTAATATCAAATATTTAAAACACAATTAACATTTTTAAAATCAGTACGCGACGTCGTGTACTCTATTGACGTAATGGTTTCGTGCACCATTTGTGCTGATCAAAGCGAAACGCAACCCATAAAAACATAACATAACAAAAATAACTTGATTCACAAACTACAAAATAATAATACAAAAGAAAAAACCCCTTGGCAGACTCAAACTACTATCGTTCAATTTAGACTGTTTGCGTATTTCACTGAACATAATTAAATGTAGTATACTGCTATTACATTAATATGTACTTTTAGACCCATTATCGTCTATTTTAAGGTCCAAACAATAGAGCTATACGTCCTTTACGGTCTCGTCAATCTATCTGGTCAAGTGGCTAGAAAAGTGCCTCAGCAGCATGTGCTTGTCAACACAAAACACGAAGTTCATGTACTATAATTTCCAATATAGCGCTCAACAGCATGCCACACTCGGCATTTTCTCTCAAAATGGAGAAACCCGAATGCAGGGTCGTGATTAGGTATATTCATTTAAAATGTTTTAAGCCAAAGCAAATTCATGATGACATGACACAAACATTAGGTGTGACAACTCTCCTTCGTAAATTACAGTCAAACAGTACTGAATTTACAAGCGGTCGGATCAGCATACACTGAAGACGAACCATGGTCTGGTCGCCCTTGTGATGCGAACATCCAAGATAAAGTTTGTTGAGGTTCTCTACACAACTGTTAGATATAGAGAATCTCCTACGAGTCTTTTTTGTAAGAGATTTTATTTATCACCCAATCCTTTCTTACAAGCACAAATAAATAAATAAATATAATTCTTTGGTATAGATTTCACTTTTACTGAACCTGATTACATTATGGCGTAGTGATACATCATTTTTGGACAGCAATTCAACCATTGCAAAGTCCTTTATATTGGCCCAGTGTTTCCATCAAGGTCAATTAAATAAAAATAGTTACTTTTAATAAAAAAAAACAGTTCTTTGAAAATAAAAAAAGTAGTTCATTTTCAACTGACCAATCAAATTGATGTAGATTATGAAAATTATCACAGAAGCGATATCTTCTGTAGAATGTATTATTGGGTTGATAAAGTTAATTACTGCACATAAGCAAAACAGCAGTGGAACGAATAATCCATGAACAATTCCACATCAACAACAACTGGTGTCTGTCCGTTGGGTGCCAAGAATGTTTACTGAGAAACGAAAACGTCAGAGATTCATGGTTAGTCAATAGCTTCTCAGGGACTATCAGAGAGATCTACGTGCTTTCGCTGGTCATACTGTTACTTTGGATGAAACCCGTGTTCATTACTTTGACCCAAAGGCCAAAACTCAAATATGCTGTCGAAGCACGTGGCGTCACCAACGGCCAAACCGTTCTAAAGTTACATGGACATGGCCTCCATTTTCTGGGACATCAAGGGCATAATCACGATAGATAGATAACCCAAATGGTGCATATTACGCCGAGGTGCCTGTCTGCTTCAGAACAATGTCCGAGTTCAAATTGCCCACTGAACGCTGCACATGACTGTAGCTTCAGATGCTCCCTCACGCAGCATATTCTCCAGATCTAGCTCACTCTTCCCGCAAACCAATTGTGTCATCGGGGTCGCGGTTTTGTGAAGATGCTGTGGGGTAGTTTTTAAGTTAATATGACAAACAGTGGTTTGGTTACCGGTGACCGGAGAAAGGAAGGAACAAGTGCGCATTGGTGCAAAAAGGGGTGTTATGTTCATCAGGTTATTTTCCTATAGACTCTCCAGTGATATTGCAACAACATTCTGCTATCTCAGTACTTTAGTTACTTCTCCCCAGTCTGTTGTCTTATTAAAATCATTGTTAAATTTTATTTTATTTAATGAAAGCCCATTTTCAAATCATTCTTTAATTCATTTGTGAATTCAAACAAAGGGAGATTGTTTTGAAACCCTTTTCCGCCATGGTTTACCATGAAATACAGTGATAATGGCTGCCTGAAATAACAACACAATTTATATTCAAGTTGGTCTTATTTATAGGTTTATTCTTAACAATTAGTCACAAGACACAATTATTGCACATTTCCACACAAATACAAAGCTAACAATATACAATCTTTCACACATATACATAACATTTAACAGTAGTTGATTGTGGATGAATTACAGTCAGAGTGTATATTACCTGGACATATTTTCGCCATCCCATGATTTCACTAAGATCTGTCCCTATTGAACAGAGAGGGGGTCATGCAGTTGAGCACAGTCAGGTCACTATATTCCCAGCCAGAACTCCTGGTTCAAACTTTTAGGATTTTTTAAGCCCAGTCTTCAGTTTTCAGGGCTGATCAAAAAGAGAGAGAAATGGGGTTTAAAGTCCACTTGACACAAACTATGTCATTTTGGGATTAACATATGGTTAAATTTTTTTTCAATAATTTGCTTGAGCGTAGGGGTCTTTGGCAGTGGGAGGAGCCAGAGAGAACCCAAGAAGATGGACAGGCGAACCTTCTCCTTGTCATGTACAAGTGGGGAATCGAAACCACTCCACTTAACAGAATGACAGACCTTATGATTCAACTCGCATGTGTTAACCATTCAACCACCCAACCCCATACAAGTATAAGAACACTTGACATTTGGAAATTGAAGAGTAGGCAGTAAAGCTTCACCAGATATTAAGCTCCAATCCATCCCATACTATAGAACAATAATTAACCCATTCAAACTACATAATATCAATATTCTTAAACAAAAAAACAATTACTCTGACTATTGATCACCTGAAAATTAATATGCAGATGTGGTTAAAGGTTGAGATGATTAGGTTTTACAATTAAAGATGCATTATGTAAGAGCTAAATCAGCCTAATGCAGATCTTTTGTTTGGTCTCAAATGTTTTTTTTAAATCATTAATCAGACATTTATTCACATACTAAGCCCATAATTTACTCTCAAGACACTGAGATGGATATGATTTCCAACAGATTTAAACACACTCAGCAGTTAATAAGTTAACTTAAATCATCATAAAAATGGTAGCAATGACAATCAGGACTATACTTATCTTCAAAAAGCCATGTATAAATTTGCTCAGAGTAAAGTAATTTGACAGAAATTTTCAATATATTAAATTTTCATTATTTTTTTTTAACTTTTGTAGAGAGGACTGTCAGCTCTTTATCTAAATCTTATATGATGCATCTTTAATTAAGAATATATAAATAACATACAAAATGTATTATAAATGATTAGCATTCACATTATGAATAGAAAATATCTTTGGTTTAATAAACATGTAATATTAAATATAATACATATTCATCTACTCAACTATAATTTATTAATAAGCTAATACATATATGAATGTCTCTTTAATTCTAACATTTAATCTATTCACTGATGTCATAAGTATTAAGTTTATGTAGTTATAAATTTTTTGTCCCAGTCTACGATTTGTTCTGTTAGAGAAAATGAACTGTGAATAGTATTACAGCCTTTCATTCAGTAAAAACTTCAATTGCTTCATTGCCATTTAGTAATGAACTGGAAATACATTGGTCCCAATTCTATGGATTACATTTACTGCTTATAACTGAGCCATGTTTCGACTAGAATTCTCTATTGTTTAATTTTATCAAGTAAAAACTTAATTGCTAAGTGGGAGAAACTATAAGTTATCTACTTTTCCTTTAAAGTCAAATTTACTGTCTATTTCAAAGTTTTGAAACCTGAAACTATAATGGACACCATTATGGACATATCTGAGCAACTTATTTAATTCTAATTTAACTAGAGTCATGTTATCCCTCACAGTGTAAAATTTCTTCTCACACAGTTCTTAAATTCATTTTTAAAATTCAAAATAACACTGTTCAATATGAATACACTGATTACTTTCTGTAATCAAAATTAATCCTCTGTTACAGCCTATGTTATTGTGGTAAAAGAGTAGAAACTTTGATTTTTCCATCCATAGCCCCAGCAAGCGCTACCCTGGTATTAACAGATGGCGACCAATCAACTGTTGTTATTAAACTCTTGTGACCTTTCAACTCCATAGTCTTTCTTATACCAGACTCACCACACAGCTGAAAAATATTACAAATTCAATCAGTTAAAAGATGAGAAAACCAAGGCCCATGGAATTTTCAGCTATTCAAACAGACTGACATTGTTGGACTCAGCAAATGTATTCGGTCCTATGGTTGATACCGAAAAAAAAATAATTTCCCATGTACACATTTGTGGACTGTGGTACACATAAAAAGATACCTTAGTTCATATTCAAAGAATAGTCAAGTCAAATTTGTCTCCTTTAATATATAACTACAAAAAAAAAAAAATACTCAAAAATGATTGACCCTTATCCATTCTTAAAACAAAAGGTAGAAAATGGTTTCTAAGACCTTCAGGCCACCAATTCACTTAGAAATTTAATAACCTTATCATTTCTACAACCCTGAAACTTCATTAGTCCCACAATCTACACATCACAGGAGACGTCAAGGGATAAAGATAACATCTCACATCAACTTTGATTGTATCCGATGTTTAAATTCCAATATATAATTAAATATAAAAAATACCTGGTAAATAACTCCTTTATTTTTATCACATGTTAATATATACTGTCCTTCTGAATCAAAATTAAATAATCTTCCCCTTGGTAACTCTTTATTACCAGTTGGACTGGTTGCTAGGAATGGGAGTGATGCCCCTTGATGTATAGGTAATTCTTCTAACTTTGAACCAGTATTATGTATACTCCACTTAATAAACTGAAAAAAATATACAGCAATAAATCAATAACATTCAAAGACTAATATCATCATTTAAACAATATGAACCGACAGATAGAGAAATGAGATTAAACAAGGGGATCTACCCGACATAAACTAGGTCATTTTGGGACTAACATGGTTTAATTTTATTTCAATAATTCGCCTGCGCATATAGGTCTTTAGCAGTGGGAGGAAACTGGAGGACATACAAGCAGGGAATAGAAATCATGCCACTTGACTCAATGTGACAGACATTGTGATGCAACACACACACATTACCATTCAGCCACCCAACCTGGCCAATCTGAACAGGGTTTAGTGTATACAGTAAGGACATCACTTAACATAAAAGCCAAAAGAAATAATACATCCGGCCTAATTCCAATCATTTAAATGTCCGGGCAAATGAATATGGCAAGATTAAGGAAATAAGCAAAGGAAAATCTTTAGAATCATTGAATCTAAGATCATAGTGTTTAACTTAATAAATGTATTTATTTTATCTAAAGCTATCATTAAGATGTTCCATATAGAATTTTATTAAACAATCTGCTCCAAAATGCCATTTTAAGAACAGATAAATAATAATATTAATTCAGATAATCAAACAAAACAACTTATGCCATTCAATATCTGGATACCATATGAATAATCGAAAGCATTTGATTAAATGGAAATGAAATGGGGTTTAAGTCCTACTTTTTGCACCAACAAGGCTAATGACAGCTTTTGTATCATTCAAGCAACTCTTAGTCAAAAATTGAATGTAAGGCAGATTACCAGAAATATGTTAAATATATGTATAACAGACCTTTCCATCAGTTCCCAGACTATAACAAGCTGTTTCATCAGAACTAAACTGTACACTATTAACTTCACCTGTATGACCTTCCCACTGAGATATACATGTACCCTGTGGTATATCTATAATTATACAAAATATAACATGTGCCATGTGAAATATCTATAATATACAAAATATAACATGTACCCTGTAGTATATCTATAATTATACAAAATATAACATGTCCCCTGTAATATGTCTATAATATTTAAAATATAACATTTACCCTGTGGTACATCATATCCATAAAAACAAGGCAACAGTGAGGCTGATGTCCCCCACCGAAATCTCAAAATAATTAGATGACACATATTAATTAATAGCACATTTATTTTTTTCAAAAGTATCGAGCAATCAAACTATACACTAAGTTTCATCACTTTCTATCAAATAGAATCAAGATTATGAAACTGATAAGCTCTGCTTAGCTTCAGCTCAAAATGTTAATCATTGAACTCAGTCAAGACATTCACCTAATGAACATCTACATCAAGTTTAAACAGTCTACCTCAATTAAAAGCAGAGTTGTTATGTTCCAAAGTCTTGACCAATGAAATTGCTTATCGCTCCTTAGTCTAAGCAGAAAATTCTCACCATCGAACTTCGTCAAGGCAGGGGACAATAACATTTACTGTGTTATTAACATTACCCTTTTGTAAAATCAATAATAGTAACACATAAAATATAACAGGATATGATATACATCTTTACCCTGTATCAAGGTAGATGTATAACACTTTAAAATGGTTGATATATAATTTATCTCCGCTATTATCAACAATACAGTCAATAGTTTTAATAATATCTCCCCTATTATCAAAAATACAGTCAATAGCTTTTTAATTTATCTCCCCTATTGTCAACAATACAGTCAATAGTTTTTTTAATTTGGAATATGATTCACCATATATACCTGGTCAAACATATGCCAATTCACATAGGAAATGTTTGACATATAGTGGAAAGAGTGTGCCTGATTTACCCTGTTGTATGCATTCCATTCTGATTCCAATCTCCCTTCCATCATCAAACAAATCATCAATACTCAAACTTTTATAAACGTTATCATTATTTTCTTTGAGATCTAAGTCAAGGTGTACCTCTACAGAAATATATCAAATTTGGTGCTTACCAAATAATCTAATAACACCATCAGCTGCACCTGTTATTAATAACTGACCATTATGATTATATGATGAACAATTAATTGACACTGGACCAGGCTCAAAAATTAACTGTTTCTGTAAATAAAACAAAAAAAGAGAGAACATGGAAGTGAACGCTAAATAAAACCATGTCACATACATATGAAATATTTTATATTGTTACCCATCCCTACAAAAATTCATATATAATACTGCTCATTTATAGAGGGGTTGGATGACAGAATGGATAGCGTGTGCCCATTGTATCATAAGGTCTGTCATCCAGTCAACTGGCGTGGTTTTGATTCCACGGTTGTATGTGACAAGGAGTAGGTTCGCCTGTCCAACCTCTTGAGTTATCTCTGGGTTCTCCAGTTTCCTCCCACTGCTAAAGACCCCTACGTGCAAGCGAATTATTGAAATAAAATTGAACCATATGTTAGTCCCGAAATGACTTAGATTGTGTCAAGTGGGTCTCTCTCTCTCTATACCCACATTTCATATTTCATTATATTCGGACTACAGAAAATTGTGACTTAACATATTAATAAACTAACTCATTAGACTGAATAACTTCTGAAGTGTTACACACACAGGTGTTAATTCGGTTACATATCATGGAAGATAATTACAGTACAATAACTTTTATTCTTACCTCACATTTCATTGTCTTGACATCCCATAATAATAATTTACCAGGTTTAGTACTAGAACTAGTATCTGTGATACTCGATGGACTGTGTACTCTTTGAGCTGCTGCAGAACAAACAAAACTCACTCCAGCTGGATTTAATGTTATGTTATTAATTCTGAAACATGCAATTATAATATCATAATACATCTGATACATTCACAGACTCTCTAACATTGGGATTATGATTTTGTTTTCTTAATTAAAGGGGCATTATGGAAGATTAGATAAAGAGCTGGCAGTTCTCACTATAATAGTTAAAAACTGGGTGATGTAAAGGGAATATGCTAAAAATTTCAGTCAAATTGCTTCGCTCTGAACCGAGATATCAGCAATTGAATTTTAGGCCTAGCCGGTCTAGACTCGATCATCATTACTAAAGTCGGTATGATAAAAAAAAAACATAGTCTTGATTATCCATTTTTGTATTTAATCATCAATATGGGCCATAAGCACGTTTTATGGATATAGACGTTTATAAATGGACATATTATTATTATTTTATGAGGGTTGAGCAGCAGATCAGACTCAAATCCAGTGAAAATCAAACACATAAGATGGCATTGATAGTTTATATAACATTTCAGGCCTAAAGAAAGACCTACAATAGGCAGATTTAGCGCTTGCATAATGTATGTTTAAATGTTAAATAATCAATATGAGTACACATTAGCGTGGATTAAAGATCATCATTACTAAAGTCGGTACGATAAAAAACATAAGTCTCGATTATCCATTTTTTGATTTAATCAAAAGCAGCAAACCGGGTTCTAATCCAGTAAATATCACAGGCTAGCGATGCCATTGAGAGATGATTATGGTCTGGATAAGTTAATTAATGTCTAATTAATAATTCAGATCACATTTCAGGCCTAAAGAATGCCCTGCAATTGGAAGATTTAGCTCTTGCATAATGTATGTTTAATATTTTAGCAAAAATGCAAATGATGCATCAGGCCTTTAATATTAATTTCTTAAATTAACAAATAAAGTTAAATATATTACTTACCGTGGATATCCTGTATCAACAACAACTTCTTTTAATGTTTTATTTTCTTTAACATCAAAAAGTCTGATACAACCAGTTCTATTCCCTAATAATAACTAGAAAATATACAATATACATTAATATATAAAAATATCTTTAACCATTAATAAAGAATATCTTCAAACATTGATACAAGATATCTTTTTTCATACACAAGATATGTTAAATTAAATTTGAACTTGAAAACTAAAACTGAGATTAAATGCTGATCAGGCAATAAAATAAGTATAAAATCAGTGCTTAGGTTTTCTCATTCTATTTTCAGAACATTTCAATTCATCATAGTTAAAAATAAGTTTCTCTCTAATTTGGAATCAATCTGCAAAAGCCCATCAACTTCAGTTTATAAATGTTTTTACAAAATAAATGAAATGAAATGGGGGTTTAACGTCCTACTGTTCTGCTCCGATTGGGCTAATGTGTACATGTGACCTCGTTTTTTTGTCCCATCCATACAATTATACGCTGTCCCTTGCCAGGCCTTCTGTCATGCACTGACAAGGAGGAACCATGCCGGAAAATCCCTCCAGGTTAGCGAGCCAAGGTCTAACTCACTGAGTTTTACACAATAACTTTGATGGTTTGAATGGATGTTCAGTTGAAAAGTTTGGTGACAGTTCAGCGGTAGTCGTATTTCTAATTAATTATTAATTAATTATATTAATCATAGAATCAAACTTACATATTTATCTGACTTGCTAGCCCATTCTAAGGATAAAAATGCTGATCTGGCCATGACAGTTGTAATAGTTGATGGTTGAGGACTCCATGTCCATATTCTTTTTAAAAAAAATAAAAAAGGTTTTAAGCAGGGCCCTCGCATAACATAATATTTGCAACATAATTGGTGCTTTTAGTTGAAATTTCTAAAATACCTGTTGTCATGGCATTCTAATTAATTGACTGCATGAATATTTCTTTATATGAAAATAACTTACTTGACAACACCATCTACATCTAAACTAGACACATACTGTCCAGTGTTAGAAAATCGACAATAAGATATAGCTGAATGATGTTCTGCATACTCTTCCTTAATAAAAAAAAAAATAGACATTCATAAATCCTAAATTTAGTAGTGAAAATAAAATTAAATGGCAAATGAAATAATTGAGATTGAATTTCTTATTTAACAAGCAGTCAAATAAAATGGCAAATGAAAAAAATTGAGATTGAATTTCTTATTTACCAATGCAATAACATGGGATTTAACGTCCTACTGTACTGCTCCGAGCTGGGCTAATGAAGACGGGCATACGGCATACAGTGTGCTATAAGGGAAATTTTGCCAAGACAGCTGCACTACAGCCTATTCTTATATCGAATTCCAACTGTCAAGGGATTTTTTACGTGCATGCCAATGTGTACAAAGGACCTCTGTTTTTTGTCCCATCCAAACGACTAGACAGCTGTCCTTGTCAGGCCCTCCGTCCTGCATCACTGACAAGGGGGGAACCACACCAGAAATTCTGGTTGAACTTTCTCTGCCAATGCAGGGATCAAACAACCTAACCTCCAGGCTAGCGAGCCAGCGTCTTACCCACCTAGCCACCATGATCCCCCTTCTTATTTAACAAGCTAGTATCAATAAATGAAGAAATAAATTGATAACTTACTTGGCTCATTAGTAGAAATGGACATTCGCCATCTGAAAAAAACAAATAAATTAACATTTTTAAATTCACAAACTATGCCCTCCACAGTGTCAAGAGTACTGTTAGGCAGGGAAAGAATACTTCAAATTTATCAATGCTTGTTTGAAACAAGTAGCATTCATTTTTGGAGGGTATGAGGGAAATTTTGCCCTGACAGCAGCACTACGACCAACTCTTATATGGATATTTAACTTTTACAAGATCTTTAATCGGATGCTAATGATATACACAGAACCTTAGTCTTATGAAAACAACTGGATGATTTTCTTTGTCAGGACCTCCTGCATCACTAAACAAGGGAAAACCAGGCTGGAAAATCCCAAGGAACTTTCTTGCGCATTAGTAAAATGAAATATATAAAAGTGATAAAACACATACCAGGAATAGCTGGAGAAGGTTGTCGTGCTGTTACATCAATAGGTGAACTTTTACCTACATCAATACCACTAGTTGCTGTATCAGGTCTTAGACTGTATTCTGATGACACTGGTACAGATTTCTTAGGTGTTGAAGAACCAGAGCTAGATTCTGTGTCTGAAACTCTCTGAAATAATCAAATAACAAATTTACACCATCAAATATAACTAATATTAAAAACAAACCTGGCTCTGACATTCAAATTTTGTCAGGACATCCTTTTAGTACAGTCTATCAGGACATCCTTTTAGTACAGTCTATCAGGACATCCTTTTAGTACAGTCTATCAGGACATCCTTTTAGTACAGTCTATTAATTCTAATTACCAATGTTTTAACTGAATACCTAAGTCAAATGTTTAATGATCTGCAAAGAAAAAAATACAAATTTCGTATTCTTTTAGCTGTTTTTAAAGCTATATAATACACTTTAAAAAATACCTTTGTAAAATGTAAATTTACTGACTAGTGTATTTAACAGACAATCAAATACTGATTGTCAAAAAGACAGTCTTGCTTTATAGGATTTAACTTTTATTATGACACTTCAGTGGTATTCAAACAAGATTGTATGCTTAATCTGATACAAATTTGACCACCCACGACTGACATATGACCATTAGAATTTCAATTTACAAATTTAGGGATTTTTACAAATGTCTACGAAAATGAACCTACTCTAACTACATGTAGTCTGACCAGACTAGTTTATTGTGTATAGAGTGGATACATGGTAGGTTTATCGTAAGGAATGGTGATCAACAAAAAGTTAAGCTGAAACATGATCACAGAAAATAATTTACCTGTGACTTTTCAATTGTTGATGGTTTTCTCTCTGTACCTAATAATTCCTTTCTTTGTTTTTGATAATCAGAGTGTGATTTATGTCTAGGTGTAGTAATGTTTACTTCATTTGATGGAATAGATGTTGACATGACTACAATAATAATACACAAATCATTAATAAATAGAACTCCAACATTCAGTGCCCTTTCTTTCTATTTTCTTTTATCTTTCTCTTTTTTATTTTTTCTTCATAGACTTAGGCCCACTTTTTTTATATGAATTTAGGCCCACCTGTCACGGACAGGTGGACAGGTGGGCCCAGTCTGGCACTGCCAACAATAAATAGATGTCATTACAAATAGCTAGAGATCTGTAATCAATTGTCAAATGCTACCTTGCATTAATTTCATGAATATTCATAATTCTATGGTACAATAGGTCGAAGTTTACTATCATGGATAAATCAAGACAGAAGAGGGGGTGGGGGGGGGGAATGGTTTATCACAAGGTCTGTCATTGAGTCAAGTGGTGTGGTTTCGATTCCCCGCTTGTACCTGACGAGGGGTAGGGTTGCCTATCCAACCGTATTGGGTTTTTTGGGGGTCCTTTGGTTTCCCCCCTAAAGCTAAAGACCTTTACGTGCAAGAGAATAACTGAAATAAAATTGAATTATATATTAGTCTTGAAATGATCTAGTTAGTGGAGTGGATGTTAAACCCCATTTCTTTCTCTCACTTCACTAGAAATTATACTTTGATTAAACATACATTATGCAAGAGCTAAATATGGCTATTGCAGGTCTTTCTTTAGGCCTGGAATGTTTTTGAAATTATTAATTAGACATTTATTAACTGATCCAGGCCATAATCAACTCTCGATGACATCAGATTTCTCTGATATTAAATAGATTAGAACGGTTCAGCCATATTTTGATTTAATTCAAAAATGGAGGAGCAAGACTTAGCTTTGAACAACCAGTACGGTGGTTGAAATTATTGCACACCTCTTGTCAAACCTTCATGGCTAGCTCTTTATCTAACTCTTACATAATATATCTTTAATAGAAGAGTAAAATATCCCAGAAAACTATGACTTAGAATATACTGTATATCTTACCTGAGCCTACTGATTGTTGCCGAGATGTAGTTGATAATAGTTTTTTACTGGTTGTTACTGGTGCCGTTTGTGGAGGAATTTTACTAGGTTTACTTCGGACAACTTTCGGTTCAACCTTCTGCAGTTGTGGATCTGATTTCTTTTTACTTAATATAGATGACGATAAATTAAATGGAAGACGTCTACCAGATTTCTGCTTCTCTTGAATGTTAGAGCTGGAATTTTCACTAATATAAAAAACAATCAAAGTATTAATCAAAAAAAAAGTTGCAAAGAATTAAGGCTTATTCATACATCTGATAAAGCTGGGAAATCTAGTGTTAAATACTTACTTTAATAAAGCTGAGAAATCTCACTTACTTTAATAAAGATGAGAAATCTAATGTTAAATACTTACTTTAATAAAGCTGAGAAATCTAACTTAGTTTAATAAAGCTGAGAAATCTTAGGTTAAATACTTACTTTAATAAAACTGAGAAATCTAATGTTAAATACTTACTCTGATAAAGCTGAGAAATCTAACTTACTTTAATAAAGCTGAGAAATCTCACTTACTTTAATAAAGCTGAGAAATCTCACTTACTTTAATAAAGCTGAGAAATCTAATGTTAAATACTTACTCTGATAAAGCTGAGAAATCTCACTTACTTTAATAAAGCTGAGAAATCTAATGTTAAATACTTACTCTGATAAAGCTGAGAAATCTAACGTTAAAGATTCATTAGCTGAATTACAATCTTGTTCTTTCTTCTTGTTCTGATCTAAATTACCAGATTCACTCACTATACGCAACTAAAATATAAATGTTGAACAAAAATTATAGAAAAATATATAATGTATCATATACTGTAATAGTTAATGTTGTATTCTTACAATTAAACATATTCAAACAAAATTCATTTAATTTCACAGAAAGTCAATAAATGTAAATATATAATAAACTGACATGAGCAAGCAAGTTTAATGTGATCTATCCTCACACTCGGCAGATTCTGATACCCTACATCTAGCCTTAGCTGTATGATGGTAAGTGATATGTACCTACACCCATACAATTGATATGTGAGTATTGGTTTACTTATTAAGAAAATTTGCCGCTTTTAGAAAGAAGTTCTTAAAATGGCATTGTTCGAAAAGTGTGCAGAGTTTTCAATGCAAAGTTGTTTTTGTTTAAAGAAAATCAAATAAACTTGAAAAAAAAAAAAAAAAATTCAGTCAGGCATTGAAAGCTTTGTATGATAAAACTTTTCACAGGTGTCTTCAAGAATGCCGCCATTTGTAATCCAGGAACATGAAAGTAGTTCCAATGGCAGAATTCGTCATACAGCCGAGGCTAGATGTGGTGTACTGGAATCTGCTGAGGTTTGCCGAGTGCTATTGTCAGTCTTATGAATTTCAATAAAAGTAAAATAAAGTACAGTTGTATTTATTCCTTAGATAATCTGTACAGGTCACATTAATTCATAATAACTCCTTTGATAAGCTATACAGGTCACGTTAATTCATAATAACTTTTTGTCATACACAACATGAAATATTAATGTCATTCTGAGCAAACAAAATTTTTTTAACAAATCAGAACAAAAGAATACTTTGAAGAATTGTGTGTAATTTAACCTTTTTTTTATGAAATAAGAGAGACCCTTATTCATAATCTTGACATTTATGATCCATCTGCTTAGAGTAGTTTCACAAATCACATAATTCATGGGTGTTGCCAAATATAAAAATTTACCTTTTCCTTCAGAATATTATTTTCTTCTTGTAGAAACTTCATTCGTTTATGATCATATTCAAAATTCAACAATGTTGGAGCTGGTACTTATGGATTAAGGTTAAATAAGTTATTCAATCTTGATGAGACTAAAACTAAATCAGCATAAAATTCATATACCCTTTAAAGTTGCAATTGCAAATTTTCAAGTTATATTTTTAAAAAGTATTAAAATAAAGCCTTAAAATAGATAATCCTATTACTCCTATAATTCGCTATTGCCAGCTGAGAAATTGGCAAAAATATCATTTTTAACTTCAAATTCCAACGTTGGAAAATGGCTGCCCTATGTTGTCAATAGCAAAACAGGGGAGGTAATTGTGCTGTTATTTCCTGTGTCATAGATTTTTAAGGGTGGGAAATAATGCCCATGAACGTATAATAGTGATTTGATAACCTATTGAGCAAAAGACATAGAAACAATTATGTTTTGACTTTCTTAGAAAATTTGAAATTCTCGCTTTAAGTCTATGAAAAATCTCATTCGTATTACATTTCTATGTGATTCTAAATTAATTTTATCCAACTCTGGGTGTCGCTCAATGACTAACAATTTATAATTACAGGACACTGAACATACTTAGATGCTAATACCTCCAGACAAATCATTTTATAGAAAAATCTTCATGCTACATTTACTTATATTTACAGTGTTCTACCCAATTACAGCTGGGTAGATTGGAATACAAGGATAAAATGGCTTAGTTTAAGATAAAAGGGTTTGACACATAGCTATAGAGTAAGGATTGAACATTCAATCACATGGTTCCAGTTTAGTAACGATTGTGCCATTTCCCTACTACTACTAGTACTAATCAGGATTTTCTTTCTTTGCTAGGATTTAGATAAATTGATCAACAATAAAAAAAAAACAGTAACCAAAAGCATGAGTTTAATTACCGATAAACTTTATAAAGGATATGCATAGCTTGAAGTATAACACTAAGAAAGTTATGTAATGAAAGGAAGAGTGTATCTTGCCAGGCTTTATTAAAATACATCTGAAACATTGTATTTTCTTCTGGGTTCTTCATGAATGGAAAGGCTAAAAATATAAATGAACAAAGAAATTGAAATAATTGATGAAAATATTCTTTTAAATCACCTTCATAATAGTCATTTGTTATTAGTTTAACCCTTTGACAACCAGGTTCCTGAACGTTCCACTACCTATACAGTCGGTTCCTGGGCACAATGTTACAGGCTGCAAATCTGGCCACTGGTATTCAAAGGGTTAAGTAAGACACCAGACACCCAAGTAAAAACTGGGCGTAAATTCATTTTGAATTTAATTTTCTGATATTCAGATTGCTTGACTGGTATCATAAAAGAAGAAATTAAGGCTTTCAAAAAATTAATGTATTAAATGTGACCTTCCAAATTAAAGTCTATATTATTTGAAACAAAAAGCAAAATATCCATTACCAAACCATTCTTTGAATTCTAGTTGATTCTGTATGTCTGATACTTGGACCAGTTTATCAAAAAATTCATGTACTCTGTCTGGCCTGTTATTTTGAAAAGCTGCAACAATATAAAGTTTCTGTAGGCCCACCTCCAGTTTACGAACACTAGACATAAACTGTTGTTCTAATCGTTGGAATAATCGTTGATTTAAAAAGGACCAGTATTCTCTCAATCCATGGAGATCACTATTGGTGATATAATACTGTACTTGTTCAACTATTTTGTCAGCCTAAAAATAAATGAGACAAGTTCAGATATGTACATTGTAACAACATGAAGTGCACAAAGGTCCATATGTACATGTTGGCCAAAAAGGTGTCTCTTTAGGTTTATTGGGTATCTGATTCCCTAGGAATTGTCAACCTTTTAGTCTAAAAAAGGTCCATACACATACTGATGGGCCAATAAGAAGGTAGTCCAACTTATTCTCTCTGTCTGTTTAGCTTACGTACCCTCAGATACCCTTCAGTGGAGTGTACTGAGGAGATTCTTGGTCCAAAAAAGATCCATATTAGTAGGCTAATAAAGTAATTGATCAAAAGGTTTAAATCAATCTTTCTGTCTCTTTAGTTTATGTGGCCTCAGATTCCCTGGCAATTGTCGATATTTCAGTGGACTGAGAAAATTTTTAATCTTGAAATACTAAAATCACCATGAAGAATTTGGCAGTGACAAGCTCATGAAATGGTCATTTAATTGGTGTCTTAAATGGTTTACTGTTGATATAATTTTATTGGATTGCTTTTTATGTGATGACTTAAAATATTGAATATTTATTGGCAGGTAGTCGCCTGACAAGCCCAATCAACCCAATTACATCAATTTTATATTTTATTTTTAATTTTTTCCGAAATTCGAAATAGTTAAAGGAGCTAAGTCTCTAACTCAATATTATCCAAAATCTTCAACATTGAAAACACGATTTATTTGTCAAATTAAATCAACATTCATGTTGTGATCTTACCGGAAAAAGATTGACTTTTGATATCCAATATTTAAGACAAAATAAACATTTTACCATTGGTACACGAATCGTGATCGTGTACCATAATGCGCTTCAGCCCCAGATGTATCAAGAGACTCGAGGGACGAGGCTAGACACATTGCACCAAATCAAACGGCGTATGTAGACTGGAATAACCAGACGCTAGAAATTAGCACTAGCTTGAGACTGCTGGCTTATTTCGCCAAACATAACTGATTTAAAATTGGAGTAAAAACAGAAACCATTGAATGTAAATCAGTTTATATACATTCATATTACAGTATTATATGCGTTGCGACTCACTTTTGTCAATTTCTAGGTCCCAAATGTTAGCGATTTAGCTCCTTTAACCCTTTCAATGCTAGACGTAAATCCACTGCCTGTGCTAGACCCTTTTTTGAGGAAAAAAGGGAGGTTGGAACTGAATGCCAAGCAGTACTTATGGAAGCTTTTATGAAAAATCTTTTTGTCTGTTGGGATGGGCATGAGGTTGGGCTAAGAGGAAAAAATAGAATTTTGGAAATTTGCATAATAATGTAGTCACGTGACGTCATGGCGGCCATTTTGGATTTCTCATTTCACACTAAAGCTAACACGAAAACGAATTTTTCTCCATGAAATACTTAAAAGATATTGTTTTTTTACTGGATTTTGATAAAGATATATAAAATGAACAAAAATATCAATAGCAGCCATGAGCAATGCCGCCGCGAACACGCGCATCACGTCTCCCGCTGCCATGACCACGTGCGGATTGCAATACCTTGATTTTACTTTCACTTTCACTTTCATCCCCAAGTCCTATATCATTATCAATATAGTCAGTCAATAGATCTACACGTTCGGGAATCAGGAATTACCTACGTATTTTACGATCCAGCAGGCCAGCATTATTATAAACATCAGAATTATTGTCAGAATCTACTGCAGACACAGGGCTAGCGTGTTCACATTGGGCTTGTTCATCATGCACGGGAGACATAGCTAGCCATGGGCGGAACGTCGCGCAACAAATCACACACTTCATAATACCAATCACTGTCCTGACTACTATCATTATCAAGTAACTGGAAACGAATTATGTGTATCACCCGCCTCGAAATTGTCCACATGTTGGTCAGCAAGACGTCATTCACGACTTCGTCGAGAGTGCATCGTCTACGTTGTCACAATGCACTCCACCATTTTACGGTTTGCCGATTTGAAACACGTGGAAATATGTTCTAGTGTATAGAAAATACAATAGATGGCACTTGCAGTTACGGTACTAATTTTAGCGAGGGCTTTACTGAGTACACGGTAATACCGGGTACGGGCATTTTACCGACATTTTATAATACCCGGTACTACCGGGTATACGCAGTGAAAGGGTTAAAAGAGGAAGTGGAAGTGTCTATTAACATGTGTTTGGCTTATCAGTTTGTCGAAGATATTCCATTGAACAATGCCGATTTTAGGTCAACTTTTTTTTATTATTATTATTAATAACGTATTAATTGAATGAAAATACGTTATATCAACAATACAAGTAAATTTACTAAAATTGTAAAATGTCCCCGCCCCCTTCATTCTTTGTTTATATTTTTACGTGACAGTTCACGAACTTCCCACGCAAAAACATGTCTAACAGAGATATGATGGGGAAATTATGTAATTACTCGAAGCCCCTTTTCTTTATCCGTTTTTAGTTCTACTTCTAAAGTCTTCAGGGTTGTTGTCAAACCACGGAATAATAAATAATCTTTGACAAGCTCGTCTACACGATTTGTAGCAGTCGCCATTTTGAGGCAGCGCTCTCTGTAAATAAATAAATATAAGGGGAGATAACCACTAAAATGTAGTTATTTCCCTTGAATGACACTACACACGAAACGCGAAATGCATTGTTGCAGGCACTTCATTATAATAGTCTTTTAATTTATTTATTTCAAAGCACTAAATAGTAATCAAATCCTGGACCGCGCAGAATATTGGTAGTCCTATGCGGTGGCCCGTGGGGTGAAATTTAAAAAAAAAAAAAAAAATAGTTCATTAATGGACCGTATTATAAGGTCCATGATATATTTTAAGTGTTCTTTTCTTTTCTCTTTTTTTAAAGTTATTCACTGACAAAGCAGCATCTGGGTCCCTACCAAATTAGTGGCCTACAGCATCTCAAAAAGTCACAATAATAAGTCCTTGTGTTTTACCAAGCTGCATATCTATCTTTGGGAGAAGGGGATAAAGCCCTTAGGAGTACTTTGGATCATTAATCTGTGTACCTATGGGCATATATTTGGGGATATTAGCGGAATTTTTTCAGAACCTTTTAAAAGAAATTTAACTATTAAGAAGTCATAGTTAAACGACGTCATAATGCAAGCTATGACGTTATGCCTATTGTTCCACCATTCCTGCTCTTATTTTAAAATTAACAGGACGTCTTTCTACTTTTTATGTAGCAAAGTTTTACATTTTAACTAATTATCACTCTTATTTTAAAAAATCGGTTCAATGGATTCGAGGTAAGAATATTTTTCATTATTTGCATTTAAATAACTTTTTAAAATCACGGTTTGGCAGGGAGTTAAGGGCATTTATAACTTTTCATATTCTAACTCAAAACTGAAGACACGCTTCTTTTCTAAAGAATACAAAGGTAAAACAACTAAAAGAAATTAAGATGGTAATTATTATGGTTTTGTTTTGTAGAATTGATTTTTTACACGACTTTAAAAAGCGTGTATTAAATGGCCACCAAGCTATGGAACCTCTAGGTGAAAGTGATGAAGATGCTCCCTATCCATCTCCTAGAGAAATTACTGGTGAGTATTAGACGAGAGTCAATCTCACTGTATTTGTAAAACGCTGATAAAGTATGTTTGAAACATTATATATTATATATTAGATCTATTATTCTACTTATAAATTAAACCAGTTAAGTTATTTTAAGTCTAGATAAGCTGAATACTGGTAACGTTTATTAGTATATGTCTCTTCTACACATGTCTTACATTTGTAGGTTTACCAGAACCGATTCCTGGTGAAGCTTATTGGACTAAACATCAACCCGTATCAACTAGACGTGATTCAGGTGAATCGGTATCTTATGCATCATCTTTGAGCGGATCTTGGTGTAGTGTTGAACCTGAAACCAGTGGAGGGAACATACTATCTAAACCTCGAACTGAGTCTAAAGGTTTGTTCTGTGTTTACATTTAAACATACAATATACATACATGGTCATTTGTATTTAATGATCCAGGCCAATCTCTGGATCAATTAAACATGCGTGAGAAACATCTATCAACCAGGAGCGCAAACGAATAATCTATGGCCTGTGTCTTTAGCCACTCCAGAAGGAACATAGAAAGGACGCATCCGTTTTAGCTTTTAAATCTGATAATTTGTCAGATATGTCATTGCATAATTTCTAGATATATCTATGTTCATTCAATTAGACGGTCACAGCACAGAATATTTGGTTAGGTATCGGTGCTGATTTTCGATATACTTTTTTCATGTTGTTGTTGCTGGCGTCGGTAAGACTACCAGGGACTTTACTTTTAAGCTGATTGAAGAAAGGCGTCTGTTTTACATTTCGTTTGGCATACGGTAACTCAGTATATCTATCGAAGCCAGTAAGCTGTGCCCAGGACAAAATTAAAAATATACCGGACATTCTATCCTATCCATATATACCAATCACATATACAAACGCGATATTTCTCATAATGTAGACCAGTTTTAATATTTAAATGTACGTAGGTATATTCGATTGGGTTTATATACCTTTGGGGTTTTTTTTACCTTTTAATGCATGTAGCGGCAATTGACTGCGTTTATGTACTTTTGGTTTGGATCTAAGAAGGTCATTTATGAATGAATGACTTTCACGATATTTTAAGTATCAAGATAATATCCAAAATGTCTATCTTCTTTATATTTACAGGTTCATCACTACAAGATGACGAGGAACGTGTTAAGATAAACAACAATCAGATACAATTAGAAAATGATGATCTCCGCTTTAAAGTTGACCAACTTAACAGGTACTTTTATTTGAATCATAGTAAATGATTTATTTTGAGTGAATGTACTGTTGTTTATGGAGATAATAATTCATTGCTATTTTTAATGATAAAAGTAAATAATTTACTATTTTGTAAATTAACTATTTTTGATGTAGATACTATTTCATTGCTATTTTAATGATAAAAGTAAATAATTTACTATTTTGTAAATGTACTATTTTTGATGTAGATACTATTTCATTGCTATTTTAATGATAAAAGTAAATAATTTACTCCAATTTTGTAACATTTAGTTATAATTATTTGATGTATGTTTTATTTCAGACATATCGACAAGCTACATTATGAAAACGATGATTGTATGAACCGTATTTTGATTCTGCAATGTAGTGTTGAGAGGGCCGATGAAGAGGTTGATTTCTACAAGAAACTTTACGAGGCTACAAGAAGTAAAGGCAAGGATTACATTGAGAGAGTACCACCCATTGATGGCGTGAAGAAGGTTAGATATCGGTTCGGTAAAAGAGTGCCAGATCCAAGTCCAACTGTTGTTGATCCCGTTGTTAAAGCTACGGTAGATGAAAGACTTCAACCCATCTCATGTGTCAGTCCTGAAGACCAAATGCTTGAGAGTGAAAATCACCAAGAAGAAAGCGAAAATAAGAAAACATTGCCCGGATTCAGCGAACAGGTCAGCATCAGAAACAACAGGAACATAATGGATGAGTCCATGGACACATATTCACCTTGTACCAATATGGATGGATACAGTACTTGTAAAATCATGAAGAGCTTTGTAGGAATGGATAAAAATCAAATGATTGTGGTCAGTAGCAAAACAGAAATTGACCAGAAAGAACTATTGGACACATACAGCAGTATAGATGAATATACAACATGTAAACCCATGAAGATCTCAGGCTCAATGAGAAGTCCACTGCTATCAAACAACACCATGTCCAACGCAGTAGATCATTTTCAATGTATTTCTCCACCCAGTAGCGCCGATTCTTCTTCACTTCTTTTGAAAGAGTTGACCACCGAGAGAGAAGATCCCACAATATTCAAGGGTGTACAGATTTCAACTAAAGGTTTGAACGAGAGTGAAAGAGCAAAACATGAAGGTCGACAGGAAACTGTAATTTCAAGTCCCAGGGAAGGTATCCGTGGTCATTCTGATAAACATGTCGAGGAAATCAAGGCGATGGATGATAGTAGCTCTGTCCCACTGGATTCATCTTTCATAGGGAAATACACCATTAAAGATGCCTCCACTGTGAAAGAAGCTTTCTGCTACGAAGATAGTTTAGGAAAATATGCCAAGTTGCCTCCTTTAGGAGCAGTTCCAAACCGTCCAACCCAATGCCAACAATTTAAAAACAAAAAGCTGAAACCAATGATTTCCTGCTCGGAAGGTACCACGTACCGGTCAGAACCAATGCCAAGTTTTCCCAAAAAGATGACGATGCCTAGACCTACTAGAGCCAGTGCTATGAAAGCTAAAGATACTTCCATGAAAATATCTAGGAATCAAACTCTGCTACCGAAGCATCTTCCAACAACAGATCATGCAGTACTGACAGGAGATAAGTCATTTTCACTTCCAAAGATAAAATCAGTAACATTAACAGATAAAAACAAGCTTCAAGAAAATCT